>NC_139766.1:60163946-61363946 GCF_965231275.1 Zosterops lateralis | reverse complement strand
TTGGTTTGAGTCATATTTGATGACATGTCTACAGATGACATACGTCTCTGGCAGAACTGGGCAAAGTGGGACATAGCTTTGGTTTGGAAAACCTCACTCAACAGTGGCTTCCTTGTTTGCTTGTTTTGGGATGGTTTCTGGGGGGTTTTTTAAGTTCTTTTTTTGTTTATTTTTTTTTGTCTTTCAGACCCAGGACTACTCCTGGATTTTGCGTGAATTCCAAAATTTTGGGCTAAAACAGTTGAATGACTGGCTCTTACACTTGTTCAATATTCAATAATCGAAATTTCAGATATTGTCAATGTTTTAGTCATCTTCAACTGTTGCTTATCTTCCATTAGCACAAATTCACTGATACCAGTGTTTTCAGGAGGCAAATCAGGCTGAGCAGTGGCTTTTTCTTTTCACTCATTTTATCTCACTTTAAATACATTTCACTCAGAAGTGTCTGTCACATTGTCCCACAATGAAACTGGTGTCATTATCCTAGCACAGTTTTCTCCAGTTGTACACACTGGAGCAACTTCTACATGTCTCACCTTTCACCGTGCACATTTGATTACTTAGAGATAGACTGAGGGAGGGAATGTAGGAGTTCTATGCCTGTCCTTCATCAGAACAAGAGGTTTGTTCTCCTTTCAGTATTAGAAAACTGGGATTCTGTGATATGTATGCAAGCTATTTTCACTTCAGGGAAAAGGAACATACACGTGAAGCAAATGGCTGCCTTTGGTTCAGGAGATTTATAAAGAAGAGATCCCAACTGCACAAACTCTCCTGCAGTGGAATTCGTGCTTTCCTGGTCGGATGAATAGAACAGGTGCAGACACAGCTTTCAGGCCTTTAAACTACACCAGCCCAAATAAATTACAGCTACGGAGCATGTTCAGCAATTTCAAGCAAACATTAGAAATGCAATGCCCATGGTGCAGATAAAGTGCTTATGAAAAAGGTGGACGTAACATCTGTACTGGCACAGAACGCCTGTTCTAAAGTAATAGCTGCAAAATGCCTCCTATAAAGCATAAGACTGTTAGTACAGCTGCAGCTTTTAATAGCTATTGAATTTCTTGATCAGGGAGGCAGGTCCAGAGCAAGGGAAATGGACAAGTGAAACTATAAACTGCTATTTTACACCTATGAATGTAATATCAAATAAATGTGGCCGAACCCACTTTTATTTTTTTAAGAAATTCATCCCCAGAGAGCCTCGTGCTAGATCTTAGCTAGCAAGCCATCAGAAGGCACTTATGTCAGCCTAACCCTGAGGTTTCCAAGATGTATAGCTGTGCAGCCTACACACATATATATACCTCTTGCTTATTATATCTGTAACACAAACCTGCAGCCACACACACATGCTAATACCTCATGCATCATTTCTGCACTTACTCAGAGCTATTTGGTTCTAGATCGATGCAAACAAGCAGCAAAAAGCTGAAACAATAGGCAGTTTTTAAGATGGTTCTGCAAGAAAAAATTAAAGCAAAGTGACTGAGTTGCAAGGAATTCAGTATGGGCAGCATAATGCAACCAGTAAACTCATTACCATGTTAGCTTATTAAAATTATTCAAAAAATACAGCTGTCTAGTATTTTCTCAGGTTTCTTATTTAAATACCTTAGTAGTAAGATGAATTCATGTCTGGGAAGCCCCTGTAAATTACTAGAATCCTTTTTACTTTGCATTTATAATTACAGCTTTTTGTTTCTGATGGAACTTCTACGGAATAATCAGGTTTTCAGTATGCAGATAAACTGCACTTTAATATTTTTAAATCTTTTTGTTTTGCAAATTCTATTAGCCATGAAATGAAATCCCTCACATAATACTCAGGCAGCAGTGGTTGTTGAAACTGCAGATTCACCCGAAATTACCCCAGATGGAACACACTGAATATTCACAGACTATTCAGAGTTGGACCCACAAGGATCATCGAGTGCAACTCTTCAGGAAAAGGCTCATATGGGGATTGAACCCACAGCCTTGGTGTTGATGTGCTCACACACAGATTAGACAGGATTGGTTTGTTTGTTGTGTTTAGGACCACTTTTTCCTCCAAGAAAGGAACACACATATCAGTTTTCAAGCTGATAATGTGTGCGTCCCAGGCCTGTAAACCCTTTTGAGTCTCAAAGAACAATTCCATCTACCCAATTTCCAGTACTACTTAAATATCCTGGCACCTGAGCTCAATATGTTTCTTTTAATATGGCTAATTTTTTTTTCTGGCTGGCATATATGCTCAGAAGTACCCAAACATTATAGAGACAGATAATTATCTCCTTCTAAAAGCAGTGCAGGATAAGACATACAACTGCCAAAGCTTGCTTGAAACCTTGGAGAATCCTGAAAAGTTAGTCATAGCCAGCACCTCAATTAACTTCATGGGTGGTGGTGCCAGTTTAATGATAAGAACATCACTACAATTCACAAAGAGGTGGATCTAACTTCTGGTTACTTCCCAAGAAATTGTTTTGACTGCAGTCTTTCTGGTTGAATCCAAGGTACAGTGAAGCCAGAAGTGATAAAAAGCAGTGGATCAAAAGAAGAGAGGGAAGAGCAGAGTCAGAATCTTCTGGCCCAGAAAACTTACTTGAAAGTGTAAATTAGCCTACTAAATTAATCCTGCTAAGCAATTTAGATATACACACTCGAGGAAGCAGGACTGAGTGCCCCAGAGCCTCCTTCCAGGTGAGTCAAACTCCCTTTTCTGCCTCTATGCTCTGCTTTTCCAAGTGGTCTGTTTGCAACGGGCAGCACTGACAATGCTGCCTCTTCCACACTTCACTTAGCCCTCACTGGGGCAGAGTGAGGCAGAGAAATCTCCAAGAAGTTTTGGAAAAGAATTAAGGGAAAAAAACCAAAAAGTGTTTGTTTATAGGGAATAATCAGGGATTTTTTTTAATTATGACTATTTCACAAATTTAAAACCCCCATTTCATAGCACAGGCAGAGCATCTCCACTCTGGTAAGAGCCCACCTGCAGTGCTGCATCCAGCTCTGGGGATCCCAGCAGAGGAAAGACACAATCCTGTTGGAGCAGGTCCAGAGAAGGGACACAAACATGACTGGAGGGATGATTTTCATATGAGGAAAGGATGAGATAGTTGAGGTTGCTCAGACTGGAAAAGGAAAGGCTCTGGTGAGACCCTGCTGGAATCTTTGAGTTCTTGAAGGGGACTTGTAAGAAAGATGGGAACAAACTGTTGAGCAGAGCCTGTTGTGACAGGACAAGAGGCACTGGTTTCAAACTGAAGGAGGGTTGATTTAGATGAGACAAGAGTAAGAGGCTTTTTCACAAAGAGGGTGGTAAAACACTGGCACAGGCTGCCTGGAGAAGTTCTGAATGCCCTATCCCTGGAAATATTCAAGGCTGGACAGAGCAGCCTGATGCAGTTGAAGACATCCCTGCTCACTGCAGAGTGGTTGGATGGCACGGCCTGTAAGGGTCTCTCCTAACCCAGATTATTCTGTGACTCTGTGATTTACAGAGCAGAGAAGACTAAGCATAAAAAGCACAAAGCCATCAGAACCGCTTAGAAAACAGTGCCAACATAAAAATTATCAACTAAGAGCTATAAATTTTTGGTTTTCAAAATCCACCTGCCAGAGGAAAGTCACAGAGTAGATCCAGATCTGTTGATGTCCACAGATCATCCACAGGATGCTCTGCCTGTCCTTTCAGAGGTGCCAGCACACCAACCCAAGAGATTAAAATCTGATGAAGCTGAACAGAGACTTGAGGAAGACAAGTTCAGACAGCAATAGGCTTCAGTGGAGTACATGACTATCACTGTGAGTTTTGAGCTTCAGTCCCCTGACAAATAAACACTCCAACGAAAAGCTCAAAACAGCAGATTTGCCAGATTCTGGCAATGAGACATTAAAACCACACAGGATTGTATGAATTCTTTTGTGCATCTTTTGAACAGGTAACAAAGCGCTGAAGTGTTTTCTATATTATAAAAGGAAATGAAAGTGAAAACAAGTTTTTGCTGAAGTTTTGAGTGGCTACTGAGTTCTGGTAGACAGCTTTGAGTCAGCTGGAGTATGAGCAGTAGCCCAGTGGTGGCATCAGGAAGTCTGGGGCAGCAGAGAGACATCCCAGGCAAGCCTGTGAAACTCTGCAGGACTGCTTTAACTGTGACCTATATCCCAAAGTGCTTTCAGACACCTCATTCAGAAATGTATTCTGGCTGCTGCAATTACTGTTAAATGCAGCATAGGCACAGCAGAAGGCTCATCTTCAGTATCACTACTTATTTAAGCAGAACCCGTGATCAGAGATCAAAAGATAATAACTCAAATTAATAGGGATGAATTAATAATTCATATTAACCTTTTTATAAAGAGTAAAAAGAAGCAAATGAGATTCTGTCCACTGACTGTTTTGAAAACTGCCTGCTCAGAAAGAGCTTTATTTCAATTATCTGTAATGGGATTATTAGCACATTGTCCTCAGTAAGTTTTTTCTCAGAAATAGATAATGCTGATAAACTTTCCACAACAACTAAAAGAGACAAGCAATTTTAAACAAACTAATATTCTCTGCATTGCAAATATTTAGATTAACACAATCAGGGTAGTGATCAGCACTCCTATGAAATGACAGTGTACTATAGGGTAATGTTTGAAGTAAATAAACTGTATTTTTCCCAAGTAAAATATTTTCACCAATTTCAATTTAATGCAAAATTCTCCTGCATCTTCTGCCTCTATTTCTTGCTATTATAAAATAACTGCTACATTGCATTTCAAACACACAGATAGGTTAGCTATTATTACTTACCTCCTGCTGTTTATGTGGTCACAAAAGCATAAGGTTTGGCCTTCTTTCTGTTGATTCTTGGTGACCTAATATTTCAAGTATCATTTTGGCTACAGCACAGTTTTGCATACACAGCATTGTAAGCTGCTTAGCACAATAGAGAAAAGGGATCTGTAGGCCCAAATCCTGACATCAAGTGAAATGAAACTAAGTTTAATCTAAAAAATCAACTATGTGCTGTATCAGATGTGCACCCTTATGCATGCTAGTGTATTTAACTCTTAAAATTTTGCATCCATAAAAATTATACTTATATGTAAATTAGAGAATCCTTAAGCATCAGCTATATATGTACAAAATACACATTTATTAAAATATACTAAAGGGATGCCTCAGAAATGTAGATGGTTCAACATATTAAGTCTAACATGTCCCATCTATCAAAACAAAATAAGTGTTAAACTATCTGGGAGTTGTTATTCAAACAGAAAAATTACAAAACACAGAAGATGCTACCTGCAATGTCCCGTTCTCAATATTAACTGACCATTATATCACAGATAAGAAATGAAAGAACATGGACCAGGAGGTTTCATATCTTAAAAAAAATTAAGGCCAAAACTAATTTTTTCAGCTTGCTTCTGTCAATGAATGACTGTAAGAATTTCCAAGTGATATACAGGAGAATATTTGAGTAACAGGAATGGAATAAAACTCTGAGGAAAGGAATTAGGACCTGATTTTAAATTCTTAGCATAGAAAAATGATGTCTGAACAGCCTTGAAGGTCTGGCTTTTATTTCCTGATCCTGTAAATTGCCCTACTTGCCAACTTTATAAGTATAAGCCATTGGAATGAACACAGAGCATCTGCTTATGGATTTTTAAATTTCACTTATATAATACTTTCAGAATCATATCTTGACAAAAAAAGATTCTTTTCATTCCTGCCTTCCTATATGACATGACAACCTCTTCAATGTTCAGGATACAAGAGTATCCTGAGTTATTCAGCACAAATGTGTTTACATTTTTTCGGCGTATCAGTCACTTGCAGTAGTTTTTTCTTTCTCTCTCTTGATTAGTACATATCCTAATGCCTCAGCAGCCCAAACATGAATGTGAATAGATAAGCTAAAACCTGAGAATTTCAAGAGCAGTGAAGTGCATGCTTTCACCTCTCCCCCTTTTAAAAGTGTCAAATGCTTCCTGACACGCTTGGGTCCATGGAAATGGAACATATTTTCTCATTACGTTAATTAATGGCTCTGCTTGGGTGGTATAATTCAGTATAAATTTCCTTTAGTATTCTGTCATACCTAAAAGGGATCTTATTTTTGTGATGTCTTTAAATTTTTATGACTTCTACTCTGTTTAGTCTGTGTGTAATCCTTCTTTTGAAACCTAATGTCCTAGAAAATCTGCAGGTTTCTCTCAAAACTGGCACACTCTGTAGTTTACAGTCATTTCTTTTTCTTGCCTTCTTAGAACTCCCTGCAAGTCCTTAAGGTATAGTTCACAGCTCAGGGAATTTATGATTACATCTTCAATGTGAACCCAAGCACTGTGATATATTAAACCTGACAAGATGCCGTTCATTAATCTCTGAAATACGGCCAGGTGTGATGTAATGAAGAGAGGCTTCCAGCTCAGAGAAGCCTAACACAGCTCCCAGCTCAGCTTGATGGTGGCTTCCTTTACCTCATCTGGGAGAAGGACTGCCTGGGTGGGGACTCTCTTGGAAGCATAATTCCAGAAAAATGTGGTTTGGGGAAAATGAGACAGAGTAATCTCTTGCCGTGCCAGAGCTTCTCAAACAGCTCAGCTTCTGCTTGCCTTTCATTTCCAGGTTAGAACACTAACTTGGTCATGCTGTCTTGAACCACAACTTCCCAGGGAAACGGTTTGATGGGCTGGAGGTACATTTTTGTGTATGGAAAAAAAAAAAAAGAGCATTTTAATACTGGAGTCTCAGCTAGTGGAGAAAGCAACAGCAGGCTCAGAACACAGAGCAGCAAGAGCTACAATTTACACACACGATATCCTAATCAAAACAAGGCTATAATTTGGTTGTGACAATTTACTCTTTTTTTTTTCTTTTTTTTATGAATAATTGCATCATTTCAACACAATAAGAAAGGATAAAATCAAAACAGAGTAAATATAAGGAAAAGCTCAACATTCCCACATCATTAATTCAAATCTCAAAATAAATTGATAAATTTTATTACCCAATTTTACTTCATTAACAGCACACAGGGAATATATATTGAGTAAAACTAAGACTTTGAAACTCATCCCTGTCATAGCAACAGAAGAGACTTTTGTGAATGAAAATCATATTCCTGAGTTGAAAAACAAACAGATCTGTTTTTTAAATATGGAAATAAAATGTGGAAATAAGTTTTTATAAAGTCCATGATTTAGCATTTTGCATCCATGACACATTGAAATCCACATCCTAAAACAAGTTAGACTACTAAGTAGATCTGCTCTCTGCAAATCATAACCAAGTTGGTTATTGCAGCAGTGCAAATCTGGTTGATTTTCACAGGTACTTAATTTGATTATTTTATGCAGTTGCAAAGATAAATTTTGACAAAAAAGATAATTCCTACTATATCTACCCTGGAAACAAAAGACAGATCTTCTCAGAAATATAAGAATTTGGGCAACCTTTGTGCTACCTTTTGAAACTTCTAGAAAAGAACACAGACCAGGACTAGCCCCGCATTTTCTTCTGACCATGGAAAAGTTATGAGGCTCCTCTTTTTACTTGTCTATTTTTTTTTTTTTTTGGTTACAGTTGTTATTATTACTGAATTAAATTCTTGTTTATTTCAGAAGAGGTTCTTCCTAGATCTTCCTGACCTCCTCATCCATGGACAAAGTGAAAAACACAGGATAGACCAGTAAAAAAGATTGTGGAACTGGAAACAAACAGATCAGATAGCTTTGATTTCTATCCTAACATGCATGGCCTCAGTCACTGAACACTATCTTTAGAAGAGAAATTACATCAGTAAATAGACAGGAATACACAGAACAATATTATACCTAAAATTGTAAATGTCTAAAGAATTTACTGTATTTATGCTCAGGACATTCAACTAATTTTTGCAAATATTCTGACAATTTACTTTCAGAACTGATCAGGCAGATACTGATAGACATTCCCAGAAGGTGAATCATGTCTTTTACAATAAATCAGATTTTTAGAATTGTATTTGTGCATTAGATTGGAAATTTCTCTTTTGGCTGTGTTATCTATCAAGCTGGTTGATTATCACAGAATCATTGAACAGCTTGTGTTGGAAGAGACCTTAAAGATCATTGGGTTCCAACCCCTGTGCCATGGACAGGGATATCTTCACTAGACCAGGGTCAGAGCCCCACTCAGCCTGGCCTTGAACACCTCCAGGGATGGGGCATCCACAGCTTCCCTGGGCTACCTGTTCCAGTGCCCCACCACCCTCACAGCAAATAATTTCTTCCTATTATCTAATCTAAACCTGCCCTACTTCAGTTTGAAGCCATTCCCCTTCTCTCTGTCATTCCATGCCCTTGGGAGAAGTCCCTGTCCAGCTCTCTTGCAGCCCCCTTTAGGTGTTGGAAGATGCTCTCAGGTCTCTCCAGAGCTTTCTCTTCTCCAGCCTGAATAGCCCCAGCTCTTACCATTAATTTAACTATATATCTCTAATTTAACTACATTAATTGAATTAAAGATATAAAAATATTAAATGACTCACTCCAACCACTTGAGAATATCTTAAATCTTCAGAATTACTTTGAACTCACTCACAAAGAGAAGAAAAGGTGATGCACATCAAATTAAATATCCCACAAGAAAAATTAATTTAGCAACGGTCAAGGTATGTTGCAACTTCCTCAGTTAACATTGCATTCCTGCCCTGAATTAACATTACATCAATTCTGGATCAATTCCTGCCTTGCAAAGTAATTTGACACAGGAGTTCTTGCTTTTGTTAGAGGTGTGCCACCAATGCTTTATCCCGATCTCCCTCAGCCTTTCCAGACTATTGCAGGAAAGGCATTTGGCAAAGCAAGGAATGTTTCTTGTTAGATAAATATTTAAGAAAGCAACAATTGTGAAATGAAAGTACTCCGAAACTGACATAATATTCACCACATTTGGATGGGTTTTTCCCAGCAATAGCCAGATTTATCACATTTCAAAACTAAGAATAAAATTTAAATTCTCTTGATGCCTGGCTAACAATTTTCACTAAACTACTTGAACCCTGTAGGCCTCTGTCTGTACTAATGCTACATTCATTAAAAATTCATTAGATTCAAGCATGGATGGTACTGTACATCTGTGGTCAATCATTTCAGGTAAAGGTGGACCCAAATCCATGAGTGAATTAGTTACTTGATCTCATGCTGTGTAAAAAAACTTGGATCCATCATGAAAACAACTGGTAGAACAAATTAAGAATACCTATTCATACTTCAGGAAAACATTAAACCAAAAATTTTGTCCACAAGAATGACAATTACAGAAACTGGCTGCAGCCTTAGTCTTGCAAATCAGGAACCATTTATGGTTTCAAGCTGAAAGAGAGACCAGGTTTAGATTAGGTATTATGAAAACATTCTTGACTGTGAGGGTGGTGAGGCACTGGATCAGATTGCCCAGATAAGTTGTGGCTGCCCCATCCCTGGAAGTGTTCAAGGCCAAGTTGGATGGGGCTCTGAGCAACCTGGTCTAGTGGAAGGTGTCCCTGCCCATGGCAGGGGGTTGGAAATGGATGGTCTTTAAGGTCTCTTCCAATCCAAGCCATTCTGTGATTAAGTCTATGATTCTGTTCCATTCCAAATGATACTGAAGGAATTTGAAGGCTTAGATTCCTTTTAATGTTTTGAAAATTTTGAAATTAAGATTTATATGCTTTTTGAGACACTCGTCAAATTACTCACATAAGAAATAATGCACAAGATACTCTAAGCCAGGTTTTCCTCTGAAAAGTTCACTGATACATGGAGAATGAAATATACAACTGGTATTTTGTATTTCCACAGTCTTTATGCTTCCCCTGCAGTAAAATAACGTTCTGACATCTGTGTATTATCAACTATTTAAAAATAAATAATTAGGCAATAACTCAGAATACAATAAATTGTTGTAACACTTTAGGCTACTAGTCAGGAAAGGGATTCACACTTGATGGTCTTGGACACCGTCAGAAATACCCTTCATCACTTAAAAATGTGACTGTTATTCCAGATTCCAGAAGCAAAAAGACAAAACCTCTGTGAATTCCAGGTCTCTTGCAAGAGCAAGTGACAAGAGTTCTCAAGATCCTTCCAATGGTACAGTGTTTCCAGTGTCATTGGCCAAAAAACCTAAATCTCAGCTACAGAAGGAAATTAAGCTTTAGCTAATTACTTTTCAATAGTGCTAGAGCTGTTCTACAGATGCTTTATTCAGATAAATTAATAGCAAGTCAACACTGCCTTCTGCACATAAAATCTGTTGTTAATACTAGAAATAAACAATATTCCCTAAGAGTATTGACAACAAAACTATTTTGTCTCCCTTCTTTTTCTTCTTGGTACTTGGCTAAAAGTTCTGGATTAAATTTTATGTTCTAAAATTAAATACTCACAGTCAAAATTTATACCTTTATGTCACCTTCTACTCAAAGTTTCAGATAGCTTCAAAAGGGTCAATTAACTCTCTAAATATATAATGAATATTAGCTACATCTTATAGAAAAGAAAGCAAAAATAAAGCTGGCATAATGAATTTGAATCTGATTTTTAATGCTGACTAGTCCAAGATCTGGAAACAAACCATTTCTGTTACTGAAAGACTATGAATATAGATTCTGAATAACAACCACTAAGTTCAAAAAAAATATACACTAAAATAGTGCTCAACAGATGTGGAAAAAAAGTCATAGATATTATCCAATAGCCACTTCTTTCTCTGTGTTATCTCAATCATTACTCTATCCTCAGTTCTGTATGAATATCCACCACTCACAGACATCTTTTATGGAACAACCTCTCTTTACCTGGAAGCAAATCCTGTTCTTTGCGGAGGCCTCTCCCACTCCACTCTGCAGATTCCCCAGAGCACAAATGCATGACTTACAGAAAAAAAAGTTTGAGATATTTATTCATTTGTGCTGGCACACCTGACCACACTTCTCAGTAAGTTTCCTACAAAACCCCAGGCGAAGCAGAAGGCTTTTCTAAACATCTGTGGGAGTCTGTCATACCTATGCCCACAAACTATTTGCCCGTTGAGATATCCAAAAGCTGTCACGGTCTTTAAAAAGTCAGCCTCTACTGAAACAGAATCCTTCTCTAAACAGAGTGGGAGGTTAACTGATTTCATTCTATCTGCTTCTATTCTTTGATTTTATCTTTTAATATTAATATCCTTGAGACCACCCATCAGCTAACCTGCCTAACAAAACTTACTGCCCAGTTATCTGATCAACAATTGCAGTGAGGCAGAACTCCCTAAAAAGATGCAGAAGGTAATTATTTAATTACATTCTTATATCATGGATCATTCCATTTGATTTTTTTTCATCTAAATATTCAAAACAATATAGTGGATATAGGTTGACATTTAAGATGGTAGGACACTTAAGCACTGAGATTTGATTCAACAGGATATTTAGACCCAAGTAGTTCTACTCAGATTAGTTTGCAAATAGTAAGCTCCAAATGCCCTACCTTTAGAACTTAGTAAAAAAAAAATTTCATCCTCTTTAAATTTTGAAAACTTAACTTGATGTGATATAAAAATAATTTCTATGCAACATACAAGACTTACTGAATGACCTAAAGTTAAAGGAGAATGAGAGGACTGTTTGTGGTGAACTTGGTAGCATTAATGTTTGAACTTGATGATCTTAAGGGTCCTTTCCAATCTAAATGGTTCCATGATTCTATTTTTAAAAATTCTGAGGGGAAAACAAACCAAGAACCATTGTTATATCTCTTTATCCTATATTGTATATACCGTTTGTTTCAAACAGATTCGAAATTAAGCAAAGCTAAAATGGAGCATTGCTAAAGTTCTATGAAGCCTGAGAAGATTGAAAAGCAAAGGAGGTTTGCATTACAGATATTAAAACAGCTGACTTTTCCATTTGGGCAGCATACTACAGTCCAAAGCATAGAACACATTCTGAATGCATGGCTGCTCTAGAAATGCTCCTCAGTTGCAGGGAAGGAAATATGGGATTAATAACATTCGCTCCAAGAGCAGAATTTACGACTTGTAAAAGCACAAACCACACACTATATATTGATTAAAGGAAAAAAGGTCCATCCAGTCTCATTGATGTGTTGTCAACACCATGTCACCAAGTCCCCGAAAATGTGCCACCTAGTGGAGCCTGTGCCCACGTCCTGCAACCCAGGAACAGCCAGATCTGCTCTGGTTCCTTCTGTTCCCTTGCCTGGGAGAACTGCTCGGCATTCCATTCCTCTCACTGCAAACCACCCATGCTCCTCTGCCCTCCCTGAAAAACTTGCTCTGCTTACAATTTAACCAGAAGATTTCTAGAATATCGACTCCTCATGACTAAAAACACCGAAATAAACCCTGAACCAATACCAAAATTAGTTGAGCACAGAAAAATGTGCAAACAGGAAAACTCAAATGCAGCATTTAATTCTGCTGTCTGCCTAAGAGTGGAATCTGCATGACACATTATTCCAGTATAACAACATTTTTCCAATATAAGATATTCCTGATTCTTTTCCCCTAACCAGAAGTAAAGGATGGAGATGATGAGAAAAGAGCTTTTCACTGCTAAACAGGAAGAGAGACACACGCATAACTCACATGCCTGAGGAAACAGCTGGGAAAATTAATCTGGAGACTGAAGAAGGCAGATGAAACCAAATAACATCCAGTTTCAGCTACCTAGAAGAGAGTAACTTCTGAGCCTAAATTCTACATTAATATGCAATTTTCCACAGGCTGATTTTATTTTCCAAAGATCCTGAGCACTTCTGATGGCAATGCTATAGTTGCTCCTATAAATTTATAGCACAAACCCAATCAGCCTCCACCTTTCCCCAAAAACTAATTGGTCTTTTTTTCTTGAATTTGAATACCAAAATACATAAATTCTTTCAATCTTAAATTAATCTTTCAATCTTATAATTAAAGAGTAGAATTATTTTTTTATGAAGCATAGTTGTATTAGTTATAGGAATAGTCCAGGACAGAATACACTATGGGAGGAAACAAAAATTACACGACTTCAAAATTATGCAAGTTGTGAGTTGTATACGATAGTCAGTTAAAGTATGAAGTTGTCAGTGCTGAATGTCTTTTAGAAGAATAATAAAAGACATGTTCATAGAGCCTAAAATACTCCAAAAGTTATGCGCCCTTACCTGTTTTCTAATTGCAGGAAAACTTGAGGGTACTAAAACAACAAATAACTGACAGTGAGGTGTAGTTTCACAGTTTCACTTTTCTTTTGCATGAAATTTTCTGAGGTTAAGGATCTTTGCTTCATGTAGTGGGAGGTACAGTAGGCAATAAACATAAGAAATTTCAATAGAAATAGAAAAAAAAAGGTCCAGAGAAATATGAACTACATTTACATACTGAGATTCTCTGGCAGCTGCACCAATGTGCATTTCTAACAAGACCAGACCCATACAGACCATAGAAGGATCACCTATAGACCTTTTTCCCCTCTCTTGTTCAAAATTAGTTGTAAGTAAATACAATAGTGAAGAAGCAAAGGAACAACACCCATCCCACAGAAAGCACTGTATGGAACAATTGGGACTCTAGTCCAAAACATTACAATTAAGTATTTTTGGAAAATGTGTAAATATAGGCATCGCTTTACCAGTCAGAGATTTATCGCAGTGCAGAGGTTTCTAACACAGATACGGCCAGTGCTCTGTTAAATTCTCTGTTTGTTCTTTGAGAAGGAGCAGTCTGGCCAGAGGAAACAGAGTAGGTTTGGTGATAACAGGGGAGTGCAGGCATTTCAGAAGACATCCATGTGTTAAGATCACAGGGATGGATATTAAGCATCTGCTGAGGAAAATGAACATCATCTAGATTTTTATCATGTTGCCCTCTATACTATGGTAAGGCCCAAATGCTTCACTTGAGTTGCAGCTGCTTTATTTGAACAAACAAAAAAACCAACCAACCAACCAACCAACCAAAGATGAATTCCTGCCATGTATCCAGTCTAAAAGACTCAATTGGACAAAAAGCTACAGAATGCTTTCACACTCTGAAATAAAAAGAAAATCCCTGGAAAAGAAATCTTGGTTTTCCTAGGTGAGACAGAGACACACCTCCTCACCCCAAGACACAGCATGTTCTGGGAAACAAAAATAGGCTATATTTGTAATTTTTTGTAAAAAATAAGTTCAGATGGTTATTTTTTCCCCTCCAGTTGCCTATGTGCTTCTGCTGCCAGGACCTTAGCTTGTGGATTGGAAAGGTAAAATGTTTTCACCTTAGGCAGATGCAAAGATTAGTAAGTTATTCTATAATATCGTGGCAGCTGCAAATTACCCAACTAGTCTAGTGAAGATTAACTTCCTTTGCTCCCACATTGTCAAATGGTGATTTCCTCTTGTAAGAATTTTTGGTGTTCTGGTCAAAGTATAAGCAGAGCCACAATATTTCAGACTTTTGTGCAGTTGAATTTTCTCTTATGAGAAATTACAGATTCCTCAAGTTTGTGTCAGATGGGGGGAAAAAATCTAATCTAAAACGAAGAGCCAATTTTAATGAGAAAGAATAAGCAAATTAGTCATCACATCTCTAATGGTTTCCCCATACACATGTTCCCTGTGCTGTCCAGCACTGCCCATGCCCACAGCCAGCCTGAGCTGTGAGACAGAGTTCCACTGCAGTGAGCCTGGACCAGAGCAACCATCAGGAATTAACAAGGGATGAGAAAAGCAACTGGTAACAGTTAAAGCAAGTGTTCACAGGCTGCTTTGAATGGGTTGCTCTGCATTCTTTTGCAATGAACAGGGAAAGTTGTGATTGGCTCCATATGACTGGCAAAGGTGATGATAACATGACTTATGAGCAACCTGCCACAAAAAGTATTTATCTTGCAATATATGAGGTGTGCAGGAGGAAAGATGCTCCTCTAGAGGCACATCACACAGTAGTTAAACACACAATTTAGTGAGGTGATTATAAAATCACCTCAATACTCATGTAAGCAAAGAACTTTTGCAGCCACAAGGCAATCACAGGTATCAGAACTGTGAAGAAAGCAGTGGATTTTACTCAATTCCTGCTTTTAGAATCTCTACTAAATAATCTCAGACCTTGAAACCAGCACAATGTGCCAAACAATGACACAGGTATCATACTTAGTGAAAGTGATAGAACTTTCCAAATCAAAAGGAACAATCATGTTTGCTTCCTTGCTGTGTGACACATTACCACAAAGGTCTCCTCTTCGCTTCTTCTGTTCTTTTCCAACCAGTTGTAGTCTGGGTTCTCTCTTACTCATTGCAACTTCAGTTGTTTCCTCTTTCAAGTCAAGTTTCCAGATGTTGCTCACCCTATTTTTCCCTGCCACACACCATCCTTTGCCTGAACTTCTCCACCATTCCCTTCTGTGTTTCCCCCCACTATTCAACTCACAATCTAAGGCAAGATTTGGAAACCTGTTGTAAATTACATTAATTGGCAGTTCTTTCCTGCAGCTGTGTGCATTTCTTAAGACCACATACTTACAGGGCTTGGGGGGGTGGTTCTTTTTTACCTTCTTTGGACAAATTTTATACTAAACCAAATTGCACCTGGTTCCAACACCATCTGAATAGTCATGCTGGTACCTTTCAGGGGTCTTAGCAGGGACAGGTTTATAATTATTTTGTTTCGTGTTCAAATGGAGAGAGTTGTATTGAAAACTTACGAGGAAAATGGGAATAAACAGAACATGCTTGAATACTTCATGTTATCTTAGGTAGCTCATCATTTTTTTCCTACATGTTAAATGCAAAAACACATTTATTAATATAGAGCTTTAAAAAATGTGAGTCATAAGGTTGTCTAGTAAAAAAGTGAGGCTGCATGAGCATGGGCAAAGAGTTTTATTAGCCCTACTAATAAGGAAAGTTTCTATTTTTATTTAGAATCAATTTAACCCACATTGTTTCAAAAATAATTATTTAGAAAATAATTTAGGTTACCTTCAAATTATAGTATTAGTTTCCACAGTTCATTTTATAATATGGCCTCATAAATTAAAAACAAAATCCTGAAATTATTCAAAGAAAATACAAATAAAACCTACAAGTCAGACCACAGCAATGTAGTATGCCAAAATAAAACCCTGAATCTGTCCAATATCTTTGAGTCCTAACAAAATCACTCAAGAAAAGGTACTGTTTCTTTACACATGCACTACAAAATCAGTAAGGAAAAAGTAACTAGGAAGAGAAAAAGAGAGGGAAAGGCTTTTGAGTTTAGATATTGTGACTTTTCCATTTAAAACTAGGGGGGGAAAAAGCCCCTAGCTTTGTTGAAAAATGAAAAAGTGACGTCCAAATCTTTCATTTATAGATACATCTGAATCAGAAAGCTCAAAACCACTGTGGCGGGATATCTGTAACCAGTAAGGTTGTCTGTAGAAGACACATTTCCTCTGACCTCCAGTACCTCTTCCCCAGTCTAAAATCTTGATTGCAAATGCAAGACACACCTGGAGTCATGTAGGGAAACTAAAATTACCTCCATCAGACATATCTGAGGCCCCAGCAGTGATGTATCCTCCCATATTCTGTGATGTCAATGAAGCCCTGCTCATTCCCAGCTCTGTGTCCCTGTCCCTGCTCCCTTTTCCCTATGCTCTGTAGTACTCTGGCTCTCTCCTATACCCTTTCCCCTCTTTTCTTCATCGCTTTCTTCTCACCCAAATAATACAGATGACAACCCAGCTCAAATAAATGCTGTTCCTTCAACGAGAGCACTAATGGTCTTCATGTAGTTACCAGTCTCCCCAAGGACTGGAGGAATGAGGTATCCCTCAAATCTCTCTCCTTCTACCAAACAGATTTTAAATTAGTCAGGGTTTTTTTTAAAAAAAATCACATGTTAAATTGTGAATAGAGTGAAAAATGTAGTAAGTACTGACTGTCTCCATGCATAGAAAAATAAATTTCAGATACTTTCTGGCTGCATTTCAATTTCTGTTTGCTTTACTAGACATTGGAGAGTAAAGGGGTTGACAAATAGCTTTTTTTCATGTCTAGTAGAAGAATGATGCCACCTACTCCAAATCCTACAGCTCTTTGAGCTGTGAGACTCTATTGGCAACTTTTGAATGGCAGCATACTGACCAATTTACAGATGAATACTAAAACTCATGCAAACTGAAATAAGTTAATCTCATTTGTTTTCATCGGTTTTAACAACAGATTTTGTTCACATTTCCTCCAAGAATATACATTATTAAATTAGGCCTACAAATGCAATATCAAAACAAGTACACATGTCACTGATTTAAATTTTCCTACGGACTTTTTCTGTATCTTGCTGTGCTGCCAGGTTTCTAACACAGAGTTTCTGAAAACAAGGAGCTTGGACAGGGTTGAAATTGATGAATATTTGAATGCAGTGAAGCTCCACAGCATTAGACCAGCAGGTCTGGTGAGGCTGTGTACAAAATAACATTCTTTAAAAGTAATCTTGTTACAATTAAATTAACATGTAATAATACAGAAATTACATGCATTTCTTAGGATTACATACAAAACCCTGACAAGCCAAACGTATCTGAGGTTTGTCAGTGCCCCAACATGGCTATACAGTGATTCACCAGCCTGCTGGCCAATCTATAATGAATTAAGAGAGCTTCAGCTGCATCCAGGGTTCAAAACCACTTGGGTTCAATTATCATCCAATCAACTAATAAAAAATATAAATATTTTTATTTTTAAAAACAAACTTGTACTATTGATTGGACTGTGTGGTTTAAATCAGCTATGGAATTTGGACAAACAAATAAGAACCATTTTACATAGCCAGCTGCACATCAAAAGTAATTTTGCAACACAAAAATTTTCTGGCCAGACCTGCCTTTCAGACAGTTATAGATCCCAGTGGAGGCATGGGAAGACCAGAGTTCAAATTCAGTTTACTATGGCAGTTCTCCCAGCTCTGAATCTCAGCCATGTGACTGGCAATGCTTACTGTCACCACAGGGGAGTCTTAAAAGGGAAAAGTGGTAGCTCTGACATTCAAAGAAAAAGCAAATACTACCATACAAAACTCGTGTAAGAGTAGAATATTTCTCAGTCAAATTTCAAGCTGTTTCTTAGCATTATGCTGGTGGTTCTTAGCATTGTTGAGCTTGAGAATGACTGCAGACCTAGAATAAATACTATTCACCCAGAAAAGTGCATTTGTCACCTTATCTGCTTCACTGAGCACACCCTGAACAAAGTAGATACCTTTTCCATGAGGAAAAGGTAAGAGACATGATAACTACATCTACATGAGCAAGCAGTGTTACTGAAGTCACTCCCCTACTGACAGAGCAGTTACTACACTGACAGCCTTGAGAATCTGACATCCTGTACAAATACGATTCTTGACACTTTCAGAATTTCTTTAGTTTGGGGTTGTGGATGGAACACCAGTAGAGTCTGGAGTGTGCCTTCCTGGAGTACAAATTTCTCTTGAAAGGAATCAAGTTTTTGTCCCCTGGGACTTCACTGTGATACAAACCAAAAATGTAGCAAGTGGAGACTACTGTGAGGTTTGTTTCAAAAGCACACCCTTGATCTGCAATAAGCATGTACCTGAGGTTTAAAAGCATGAAAAAGTGTCCCAGGGGAAACAAACCAGTACCTACTATGATCATCCTCAAGTCACAAATATTTATCATCACAGCAACATATCCAGGCAATGGATTTAATCCTTCTGTGCTTGTCTTAATGCCAATGCAATATTTGGAAGGGACACATGGCATTTTAAATTTTTTTTGCAAACTTTTCAAGTCCTTTCTTCCCAACTCCAACATTATACCTGTTCTAGCAATCACTATCCTTTTGTATGTTTCACTTTAACGGTAATTTAGGAAGACTTCTTTCACAGAATCACAGATTAGTTAGGGTTGGAAGGGACCTCTAGAGATCATCCAGTCCAATCCCCCTGCCAAGGCAGGGGCACCTGGAGCAAGTGACACAGGAACACAACCAGGTGGGTTTGGAATGGCTCCAGAGAGAGACTCCACAACCTCCCCAGGAAACTGTTCCAGTGCTCTGCCACCCTCAAAGTAAAGAAGCTCTTCCTCAGGTTTAAGTGGAACTTGTGTTCTGGTTTGTGGCCACTGCTCCTTGTCCTGTCACTGGGCACTACTGAAAAGTGTCTGGTACCATCCTCTTTGCACCTGCCTTTGAGATATTGATGTGCATTGCTGTGATCCCTTTCAGTCTTCTCCAGACTAAACAGGCCCAGCTCCTGCAGTCTCTCCTTGTAAGAGATGCTCCAGCATCCAGCCCTCTCATCATCTCTGTGGCCCTTCACTGGACCCTCTCCAGGAGCCCCTTGCCTTTCTCGTGCTGGAGCCCAGACACAGCACACCAGATGTGACCTCACTAGCGCCAAGGAGAG
The DNA here is from genome assembly GCF_965231275.1 of Zosterops lateralis. Taxonomy (NCBI): domain Eukaryota; kingdom Metazoa; phylum Chordata; class Aves; order Passeriformes; family Zosteropidae; genus Zosterops; species Zosterops lateralis. The sequence goes on along the minus strand of NC_139766.1, from coordinate 61,344,556 downwards.
CGGCAGGATCATCTCCTCCAGCCTCCTGGCCCTGCTCTTCCTGATGCACCCCAGGATACCACTGTCCCTCCTGGCTGCTCGTGGCCACTTGCCATCCATCAGGACTCCCAGATATCCTTTCACACAGAAATGCTCTCTTCTTTTCTTCTTCTGTTAGCTTCTTTCAGTGATTTATTTATACTGAATTCAGCACCATGAACTAAACATACAAACTACATGTTTATATCAATATAACTTATGCATTGTAATCAATCCAGATTCAAATAAGAAAAAGAGCCCAGGCATGGTAACTTACCCTGAAAAACCATTTCTTATGTCCCTATACACCCCAAAGCAACTGTAACACAGAGGTTGAGAACTTTAAGGGACCAGACACAGAGATAGCACCTCTTCATAACTGAAAAGTACCACGGATGAGGAGTGACGGTAAACCTAAATTCAGGATACTGACATTATTCAAATTGTGCTGGTTGTTTGTGACATCAGCTAGTCTATATTAAATAGAATACCTAAGTCTGGCCAGTGCACAATAATAGCCAAGATGAGTATAATAACTATTATCATAAAAGCTTGTTGAGAAATCAAAATAGAGCATAATAATGCATATGGGTAGTGTAGTTTGTGAGGAAAACCTATGCAATTCCATAGTTGATTTTATATTTCAATATTTGAGGGAGCAAAGTATCCAGCTTTCTATGCCAAAAGCACATCAAATATGAGAAGATTGACAAGATGCTTATTTCAGGGAGCAGTTTTGGGGAACAGTCACCAGGACTGACCCAGTACTGACACAAACAACCTCAAAGCCCTGGTTTTACTCACTTGTACAACTGGAAGTAATGACCTGTTCTCAGCTTTAGCATAATGGTGATTCAGCATTTAATCCAAACCTCTGGCAAGCTAACAAGCACTGCTAATCACAAATTGGAGGAACTGAGGAACAGGCTGACCTTGCAACAAGAAACATCATATTTTACCTCTTCTGTTACTTCTGAAAATCTGTAAACTCATAAATGCAAAGTCATAAACTATAATAGAAGACTACTGTTAGTGAACAAGAAATTATTGAGATTTTGTGGAAGTCTTTTCATTGCCAATTTTATCTGCATATTTTAAAAGCAAATGGAAATAATGCTGTCATGTAGCTGCCACTTAGTACAGCATACACACAGATTTGAAAACTTCCCTTCAACTATCTTCAGCATTGTAATTTTTCAATAATTTAGCATCATTCTCCACCAACAATACAAATGTCATTGACACATCTCTTTGTAAAATCTGTCTCCAGCTCTGTATTATAGAGTCAGTGACAGCTATGACAATGTGGCTTTGGCATTGAAAGGTGGCTTTGCTATCAAAAGTGCACAGAGGAACAAAATGTTTCAAGAGTATCAGACAATACATGAATTTGTCATCTTCAGATCATGTGTGACCTCTCTAGTCAGGCCATCCCTAGCTGGTGTGACAGTGACTCCTTTAGAACAGATTGGTGTTTTAACAGTAACTATCAGATAATCAACCGTATCAATAGAATTACTGCTATAGTTGCCAGCATCTGTGAAAAAGCCAATCAAGAGTTCAAAAACTACATGAGCATTTAAAAACCTACCAGACATTGTATTTTTTTCAAGTGACTTTTACCATTTATTTTAAATCTCCCCTGCTGACGGCACTACAGCTTAAGGATAAGAACATTTAAACTTGTTTCAACAAGCTAACTCCAGGAGGAGAAACAATTCTGTTGAGGTATCAGCGAGCACGGTATTTGGTTAATTATCCTGCCAAAAAGCCAAGTGATTAGCTTAGCTAAGTGCCAAATGCAGGGAACATTGTACAAACACTGCTACGTGTGTTGAGCCTGTGCTGTACAATCACCAGATTACAGGGCTGTCGGTCTGCAGGGCTGAACTGGGTTTGTGTGGCAAGGCTTTGGCACAGTGGTGGCTTCTGTGAGGAGATGCTGTGTGATGGAGCCAGTGCCAGCCTGGCTTCAGGATGAGCCAGCCTCTGGCCAAGGCAGCCATGGTGGTAATGCCTCTGGGAGAATGTATTTAAGAAGGGGAAAGAGCTACTGAGTAAAGCAAATTACAGCCAGAGAAGAGGAGAGAATACATGAGAGAAGAAGCCCTGCAGACACCCAGGCCAGTGAAGAAGGAGGGGCAGGAGGTGCTCCAGGTGCCAGAGCTGAGATTCCCCTGCAGCCCATGGTGCAGCCCAAAGAGAAGAAGCTGCACCCCTGCAGCCCATGGAGGACCATAGTGGAGCAGAGATCCACCTGCAGCCCATGGAGAATCCCCCCACTGGAGCAGGTGGATATGACTGTGTGAAGCCTGCACTGGAGCAGGCTCCTGGCAAGACCTATGGAGAGAGGAGCCCACACTGGAGCAAGTTTGCTGGCAGGACTTGTGACCTTGGCGACCCACATTGGAGCAATTCTTGAAGAACTGCAGCTTGTGGGAAGGACTCAAGCTGGATAAGTACATGGAGAACTGTCCCCTGTGGGAGGGACCCCACACTGAAACAGAGGAAGACTATGAACAGGAAGGAGGGGCAGAGATGTGTGATGAAGAGACTGCAATGCCCCTTCCCCATCCCTCTGTGCCCCTGGATGGAGAGGAAGTTGGGAATCAGGAATAAAGCGAAGCCCAAGATAGAGGGAAGTTTGGGTTGAAGGTGTTTCTAAGATTTTATTTTACTTATCCTACTCTGATTACTTGGCAATAAATTGAATTAATTAACCCAAGCCTTGCCTCTTGTGTCTGTGACACGAGTAGTGGGTGAGCAACTTCTCTCTGTCCTGATCACCACCCACCAACCTTTTGTTATATTTATTGCTCCCTGCCCTGCTGATGGAGTGGCTTGGGTGGGCATCTGGCATCCAGCCAGGGTTAACCCACCACAAGAGCCTAAATTCTTGTGCCAAATGGTGCAAAAGCTGGTCTACGCAAGATATGTGCACAGAACAAAATAATGAATTTTGGCAGGACATAATTGCAATTGCTGAGTCAAAGCTGTAGTCATACTTTTTAGAACCATTTAGGAGACATATTTCTGATACATAGCTTATAGATAAAATCATAATTAAGCTATTGCTCTCCCTGTATTTTTGCCACTTATTTTTAAAAGAGCTGCAAAATTTCTTTCCAAAGACAAAAGCAGTGGGCCATTTTTACCCCTCAGATTGGGAAAGTTCTGAAAAACATTGCAAACATATCAAATGGTTTCTTTACATGTTTTTCATCTAAATGAAATTTTTAACATATAAAAATTGCAAAAGTTAGAAAGCAGTACGTTCACTTGAAGGCTTCTTCAAGTGCTTCCTAGCTCCAGCTACTTGGGTTCCATGCAGGACAAATTTTTATCTCTGAGAAAATTATATTTCAATGATAAAGCCTGGCAAATGCACTAGAAAAAGTTATGAAGATAAGAATACATGTCACAAGACTGTAGCCCTCAGAAGGAATGGGACCCTTATTCTACCACAAGCAGACAACTACCAATCTGATTGCAAAATAAAGTATTTATGTTATTTTGAACAAGTCAAAAATGGCCCACTAAGGAAAATGCAACTGTTTTTTTTAATTTTCTTGTTAGTGTTTTTTCTGTAAAAAAAAATGCATAGAGAAAAACCATTTTTTATTCACAAGATATAAAAGGAGTATATAATTCTCCATATTATTTTAAATTCTGTTTTTAGTGGGCAAACAAAATAGCTTACTTAGGGTGTACTTAATATTCTTTTAGATTAGGAAGGTCTCTTCTTGGAATCAGGTCTTCCTAGTTCAACGGCAACTGTCAAACTGAGCCTCCATGGGAGCAAAAGGGCTGACCAAGTTATTCATAAAGGCAGGAAAGACAAACTTGTTAAAGGTTAACAAAGTTATAAGGAGGAGAACATATTCTGATTCATTCCCCTGGCTGCACCACAGCCAAAGGCACTGCTGTCCTCATGGGGAGAGTCAAAAGACACCAGGCTTATAAAAGCCCAGAGGGCTAAAAGTGGATAACAACCAAAAGTGATGGCTTGAAGCCATCAGTACATTTCCTTCATTTGCAAAAAGAACTTCAATATGTGCTTGAAATGCTTTGTTTTAATTTGTTAGCTGTTCTGCAAAGATCTCTTGATAATACAGAATTTTTCCACAATAAATGTTGGCCAGAACAAGTTTACTCTAGAGTTTTACTCTATCATTGAGCATTTACAAAATAAAATAAATTTAAATAAGTCAGGTTGGCCAAATGCAAACCACAAATCAAAAAAACCACCAAGTAGGGCCATCCTCCCTGCCAAAGCTTAATGTGACCTAATGGGAGAGCTGTAAGAGGTTAGAGTTGGTTTTTTATGTAGCTTCATGTAATATTTGGCAAACCAACCGGGCCGGGTCAGGACTCCTGATCCTTAAGCAAACACTTGATGTAATTTTTTTTCGCTTTTTCACTATAATAATACTCTGCATTCTGCCCTCCTATGACCTCAGCCCCTTTTCCCCAGGGTGGGTCGGATTTAGAACCTCCTTCTTCACTTACGAGTGCCATTTGAATCAGCCCCTTCCAGATGTGTTTCACCTCCACCCACAACAGGCCCTGCAGGTCCAGCAAAGTGCAGAGAGGGAGAAGGAACCGTGCCCTGGCAGCACATCAGTTGGCTCCCAGCTTCTGCCTGAGTTTATTATTCATAGCACTGGTGGGAGGGCAGGGGGCAGGGTGACTCACACAACATCTTGTCTAAATTGAAAACCAATACCAACCCACACCCCTGCAGCAGAGCTGTGGTGGGTCACTGTGGTCAGCTCTGCTTCCAGGGGGTGTCTGGGCCCCAGGGATTTGCTGCTCCAGGCTGAGCAGGTCACTCAGTATCACTGAAATGGGAGAGAACAGCAAGTTTCTCTCTCCCTCCAACCCCTTCAGAGAAGTGACCTCCATTGTCTGTTCTCTCTGAGAGAAGTTGCTTAATGCTTGTGACAAAAGTGAGAGTCAGTGTGAAGTTACACTAAATATTTTATAATTTGCATGAAATATATAGAGGAGTATAAACCTCCACCCCAGCATTCCAACTTAGTGCTACCCTAAAATATATATAAAATTAAATAACCATCTTAAACCAGCATCCATCCAAGTAGAAAAAGGAATGTTATTTAGCCTGAACTCCACAATATTTCAAATGCAAGTGGACAAGAAAATTATGGTCCTAACTACAGATTGAAAGAGTAATGTAGTATGGCAGAAGTAAAGAGGTATTTTCTTTCAGGTACTGCTGTCAAGAAAACAGTAGTTTAGCTGTACTGGATTCAATAGCAAAGTATTTGCCTAGCAAAATAAGAGTTAATGTGTTCCAATAATATTTTAAACTAAAAATTCCAGTGTTTCTGCCACCATGAAAGAACTTAACTACCTCAGAATATGTGTGTATCTTCAACAGTGATGATATGACTTTACTCACTTGTGCTGCTGTCCAGGCTTTCACTGTTTAACAATTCTGTATAATCTCACCTTCTGCTTGCACTCTTGTGCTATTTTTGATGATCAAATACCTAATCCTGTTGTCAACACACCCTGCCCCGAAGAGAATAAGGGCAAAGTAAAAAACTCCAAAACCCCAGCACCTGGAACAGGTGCTCCCAAAGAATAGGGAGCTGGGATGGGGATCCATCAGCGCCAGCCCAGGGCTGCCAGGGAACCTGCTCAGCTGAGGAGTGATAGGAAGCTCCTGGGACGCTCGAGGTTGTTTCAGCCGCCTAGAGCGAAGCAAAGGCAGTGAGGACAATAGGAAATGTCCTGCCTCTATGTCACAACTTCTACCTCCCAAGGGTTCCTTCCCGCCGGGGATCCAACAGGCAGGAGATGCCCCACGTTTCCTGCTCAAGAGTGTCACAGTGGCCCCAAGCGGTAAGGAAGGAAAACTTCAAGCTGAAACCCGCAAGTCTTCCTGCGGCGGAGCCAAATCCAAAATTGAAGGAATGTGTGACAAAGCTGCCAAAAGTGTGACACTTGGCAGCTCTCCCAGCTGCCTTCTACTACTTCCCTTCTAGCCCCCAAAGTATCTGTGATGTGAGTAAGGGGCACTCTTTAAGTAGCTGTTGGCCCTTTCCCACTGCAACTGCTTGGAAGGACTCTTGGCTTCTTCAGGCGTCACTGGGTTAAGGTGGAGAATGTGGCTCCTGGGCCCTCTGCCCGTTCCTATTCAGATGGTGGAAAGCAGCACGGGAGATGGCTGGCTCCTCCTGAATTGAGGAAAGCTTCTAGCAAAATTAGGCTCCTTTCTTTGCAAAGCTACACAGAAGAAAATAAAGCAACAGCCAAAAATCTCTGCCCTTGCTTTCTCTGAACCCCAATGTCAACTGGAGTTAACTCCCACTGAACTATATTCCAGCTAAGGACAGGAATATCTCACTCTGTTCACATCTGTCCCACAAACCATTGTCTCCCTGGAGGTACACACTGTGCCTTTACAATCTTTTTTCAGTATCTTTGATCCCAACACATTGGTAGTGGGAATGTTGGCTTTAACTCCTTTCCTTGTAGGTAGGACACTCACACTTCAATGAAGTCGCAAAAGCAGTAAGTATAGAAAAACCTCTCCCACCTCATCCTTGCTTATAAACTCTTTTCATCTGGCTAAAATTAAATTAAAATTATTTCCTCACAGTTTATATTGATATTTCTAATATTTCATCTCCAGAAGGGGTAACAACCCATCAAATTACCAAAGTGTTCCATATTAAGTTACAGTCTCCATTGAACTGAATGTCTCACTGATTGCTATCCATGTAAGGATAATTGTGTTTCACAATTGCACTAACATTAAAAAGCATAATTATGTGTCAACTTTTACCCCAAAAGTTGAGCTTTGTACAAATGTGCAGGTATATTCAACCAACAGTGCTAGCTACAAACCAAGAGAAAAGGACTATTTGCACAAACAAGAAACCAGTCACAGAGGAGCAGAATAAAAATGGAAATATATTATACCTAAGTTATCACAAGGATAATTTAATTATTCAAATTATAATTTCAGTTGGCACAGATATTTACACACAATATTTATAAAAGGTTTGAAATGTGTGAGCAATGCTTTCATATCTTACTGATAACTTGGAGGGCACAGGCATGCAATTAATTATGCGATTATCCAGAGGAGAAAGCAGCACTGCATTATTTCAAGTGAACTCTTGCAGTTCTTTGGAACATTCCATCCTGCTACCCATCTGACGTTACCGAGTTGAATTTGAGATATCTGACACACAAAGCAGACATCATAGCTGGCTATTTTGTCTTTTTTTTTTACAGCCCAGAAGATACAGCCTGATGTAGGGATTTAGGTTCTTATCCCTCCTGAGCCACTGGCTAATTGTGTGAAATCAGCAAAGTCTATTAACCCCTGTAGTTGTCCCTGCTGGTAAAAAATTACCTTTTGTGACCTCTGAATGAAATGTAAGATATTGCCATTGATGAGGTGACCTGAGGAATTTACAAATAAGTTCTAAAATTGACAGGGCTATGTTAGGAAAACAAGTTTTATATTTCCAAACTATAGACAGATATTTATATAGAAGACATAGATGAGATATTGAGGCCCAAATCCCTTCTCTGAGTATCCTACAACTACAAAGACCCCTCAGGAAGCTGTAGGCCAAAGTAAGACCATTTGTTTTACATGACCAATGTCTTCAATAATTGGACACTTCAAATTTAAATGTGTTTCAATACAAAAATTTTAATTGCATTTTGTCAGTGAGTTTTTAATAGAAGTTGTCTTAACAGGGAACCACAAAGATTAAACAAATCTAAGAAGACAGTAATTTCTGCTGGAAAGGTCATTGAAAAATAACTATGGAAAAACATATATCTTTCCTTTTCAAGAATTCTGGGCTTCCATTTGGGTCTGAATGCCAGAAACCAAATGTTACTTTTCCTACTGTCATCCCTAAAGAAGCAATCACACAAAAAATTGTACCATTTTTTTTCCTCAAATTTCTGTAAATGCAGCCACTTTCCATCTTCCTAAATTGAGAGACTTCACACAAAAAAGCTAAGACTGCTGTTTTTTAATATCCTATCTCCGTGTTTATCTCCCTCTCAACAGCACAAGTTCCTTAGGAGCATAACTCCACTCAGACACTCAAGCTCTATTTGCTCATCTGCTTCTGCATCTCAAGAGCCATTTCCTTCTGAGAGAAATTTCAAAATGGAAAATTGGTTTTCTCAGTCAAGATCTGAGCCCTCCATACAGTGTTCAGAGCCTGGCAGGAAGTTGCCTTGCTTGAACTGGAAATTGGAAACTGGAAAGAGGGAATAATTTTCTTTATGCATGTATGTCTTTCCTTGGTTCTCTTTGAGTTACTTAGCTTAAAATTGCCATCTGTTTACACACTTATTTTTAAGTGTAGGGTTGAAGTTTTTTCTTTCACACATTTTATTTTCTCCATTTGAAAAAGAATTAGAATTTTTTTTAAAGAATGGGGTACTTGAGCACTGCCTTAATGTAAAGGGAAGACTTCACTGGCCTGTGCTCAAGTCTCTCACAAATTAGTGTTTGATATTCAGTGGCCCCCAATATAAACTTTATTGTATGGGTGAAAAGTAGGATATCAGCACACAACAGAGATGCTGCCCAAGAATTCAGTTTGGTTTAGAGCCCTGAAAAACACCACAGTGATTTTCAAACTTTCACCACAAATCAAGGAGGCATGGTAACTCCAAAAGAGGATGAAAGCCCTGGTCATCATTCCACAGCCTGCTGTTGTTTCACAGCACGAGGGAGATAAGGACAGAGAACAGTAATTTTTCACAAGTGAACAGAATGTTCAAATCTGCTTGAACACAGGGATTTTGTAGAATAGGATAAATGAACTAAACCTGCTGTTCTACACATCCCAAACAAAAGTAGTTCAGCGACACAGTGGTACCATAATTGCATCAGGGGGCCTGTCAGAAAATTATTGAATAGCTAAAGCATTAGGTATTTTAAAATTTATTATATTTTGTGACCAAACTGGCAACTGCAGAGGGGTTGGGACTATATTACAGTGCAATAAAAACCTCATAAAACATTTAAACAAACTCACACATCTGCAGAGAGATGGGAGGTATTATGTAATGCAAGTCATTGCTAAAGTCACCTCTCACCCTATGAGCTGCTGCAGGAGCAATGTTCAGTGTAAAGTACCTCTGTGGTTTCTCACTCTGTCTCACTCACTCCAGCCCCCAAAACACACTCAAACACTCTCCTGCATGGATGTTATTTACAAAAAGGACAACCCGGGTTTGAGTGTGGTTTGGTGCTTTTTTCAAAAATATTAAACTTAGGAGAAAAAAAGTTGAAAATAAAACCTAAAAAAATCTGGAATTATTTTAGTTTCAAACAAACAAGTGTAGAGGCAAAGGAGATCCAAATCTCATTTTGACTTAATCTCCATACTAAGGAGGTCTTGGACACAGGTCTTTCCTTTAACTCATATCTAACAACCTCCAGAGGATTTCACTGGATTTAATAAAGAATATTCCATGGACAAATTCTTGACCTACATCCTAGGCTGGCATTCCTATTGTGTTTGTTCTTAGAAAATTTAACAAGAGCTCTACAGCATTCCTTTTGCAGATTGCCAGAGAGCTTATGTCTCAATTATATGCAAATGCAGATGATAATGTGTGAGGTAGGATCCACAATTTCACTCAGGGGACTACCTCAAAACCAGTCCAACAATCAACAATACTCTGTCCAAACCACAAAAGACAATGAGAGATGAGTGCTTGGAATGTTTTAAAGGATTATGGCCGCCAAGTTGTTTGAAGGCAGTCAGGAATGTATACTGAGTTCTCATTAGAGTTCCTCCCTGGCTGCTCTCTTCACTGAAACATATTCAGATCAGCTCCCAAAAGACCCTTGATGAAATATTAAGTTACTGAGCTGGAAAAAACAAATATCTTCAAAGTTTCATTTCTTTCATTCTTGATTTTGTACTGACCTACTCTGAGACATGACACAACATGGGATAAGAACACTCTGCAATGCAAAGCAGCATAACCACCACCTTTCCTACTATTGAAAATAGCACTATTTTTGCCAGCTGGAAGCTGAGCAGAAGCTTTGTAAAATGCTGAAATCCTTTGTAGCCTGGTGGTTTATGTGAACAGATATTATCTTAGAATACTGAAAACTTCCATCCACTTTGTTGTTAACTCGATTCTTTTCTGCTTTTATTTCCTAACTTAAAAATCCCATTTTCACGAGTAAAGGTGCAGACCAACAGAATCTATAACCCCAACTGTTAGCAGTAAAACCACTCTAAGTAGCATCATATGCTTCATCTTCCTCTGGTAGCAGCATGTCATTAGTAAGAATATTCCAGCACAAGATAAAGAAAAAGGGATGGATGAGAGGGGAAAAAATTCTACTCATAATGATGATTTCTAGGCTGTTAAATTGTTCCTAAAGAACAACTCAAACACAACAATCTCTTCCCAGTTTCAAAAACATTTTTCAGAGCTATCATGAGATAAAATATATATTAAAAAAGCTGCTGAAGTCATCTAAACTCTAAATAACCTACCTACATCTCTTCCATATATTAATTGAATACTATATTAAAGGGTAAATTTACACAGTGTCTCTTGTTTACCAACCCACCATAAAATCATGTTGTGATCATGGATTGGAGAAGTTTTGAACATATTAATATTTTTGGAAGAGACCTTGAAAAGAGTTCCAGCTTTATCAGCTTATCTCATGAAACCAGCCTAGCTCTCCTATGAGACTCTTCCTCTTAAATCCCATATAGTGCATTCCCATACAGTGTAATGGAAAGCTGTTCAGTGAAGCACAGAACCCACCTGGCTTTGGGAAGAGCAGTCCATAGGGGATATTAGGGATATAGTGTCTCCATGACACCACGGAGTGGTGGGTGCAACAGTGTTTAAGCAGGAGAGGCATTCACCAAACCTACTTTTGGACTTCTGACTGAAGACTTTTCAATTGATTGGTAGAGCTCAAATTCTCCTCCAGTGGTTTTGAAAGATCAACATGCAAGATCAACATGCACTTCAAAATTACAGTATAAGATCTCATAAAATAAGCTCCTGGTCTTACAGTTTTGGGAGCTAGCCTAGCTGGACTCTGTAGGGAATGTGTTATCTCTGCTTAAATCCTTTAGGCAGATCACTGCCAGCATGGTTTCCACAAGAATTTAAAATAGTTCAGGGCTAGTCATAGTTTATAAGGGCATTCAAGGAACCACTGTGCTGGTTTGGGAGTACAAAAGCTCAGCACTACTGTTGCTATCTTTCCTAACCATCTCTTGGTATGGCTGCTAAGAGAGTGCTTTGTGTCAGTATTTTATGACTGTCTCTCAGCAGTCCTGCAGTTCCAAATTAGGCTTCTGTCCAAAAGGAAGGCTATGTGTACAAAACAAAAGCTTTAAATTACCTTTGCTGACACAAAAAGATCTGGAATGCCAGTGATGAATTAGATGCATTCTAGGGTCCATGTAATTTTTTGTACTGAAAACTTTAAATACATATATAGATGCACATTCTCCAGGTCAGTACCTGAAAGTAGTCATGATGAATGCTTATGGGAAAAGAAAAATAAGAAACAGGCAAGCATAACTGATACTTCCTGGACACATTGTCCCACATCTAGCCATGTGTGACTTAAGAGTGTTTCTGGGCTATTCATGTTATCCTTCATCCTCTGAATTCGGCAGAGACTATGAATTTATCATGGTCCCAAAAAGGAAGGATATTCAAATTAAATAAAGTTTTTTAAAAAGAGAAGTATAGTTCCAAACTTTCAACTCACAACAACTTAATTTAGAACCTGCTGAAAAGTGTGTTAGCTTCAACATGAGACAGGCCAGGCTCTAAAGCTTTGGGTAGCTGGTGCACAATACAGTTATTACAGCTTAATTAATTCTACGGTAACGTGTGATCAATATTCAACATTCCTAATAAACACAATCACGGTGTGTTTCTTACCAATGGATAAACTCATCTGTCATTAAAATTAAATTAATTGCTCATTGACTTCCACTTTTTGTTGGAAAGGTAGCTTTTTAAAACTTGCAGTGCAAGCTCAGTAAGTTCTTCATATCTCAAGTCAGTAAAATGGCATCTTTAGTAAAGTTCCTATGACTGAACTGTTTCTATATTTTTCTGATGTAGAAACAAACTCTAACTTAATATTCTCCCAAGAGTGCAAAAGTACAAGTCATTTGATATGTGAGTACATTCTAAAATACGATTAACAAATATTTATCAATAAAAATTGCGTTGATTTTTTCTAGGACAAAACATCTTAGGATGTGACAGAGCAATGCACAGTCCAAAGCTTCACAGTAGCACAGCATTGAAAAATGCATAAATAGCATTTGTTAATCATGAAACATCAGTGGAGCTGCCAGAATGAAAAAAAAATCCCAACCCTGAGAAGTGACATCACCGATAAAAACAAATACATAGATATTCAAGGAAAAGGCACTTTTCTCTAAGAAGCTTAATCTCCATTGAGTGAGAGATTTTGCACCTAAGACTGCAGAACTTCTAAATACAGAGCACAGAGTAGCTGTGGATTTCTTTCAAACTAAACAACTCAAGCTACATATAGAAAATTGCTCAGCCATGGTTTTTATTGTGCACTCAAGAACAGAGAGAATCCAAGCACAAATAACAGTCTCTTACTGTTAAAGCAAATGCCATTTACAAGACTGTGTTCTACTAAGTGTAGAAATCACACAATGCAGTTTAAAGGTTATTTTACAGTATTCTTGGAGGAAATAAATCACTGTTCTCAGTAAGCAGTCTTAAGCAGCACAGTAATACAAGACTGCTGTACCTGATGTCCTTGGCTGCTGCAAATTATAGTAATTCTGGGTCAGCCAGTGAAGCCTCTTCCATTGATAAAACAGTGTAAATCTAGTATCAACTATGAGAAGTTCAGTCTTGCTTAATATTCCTTCAACTGTATATGTATAAACTGATAACTAAATTAGTACATATAAAATTAATATACTTCTATAGGCATACATAAAAGAAGTGAGGACTAGAGTTGATGACTCAAAAAGTGTCTTCAATCTCGTATCTCTATCATTACTCCTCACAAAAAAAAAGTTTCCATGACTGTGATTGTCAAATGAAATGTAGCAATTTTGGTTTGTTTGTGAATCAGCAGTATTGATGAAAAACAGGAACAAATTTAATTATGAATTCTATTTTTTGGTCTGTCTGTTTGAGACCCAGATAATTGAAAGGATGTTACAAAAATATTTTTGAAATTCCTCCACAGAGTATGGAAGGAGAGTGAGTATCCCATAGAATAATATACTAGTCAAATTTTACAGCTTGAAAAAATGTTTTAAAATACCAGATATTTTTATTGAAGTTGTCTGTTGGATTTTATTTTTTTTTTAATCTCTTTCTGCCTTCGTTTTCCACACAGTAGAAATTCTAGACTTAATGACAGCATGTCAGAGGACATGCCCTCTTGGGAGAAAATGAGTTCTGGAGGCATCACCAGCTAAGTCTTACACATTCAGCAACTGCTCATTACTCCAGTTAACCCAGATCCTGAATTCTGACCTGCCAGAGGACAGCACATCACACAACAGAGGCAGAGATGAAAATTCAGTTTTAAATACAAAGTATTCAGTCTCAGGCCACGTCCCAGCAGTAACTGGAGCTGTTTCAGCAGCTGGTGGCTGCTGTGCCCGTGTGCCCACACCATCTCAGTTTTCACAAATCTTACCGGAATTCCAGGAGAGGTGAGGCAGGGGCCACTCTGGTACACACACAGGAGGAACTGACTTCTCTCTGGCTTTTATGCCTGCATAAATATGCCACAGTAGTGCCTGGCAGCTTATCAGAAGGCCTAGTGCCTGCTGAGTGTGTAAGGAAAGTAACACCTGGAAATTCTCCAGATATTCATAATATTACTCCTCTGTCAGAGGAGGCTTGACTAAAGATTTGTCTCAAAAGTGGACATGAGAAAAGTCTACAACCACAGAAGCTTATGCAAGTAACAATTATGCTTCAAATTTCATTGAGATTAGATACGCTCGTAAATGAAGAAAATGTAAGTCCACGTTCTGACTTCTTCATTCCTGTCAATTAGTCTAAGCAGTATTGACACACCAAATTCTGTGAATGATGCGACTGAATCCCCACTGACTCCAGCCTTATCATCTCAGTCAGCCCGGTCTCCTGCAGCAAGAAAGTGGGATTTTTTAGTTTTAGAGAGACTTGTTCTATTTGTACATAAAAGGTACAGGACAGATGATAGGTTGCTAAGTACAGGCTTATTTAGCCCATTTGGTCCAAGAAAAACCCATCTGCACAAAAAACTCTTCTAGCAAGGGACTTAAAAACCCTTAGTTGGGGATTAAATGGCTAACTGTATTCCCATTGCCCTTTAGAAGCATGAGAAATCCAGGAAAAGAGGGTGGAGTAAGCTGAAAAGAAGCTAGTTACTCAAGAACAGTTTACGCCAATTCAAAAGAAAAATTAGAATTCTTTCCAAAAACAGAGAGTTTAAGTGAAAGTCACAATCTGTGTTTAGACCATTTGTGTGGGATTTCATGTTGAGGAATGTATTTGTTTACTTTTCAGGAGAAGCAGCCATACTTACTGTAATCCCAGAAATATATGAACTCTATTCAAACACATTTCAGTAGCAGAGCCCAGGAACTACCACTCCACAGTGCAATTTTGTGCAGAGCCACATTACAACGGGGCTTTCCTTCTTCCCTTTGAACATTTCTTTCTCCTACAAGTAGGGCTGTGGGGACCAACCCCAGGATCCACCCTTGAGAAGGCTTTCCTGTGCTTAGGCTTCTGCTCATTTATAGATGACATCTCACTTGTCACTTTAGTAACATCAGGGCTCTAATTGAAGAAAGGGTCCAAAAATTCAAATTTGTTCTCCCTTCCCCAGAGCTTGCAAGACAACAACATTAAGCCTGAGTCTCAATAAACATAAAAATATTGTCACAGAGAATCAGAGTTATATCACAGAAGGTGTTCCCTGAAACAGCTCCCAAAGGTTTATTGCTTTGCCAGCCAGTGGAAACCAGAGTTCCAGGCTGGCTAATCTCAGTTCCCTTGGCAGTGTCTGGTGAGAGACTTCAAGGAAGAGTCCTCAAAGGGAACAAGTTGAGCATGGAGCTGTCTAGGACTCATCTACAGCAAATACCTTGGAGATGGGGTTGCTTTACTCCTGAAGCTAGAATATGTTAACAGAACACAGATAGGATTCCAGCCAGTAAACCTACACCAGCAGTGTATGTGCCATGGTTTCCAGCAGCGATATGTCAGGACTGGGGTGCAGACACAGCCAGCACAGTCTGAGATGGTGGTACAGACATGCTCCTAAACACCTCCCTCTGCACTATGGAGGAAAGTGGAATTCCCTCTCCCTCACCCACCCACCATCCATGTGCAGGGCCAGAGCTCACCAGCCTTCCTGATCCAGTGATTTCAATCCACATCTGTTGGGTCAGAAAGGATGCAAGAACAGGGAAAGCGAAGGGAGGAAAATAGTTTATTGATTTTTCATGTTAAGCTGACCCACTTGAAGGAAACATTAATCAGGCCAGCAGAGGGAAGAGAACACGATTTTTATTAATTCCTAGAGACGTGCCCAAACAACCAGACTAGAGTATTTTCCTCTGCTCGTTCATAAACACACACACCAGTGACTCATAACTGCTAATTAAAATCAGATGTGGGTGATTCCATAGATAGCCAGAGGAAATGAACCAGTGAAAATACAGGTCCAATGGTTTTCTGGCATAGTCAGATAACAGAGTGGGCATTTGGAGATTTAAAAACTGTATTAAGAAACAAAGGATGGCTCTTATTTAAGCCTTTAAAAATTGACTTTGTGACCTAGGCCAGAGCTCACATAGATAGAGGAAGACATGAAATTTCTGGGGCTACTCAGGGCTCAGAGAGCCCAGGGAAAGACCATTGCAGGTTTTCTAGTACAGGTATCTCTTGGAACTTTGCACAGCTAAACTCCATCACAATGATGGAGAAATTAATCCCTGTTGTTACATCTACTTTATACAACATTTCTGGCAAGTTCTAAATTATCACAGGGGAAGAGAAAGCTTTAACTAAAGTGCCTGAAGGGCCACCAAAAATCTAGCAAAACAGAGCATTTTTCTGGTGTTCTTAAGCTCACCACCCATGCACAAGTATACTTAAAAAAGAATCTCTCAGCAATTGAACAAAAGCCATGTCACATTAATAGAAATTCAGCTTTTTCCTATCTTCTGGAGGCAAAAGAGCATTGTCCCTTCTCTTCAAGAAAAACTGGCACAAACTAGACTCACAATAGCCCGGCCTCAGAGTACCTTACATTAAATATGTCAATATTGCTTTTATCAGTACTTATATTTTTGTATTGCAGAAATTTTATTTTTCTCCTGGATCCTTATTTCCCATAAAAAACTTTCTTTAAGTTATATATGGCCTCATATGTGCTGTGCACATCCAACTAACAGAACAATGGGTGATTCACTCCTTTTCTGTCATTAGATTGAAAGAGATTCTGCATTTCATGTCAGGAGAGGAGATGATTTGGTGCAATTTGCTAGAACCAATCTCTTGGAGTTTGCCATCATAGTCCCTGCTTCACCTTGTATCAGGATCTGGAAGATAGCAGGTATAAGAGAAGGCATAGTTTGTTAGCTTTCTGCCACACAGGGAATATTTTATCCTGTGAAAATTCCTAATCCTAAGTGTTCTTGGTACTGAAAGACTTCTCAGCAGGATGGAAAATACAGTCTTTGGTTTTGGTACAGATTTGTTTCTTGAAGTTTTGACTGTACATCAGTTTTGATTGTCTATAAATGTCAAAACTAAGCACCTGTAACATTCTGCACATTTTATACTCTCTGAATGCTTTGACTTCAGAAAATCTGACACCATTTTATGACATGTAATAGTTATTTCCAGAGCAATAAACAGAATTTTCTACTCAATAGCCACCTCTGACGCATGGAATAAGCCTCAAGCAAAATTAGGTCTCTGATATGTCAATACAATATATTAAGTAGAGAATAATGAGCTTGATCTTAGTCTTCAAGTTAAATAATTGATGCACTTGCAACAGTCCTTCAAGACAGCTCTGACAAATAACGTGTGTATTATTTAATGTTAATTTTAGTTGTATTACTGACTTTTAGGAGATTGATTCTGCTGAACATGTATGAGTAACAAAACCTGCAAACTGCCATTATTTAGATTAGCATGCCAAGACTAAGCTGTTTTAAGCATAAGCTGAAGCATTCAGTACCACAATGCTTTCTGCATGGTCCTGCAAAGCTCTTTGGAAGAATTAGACACAAAATAATCACACAAATCCTGAAGTTGTAATTTGTGATTCGAAGCAAAATGCTACAAAAACAGGAGTCTGTTTGATTTTGCCTCCCTAAAATAGGAGGAAATGGAAGTGTGTGTTTAGAGAAGATTAAAAACTAGAAGTCCGCTGAGTTTCTTCACCAGTGACAGAGGCATTTCAACTTCCTATTGTTTTATATTACATTATAAACAACCTAACAAAACACTATGTTTGGAGGTTTAATAAATAAACCACTATAGAAAGTGCTGTTCATCATCATACATAATTTTCACTACATACAACTCTTGTAACTTCCAGTGTATCAGCCAGCATATCCCTCTACTACTATTCACACAGAATTTTTTGAGAATGATAGAGCACAATGGTGTCATGCTGCCTCATCCACCCATAGAGTTAATAAAATGTTAATGTTGTAGCAGTTTTAAAAAAACAAGTTTTGGTCCTATCCCTTTGAGTGGAAGTGTCCTTAACCAGGCTGTCATTGACAAAATCCTCTGATTTTTAAAAGCTATTTTTTTCTCGTTAGCAAAGTATAGCCTAACAGTGCCTTTACTGTAGTCTTGCATGAAAATAATAATTTTTCTGTACTTTTCCTATGACAAATTTATTTTTCCTATATGCTTTTACTGGCTGGTGCAGTTGGCATGGCTTGACTGACAATGAGCCAGAAAGATGTTGAGTGTAGGGAAAACTCACAGCTCTCTCAGCTGCTGGCACAGGGGAGGGGAAGAGCACAGCAGAAGTGATGCATTCAAGCACAGCCCTGTGAGTTAGCATTCCCTGCCTGCCAGCTTGGGAACACTGCTGCCAGTGCATGCAAATGCAGATTATTATTCAAACCCCTGTAAACTAAGAGAAGGTGTTGGAAACCAACTGCCCAGAAAAACATAGCAAAATGTTGTAAGTATTCATCAATTGTAGGAGCAAGTGAGCACTGTTATTTGAGCCCAGGATTTGAAGAGGTGAAGTCGATTTGCAAACTAAAATGCGCTATCATGCTTAAAACAAAACCTGCTAAGGAAGTTTACAGCACCTGTAATGTTTTACTGTGTTTTGTTACCAGAACAGAATTACAGCCCTATTAGGACACCAATCTAATGTATCCTTATCATTTATGAGAATATCACTGGATCACAACACTGTAGTTGTGAGTCTTAGAGAGAGCACTTTAATAATTCTATGTGGTGATAGAGTCTATCAAGTGATACAATGCCAAAGGAAATAGCAAAGTTGGTGGTCCTGAATAAGAAATCTGTATAAAAACAACTCATCTCAAATCTCCAGTCACAGTTCACTGCTAGCTGGGCATTAGTGATTTGAAGGTATCACTACCTATGATTGGAGTTTTAAAATTACATTCAAAGAAATTTTGTGAATTTTCATCTGAACATATGGAGAGGAAACATCAAAATATCTCTCTGGTAAACAGGTTCCTCTGATTTTGAAACAAATCCTAGTTATGCACGTGCCTACAGAAAAGTAAATTAGAAAAAGTTCAGGAGGTGAAAACACATATTAAAGAATTATTATCATGCTTCATAAAAAAACCAGAGGAAAATCCCTTTGTCAGATAGGACAAAAATAGTTTTGAATCAGTGAAGTTGAATAAGAATGAATATGTGGTTCTTCTGATCTAAGAAAGCCCAGAAGACCTAATAATGTCACAGGACAATATAATAGGTCATAACACAAACATACAAGCAAGATAAGCTAATCATCCAGTCCAACAAATGCCCATAGACTCTTTTTCTTCTTACTTCAGTAAGCTGTGAAGTCCAGGAGAAAAACAAAAGCGTGCTCTAACAAGAAGCAGATACCAATTCAAAAAGAACTTATCTCAATAAATGCTAAAGTAGGCATGGACAGAAGAACACATACATTAAGAGCTAAAGCACTTTCTTTTTGGAATCTGTGATGACCGAAACCAAGATGAATATGACACTATCTGACTGGCCTAAGTTTAGTTGTAAGCAGTGTTGGCCAAAAAGTGCATTCAATAGAGTATATCTAAGATCCAGTGCTGCATGTGTTGGAAAAGAAATGGCAGAGAGGAACACCAAGATCTTCTGCAAACACAATCAAGCAGATACCAGAGGTAGAAGTGGAAAAGCTTTAGAAACTGCATTACTTGTGATATTTTTGAGAAGCGGGAAATGACAAGTAAGTTCTGTGGCAAGGAGTTTATTTTAATGGAACAGCAGTAAAAGGAATGACACAGTGGAAGCATTTTGTGTGGTCCTGTTCATATTTTCACTGGATGGACAGAGTGCTGATTCCACCATAAGCTTTTATTAACGGCCAAATCCGACAAGATGTGATTTTAAGCTAAAATATATACATTTATAAATTGTTTATTATTTAAATTTCAAAACAAGCATAGCATTCAGACTAAGAATTAAGCTCTTGCCAATTTCATAGAACATAACACTACCAAGGTTATGTATCAGTCTAAATATTTTCTCAGTGTACTATGATGAGAAAACAGTTAGGGTCTTTTCCCCTCCTCCTTTCTTAAACATACTCCTTCTCAAAATTTTGGGTTTTGGTGTTACTGAAATGCAATATTTAATTAACAAATCATAATGTTTCTACTCTCAGTTGGCTTCACATTCTACACAAGTTTTGCCAACAGCAAAATACTAAAGAACTTAATCACTGAAAAATGCACAAATGGCAGCAACAAATAAATCCATAAGGTCCATTTAGTTCAACAACCTGTCCCTGACAGGAGCCCAGGGAAGGATCCACTGGGTTCTATGATATTTTCAAGCATTTTCCAGTGCTTTGGAGAGTGCTCTGAATAGCAGAGAAAAATCTTCACCTTTGAACCTAACACATATACTCATTCTTTTTCCCACATTTGTTGTCCCCTGTAGTCACTTCATTTCTCCAAATTCTTGTTTCCCTTATCCTTTTCCAAGCAAAAGTTGTTGGGTCTCGTTAGGGGTTGACAGCATCCTGCTCCTAGAAAGGCACTGGTATAGACCAATGCCAGCAAGCAACTCCCAAGGGAACAGAGTAAGAGGACAAGGATGGTATTTCACACAGTACTCCAGAAATCTCCAACAATTTATGGCCTTTCTTTTGGATTTCATATCCTTCAAAGGATTTTTCTCCCAAGAATTTGTTCAGTCCTGTCTAGAAACGATGCAAAAGCTTAAAATGTCTCCAACCTGCTTCAGCCAGGTTTAAGCTACACAGCTTAAATACAGCTTTAAGAACAATATACTTTTATTGATTTTGAACTTCTGCTGACATAACCTGATATCCTCTCATTTTTTGTATTGAAAAGATATAGGGAGGAGAAATCAAATCAGTCCCTACTCCCTCCACAGTATTCATTATTTTAATCAGTTCATTTGACAGTGCTCTGTTCTTAGCAGGCTGCTTTTGAACAGGTGTGTGAAACAAGGAATTACATTCAGAGCAGGGATTTGTCTGGAGGTAGCACTTCTTTCTAACCCAATTCACCCACCCCCACGGTAATAGGAGCTACCATGAATTAGGTGGGGAGAGACTTTCTATGCCTTAATTATCTACCAGGATGAACAGACTGGCTTGGGTTGTTTTTTCCTTTGGCTCTTATTTTGGGTTGAGTGCTTCAGGACCACCAGAGCACAAAAAGGCTCCAGATGATCCAAATTGTCTTTGTCAAGTACTTGCTTGCTTTCAGCAGGGCTTTTGCATTTAGGAGGTTGAGTTTAGAAGCCCCTGATAGCCCAGATGTTCCCTGGTATTTGAAGGCCACACAGATATTTGAGACAGTCAAGATGGTTGAAAGATCTATCTAAATCAAAGAGAACCTTGCATGACAGAAAAAGCCTGGCTTTTTAAACACTCTTTAATAGATTGGGCATGTTACAGGCTTACACCAGGAATCAAGAACCATCAAATAGCCCCCCAAAAAGGCTGCAGTAACGAAATTATGCCCAGGTTGAAACCCAGTGCTAATCTAAGGGGAAAGGGGCAAGAAAGAAGAAAGGAAAGATTAATAATGACAGAGCTTAAAAAGCAAAGAGTGCAACTAAGCCAGGCTCACAGGAGAAGCTCAGGAGAACAGGACAGGAGTTACTCTGCTCCTTTTATTACCATACAGACTGCACACTGGGGAAGCAGATTCACAGCAGGGTGCTGCAGACAGTGCTAGGTTAAAACTCTCTCAGAGCTCACCTTGGGACACTGCTTACTCCAGCACAAATCCCCCCTGGAAGCTATAAAAAAGCATAAAAGAACAAAGATATTTTCACTACAAGTACCCTTGGCAGGCTGTACCTATATAGAAAGGTACTTCAAGTAGACTGGGGAAGCAAATAAGTGATTTTAAAAACTCTGAATCCATAAACCTCAAATAAAAATAGCTATTCTGATTGTACTGAAGCTTAGCTAGTTTCCGTAGAGAATGAATTTCTTCCCAAATGGGAAGGTCCACACAAAGTGACAAAGCACATTGCCCAGAAGATACTTTTTGGTGAAATGTGAAACATTACCCAGGGTTCATTCCCTCTCACAGATCTCTTCCGAGTTTCTCAAAACTTCGTCAAATTGCAACTCTGTTAACTGAAATTTCCCATACCAGCTGTCTGCCTCAGGCTGAATTTATTTTTGAAAACTCCAGCCAAAACTATTCGGCCATTTCAGAGAAATGCTCTCACATCTTTTATTTGGAAACTTTTAGCACTCAAATGCTTCAGAGTTTCTGAAATTAGATGGGAACAGAATGAGAGTAGGAGAACCATAGAACCATTTATGAAAGTCTGCCCAGTTTTGGCCAAGCCTAAAAATGCACAGAACAATCCTGAACATGATTTGGTGTGAAGCTACAGAGCAAAGTCAACCTTTTGCTGCAATAGCTGCTTTCAGATACTGTATCCTTGGGCTGGGTTGAGTATTATAACCAAAAGCAGAAAACTCTCTCCCCTGTGCTCTCAATAATCTCATCATCTGTGACTTCAGCGGGATGGGAAGAGAGCTGACAGGCAGAATATGGATTATGCAATGTGGGGAGGAAGCATGTGGTATTAGTTGGGACTAGCTGGGAAAGAAAGGAAAATCTTCAGGATTAGTGGAGGAAAAATGGAAAATTAGGGGATTCAGGGGGGATATTGAGAAAATGAGAAGTGGGTGAGAAAATGTATGACTAAATAGGATACAAAATGCTGCCACAGTGACTGGAAAAGGGACAGAGACAGAGGGGGAAGGAAAATGGGGGTGAGGGGAAAATTAAAGCCTAGGGTGGAAAAGTGCTCAGACTTGGAGATGAGACTGGGGCAAGTTTGAAGACTGGGGAGGAAGCAAGCACTGTAAATGAGCAAAGCAGGGTCCAGACATGACTTCTAGAGAAAAAAAAACCTAGGGCTTCCATCAGAAGCCAGAGAACTAATTGAATGCAAACTTTTGTCCCCAATAAGTGAATTACATAGCTTTTAATGGAAAGCACTTTTTGGGGGAGGTTTGGGGATTTTTTAAGGCTGAATAGAATGAATGATGCAAGCAAGCCTCTGCCTTCAGCAACACCTGAGAACACCAGGTGAACTTTCACTAATACTTTAGAAAATCTGAACCAGAGCTTTCAGAGTAAATCCTCCAAGAAACAACGAATGATCACCTATGAAAATATTCAAGTGACTTTGCTAGGGTCACTGTGTGGGAAAATAAAAATGGAGTCCAACTTTCCAAACAGCAATCTGTCTTAATCAAAAAACCATGTCCTCCCTTTCTGCAAGACTTCACCTTATTCACTCCATACTTTTCAAATTTCCAGAAGAGCCAGAAGTAATAGACTCCTTTGGCTATGTTATTTTGATTCACTCTTAAAATAAGGAGAGGAAAAAAGAACACAATCATATACAAAAGACAGCATAAATTATGGGAACAGGAGAATAGTACAAACTATTTGGATAATCCTGATTTTTGACAACATAGATAAGCCTGTCATTGCAAATTTCCCAAGACATGTATATCAGTCTTTTTCCATTTAATATGCAAGAACTGATTTGTGGCTTCCACAGTTCCACCAGTTTAATTAGGTTGCCTTTGCTTTATGTAAACATGAGAACAGTTAATTCTTCTATCTGGAAGAAATGAAAACTACAGTATCTGGAGGAAAGCAGTCTCAACAGCCATTTATATACTCAAAAAATATTTCTGAGAGATCCAGGGATGACACAAACACTTTGTTGGTAAATATCATAGACAAATAATCTGTTTTTTTCAGGGCCACTCATATGAACTTATCTCCTCTTAGAATTACAACTACTCGATAAAAAGCCTGCATAAAATATGAAAATGAAGGCAACAGACAAAAAAAAAAACCCATCACAAAGGAAGAATTAAAAGCAAAGAATGAATTAATTTTTTTTTAATTACCTTCCTCACTGTCTTATTGTAAGGCCTTAAAAAACAACACTGAAGAATACAGTAGGGTTGGAAATGTGGGATACAGCAACATCTGAACACATGTGCTCCCACTGAGATTTACATCTCTGCCTACTAGGAAGGTTTAGAATAACTTGAGACTTAGCTCTTGTCTTAGTACAAGTTATGTATATCTTCATTCTGTTTGATTTGCTAAAACCAGAAACCTTTATATTGTCACTTCTCAGTTATCTCTAGTAGAAGATTAACAATAGCCTGGAAGCTTTCAGTAAGGCCTCAGTTTAAACCTTTGCTTCACTAGTATTCCCACTGATTTTCCAAAGGGAAAGTGCACCTTTAGAAAGTGCTGTAATTCTCCCCTGTCAACTGCCAAATAACAGGAAATAGTACCAGATAGAACAGACAACAAAGCATAACAGATGAAATATTTAAGACTAGTCTCAACTAAAAGAGAATAAGCTTTAATACTGAATACAAGAGGTCACAGGATCCTGGCCTAGCAGTAGGTCTTATATTAAAAATCACACTGCATTTAAAGATAAAAACATTGCAAAAATCACACCAAACAAAAATGAGGATTAAATTAAATACAAAAGATTAGATTGTATGGGTTTCTTTGTTCTTAATAGAAATTCTCTTCAGAGATGTGTGCCCCAGATTAAAGATTCTACTCTGAAGCACCAGAATGAACACCTCTTTATTTTATACCCACTTTCAATGACAACAGGAGAGCAATCTGAAGCAGTTGTCTAGAAAAACTAGTAAAACCTTTGCAAAAGAGCAGTAAGCTCACCTTTTACTTGAAATTTCTAATCGGTTTGAGCAAAGGGAGAAACATTTTTAAAGAAAATGCACAAATGCAGAGAACAAGACAATTCCTTTCCTGAGGTGTTTTCTAATTAAAATGCCCAGACATTACTTTGCCATAAATTATTTGCTTGTCATGGTAGTGTTTTTCTAGGGTGAATGAGACTGTTTATAGAAGCTTTCCTCTTGGCTGCTTCACTTTACAGATTGTATGCCAGTACAAAAATATGGTAAATATTGAAATGAAACAGCCATTAGGAATTTTGTTTAGATCATTCTGCAAGCAAGACATTGTCACCTACGCAGTATCAGTCATACACTCAAAAATATTAAATATTCAAAAAGTGAAGTGTTGCAGAGCTCTGATGCTTTCATCTTATACAAGGAATTTTTGCCGTCTAAGTGTAGAAGATTTCAACAAATTACTTGTTCATACTCCATTGCATGTGTATGGAATTTACTCATTAATTTTGTATATTGAAAGAAGCATTTGAGAAAGAAACTTCCAAAACTGCTCCAGGTTTGCTTCTTTTTTATCTATATAGCTGGGAAGTCACTGATCCCATTTAATTTCCTTAAATTAGAGTATCGAATATTGGCTAAACTGTTCCCCTACAGTTATTTATAATTATTATTATATAGTTATTTATAATTAACAGCAGTAATTCACTTCAGTGGGATCAGAGTTCAGGTATTTAATGTTTCCAGTGATCCCAAACTTACTTTCTCACTTCATATATAATTATGTCTGGATCATATCTTCTAACAGCATCAAGTATTAGCATAATTTTCATTACCTGGGCTTTAGGGTTGGGGCTTTTTTTTTTTTTTTCCATTCTTCCATTAAACTAAAGCATGCTAATACTGTTGACTGCTGCAAGAGAGGTTTATTCTTTGGGGCAAACAGAGGAACTGTCACAGGCAATTGTTAGGCTGACATAAAACAGCTCGTTGAAATGTCAGCCTGGAGTTACAGCAAATATGTCACGTGAAGGATGACTTTCAATTTGCTCCCATGAACAATGCTTAATGATGCTTTATGCAGCTTTATAAAAGCACCTTAACACCTTTCTGATCTAAACCAGAACACCTAAGTATTCCAAACCAACAGCAGACCACCCAATACCTTTGCCTGGAAGCCTCAGCAATCCCATCTTTAGAGGGACATACTCTTAATACTATGAATATTTTAACTGCATTTAGATTATTATCTTATGCTCCAGCAAAAACACTATTGCACTTAATTAAAGAAGTAATGTGGTCATTAAATATTAAATAAGCAGCTATTTTTGTGTATACATGCAAAGGAATGCAAAGCATTCTTGTAATCAATGCATCAATGTTAATTAACCATTAAGACAGAATGACAAAACTTAGGAATAAGAGCGCAAAGGTTACCAGGAATTAAACAAGTCAGGCTCTGAAAGCACAGCACTGTACTGCTTCTTATAACCATGGCCTCTTCAGAGCCCCAAACCTCTACTTCCCCCATGCAGGCAAGCACATGCTGAGGTCAGTCTGGGTCATCCAGTGATCCCAAAGAATTCAGATACATTCTCCTAAAGCTGCAGAGCTTACTGGCAAATTCAAGAAAAATATCCACTGAAAATTATCTCCATAATTCATTTACACAGCAAAACACAGTAACAACACTATAATGACTATTTATTCTTTCATTT
Organism: Zosterops lateralis; assembly: GCF_965231275.1. Taxonomy (NCBI): domain Eukaryota; kingdom Metazoa; phylum Chordata; class Aves; order Passeriformes; family Zosteropidae; genus Zosterops; species Zosterops lateralis. The sequence goes on along the minus strand of NC_139766.1, from coordinate 61,318,339 downwards.
AGGCCTGGCAGAGCAATGAACTCTTCAAAAGAAGTATATTGCTAAGCAGACCCATCCTGAAAATACAGGTTATAGAAAAACCCACTTACCATTCTGAAGCAAAGACACATTTATGGTTGACAAATGGCCAAAGTCTTTGGGATTTCCTGAGACATTCACTGGAGTAGTTTCTGACTCTCCTTTCTTTACAGGGTGTAGTACATTTCAGCTCTAATTAGGAGGCCCAGTCTTAATACCCTGACTCACTTCAGGTGACATGAATTGCTTAAGCACCTGTTTCACTTGCAGTTCTTGAGTACAGGCAATTACAATTATTGCTGGCTATTGCTGTGTGAAAGGTGGGCATTTTTCAAGGAATGACTTAATGCTTAGAGCTGTGGCTTGCCTCATTAGGTGAGGTAACAATCTGCCTTCCCAATATCCAGTAGCTCTCCATGGTCCTTCACTCTCTTCCATCACTTCATTCATTGTGCCCAAGTTCATGAGTTTTTGCTAATCAGTACTGGCAATTTCAATATCTGTCACTCTCTAACATATAAACAGATTTCAAGCCTAAATGATGTTTCAATACAATTACTTCCCTTAAACTGTTTCAACACAGGTGAAGAAAAACAAGTACCAACAGCAACACTTCAGGGAGGTAAGAACAAGCACCAAGGCTCAGCTGAAGTTTCAGTGGTGCATCTATAGTCAGAGTGCTGGCAAAAGCACTTCCCCTACAGACTAAACCAGAACAGCAGAACTCAAAACACAGTTTAATCTTTTAAATGGAATTACATACAGAAAATGCATTACTGAAAATTTTGTCTTTGAAACAAGATCATTATCTGAAAATCAGCTTCACAGTGAAGAGAAGATAGACAGTGATGATATGGCTTCAGCTTCCAGCTCTGCCAGAGATTCCCTATGTGAATTTAAACAAAACAGAAATGTTTTGCTCTTCTGTATTTTAGAAACCAGGAGCAGCAAATACTTCTTTTCTACCTCTCCTGCCATCTGCCTTTTTTATTTACACTGTGGTGCTAAGAAGACACACAGACATGACTTAGTCAAAACACAAGTACTGTCCTTCATTTCAACAGGAGCTCCTCAAGATCCTGGTCACTTGGTTACCTCCCTCTTCTTAGTGTCTGCAGAGGAAATAAGCTAAAGTCCAATTAAAAGGAAGGTTTTCACATACACTGGGAATCAAATTTCTGTTCTGTGAGGCAGAAAGGCCCAGTGACCTTCCAAGAAAAGGTCTTAAACCCCCTAAATTTCTACTATTTGAAGTGATGAGTCAGATTGCTGCCAAGTCATGATTTTTCAGGACAAATACATCTTCCATTTTGTCTGTCATTTATTCCAGTATTACTTGTATTACTCTGTATTTATCAGGTGCTTCTTATACAAAAAGAAAGTCATAAGATTCCAAGCAACTGCATGTCTGAAAACAATGAACAAGGAAAAGAAGCTGCAGCTAAACAGAACATACGTGTAAGGAACTTCCTGAATGACTTGGCAGCCCAGTTTGTTTATCACAATTCAAATACTAAGTACTAGATTCATACACAAAGGCAGCAACTTGCTTTATTTTTCAGACACACTCATCTAGGATCTCATCACTTAAAAATCAGCAGCCTTATGTGACCAAGTGCCAAAAATGTTAAAAACCTAATGTACTTCCACAGATGTTAAATACCAATGCAATGCAATATATCTACAATTGTTGCAAAACAACACAGAAGAGATTTCATATGGATTTAGAATGGCCACTGCACTTGTTTCCAAGTAAGTAGAGATTCTTTCCCCGACAATAAAGCTGGACATAACCCAGTTTACTATGGGTTCTTAAAACCACTTGAACACAATCTGTAATTTCAGAAGAGCAGGAGAAGTAGTCAAGCTCCATTTCAGCTCATTCAACGACATTGCCAGAATAACAATTCCAAATTTTTGACACAAATGCTGGCCCCTACCCTGTATGAGCATTGATGTCCTGAAAAAAACATTAAAAACTAGAATAGCTCTCTAAAGATCCAAAAATTATGCCTACTGATTGCAGGACAGAAATAACAGCAAGACTGTGCTGACAGGCTTGTTCCTAGTTTACTGGATAATGTTTGGCACAGAGCAGTATTAGTCCAGATATCACTTGCAGAGTGGCATGTATGAAAAAATAAATGTTACTGACCAAAGTACAAAATTACCAGAGAATTATCTGTGGTGGAATCTTTAAGTAGGAAACAGGGGCTTGATGATGCAAAGCTAGGATGGACAACTACCATCTTAACTTCTGGGAGAAAACCAGGAAAATTCCATGCCTAATAATCTCCTTTCTTAAAAACAATCCATAACTTTCCACAAGTAGATAAATCTAAGAGAGGTTTATTGTTTTTTTAAACAGAAGAATATGAAGTGGACATCAAAAGTACATGATTTGCTTCAATGAAGTGGAGTGTACAACTCCCTGACACTACATAAGAAAATTCATAAAGTGACAGATTTGGTAAAGAGCACAAGTTCAGCCAGCTTCTGCTGAACAGGAATTCTGCACATGATCCATCCTCCACAGGGAAAGGTAAAGTACCATTAAGGTCATCCTGAAATGACTGGATCCACATTTAAATAGAAACCCCAAACTAGCCATGCACTCCTCTACAAGGTTCTTTATCAGGAAATGCCCTGTTTAATGATCCCCCTGAATACTGTGGAATTCACCCACAGAAAAAACTTCACAGTAAACAAAAACTTCATCAAGTATAGAAAACAAATTTCAACAGTTCAATCTTCCTCCTTCTTTGACAACTTTCCCATTTTCCTCCATTTTACCTCCTTTCTCCTCTGCAGGATGATGTATCATTGTTTGATGAGCCTCCATTATTATTAGCCTTTCCTTGCTACAACTAAGAGGAGTGACAAAAGTTTTCCTTCACTGAGAATAGTCTGGATTGACCATCAACTTTCATGGTGCTATGAGGAAGAATGGGTTTGATCAGTACTGAACATTTTAAAAGAAGCTTTTGTATTCAACAATCTCTCTCTCTAAAATCTAGTCATTAAAAAAAAAAGATTAAATAACTAGTGATTAGATTATGAGACATCAGTAGAGTAGTCACAGCAAGCAGACAGAGCACACATTTTCCTTGCAATGCCCTTTACTTTAAAACACACATTAAAAGAATTCTGTGCTCTGAACATGAGATTACTTGTGTTCAAGGGAATCTGAGTTCCCAGTACTTTAGAAGGTGCACTGGACCACCACACTCACTCCTGTATTGCTGCAGGATGCCAGAGCATTCCTAAATTGCCTGTTTTCAACAGCTATCATGTCTTAGATGACCTACACTCAGTGTATCTGTATTAATGTATATACTATGTTGAATAATTTGGAAAGGTTTGGTTGTCTTCATGTCATTGTCATCTTCACTGCATTATCAGTCACTAGAACAGGCTCCCCAGGAAAAGGATTATGGCACCAAGCCTGTTACAGTTCAAGGAGCATCATTTAGCTTTAGGTAGTCCTGCAAGAAGCAGCAGATTGGACTTGATCTTCCCATGTCCCTTCCAACTGGAGATATGCTGCAATTCTATGATTAACTTTGCAGTTACAAAGAAGGCTAAATCCATGCACACAGCCACTGAGCAGAAACAACCCTCTGGAGACAAGGTACAACACATCAGCATAGGCAATAATGGGAAAATAGTACTGGTAATGTCTTTAGATCATGTCTGTTCAAGAAGAAGATAAACTTTTTACAGAGCAATTTTTAGGTAGAGGAATGAACTGTTTCCATGCATCATCATTAGGGGAAGAAATCATCCCCCAAAATACCTGTATTGTATCAAATTAATTATTGATTCCCACCCAGTCAAATACATTCTTTTAAGAGTGCCTGGATTGTTTTTTCCTCTCTCAGAGAGCACAAGAGCACTCAGACTCCTTGAAAAAGAAACAAAATTACAGACTACAACACACTGTAACACAAGATTACCTTTATTTCAAAATTGTACAAAGTATAAACATAAAGATATAATTACACTGAAGTAAACCCTGCTCTTTAAGCATCTGAACACTTTAGCAATGATACAGTCATGAAAAAATACCTTTATTATTATTCCTCATGAGGAAATTTTATCTGATGGAGCGATACATCATGAAATCAATTGTTGTACATCTGGGAAATTTACCAATGGAGCTCTCTTCCACAGGGGTGTACACTTTGATTTGCCTCATGTGAGTGTCTCTCCCATTCTGGTGATTGGCCAGAACAGCAATCTGGATCATGAAGGTGCGAATGGGCTTCTTGTGAGTATCTGTGAGAGGAACATGGATCCAGCCACTGGGTTCCACTAATTCCAGTTGCTGCCAAAAGCAAGACAGAAGAGCAAATCATTCAGAACCAGTTAACATACTCCATATAAATGATCACATATTAAACCCATTTAATAAAGCAGTCTTGTTATTAGATTTTAATTATTTTTTCAAATTAATTTGAAATAACAGAGTTGAATACTCACAGCTAATTTACTGCTCATGTAAATGTATACAAATTAATTTGGTTGTCTAGAGCTGTGTTTGCTTTTGCCTTTCAGAATCTACTCCTAATTTTTTGCCCTAATCTTAAAATAAAAATCAATATAAAAGAATAGAGACTTCAGTATAAATTCAAGAAAGTAAAAGTGTAGCATTTGGACCTTCTTACTGAAGATCAATGCTCAAGGATGGCAAAATATGCATTTTATATTGTTTTATCTAGGCACCCTGAAGTACAATATACTAGAGTGACTTATGTAGGAAACTAAATGCACATAAAGTTCTGGGTTTTCAGAAATTCCTTAGATTATTAGGGGGACTGGGGAAGAGGAAAAGGAAGGTGACAGGAAAAAAGAGAGGATACCTCAAATTTCATCTCATGTATCAAGACAGATGCCTGGCCAATTAATAATAGCTGCACAGCCATTAAATCACATTCTAATCACATATGACTTGCCTTTTATACAACATACCCAGTGTGATATGATGATCTTTTCTTTTTCAGTTTTAATCCTCCATAAACCAATGTCAAGGCAAGCAAAGAACAGCATTTTGTTAACTCTAAACCACATCACTGACACAACAGATTGCTGAAATCCAGCTGGATGCTATGCAGAGCATGGTAACAGCTTTTGTTTAAAGCTAGCTGCCCAGCTTCAAAGCACAGCTCAAAACACACATGGAAGAGCACACAAGTAAATAGAAGTCTTAGGGGGGAAAGAAAACAAAACACAAAACAATTGTCCACTAGCAAGTGGATTCACACAGCTAAGCAAATAAGAGTGCTGCTCTTAGCAGCTGAGTTCCCCTAAGGAAGATGTATGGGCTTTGAGCAGCACAAAATTCCCATCTTTCTCCTGAAAATACTGCATGGCACATCCTGGCAAATGCCTTGTTTATGCTGAAGTTTTCAAAAGACCCATCTGAGAGCTACTGGTTCAGAGGCAGCAGACACCCTGAGAAAACAACCCAAGAAACAAGTAAGACAGTTTGATGACTACTTTGGTTTAAAGTAGCAAACAAAAAAATCTTTTACGCCTCCACCTTAAAAGAAAGAACAAGAAAAAACAACCCAACAAATAACCACAACCCAAAGCTCTCCACTGCTGCAGACTCTCCAACAAATTATTTCCAAAGCATTACATTCACTAAACCTTAGCAGCAAATCATTTCACCCTGGGAGCTAGACATTTCCACAAACACACAGTCACTTATTTGTCGTAGCACTGTCCCTTGCAAAAACTTTAAAAATCTATTTGTTTGTGTGTAGGAAACTTCAGGTAATGGCTGACTTTACAAAGGGATGAAAAAAAGATGTCTTGTGGAAGCAGCTTTACAAAGGGCAAATTTATCACGGTGAGGTGGCAGTAAACAGCTTGAGCAAAGATGCTTTCCATCTTCATAGTAAACAGAGGAAGTGGATCCTCCTAACACTTTATTCAACCACTACTAAGGGCCAGTGACTGTGATTTTGAAGAGAATTACAAGGCTATTGCTAATTAAACTCGCATTTAATATCATTCTCAGTGTTTACAAATTTTGACTGCTAATTGAAAGAGGAAAATTTGAGTTCAAGAGCTAAGACACAGATTTTTTATGTTTAGATCAGTATGAAATAGATTAGTTAACACTAAGTAACTTTTAGTAAAAAAAGAAAGGTATGAAAGATAAAAGTATGGCATATTTTTCAATGCTTTGTTTCATCCCTGTTCAGGGGAGGTGGTTATATGCTCTATTTACAGCATGTTATTTTCCAGTCCTGCTACAAAGACAACCTGTTCTCCCCAAGTCTTTCTACAGAGATGGGACAAGTTATTTCTTCACCTGTAAAACCGGCAACTGAGGCATTAGGTTAATTAGACTAAAAGGTTCCCTGGCTCCAGATGTCAAACTTCACATACTCTGAGCCAGTTTTCACTGTCTTAAGCGAAATACGGGATTTTAAAGGAGGTTTAGCTCCCACTGAGTTCACTTGCAGTTCTGCAGTTCTGTGAATGGATACAAGTTCCCAAGCCAGCCACAACACAGAGCCTGAGCAGCCACCTAGGAGCAGTCACTTGAGTGCCTCTTGCAGAAACACCATGACTGAGCACAGACAGCACAATCCATCAGGCACCACTGAACTGTCTTAGCCACAAAGACTTTTTTTTTATTTTCCCAAACCTCTGATTCCCTCACTCCACATTTTCCAGCTTCCCTAACAAATGAATACACAACCTTTACTCATACAGATCCTGGGCACATCTTCAGAATAGGCCCCTTCCCCCAGTCCAGTCAAACAGTTGCCTCTTGACCAAAACACTCGTGATGAAGTTGGAGGCTACAGTGTACTAAATGCAAATGTCAGAGTCAGACTTCAATGTCTGAAAAAAGTGAGCTCTTGACTTCTGCCCTCTAAGCAACATTCCTCTACTGATGTTTGAGTCCAACCTTTTTATTTTAAATTGATGACCACATAGTTCATTAAAACCTTGATACAGACTCAACTACTGAGGTTTAAATGCAACGAAACCAAACTGAACATTCAGTAGAAAAGGAAGTATCGTTTTGCCAGTATGATACATATTTTCCGTGACCAAAGGAATGGTATAAACCAGACACACACATTCTCCCAAATTCTTCTCCTCCACATCTGTCATGCTCTTTCAGATGAGTGAAACAGTTTCTTTTTCCAGAGGGCCCAGGTCTGTCACCAGGGAGAAGGAACAGGACATGGGAATAGGCAGGGGAGATATAAGACAATGCTGCCCACTCCTAGCTCAGTGTCAGCACCCAGACCCAGCCATCACAACTCCTAGCAGAAGTGGGATGAAATATGCAGCTCTACTCTGCCTGGAGCATTCCCAGTGTGAACAGAATCTAAAGGAAGCTTACTGTGAAGTTTTAAGAAATTCCTATTAAGTCCATGCAAATGGCAATCTTTCAAAGCCTTGTAAACTGGTCTGGAAATTTGGGTGGATTTTTACAGGGCAGCAAAAGGCACATCCTCAACACAAAGGCTGAACTATTGCCAAATTTCAAATCCTTGCTTTAGAGCTTGGGGGCACTGGAGCATCAAAGAAGGACACCAGAATATTCTCACACAAGCAAAACAGCATACTTTTCACTAGCCTTATTCTTGGAACAGAACTGCTTTGGCTGAAACTTTCAAAAAATTCAACCCAAAGCAGATATCTGGCATGGAAAAATTTGCCTGAACCTAACTTTGGCAAAAATCAAAGTAACCAAGAGTTAAACCTTAAAATGGAAAGGGTCACACAACCTTAAGTACAGGTGGCACTGGCAGCTCCACCCATAATAAATACTATACTTGAATTTCAGTTGACTTTGCTCAAAGTCAAGCTTGTTCTTCAAAAGCACAGACCACTGTATATACATATAGACACACAGATATTTATATTTCACCTCAACTCTATAGCATCAGTCCCCTATGAGCAAATACCAGATAAAGTTTCCCCCTGTGTTTTTAATCTTATGTAGATCATTAACACTCAGTCATAATTAACTGTCTTCCAACAGATTTTTAAAAATCAGCTTTATCACTATTCACCCGAGGGAAATTAAAAATTCAAAGTTTCTTTCTGATATGTTTTTTCTTGAATTTTTTTTTTTTTTTAAGGAAAATGTAGGAATGAATCAGTGCAAGTTCAGTATTGGTAACTCAGGACAGTTCCTGCAGCTCTGGACTAATCTTACTGTACAATATACTAAAAGCCCAGGGTTTGGGGCTTTTTTTTATATCTGCTTCTAATACTATAAATTTTGTGACAATTGGAAAACAAGAAGATCATGAAAGTCAAAATAAAAGAACAAAGGGATAAAAATTGAAATGGAAAAATCACTCACTTGTCCTTGCTGCTGTTATACTCTAGCTCTTCTCCTGCTTTCTCTCCGTTGCTTTCTTATTTTTCCTGTCCTCTGCGTGCTACAGCTTTACCTATGGACATATACTTCCAACTCCATGAATCCACATTATTTGGAAAGCCAAAGGAAAATTAATGTTCTCAATGGAATTCTCCTCCCCAGCCTATTTAACAGCCCTTTTTCTTCACTTTATTGTCCAGTCCAGAGGTTCTACAGAATTCCATATGTATTTGGCAAGGCTACTACTGCAACTAATGTGTGTCCTACCATAGCAGATGCAAACCACACAACAAAATGCAAATTTAAAAAATTTTAAAAGACCAAGGCAACTTGAGGATACACTTCAGAGAGATGACTGAACACAAGACCAGGGCTTTTGGGAGGAAGCTGCTTGTACAATCCCTAGCCTCTTTATAGGCTAGGAAGTTATTTTCCCAAAGAATACTTTTCTAGTGTATTAATCCTACCTAAATTGAACACTGACCTCTTTTCCATACTCAGTGATATTTTGTCTACATTCTGTGGCGTCTCCAAATGGCATATAACTCTAACTGCTACTTCTACTAGGGTTACAAAGGCAACCCAAATTTTTGGCTATATTTACAGTCGGCTAACTTCCTTGAAATAAGACATGATTTTTCCTGCCCTTTAAAGGTATCTTTTGTGAAGATATAGAGAGGAAGAAACTCACTGTAAGTAGTTTCACATTCAGCGTAATTACAAACACATCCCAGATGTATGTTAGACAGGGTTCCCAGCTCAGGGGAATAAATATATATAAGAAGGAAAAGCAGCTCATTTTTTTCCTCTGGGAAGCATGTGCAGAAGAGGACCCAGGTACTGACAGAAAGCTGAGAATCCTTGCTGCCATCACAGCTTCTGCATGAAACAGGATTCTGAGATGTTTGTACCTCATCAAATTTCTGTTTTATCAACTTTACTACTAGATTCAAATGGCTGTGAAATCAAACAGCATTTGATTTTACTGCTTCTACTTTTCTCATAAAAATGTTAAAGCTGCTTTTTGTTTTAGTGACTCAGCCAACTATGAAATTAAAAGTAGTGGCTAGACTCTTCTTCATACATATGATTTTGTCTCTCTCTGTGCTTAGCTAGTTCTTACAATACAGTTTTTATAAAAACCTAAGCTTTTCAAAGCAGGTGTTCTCAATAAACAATGTATTCTTCCAAGAAGAAGATTATAAAACTAAGTTTCAGGAAAAAGAAATGCTATGTTCAGAAATTAAATATTTATCAATACACAAACTTTCCCATGTAGGAAAAGGCTTTTTCCTGCTTAGCCATTGTTTTTTACATCTATCTGAATATGTTTTCACAACAACTGGCAAGGAGAAAGAAGGCTGGCTCAACTTCCAAAATTCTATTTCCATAATTGCCATGTCCTACCATTTAGTTACCAGGACTGAGAATCTGTGTGCCTCTGCATAATTCCAAGTATTGGAACTGTCAACACATGAAGTAGCAGAGCTTGGGCTTCAGCCATCACTTCACTTAGGAAGGAAGAGAACCAGTTAATAGCAGTGATGCACCAGTTCCAGCAGAAAAAATGAAGCATGTCCAAAAGAAACTTGGCGAGTTCCAAGTGAGCCAAAGGAGGGACACCACATTAGCAGCTTAGCAGGGAACACAGCAACAGGCTCAAAGGACCCACTGTGAACAGCACACTTGTGTGCTTGGGTGGAGCAGCGACCACCTAAGGAGGTGCCTCTGTGGTCTTAATCAGCCACCTCCTTAAACGGTCAAGAAATCTCATTTCAGCCCATTAGGCAAGAGAAGTTTTCCATTCTTTTAAACAACAGTTCCTGAAGAGTCTAAAGGAGCACAGTCCATCCCTCAGGAAGAGTCAGCTGTGGATTTGGGTAGACAGGAGACCAGTGAAACCTGCAAACACTAAAAGTTCCTCTCTTTTAGTATCCTATGGGCTCTTTCTTCAAATAAAGTGAAAGAAATAACCTTTGGGAAGACTGGAAGGTTGAAAAAAGGTCCAAAAGATCCCTGCAAGAAGTTTTATAGAACTTCCTTCAGAGTATTCTGCTCCAGATGAAAACACTAAAAATTAATCAATGCCCAGGTGTGTTAGAAAGTTGTATGCAGTTAAAATAAAGACAACTGAACACTCAAACCAAGCTATAAAGAATATGTAGAAAAGAAAGAAAGGTAAATCTAGAAAAGCAAATCCTTGGTGGGTCAAGGACTAGTATTCACAATGCTAAAATACAGATTCTTACACTGCGCCTTTCCAAATTTCCTGTTTGGATTACCTGAGCAGCACAAATACATTGGACAACATCAGTGGGTTGTGTCCCATTGCTGCTTTCTGAAGGGAGCAGATGATGCCAATTGAGCCATGTATGATGGACCCTAAATTTCATCTGGCAGAATGACTCACCAGCCAACTCATTAAATGGTCTCAGTGCCTGGTCCATTTTGATATTCTTTAGAATTGGGTGTCCTGATTATCATTTTTCCTATACAGTTAAAAAGAATTCCTTTTATTTGATTCTGCTAAGAAACCAATGCAATATCTTCTAAGATGCACATAGTTGATTCAGGCAGAATTTCAATATTACAACAAGAATAAAGTTAGGAAGAACCGAAATTTAATCCATGGAATGGTAAACTGGGAAAGTCAGCTTTATGAATGTCCTCATAGTCTGTCTTTGAAATCTGCTGAAGTCAAATGAAGAACACCTAAGTGGACAACAGTTAAGCCCTAGACATGATGGGGAGCCTCTGCTGAGTAAGTGTGCACATACACTGACCCTCAAAAGGAGGAAATGGGGCAGTGGCACACACTGTGGAACACCAAGAGCTTTAGACATGGATTCACAGGAGAAACAGCTCTTTCAAAAGCACCAAGTGGCAAAGAGTCCCACATAATGATGCCTGCAAAAGGGTCAAGGCTGTGCTGAACTGCCCACATACGCAACTCCTGACAGATGAACTCATGGATGGTCTGGACATGTGTGGAAGGGCCCCTGTCCGTGGTACTTAAACAACCACCACCCTACCCCACAGACCTTTGCATCTGCTCACAGCACTTGCACAGTCAGGTACATCCAGCCTGACAGACAAAATAAATAACCTGCCAAACGTTCAACCTCTGTGAAATTGTCAGCCAGAACTGTCTGACTCAATTGCAATTTCAGAAAATATTCTCTGTTTAACTCCTGGTGGCAGGAAAAAAAAGCAAAAGGAAAGGGAAAAAAAAAAAAAAACCACAAAACTGACAGCAGTCTTTGAATACTTCATTCTCTAGAATGTGCCCGAAAACAGCTCTTCATTCTAGAAAATTTACCTGCAGAAACCAGCAGGAATTTGTCACAGACTGTTTACTAGGAAAATCTCTCTGGAAGAAAGAAACACTGTTTTCCCATTTTCTCTGCCATATGCACTTTTTTTCTTATAGCATGTTCTGTGAAGAACAATAGATAGGCATTTATTGCAAAAATACATACCTCAAGAGATATATATTGCTTCAGAGAAGGACAAAAATGTTGAACAGTCTTGGACAGTTTGCTTTTCAGTCCCACATTATTAAGTCCTATTGTTATGTGAGGTCATTTGAACTTTCACATAATATTTCATGCTGGACACATCCATAAACTAAAACTTGTTAGAGAAAGAATGCTATGCTGTGTATGCTTTAAGTGGCAACCATCCTAGCCACTGGAACTTCAGAAAATAATAAAAAACCTTCTCCCTGTCCCTTTGAAAAGCAGGAAGATCCAACCAGCAAACACAGAACAACAATGCAGTCTAGAATGGAGTTTCATATGTACAAGTATGGAATTAATGCCTAAAACTCCAAAGCAAACCTTCTACCCACAGCAGGGATCTAAGTTTAGTTTGGTATCAGCTAAAAAAGATTTCACCTTAACAGGAATCTCTTGCCCCAGAAGGAATACTGCCCCCAACTGAAATCAGCCATAACAGCTGTGAAATTTTGGATCTTTGCTTTAAAGGAAAACGAGTCTCATAACTCTTTTAAGAGAGGCAGTCAAGAAGTGGAGGAAGGCAAGGCAAATACACCCTAAGTGCAGTAGTATTCTCCTGCAGGGACCTAATCATAATCCACAGCTGTCACAATGCACAGAAATGCCAGACCTTTGTAAGGGCACTGCAACTTGAGAAGATTCCTGGTATCAGGGAAGTCCTTCACACCTGCAGGGACTTGGCTCCAGTGTGAACCTGTTACTTCCCCTGAGCTTGGCAGACAGCACACTGAAGATGAAAAAGCTACAAAAAAAACCTTGAGCTCTGGAGTGGTGACCTGGCTGACAGTATCAAAAAACAGGTAATGCAGCCCAAAACAAGCTTTCTGCCTCAGTTTGCCTATTTCTGGTACCTAAGGGAGTTCAAGTTTTAGTTGCAGACATAGTGGAACAGACTGCATCTGGACAGTGTGGCCTTAAAAATGAACGGTAGAAAATCCATGGTTTGCTGAAAGTCTTTTCAAAATTCCAGCATTCTGAAAGAAGAATGAGGGACTTCTTAAATATATTTTTTTAAACCAGGCTACTTTACAACTCAAATTATTAGTAGCTTAGAGTATTATGGAGGCAGAAGTGACAAAAGAAACAGCACATTTGAAAAACCAAAAAGCAATGAAAAAATTACTATAAAATATATAGCCAGCACTGTACACTGCACATTTACAAAGAAGTGCAAATCTCATTTAGTGAAAACAAATGTTTCATACCTTTAGGGAAGCACTTCAAATCACTCACTGCAATGATTCTTCATTTTACAAGTAAGTAACTAAGGAGGAGACCCCACGTGCACAAGGTAACTGTGTAGGGATACTTCTAAGTGAGGATCTGGCAGATGATGACCAACCCATACAAGTACCTTTTCAAGTGCTTTTGAAAATCCTCAGTAACTTTTACCTGATCAGAAGCTTGGGAAAAAAAAAAAAAAAAAAAAAAAAAAAAGAAAAAAAAGAAAAAAAAGAAAAAGAAAAAAAAAAAAAAACAACCACCCACCTGTCAAACATAACAAAAGCTACTACAACATCCCATGTTTACTCAAACAAATAGTACCACCTGCATTCAAAAGTTTTTAGTCATAACACAAAATACAAAATAGTCACAGAAGTATCAACCCCCCCATGTGGTTAAGTATGTGGACTAAGGTTTTCGTAACAATGGAAATAGGGCACAGAGTTCCTACTTAAGACAATACATTACTAGCACTTTTATTTAAGTTTGTATCTTAGTCATAAATTTGAATTCTCACCCCCCTCAAGCACTGAAAAGCCCTAAGATTTTTCTGTACTGAGAAATCAAAATCTAAGTCCTTCCCTTTAGAGCAGCACTCACCCAAAGTAAAGACATCATCTCCCGCAACTTCCAGGTGAGCCTGGATGCTCGCAGGGAAGAGAGCAGCACTTTAACCATCTACTGAAGGGGAAACCAGTAATGAGAGAGCAGAAAGCTTCACAAAGAGAACAGAAACAGACTGAAGTGGGGTAGTGGAATATTCTACTGCAAAGAAGTCTGAACATATATTTAAAAAACCATGTTGAAGCTCAGGTGGATTTGCATTACAAATGGAACTGCTGACTGAAGAACGGGACAAAGCAGCTGCCTTTTATGAAAGGTAACAGAACAGGCTGAACTTGCTGATCTTAGAGGTCTTTTCCAACTTAAATGATTCTATGGTTAACACCACAGAATCTTCCAAGAAAAGGAGTATAGACAGAATTTTCTATGAGCAAGAAACAAGTGCTTTGAACAGTGGCCTCATACAAAGGACCTTAAGGCAAATAGAATGAACACATTAAAACCTAGAAGATAGGAAAGCATAAAGGGAGAAGCCCTATGAATTTTTTTCAAGCTAGAGCTGCTGGGTACAAGCAGGGACAATATAAATGTATTCTATGGGTGCACTGCACAAATTGATTGCAAATGGAAGTTAAGGCTGGAAAACATTTCTGGGAAATAACTAATTTTACAAAGGGGCAGAAGTTTGCAAATTCAGTGAAAACTGTATTGCAGATGTCTGCAGTTCCCATTTCTCCTAACATACATAATGGAATGATACTGTGTTTGTGTGAAAGTGAAAAAAACCCCAGGTCATAATTTACCTTCAAAATTGTTTAGCCATATCCAGGAAATATGTCTAGACATAGCTACAGTTAAATTATACAAAGAAAGTATTTTTTAAAAAAAATTATGCAAGGAATATTAAAGATTTAAGTGTCTGAAAACTGGCCACACTGAGTTAATTCTCTATCAAACCATCTCAAATAACTTAGCGGCAATAACCTAGTGACCACATTTCATGCCATGCACTTTGCATCCCAGAGAATGCAGAAAATTAATATGGGAAATGAACAAATGTTAAAAAAAAAAAAAAAAGAATATCACGATATTTTTAAAATAGTCCATAGGAGTTGTAGCAGCCAGCTGCTAGCTCTCAAGCACTCTTATAGGTGAGGGGAAGAAAGTACATCAAAACTAAAAAAAAAAAAAACCTCATTCCCCTCACTGAGAAGGGCTATTACTATACACTGAAAAGAACTAGATTTCTGATCTTCTACCAGAAGACAGGTCCATAAAACTGCATGGCTCTAACTTTTTACCTGTTACACAAGATGAGTTCCCAAGTGACTTTATTTTTCAGGAAAAGACTGGAACAAATTATACCTGAGTACTACCAAATTAAAAAAACTCTACTCATTCTTTACCAGTGAGAGGACAAGTTGGTGCTTTAAGACACGAAAAGGGAAAGCATTTCTCCTGGTTTCACAGGAGTGGCTTTTTTCTGAGAATTACAGAGGGCCGTCTCTCCCAAAAATCAAGGAATTTAAAGACCTTAAACCTCTGTAAATAATCCCCAAATCCTGCAGAAGTACACTATGCAAACATTTCTGTGTCTGGATAAGGAGTCTGTGGACACTCAGTAAAGGCAAGTGAGGCAAAATCTGATAAACTTTAAGATCATTTAAGTGTGTTGTAGCACACAATAAACAAATGCAAAAGATTGTTGTGAAAACTATTTGTGCAAATTTAAAATGCAATGTAGAGTCTCATCTCAGAAAGATCCCAAATTCATAAACATGTCTCACTGGAGATATATTTTCATATGAACAAACTTTAAAAGATAAGAAATATATCTGTCAGAGGTTCAGCTGGATACTTTTATGTGAGCCAGAATATACTGCCATAAATTTGCAAAGCTGGAATCAGAACTGTTGCCCAATGGAAGCATTTAATTTTACATCCAAACAGAATTTCTTTAATGTACTGGAACAAATGCAGTAGAGTTTTTACCTTTTGCTTGTGTTTTCTTACAAATCAATAAGAAAGCGTGTCCAAAAAAAACCCACAAGGCTTTTTCCTGTTACCGTATGTGGAGATCAGACTCTGCTTCTTTCAATCTAGATAAATCTTACTTCTTGAATTCTTTCTGGGAGTCAAAGGTCCCTCAAGTCACCATTCACTCAAAAAAATGTACAGTTTAAAAAGGTATTCAATGGTGCTATACACTGTTGGGCTCCCTCACTGCAAGAGCATTTCTGCCACAAACAGCCTGGAATGGCCTTAGTGCTACATCCTACAGACCAGGAGCATGAGCTCTTCACCAGGAACTGTATAAGAATCAAAATAAAATTACATCCTAAGAATGCTGCTGAAAAATGAGGAGGCAGTGGAAAACAAAGCATGAGAATGAGATAATTAAAAACTTGTTTACCAGCAGGCCTGCTATTTACTAAGTCTACAGCTACTGTGGGGTGTCATCTTACTGCTTAGCAAAGTGCAGTCAACAACAAGCAGATGGAATTGGATTGCAAATCTATGTGACTTTGTATATCTACAAGTCCTGTGGCTACATATGCTTCTCTGCTTAATTTATTTCTGCTATGCAAGTAAATCTTTAACTTCTCATGACAGTGTAAAGAAATAGAAGAAAGTCCAGTAATTCCACAACAGAAGTTCCTACCCCAGCAGTGCTGGATTTACCAAAAGCTGATTTATGAAAACCTCTGTTACACATGGTGAGCATCATGATCACAACACAGACCTGGTCAAGGAGAGGGAAGCCTACTTCACAATTTTATTTAATCATTTCTCCTGATTCGAAATTGCAATTCTTTTTGAAACAATGAAAAAATGTGACTTGATTTTTCTCTTACTAATTATGTTCAATAACATCATCTTCCTAAGAAGTAACAAATTAATCTCAACTAAGAGAAACAAATTAGGGTTTTTTGCATTTGCTAGTAGAAATAATCCAAAAAAATCCTTCATACCCATAGCTGAATTTGATTCTGACAGACACAGAGGGGGGAAAAATAATAATTAAAGAAGTATTAGGGGCTTGGCCACATGATTCACTCGAAAACTTTGACTGAGAACAGAATTCATAAAAAGCTTCAATAAAAACTGCATTTGTTAACATTCCTTTAATGTGAGACATAAAACACTCCAGAATTCATTCTGAAATAAAATAGGACTGTTAGATAAACCTGCTTTAGGAATTGGATGAAGGCAGCTAGAGAGCACAGGCCCTCAAGCCAGACACATATGCTACATTATTATTCTCACTCCACCCTCTCCTGTGTGTTCGCACAGAAAATGGAAAAAGCCTGGGAAAGGTTTTTCCGATTCAAACACACGATCTCGGTTATCTTATGACAGATTAAGACAGAGAACAGCCCTCAGAAAGAAAAAATTTATACTTCATATCTATAGAAACATTTCCATGCATTACTTGAGATAAGGAGCAGGATAACACTACATTCAATCCCTTCCCACCCAATAAAACTTAGCAAAGAATTGAATGTAGACCCCGGGCAGCAGCGTCCTCATCAAAGCCAGACGCAGACACGGGATCCCTGACCAACAGAACAGTTCAGCAACCACGGGAACAAGACCTCCCTCTGAAAGAACTGCCATGGTGGTAGCTCTGAAGCAGCTGAGTCTCTTGCTCCAGAACCCTACATTTGTTCTAGTTCTCTACCACCTAAACACTGAGGATTGCTGTAATTTACCACATCAACAGAATTCCTTTCCAGAACTACTTTCCTAGTGACACCGTGAATAATCTCAGTTTTCCACTAGAATGTTATCCTTAAGAGTTAAAAAAAAAAGGTTGATTGTAATTATAAAATCCCCCCACATACCTACACAAAATATACTTGTTCCTTTATTTCTACCTGAATTCATGGAAATTTTTGGTTGGGTTTTTTTTTGGTCCTGACTTGACAAAGCATGGCACATCCAGTGCATTTAACAGATTTGTTTTGGGGTTTTTTTAATCCTAATTAATAGCAACACCTGATAATTGCCACAAGGCAGTATGTGCTACAAATAGCCAAGTGTGACTGCATCTGTAGGGATGTAAATAAAGGCAATATAGCATGGAAGCCACACATACAGAGAATAATAAGTGGTGGGCAAATTGGCTCCTAATTCCTTCTGAATTGGGGCTACTTCCTCTCTCCACCCACTGCCAAACTGTTGGTTTGGCAAAGGGTGGTGAATGCAGTCACAGGAGGTTTCCAGCTCCTGGTGCTTACAAGATGTTCAAGTGAAACAGAAAATGAGGTCTGCTATGCCAGCTGACCAGCAGCAGTTGAGAAGACAGCATAAAACTTTCTCAGGTATTCAAGAAAATTCCCATTCCTTTTATATCTTTTCTTATGCTTAAACCAAAATTAAATGTTGACTGCTGGCTTTACTCTTTGGAGGATTTTAATCCTATGCTAGTAGCAGCATCCAGAGGGATCAGAATCAGTCTTGGATTTGACCTTGCTGCACGTATTTAGCAGTTCTTAAACTCTGAAAATGCTCCCTCCAAGGATTACTCTCCATAGTTAAGTCTATGATGGCAATCAGGTAAATCAAAGATGATTGTTTATAATTCACTGACTTTATCCTCCCAATCCTATTTCACAGTGTAGAAAAAAGTAGCTTAAAGGCAAGAAGTTTCCCAATAGTGAGCAACCTCTCCAGAAAGAGGAAAGCAGGAGTGAGTGAGTGAGCAGCATCCTACTGTCAGCTTTGACACAACTGTTTTACATCCTTCAAGCAAAAGATGGTGGTGTGACTCCCACGATGTTTTCACATTTGGATCCAAAATCAGGGGAGATAATTTTGGATTATTCAGGCCTAGAGAACTTACAGAATGGGAAAGAGCATGACTATAGCATGTGGTAGGGTACAAGAAGAAGAAAAATAAGATAGAAAAACAGCTCTTCATGTAACAAATTCCATGCAGTATGCAGGGCCCTTTACTACACAAAAATATAATTTCCCTTCCAAATACAGGTCGGCTGCACTTTTCCAAGATCTCCTTCCTAACATGCTGCCTTCTTGAGATCAAAGAAGTGTCCCTTGCTCCAGATAGTTTCTTCAATGGTACCTACCTCCTTGCTCTGCTAACTAACAGCAAGGCTGGCTGTCTAGAGTTCACTTCCTCAAAAGCCAATAAATGATACAGCCAGCCAACAAAGATTTTCATTTTTCCCTAGTTCAAACCTTGAAGCTTTATGTGACCAGGAACTCCTTCAAACACCCAAGTAAAAAGCTGTATTAAACAGTTTGTCTCCAGGGTCTCCATCCTGCTGTCCAAGTACAGAGAGATCAAACACAAGAGAAAGTAGATGTTGCTACATGCTCCAGTTTGCAAGTGCAGGGTATCACATGTTTTGTAAACCACAGTTCAAATGAATTCCGATCAGCTGAGGGGGTTCACCTGACTGAGCACCATGAAGACGTTCTAGATGAGCATCACACCGACACCCACCATAAGCTGCAATGCTGGAGGCACTTGGATGTTTTAAAATGTCAACTAGACACTACACTTGCATTAAAAAAGGAGGGGGAAGGAAGGGAAGGGGTTAAATATTGAAGTAGGGGAACTAAGTATGTGAGTGTCTTCTGTGATGCTGTCACCTCCTCCTCCATCCACCTACCTTCTTCCTCACTCCCATGTTCAGTCTTGGAGAGAATGCTTAAAGGAAGTGCACCGAGATCTTTCTTGTTACAGTTTTTATGTTGCCAAATCCCTGCTTGCTTCTCTTACTTCTGGAACATTAATGATTATCTGCAAGAAGTATCTAGTGAGCCTACACTGGTAAACTGTAATTAGAAATCCCTACAAACTTTGAAAAACTATTGACCAACAAGTATCCCAATACACTCTCCAAACACAGAACCTTTATTCCAACAGGAACTCCCAGTAAAAAATGATGTGTGAACAGCAGACACTGATGTTCACACAAGCTTTCTGCATACAACCCAGCAGGCGATTTTTCTGGGTTTTCTGGACTATGCCCTGGAGGTGCTGGCACAATGGAATTTCAATACCATAACTGCTTATTTCTCTGTGTGCCAGCCTCTGAAATAACAGGTAAAAAGAAAAAAAAATACACATAAAACAAACATTCTCTTTTTTAAAATTACAGGAATCACAAAATGAAATGTTTTTAATTCTCTAGTTCAAACGATGTAATTTATAACCATGACACAAATAGGGAAGAAGCACAAAAGAAGGGAAAATACAGAAATAACATAACGTTCCCAAGGTTCAGTTTACAAGGACCTCACACAAAGTTTTTTTTTTTGCAACTCTTACTAGAAACAGTATTATTTGCTAAAAATGCAGTAGCTGCCAAAAGCTATGATCCATCTAAAGCAAACATGTTTAAGATGGAAATAGAGTGCTAATGCTGAAGAAAGACAGAATTGAGTATACAAGTTTTCTTTTTAAAGTGTAGAAGCAACTGCAGTACAGAGTTAAGTTTGTTTTTCATCTTTCTGAGCAAAAATCGATTGTATTTGCAGATAAGCACCTAAATTAGAGAGAAGTTCATTAAGACAATAACAGAAGTAATCAAATTTCAAACTTTCTAATTAAACCTCTTTTTCCTGCAGAAGGTTATTGGGAATTCAACACTAGCCTCGGTTCACATGATAGAACAATGGGAAAATTTTCCGAATGGTTGAACGCTAACCCTGACAAGTGTGGAGAGCCAACTACAATACATTATATGGTAGCATAACCTGCCACCCACGTTGCTGAGAGAACAGCTTTCAAACACATGCACCGAGCTGTAAAACCACAAAATCCCTTATTACACATTGTCCCTTACTTAAGGTGAAATACACTATTCCCCTCCCGCCTCCTTTTACAAATCTTGGTGGGGTTTTTTTAAACCTTCATCTCTGAAGTTTATTTAGCAGCTAACTAGACCATTTTTCAGACTTTATTTTCCAAATGCCATTTTTCCTGTTTTGTTTTCTAACCAAAATAAAATCATGTTTTTATAGTACACAGTGAATGAAGCCTGTTGTGTCTTTCACTGTTGCTTTTTTTTTAATACTACTTCCACCTGTGTGATATTATCCAAACTTCTAAAAGGAAATGTCTGATATATGACTAATTCACTTGTGAAGACTTATTTCTGGAATGAAATGTTTTCCTCTTTTAATGGGAAGATACATGACTCATCATTGGGTAAAGTAAAAAAATGGTTACATCGAGCTTTTGATTGGAAGACCAGATATTCTGATATTTACTGCAATTCTTTTCCACCGTTATGCAATCCCAATATATTCAGAAAGATAAACTGCCACAGCCTGTGTGGTTATAGACACTGGCATTCATAGAAGTCAACCATTGCTGCAGAATGACAAACACACTCCACCCTCATTACGACATGCTGTGGTTACCGGCCAAACACCTTTGCCTTTTCTGAAAAGGCGACATTATAATAAAAGCAGACCAGAAAACAGATCACACAGGGGGACCCAAGGGATGGTAAAAGTATTAACAACTGGTAGAAAACATATCTCTGAATATGGAAAGTGAATCACTTAATGACTTGAGGAATGCCTACAGCCTCACGCTGCAAAAGGAGCCCACTGAAAACTGCTGGTACATACAACTTTCCTGGTTAATGATTCCCCCCTCCTGCCCCCTCCCACTGCACATGTCTGCTGCCTGAATCATTGCATTCCAAGATAGTTAGAGGATATACACAGTTTCTTCAGGGGTTTTCAGTTGCAACTTTGCTGGCAATGGGAATTTTATTTGCAAGTGTTTCTATTCTACTGACAAGGTCAATTAGTCCAAGGAACGATTGGTTGCTCTGTCTGATAGCTCTGTGTATTTATTCAAGCAAGCACTTTTATAACCCACAATTGAATGCAGACAGTTACCCTTGTAAACACAACTGTCCACTGGGATTTTCACTACATTTTGAGCATGTAAAAGAAAAACATGCTTTTCTTCCTTCAGCCTGATAGCACATAAGTTTGATTACAACTTGGAAATTTCAGGGAGTGAAGGGCATGGAGGCTACTGTTTTAAATAGATATGATCTACTGTACATCAATATACATATATGGACCAATTCCTAGGAGCTAAAGAACACAGAAATTTGGCTGATCACTCTAAAAATTTGGGAGACTATCAAAGGGAGACATATCAGCATCTCTGCTCTATCCAGGCATTAAAAAGGAAAAGCCACGGTGTAAAAGAAACAAAGCTGTATGTAGCACTAAGGACTAAAGGCTACATCAAATGCTTTCACAAAAGCCAAAAGCACAATGTGTGTGTGTGTGTGTGTGTGTGTGTATGTAAATCAGCTGCAGAAGTTGGTAGAGTTAAAAATAAAATTAAAGAAAAAAAAAGATTATTCCACAGCTCTAGCTAGAATTTTTGTATATAGGCAGCATGGCCATGCCACTGGCAAAATATGCAAAGAGGAAAAATGACAGATCCTACTGTCACAGAACTTTTATTAACACATACACGTGCTCCCTTCACCATACAGGTACTCCACTTCCCTCATAACAATTATCTTCTTGTGGAGAAGAGATCCTTCATTTATACTAATTAGGAATGGTAAAGGGGCTGGTCTATTGGTACACTGATCTCCATTATTGAAGTCTTCCCTGAATAAATCTTTCAGGGATATAGAGAAGGTAAGAAACTATCAAGGAAAACCAGCAGTTTTTCCCCTAATATGACTTCTAGTCTACAGCAGTAGTATTATCCTACATACTTCAAAAGAGTGCTAGAGAAAATGCTCACTGAAATTTGCAGTTGTTTTCAATATAAAAAGTTCAAGCATTTGGTTCCTGCCTCTCACACACAGAGCACTGTGTGCAACCTGCTCATGGCCACCAGAGAATTTGTTTAAAGTATTGTAAACAGAATATAATAGTGAAAGTTTGCACTAAAGCCAATGAAAAATTCCCCCATCATGCTGGAGGATGGTTTACCTGCACTGATAACATACAGTTTTAAAAATCTGAATTTTTAAGCCACTAGTAGCAGAAAGATTTTTACAGAAGTAAAATATTTAACAAAGATTTGGGGGAAATCTTTTCAAATCCTCCTACTAGAACTTCACGCAGAGAAAAGAGATGAAAAAAGGTAATCAAACACTTGCTACAGGAAGAGAAGGTGTGACCTAATTGTGGCCTTCCAGTACCTAAGGGAACCTACAATAAAAGGAACAGAGACATTTTACAAGGGCATGTAATGATAGGACAAGGGGGAACTTAAACTAAGGTTTAGATTAGATATTAGCAAGAAATGCTTGACTTTCCAATTTCTTTTCCATAGTGGAACTTAAACGAATAATCATGAGAAAGGTTGTAGGTGCAGGAGAGGTTTTCACACACATGTAACACTCAGTGCTCCAATGCATTCCTAGGCTCTCTGTATTTGAGTTCCCCCGAGGAAAGCTCTGTGCTTCATCAACTTGCTGCCTTCCATGGAGCTGTTGCCACATTGTTTCACATGGCTTTTCCTCTGCTTCAGAAAGTAAAGTCAGACTGACAGAATTAAAAATACAGGGCCTCTTTAAGGTACCCTTGCCTAATTGAGCCCTTGTGTGGCAAGAAATAGGTTTGTTTCTGAATGCTCAGATACAAAAGAAAAAATATCTTTTACATGTAACATGTACCTCAGCATAAAAACCATGTTTCATTTTCCTCTACAGAAGAGATGTTTGTTTCTATTAAAATATTATTTCATAGCAAGGTAAGATTAAAATGCTTAACAATTTTATAGTGTGCAGGCCGAACTAATTTTCCACTATTCTACTAGCTCTAATTCGGACCTCCCTATTTGTATACACACACCTCATATGCATAAAAGGCTATTTCAGTAACTGCATTTTTCATGACTGTACAGAAAGCTCTGCTCTGATGTCTTACCATTCCACAGTATCAAAGGGCAGGAAAATTGTAATCCTGTTCATAATTTCCACAGTTTGAAGCACATATTAGTTATTTCCATAAGCACATGAATGATGAAAAGGTCATATCATCTACAGTGATGATGATATTGGCAGGGAACAGTGATGTTACATCATTTAATTTGCCTTCTTTTTGTAAAGATGAGTTCATGTGAACATCCCAGTTGGGGATTCACAAAATATCCTCTGCTGAAAGGTGGAAATTTGTACAGAGTATAAATGGAAATAACCCTGCTTCTGAAATTTGATTCCTACCCTTGACACCAATCACAAGGCTTAATAACTAACCAATACCAGTAGAGCATTCTACTCCCCTGCTTTGCAAATTTCCAGCACCAGTTAATTTTGATGAAAGGAATGGGTCCTGTGTGCATCCTAATGAAACAAATCCATACTCAGCCAGCAGTAACAGCAAGACAACCAAAATGAACAACTGGTGTGATGATTGTGTCTATGGAGCATCCTAGAGAGCAACAAGAAAGACTACAGATCAAAATTCTACAAAACTAAAGTTTACTTAGTCTTTTCTTAGCATGAAGAGTAGCTTGCAGAAAGCAGACTATTTTTAATTGATATTCTGAACTCAAGGAATGATTAGTGGTCAGAAATGCCTCTTTTCTCAATTGGAAAAAAGAACAGAGAGGAATGGTTTCTAACCAAAGTACCTGAAGCCTAGTCAGAAATCTAAAGAAGCAACAACTCAGTACTCCACTTTCAGTGGAAAGCAGTTTAAAATGCACCTTAGAGATGTTTGATTAGAAACTCACAAGAATACATCCTCTTGATTGGTTACCTTGCAACAGCCCTAGGACGAGCTACCATGTCCTTGCTCGTCAGGATATAAATTTACTCCACGTGCAGAAAACAAGTGAAGATTGCTCACTGATGGATTTCAGAAAACGTCTGGCTAAGTCCAACCTCTTCACTACAGCCCCTGGACACTGCAGGAGTAAAGGCATTAGAGTAGGGTCACACTTCCTTAACTACCTCTTGGAAAAGCCCCCCAGCTTGGGCATTCCCCCAGTTGGTAATTCCCCTCTCTAGTGCAGAACGTCTCCAAACATGAAGAAGGAGCCCTGTCCGTGGTGCTCAGCCACAACCCCACAGCACCAGGGAGGATCCTGTGCTGGCACCTGGTTACAAAACACCAGGCAAGGCCAAAGGGATAGAAAACAAACTGAAAACAAACCAGACAGCAGTCCAAAGGAAAAGCAAGCAGACAAAAAACTCCAACAAAAACCTTAAAGAAAGACCTCACACTGTTGCCATCAAAGGTGTATTAACATTAGAGGGCTTCCACCTGAGTCTGTGTAAAGACCCTACATTATAGGCTGACAGCAGAAACACTACAAGGTGTGTGTATATATATATATCCTGAAATACTACCTGCACTTAGCATCAAAACACTTAGTCTCCTTACAAAAACATGAAGTGCTGAACATCTAAATTGGGCCTCAGAGGGGTACAAATGCAATAAGCAGATGAGCATCACTTGAAGAGACCAGAAATCTCTCGCAGACAACATTTCACTCATATCCTTTGCAATGGGTTATTTTTACATAATGAAAAAGTGTAATAACTTAAATCATACCCCGAGGAGTCTGGATGCTGTTACAAAAATGCCTCTACAGACTATCTTGTCCATCCAGGCTGTTTGTACCATCATGTGGGAAAACCCCACGACTGGAAATGAGAAAATATTTGCTCTCCAAGCTTGACAGCTGTGACACAATGGCACTTAAGTCACAGGAGAAGGCTGAGTGCACACACCTTAACTGCAGTGAGCAAGGGAATAACCCTGCCAGGTTGCAAAGGCTGTTCTCACCCTTACGATGGGGTACAAACAAGGAGGAAGAAACCTTTTATTCAGAAAACAAATTCCTCTTAGGTTCCAAAAAAGATATGTCTACAAACTAGAACACAAACTAAAGGTGATCTTACATTTGTGACAAAGTTTAGCCTAACAGCATATTGCATTGTGTTGAAAATTAGACCATTAGGAAAGAAAACACGTTCATTAGACACTATGAGTTGGGCAAGCATCCATGGAAAAATATAAAATGCTTTAGCCTGATTTTCCACCCAGTTAATCAGTACTGAAGCCAATGGAATCATTGTATAATTAAGCAGATTTCTGTAAAGAGCTCATAACAGTTCACACTGCTTTAATAACCTCCCCATGTGTCAGGGAAGCTGAAGAAAGTTTCAGGACTGAAAATTTAAGAAACAGTATCGAGCAATTTAGGAAATATGAAAATTGATAGCAACATGTAACATCATGGTGATGACTGTCACAAGCATTTTACAGCATCAGTGTATTGTATCTCAGTAATAAGAAGCATGACCATATTTTCTCCTCAATTTGGAAGTAAAAAAAGCACATGAGCATGTGGTATGCATAAGAATTACTCTGTCATGCATCACATTATGGTCACATTCATATCCCATAAAAAATGCTAGTAACTTGTTTCAATAGAAGTACCATTTTTAACTACATACATTATGCATAGAATCCCGTGTTTGGCAAGAAAAGAGCTAAAGAAATACTGCCTGAGCCACTGGAGAAAACTAACACACTTGTTACACATTTTATTGCTTTACAGTTCTTTAATATGTTAATAACACACGTACCCTCAAGAGTGGGAGTTTATCACTGTATGAGAAACTTGAGTTAGGCAGTGAGATGTATAGTGCTGTACTAAGCATGACTAGAGAGAGGATAATAATCATTTAGTTACTGAAAGGGCAGATAGAAGTGCAAAAATCAAAGGGATCATTAAGGACAACAATGACATCTAGTGGACACTCGGGAAACTGACCCGCAGCCCGACGGGAAAGGCTCCAGCGGCCGTTCCCCAGACACCGCACAGCTCCCACAGTGCTGCGGTACAATTGGGAACGCGGAAAGCAGAATTTGCAGCGGATCAAAGTCAAAATAACGTGGGGATTCATCTCTTCCAAAAGAATATTTAATTAACTTACAGAAAAATAAAACACGTCAAGGGACTTCCATTTAAGATAAAAGTATAGGTCAAAACTTCAGAACACCACAAATCACTGACAGGACGTAGATAGATAATGCCAACAGACACCTCTACTACACTTTTTTTTTACTCCCACTGCATCTACAACCTTTTACTTACAACTTGCTCTTGGGGCTTTAAATTGTTGGAACTGAAAACCAAAGTTAAAAAAATAAAAATCCCAGAAGTAAAATACATTTGAGCCACCATTTAGCACAACTCTTTCCTCATCATCCCAATCCTTCTGTTATTGTAATACCTGCCATATAAGGCTGTTAAGTTAAACCTTCCCAAAATACCAGCCAGTAACTGCTGAGCTCCAGAGAAGAGGAATTTGAAACATGAGGCTACCCTGACTCAGAATGAGCAAAGATACCTGCTTATGAGTAACCCAATTAGTTTCCAAGGTGGATTTCTACCAAGATCATGGATTATTTCAAATCTGCTTTTACTGTTAACTAAAAGGTAAGCAGAGAACTTAAAGCAACTCAAATCTTACCACAGTTCTGACTAAAAACATCACTGTAAAAAAATACTGGCTTTGATCATTTTATAAATAAAAACATTAACAAAACACTACAACTCTGTCTCATTCAAAATCTTTAACTGATCTGAAGAACTGAAAATTTGATTTTGCATCATATTGATAAAAAACTGCATCCCATCCAAAATTTTTACATCTCCGTGACTGTCCAGTATTAAAGAAAAAAAAAAAAATTAGAAACAATACTTACTTAAAAGTAAAACTTAACTTATGCACATATTCAATTATAATGATGTTTGGTAAAAGTCTGATAAAAAAACCCGCAAAAAAACAGAAACCAGTCTTCTAAATTTACAAGATAAAAACTAAAAGCAAACATCAAAATAAACCCAGCCATTTTCCCCTTTCAAGCACAATGCCATATTTTACCTCCAAAAAACCACTTTATTACATCAGATGTCCTAACAAGAGAGAGCTATTTTAAGACAGAATACAAAGCATCATTGACCTACCCGGATTTCCTGGAGGTTATGGAAATTATTTCCTACTCTGACAGAGATTTTGCTTGGAGTGTAACTTTCATCAGATTTGTAGTCTGCATAAATACATAAGGTCTTCACTGTTGTTTTTCTTCTGCAAGAATCAACACAAGCTATGTAAACATCATAAAGAAAAATCTTCAAGATGAGTTTGTTGCTAGCTTGCAATAACTAAAGATTTAAATATTCTGAAAATGAATATAGTGATTCATAAGTAACTTGCTGTTGAAGAACTAGGTGATTTTTCACATTTATGCACACAGTTGATTTTCACCATTCTCCTTTGCCTGCATTCAGAAATGTCAGTATACCAAGAAACAGATGCCAAATAAGCACTTAATGAAGCTTAAGTTAGGCTTTTCAAATATGGGCTCTCTTATTAGATCAAGGCCTTCTCAAGAAAGTAAATAAAAAAGGGGGACAAATATCTCATCTCAAGTTTGGTTAAAGAAAAAGTACTGAAAGCATCCTATATAGGATGAAATTAAAAAAAAAGGGTTTCTAAAACTCATCTATTATGTTACATAGGAGTCATCTACTCGCCAGATGACACTCAAGAACACAAAAATCAGGACACAAGTCACCTCACATGAGCAAATGTGATGCTGTCACAACTGACATACCATTAAACATTCCTTTTCGTTGCTTATTAAGGCATTTAGTGATCACAATATTTGAAAAATCTCATTTTTAGAAATGCTATCTGACTTCTTACCAGTTGGGTAACAGAACTAACCCAGGAGCTCTTGCACTTCCAGAATTCCTATCTTGGTGAACAGTAATGGATATAAAGTTACACAAAGCACCCTAACCCACAGGGAGTATGTTTTAATACCTAAATTGGATGTTCACCAAATGAGGCTGTGATCCATCTGACTGCCAGTAAGTTTCTAGATTATCATCTCGTAACTGATCCACTCCAAACCCTAAGAAAAAGAAAATGTGATAATCTTGAACACCCCATTTCTGTGATACAAATGTAGCTCTTCTTCAACTGTTACAAATTAATGCCTCCCAAGTTATAACATACTAGGACATATTTCTATATATCCAAGGTGCATCTATGCTTTTCTGACACAAAGCTGAAATAGGGGAATCTGCAGAAGTTCAATACTATTGAGGTCTGTGGGGTGCAAATCCATGTCAACATGTCCTGGAATTCCAAGTGGTTAGGTAGTAATTCATATTGGTTGCCAGAGCAATAACTAACAGTTAAACTTTTCCACCTCTTCTGTAACTTAACTGCTGAACTAAAGAAAAATTATTAGCAGAGACCATTCATTATAAAATTTTAGCCAAACGTAACATTTTCTTTTCAGGTCATGTCCTGAAATATTTTTGCTTTTTCAAGGACTAGCTAGAACAGGCAATAGATGGCAAAACCAGTATTCCTAAAGGTTAATGCCACCACATTTGAAGAAGTAACTCCAGCTTTGTATTTTCTATTCTCTCATTATCTGTCCTTTTACTAATCATATCCTTTTGTTGATTGTCCACACTAGTTGCAGTTCTAATACAGCAGCTGAAGTTTAATCTGCAATAAAAAATTCCCTTCACCTTGTTTAAGCAACAAAACCATGAAACATTTTTCTCCAATATTCCAGGATTTCAGAACAAGGTCATTCAGTCTGAGCACAATATTGTGACATAAAGGGATCACTGACCCTAGGCTGCAGCTGATCAATTCCCAACAGATATTTCTGAAATAGCAACTCAACTACCCCAACGGGAAAGAATTTTCAGATATTTTGAGCAGGTATCACTAACTGCACCTCAGGACCACAGGTTCATTTTACTTGCAGGGTTTTAGGGCCACCCTGTAATGCCTGAGGCCACACAAAGTTACAAAGTTCAGGCAGAACATTTAGGTCACCCAGCTGCATTGTCATCCTTAGTTAAAAATGGAAGACACTCAGGCAAAATGCCAAAGCATAGAAACAATTTTACTGTGCTGGGGTATGATTATGCTTGCATGGCTTAGTTTGTTCATTGTGTAAATAAATTAAAAAAAAAAAAAAAAAAAAAAGCTAATATAAAATATGTAGGAGTTCTGTTTAGCTCCTATGAGATAGTTCCTCCTAGCAGGATTTCTGATACAGTTCTAACTTTCATACTGTATCACACATAGAGAAGGCCAACATTAGTTGTAGAGACCACAGCCTGCACTACAGCAGTTTTACTGTGTGGATGCCAGAACATAAATGTACATTCAATTTTTCACATCATTGCTGTGGTTTACCTGGCTTACAGGATGAAAGAGACCAAACTGCTTGTGAGCCTATTTCTCTGACAGTACCAGTCCTCTCCAGCTGCTTTGGATCAGCACCAGGTGGGGTCTTGTTTGGGGTAGTCATTTCTAGTGAGAGAAAACAAGTGAGTTAGTTGACATATTTTTAGCTTGATGGGGAAATTAAAGGATTTTGTTTGTTCACACAGTCAGTTTAATTCTTTGGGCCCACACTTTTCTAATAGCCTACAGAATATGGGTTTATACATACACACACATACACTTTTGCATGTCAGTAGAAAATTTTATATATATATATATAAAGTAATATGTATAAATATATAGAATATATATGTGTAATATATCTAAGAGGTTCAGCATATATGTAAATTTTGTGTCCTTAAGAATTCAATGCATACTTAGAACATTTATAAGACACACTTCACTTGTATCATTCTAAGTTATGCATACTGAGTTAGGGTTTCAGAATTTGGTTTTTGCAGTTCTGTTTTTTAAGAAATTAAAATTTAAAATGTTGATTTAGAGGCTAGCAGTACAACTTCATTCTCTCCCACAGATACACTTGAAAAGTTCTCTTAACCTACAAATTCAAACTCCAGCAAGAGATACTTCTCCCCTAACATAGGAAATGGGAGTTTAAACAAATTGTATAATTTGTAGCAATTGGTTATAGCCACATTTATTCACAAACCATTTCCTTTCCTTTACAACTTCATCTGGAACCATTAACTTGTGACTTGCATTGTTCAAGTAATCACACTCAGTCTCAACAGCCAGACTACCACCACATATACAACAACTTAATTAAGTTGGGTTTTGTATAGTACACAGCACTTCATTATTTCCTAGGAAGTGGCTTAAAATATTTTTTTTTCATTCCAAAGAAACGTAAGTTCCACAAAAAGAGCTACATTAAAGTTTAAAATTAAACATAGAGCACTAAAGAGTCAAGGAATTAGAGCTGACCTCTCATCCTTTGCTTACATGCATGACACCTAGTCATGCTCTGCTTATCTCAGGAAAAGTCTTGCAGTGCCTGTCCCAGGCAGAAAATAAGGGACTGAGTCAGGCTGGGACCCACAGGATCCAGGCCTGACCCACTACAGAACAGGCAGAGACAACATTTCCTATGCCCCAATGACTCTGCAGCTAGAAATCCTTTGTGGGACACAGGAAATCTGAATTCTGTAGTGCACTAAACACTTCCTATTGGCCCTTGAGTATTTTCTTTTAATTTTGCAAACACAAGACTTGACACAGATATTTTACCTGCTTTCTCATATACAACACTGCAGTCCTAACTACCATAAACAAAATCTGAAGAAATCATTGCATGTGTGAAAAAATCTAAATACTGACAACAGCAATTGTCACAAAAGGCTTCAGACAAAATCCTTGTTCAAACACCATCCTCTCAGAAGAGAAGTTGGACACTACACAGCTAATCCTACAGATGTCTCATATATATATTCACAGATATATTAATCCTAATGCCATCTAATTAAAAAAACCTTGGAAAAAATTTCAAAACATTTAGTGCACAGCTATTTGAAAAACAAACATTTTTCACAGAATCGCAGAATGGTTTGGAGCAGTGGAAGGGACCTTCAAAAATCATTTAGTCCAACCCCCATGCTGCTCTAAAATTCAAACTAAGTTTATTAAGCATTGGGGAGACTATTGTCCTGGACTTGTGAATTTTAAAGCTCAAATAACTTTCTCATCCAAACCTTGTGCAATTTTTTTTTTTACTTTTGTGACAGTGAACTAAGAGAGGCTGAGTTGCATTCATTTTAACTCTCAGATTTACAGACATCAAAAATAATGTTCTTCTGACCTCTAAAAATAAACATAGAAAATTCAACGTCATGAAGTAAAGCTGAATTGTTCACTTGTAATTCAAGTGATCACATGTCAAAAACATCATAGAAAACACCTTTTCAATATTATCACCAGCAAGTCTTTACACTCTTTTGACTTCAAGGGAAAATGAATGAAACACTCCAAATCCCACCCTCAAAACACAAGGACTATGCAAAGATTCCATCAAAACCCACCAAAATAAAGTAAATCACAGAAATTACATTGTTCACTCAGATTACATCACAAAATTGATTACACATGCTTTTAGAAAAAAATTGGAATTTTCAAAGTATGCAAAATCCCTTAAGATAATGATGTTAATATTTCCTATAAGCTTCAGCACACACAGCAAAGTTCTAAATAACTTAATAATGCAAGACTTGTATTGTACTGGTTCTCAAAAGTTGGAGGCATTACATCTTGGGGGTCTGAAACATACAGCAGGAAACACCATTCAAGTTTCCTACTGTTTTAAACTGAGCTTATTTCTTTCTATCTAACAGAAAAAGCTTCTCAAAACCCAAAATTTCAACGCCAAACCACTGCTGGCAAATAAATCACCCACATATTGTGTACTAGTGATGAGAAAGACTGAAAATTTTCAATGGTTGAACTAAATGAGTCAGAATTTCATGACAGAACTCCTGCTCAAGAACAATACATTCTGGATAGCTTTGCTGAACCTCCCCAGTACTCTCAGAACTTTAAAATCTGAAAGCTTATAGAAGCACTAAGAAAAAATAATGCAGTAACAGGCCAGCTCACTCAAGTAACACTTCTGGACATTTTACTAGCAGAAGTAAAAGTACCTCATTGTAAATGAGACATCAATACCTAGCTCTAAAAGGAATTTAAGTCACCTAATAAATTTTTTCTTTGCTTTTTCAGGCTGCGTTAGAAGAAGTATTTTTTTTTAGAAGGCATGTGCTGAAAAATGGAAAGACACACTGCATCTTTATAAGCATTGCCTGGAAACATCTCTGATTTTCCAATTCAGTTATTCCAAAAGATCATTAACAGGCTGCTGTTTCCTTATTAACAGTGTGAATATCTGAATGTCTTAATGACATGACCAAGGCCACACTTTCATTTTGCCATTTTTCACTCTGTGGTTTGCACATCCTTTGATCAAGATAAAACGGCAGCTTTCTCTCCCCTCCTTAAACTTTTTATCCCTCATCTTCCTCAGAGAGGTCCTCTCTTTTCCAGAAAATATCCCAGCCCTGTGAAGTATCAGCCAATTGAAGATGTTTTAGCCAGCACAGTTTATGAAGAGAGTGAAACGGACAGTCTGCCTTCCACAACCAAAGCAGTCAGGTTGTTCTGAGGGTACCAGCAGGAGACACCTTTGCAAGGTGCACAGCTGGAAGCAAACCCTTGTGTAAGCACACAGCACATCCAAGAGGAGATACTGCAGGATTCATCAAGGGCCTTTCCTACTAAAGCTCCATAAAAATCCAGGCTCAAGGAAACCAGCAGATTCCAAAGCAGTTTTCCCCTACCAAAACTTGTAATTCCAGCATGTTGTATGCACAGAACTGTTTAAATACACACCTGCAAGGGCCCTTGACAGACCTGACTGTGCCTGAGAGGTGTCTGTCCAGACATTTACTTCACAAAAAAAGAGATCTGTGGACATCCAGCTTCAGATTTCCTAAACCTAAAAGCTAAAAGTTTCCCTGTAGCATCCAAATCAGGTATCACCTTCTAAAAACAAGCATCTCTTGATCTACAGAGAACTCAAAGACTTGTTAACCATTGGCCTTTACTTCCCAAACCCTTCTATTGATGTGAGGGCACCCATCAAATTTGCACTTAGTTTCTTTTTTTCTAGAGTATCTATGCCTTTCAAACTCCCCCCACAAAGTTTAATTAACCTAATAGAGTCTAGGTATTCAGCACTATTGTTAAAAAAACCCAAACTGACCATTTTAGCTAAGGTCCTTTTTCAGCAGAGTAATCATTTTCCTTGTCTTTATATTTCCTCACACTTGTTTATATGATAAAGCAACACCTGGGTAGTTGAAAGAACATAATTCTCAATTAATACTTGTTTCATCATGTATCACAGTGCTCCAATGCAGTATAAATACCCAGTACATTTTGGGATACTGTTTGCTGTTCACTGACACCCTTTCCACTAACCAGGCCTTTGATTTATTTTTTTTTATTCCTGTGTTCTCTTCCTCCTTCATTTCCTGAGCTTCTCTTCCTGTGTTCTCTTCCTCCTTCATTAACTGAGCTTAGTTATGCTGATTTCCAACCTGCCACCAAGCTTCAAGAAGCCCTCAGCTGTACAGTGCTTGCAATCCTTTCAATTTCATGTTCCACATTACAGGAAACAGTGAAAATACACTCAAAACTGAACCCTCCAGGAGCATGTTTCATGACACCCCTGTTTAAAAATGAGTTATTTACAAGTCAGATTCAAAAGCTCTTAAAAAAAGATCTTTTAGAGCACACTTCAGTAGCTGGAACAATGGCAGAAATCCTCAAGACAGACTCCTCATATTCCCTCCTCATTAAGTGCACTGGCTACTGTAAAAAAAAAGTTTGATCCAGACTACTCTCAACAAACCATACTAGAATATTTCCTGTGTGCACGCTGATTTTAATTGTCCTCTACTTACCGACAAATTCCCTTCCCAAACCACCTCCTCAGAATCCTTCAGGGGATCAGAGATCATCTGGCTTTTCCCTCTCTTTTTTTTTCTTTTTTTTTTCTTTTTTTTTTAATTTTTTAATAGTCTGATTGCATTCCAATAATATAATTTAATTCCGTTTTAGCAAATATCTGACTGCAGTCTTTCCAGGAAAACTGAACAAAGGCTGCACTGACAACTTCAGCATTTTTGCAACATCCATATGACTGTTTTTCTTAACAGAAGGAATTTCATACCTAAGATTCCCTGATTATCTTAGCTGCAGTACTCATTTTATTACTCATTTGCAAGGTCTTGTCCCTGCTCTCATATTCTTTGGCTGGACCCTTACTCATCTAAGGCCTTTAAAGATCTCAAGATATATCCAAAACCCAGCCTCTTGCTATTTTTTTCATCAGATGGAAGAATAAACGTTAAACATTAAAATTATTAATCATCAATTAATATTTAATGATAGTAAGCATTCAGCAGCACCCTATTTCAACCAGCTTTCTTGTAGATTTGATCCCTCAGATTATTCTCTCAATACGACTTTAATAAACTTATTATTTTTACCCTGCCTCCAGTGCATTGCTTTAAACCTGTCGGTGAAAATTATTACTCTTTTATTGTCAAAAATGCATTTCATTAAAGATAATTGAGAGAATTAATTTAGCTATTTTATACATATATTCCTCATCAATCTAAAGACGCACTTTTTAAAAAATACATTTTTGTGAAAGCCAGTTACCTGGTAAGGCTACAAGCTGTTCCTCAAAGGAGGCGAGCACATCTTTACAAGGAAGGTAAAGTGCAAATATTAGGTGGAAGCCGTCGTGAAAACCAAGAGCAACCAGAGGATGAAGCTGCTTTGAAAAACCAACCGGTAGCCGCCGCCCCACGACTTGTTTGCAGGACTTTCGACCAATATTAATTATATTAATTATAACTGCAACAATTATAAATAAATATAAATGAAAATTACCCAGGTTTACAACACCACATTACAGCCGCGTCCCCCAGGCCTACAAAGCGCTCTAGTATGGGAAATAAGGCAGCAGCACCCACTCACGGCAGGGCCCCGCCGGCTCCCCCCGGCCCAGGCTCCGCTCTCCGGCCTCGGGGGCGATGCGGGAGCCCCGCGCGAACGGCGGGAGGGACGCGCCCGGGCAGCCCCCGGAGCCGGCGCCAACGGCTCGCCTCAGCCCGCCCAGCTCCTGCCCGGGCTGGACCTTCCTCCTCCTTGTCCTTGTCCTTGTCCCTGTCCCCTCCTCACAGCCCCAGTAAAGCCGCAGCTCCCACCTTTCCCACCTGATCCCGCCGGGAACAGCCGCCGCCGCCGCGGAGGGGCCGCAGTGCGCAGGCGCCGCCCCGCCCGCTCCCCCCGAGGCGCCGGGGCCGCCCCTCGCGCGGGGCCAGGGGCGGGGCCAGGACGGGGCGGGGGCGGGGCCAGGGGCGGGGCCTCTCGTCCCGGCTCCGCCCGTGAGGGAGCGAACCTGGGGCGTGCTCGGGCCCGGGCATGGAACACGAGTTCCCCGGGAAGGCTCATGGAAATGCTTCCCCACGGGAAGGAAAGCGCCTAGTCCCAGGGCAAGTAAAGGCTAACAAGACCATTTTATCTTGGTACCTTTCGCGTTGTATCAATCCCCGGGCGTATCCGACACTGCAGTTCGGTTCCTAATGTCGAAACTGCTGTCGCGAAAAGGAACGGCAACACTTTTCCTTAAGAAGAGAAGCACCCGGTCGAACTGTTGCTCCCTCCCGTCACCACCTACCCAGTGGAGGTAGAGGCCAGCGAGACCTTTTCCAGCGTTCCTGGGAGCTCGTCGGTCCGGCCCGGGGGCTCCCCTCGGAGCGGGGCGGCCGCTCACAGCCCGGGAGGCCCTCCTCCCTCCGCGCTCTAGGTCTCCATGGTGAGGAGGGCCGCCCTTCCTTCCCTTCCCTCTCCTGCTGTCCCTGCCGAGGGCCGCCCTCCCCTCCCCTCCTCTCCCCGTGGCGGGTGCCGAGGCCCCGCCCCCCGGGCCGGACGGCCATCTTGGCCGGGTGGCGGCGGCGGCGCGAGCACGTTGCGCGCGCGGGATCACCGGACGCCGTTCCCCCGCCCCGGCGCGAGGGCGCCGCGCGCGCTCCCCGCCCTCCTCCTCCTCCTCCTCCCGGCCCCGCCGCACCCCCCCCACAGCTCCCGGTAAGTAATTCCCGGGGGAGAATTCCCCCCTTCCCGCACGGGAATGGAGGCGGTAGGGAACGGGCCCCCCTCCCTGTACCGCGCTGCCGGGCCTGGGCCTGGGCGGCGGCCTCGCCCGATCCACCGCGGGAGAAGGGTGGGCTGGACCGCGCCCCGCCCGGGCCTCGGGGCCGGAGGCTGCCGGGGATCGGGGCGCGCTGGCGGCGTGGGCACGGCCCGGCCGGCGCTGCCCGCACACGCGGTACGTCATCCCCGGCGGCTGGGGTTTTGTGCCAGCCGGGGTCACAGAGCGCCGGCCCTGCTGCTGCTCCCGGCCGCGGGAATGGCTTCCCTGGGGATGCACGGCGGGATCCTCGCCTGCTCCGGCCTGCTCCTCCGTGCCTGGCTCTGGGAGAAGGAAAAGCCGGCATTTTGCTCCAGTGAAAACGGGGAACTTCCTCCTCGAGGTGGGGGGGAAAGGCGTATTTTGCCTTCTCTTGGGGGAAGCTGATATCCACGTGGGTGCCGGTGGGGCGGTGAGATCGAGCCTTCTTGCAGGTGCGATAAGATAGCGGGGTAAGGCCATTTTCTGCGAGTGTATGTAAAAACAGAAGAAGAAGTCGGCAGGGCTTTTCTCAAGGACCATGATGGTGTTTCCTGGATTCCTGCCTGGAATGCACTTGGATGCTTCACCTGCAAGTTCCTGTGACAGTTTTCACGCCCTAATTTAAGTTCCCTGCTGTGGTTCCTTCCATAAACTGCAGTCCTAAACCAGTGGTCGTGAAATACTTTCATTACTTTCATTAGGTTGCTAATTTATGGGTTCGTTCTCACGCGTTTCCCTTCATGTTAAGGGGAAACGTTGAAGATTGAGTGATAATTAATACTGCTCAGTACAAGCTAAACACACCCACTCGTTGTGCAGCGTCAGTATATTTGACCATATGCTTTCATGTTAACGTATTTTCTTATTCATGTCGTGTCTTATGAGTAACGTAATGATTGAATACAGTAGGGAAATCTAGGGCATGTCTAAACTTCTTTTTCTTTACATTGCCTCAGTTTCTAAAACAGATATCAAAGCCTTAAGCACAGAGTGGTTCTTGTATCATTTGCTATTGTTTCTGCTTTAATACTTAGATATAATGATCTATATGCAGTTTGAAAATCTGTTTTAGCTTTCATTTCAGTTTTTTTTTTTGGGTATTCTGGTTCTTGGCTTGCTTGGTCTTGTTATGGTGTGACTGTGTGTAGTCCATCAGCAATGGAATTGAGAGGCAATTCTTGACCTCGTTTTCAATGGCAGCTGGAAGTGCTGCTCATCCTCACTTCCTTCCTTCATTTCTCTCTGAGGTCTGATGCAGGGTAATTTTATAAAATGCTCATTGGTTTTGTGCAAAGTAACTAAAGCATGACACAGCTATGGACCCAGACCTTGCCTTCACATCTTTCATTGAATAGTCTCTGCTTCTGTTTCAGTCTTCATTTACTTTTGATGTTTTTTCTTTGTTTAAGTCTGAATAATTCCTTGCCATTACAAATCCTTCTCAGTCGTAATTGCCTTGACTTGAGAAATTAGAATTTAGTTCTAATGTCTGTGGAAGAAATAAATATTATTAATGCAAGCACATTGCACTTGTTCTACAGATTGTACATTGGTGTTGCCTTCTGTGACAGATAGCAAGGTCTGCATGTGGGCTGCTTTTTTTTTTTGTAATCTGGTGTGTCAGGGTGTGCAGCAGCTGTGTCAGGCAGCCTGAGAATGCGGACTTAGAGTGCTTGTGATAACATGTTTTGTGTCTTATTTTTAGACATGTTTGGGTTTTTTATTTTAATTAAATTATATAATTGAACATAATGGGCAGCTTTTGGCTTCAATAAATGATACTGACAGAGGTTTTAGGACATTTTCTTTTTTCTCTAGCCAGCAGTTTTTAGTCATTCTCTCCTTTCCTTCACGTGTGTTGCCAGTCTGTTCTGGGAAGATTTTCTGTTGCCACACCATCATCATTCACTAATTCAAAACAGCTCTTTACCCCAGTAGTTAGTAGCAAATGAATATTTTCATACTCTGTTTTTTATTCTCTTCTTCTTGATATGGAAAGGAGAAGCACAGTCATGAAGTCAGAAGCTTCAGAGTTCCAGTTTCTCCTGCCCCTAAAGTGCTGACTGCACTGCTCAGTTACTGGTGTGTTGTACTGTAACAGGGCTGGTCTGTGCTCAGTGTCCTGAGAGTTCTACATCTGTTCCTTGGAATCATCAACCATCCTAGTCCATATGGGCATTTAAATGCCACTCAGCTAACTGGATGTAAATATGTAACCTGAGTTCAGTCTGGTTTTGGACAATTTATTTATTTGTTTCTGAGTTCTAAGTAGATATTATTATTTTCTTTTGTGGACAGTTGTAGATGTCAGTACAGTCCTGGAAATATTGCAGAAGTTACAAGAGCTACAATTTATTTTTTTTAATGAAAGTGGTGAAGACCACTAGAGAATTTTGAATAAACTGATGCTTCTGTCACTTAGATGTGAGCAGAGTGGGAGGAGTGTGTGTCTTCATGCTGCTTCTTGCTTCTGTTCCCCCACCACGTACTCTAATAAATGCTTAGTGTACATTCTTAATTCTCTGACCCCTTCAAAACTGTTCACCACAGATGGGCATTTTCACATGTAAGTCAGTATTGGGGAAAAACCCAAACTTGGGCTGTTTCCTTGCTTACCAACCACAGTCTGATCCAGCAGTGAGTGCAAACTTCAGTCTGATTATCCCACCAAGACCATGGAAAACTTGCTGAGGGAATTGGCAAGAATTGCTTGTTTTGAGCCTTTCCTGCCTTGGTGTTTGAGAGCAGCCCCATCCCACTCTCCTGCCTTGGAGCTTGGGGCTAAACCCCGGCTGAGGGGAGATGCCCGGCTTGCTCTGCAGGAACTCAGAGCAGGGGCTGGGGGGCTGGGCAGAGCGTCCTGCTGAGCTGGGCCACGGCAGGTTTGGCTGCTGGGGCTGCCCTGTGCAACCCACAGAACTGGTTCACTGCTGCCTGCAGCTCTGGTGGAACATCCACAGTGCTCTGTCTGCTCAGGCCTTGCAGAAAGGGCTGGCCCACATCAGACACTTCCTTTGGCAAAACAGAGGGAATGATTCACCCCCCAAATACTCCTCACACTGTGAACTGCAGGATTTTAGTGAAAAGCACTGACATGTCTTCCCAAAGAATGTATCTTTATTTGAAGTAATGACAGCATCCAGTACCTGTCCCCAAGAAAATGACCCTGACTCAAGCACCTTTATAGTCTTTGAAAATAAGGCTTTCAGTTTGTTGTTTTCTGATGTATTAAAGTGAGAACTGCAGACCATAATTCCCTGTCTCTTGGCCTGATCTATAGATGCAGTTTCAATGTTCAGCCCTACTTTGTCAGTCTGGTCTGACAATACAGAACTGTTGAACCGCTTTTAATTTTATTTTTAATATTCTGTCATTTATTTTAAAACAGCAGCTGTGTTAACAGGACTTTCTGGCTTAGGAGATTTAAAATAGTAAAGAAAAAAAATGAAATATAAGTAGAAACTGCCACAATAAGGTTGACAGCGTGACTAACAGTTACATTCATTTATAGGTGATGAGGAATATCTTTTGACGTTAGTTTAAAAATACTTTGGAAACTGAATAAAGGAATAAGACTACCAGTTTCAAAAGGAACCACTTAAAATATTTGTACCTATGGGAGTAATGGACTTAAGGATACAATAACATCTGCTTTTCTGACCTTTGCTGTTAAATGTCCATCTTCCACCTATTGCAGTAGTATCTGGAGGATTCCTTCCAACTGAAGTTTATGGAAGTGTAGAGTTTAATATGATAAATTCTTGCTTCCTTCAGGAGTTTGCAGGTCACAGCCTTTCTTCATCCAATAGCCATATGTAGTAAATATAGTCTGTAAACCACTGTAGGATACTTTTGTTTGGTGAAGCAAAGGTGAGCTGGACATACAACAGAAAAAACTTCCTTTAATTAGAAATGTTGGAATCCTTTGGATCCAACTACACCTTTGGACTATGTGGAAACCTGAAGTATTTCCAGACTCCTTCCCAGTTATATCATTGAACTACTGATACTGTATTGAAATGATTTTGAACATGCATCATCTGTAGGGCTGCCATCCCTTTATTTAGTGAGATGGAAATGCTTTGTACTTCATGGCATTTATTTTTACCAAAAAAAAAAAAAAAAAAAAAACCAAACAAAAAAAACAACCTCAAAATCTTCCAAGAGCCTCATAATTCAATTGTCTTTATTGTTCTGGAGCTGGAGGGAGTTGTCCTTAGGTGTGCCTTCATAGGAAGATAAAAGTCATTATTACTGCTATTTTCAGTATTATAAGGAAATATAAATGCACTTTAAAAATGCATTCCACCTTTTTTATCTATCAAGACCTAAATTTCAATTTCTCTGTCCTTCTCTCCATTTGCTGCAGCTGTACAAAGTCCCACTCCAATCCAGTACTTGTCAATGTACATTACAAAGAGCTAAGCAGGAAAAGAGGGGCTTATAGAGAGGAATACAAGTCAAAATTTCACTTCTTCACATGCGTTTACTTGTGATTTTAGGAATATTTAATCATCTAGTACTCCACAGAATTACAGGTTTTCGGGTTGGAAAATACCTCCAAGATTATTGAGTCCAGCCATTAACCAAGTGCTGGCCCCTGAGCTGTGTCCCTGAGGGCCACATCCTCATGTCTTTTAAATACCTCCAGGGATGGTGACTTCACCACTTCCCTGAGCTGCCTGTTGCAATGCTTGTCCACCTTTCAGCAAAGGTAGTTTTCCTAACATCCAATCTAAGCTTCCCCTGGTGAAATCTGAGGCTGTTTCCTCTTGTCCTGTCTCTTGTTATTTTGGAGTAGTGTCCAGTCCCTCACCTTGCTGTACCCTCCTTTCAGACACTTGTAGAGAGTGGTAAGGGCTGTCCTGAGCCTCCCTTTCTGGACTAAGCATCCCCAGCTCCCTCAGCTGTTCCTCAGAGCTGTGCTCCAGACCCTCCCCAGCTCCTCTGCCCTTCTCTGCGCTCCTCCAGCACCTCAGTGACTTTCTTTAGTGAGAGGCCCAGAACAGGACACAGCATCAGGTGTGGCCTCACCAGGGCCCAGCACAGGGGGACAGTCCCTGCCCTGCTCCTGCTGCCACACCATTGCTGCTCCAGGCCAGGATGGCACTGGCCTTCTTGGCCACCTGGGCACTGCTGGCTCATGGTCAGGGGCTGTTGAGCACCCCCAGGTCCTTTTTTGCCAGGTATTTTTTCTTACACTCTTCCCCAGCCTGTAGCACAGCCTGGGGCGGTTGTGACCCATGAGCAGGACAAAGCACTTTGCCTTACTGATCCTCAGGCCCATGGGTCCAGCTTGGATAAAGAATTTTACTTACTTTGATTGAAATCTGTTATAGGCGTGGATACCATATTAGGAAATGCAGAATGTAGCTGTAGTTACTCAAATACTAATAAAACTCAAGATTAAAGAATTAAATATCATCATGAATGTCTGCTCACAGTGCCTGGTTTACTTTTTATATGCAATTGCAGATTTTCACTTTGAAAACTGGTTTGCATTTTACACTGTTTTAATCCTTTAATACAGAATATTGGCATACAGTTTGTAAATGTATATTCTAACCATATCCTTGGAGTAATAGTTGCAGTCACAATTTGACAGAATGAACAAGGGTGCTTTATACAAGGCAACTTGTAAAACTAAAATTTGGAGCTGTATGAATTCTTATGTTCTTACTACAATGTGCTTTTGTCATTTTCAGATACAATCATAATTTTGTTTTTACACTGGTGAAATAGTAATGGGATGGAAAACTGATGTTAAAAATTGGTGCAATTATCTACACATCAATATCCTTGTTATTTGTATCTCTGACTTCACTCTGTTTGCTGTGTTGCTTAAAGGAGGAAAAAATAAAATAATTTTGCATTTTCCATCTCTGCACTTCACCAGCAATAACGTCTGTTCTCTGTGCTGTCAGTAACGTGATCTCTTATGGGGTTTTTTCTTTTCTTTAAGGTCTGGAAGACTCCCACTACTCCTCCTTATAATTGGTGTATGTGTTTAACCCTAAATTGTGCATTATGGCAGACAAATTAACAAGAATTGCTATAGTCAACCATGACAAGTGTAAGCCAAAGAAATGTCGTCAGGAATGCAAGAAGAGTTGTCCTGTGGTTCGAATGGGTAAGAGATACAATGGAACAAAGCATTGAAGCAATTTGAGACATTTTAAATTACTTCTACTAGAAGGAATGAGCTTTTTATAACTGATGGATTTTTGTGTATTATTCAAGGGTTTTTTTTCATAAAGCCTTTAGAAATATCACTAAAAGTATGAACAATTCTTATTAATAATAATGCTTTTCAAGCCTTTGGATAATCTGAAACTTCAGTGAATGTTCATCAGTTACATGTTCCTCTATGGAATTTAGTAGGCAGGAATTCTGATTCACCAGAAACTTTACTGACCTTATCTTAATGTTTTTTCACCAGGAAAACTTTGCATAGAAGTCACATCACAGAGCAAAATAGCATGGATTTCAGAAACACTTTGTATTGGTTGTGGTATTTGCATCAAGGTAAAAATTGAACTGCTTTATTTAAAGTGCTTTACTTTCCTTATTTTGCTATTATATTTAGTAATGCATCCTGTAACTTCAAAAAGCAGTTTTCTTTCCTGGACTGATCAGAGCAAGGTAATTTACTGTTTATAGAAAGTGAAGAACTGTGTCACTTGACCGAACAGGTTGGGTTGTTGGGTTTGTTTGTGTCTGTAGACACCTAACAGGAGAAAGATGTTTTTGTGAAAGGTGGAGAACATATGGAGTGCGCCTTACTTGTATTGTAGACTTTTGGTAGAAGTCAATTTAAAAATGAAAATGCACAGCTGGGTGCAGTACAAAACACAGGCTTTTGTTAATAAATTGTGTG
This sequence comes from Zosterops lateralis, assembly GCF_965231275.1. Classification (NCBI taxonomy): domain Eukaryota; kingdom Metazoa; phylum Chordata; class Aves; order Passeriformes; family Zosteropidae; genus Zosterops; species Zosterops lateralis. The sequence goes on along the minus strand of NC_139766.1, from coordinate 61,274,769 downwards.
CTCCAATAATCTATTATTTATTTCAATTCCAGAAATGTCCTTTTGGAGCCTTGTCAATTGTTAACTTACCTAGCAACCTGGAGAAAGAAACAACACATAGATACTGTGCCAATGCCTTCAAACTTCACAGGTATTTTATTTTTCAAGTATCAAAGAGACAAAAAATCCAAGGTTTTGATAGTGTAAACATAGTGCACATCAAAGTGTTCTTGGTTCTTACCTCAGTAGCTTCCTTTTAGAATGTTAACTACATTTTTTCGTATTAAAAAGTATTATAATAAAATAAATTAGTGTCAGAGATTATTTTACAGAGCCCCTATTTAAAAACAGACTGCCCTTAAATATTTCTTATGCTCTTCTATTTTTAAGGAATTTGATATAATTTGAGTTAGCTATTACAGCCTTAGCTAACAAAGGCTGTAATAATCAGAAAATGTGAAAATGGGTTGCAACATTTACTTGACCACTAAATGTTGGTGTGTGATGGCATAAATATAACATAAACTTTGATCAATGTTTTGTACAGGTTGCCTATCCCTCGTCCAGGTGAAGTACTGGGATTGGTTGGAACCAATGGTATTGGAAAATCAACTGCCTTGAAAATTTTAGCAGGGAAGCAGAAACCAAATCTTGGAAAATATGATGTATGTATCAGCAGTAAAATAGAGTTAGCATTTTAGAAAGCTGTGTTTATGTTTTTGGACTGAACGTTTGTATCTGTGAATGTGATGGATTTGTGGGGATGTTGGCACTTTGTCTGGTGACAGCCAGTGACCTACTCCAGACAGGACCACTAGTAGAAGGTTATTGCTAACAAAGGCTTTCTTGCAAATTGTGTGTATCTCTCAATAAAGATAAGGGTACTAATTGTAATTGTAACTTACAAAAGATAAAAATCAGAGGTAGGTTTCTGTCTTGAAGTCACACTTAAGAGCTTGGGGTTTTCTAATACCAGTCTTTTTAAAATGTCAAGTTTTCTTCCTTGCATAATTTCCCTCTACCATCAGGGATTTCCATAGCCAAAGTATTGGAGTTTTTTCTAAATTACCTTTGTTTCTATCTGAACAGCTCAAGTGTCTGTGAACACTTACCAGAGATCCCTGGGATCTCTTAGGCATTTTTATCTTTGATTCTTTTGAGGAAGATTTCTCATAAAGTATGTTGTTACTGTAAGTTGTGGTTGAAGGTGTTTCCCACTGTACATTTGAACACTGAGCTCTGAAAAATCCTTAGTTTCTTCATGTTGCTAGTCTGCTGGTATTCCTGGGAATTCATAAACCATTTTCCTATGTGTTTATTCCAAGTCAAACTGCAACCAGTGAGCAAAATATTTTACAAGGGCACCTTTACATAGCACTGCTCCAAAGAGTGAATGCATTAGAGAAAAGGCATAAATAATAACTATTAGTGCTCATCTTAGCAGTATTTCAGATGTTATTTTCTTACTTTCAAATTGCACAAGGACAATTGAATTCTGATGCACACTTTTGTCCTTCAAGAAGCACTTGTAAGAACAAGTGTGTTCAAACATTCTTCAGCAGTTTCTTTACCTGAAAGAATGTTCTAATAAACTGTTCATTTCATGGCTGCTACCTAAACCTGCAAAAAAATAATCATTTCCCAGCTAGATTTTACGTTCTCTTTCAAATTTGGTTTATATTATTTTGTGGAATTCTTGTTTCAGGTGGTAGTATTGCAGAAATAGCAAAACTTTTGACTTTCTGAATGTGTACTTAATTGAATTACCATGCTTCCAAAATCAGACTTTGCTGTGAAGGAGCCATATCAGTATGACCACAGAAACACGTGGTATGAATTGAATCTTCCATGTTGCTTCTGCTCTAAAACTGATGAAGCATTTCCTCTGTGTATTTGCTTGGTTTGGAAATACGACTGTGTCGGTCTGGTTCCATACTGTTTATCATCAAAGCAGTTAACTCAGCACCCTTCACAGTAGTACAGTGTGCAAGGGGGGACATTTTCCTGGGTGGTTGCTCTGAATGGTTCCTTTTATTTTCAATTTGTCATTTTTCCTTTGTTTTCTCCTTCTGTTTCCTTGGAAATGTTTGCTAGAAGCAGAGAAAATTACCAGATTTGTTGCATCTTCTGTGCAAGTTTGTGCTTTTATCATTCCAGTCCTTTTCCTTTGGATTAGCTGTATCAGGTAGCCAATAAGTGTGGTTACACTAATCCATGCTGTCGTTTTCCCCATGAAGTTGTTTCAGTTCAGTAGCTTCTTAACTGTGCAAATTTAATTTTTTTTTTGAAGTTGAAGGCTAATGCAACCTGGGAAAAAAAGGTCTCTAAACTTGGTTTTTAGAATGTTTTGGGGGATTTTTTTGGTGTGTTATCTTACAAGCATATTCTCTTTGCTTTATTGATTGGAATTTAAAATTAGGGTTTCTTATTATGTTTTTAAATGGTATAAGTAAACTCAGGGTTTAATTTTGTCACAGGATCCACCTGACTGGCAAGAAATTTTGACTTACTTCCGAGGATCTGAATTACAAAATTATTTTACCAAGATCCTGGAAGATGATCTTAAAGCTATCATTAAACCTCAGTACGTGGACCAGATCCCTAAAGCTGCAAAGGTGAGCCATTTCGTGAGTTAATAGAAAGCTGGGAGCCTCTTCTGTAGCACTTCTCGTATGTTCCAAGGTTTTACTTAGCAGCATAATTCAGATATCTGAAATTTTTAATATTTGGTTGGGTTTTTTTATTATTTATCGTTCAGGGAACCGTGGGATCAATTCTGGACAGGAAGGATGAAACTAAAACACAAACTGTTGTATGTCAGCAGCTTGGTAAGTAAATTTGTACAGTCAAATTTTAAAGCATTTGAGAAATTCATATTTACTGAAGCAATCAAGTTACCATAATGTGATAGAACATGTAAATTACACCAACTCAAAAAAAAAAGAGAGAAAAAGTAAAGGTGCTTTAGTGTAAAGCCCAGGGCATGCTGTAATACAAATAATACTTTCTGGTGGCAAACTGGTTGATGTATGGTAGTTAACAGAATCTAATGCAGTTTCTGTTTCATAGTAGAAAGTGCTTATTTTTAAATGTGGGAAAATTCCACTTAACATCTGCTGCTCTTGCTTGCTCACAAATGTGGCAAAATCTGAGCATCTCCCTCAGGAGAACCACTGCATGTAAAAAATGTTACTCTAATATACCACACTCCCCCCCAAAGCTTGTATATATCTAATCTTAGTGGGAGTTACACTGACTTCTGAGATTAATACAATTAATAAGAACATCTGCATAGTCCAGCCCCAGTAATGTTTTGTATTTAGTTGTTACTAAATTTAGTTGTTGCTAAATTCACAGTGAGATTCTCTGGTGGAACTGGGTACTGAAGGTGGGACTGCCATTGTGCCACCAAGAACGTGGGCTTTAAGCTTGACTTAATATATTAGTGACACAATTTATTCTTGAAATGTGGCGTTCATTAAACTGCTTAGAAAATAACTCCTTCACCCATCTGTTGTAAGGTTTGAGGGACTTGATTTTCCTGAAAATCAAAACTCTTCAGCCAAGGCTGACAAGAAACGCTTTCAGAACTGGTATAGTTCTTTTTAGGGTCAGAAATCTTTACCATATATATGATGGAAGAAGAAATAGAAATGTAATCCTTCTGCATGATAAGAAGCAGCCATCCAACTAATGCTGCAGAGAAGCCATAGCTTGCTGTGACTTAGTGTTAGTACTATGATACTGATGCTGTATAAAGTGAATGCTTATTCTCCTTCTGTTTTCTTCTCTGTAGAATGTTTGCTATGTTTATACATGTTTCTGTAGGTAATAAAAATATGGATTGTTGTGTTGGTTATAACATACCTAAAATTAAACACTTATTTGCAGACTTAACACACCTGAAAGAAAGAAATGTTGAGGACCTCTCAGGAGGAGAACTTCAGAGATTTGCTTGTGCAGTTGTTTGCATTCAGAAGGCTGATATGTATGTTTAATTTACTTCTGTTACACATTGCTTCTAATAATCTGTCTCAGAATACGGTCCTCAAATTTACACATACTCATAACAATAATACTTCTGTTTGAAATATTGAAAATATTTAATAATAATTAAATAATGTTTAAAAATAATTTTAAGAAACAACTTTTGGCCAAGTCATCAGCCGAAAGCCATATTTACTTCACGTGTCATCTCTGGATTCTGTATACTTTTATTTATCTGAGTGGAAATAGCTGATTTCAGAAGCCAGTGTTAGATTTCAGCACCACAACCTCATAACCTCTCCCTAATCCCAGTTAAATGTATCATATTGGACAGCACATCTCCCTTAGCCTCTCTGAATGAGAAAAGTACAGCTGCTTCCCCACCTCTTGGAACTTAAGTCCCTCCTCTCCTGTCTTGCAAGCAGGAAATTACTGTCTAATCTTTGTTGTTTCCTGACTCGTTGGGACCAAGAAAGCAAGATCAGAAGAGTTACAGGGTTTGGGGTTTTTTTGCTGTCATGAATTTTTAGTTGGTTGGTTTTGTTCTGCTTGGGCTGCTATTTTTTGTTTGGTTGGTGTGGATTTCAAGTGGGCTTCCTTGTTCAGTTTTCTTTTTTTGGAAGATGTCCTTCTTCCAGTCTTCTACACTATTTTTGCACTTTTCAGTTCATGTTAAATTTAAGATAACTCAGGGTGAGTGCATGGGAATCCTAACTGCTGATTCTTGTAACTTTTAGCAACTAGTTAGGAACTTCTGGCAAAGCAATACTTAACTCACTTGCACATGACAGTCTACAGAGAATGAAGGAGGGTGTGCACAATTCTCATTTTTTGTCTCCCTTTCTCTAAATAATGATAATTTTTTATTGCCATGTATTTAATGGTTGAAATGTTAATATTATATTTGAATAAGTAGAAAGCTTGCATTCACTAAGACTTTACTCTTCCTTTTGGGATTAGCTTCATGTTTGATGAACCTTCCAGCTACTTGGATGTCAAGCAGCGCTTGAAGGCTGCCATTACCATTCGGTCCCTGATAAACCCAGACAGGTAAATACAAGCTTCAGATGTTTTGCCAGGCTGTAATAATGCATGAGTGCTTATAGAGGGAAGAAACATCCAGTCCATCCCCTCAGAAGTGCTGTTCTCAGTATGGTACACTAACAGATGTTTCAAATATTCCAAGTCAGTAATATTCTATTCTTTTGCATTTTGGAAACTTATTTCCTGTAGTTTCTTGTCCTGTTTCAAAATTTTGTAATCAGGATGGGAAAATCTCAGTGGTTACTTTTCACCTGAATATTGCTGTTCCATCCCTTTCTCACAATTATTTTTTTTCTTAAAATGTGCTAAGTATTTTTCACTCAAATCAACCAACATCCTTCCACTTCCTGTACATAAAGAAACTGCCAGTTTACACTGAAGATGGACTTTCAATTTATCATTCACGAGTTTATTGGACAGTTTAAAAAATGATTATGAGAGATTTGAACTCTCTCCTTTTTTAGTATAAAGTGAAGAAACCATATTAATTAAAAATCATGTTGATAGCTCTTGTTTATGCAAGACTAGAGTAAGGAAACAAGAAAGAAAAATGTTTTGCATTGAAGTAAAAAAGCATCTCTCTGGCTCTGTTTTTCAGGTACATTATTGTTGTAGAGCATGATCTAAGTGTGTTAGATTATCTCTCTGACTTCATCTGCTGCCTGTATGGTGTGCCAAGTGCTTATGGTGTTGTAACGATGCCTTTCAGCGTAAGAGAAGGTAATTATTGTTGTATTTCTCTTTTTAAACATACCCAAAAAAGACAGCAAAATGCCAGTTGTCTGTTTTATAAACGTGTCTTCTTCCTGTTACAGTTCAGCAATGAAAGAACTGTTTGATTTCCTGCAGAATTTTTGTGTTACGTGATACTAAATGTGTAACTGAAGCCAAAAGCCTTCATTATGAAATGCCCTTTTTCTCTTGCTGTGGACATCATTTTGATACTTGCAGGTGTTTTGTAAACAGTGGAGTTACACAAAAGACTGTATAAGTAGTAGAGAAAGGGCAGGAGAGAGGTTGCACAGTACAGAGGTACGTAGTGTTCAACTGAATTGACCCCACTTGTAGTACTGAGACTCAGTAAGAGCTATCTTTGAGAGAATGGGCCCAAGAGCAGGAGTTCCTTTGAACCCCACACACATCACTAGCAGTGGGTTTTCAGGAAGAGCTGCTCCAGCCATTCTGTAGTTTAGTAAAGCTTTTCTTCATTCAATTTGCATAATGTGCACATCTTAAAGAGGAGGTCTTGTTACTTCTTTAAACATAGCACTTAAAATCCAGCATTCTCATTACCTGAATGTAATTTATAGTCAGGAAATGAAAGTCATCTTGTTTTACTTTGTTCTAGACCTCTATTAATGATCTTTTTTCCTCCTATCATAGGCATAAATATTTTCCTAGATGGCTATGTTCCAACAGAAAATCTAAGGTTTCGAGATGCATCTCTGGTATTTAAAGTAGCTGAAACAGCTAATGAAGAAGAGGTTAAAAAGATGTGTATGTACAAATATCCAGGAATGAAAAAAAAGATGGGAGAATTTGAACTATCCATAGTAGCTGGAGAATTCACCGATTCTGAAATTATGGTGATGTTAGGAGAAAATGGTAAGTGCAATTTATGTTGGAAACGGCTTCTCCAGCCCCGAATATGCTCCTAAAAGCCCTTCTTCACTTTGGGAGCCAGGCTTCAAAATTGCTGGGTTTGAGTCAGGTTGAGCTGCTTGTGTCCTGGTGAGAATATCACAGCATGAGTCCCCTGATTAGGGAGAATGTGAAGTTACTGAGTGTTAACAGTTGCTACCGTGTTTGTCTGGTAACCCCTTTTAAAAACTGAGGTGGCAGTTTTAAGATGTCTCTTCCATTTGGAAAAGCAAGTAGTAGCAAGTGCTGGAAGTTAATAGAGGTATTTTTAAAGCAGTCTAATTTTAAAATGTATTCTTTATTAAATAGTCTTTGTTGTTGTATCAATGACTTAATTGTTAGAGGTCTAAATTACTAGAAATTATTAAAGTGTAACTTTTATTTTAGGAACTGGCAAAACAACATTTATCCGAATGCTTGCAGGAAGACTTACACCTGATGAAGGAGGTAATGTGTTACACCTAAGCTGAAACCTATTTTAAGGACAGTGGAAATTCTCTTGTTTACATTATAAATTTTGTCTTTTTATAGGTGAGGTCCCAGTCCTAAATGTCAGCTACAAACCACAGAAAATCAGCCCTAAATCTACGGTACATTTCAGCCTTATTTATTAAGTACTGTAGAAATTCTTTTATGCCTATTTTATATTTGTATCTGTTTTAGACAGATTTTTTTTCTTTATTCTGTTTCTGCTTGTTTTCTTGTGGTGCATAAAACTGAACAGCAGCATTTTCCTTTTGCTAGGGAAGTGTCCGTCAGCTGCTGCACGAGAAGATCAGAGATGCCTATACACACCCCCAGTTTGTAACTGACGTGATGAAACCTCTTCAGATAGAAAACATCATTGACCAGGAGGTATTAATTGCTTGAATCAACATCCTCATTGTCTTAACTCTCAACCTGTAGCTGAACTAAGCATGGCCTTGTTTCCCCCCACACCACCAGGTCCAGACGCTGTCTGGTGGTGAGTTGCAGCGTGTGGCATTAGCTCTTTGTCTGGGCAAACCTGCAGATGTTTATCTGATTGATGAGCCCTCAGCATATCTGGACTCTGAACAGCGTCTGATGGCTGCCAGGGTCATTAAACGGTGAGTACACGTGGTGGGCAAGGAACTGAAATTTGCAGTAGTGTGACAGTGAGTTCACATTACTCTCTCTTTTCTTTTTTCTTCTCATTTTAGTTTCATTCTCCATGCTAAAAAAACAGCTTTTGTGGTAGAACATGATTTTATCATGGCTACATATCTTGCTGATCGTGTGATTGTTTTTGATGGCATTCCTTCCAAGAACACACTGGCAAACAGGTAAGAGATTCATTGGGATTACTAAGTAAGATTGTCATCCCTGTCTATAGAAATTTAAGCTGCATCCAGGGCTGTCCCAAGGGGTCTGACTTTCGTTTTGAATTGTGGAACAGAAAATGGGACTGATCCTCACTTACAGGCTGCCTAAACCAGGGTTGGGGAACATAACCAAACCCTCAAGCCTTAAGCAACTGCATGATGGCTAAATTACAATCAGAAGAAACCAAGGAATGAAAAACGTACCAACTGTAAACTACCATTCTGAAAATAACTTTCAGATGTATTAAAAGAAACCAGTGTACTAATGGTACCTTTGTGCAGATGTAGTGACGGGCAAGTCTTGACACCAACATGCAGTGTGCTTTGTTTTACTCTTTCAGAGCTGTCCCTTTTGATGTCTGCTTTTGTTCCTGTAAATAATTTTATGTAGATTACAGAGACTTTTTGATGAGCAGCCTCATCAGAAACAAGGCTTTTAGAACAGTGAGTACTTGGCACAAACCAGATGAAGTAAACATATTGGTCTGCCATGTGTCTGCAGTCCCTTGCTACACTGGCTTTGGTGGTATTCCTTCCAAGAACACACATGTTGGAATTCAAAAATCACAATCATTCACTGATATTGAGATTTATGTTATGATCTTTGTTAGATTTTGTTTATGGTGCAAGTGCTGGGTTTTTTTTTTTCCCTTGAATCCAGCACACACATGTAGATACAAAATAAAGAGAAAGTAAAGGTCACAGCTGGAAGCCACCATGAGATACTATTCTTATCTTTCAGCAGTATCTGAGACAGGATTTGACTAAAAATGTAGCACATAGTGGTCTGTCAAATACAGCTCACATTTGCATTTCCAGACCTGAGTGAGCTCAGGATGGAGATCAAAGTTGCCTGTAATCATATGAACAAAACTTCTGAATTAGTAGCTAAAATATTCTTCTCTCTCAACAGTCCACAGACTCTTTTGGCTGGAATGAATAAGTTTTTATCTCAGCTTGAAATCACTTTTAGAAGAGACCCCAACAATTACAGACCAAGAATAAACAAACTCAATTCCATCAAGGTAAGAGTACAGGAGCCATCATTGTTTAATATGTAAGCCAGATTTTAAAATATGGAACAGAATGAAGATTGACAGGGTAGTTCTGCTGTGCTGGAAAAACACGTAAGAGTATGTGCATGTGAAACGAGTAAGAGTAATAAGGGAAGCAGAAAGGAGTTTAGGATAAGTGTCTTTTATTTCAGCTATGTTCAAGTTTGCCAAAGACTGGTTCAGGTAATGGTGACCTTTTTTCTCTTCCCAAGGATGTGGAACAAAAGAAGAGTGGAAACTACTTCTTCCTGGATGACTAAATATTGAATCCCAGCATCTTTTTAACTGGCATCTAGACATGCATATTGGAATCTAAACAGCTGTGATGAGATGGCTCAAATCAGGTTTTAGAACAATTAATCTTTTGGAGCTTAAAATCTCTTGCTGCATTTAACATCTGAGACAGTAGCAGTAAACATCCTAGTCTGAGTAAAACTGCCACTTTCTATATTTTGGTGACACAGCCCTATTTTCAGTGTAATAATTTCAAAATAGACCACCTTGAAATTGTGCAAATGGGTCTCCTGATTTTTCAAAATTTAAGGGAGGTTTTCAATTCAATATATCCTACTCATGTACCAAGTACTGACTGAACTTCTCATTTTAAAATAAATCTTTGAAGCTGTTTTCTGTGTAAGAGAGAAGTTTACTAAGAATGTCATGCTACAGGAGTGACTCCTCTTTTAAAAAGGTTGAATCTCTCTGGCTGAGGGTTTCAAAAATAAAATATCCACCTAACTTACAACTCTTCTGTGACACTGCAGAATTTCTTCAGCTACTAATTCAGAAATGTGTATATTTCTATAATGTCACACCCCCTATTCTCACACTGTAGTGCTCACAGAAGGTACAGTACAAAGAATGCAGAAGGTAGCTACACCCTTTTTTAATAATCTGTCCCTGTGCATGTTCTTAGACCTAGTGAGATGAAAATAATCAGTGAAATGATCTTAAAGAAACATCCTTTCCATCCAGCCAAGTCACTCTTCCATGAAGTTTTTGTAAGGCTAAGATGCAGGAATTACTTTTTCCTAAGGTAAAAGCTTTGACCCTTACTATGACAAAAAAGTAAATTTAAAACATCTTGTTAAAAACTTACTTCCATATACATTAAAGTCCTTAAGGGAACCAGAAGGAAAATTTAAAGGTTCCTGCTTACTTTACCAGACACATAAAAACAACTTTCAGCTATGTATCTTAAAAGTAAGGAAGAGTATTGTCCATTCAACAGTTCTCTGCCTTCATTGACATGTGACAGACATCCTGAGAAAACATGGCTTTGTTCCTTGTTTACATTTTTGCCTCAGAATACAGAAAGGAGTCGGGGTCTTTGGGTGTTTTTTTGCTGTTCTGTGTGAGTAACATGGTTATTTCATAACCTTGGCAGTACTGAGCATTATACACACACTACCTCCCTGTGTCTTGAAGCAGCAATGCACCTATACTACCCCAGCAGAGGGACACCCTGAAGAAGTGCAGGTATTGAATACATCCTTACACAACCACCCTGGTCAGTCAAAACTTCCAAAAGCTGACTAAACTTGTTCTCCTCTGCACAGCTTAACTCCCTTTGGACTGGAGTTGTGCTATCTTCTCTTAATCAGTTGTAATAAGGGTAAGGTAAATATGTGGTTCAGCTGTGTGTCACAGCTCATTATATGCTGAATATTACATTTATTACCAGGAGGATCCTGCAATCTAAAACATCTTGCCCCAGGCCAGAGGTTGGGCCAATCAGTCTACTACTCCTTCAGCAAGAGACAAAACCAGACTTACTTGATCAGCATTGGAGAAAATGTATCTACAGCTTCCAGTCCTTCACTGTCCTAGAGTAGCAAGGCAGTGTAGGCCCAGCCGAAAAAAGCTGGATTTCAAAAGGAAATTCTAAAAGCACATCCCTCCCAGTTACTGCCATGTCTCCCTTCCCCAGTGTTTCCCAACAAATTTCTGTGGGAAGTGTTACTGCCTTCATTCTTGCAACAAAGCTTCTGATGAACCTGCTCTAGGACAGAATGATCAGTTCAGTGACTGCTGCACAGATTTGGGGTACAGCTGGAGTTGAGAGTTTAAAATTCACCAGTAAACTCAACAGGCAGCCTTCTTTATGTTTTGGAATGGAGTTGAAATAAATAGAGAACTCCGATGGTAACAACAGTTAAATCCCTCAGTGCTTGCTTTGTTCTCAACCTGAAAAAGTGAAGATTGCCTCTTTTGAAAGCCTGAAAACATTCTGAATGAAAAAGTATTTAGATTAAAAAAGAAAAACCAAAAAGCCTCCAGCATGACCCCTACCCCTATGAACAAAAACTCCAATTTATGGCTTTTGTTTGCTGCTTGCCACATCCTGTTCATCATTCTGCTGCTTACTACAACTGGCTCTGGTAAGAACAACACTTCATTTAATGCCATTGCAACAGGTTTAAATACATAAATATAATTTAGAAAGCAAGTGAAAAGACAAAACATTTATTTTAATTAGGGTTTTTTATACATAGCATGCATCTGAAAACAAACTCTTTATCATGTAACTATCACTCTGGTTTCCGCACCAAGGGTGTGCAATCTCAGACACAATGAATGGGTACCATCACCTACACTACTGTATATAGAGATATAAAAATATACACAACAGTTCAATTTTACAGAGCAACAGAGCTGAGTGAATACTGTGCACACTGCACTCTCCGAGCCTGGACAGCTGAACATCCAGACTGCAAAGGCAACGGGAACACTGCGGAGATCGTAACCGGGCTCAGAAGAAACAGCATCAGAACTCTGACACAGTGTAAAAATATAAGGCAGAAGCCACTTTCTTCTGAATTGTAGGGAAGAGCAGAGCACACTGAGACCCTCCATTCTTGCTTTTAAAAGTAGTTCCAGCAAGGAGTTGTACATGCAAAACATCAACAGTGCAACAACAAAAGAATACTGAACAGTAGCTCAATCGTACAAACTTAAAAAAACGTAACACGTACTTTATGCATCTCCTCACAAAATATCTAGGATTTGTCAGTGCATTAGTGTTAAAGTGGCATTAAAAAAACTTCTGCTATTATAACAGATGCAGAATTATCTTGGAAATGCATAGCATCTACATTTTTATTGTCTTTGTAATTATTCAGTTGGCATAGGCACCATTCTAGTCACACCAGCATTAAGAAGAACTCATGGTGGAAACAGCCATTCTTATCAGTTCACACACAGGTATTCTTGACTGCTTGTCTTGATTTTGATTTCAACAAATAAATGCTTTTTAAAATTCAAAAATATACCCTATGATTATGAAAAGAACTATATACAACATACCTAAGACACAGGGTTAGCTGGCTGCCGTACGTGTAACACACAAGAGAAACATTCAAGTTTGACAGATATTTTTTTCTTTTTGAGATGAAAGGCCTTTGGGTTGGAAGCATATCAGAGACAACAGTGCAGTAGGCTGAGAATTCCTTTAGCTCAGTTCAGAACTAAGGCATTGTATGATAAAATATACATTTATATTTGGTGCAATGTTACTGTCAATTTTAGAATCTAGATCACATCAAATGCTGTCATTTGTCACTCTAGTAAACACACATACCCATCTTCTATCACCAACGCAAACCTTTTGGGGAAAAAAATTATCAAACACTAAACCTAATTTTTTTTTTCTAATTTGACATTGAAGAAAAACTGCTAAGCCAAACAAACTCTAGAATCCCCCCAAAAACCCTATGGTAGGACTTGATATCCTCCTAGTTTTTACTTGCCAAAAATTAGCCAAAAATTAACTTATCATTGAACTTTACTAAAAAGAAATTAAGATTTTAAACTGCTACTTCAAATTACTTTTTGCTTCTTAAACTTTCCAATTATCTACTCATTTTATGCTTGCTGCCCCCTCTGATTATCTCCCAGTGCTGCCCTTCTCCTGTCATTCCTATATGGCTGTCCTCTAAAGTTTCTCTGATACTGGTAGCCGTCATCTCTGCTTCTGCTGGGTGGTCCTTTCCAGGCCTCCTCGTTTCTTTGGAACTGGTATCCTCCCCTGCTGGAATAACCCCTGTCAGGTCTGGGCCTTCTGCCTCCTCCATAAGTCTGGTTATAGAACTGCTTGGATCTGCCACTCCTCAGCATGTCAGAAACCTCAGTGTCGTCTTCAGAGCTCTCTTCCCTCGTTCTCGGGGCCCTGTTTTCCGTCTGCACGCTCCCAGGACCCTTGGACTCTCTCCCTTTAGCAGGCTTCTCCTTCCTGCCAGGAGTGCTGGGTTTCAGTTCATTTTTGGGAGGTTCTGCCAGCAGGGGCTGCGTGCCGGGCCCCGCTGTCGGCCTCTCCGAGCCCTGTGTCTGTGGAGGGCGATGCTGCTGCCCAGCTGCTTTCTGCTTAGGAGCGGCCGCAGGACAGGTCTGCTCCAGCTGAGGTGCCCTGGCTGAAGTGTCTTTTGGGGTCCCTGCAGCAGCCACTGGGAACGGGACGGTGTTGGAGCTGCTGCCACTGCTGGTCTTCTGGAGCTGCTCTCCACAGTTCACTCCAGGAACTGCAGGGCTGCATTCCTTCCCCACGTACATGTTGGCAGAGGTGCCCACTGCGGCCTCTTTGTCTTCAGGCGACAAGACAACATTAGGTCTCGCTACTGAATTCTCAATGAAGCCCTGAACTGGGTACCCATACCAGAAGTGAGGAAAGAAAGGAGGTGCTATGGGAACGGCTCCCAGAAAGTGATTGTGTCCAAATGGTGGCTGCGGGAACATGTTCTTCCCCCTCAGGGACTCCTCATAGTTCGCGTGAAGAGCTTGCGCTGGATTCTCCGGTTCGACACAGACCTGTCCTTGACTTTCTGTCACCTGAGCTGAAGGTATGATCAGAGGCAGTGATGGAGATCTGTCAACCTGTGGAATCTGACCATTGGACCTGGCCTCAGTCTGGACAGCAAAGTGCCTGTTTGGTCGTGCAGTTTCATTTTCGTTCTGAGTGGGAGCAGCCTCCTGGAACCAGGGGTTGTGTGGATACACAGGAAGGGACACGTTTGGGTACATTCTACAAGCAGCTAAATAGGCCTGGTGCAGGGGGTACAGGTAAGAATGGGGTGCCCACATGGGACAACTGTATGCCTGCAAGACAGCAGGGAAAAAAAATTAAAAATCAGTTATTTGGTCTTTTGAATGTTCAGAGACATAAAAGCACACCAGTCTTTTACCATTTTGAAACAGTTAATTATAGGAGATAAAAGTTGATTTTCTTTACAGTGACTGCCCTCAATTCTAAATCCTACAACTCTAGGATGGTAGTCTTTTCTTTTCCTTCCAAATGCAGTTGAAATGGGCAACAGTTATGACCAATAAGAAAACTTAGTGACAACACGCTCTAGCTATGTGTTTGAAAAGAAACATTTCAAACTCGTTTTCCAGAATCACACTTACTAATTGCCAATTTCTTCTACTAGACCTCACTTTACAAAAGCCACAACACTGAAGCTGTCCACCTCAGGTGGTGACCCTTCCCTCTTCTTGGCCTCCACTTTAATGAACTGACTCTGTAGAAACAGTCCCTGGATCAAACCATCCTGAAAAGCCTAGGCAGACCTCTTTTGCAGGAGCCCCTTCCCTCTCAATGTGCAGTGGAAGGGTGTGGGCACCAGCAGGGAACAGAGCAGCAGACAGACAAAGCAGAAGGTATTCCCCGGGCCTGCTGTGACACCAGCAGAGCAGCACAGCCACTAGAACGCGGGCTGGGACCAGCAGATGGTGCTGAAGCACCAGAAGGACAGGCTAGATCCTAAATAATCCACAGCAGCAGTAAGGAGAGTCCCAAGCATGTCAGCTTTGGAAAATCACACTGTTTAAATGCATTGTGGTGACACTTGCTAGTTAACGACTTACAGATTTCCTATTAAGCACAGAGACTTCTATTAGGCAAAGGTATCAAATTTACATTGGAAATTGTGCTGAAAATTCCCTCTTTCCATGCCCAGACATGAAAGAATATTGTTGCTATGGCCTAAGTTTGATGAAATAAGCCCAAGAGCTCTCAGCACCTTCCCCCAAGTCGTTTGCCCGACACAAGGAGTAAGAAGGTAAAAAACAAGCATTTTTATGTGCAGAAGGGAGAAATAAAGCAAACAACTACTCCTTGCCAAGCAATGGAGAATGTTGGGATTTGGCTGAGCCTCTTCTCCAACCACACTCAGAGATTTGCACCACATTTACACATACACTACTGTAATTATTGAAAAGTGAAAATACTGTTATCACTAACCTGAGCAAAAAGGACAGACATGCAGGTTACTTAAGGGAGTGTCCCCAGGGAAAGATTTTGGGATCTGTAGTGCAGTGGCTTTGCCAGTACACAGCCAGGGCTGCAGTCTGAGGGCATTTTCTCATTCCCTAGGTATGTCATCCAAAATAAGCATCTTCACACTCACAATTTATCTGGGACTTTGTAAAGCACAATTCACTGGCTGTGCAGCCACAGTTGGAAGCCAGTAATTCTCCCTATACTGTTGACATGAATTTAATTTCTGCTGACTTGAACTGCACTGTGGACGAATGCTGGAATCCCAGTTAACAGAACACAAAATAATAAAGTACCTCAAACTGAAAGATGGACTTTAAGTGTGCAGTTGCAGCAACAAAACTTCTGCACTCCAAGTTCCAACAAGGGATTTTTACAACAAACATGAAAACATAAGTAAGTTTGAAGACTTACCTTCACACCAAGATTGAAGAAAAATCTAAGAATATTCTTATCTACAAAAAAAGAACAAAAGTATTTATGAAGACCTAAAATATTTCATTTGACACAAAAACTGCATAAAGTTCCATTTCAGTAGAGAACACTGGTATTAAAGCATTGCTTGCATGTCTTCCATTGATTAGCTGGGGATTTTTTTTTTTTGCCCAAGTAAGATATTTAGAACACAACAGCAGTTTAAATTTCAGTTTTAACAGACTGTGAACTTGTTTTTAAAAGAAACAGTTAACTAAACAAATATTACTGCGCAGTCAGACATGAGATGTTCTTTATGGGCATACCTTGCATTCATAATATACCAAAACCTTTATTTTCCCAGATCAGTTAGGAAATGCTCAACAGCTTCCAAGCTTTTAAATGACACGAGCAGTTCTGCAAAGATAATTCTTGACATGCACAAAACCTCCAGTTATGGTGGGGCAAGCTAAGAACCACAAAATGATCCAGATTTCCAGGTGTGACCACCTGAAACAGTCCCAATGTTGGCAATGCAAACTGAAGAGTTACAATTCTTTTCAATATTCTCTCCCGCATCTTAAATCACAGAATGACAACTATGGGATCTTTTGACAAAGAATGACAACAGGACCAAAAAAAGTTGTGTTTATCTACATTTTAAGAAAAGAAGATTTATTAGGAAAAATGGTGTAAAATTCAGACTTCTCACCTTTAGGTAAGTCTTCCCCAGTACTGCACAGGGAGTAAGGAGGTGCAACGGCTCTTTCTCCCTTTTCATTAAAAGGGAATCCAGGGTATAATGGATCCTGGTAGGGATTCAGAGTCTGAGGCAAAGGCATTAAAGGCTGGTTAACTGCTTGTAGCCACACAGGAACTCCAGCACCTGAAGCAGATGTTACCTGAGCCTGTGATACAATAGAGTCAGGTCCCGTTGCTGGTCCTGGCATCAGTGAAGAAGCAGGTATTTGGGTTGGAATACCTAGAGGGAAGAAACCCAACATATATACATATATATATATATAAAACTAGAACAGGTATCAATGCATATCTATATATATGTATAAATAGATAAAATAATCACAAACCAAATACATCAGAAAAGCAGGATTCATAATGCAGAGAACAGTTTTCAGAAAGAATGAAACAAGTAAGCGAAGCCTTCCAGATATATCTAAACTGATCCTATGTTTCTTTTTAAAATTATGAATGCCAGAATGAAATAGGAAGGAGGAAAAAATGGGGGAACTGTAACCTTTATGTAAATCCCTTAAGTTCTTATTCTGACTAGTCATTTAGAGTCAGCTCTGAATCTGAGCTTAGATCAACTCAGCTCCACACCTTCTGTCATAGTCACAGTCCTGTCTCAGTTGACTGTGTCTGTCTCATGTGAACAAAGCAGGCTGATTTGAAAGCTGGTTCTTGTACAGAAACAGCATTGTGAGAGAAAATGCAGCACCTGATCTACTGAGCACTATTGATTCCAAGCTAACTCCACAGACCACAAGATATGCATAGTACACAGAAACCCATTACACTGGCTTTGCAGCTCAGGTCGAAATGGATCTCATTAGTTCCAGACATACAAGCCCCAAGCCAAGTCCTCAGTCAACCAAGGAGCCTATTACTACATGGAACACAGAGCACAAACACTTACCAGGTTTCAACAGGCTAACAATATGTTCTACATTAAGCAGATCCTCAAAACTCAATGCTATCCCACTCAAGAGGAAAAATGGCCAATTAACTACACAACCCCCTTATACCTTCAGGTTGGGAGTCAAGCAAACTGTAATACAGGCAATCAAAGACCTGTTAGAACTCTCACTAGCTTTCAGCAGTGAGAAACTACATTCCTATGAATGCCTGCCTTTGGAGTGTGAAATTATACGAGACAGTGTCTCCTGGGTGCATCTTCAACTTTGTAAGAGAATTTAAGCATTTTCCAGGGTTAGTGATTTCTGATTAATGTTAATATTTCTGCAAACCTGCTGGTCCATATGTTGCTGGCTCACTTGGCCAAGCTGGCACAATGGCTGGTACAGAAGGCACTGCTGGAGGTAAATGCACCTCAGAGAAGACTGGAGAGGGTGTCGGAGTCACGCTGGGCAAGCACTCGGTCAGGTTCTGCAAGAACAAACAAATCTAAATCCCATCATGGCTGGTGACCCTGATGACTCAGTCTTATCCAGACTACCACCATCCCCACAGGGAAGTACTAACTAGGAACATACCCCAAGAGACCTGAGCTCCATCACTCTGTGGAGAGCTCTGCTCTGAGCTCTGTCCAGCCATGCCTGTACCACAGAGCCGTCAGTGCTGGAACCACCTCCTCAAGACTTACATTTAAGTATCTCCCACCCAAAAGAAAAGCCACCCTCACAAGCAATTAGCAATAACCTCAGAGAAACCTGAAAAGGAAAAGCTAAAAAATTTAAAGAGAAAAGCACAGTTACCTTGGTAGAAAGATATGAAATAACCCATCTCTCAGAAAAGAATAGATACACTTTTACTTTTCTACCAAGGGTTGTCCTTTTACAATGTTTATGCTGGACATAACAAATTCCTAACTGTAAATATGTTATTTTAGCATTATCACCATAGAAATGAGTGTGTAATTAAAAGCCAGTACTGTAATACATACGTGGCTGTGATGAAGCTCCCCTTTGTCTGAAGTCTCCTGACTGGAAAACTTTGAAATCAAACAAACATTTCTTACTTGCTCAGCAAGAATCGTAGAATCTGTTTTTACTTGTTCCAAAGGAGATGAAGCTTTTGGATAACTCTCATCTTGACTATTCTTCTAAAGTAAAGTTAGAAACAATATACACAGCTAGTCTAATAATACAATTAACTTTACAAAGAGTTATTCACAAACAGTAAACCACACTCCATACAAAGTGGGCTAAGCACCCATCACATATTATACTAGTATGACATTTTGCTCATTGAAAGGACAGCAAAGGTTAAAAGCCAACAAGAGGCCATGAATCTTCACTGAACTTCAGAGCTCATGGTCTGTTAGCACAATAACTATTAGCAAACATCAAGTCTTCTGTGGTCCCATTACACTGAAAGTACAGACTGTACTAAGCAATTACAAATCCAGATTCATAAGTGCTCTCGATAGCCCAGGTTTGAGGACTCCGATTGCAGAGAAAGACTAAGTATAGGTTACAGGGCTGAGGAAAGCTGACAGAAATACAAGCCTCCAGCCTTAGGAGTATTTCACTAAAAGCTGTAAAGCAGCAGCAGCAGCAATCATAGCTCTAAAGGCAGCTATTGCTCTGCTAATCATGTATCAGAGAAGCAATAACATTAAAAAAAAATTTGGTCTTTTCTTTAAGATTACCTCAGATGAATTTGGCTCAAGCTTCTGACTTAAGTGGATCTGCCTGGAATTTGACTCTGCAACACCAAACATAACCTAGTAAATGAACCATTACACCACTTATGGCTATCACAACTTAAGCCAGTTAGTTTGTCTTTCCAAAATTAAACTTTTAAAACCAAACCTATACCTTAATATATATTACTTCAGAAAACTTAAGTTTATATTTTTACCAAAGATCAAAGCATCCTAAAACAAACAGTTGTTCAGGCAGTAACCGAGCAACTACATCAACCTGGTTTCTCCAAGCTCTGCAGTTCTTTACAGATGTCTGGAAACTATTTCAGTGATGCTTGGGGAAAGCAGAAATGAGATGCAGCTGTCCCTTTAAATATATTCATCCTAAATTGCTCCTAATGAAACAGAAGTTTGTACTTGGCTTAAAGTGAAAGTGCTCTGGTTGGCATTTTCATATTCAAGTGTTATGATAACAGAAGCTCAAAGGTCTTGTCTACTTTTGACTGAGTAAAAACAGTTTAGAATATTGCAGTGAATTAAAAGATCTCAAAAAGTTTTCAGACTGCTGCACGAAGTGTCATTTCCCAGGCACCAGCAAACGCTTTGGTGGTGATGACAGTGTTAAAAAACTGTCATGACATAATAAGATCTGAACAAGTTCTTCACATTCTGGCTCACATTCAGACCTGGCTACCACTGCTTGTCAATCAAACTCATGCCCAGATTATCAATAGTAAATAGAGACTTTTTAAAAGCTTGTCATATACTCTGTCACAACTAGACGGCAGTATAAATGGAAACAGTATTGATTTTGAGAGTAACTGCCAAATCCCCAAGCAGCAACAGGAATCCCTAAACACTCAGAAGGAAGTACACTTGATTCCCATAGGATTGTTAACCTAGTTTCACAAGGGGCAACACAATCCAGAGCGTCACAAAAAGCAGAGAAAGCTGGACATGCTATGCCCTTCAGCCAAATCCATCATAACACTGGAGTTTTTACTTTCTCTCCAGCTTTCTCTATGTGAGCACTCCTTAAAAAGCATGAACATTCCTTAAAAAATTCCTTTGCAAGTAGCAGAGATTTACTAACTACCTCCTCCTGGCACCTACAGCTTTCATCTATTACTGCCATGTTCCACTTCTTCACAGAAGAGGAAAAGCTTTAAATCCATGAAGAGCAGCTAGTGTTGTAACTGACTGGGGGGAGGGAGAAAACCCAAACAAAAATTTGACCAGGTGACAGCGCTTTCTACTGTAAACATGTTTGTTTTTCCAGCCCTTCTGTACACCATCTTCTCCCCTTCCTGTACCATGGTATGCTAACTCTTAACCATGCCATAGTGAATACTTTTACCTGCTTTTCTCATAAATGACTCTTAAGGCTCCTTCCACTGGCACTTTCTGCCACACATTCTAGAATTTCAAAAGGATCTAATTTAGGGTAGCTCTGATAAGTCTTTTAGTTTTTCTCATTTCTGTTCCCATTTACTACAAATATCCCAGCCAGGAGTCTACTCTCTCAGCCACATTCACAAAGCAGGGAAATGTATTTTCTTCACAAACCACACCCTTGCTACCTCCAGCCCAGTTTGGTACTGCTACTTAGGATAACTTTTCCCTCATTTCCTAAACAGATGCCCCATCTTGAACAAATTCTGAGGCTGGTAACAAAACCAAGCAAACAAACCAAACAACAACAACAAAAAAATCCATTATCTAAACCCATTTAGTTTTACCTTTCTCCTGCTCCTCCACCTCTGCTGTCCACTTGCTGTTTCTTCTTTCACTATTCAAGAACTTTTTCTGGTTTACATTATCCACAGTCTGTGTAGCAGCCTGACAGACTGACTGGTTCTGAAGAAGTTGACAAAAGCAGAAATATCACTTTATGTAATCAGTCCAGTGACACTTTACCATCATCTGCTATGATACTATTACGCCTTCATGACCAACAATATTTATGTCTGTGACAGGCAGAAAAGGGAAGGGGGGAGTCTGGCTCAGTATCCTGCAGATTCACCCACTCTTTCTCATTCATTGCTACATTTTGCCAAGTGCCCTTAAGAGCATTCATGTCACTAGCTGACATGACAAAATCTGTTTCACTCAGACAATGAATCACATCCTCCTGCAGGTGAGCAAATACAGCAAACTGTTACTGCTCAGGGGGAGAGACCAACTTCTGTCCCTAAGGCTTCAGTCTTTCACCTAGTCCTTCTTCCCAGCCTTGTTTCTGTTTGCCCTAGGATTTAAACCCAAAAAGCCCCACACATCTCTAGAACAAACCTATGTGGAGAGTAGCTCTTTACCCACAGGATCTGCTCACTTTCCTGATGTACTGAGACTCCCACCCACTTTCATTAAAATTGTATTAATAGAATGATCTCTCCAAAATCCTACAGCTACAGATGCTCATGTGTCTGCCATATTTACAAGCCTAAAGCACTGTGTGGTGGGTGTTCAAGGATAAACTACTATGTGTATTTTCTTATCTTTAACATGTTATAGATACCTGTACTTCTAATTACAAAATGAGTGCAAAATAAATATCCCTAATTTTTGGATTGCAATGTGATTTGAGGACAGCAAACCAATGGCTAATGGAAGGCTGACAGACAAGTATGGACAGTGCACTGTTAATTACAAGGAACAGAGCCTACATTGCAAAGAGCAGGAAAAGCTTGTTCATCCCGCTGCTGGATCTCATAGAGGGAACGAGACTCCTCTATGGCCTGCTTCTCCCTGCGCTCCTCCGGAGACAGCCCGAAGTAGTTACAGTCCCGGCTGCCGTGGCTCAGCTCCTCAGCTCGCTCGCGCTCCGCCTTCCTGTGCGGGGAAAAGGAAACACTGTCACTTGGACTAGGACATGCCCCATCAAACCCACCGCAAACTCGTGGGCAAGGAGGAAGGAAGAAGATGCAGTGATGGAAATAGAAGCTCTGCTGCTGCAGCAGCCCAAGGAATCAAAAAGTCACTACCAACAAAGGCAGGCAAAACGCTCTTCTCATACTGCTTTCAAGTGGTAAGTCAGAACACAATGCAGTCTCCTATGAGAGGTTCAGTAAAAGCTGAGGGAAAATCTTAGCCATGCCCAAGAAGCACTTGCAACATTATTTCAGCCCCAACCAAAAAGAAACTACAACAAAACCCACACTAATATACACTTCCTAAGACAAAAACGTGGCTTTGTAGGCAGTTTTGGCCATGCAAAAAAAAACCACCAAAAAATTCCCAAGCCTATGTGTATTCTTAAGGACTTGGGACACTTCCTAAGAATTCAATGGCAATGTACTTCAAAACAGTACGCTGGAAGCATCTGAAGCAAGCATCTGGGCTCCCAGAAGCCCAGTCAAGAGTTTGAGCCAGGGAAGATGCTGTTTGCAGTTTTACCTTGCAGACTGGGAAGGACTCCTGCCCGGAGCTTTTTGCTCAGTTGAGGTCTGATGAGGTTGGGGCCCAGAACACAAGAACTGGTGCTGTCTGGTTCCCACAGTATGCTGCAGTCGAGGAGGTAGTGCTGACTGGGGTTTGATTGACTTGCTCTGATTCTTTGGCCCTCTGCACTCTGCATCTGTGATAACAACATGAAAACAGGTAAGACTTTTGTTTTCATCATTTTTTTTAAGCTTTTTGGGACAAAACATATGACAAAGAAGATTCTGCCACACAAAGACAGGTAGAGTCCTACCAGGCTGAGCATTCTGCCCCCACGTTGGGTAAAACTTTTTTATCTTCTTCCCTGGCACAGTGTTCCAGCCCTCCATAGGAGAGGTCTGTGGAAGAGGTTTAAGGCTCTTCAGTGAGACAGCATGCCTACAAAACAAGGAATTATGGAGGGAATAATATCTTAAAAGACCAGACTGAGGCTTGCATAAATTAATACCACATGTTAACTTATACTGATCTTTCCATTTTTGAGAACATTGCATTCAAAGTCCTTTGGTTTTACAATTCAAGCAATGTGTAGAACAGCAAAGACTTTTTTTTTTCCTTTTTACATAAAAGTGGTAAGTTGACACAAACTTATCCAGTAAAGAATGATCAGCCATTTGTGAAGTGTCCATTGTAATGTCTTCAGGGCAGACAGAAAAAGAGAATGGTCACAAAAAGCAATGTACTTAGATAAAAGCAATATACTTAGACAAATTTATTGCACACTGCTATAGGTGACAAGATGGAAAGATGTTACATTGATGGTGTACATCCCCAGAACAATTCCTGCCTTTTTAAGTGAGGATGCTGTAGGATGGTCCAAGCCACTGTTTACATTATTTGAAAGGCAGACGTTCAAACAAGTTAAACTCCAATTTAAAAAGGGTTCTAACTCCAAGATAATCTTCATATCTTGAAATATGTTTTTTTTTTTTTAATGGAGATCAAATGAGATTAATGGGCATCCTTCTCATTTACCTTGATTGAAAGTGTTTCCTCCTCCCAAACTACAATCAATGTGGGGATTTTTGACCCAGAAGTTACAGGGCTTAGAGCGGAGCTCGGGATGTCTCAAACTGCTCTCTCCCTGCCTCCTCCCCGCCAAAACACCCCAATAAACAAAAAAACCCCACCCCATACAACCAAAACCATCAAATCCACAACTTTAAACACTTCTTTGTCCCAGGTAGGGCAAAGATGATGCTGATCTAAACAGCAACTTGGCACTCTCTGTATGAAATCAGGCAGAGCTACCAGAGGAGCTCGGTGCTTTAATGGACCTTTCAATATGAAAAGCTTGTCACAAATCTACCATCTAATTATTAACTACAAGCAAAACCTTACTAGAATGGTGTCAATCTGTTTAGGATTGAATCTTGTGCACAAAAATAAAACTAAAATGCTATTAATGTAGTTACTGTTCTACTCTGCAAGTAATACCCAGACTACTTGGAACTACAGAAAGAAGTATGAAGTGATAATAAATTTTTCCTTTTTTTTCAATAGTATGCTGTTTTTTAACAAATTTGTGGTAGTACTGCTCCAAGTAAAGAAGCAGATACATTTCAGGGGCTGAAGTTAACTCTGAACCAAAGTAATGCTTTGTTCAGTTCAGTGCTCCCTTCCAAAAGAGATTAAGCACTCACTTTGCTCCAAGCTCTTCTACAAATACAACAACTGGCCCATTCTCTGAAAAAACTTCTTGAATATGGGCATTATAAAATTTCCCATTATGGTCTAAGCGCACCTGTAAAGAACAAGAGTAAGAAAAAAAACGTGGATTAGCTCCAAAGATGACTGTGAGAGGAGGTAACTCTTTAAAATATCAACAATGTTAGAATCAGAACTTTTCCTCTAGGCAACAGAACACCTGAGAAATATACATCACAGTTCAGTAAATGAATCAAAAACGAATCTGCAATCCCGACTGCTTCTTCAAAAAGAAATAAAAATACTATTAAAACAAACACACTCACAACACTAAACAAGCAGCCCACAAAGAAACAGCTTGCTGGGGAACACTACTTAATGAAATATGCTTTTCCAAACCACATGAGAAAGTTAAAAGCAATCAGCGCAGCCAGGCTTTTCAGCTTTACTGAAAACACTCTCTCTCACAATAAAACTCAAAGCTTTTCCCTATTAAAATCCACTTCACTTCAGTGAAATGTAGTCTAATTAGGAACATAATAAACACCAATTACTTCAGGAGTTATTCTTCAGAAGGTTTTTTTAAGAACAACCAAAAGAAGTTCTTTAGACACGATCATAGTTACTTGTTACATAGTTACTTGTCTGACTGACATTCCATGTTCTTAAAATACCTCTGTTGAATAAAAAATAAATTTCTTTACGTTTCACTACAGTATTTGGCTTTACAGTTATATTAATTTGGTCAACTCTAATTTTCATTATTCACTTCATGTTTTGTTCCCACGTTTTTTAACTATAAATTTACTGTCTATACATATATAATTTGACAGAGAGAATATGTTATTTACCAGACTGTTTTCTCCTAATATCTGTACTCTTCAATAAATACCACAAATGACAGCCTTAGGGCCTTAAATGCAAATTTTAAGCTGGTACTATTAAGCAAAAATAATCAACTCACCATTAGGTTGGTTTGGTTTGGGGGGATCGAGGGCTTGTGGCTCTGTGGGGTATTTTGTGGTTGGGGTATTTTTTAGGTTTAAAGATGTGTTTTCCCCGCAGTTTAGTCACTAGAGTTGATTCCATTACACAAATAAAAAAGCCCAAACTGAAAGAGCCCCTGTGCTTCATGATTACCCCAACTGAATTTAATATTAATAGTAATATTCTATCATTAACCCTAATAACTTTAATAGATGGTCAAATGTCCTAAAAAGAAACACATATAGTTGAGTACCACCAGTTTCATTAACACACTTAGGAAGACTAATCTACAAATTGAAAATTTAATGGCAAACCCTGCTTCTTCTTAAATAGCAACACTTAATACAAATCTTAGCAGAATTTGAAAACCAGTTGAAGAACACACTTGCAACACCTTGAGAAGAAGTACTGCCCAAGACTTCAGGATCTGCAGTAACTAAAGCAAGCTGTACTTCATTACTTCAATGTACTGAGATTTTATCAAAGCCAATATACAAAGAGTAATCTCTATCTCCAGTGTCAAACATAAATACGTGGATCTACAGTTCCATGATTAACGTTGAGGCTCCCAGTCATCTTAATACATATACTCTTGAAGTTAACCTTGTGGTTTTTTAATGGAGCAAAATTGCACAGATCAGCTGTATGTGTGTTGTAAGTCATGAATGCTGCCAACAATCAAAGAGCAAGTATATCCTCAGTTGAAGACACAAGCCAAGAGTATTTATAAAGCAGCAATATCAAAATAGTTAACAAAGAGGGAAAATGGGCATCTTGAGCAAAATGTTAATGTGTCTATAAACTACGATTCAATATTACTTACTTGACATTTATCTCCAATGGAGTATTGCATGCCAGCAGCAATAGAGAAATCTTGTTTTTGCTGATCTGTAAATACAGAAGCAGTAACACACTGTTAGTTTAAATATACCAAAAGGATTACTTTCTTGATGCAGGAAAAATGCCAACCAGGTGTTCAGGCCCTAAATCTGCCCTCTGACCCATGTAAGGAAAACCAAACTAAACCCCAACTGCCACTTGCATCAGTTCTTCAGGAAAGCTTCACTTCACACACAGCTTTGCAAAAGCCGCAACTTTGAAGGATTCTGTTTCTCACCCCATTTGGATCGGAGCCAAACATCGTATTCAACGTTTCTGTAAACCAAGGGATCCAGCGATTTCAGAACCTTTTTAGGCAACACCAGCGAGTTGGGATTCCCATTGCTCTCAAGGTGCTGCATGGAACAGAACAAAGTGATAAATGGTCAACTACACAGACATGTCCAGTTCTGCATTTTTTAATCACAGTGCTCAAGCCTTGTACTGAAACACAGAAATGCTGAAAATACATAGAGCATACAGAGCTTTGGGAAAAAAAAAATAATTAAATGGTTCTTTTAACCACACCAGAAGAAATCTAAGAACTAAGCAGCACTAAAAAGTACACTATCCACCTCTGAGCACATCAAAAATATACACATGACTTTCCTAAGAGACAGGTAGCTTTTAGGATATTACATGTTAGGAAAGCTATTAACTGAAGAGTCTTTCATGAACATTAAATACTAAAAAAATATAGCCGAGTACAAGTTATTAGAAAATAAGTCTCAGTGGATAAATACCTTGTTGCCAGAAAGAGATTTCATTCCATTTGTATCACAAACTGTTGTAGCTTTACTCCTGTAATAGGACACAGACAAGTCAGGTTTTCATAATGAATTACAGCATTACTTAGGCCTGAAAATCAGGTAAGACACATCTAAAAGGGGATAAAAATAGTGACACTACCATTCTCTGTATGTTTTCCTGACAGTAAGCATATCATAAAATATCTTTTGAAGTGAAAAAGCTGTCTAAAATAAAAACTGGCTTTTTCACTTACTTTGATAAAGAAATAAGATTTTGGGCTTAAGTACAAGTTTTAGGAAGTCCATCTCATGTGTGCTTTGTTGTCACTTAAAAAAAAAAAAGAAAGCAAGGGATGGAAGACCAGAGAAACGAAAGTTCTCTTAAAAGTTTTGCAACTATATGAGGAAAACATTGCAAAAGTAGACAAAAAAAAAAAAAAAAAAAAAAAAAAAAAAAAAAAACCACAAAAGTCAAAACCAAAACCTACTCCGTTAGTTAACTTGCATCAGGCACTCTAATTTGCTCTTATTTTCTACACCTGACATCACTGGAAAAATACTTTCCACAGAGAAAGTCCCAAGTATTTTTCCTACAACAGTTGTACACGAGTCTCATCATTAACTTCTCCCAAAACTATTGCACTTAATAACAACATAATTGAGAAGTTTATATTTATAAAATGAAAAGTATCTTCTGGAAAGCTAGCTGATGAAACATGCTGAAGTCAACTTCTTTAAGACAAGCAAAAGATTTAGGACTTCATAAACTCAGCAAAGTGTCTGTAATTTGTGTTAACTGGGTCAAGAGTCACATACACACACACCAGCCCCTGCATTACAGGACATATGGTTTAAATCAAAAACATTGAGTTCCACAGTCTCCAGTGAGCATATGACCTTATTTCCAATGGTGCTAAGGTTACCAGGACATTTTCTTAGGAATCCCAAAGATACAAGGTAAGGCTACTGCATTTGCATCCCAGGAAAGCTCCAAGAACAGAAAGGAATCAAAGATTTCCATTAGCTGACATTTAGCTATAATAATTGTTTCCTGAGGCAGAAATACTTCATATTTTAATTGGCAACATTCCCTAGTATTTCTTTTCCAAACACAAAAATAAGCTAATCCCTTTCCCAGAATTTTTTTTTCTGTGATCATTTCCTTCATCTTCCTTTCTGATTTTTCCACCTGTGGGAGAAACCAGCTCCCAACAGCTCAAAGAACTTCTCCCACATGCCAGAGAGAGCCCTAGGGGAGGACTGCAACAATCAGTGGGAAGAGGGGACATGATCCACTGATGCAGCATCATCTCCACAGTTTCAGTGGAATTTCATACAAGCCAGAGTTAAGAACCCTATTAAACAGAAGAAAACCTGCCAATGCCTAAGAGCAAAAATGGCACTGTGAATGACTGACTGTGCAAAAAGGGTCAGGTCAAAATCTCAAAGCTTGCTAGAGGAGCATCCAGCAAAAAGAGTATTAATCCATTTCTTTATGATCAAGATCAAAATGGAGCAAGTTATATCTACCTGTATTGTCTCCACTAGCTTCACCTCAAGCAAGTATTCCAGCCCCCAGATGTGGAAGCCACACAAGTTGGATCAGATTCCTGTAACTCTACTCAGCTGCAGAGTAAGCCAAGTCATTCTCACAGAGTCTGTGGTGCCAGACTGGCACACTGACAGCTCTCCCAGGGAATTCTGCTACTCTAAACAGGAAGAGGCACATGTTGCAATGGCAATAATCCATTATGTAAAGAGACTCAAAGCTAGACTGCAGGAAGAACAGAGGAAAGCCAGAAGGCTGTCCTCAGGTAAGTGAAGATTACACATTGCATTCTTTCACACTTCCAATCCTACTTCTTCGTGCTTCTTTTCTTAGTAAATTTAAAATGTTTTCAACCCTGACTGTTGGATTCTACTACACACCAGAAATTCAGACAACTCATTTAACACGTGTTCACAGGCAACTTTTCAATTTCATTTACCTGTAGTTGTCATCTTCCGAATCCGAAGCGGACACTTCACTGCTCCCATTACTTTCCTCTGCCACACCAACAGCACTGAGCTCTGCCATGATTTTCTTTACATCCATATCAAACACCTTCTCATAGAGCAACTCGTACAGCAGAGCTGGGGGAGAGGAAGAGAAAATGGAAGAGCAAAATCAATTACCAACTCAATCAGTTTTTATTCCAGCATTTCAGATGGTAATCATACAGGCATTGACAACTCCAACTGTGAACCAAGCTACTGAAAATGACCATAATAAACTTCCATACAGAGCCTCTTCCTGAAACCTAACACTGATAGCTTTAAGGTTTTTGGTAAAAATATGTTTTTAACTAACAGCTTAATACTTACACTGGCACAGAGCAGCCTTCTCTGCATACTCTATGGGATACACAATATCATAGTGGTTTCCATTTGAGAAGCACAGCAATACCTATTAAAGAGATCACACGGATATTTTAGGCTTTACATCTCACTTGGTTGTTCATAAGCACTACCTTTAAATTCCATTTAAGGCACCTATGGACTTTGTTATCTCTCAGGATCTCAATGTATCAATAAAACAATCAAAATGCTTAGCAGGTATCTTTTAAATCAAACAGAATTTTAACGAAAGCCAAAAAAAAATTAAGACACAGGTTAGTGCCTGAAAATTGATTTTTACAGAGTAAGTTAGTAGGATATATGCCACACCCTAAATACATCTCATCTACTTAAAAATAAGTGCTACATGTATTAACAGCACAGCTGCCTTAAACATGTACAAAATAAACTGCTAAAATTGAATTCTCAGAACATTTCATTGTGTTGAATAATAAAAGCCACATGCAACCACTTGCTATTTATAAAGTATATTCAGCCTGTCACAATTGCCATATTTTTTTAATATACCTTATCAGAAAAGCCATTTTCAGTTACACGTGAAGGAGAAGCATTTGGCTCCTGGTATATTATGAAATCTTTCCTGGGGGAAAAAAAAAAAAAAAGTAGCAGTTAAGAATTTATTTTAAAAGCAGTATCAATAAAAATTTGAGCACTGAAGTCAAATTCAAGGAAGATACATAACGACAGAAAACACCTAGTGGTTTCTCTGCTGTAATCAATCTCTATCATGATTTTAAACTTAAATATTTTCTCTCTCTCCCTTCCATCCATAATGTTCTCTTAGAGTTCTTTGCTTAACAACATGTCACTTCCTTCAACTTTCTCACATAGGCAAAAGTGTTATCAGTCTTGCGAAATAATTGATTATATTCACAGTTTCTGGATTAAAAAAAAAAAAAAAACAAACCCACAACAACTTTTTACAATTACTCAGAAAAAGCAATTCTGAGAGGAAAAAGAAGACCCACCCCCTTCAGGGAGGAAAGAAAAAGTTACTAGATAACCAACCTATATTTGTGAGAGGTCTGAGGAGTGAAAGTGAAATCAAACCAATTTGTACAGAATTTCTATCCTATGGCTGAAAAGTCACTTATTGGAACAGAGCAGGAAATTCTTATTTCCCTTAGCTCTCCCAGCAAGCAAGAAAGGGAGCAACTCTTTTCCCCTACCTCCACCACTATTCCTACTTTTCCCTGAGGCTCTAAATTGCCTTTTCAATAGCAGCCTGTCTTCCCAAAACAAGCACTGCAATAACCACTCCTGCGTGTTCACCTCTGCAGTGAAATACCACATAAGAGTTGCATCTGTGCCACAAAACCCTCCTGAAGCCTTCAACAGAAATTTTAAAAAACCCACCATTATCAACCAGGATTTGTCTCTATTCATTTATCAACTGTGGCCCTGGATATTAGTGTGGCATGGCTGCAAAATAAACTACTCCTATTTATGAGAATACATTTCTCATGGCCAGAAATACAACAGATCATGACCATCCCGTTTCTGATGTGATTAAGCATCCAATTCTTCTGACTTAAATTGAGTTACACCCCTCTACAACCCGGCTCAGTGTAACCATCAGACCTTCTCACTAAGCCTCTTGAGCCAAGCTTTGCTCTGACTTTCAGCTCAGTCCTCCCCCATCGCTGCAGGACACACAGCTCTGAGCTGGCCCACTCACCTCACAAAATGCAAAGGTAGAATTCCATGCCACTTCCCACACAGAGCACTCAAAGTGCCCAAAGGTAATGTTTAACTAGTTTGATTCTTCACTCTTACCAGCTATCTCGTCCACAGACATTAGACATAGACATTAACTTACAGTAAACATTTTGAAATTCTGAATTTTTAATGAGTTTATAAACAGTAGACAGTGAAGATGCTGTGGATTAGTCACTCCCTTGCACAATAATTAGAATGCAGTTATAAATATTCAGCACATTGCTTCTCACTGCTTTGTGAAGAAATTTTTAGTATATAGGCAATGAACACAGCTCACATATGAGCAACAGGGTTAGTACTAAAGCCTTGGTGAGAAACAGGAAGAAAAGCAATTTTAACAGAAAAATTAGGATATTAAAATGAACAAAATACAAACTGTATGAGATTACCCACAACTGGCTGTGCAGGTGAGATACATGGCATTATTGCAAACCTGTACTCACATTCCAGATTAAATGTCATTTTCTAAACTCACTTTTCTATTTTTATTTAATCCCTTGACAGCTGCAATTTTCAAATATATTTATAATTTTACAGAAGACTATGGTCTGACATGGTACAACATAATTCTCTCTTTGCTGTTCCAACTCGTTTACTAACAAAACAACAGAAATTATCTCAGTAAAGCATACTGAAAGGTTTTCTTACTTGTACATAAGAGAAAGGGCACTTATTTCTACTTGTCCAACCCATTCCTGTATTGAAAACAAAAGAAAACAAAGTTCAAACAAATACACAATTATACCTCCTCATAAGCAGATCAAGAGACATAAGAAATCATTGTTGAAAATAAAATATACAAACACTGAATCTGGAGTTCAGCAAGACATAAAAGAACATTTCCCCAATGTAGAGAGTACATAGATAAAGTGTAGTAGAGAGTACATACATAAAACACAGTGTAGTAGAGAGTACATACATAAAACTATACATTCACATAATTCAAAGACCTCCTAAGCTCAATCAAAAACACTTCAGAGGGAAAAAAAATCCAATTAGCCATCAATTTCAACAAAAGTACTTACTTTCTATAATAAATCTAGTTTACATACCTGTGGATTTTCCAAACTTTTTAAATAATCTTCAAATGGCCCCTCTATGAACTGTATTAACAAAAAACAAAAACAAAAACAAATTTAAAAAAAACAACAAAAAACACAGCAGTAATTAGTAATTTTTAGTAGTGCAGCATATGGAATCCCCAACCTGTGACCCACTGTACCAATGAAATGTACCACTGAAAATGGAAGTTTCCCCCGCCCTCAAAAAGCTTACAACCTAAATAAACCCATATAAACCTATATAAAGGGATGTCAAGATGAAGGAATGAACAGGCAAACACAGAGGAGGTTTGCCTTGCAGAAAATAATCACATAAACAGCTTTCAAAATATCACACAAGTCAAAATAAACCAAACAAACGCCCCCAAAAAAGACACTCAGCAGTCAAATGGGGAATCTGGAAGAAAACAAAGTTGATGTCATGTAGATGTTTCTGGGCAATTCATCTCAGGCATGCAGAGCATCACTGAAGAGAGGAATTGCAGACTTGAATTCAAATATCTTGTTAAGTAAACAGCAATGGACAATCAGCAACAGGAGTCACATTTCCGTAGTATGGAAGCAGTGGTAAGAAATGGTGCAGCCAACTCAAACAGCACTTTTTCCTCTGTTCTCTATCATCTCAAACTGCTTTTACTTTCAGCAAAGGATGCAAACAATCAGGCCACACTTCAAGTGCCAGCCCAAGAAAGTGATCCTCAACTGCACTCCCCAACACACACGAGGAGGCCAAATTCACATTTGCCAAGAGCAGAGAAAGATGCTGCAGTAGTTGACACATCTTAACTTCAAAGTGTCTCAGCCACACTGGCCACAGAGAGGCTGATTTAAAAATTGCTCTTTTGTCACAATCTGCTTGATTCACTTGAAATAAAGATCCACAGAGGTGCAAACTGAGAAGGGAATCCCCTTATGATCTTGAGCTACAAGCTGGATGGCCTCTTTACCCACAGTGATTAAGAAAAAAGACAGTAAAAGAGAACTGCATGGAGTAGTGAGATTGGAAGTTCTGCTTTAGCCACTTGGAAGTGAAAAGAACTAACAAGCCTGGCCCAAATTTTTAATTTAGATAGAAGCAATTGGGTGTGAAGTTAGAAAAGGTGGATCTGCCAAACACGATCATAGACAGCAGTTACTTTTTATGTCAAAATTAAATGACCCGAAGATAATGCACAAAGGAAGGACACCAGGAAGTTCTCATAGGAAACTGAAGAGTTAGAGAATGAATGTAACACAGCAGTAATTCAAGATAACACTTCAAGAAAGGCTGAGGATGGAAATGAAGATGGTGGCTACACTCCTGAAATCTTGGTTATAACAGTATCAGTGAAAAGAAAGACACAAATTCAAGCTGAAATTATTACAATAAACAGAGGGAAGAGGAACTTCAGGAAGCACCAACATGTCAATAGAGAATAACTACAGAGGAGGCAGCAAATGTATGGCTGAACCAGGAGATTAGAGAGAGAGGCATTTGTTGTTTGGGTTTTTTAGAGCGATAACAGTGGTGTATTCCAGACAAAAACCACAAAGCAGAGTGAGAGGCAGCAAAGGAAATCAGCAGAGCTGAAACAAGGTACCCGAGGGAGGAAGAATACTGGGAAATGAAAACAAATATGAAACACCTAACTCTCACAAGAAACTTTTAAAAAAACAGACATTTCAGAAGGACAGCAAAGATGGACAGAGGACAGGTCATACCTTGGGATAATGTCTGAGGGGGGAAAAAAAGAGCACTGGGACCAGGAGTTTGGATGAGAGAGACCAAAACAATACTAAAACCAGCTAGGGCTAACAAAGCAGGGATGGGGAAAAAGCATACACTTAAGAGTCAAAAAGGACATGGAATTTATGGAATTTCAAAACTCTACACAGTAGAATGAGAGAACAGAACTAGAGAAGCAGATATTGCAGTGAGTAATTCTGGAAAGCAAGGGATTAAAAAGTCAGCAGTGAAAAAAATGAAGTAAGGAGAGAGACATCCAAGAGTAAGAAACAACTGGAAGGAGTCAAGTCAGAGCAGCATTGTTCCAGGGAGCTCTGCTGCATTTTATATCATTAATTCCTGATAACTTCCACATTTATGTGATCACTCACATTTGAGCTGAGGGTACTAGGTCAGAAATTACAGCACAAAGACACACCCTTATTCCTGCTTTCCTTCCCTTCCCTATGTCAGTGCATACCTAAAACAGTCTTTGTATTTTGGGTCTGGGTAAATTTAGAACAGAAAAAGAGAGTAATAATCTTCTAGTAGCAAATCCTTACACAGACCCACTCCCTTTTTGTCTGCCCTGGAAATCAGGTAACAGCATATACACTGGAACCCATACAAACACAAACAGAAGCACCATTATTGATTAATGCTCTTTTTAAAAGGAAGAAAAAAAGAAATTTGTAATGTTAACACTGACAGCATTGACCAAGTATAATGAGTATCAAAATATTTTACATCCATGGTTGATAAAAAGCTTAGTTACAGATGTTTAAAGAAAAAAACCTACAGTGTCAATGTATAAAAAACTGCAGACCCTGAAAAAAATTCACTAATCTCATCAGTCAAATCCCTTATATACTGGAAAAGCAATTAATTAGCACAACAAGAACATTTTATGACTTTTATTAAAGTAGGCATTATACTAAACTAAAATCCAGATTATAGTAGCTTCACTAGAGACTACTGAAGATTAAGTTTGCATTTCTTTCTTCACGAGCCTTAAAAACTTCCCCCACACCACATCACTCCAGTCCAAGGAGTACACAAGTCTCTCCTGGCTTATGAAAATGAGTTACCACCACATAAGTGCAAATTAATTAAAATAGCACCAACTGGTATTTAGCTATGATGAATATTGCCACAAACACAGGGAGGTGCAGAATATGCCAAAGTGGAAGGAATAAAGTAACTTCTCTAAAATACTGACAAAGAAAACGGGAATACTTACTGCTTCAAATTTTTCCCTATTTTTCCGAAGATAATCTACACAAGCCATCCTAACATCAATGTGCCGAGACTGAGAGTGCAACACCTACAAAGGGAGAAAGAGAACAAGGTGACATTGGATCTCAGGAGTTTTGATGACAGGCCACAAATAATTAATGACTGCTGTCTAAATACAGGCTTGGAAATACTCTAGTTTTATTTTTAAGAATATTTAATATGCATATTCATTCAGCAGCAACATCTTCAGGCAAGTGAAATCTCAATTACTTAATAAAAAATTAAGTAACTGCAGAATTCACAGGTTTGCTAAATTCAAACCTTCAATTTTATGAGGATTTACGAAGCAAATGAATTGCATTTATTGTTAATCTTTAACTGCCTCCTTTGTAAAGGACTTCAGTAATTGAAGGAAGTTACAGCAGGAATGGATGAGGAAGTCACCTACCAAGATGCATTCATTCAAACAAAATCCAACCAAGTCTCACAGTGCATGTTTACCTTCCCTTCAAAAGGCCTGTTGCCCAAACACTTTTTTGGAAACCAGGAATTCGGTTCCTAGTATGACACTTGCATTCTAAATCCCGTTCAAATCTCTACTGGAAAACTATTACTTCATCACGGGTTCCAAGTTATCTCAGTACAACGTAGGGAAGTTCCAGACAATTTAAGCTGCAGTGTCTCTTGCAGTCCTTACACACCGCCCTCAAAATGAATCACTTCCAAATTCAGTTTTTTCGAATGAAGAGTACAGAAATGAAACCAAATTTGCACAAATTTGCAGATAAACACTTAATAGGTCTGAATTAAAGATCTTGTTTTCTTAGCAGTCATTTCCAACCTAAATGTTTCCATAATAAGAATGGGATGTTAAAAATGTAACAGCTGAAAAAAGTTCTATCAACAGTGGAGTGTAAGAGAAACTTTCTATGTATTTAATTAAAAAGTCAGAATAGCTATATATATATTACATATACATATATTCCTTTGAGATAAAAAAAAAAAAAATATCCACTTCCAAACACTAGTGTTTGCTTGCCTGAACTTATCAATTCAGCGGGGAAAGGATTTTTTTTTTTTTTTTTTAAGTTATCTGGGTATAATTAGCACAGGAATCTGGGTTCCCACAACCAGAAGCACCAGAGCTCCCACTGCTGTTTGCTTGCACTTAAGACAAGATGACGCTGTCGCTTTTTTCCTTTAACACTAACACTGAAATGGGGGAGGGGAATTCAACAGGAAGAACAGAAAATAAATTACTCGCTTTCTCTAATTTTGTAGTCAGCTAATTAGCAAAACTAAGAACGTGGCTTTTCAGCTCTTTCCACTAAATTCCTTTTCCTAGACAAACTCATAGCCAGCAGCTGTATTCCTATCTTGAGATCTTACACTGAAAAAAGCTCTGAGGAGGCGGTGGAAGGTCAGAACAGATAAGGGTTTCTGGGTGGCAGGAGGCAGCTGTACACACGTAACTTCACTCACCTCGCAAGGTGGAAATTATTTTAACAAAGTCACGGTTTCCCCTGGGACACGACTGCACAACCTTAACCTATACCTGTCTGCGTTTTAACTCTAATAACCGCCCACTAATGAGATCCACTTCCCAAGCCTTCGTGAGAAGGAGCTTTGTTTATGTAACCGGTTACCTGCTCGGCCACAGCCCTGAAGAGGCAGGACCCATCCTTGGCCACTTTCTTCCTGTACAAGCCCTGAGATCGCAGGTAGCGGTCCATGGAGGTGTCCCCGGGGGCGTCCCCGCCGCTGCCGGGATGGCTGTGCTCCCCTCCGCCGGCCCTGCCCGCCGCATCCATGTTCACCGCGGGGCCCGCCGCACCCCTCCTAGTCCCACATGGCCGGGAGCGGCCAAGGCGCGGCTCCGGGGCCGGGCGCAGGTGCGGCGGCCGGAGCGGGAACGGGAGCGGCAGGAAGAGCGGCAGCCGGCTTCACGTCGTCCACTCGCATGTGGGGAGCGCCGAGAGCAGCGGCAAAGTTTCCTGCGCGGCCCGGCGCGGCGGCCCCGTGGCTGGCGCGGCTCCCCGGCCGGGGCGGAGGGCCCGGGGCGGCCCCGGCGGGTCCCGGTGCCGCGGGGAGCGGGCGGGTCCCGGGCGCGCTGCCGGCCTAAGGGCGGAAAACAAAAGGGAAAGGAAGGACACGTGCGGCCCGCCGGGAGGGAGGGAGAGAGAGGGAGGGGAGGGCGCAAACAGGAGCGTAACCTGGCGCTTATTTTCACTTTCAGCCCGGGCGCTGCTGGGAGCCGTAGTCCCGGAGGAGGAGGAGGC
Source organism: Zosterops lateralis (assembly GCF_965231275.1). Taxonomy (NCBI): domain Eukaryota; kingdom Metazoa; phylum Chordata; class Aves; order Passeriformes; family Zosteropidae; genus Zosterops; species Zosterops lateralis. The sequence continues at coordinate 61,237,589 of NC_139766.1, read as the reverse complement.
AGCGGGAGGAGGCGGAGGCAGCGCCCGGGGCCGGGCTGTCAGCCCCGCTCCCGGCAGGATCGGTTCATTCCTTCTCAGCTTTACAATCACCACGGGGGAGGAGGAGGTTGGCCAAAAACGCAACCCAAGCCGGCGGTGTGCGCTCGCAGCCCGCAAAGCCAATGTGTCCTGGCTGCATCCAAAGCAGCGTGGGCAGCAGGGAAAGGGGGGATTCCCACCCCTCGACTCCCCTCCGCCGGGACCCCACCTGGAATACCGTGTCCAGCTCTGGGGCCCCCAGCACAAGGAGGACACGGAACGGCTGGAGCAAGTCCAGAGGAGGCCACGAAGTTGATAATGGGACTGGGGCACCTCCCCTACAAAGACAGGCTGAGAAGGTTTGGGCTGTTCAGCCTGGGGAAGGGAAGGCTGCATGGAAATCCTACAGCAAACCTTCAGTATCTGAAGGAGACCTAAAAGGAAGCAGGGGAGGGACTCGGAACTGTGGTGCTGGGACAAGAAATAACAGGTTCAAACTCAGAGGGTGGAAATTTAGGTTAGCCCTTAGGAAGAAACTCTCCACTGTGAGAGTGGTGAGACACTGGCACAGGTTTCCCAGGGAGGCTGTGGATGCCCCATCCCTGGAAGTGTTCAAGGCCAGGCTGGATAAGGCCTTGGGCAATCCGGTCTAGGGGAAGGTGTCCCTGCACAGGGAAGTGCAGTTGGGACTAGATGAGCTTTAATGTCCATTCCAACCCCTACACAGTCAATGATTTTATCTGAAACCAAATCCACAGGATGTGGGGTTTGTGTGTTTAGTCAGGCTTTGTTTGGTTTGGGGTTCCCCCCGCAACAGATGAGATTGTAAGATTACTGTTTAACTACATCCACTTGCAGGAAAGAAGATGAAAATAAAACAGAGATAGTAAAAGAGGGCGTAATTAAAAATGGATTTTAAAAAGCCATAGCCATTCAACACTTTTAGTGTATTACTTCTCTTGTATGCCACTCTTAGTTGTAAGAAGCCTGAACATTGGTATCACCATTGCATGACTAAATTTTGCTTGGTATTATAAACAGGATTTAGAAGGTTTTGATGCACAAAATGTGACAAGAAAGGATGCTCTTCAAACTTGTGAGGCAACTTGAATGCAAACCCTGACTTTTACTTTCAGCTGACAGTAATAAGCCTAGGGAGGGTGGTGACTTGAGATCCTTAGATGACAATAATAATAATAATAATAATAATAATAATAAGTAACTTATTTAATCAACACAAGTTGCAAGCCAGCCCAAGTCTAGTGCTCCACCAGCTCCTTACAAGCAGCTTCACACCATCTTTCCTAACAGAAGCTCAGGTTTGCCAGAAAGGAGCAAGAAACAAATGCCAGTTCCCGGGATCTCTGTAGACAAGGAGAACAGAAAGTGAAAGAAGTGAAAGCAAAGCTCTACCCGCAGCCAAACCTCCAAGACACAGTGAGGTCCTGAGGCAGCACTAGGGGATGGATGTTTTAGACAAGGAAGGGGATAAAAATACCAGCAAGGGGCTGGAGGGAAAGCTCCAACTTCTCCCCAGAAGATGGGAAAGGTCATCTAACAAGACTGACCTATAAACAGTTGCTGCCACTGACTCACTATCACACTCACTCAAGGAATTCAGGGCAGCAGAGTCCCGCATGTGAGAGCTGCTTCTTCTGTAGGTAAAAGTGATTTGGAAAGATGCTTTTGAGACCTATCAAACTGGTGTCCACTTACAGAGTTTCTTAGGAATATCCTATTTCCTCCTCACTCTATTTGTCATGTTTAGAGGCAGAACTATGCTAATATTTAACAAATCTGTCTTCTCATATATTTCAGCCTTTTGTCATTGTGATTCTAAAGGCTGGCGAGGGGAAGGGCAAGTGCCTTTCATCACATCTGTTAGACTCAAGAATGCCTATACACACCAGGCCATTCAGTATGTGACAGGATGTAAATGTGGTTCTGATAAGTGAATACACAGAAAATTAGAACATTAAAGTCGTCTAGTTGTCGGTGTTCAAAAATTCTGCTCTCCCTGCAATCAGCTCCTGAAGCTGATTCAAGTGATGATGACCCACAGAGTTTTTTCCAAGCGCTGCTATACAAGAATCAATCCATTTCTAAAGAGGTTTTGTTCACAATAAAGAAAAATACACCGTACATATTTGTTAAGGCTCAAGGAGAAACCTTGCACCCACCCAAAAGCACCTGAAACACCTCAGCATTAAAATAAACGCTCCGTCAAGATAAGAAGGACCAAATTATAACTTATGAGTTATTACAGATGTTCTAAACAGAATCCCTACAGATGTTCTAATTAGAGTTAATACAGATGCTCTAATTATCCATATCTCCATTAACACTTCCAACCAGCCCTTGCACCACGTGCAGCAGCCCCAGCCACGAGTCTCTCCCCTCACTGCCCATTGCCCCCAGTGAGCCCAGGAAGCTGACTCAACCTGAAAAAAATTTTTTCAGGGAAAAGAAAAAAAAAAAAAAAAAAAAAAAAAAAAAAAAATTAACCTTATCATTAAAGCAAGGTTGGTTTTGCACACTGATCCAGGTCAGGGCCTGCCTGTCCCCATCCACACCTGGGCCGGGAGCCCTGTGGAGCGCAGCCCGCCCCGCGCGCCCTTTCCCGGTTCGCCCCGCGCCGCCTCCTCCCTCCCGCGGGCCGGGCTCGGGCACGGGCGGCTCGGCGGGGCGGGCCGGGCACGGGCACCGGGCGGGGGCGGCCCCTCCCGGCCTCCCGGAGCCGCGGCCGCTGCCCCGCCGTGCCCTGCCCGCCCGGCCGCCTCCCCTGCCCGCCGCCGCCGGCCCACGGCACTTACCGGCCCCCTCCTCCTGCTGTGCTCCCCTCACGCAGCTCGCCCCGCCGCGGCCCCGGCACTTCAATCTCCCGCGGCGGCCGCTCCGCCCGCGTCGCTCCCGGTGATGCGCCCGCTGCCGGCCCCGTCCTGTCCCGTCCCGCCCTCCCGCCGCGCCGATCCCCCCACGCCCGCTGTTGGTTTGTCCCGCCGGCCACACCTGCGGCTCGCACCATTCGCCGCGCGGGGGGCGCCGAGGGGGGGAAGAGGCGGGTGGGGAGAGCGCCGGGCGCCGAGACAGGGAGCGGGATGTAGCGCCGGGATGCTGCGGTGGGATCCGGCCCCGGTCGGCTCGGAGGAGCCGGATGGTGCCGCACCGAGCGGCAGTCGCCTCATGTCGTCCTCACCCGCAAGGCCCGCAGTGGTACAGCCGAGGAACCTCTCCTTCCCCTCACGCAGCAGGTCCCGGCCGGGGGCGGGAAGGGCCATGTGCCGGCGCCTCTCGGCTGTGCTGCCGCCGGGCACCCCGCTACACCTGGGTGTGCAGCGCCAAACGTTTGTAAGCGTTCTCCTGACGGGACTTTTCTTTCCTAGTGAAGTAACAGCCCGGGGAACAAGTGTGGAATAGGACAGGGGACACCCCGCGTCACTCTGGCCGCAGGGATCACCCCTCAGACACACAGGTTGGAGGGGACACCCCACAGCCACCACACAGGTTGGAGGAGATATCCCACAGCCACACAGGTTGGAGAGGATATCCCACAGCCACACAGGTTGGAGAGGATATCCCACAGCCACACAGGTTGGAGAGGATATCCCACAGCCACACAGATTGGAAAGGACATCCCACAGCAAGTTGTGTTGCCACAAGGAGAAGTTGCTGAACTTCTGTGCTGCCGCAGTAATTGAGTATATTTCTGAAATATAACCGTATACAAAGGGTGTATTCTCATATTCCATTGATCTTCCTTGGAAATGCTCTAGCAGACATGAGGAAATACGTGAAACGTTTGTAAAGCAGTAGTGGGAAGGTTGTGAGAAGAGTAAGCAAGTGTGTAGCAAATTCAAATTACATTTTTTCCCCCCTGACTAAAGCTTATTCAAGCTGGGAACTCAAAAGCAGTGTGGCCAGCAGGGCAAGGGAGGGAATTCTGCCCTTCTGCTCTGCTCTGCTCTGGTGAGAACCCACCTGCAGTGCTGCATCCAACTCTGGGGTGCAACATTAAAAGGGTGTGAATCTGTTGGAGGGGGTCCAGAGGAGAGCCATGGACATGCCCAGAGGGTTGGAACACCTCTCCTATGAAGACAGGCTGAGAGGATTGGGTTTTTTCAGCCTGGAGAACATTCTGGGGAGACCTTACTGCAGCCATTCAGTACCTAAAAGGGGCTATAAGAGAGCTGCAGAGGGATTTTTTACAAGGGCCTGTAGCAATAGAACAAGGGGACATGGCTTTAAACTGAAAGAGGGTAGGTTTAGATTAGACACTAGGAGGAAATCCTTTACTCTGGGGGTGGTGAGGCACTGGCACAAGTTCCCCAGAGAAGTTGTGGATGCCCCATCCCTGGCATTGTTCAAGGCCATGTTTGTTGGGACTCTGAGCAACCTGATCTGGTGGAAAGCGTCCCTGCCTGTGGCAGCGGTGTTGGAACTAGAACCCTTGCCAACCCAAACCATTCTCTGAGTCAGCTCTCCTGGCCATGCTCCCTCCCAGCTTTTCTTGCACTTCCTCACTGGCAGAGCATGAGACACTGAAAAGTCCTTGACTAAGGGTAAGCACTACTTAGCAACAACCAAAACATCAGAGTATTTTTCTCATACTGTATCCAAAACAGAGAACTGTACCAACTACTGAAAAAAAAAAAATAAAAAAAAAGAAAGAACTCTATCCCAGCCAAAACCAGGACATCATGGCAGAGGTGTTGGAACTATGTGATCCTCAAGGTCACTTTCAACCCAAACCATTCCATGATTCTGTGATTCTCTGATCAAGCCGAAGAGTTTAGAGGGCATTAATAAATAAATACTTCAAGCTAGCTAGCATGAATGTTAATAGTGGAGATGAAGCCTGATGCTTAAGGGAACACAGTTAAAAATAAATAAATAAAGAGGGTGGTCTGGTTAGAAAAAATATTTTGTATTGTCTCTTTGCTTAGTAGTCCATGATGAGATTTGTGTCCTGTCAAACCCCAGCCTGAAAGACAAAGAACTAGAATTTGAGTTGTCTCAACCCCTTCTGAAGTGAATCTCAGCAGCCTTAAGTTTAATTCCTCCATGATACCATTTTATTTATGGATGTCTGTGTGTGGACAAACTTGGATTTAATTCTGCTGATGAGAACTAGAGCTGGATTTCATGTCCCTCATACAGAATAGAGGTGCAGTTAGAGCAGAATATAGTAATGGTTGCATTATTCCTGTATGCTATTTATAGCTGACTGCATCTTTGTGCTTTATCCATCAGCCAAAGATTGTACCCTCCCAGGATCTGCATTCCTTCAGAACCTCTCAGGGAACTACAAAAATGCATTCTGCTTGACTTTGAAATAATTATTCCCCAAAAATTTAGTAATCATGTAACATTTTACCTTCTGGAGAGCTTTGGTCAAGGCTAGAATTTTAAAAGATTTAATTCCACATTGGATTCAAGGTGTTGAACATTCAGCACCTGAAAAATGATGGGCTGATGGCACAGGCAGCAGCTTAATATCTCAGCACAACAGAGCAAGCAAAAGAAGGGCTGGTTTGAGTTTGTGGAATGAATTCCTGTGGGACCAGCTGATTAACACTGTTCCACATAGAATGAAAAAGACAGGATAAAAGGGTGACATGATGGTCACACTTAGTTTTACCCAGAAGTATTTATTTTTTTTCTGCTGTGGAAGGTGTATCTTCAGATTCTGGGCAGGAAATCCCATTGCCGTCTCTAATTGGGGAAGAATATTTTCCTTGGTTGGATTTTTTTTTTTTTTTTTAGACAAATGGTTCCCATTCAGTGTAACACAAATGGCACAAAGCATGTTGTGGTAGAAGCTGTTCCTTCCACCTTTGAGGAACACTTCATAAACTGTCTTGAAGATGTTGGTCTGAAGATTTGTAAAGTCAAGAACTGCTGAGAGTTGAGGCGAGAAGGTATCTGAGGTAAATCGAGGCTTTTAAAAGCTTTCAGAGCTCGTGAATGGTTGTACTCTAAGCACAGAAGGAAGATGGCAGAACCATATCCATTTAAAACAGCGTTTTTAGTGGCATAAATATAAAACAGGAGTAATTTGCTGTAAACTGGGGGCTATCAATTCAGGTAGTGTGAACGGGTAGTTACATTGTACTAAAAAAATACTCTTTTCACAGTTTCTTTATGCTGCCAGAGCTTTGTGTAGGGTTCATGTGGCAAGGTTTTGGCAGAGGAGGCCCACAGGGGTGGCTTTTCTGCAAGAGGCTGCCAGAAGCTTCCCACACGTCCAAGGGAACCAAGGCCATAATCCTGTTTACAGAAGTAACTGTGTGACTGCAGCTAGAAAAAGCCAGGAGTCTGGCAGCAGTGTTTGCAGAAAAAATATTTCCTGTAGCTTGGAATGAGTAAACAGTAACACTGTGGAGGAGTGCTTTAAATCAGTCTAATGAAAACCAATGAAAATTAGTCTTAACGCCAGTGAAGGGAAAAGTTTGATTTAAATGATTGTTTATATTAAATTACAGTTGTGTTGTGTCTTAAAGACTGATTTTTCACTGTTTGGTCACCATTAAAATGTGCTGATTATGGTCTTCATGCATAATTTGACATTTATTATTGCTAGCAAAGAGGATGTGGTGTAGTTACATACATCTGAGACATTTCAGATTTCAACATAAGATCTTAATTTGTACATACATTTCACTAGTTGGGAAGCTGAGGACTGTTTATATTCTTTCTTCTTTTTTTCCCCCCCTAGGTAGTTATTACACTTTTACTTGTTGTTCAGACTCCTACTGGATAAATATGGGAATTGAAAGAAAGTAATGAGGGAAAAAACCTTCTTTATAGTTGCTTTTAATTTAATAAGATTACTATGTATCTATTTGATCCTTCTTCTTAAGGAGATTTTCTAAATATGTTTTGCATTAAAAAATGTTTTATTAAAACAATGGAAGTATACTTGCAGGAAGAGAATGTGACTGGTTTGATTACTCAGTCTCGTTCCAGTGTGTAGAACTAGCAGAGATCATCCTGTAATCTCCACCTCTTTTTTATTTATGGATGGAAAGAATGAAAAAAAAATCAGCTGAGGTAATCCATTTGAGTGAGCTGGTTGAATGAACAGAAGTGAAGGAAATGCTGCCACCTTGTTTGCAGAAGGAGATCCTTGTCAGAAACTGGTTCAACACTAGAGTAAACCAAGATTAATCCTTCAGCAGCTTGAATAAAAAGTCCATACTGCTTAATAACTCTATTCCTGTAGTATTAGAATTATTATTTTGTTTAGCAAGGCAGACATGTTTAAAATTAAATTTTAATTGGTCGAACTGATTGATTTTATTTTTATTATTTTATTTTAGAGATCCAGGGAAGCTACCAGGGAAGAACCCTTTTTTTTTCCTTACCTTGAAATCAGGCACAAAATCAGAATCTTCCAGAAACCAAGTACTTTTCTTCATATGAAAGGAGGCTGTATGTGATTGGAGGAGCCTGTCTTTTAACAAGGCAGGAAAAATACCTTTCAGGTATATAAATCTCTAATATTGCTGCAGAATATTTATTCTTTGAAGTGTTTTGGAAGGAGCAGCAATTCGTAGCACTATCAACTTTGTTTAAAGTAAGTGCAAGCCCATAAAATTATATTCATTAATAAAGTCAGGATAGGTCATGTTACTAATAGAGCTCTAGTGGTAAATAGAAAAAAATACAAAGAGATGGACTTTGTAGGAGCCAATCTTGCTGAATAATAAGAGGGTTTTTTGTATTTTGGCGTTCCAGCTCTAGCCTTCTGTTGCCTGTGCTGTTCTGAGCCCCAGAAGCAGTGAAAACCCGTGGCGTTTGGGGGCAGTGGTTTTCCTCTGGCTGGTGATGCCGGGGCCGTGGCTTGTAATTCAGCTTTTGGTCGTTAGATGCCGGTAGCTGCCCGGGTATTTTGGGCCCTGGGTTTTGTGACGTGTTCGAGTGTGAGGTGAGAGCACAGCAGGGACTTCGGGCTGGTGTTTTGGTAGGGGAACACAGGCAGTGCACTCCATGCGTGCTGTCCGACTCCAAAAAAAACCCCAAACACAGTCTACCCCCCAAAAAAAAAAAACAACCCCAACAAAACAAACCCAAACCGCACCACGACAGAAAAAGAGATTTTTGACTGAAAATGCAGCTGAGTGAAGGATGCAGCCCGGCTCCAGAACACAGGGCTAAATCGTGTCCATTCCTCTGAGCTCAGTCTCTCCCCAGCCATTGTACTACAACAGCTCTGAGGTGTAAATAAAGCAGCAGGGGATTATCAGGTTGCTCTCCCATTTATTCTGCCTCTGCCAGCTGAGTACAGGCACAGAAATGCACTGTTTTGTTGGCCTGATGCCACGAGAAGCTCTTTGTATGCATTAGTGGCTCCCTGTGCTGTGGCAAGGTCAAGTCCTACTGTTGATTTGTGCAGGGACGGAATTGCAATACCTGCTTGTGATTAAGATTATGCCAAGGAGTGCCACTGATAGCACACTGCTTTGCTGGAAATACCACCATGTTCCTAGGTTTTGTCAGTGACTGCAAGTAATGCTCTTTGAAAGTATGGATTTCCCACATGCTGTGTTGCATTTCAGTGGGATGCAGGCCTTCTGCAGGTTTTCAAGTGCAGCATTCACGTGCATTTTGTGCAAGAGTTAGTATTAATTCAGCTGATGATGACACTTTGGGGCATTTGAACTGTGTATGCCTCTACTGCAGAATGTTTTCAGTGATAAGCCAAATTAACTGAATAATGCATTAACTGAAAACAATTAAGTAAGGCTGCCATGGTTAACAATGTGCAATTCTTCTTTAACTGCAGACCTTTTAAGCCTTTTTCATCTCAGTCTCAAAGCACAGACCCTCTCGAACAAGAGCTTCCCTGTCCATTTTGTAGATGAGGAAACTGGAACAACAAAATTTGATGATACGTACATGATCATGCAGGAAGTGTCTGATGCATCTGGAAATGAAGCCTGGGTGGGTTCCCAATCTCTATTCTTGTGCTTTCACTGCCACATTAATTTTTCCATTTGCTGTACAGCTTTATATGGTAACAGTGGTGTTGCTGTTTTTCACAAGACGGTCTGAGCTGGTGTCCAGATTAGAACAATGGCCATGACAACTGTTTTCTCTTTGATAAAGTACCATAGAAATGCACAGTGCTTTCAGGCAAGCACATGTGTCAACAAAGAATGCAGTGCCTGTTCCTTGACTTAAAAGTTTCCTTTGTGAGCACAGATTTCACAGGATGCTACTCCATGGACTTTCCACTGTTTTTTCCCAAATCAGTGAGGCTGCAGCTATATAAATGAAGTCTGAATTTTGCCTTCTAGTTTCAAAGTAGCCATTTAATAATCAAGCAGACATCAGAGTGTATTTTGTGCTGGCTTTTAACTCAATGATATGCAGCACTGCAGTTGAGAAGGCTTTCACTGCAGCTGTGTCTCAGCTTGACTTGTAAGGTTGCTAAAGGAATATCTCATTCTTGTGCCATATTTGTCTTGCTTTTTTTAAAAAAAAATATTTATTTGCTTTAGAGAACAGAACCAGACATAAGCATCTGTTTCTCAATGAGGTGGGGTATTTTGGGGGGGATGTGGGGGTGTTTTCACCCTGTGTTACACTTGGTTTCACTAAAGAACATAACTGAGTAGCCCAAGGTGATTCAGTGAACTGATCAACCTCCCTGAAAATGTTAAACTCATCTGGCTCCTTGTATTTTAAACTTGTCTAGCCACTAAATATTGGCTCCCAAATGAAACAAAACTTTGGGAACTGGAAGTCACTTTTCATACTGTCTAATTGCCATTCTTATGTGGGAAAATTAGTATAAAAATCCTGCCTGGGAATGCTACCAAAATTGTTTTAATAATGTTAAACAAACTCTTTGCATCAAATAATTTATTATTTGTTGACAGTGATTCACACAGTGTGTACATAGGAAAAGCTAAGCATGTTTTACTGGACCAAAGCAGGAGTGTGTGAGGTGATGCTGTATTGATCAGCCCAGCAGAAAACAGATGCCGTTTAAGAAAAAGACAACAGTTTCTGCCAGTATAAAAACAAAGGGGAAGAATTCTCTCAGAAAAGCATCTTTTCTTGTATAATGATTTAAAAAGACAAATATTTCCGGTTACTCAAAATTTTTCTTTCCAACTATTATTCAAAGGCTTTCTTCTCTCTATGCTTTTCCCTTTCTCATCCTTTCTGTTCCAGTTTGGAAAGTGTTGTGATGACCAGGACGATTTGAGGCAGTAAGTGAGGAAAGGTTTGTGAGGAGAATCTATTATTAGACTGATAGAGTGGTAGAAAATGACCATACTTTAAGGCACAGGTGTGATCTGAGGAAAGGTTTGTTTGTTCAGTGCCTTATCTGTGTTTGTCACTGTGTCACCTGGTGTAATAACAGAAAAAAAACCCAACAAAATCTTGACTTTTATTTTCATATTGTCTGTCCAATTTATGTTTTTTCTCTCTGTCCATCCTCTGTTTTCAACTCTGAAAACAAATGGAGACAAAATATGGAGAAAGTTGAATAGAAAGGGAATGCTAAAACTTTTTTCTTACTTATTCATGGAGTGAGGGGGGTTGTTTGCCTTTGGGAGAGGGAGATGACTTCTAATAGCAAAACATTACTTAAAAACAAGAGAGAAAATACTACTGCATAAATAAATTTTGCATATAAATTCATGTAAGACAAAACCTATAAACTGAAAATATATACCTCAGTTTAAAGTTGAGCTTGCATCTTTGTGTCTTTTAGAAAAAAAAAACATTTTATTTTGCACACCAACTTTTAAAACAAATTATGTGTCTTCCAGTCATGTGGCTTACAATGTAGTATTAACTACTTATGTAAAGGTATTTTACCCACATTTCTTCATATTTCTTTTCACTTTCTTTAAATGCAGATTGTTTTATGTAAATGCTTCTCTAAATAAAAATCTTTCCTGATTTGCTAATAAAGGGAAGATAAAGATATATACTCCAAGGTGGACTGACATAGCTCTTGCATAATCAGCTATTCCAGGATAACAATTCTTGCTTGGATAGGCTTTTCCAGAACAAAAAACAGTTTACTCCAAAATAATAAATATTTTTCCAAAGTAGAATGACTCCTCACTGATTAGGTTCTTGTCTGCTGAAATAAAATACTTACCTGAGAATAGGTGGTTCAACCAAATAACCCCTTTGTAGCAAATATTTTAGTTAGTTTTTCTGGGGCAGCTCAGGTAAGATGTTGGCATCCCAAGGTTTTCAAACAAGGGGAAATTATGTAAGTTTTGACTGAAAGAGGTGCCTACCTAGCTCATTGTATCATTCCTAACTCACCAAGACGTGCAGTATGGAATTTCAGAAGTACAATAATTGGGAGATATTTCTCTACAACAAAAGGTTATGTTTCAGGGGGAGACTGCTTGACTTCTTGTTCAGTAACAGTCACATTCCATTCTCTTCCACATCATCTTATTTACTCTAGCAACAAACTCAGCTGATGGGTTTGGCTGGTACTGTTCACTTCTGCTCTGAGCCTTGGCCACTGGAATTTTTAACATTTCCAAAGAGGTTTCCAGGGGTTACAGACTCAGAGCCCTTCCTGCTGACCAGCAGACCATCATCTCACCCAGATATTAGTCCAGTGCTCAGGCAGCAGAGTGGTGACCGAAGGAGACAGATAGTGTCTTCTCCTGCTAGATTAATCACATAATTGTCTGTCAAATTACTCAACTTTCCTCCACTGGCACTGGAACTGAGACTGTCTCTATTCCTGCCAAAGAGTACTCCCCTATCTTTGGCTGTATTTTAAGCTTTTCCAACTTGTGCAGGCTATCTCTGCCTATTATTTTTCTGACATCATACATTCTGCTGTCAGTAATCCTGCAACACACAAATAATTTGTTTTTTATGTCTGTAATTTATGCTCCAGAGTTGAGTAAATTGCTGCAGTTCAGACCCAATCCAAAGTCTAATTAAGTCATTGGAAACATTCCAGTTGACTTCACTAGGCTTTTACATCAGGCCCATAAGTAGTACTTGCCTGCCGCTAAGTCAGAACTTATAAAAGACAAACAAAGCAGAACACTTTTTTACCGTTCCTAGTCAAAAAATACCAAGGTAAGAAAAAAATAGTAAAAAAGAATCAGACTGTGGTTTAAATTGCAACTCTTTCAGCTGCTAGTCTTAAAGAGTGCTTCATTCAATAAAAAATACAATAAAAAAGCTACTTAAGCATCAGTACATTAAAGGATTTATGAAGAAGTTTATTTTATTTATTTCTGGTGTTTTTTTCTTGTATTTTAATTGCCTATTTTGGTGGATTCTACGTCATGCCAACATGAGTAAATCTCTTGTGATTGCTAAATGTTACTTTTATTTTCAAAGTCTCATTTTATATGTTATAGAGAGCAAAGTGCTGCAGCTATCACCAAATGTGTGATGCACTTGATGAATAAGAAAAGTTAAAAAGATAAGAAAAAACCCCAGTATTTATTATTTCTTTTGCAGAATCCGAGCAGCAGTGTGAGAAACGGGGACTCTTGCTCCCCCTAGTAATTGTGCCGACAATTGTGCAAACTGTTCAACGTCTCTTGAAAAAAACTGAACTCAAAATGTTTAAAAGAAAAACCCCACCACGCTGATTTTTTCCCCAGAGGTGCAGCAGATTCTGTAAGGTAAACAAGCAGTAGTACTGTGCTGTGGGTGCAGGTGGCTAATTAGTGCTCATCCCTATCTTTAATCCCAGGGGAAGGGAGAAAACCTTTCAAATCTCTCTATCAAAAATGGATGTAGTCAAGCTTGAAAGGAGGCCATGACAAGCTGACTGTAGAAGCTGTGTGAACAGTTAGTTCAATTAGATCTTTAATGCAAATATCTTTGGAATACAGTTGCATTTGCATATCCCTCAGCTAGGACTTAAGTCAATATTTTTAGTACATTTTTCAGCATCCACTGAAATTAAATTAGTGAAATATTTGTGAAATGTAACTTCGGCATCTAGAAAACAACAGATTAAAATACCATTTATGAACTAAATGAAAAAGAAGTTTAACTGAGTTTCAAGGTGCCAGGGCAGAATCTGAAGAACCTGCCAGAATCTGAAGAGCTGGATTCTCACAATTCTAAAGAGATTATATAAGGTCAGATTCACAGATTTAATTAGGTATCTAATTTCCTTTGGCCTTCTTAGTGATGTTATAAAGATCTGGTTCCTAGCTTTGCACCTCCTGATTCTGTGGATGTTTCTCTCAACAGCATGTCCTCAAAACTAGAAAAAAAAACAAAAAGAGGAGGGGAGGAGGAAGAGAGCTTTTAGTATTGGATCAGCTCTCTGCTCTGGTTTATTATTCAGCTCCACAGACAATGGCAGTAGAACAAACAGGGCGTGGGCACAGGCGTGGAAGTGATCAGGGATGAGGAAAGGGCTGGAAGCACTTTGCTCTGCCCGTGTGAGAAGTGGCCTTGGAACCAGAGCCTCATCTCCTCAGGCCTCATCTACACCACAACGTTTTCCAAGCAAAGTTACCACATGTTCCCACACGAGTTTGTAAGTTGGCAAAACATAACCCTTGGTCTGGGTGAAACTTCCCATACCACAGCAGCCCTCAGCCACCAACCATTCTGCTCATGACACAGCAGCAGTGGCATCCAAGAGCTCCTGCCCCTGCCTCTGCTCATAGCAAACATTTTTTAAGCAGTCATTCTTTGTGTAGGGGTGCATATCTAACAGGTTTTCTGAGAGGTGATGGCAAAGCCTTCTGGTTACACAGATAATCCCTACTGCTATTTTGTTCCATTTTTCTGTGGAAGTGAGCTCTTTGCAGTCAGACTGTTTGTTACAGGTAGTGCACTGTAATAATCTTTAAATGCTTTCTATCAGGAAAACCTTACATTTAAAGACAACTTATAAATCATAGTTATCAAGTATGAAATACCCGAGTTTAAAAAAAGAGAAAACATTTTCTATTGCATTCACATCTGGGAACAAGAGGAATGAGAGAAAAAAAGGAGTTTTCTCTCCCTGAGCAGGTTTCCAGAATTTAATTTAATTGCGTTTGGGAGACTCGTCTATCGGTGTTGTAGCACTTACACTGTGTGGTGGTAACTGCATTGCTTGGTAACTGTTTGGACAGGAAAAACAATATAGTAGAGAAGCAGAAACACCTGCAGTAAACCAGCTTGGTGCACACAACAGCAGGAAATCCTCCTGAGTGCAACAAGTGCATGAGGTAGATACCATAGCAAAGAAGCCAAAACCAGGGTAAATATTTTGTGCTGTTTTCCTTGCGCAAGATACTTGGATCAGTTGCACTCTCCTGTGTTTAAGCCAACAATGTTTTCTGTTCTGTGAACACTGACAGTGGCAAGTGGTTATGCAAAGAGGTCCCCACCAGGGAAAGCAGTGGAACTGAATGAAAAGTCTGTTCCTGTTTCTCACCTCAATGTTCAATCAAATACACTGAATGGAGAGAATGAGTTTCTTTTGAAAACTTTATTAGTTGTCTGAAGAATGTCTGCTGCACAAATAGGATGACTGCATTTTGAAACTGGTATTTTTTTGCTGCATCAGTTCAGTTCTAGAAGTGCTCGCTAAGATTTGCACAGGAGCATTCTAAATCCTCTCGATGTCCTTATTTAGTGGAAACTTGAAAAACTAGAAAACTAGGCCATGACATACAAATGTGCATGTCTGTACTAATATAGGCTAGGCTAAGGCTTCCACAAACTTTTGATAGTAATTCTCATTCTGATGGCAGCTGCTGAGAACTTCGTGGAACAATAGTCCAGTTTGGAAAAAAAAAGACCAAAGTATACATAATTTCAGAATTAGAAAGGCTTCTGCTCTTGATTTACCTTATTTATTATTTATTTTATTACCCTTCTTTATGCAGTAGTATCAGTAAACACACTGTCATGATAAATTTCATTTCAATCGTAATGAACATGGTTCTCTCCTCATCCTTGACTATAGCTATATAAACAATTATTATAGAAAGCACAGAAAAAGCTGAAAAATATTTTCATATTTCTTCACTGATTCCATCCTCACAAAAAATATGTTATTGCTGTAATCTGAACATAATTTTCCCTGAGATTGTAATTTCTGTCAATTTTGAGTTTAATATTAAGGGCTCCTTTACAAACTGATCACATTAGCTTTTTATTTCAACTAAAAGCCCTGATTCTGCAATTATATAGATTTAAAAACCTTTTTCTTAAAAAAATTCTAAAAATCCTTTACAAATTACAATAGCTACTGCTGATAGATAGGGGATGTAACACTATGGAGTAACTATTTTATATGAAGAGAAGAGAAATAATGAACAAGCAATTCAACCCTGCAGCACTAGCCCTTCTTTACTATCAAATAAATCCTTACATATACTTTCAAACACCACTTCTATCTAGAGTCTGCAAAATTTGAAAATAATGTAACTTTAGACTGAGAAATGCAGTCCCTGTCAGCTGTAGTGAGAATAATGTACAGGAAAAGGTGATGTAATGATCATATCACTTACATTATTCTCTCCCTAATGAATAATCTTCCACACTAAGGATGAGCTCACTTACTATTATTGGAGCACATCTGTAGGCCACAGCACACTGCTGAATGTAGCAGAGTTTGGATGCTGTGTGATCTGCCTGTAGCTAACACTTTTCATTAGAATTGCAAAACCATTATATGGACTACAGATGGAGGAAATTTTTCTCATGAGGAATCCGACAGAATCAAAGAAACAAAGCTTTTATTCACAGCAGTTGTACTTGGGATTCACACACTTCCTAAGCGCAGCTACGTCTTTCTTTGAAAACCAGTCCCAGACTATTATTAGTTTGAAACATCTAAAACATGTGATGAATGTTTTCTCTTCTTATTTCAGCCAGAGCTCACATGATTAGTATAGTAGTCTAAGTTTGATTTCAAACTAAGGATAGAAAATCTACTCTATTTCCATTCCTATTCCTATTTGTACCTTCAGTGCAGACAGTCTGTGTGCTCAGTTGTGCAACTGTGTAACTGACTTATGTAATGTGCTTTCTGTAAATGATGAATCATATTCTTATTTATACCTGGTAATATAAGTACGGCTGGGAGTCAATTTGGAACTCAAGAAATAACATCATTAGAGCCACTGAGTAATGTAATTCAGTATTACAAATGTCTTGAATACACAAGCTTTTATTAATATTAATGAAGCAGGAATGGACAAGGAAGAATACAGTGTGTAGTAGAAAGTCTAAAATAAATAGTGTGTCCCATGGAACAGGCACATTCCCTTATGCTGTTCTCCTTGTGCACCTAATGCAGTAATAGTACTGGGATGGAAGGAATACTGGGAACATTTTAGGCTCCAATTCAGGAAAGGGTTAAGCATGTGCTTAAAATGACATGTGTTTCTATGTGTTTTGCTGAGTGCACTACTAGGAGCAGAACATAACAGACTAGATTCCTTCTTTGTGGTGGCAGTGTCTGTGTCTGTGGGAGCAGTGTTTCTATGCATAACTATACATTTCTCATTTAAGTAGAAATAAAGTTTTCTCATTTCAGTGTTTTGGCTCTGTACTCATAAAATCAGTTAGAGAAGTCGATTTTCATAAAATTTTTTGAACTAAAAATATAGCAAGGATTGCAAAGGAAACTTGAAAACCATTCCTCTTCCAAATATGGTCCTAACACTGGGATCTTTCCCCTTAGCCAAACCACCTGTCATCACAAATCCCAAACTAGACTTATATGTGTGTGCCCCCATGTTCACAGGCAACCCCTTGTGTAAGCAGCAGTTACACGGTGTTAGATTTGAGTAATTTGCCTCTGGGGGTAATGATACCTCAGGCTCCCCCACACTGACACTGATGTCCCCATTCCCATAACAGCTGACCCAGCTCTCAGCCCACCCCTACTCCTCTGTAGCTCTCGGGCTGCTGGTGTCCCCTTGCAGGATGAGCCTGGGCTGTCCCTGTGTGTGCAGGTGAACTGGGGGAGTTGCTGGCCTGATCTGTGGCTCTGTGGAGATTTCTTCCCAGGTGGCTCCTGCTGGAAGCTGGAGCAGCTTGTCATGTTTGTGCTGAGGTCTGCACCAGCCTCAGGCCTTGCCCAGCTGGACTGTGCTAACAGAAAATTCCTGGTTTGGATTCAGCCTAGGAGGTACCATAGCTCCTGGAGGATTGCCTGCCATCTATCCCTGTGGTTATCTGTGGGAATGAAGCACCAACAATTGGCATTAGTGGAGGCTGGGCCACTCACTGTGAGAAAGACACTGAGGGGCTGGATGGAGTCCAGAGAAGGGCAACAGAGCTGGGGAAGGGTCTGAAGCATAGGTCTGGTGAGAAACAGCTGAGGAGGCTGAGGATGTTTAGCCTGAAGAGAAGGAGGCTCAGGGATGACCCTTTCACTCTCTACAAGTGCCTAGGAGGAGTTTGGAGCCAGGTGGGAGTTGGCCTCTTCTCTCAAGTAACAAGACAGCCTTATATTGTGCCAGAGGAGGCTGAGATTGGACATTAGGAAAAATTTCTTCCCCAGAAGGGTGGTGGCAGTGGCTCCAGGCAGTGGAACAGCACACCAGGGAAGTAGCAGAAGTGTCCAAAAAACATATGGTTGTGCCACTTAGAGTCATGGTTTAGTGGTGGACTTGGCAGTGCTGGCATAACAGTGGGACTTGATGATCTTAGAAGCCTTTTCCAGCATTATCAGTTCTGTGATTCTATAATCCCATGTGTAGAAATTCTCATTTGCTTACTAAAATTTGAACTGCACTCATTGCAAAAGACATTTTGTCTTCCTCTCTTATGCTTAACTGGACATCTTTCTTCTATCACTTCCATCACAAAACATTTTAAACTTTAATTTTTGGGATATGGATGTTTCTTCTAGATTTACTAATTGGAGCCCACAATGCTTGCCTTGACACATTTCATAAACATTTTTTATGTTCTGTTTCTATTAGCTCTCTTTCTCCTAGCTGTCTCCTCACCATTTCCTTTGAGAGGCATCAAGATTGTTCCTCTGCCCTATTTCAAGACCTGAATAATTCTACAAAATTAATGCATGATGTCAAGTATGGGTAGAAATAAGCCATTATGTGCCTCATCACTATATTAGTCATTGATTTATTCAGCTCACTCTCAACCTTCATACAAATATATCACATCTTATAAAATTTCTGTCTGTTGCTATTTTTAGTGGATAAACATCAGCCAGCAAAATAAACATTTCCATTCCATAGTATGAGATAGAATGGAGGAAAATATATTTGGTTCCTCCTATTAATTTCAGTTGTCCAAGTGATTTTTTCTCAGTGTTTGTGTCTAGTCTTTGCCTGTGTAGACATATTTCTATAAATTCTAGAACAAGTCAGTTTTATTCTGTGCAGTGCAACACCAAGTGAAAGTATCAGCCCCTACCCTGACAAGCCAGTGAGTAATTTTTCTCTCTCACAGCCTGCAAAATAGTCAGAATACATAGTATGTATGTATATATGTGCATTTTGTGACTACAATATATTTTCTCAGGGAATGTGAAATTTCTATAATTGCAGCAAT
Source organism: Zosterops lateralis (assembly GCF_965231275.1). Lineage (NCBI taxonomy): Eukaryota > Metazoa > Chordata > Aves > Passeriformes > Zosteropidae > Zosterops > Zosterops lateralis. The sequence continues at coordinate 61,219,067 of NC_139766.1, read as the reverse complement.
GGGCACAGTAAAACAAGAGTACAGATGATTACAGTTTTCACAAAGTGAATGGAAGTTTGTTTTCCCATAAAGCAGCAGGTAAGGAAAACACATAAAACCTCTTTGTTGAAAAGGGATGATGTTTCCACATCTTTTACAAAAAGCACTTGTTTCATAGATTTTTTTAGTTCCACTAGAAAAATCTAGCCCAAGAAAGGTGAACTGAATGCAAAATAGAAATAAAACTCTTTTATTGTAAAGAAAACAGTAAGGGGGTAGAAGTAGAGTGTTCAGAGACACTGGTCAGGCTGCTTTTGTACCCTTCACTCCTGCCTTCAGCATTTACTGCCATGCCTCATTTTCTCTTTCAAAGCTGAATTGTCTGCAGCAATCCTTGAAAGGGATTTTTTTTCTCCTTGGTTTGAAATCTTTGAGTCAATGCTTAATAAACTGGTGAACAACTTGCAAGAACCATGTGATGAGAATGTGTTTCCTTAGGAGTGTCTGACATAGAAGTATCTGCCATGCAACCTGGAGTTACTTGTCTGTTCAGGAGACTGCTTACTGCCTCTTATGCAATATAGAAAAGATAGTCCAAAGAAGAAGATAAGTTTATTGTAATTCTGGTGCTGCTGTACGAAGAGAAGTTCTTTCAAGCATAAAAATTAGGAGTTCAGCTTTCTTTTTCCCCGGTAAGAATCCAGATTAAATTGGTTTCTGAAGTAGATCTAAATGATTTCATTTGAAAATCAGGTTAAAAACCTCAACATCTTGCATGACTTAAGTGCTTTCTTGCTTCATTTGGGTTCGACAGACCACAAGAGTCAGACACTTTTGTGTTCATGTTTCAGTGAACGCAGTATTCAGCATAAATCAGTGTTTACACGTGAAGTCTCTTCACAGTTAATGTTAAAAGGCTGCTGGTTCTGGGTTTAATCATGGTTACTGGTTATCAGTGCAGAGCAAAACTGTGGGACAGCTAGGAGAGAAATGAGGTTCAGCTCAATGGAATGCAGCTACCCAGGGCAGATTTTCCCTATTCATCTTCCATTTCAATCACAGAGTGCTACAAGATGTCTGTTTTCCTGGTATGGAACCAGCTGTATCCTGATTACATTCATGGAATCCACTGGTCTAGGACACAAGGGATACAGTGTCCAGCTCAGTCATGCAGCAGTATTAGCCATAAGAAAATTAAAACTCATCAGAGAGAGAAACACAGTTTTCTCAACCACCTCTTTAGGGCACCTAAGAACCATTGCAAATCATCCCACCATGTTTTCTCTGTCCAATATGGACTTCTTGGCCCAATGCCACTATTATGAATATACAAGAAGATACACTCTAAGAAGTAAAATAGCAAACACCTAATGAGATATTTCACAACAACCAAACAACCCACTTGCATACCAATCTACAAGCTAAAAATTATCACATTTCTAATTTCAATTTTTTTTTAAAATTGTGCAATAATACAGAAGTAGACTTAATTTCCAAATGACGTAGCTTATTAGAACGTCTGGTTTCACACACAAAAGCTGCAAGTGAATATTAGCTTTGAGTTCTATTTTTTCCAGTGCTTCAAGATTCATGACTAATGTATGAATTGTAGAGAGGGTGTTTTATAGATTTTATTTAGCCTAATGTATAAATTTGTGATTGATTCTTAAGTTCGCTACTGGTAAACATCCATTTGTCATCTTTGAGAACAAATGTTTCAAGTATCAGAAAATTAGCTGTAATTTTAGTTGTATGATACACAGCTAAACCCCATCTACCAAAAATACAAACACTGTCGGTACTGCTAAAATTCTCTGTATTACAGATAAGTAATCTGGTGTGCTTTTCTATTATTATGATATATTCTGATAATTATAAACTTAAATATATACATTTCAGTCATTTTTTTCATTTCGCGTTCCCTTTGTTGTAACTCTACTTCTGACTGAGAAAGGATTTTTGAAGACAACAGCACTAAAATCCATGCAGCTATTGAAGATGTTCTCCTCTCTCCAGCTGCAAAGCTTGCTGCCTAATGCCAGAGAATTAATAAATCATGTAAAAGGGACAGTTAAGGAATAAGTTGACAGCTTAGGAAGCGCTGTCAGCCCCTCTGCCCATGGGTTCCCCATTGATGTCTACTCCAGTGGCGCAGCTCGGGGCTCTCACCAGATGTGATCAGCCGCATTTCCCACTCAGGGCACTGGGGACACAGAGAGTCCATTCATCCCTCTGCACCGTGCATGGGCAACTCCCACCCCCCCAGGCAGATCCCCAGGCAGGCCAGAGCCCCATCTGGTAGCCATTCGGAGCATGTGAACCCAAATATTATTTGAAACTACTTCTTTCTTCTTTCACTAGGCCCCATCATTGTTGTGATGAGACATCACCGCTGATGTGAAGCCCAGAACTTGTTTTATGTTATAACATTGGCAGCAAACAGTATTGTGAACTTCTTCCAGTCTTCTCAGAAGTTCGAAGGATGCTTGAACTTGGAAGCTGCCAAATTTCATCAAAAGTTTAGATAAATGGATAGATTTAAGTATCTGTAAGCTAATATATTTCAAAAATATCTAGGAAAGGAACTGGATAATTATTAACTATGTTGAGTACCAACACTGAACATAGCTGGCAGAGAAAGGCATCTAAATTGTAGTATTACCCTGGTGTTTGATGGGTTATACCAGAATAAGAATGGAAGAAATATCTCCATCCCTGGGCAGCAGTATCTTCCACCTCTCATTTTACAAGTTAGCACTGTATTATAGATTACAATAAATGGGAGGAACTAAGCAGATTTTCCAGATACTTCTCTGACTGTCACTGCCTGTAAATTATGGTACATTATGTAGTATTTAAACTTACTTACCAATACCAAGTTCCCCCAAATTTTAATCAATTTGTCAATGAAATTGCTGTAGAAATACATCTGAAAACAGGGAAAAGTATGATATAATCAGAAGAGAAATGAGTCATATTTGCTGCCCTGAGGTCTAGGCTGACCTGCTGACACTGCACACTCAAAGATCTTAATTAGCTGGCCAATTGTAAAATGCATCTCTTGGTACATGTGGAGTCTTCAGCTGTGCACAAAAATAAGGATTACATCAGCCTGATTCGGTTATGAAATCAAAGGGTAGGATTTTTAAGTAAGAGTTTTAACTAAAGGTTAACTAGAATGACTTGGATTTAAAAAATGAGACTTTGTAAATACTGGATAATTATAGTAGTCTTATGTGAAGTCTGAGAAACAAATGCTTTCTTTTAAAAAAAAGGTGAAGTGAGGGCCAGAAATAAAGGTTTACCAATTCAGAATTTATCTACCTTAGATCTTGCATCTAAACACAGGAAAATCTTCAGCTCTCCAAGTCCACTGCAGGTAATAGTAGTCTCCTTACAGACAAGGAAAGCCCTAGTCTGCTTGTATAAATGCCAAGAAAAAGTTCTGAAATGTGTAACTTGAAATCAGAGCTGTCACCACCAAGTTTCTTCAGGAAAACACCTGACTTCAATTCATTCCCTGAATACAAGCTCAACAAGTCTGCTTTTCACTGAGGCAGATCTTGAGTTAGAGGTATCCTGTTATCAGATGAAGCTCAGTGCAATAGAAAGCCAGTAAAAATGCATAGGGTTTGCATCAAAACTAATGCAAAAGCTCTTAGGATGGTGTTCCAATATAGCCAACTCCCCATCTCAATTTTGATGTCAAATTTCATTAATTCAACCCTAACCCAATCCTAAACTGTATATGCTTTCCCATGGTACTTCAGTATATGACACAGTCTTGCATATTTAAAGACTTAAAAGGCAGGATTAAGAACTGGTTGGCTCCTGGACCTTTAAATATTCAAGAGTGTTTCAGTGCACTCTACTGAACTGCTGTAAAACTTCAAGCATAACTAAACCCTGTTACAGTTCACTACTACTGGTGCACTTAATAATGGGCCAGCAGAATCCTCAGGTGTGCTGCCAGGATCACTTGCACTAACCTAAACTCAGGGGTGGCGCCAAAAGAAAAGGTCCTACTCTGCCCCAAAGTGTGCATTTCCACAGCCTCCCTTAGGCTTGACACAGGCATTAGAGCAGCCAGGAAACAGGCCAGATGACAAAATCGATGTGGCTTAAAACTGTCTCACTAGAAGAGAAGGATCCATCACAAAAAAAGTGAGCTGGAGTAGAATCCTTTCTGTATCATATAATGATCACATGGGCTTTTAAAGATACAGGCCGGAAATCTTCCTGGCCAAAAAGGACCTGGGGGTGCTCAACAGCCCCTGACCATGGACCAGCAGTGCCCAGGTGGCCAAGAAGGCCAGTGACATCCTGGCCTGGAGCAGCAATAGTGTGGCAGCAGGAGCAGGGCAGGGGTTGTCCCCCTGTGCTGGGCCCTGGTGAGGCCACACCTGATGCTGTGTCCTGTTCTGGGCCTCTCACTAAAGAAAGTCACTGAGGTGCTGGAGGAGCCCAGAGAAGGGCAGAGGAGCTGGGGAGGGTCTGGAGCACAGCTCTGATAAGGAGGGGAGTCACAGGAGTCCCCTAACTGTGTGGAACAATGAGCAATGGCATATGAATAGATTCTTATCTTGAGAATACTGTTGCAACATAATTTTATTTTAAAGGCACTGTAAATAAAAGAATATGATGTGGAGGCCTATAAAAGCATAATTCACAGGAGAAATGTTTCAATTGAGTTAATGTAAAAAACAATCTGCAATATTAGGTCATAAATGAAAATGAACATATAGAGACTTTTGTCTCCAACTACTCCCAACGCCAGAATATGGGACACTTCAGCAGAGGCCTATGCAAAGAATAATCTCCAAAAGCTCAAGATAGTGATAGTGGGAATCCTACAAGCCAACAGTGGGAACAGACTCATCAGTATTTGTGTGGGCGCGCACAAAGTCTGTCTGTGCTAAGCTTGGCTGAAGCCACTGCTATGAGTCACTCACAAATTTAAACAAAAAGTGTTGTGGAAGATTAAACAGAGACTGAATAAGGAGTTCGCAGCCTTCACCGTGTGTATTTAAGATCCTGTTCATTTTACTACAGATTGACAACATGAACAAAACAAGGGAGCATTTAACAAGTGTTGAAGACAAACGCCTTCAGTGTTCCAGGTTTTGCCTCATTCTCCCCTCTACTCCTTGCAGCAAACCGAAGACATCTAAAATAACATGTTTAAAATAAGTATTTTCTCATCAAAAACTCTTCATATTTCACTGCAGCTAACTATGTTGGTGTAGTAGAAAACAACATTTAAGATGTGTTGTTTGGAATGCTTATTGACAAATATTTTGAAAATTTATGTCTCTTGCCATCTTTCTTCCTTTTTGAGGAAAGCAGAATATTGAGAAGGGATATCTCCAGTCTGTAGGTGGGAAGACAGTAAGATGGCGCATTTATGTCAGCTTTTTATAAACCAAACAGGTAGAAAGCAATAGCAAGTGAAACAATAGCTTGTTATTCTGTTACTTTAGCAGTAAGTGCTGGTAGTTTCAGAAAGATGCAGAAAAAAAGGAATTGATTCTTCACCCTTCCTATTCTGGTTTTATAGATCTCTGATGTTCAAGGCCTGGTACTCATTTTTCTTAAACTGAGGCTTTCTAGGTATCTAGAATAGATAAAAAATAAATATAGTTAAGTATACTACAAAAAGCATTCTATCTTCTTTGCCTTTCAGGTGACTGTCTAGTTAAGTTTGTACTTACACTGTGGATGTTTGTCAGCTGCTCCTCTGGAAGTAACAAATGCATGAGATCGTTCCATTATCTTGTAAATTAAATTACATTCTAGTTAGCTGAGATGTGACACCACCAGTGCACTGCAGCACATAATTCAATCTGATTGCATTTTTCTCATCTTTGTGTGCCACTTGTAAAATCCAGATGTATTGCCAAGCTCTTCAAACACATTTCCAGCAGCAACCTGAGCTGAACAAGAGCCTCTCATTCCTTGACAGACTCCTCAGGCAGCTGCGTGGGTGGCTTTGGAGTTTCTTTGTGGTCTTTCATGTGGTTGAGTTGCTGATGGGCTGTTTTGTCTGCTTTGCCCTCCTGGGTATCAGTTCCCTTTGATTTTGAGGAATTTACACATCTTTATCCATCCGAGAATATGGTTCTGTGTAAAACTCTTCTAAATTATGCAGAATCTACTTCTTTGTTAGAAAAGCTAGAAAAGCGTACCTTCTAAATCCATGATTACATGGATTACATGGATTACACTGGGATTGCATAAAACCTAGAAATCTGACATTGAACATTTGATTTAAATGATTTATTTATCTGTTTATAACAACAGGCATCATTAAAAAGCACAACCTGATTATAGTTTATGAAATATCAACAGAGAAACAGGAAATAGAAATTAAATGTTTTCCTGAGAAGTTTCTCAAGCTAAATTTTGTGATTGCTGCATTCAAACAAATCATATGTTTAAGAGATGGTTTTGTATAGAAACTGAATGACACTGAATTGTGATTTTTAACAAACTGTCAAAAACGTAAGAGTACTTTTGTTCTTCTTTTTTATTTTCTTGACTGACTGCAGCTCCTGTCTGTAATCCCAAGAATTTAAGGGGCACTGTTTCTCTCTACCTGGCTGCAAAATACTACCATATGTAATCACATTCCCTCTTACATTTGCTATTTCCCTACACATAACAGATAACACAGAGTTAAACCATGTGGTTAATACGCCAGTAAAGAATTTTTAGAACAGTTAAGATTAGTCCTGGGCTCCTGAAAATCTTTGCTTTGAACTGCTGAAGTGTGACAAACTGTTAGATGTAAAATCTTGGAGTGTTTCTCACCACTGATAGCCTGTTACCACTTGTTACTGAGCCGGGCACTGGTTTTTTCCCTGAGGGTGGCTGTTTGTCAGGGAAGTTTTATCACAGCAGGGCTCCTGACACAACAATGTTTACCGTGTAGCAGGAACAAATAAGTGCTCCTGGCATCTGCAGATAAATATGGAGAATGTGAACAGCGATGACAGAAGGAGAATGTATTTATGATAGCTCAGCTAATTAGTATGATTAAATTAGAAACAGATGGGATAAACTGCAGCATACAGTCTAGTGTTTTTTCTTGACTCTGAGTTATTTTAGTTCACATGATATTCTGAGTGAAATGGAAGAAGCCTCCAGACTGAACAAAGCACGCTGTTGTTGTAAGTAGGATGGCATAGTAAACCTTTTTACCACTAACTCCTAGGTTATATTGTTCTAAGTCTTTATGATCTAGGGATACAGGAAGCTCTCTGACAATACAAATGGTAGCAGTGAGATGAGAATATGTTTATTTCTGCCTGATAGACTTGCTCTTTTCCATCAGCAAAACTTTATTTTGGAGCGCTGTTAAAATTATGATCCCATAAAGTGGTTTATATTCCAAACATAAATTTTCAATGTACTGTTTTTAAAAGAAAAACTCACAGTAAAATAAAAAGCCCTGATATTGTAAATGACCACATAACACATCTCTATCATAATAATGACAGAGCTGCTTCTGTTCATCCATTAACTGCATAAACTGGAATTTATTGAAAGGGTTGCAGCAAAAAAGGTGGGTTGCAGGTCTGCTTTGATGTGCCAGTGAAATCAAGGCTTATCCCTCTCCATTGCACATCATGGGAAAGTTGTCTGGGTAAGGTGAGTACAGGTGAGAGCTACCAGGAGATAAGTCCGGGGCAATGCTGGCCCACAGGAAGCAGGCAAAGCTAAGGTGACAATTGTGTCTATTTCTGTCACAGATGATACAGAGCTGCTGCCTTTGTTCTCCATGGGAGTAGTTTGACCTTCTGACCAAATCTATCAACCAAATCCATGACAAAACACTGTTGAGCTGAGCATGGTTATTATAATTTGCTGCTTGGTAGGCATGGTCCCTTTTCCTTTCATGGAGCAGTGAAGAGTGCGGGGAGGAAGAATGGGATCCAGAACTCATTTCTCTGTGTGAAAGTGCCTCTCAGTGCTTCGTCTGATAAATAAATCAGTTTGTACTCTGCCCATCCAGCTTGTAGAAGGGAAGTGCCTTGAGCCACTCTCTGGACTTAAAAGAGGTGAGGCATGGATGAGAATAAGCGACATATCAGCTGCTACATCAAAAAATGGAAAAAAAATCAGTAGAAATTTTATGCTACTGTGGTTCTGTCTGCATTGATGATAATTTCACCATCTACCAGACAGATTGTTAAGAGAACACTGCTTTTCAGTAATGGTACAAGGCAATTGGATTTGAATCTGTCAAATCATGGCTACATGAGATATTCAAACACACCATCTGAGTCTTCATTTTTCAATCTGTTGTGTTTTTTCAGGCAGATAATGTGAATTAGCGATTAAAATATTAAAGGCAGGCAAAAAATGCCTTCTGGTAGTTTTGAGTGTGATGTGGAATCCACACAGACTTGCTCACACAGACACTGAAACTGATATGACTCAGCAAAGATCCTGAAGTAACTTGAAATGATTTTCTGCTGCCATTTGCCCACTTCTTGGCTTACAGCCTCAGCCACACATCTTATTAACTTCCCAGAAATCTGCGAAGTATAGAGCTTTGATGCTTTCCCTCAGCCACAATGAGACATGAGTGCTTTAACCATTAGTCTCCTTTAGCACACCAAATAAATACAGTCTAGTGAATTTGAATTAGGAGGCTTGTCAATATAGAATTGCAGCACCTTGGCAGTTACATTTTAGATGTAAAATTCCTATGATGCTCATAAAGGTGCTTCAAGGAAGCCAAAATTTTGCTCTGTCTTTTAAATAAGCTTGTCTATATCACTGGTGAGTTATCAAGTGTTGCTTATTGAATGCATAAAATAACCAGAACTGTCTCCAGTTATGGTAAAACATGCACGCTATTTTAATCAATACTGAAAGTCGTTATCGAGAAGATTTTGACTGTATCTGCTGACAGATAAATGTGCATGAATAATGTACACAGATATGCTTTTACTGCTCTGCCAACTTTCTCTTCTGTAAGCGTAGATGCAACTAATACCAAGTAGCTGTACAGAAAGCAGGGGTTTGCTCCTATTGTCCTGAATTGCTTGTATATAAAAATCTAATAAGCACAGTCCAAATCATGATCTTCTACTCAGCAGCTACATCAGTGTGGCCATATTGTTAAAGAACTAAATTTGAGCTCTAGGATAAAATAACACAAATTTGTTTCCAGCCTGATACCTGCCGGCACATAAAGCGTGTGATAGCTGGTGATCATCTGCTATGAAAAATCAAATTCCCTTCCCCTCTGTCCTCACAGAGAATTGTTGACAGGCCTTCTTGATGCTCTCCTTAAAGTAGAAGAGCTGTAAGTATTTTAAAAAATACTTATTCTTGAGGGAAAATAGATTCTGAAAAGCAGGGAGTCCGTGAGCATGAAGCTGCTATTTGGAAGCACTTTGCCTCACCGTCTGTGTGCGCCCCAGCAGTGCGAGGAGAGGCGGGCTCTGTGTGTCAGCAGTTTACCTCATCAGGAACCCAATCCTAGGGGTTATTTATTGGCCTTATTTCCAGAGCAGCGATTGGGACACGAGTCTCAGCACTTTTTATAGTTTTGGGTGGAAGGACAGAGCTGCTGCTGTGAGGGAAGCCCAGTAAGTATCTCTGAAACAATCTCTTATCTCTATAAAGTGTCTCTTGAAGCTTAAGTTTTAAGGAAGTTGAGCCATTTTCACATGACCACAAGGTATTTTTTTTTTTCTCCTGTCAGGGGACAGACTGTTAGAGGAGAGATGTAGCTGGAGTCTAGGAGAGTGCTAAGTGCTTTCATCTTTATAATTGAGGCCTACTGGTTAAGAAATAGGAGATTGTGGTAGTGATGCTTACTAAATATGCTCCCCTCAAGGATATCAGTGTAATATTTTTCTTCAAATTTTGCTTTTTGATTTTTTTTTTATTTATTTAATTTTTTAAGACAGACCTTCCAGGTGTCCTTAACAAAACAGACAATTTCCTTGCTTTCCCTTCTTGTGTGATAATTACTGAGATTTGAATGTGGCTAGACATTAAGTTTATTCATGTGCTTGGAGCAGATTATCCTTTGAGAAAATGACAACATTTGAGCTAACTGGCAAATTGTTAGCTTGTAACACACCTGGTAAACTAAATATACCAGTGTGAGTTACTTCATTCAGGATGGGAGGACATAGTCTCAAGCTGCACCAGGGGAGATTCAGGTTGAAACAGGAGGAATTTCTTCACAGAAAAGGTGATTAAAAATTGGAATGAACTTCCCAGGGATGTGGTGCAATCATGATCTCTGGAGCTGTTTAAGAAAAGTTCCGTAGTCTGGTTGACATGATGGTGTTCAAAGGTTGGACTCGATGATCTCAGAGGTTTTTTCCAACCTAATTGATTCTGGAATTCTCTGGTTCCTTATTGTAGGCTGCTATTCTGAGAAAAGACTATGAAAATACATCTTGAAGGAATTCTGTGATAAAAGGAACTATCTTGCAAGTCAGTCTTGGCTAACAGGAGGAAATCAAGAGCTTACTTTAGTGAGTGAGACAAATGACTGGAATTCATAACAGAAGGAGCACTTGGGTTAAGCCAGAATTTGCTGTATTGACTAGTCACTCAGAAAAGATGCATCCCTACACTCCTTTTCTTAGAACTGATGTCAAACAGTCTGTTGTGTACTAAAGGATATCTACTTAGCCATGAAGGCCTAGCTCAGCCTTTACAACACCTAGAGAGCAGATGGTTATCCCATCAGGATACCTGTGTCAGGTACCCAGACCTTGGGTGGCGTCACTGGAGAACGAGAGCTCTGAGCAGGTCACTTTGGTGACTGACAGTGTGAGTGGAACCCATATGTGATGGGGGGTATTTGCTCAGCTCCCTGCTTAACACCACTGCTGCTGTGTCAAGTCTTAGAGAAACCACAAGCCCCACACATTTTGGCTAGGAATACCAACTTTTCCATACAACTACACTTTTTTCTATCTCTTATTTTTTGTGCTTAGTCTGCATCACTTAGAAACTGAATTTTCCATGGACCTTCTTCATCTCACAAACATAATGTTTGTTGCACCTGCAACAAATATTTAGGTGTTTCATAGATCTGGGTGTGTGCTATCTGTGGTTGTAAAACTTCCTTTGTCTAGGTACTACAATGTCTTGGGTTTTCTTCCTGTCTGAATAGAGTAATATATCATTCTTCAGCTTATCTGCTCTCTATGTGCCATGTACATGAGCTCTCAGTTTTCTTCAAAGGGACTGCCTTTTCCAGTGCTCTGCATGTCAAGAAATGCAGGGATAAGTGGAGGCTGATGAGTTACACAAGATGCAATAACATTTCTTTTAGCTCCTCTTTCAATGGCTTCCAGCTCAACTCAGATAATCAATGGATAACAAATCTTGTAAAAATACTAACACTGGTAATGTAATTTTTGTGATTTATAGCCAATGCCCAGCCTAAGGTGGCTTGAGGCAGTAGTACACAGTTCCTTAGTTATGCTTCCCAGTTATCAGTATCCTTTCTTAATGTTGATTTTTACATAATTGCTTAAGAATAACAATATACTTGCCATAAAATAAAGATTTGAAGTGTTTATCACAAAAAGAACTACACTAAGGAGGGAGCTACATTGGCAAGTCTGGGAACAACCAAAAATACAGACTTCTGTTTCATATGGTAGTTATTTTCTTTAAACCAGAATAGCTAAGCATTTTCTTAAAACAGTATCTAAGTCCTGTAGAGACTGAAATACCACAAAGTGGCTGGAAGAAAGGTTTTATTATAATAGATTATTAGGAATTGCTATTCCTGTGGCTGCATGAAACTGGAAACAAAGTCTAGTGGGTTTTTAAATTGTTTGGAATCAGAAGGGCCAAGTTCTCCTTTTGTCCTGCAAACAAGCAGTTTCAAAGAATGTTTTCAGTATGAAAAAAGCTATTTATCTATCTATATATATATATATATATATATATATGTATGAGTTCTGCATGACACAGCTAAATGACTTGACAGCTATTTCTGTCTCTAGATGTGTGTTTCTGATACCACTGCTCATTTTCAAGAGTTGCACAAATAGGGTTTGGATTATTCTGCACTTTATTCAGCTCAAGTGAAAGGTAAACTGCGGACAGGATTTGCATCTGTGAAGATTGTAGGGTTTATTTCTCTCCTTTTTAAATAAATTCCCTTGCTTTCAATGATGCCAATTCAGAAAACAACATGAATCTGAGCATAAACTTAAGCATTTTAAATCTAATGTCACTAGCTCCAGTAGATTTCAGACAGGTTTTTAAACTTATTTGCTCAATAGGAGACAGAGTTCTCAGCTACATTAGGATTAATATGCTTTTCACTCTGAGCCTTTCTAAGCAGTTAATCCACTTTTTTCTAAGTAAAATCCACTTTCACACTCCTGATAGCTCTTTTTTTTCTTCTTCTTCTTTTTTTTCTTGTTTTTAAGAGCTTTTTGAGGTTATTTTTAATTCATTTGTGCGTCTAAAAATATTGGAATGTCTGGTTGGCTATCACAGGTTTAACCTTAATGCTGAGGTTTGGTTATGTGCCACAGCTAATGGAAACAATATAACCATTCTAGTGTTTTAAAGTTAAAGCTTAGCACCTTTGAAAATGTTCCCAAGTACAGAGGAGTTGATTCCTAGCTGTGGCATTGGCATCTGCTACTACGTTTTCTCTTTATTTCGTTTCTTCACCACCAGTGAATGCAAATATTCGTGAAAGAGATGAAACTCATTTGGTAGTCACAGAAATTCAGGTATAAATACATCTGTGGCCTCTGAGAAGAATATATAGAGAGAGCAACATGAGCATATAGGTTCTTTATGACAGGTATTTTTTCTGTTTATCTCTTCAATCCTTAATCATGTGGCTTTTAAAACTCATTGTCTATATGATGTTAGAACGTAGAAAGTATAAACCATATAGGTTGAAGTCCAACATGTTCATTTTCCTGAATAAGCAGTAAAAAATTTTGTTATGTCCCAGCTAAAACTGATAACTGTAGTAGTGATAAGCTCTTTAATAATATTGATGTTTTTATCAATACTGATGGGATTCAAGGCCAACACACAACAGTGACTTTGCAAACTTCTCCAGATATTTCTGTACATGGACCTTGTACAGGCATAGATGGTTCCTCTTTAATTGTTGATAACAGTCTAGATCAGCCTCCCTATTTGCAGATTCACAAAACATTCCTTATGGCAGTGCAGCTATCTGCCCAGCAAACTTTCATTTGCTGGTTTTAATTCCTTATCTCCCTATGACCCTCTGGAAGCCACCCAGAGACATCTCGAATTCCACAAGTTCCTGCATTTTTGTGGCTCAGCAGCTGAAAGTTGTTCAAGGTTCTAGGCCTATTCAGGGGCCTGCTGAAAAAACTGTCAGAAAGATTAAGTTATCTTGAAAGTCTTTACTCTTTCACACATGCACAGACACAATCACTTTTATTTGCAGTATAAAATGTTAACCGAAGTTTATCAAAGCTCTACTAATTCTGTAACTGGTTAAAATATGAAGAGGAAAACTATTAATGTTTTCCAGCTAATATATTCTCTTGGTTTTATTCTGCATTAAAAACTCATAGGTTTTAAGAAGGGCTTTTATGTTTTTTAAGAAGTTGACATAAAATTCCGCTAACATCAATGAAAATACTTCATAATTCTCTAGCTTGTGTTGAGATTTGAGAGGCTGAAACCATGATTTTCCCACAGATTTTGAAGTGACCCAGACAGCAATAAAACTGCCTATGGCTCTGAAAATCATGCTTCATGCTTGCCTGCCTAGTGTTGTTGGCCAGAATAGCTCTTCAGAATAATTGTGCATATGTGTACTGTCATCCAAAATAAGTCAGTGATTTTGTGGAATAAAAATGTCACAGTAGGGAGTCATTCCAGGCTGACACCACCATTCCAGAATAGCTGCACCATTCGCTTTTCCTGTGCAGTCCTGCAGTGTTGTCCATGCTTTGCCCATGTTTTATTGCCTTGCCTGATTAAAAGCTTCTACTTGCTCTCATAAAGTAGATTTTAAAAGGAAGGAAGATATTAATGGAAACCCTCAATCTCTTTATGCTAGCAACAAATGTTAGCTGAAAGCCTAGATCATTTTAAAACAGTGATATTCTGGAAAGGTGCTTCTCTCCTCACCTCCACTATCACATACAGTGACAGGTTTTTTTATCAAGCACGTATCAATTATGTGTAGAATGGTTTGAGGAGAAGGAACTTTAAAGATTTTCTAGTTCCACCCACCCCTGTCATGGGCAGTGTGGCCACTCATTAGATTAGATTTCTCAGGGCCCCCATCCAACACCTGAGCCCTTCCACAGATAGTGCATCCACAGTTCTCTGGGCAACCTGTTCCAGTGACACAGCACCAGCTGAGAAAAATTTCCTCCTATATCCAATCTAAATCTCTGCTCTTTTAGTGTAAAACCATTCTCCCATCCTATCAGTATCGTGTATAAAGTTGCTCTCCATCTGTTTTATAAGCCCTTTTTTAGATACTGGAGGGCTGCAATGAGGCCACTCTGGAACCTTCTCCATGCTGAACAACCCCAGCTCTCAGCCTGTCTTCACAGGAGAGCTGTGAAGTTGCTCTCCATCTGTTTTATAAGCCCTTTTTTAGATACTGGAGCGCTGCAATGAGGCCACTCTGGAACCTTCTCCATGCTGAACAACCCCAGCTCTCAGCCTGTCTTCACAGGAGAGCTGCTCCAGCCTTTTGATAATCTTCATCACCTTCCTCTAGACTCACTCCATGAGGTTCCTGTCCTTCTGATATTGGGGGATCCAGAGCTGGCCACAGTTTATCATACAGACTCTGGACAGTGTTGCTAAAACTAGAGGTTGATGAAGAGCTAGGAAGTAATTTAGAATACAGGTAAGAACTGCTCACAGGAAGAAGATGAATCTATGTAGCCTAACTTCCATTTTGGAGCAGCAGTGTCTGAAATGCTTAGGATAAAGACAATAATCCAACAGGCAGTACTACCTGCTTGTTAATTCTCTGAGCTTGTGTGCTGTCACATTCAAAAGGAGCTGGGAATTCAGGTGACCCTTGCATGAGTGTACTAGAGCATTCTGAACAGTTCACCCACGTTGCCCCATTCAGAGGTGAGGTCAGGGTATGATGTGCCAGGACAAACAGAGTCCTGTGTGCTGGGTTTGGACATTCTTTCAGACAGCTGGTGTGCCAAGGCCAAACGGAAGCCAGGGAGATAAACCTGACTGTTCAAGGTCAAACCCAGGAAAACAAGGACTCTTTTATTTAGGCCAAGTGCTGGAATGAGATGGGCTGGTCTAGGGATGTATTCAGTTTTCTGGTCAGTTTGCATCTTGTTGTTCAGCAGAGTGTCCAAGAATGTGCAAGGTCTGGCTGGGTTTTGTTTTGCTCATAGTCTCAGGACAATATCTGCAAAGGAGGACTTTGTGGACTCCCAGATGTTTAATAATTTTATGCTTCTGCCTTTTCCTGACACATACCTGATCAGCATACATAGAGAAATATTTTCAGAGTCTTTGCCTGTTTTGCATTCCCTTTCTGCATAAAACTTTGTAGGAATCTAATTGCCTTGAGATGTCTATGCTTTATCAAATCCAGCCATGTTGATGTGAAAGGTATTCAGGTTGACAGAAAGATGTGCAGAGAGACATTGGAATCATAATGATTTTGTTTCCATTAGGACAAAAAATAAGGGGAAATTTTATTAGTTATTCTTAAGAAATTCAGTAAACTTTCAGCTTTCCAAAACTCCTAATGATGAAGGGAAACTCTCATATGTATTAATGCAACAGGCCTGTCTTTTATCTTCTCCAAAATGAGCCTTGTCACAAAATAATTGCAGCTCACGTGAGGAGAGTGGCACAGCCTGAAACCAGAATTCCATCACTGTGCTAAAACAAAGAGCCCCCATTCTCACACTGTGCCTTTAGCTTAGTAACCACAGGGAGGGGAGAGATGTATTATTGCTGAGGTGGGAGATATCAGGATTTCAGCAAGCTGTTGCTCATCTGGAGTGCACTCACTCCGTGTGCATCCCATTGATTCCTCTGTTGTACTCAAATCCTAACAGTCACAGTGGGTGTGCAGTTAACAAAGAGGGTGTGTGCAGGCTCTGAGTTCTATATAGGGGTGCTGGTAATGATTTTCAAGGTGTCACTCTCAGTGGCTGTTTATGAGAAATGGCTGCATAGCATGACTTTAATCTGCAATTTGGGCAAGAAAAATACAGTCTGGAAGACATCTCTAGAAAGCTGTCAATCCTAGTCTTTTTTTAGCCATATAGGTATCTTTTTCATGTATTATTGATTAGGTCATATTGGTCTTCAAACTGGATGTGCTGCTGTGGAAGCTTTTTCCATCTGACAGCAAAATCATTACGACTAGCAACACAGCTATTACCTTTGCTGGTAGTCAAAATAAGAAGATAAAGTATCAGCTAGAAGTAAAGGCTAGCATTTTGTAGATTCCCAAAGCCCGTGACTGCTAATCCTCTCCAGTTTGTGAGGCCTGGAAGATGAAAGAGATTTTAAAATACTTCTGGTCTTTCTCCTTATGAAGAGTGCCTTGAAAATATAGTGTGATTTAAAAAAAATGAATCGCTCAAGTGGAAGACCGATGACAGATTTTTCTGAGATTTAATAGGTTATTTGTGATTCTCTGTCAGAAACTTAGATCTGGAGAGAAAAACATAGCTATATGCCATGGGGTTTGCTGGGAAGGCAATCTGTGATGCTATCAACCAGAGCAAGAGGCTGTGGCAAACTCCCTAACAGGTATCAGGAAGGATGATCTGAGTATAACACAAGGTGCAGTTTGACCAGGTGGAGCAGAGAGCACTGGTAGTAACTACCTGGCTGGCCTAAGTAATATAGGTCAAACATTCAAAGGACCTAAAATTGCATTGTGTGTTGATTTATTGTGTTATGCTATCACTGCTTACAAGGTTTTCTTGTTCCAAACAGCATTACAGGATAGAAAAGCTGGATCTTCTACTATGGAAAAACAATTAAGGTTTCAGAACCTATTTTACATATTGGCAAAATCTGTAGGCATTACACCTTTGGAAGATTTAGGACAAAAATGAAAAGTGCTTCTTTCTGGCAATAGGGAAAATACTTTCAGTACTAAGCTTTTATTCTGGAACCAAGTATAGGCAGACATTAAGAACAGCTCATCATTTGTGCTGTGAAGGCTCCTCTTTACAGACAGATATCTTTCTCCTGTGTCTGTGCAACTCATCCCTGTAGGGGCTCTGACCAGCTCCACATTGCTGCTCATGCAGCTACAGGCTGCTCATAGCTGACACACTGACACTCAGCTGTAGTGGTTTTTTTCTGAGCCAGAGTATCTGCAGGCACTACAGGTGTATTGACCAACATTCTGCTCTGAGGGTCCCTTTTGCCATCAGTGTTGTTGCTGTCACTGTACCTTTGCTTGTCTGGCTATTTCTACGAAAGATGCTCTTTAATTGTGGTGGCAGCCAAATGTTGGGACTTTGATAGCCAAACACTGAGATGCTAAAACAAAATAGGCTGTGTTTGAAAATGCAAGGTCTCCATCCTAATCCCATGACAATGTCCTAGCATCAGTGTAGTACTGAAAGGCCTAGACCTTCTTTATTGGCCATACTTTGTTTTCTCTTGAATTTCTTTAAAGTGCTCTGCATTGTTTTCTGCCAGTCACTCTTGATGAAGTGTTTTTCTCATTAGCAAGGCAACCCTTAGTGTAATCCTGCCTGATTTACAAGAGAAAATACACAGCACCCTGGAGCTGAAGCTGCTCCACTCCTGGCATGACTCAGAAGCAACAGCATGAGTGGTACTACCAATGTAAAATCAAAACTGCTGGTAGAGACAGCACTGAAAATGTTTGGGGCCCGTTTCAAAACAGTCGTGGTCAAATGGCAGGGAAAGGGTACAGCAGAGAAATTAGCTTTCACGTATAAAATTACAGCTGAAGACAGATACCAGTACCTGCTGTGGACCTGAAAGTACCAAAGGCAGAGGAATGCATTTATGCTGTGGACAACATCAACTATAAATCTTAATCGTCTGTGGCATTTAATAGTCTATAATTCAGCTCAACATGTAGGCAGCATCTCCTCACCTTTCACTGCTGTTAGTTCAGGCCCTGACTTGTTTGGAGAATTGTCATTTGAAAATATTATGTATGCCAGCAATTATGCCAAACTGTTCTGTCAGTGGAGTGGATGGAGCAGTCAAAATGATGCAGCATTTACAAAGTGCTTAGTTTCTCATTTGCTTACTGCAGCGTATGAATAAACATTAAGCCGTGGTCTACTCCGAAGGAAAACTTTCCCACAAATTCTTAGCGCTTCTAACCTATATTTGGGAAAGATATTTTAAAATCGTTGGTGGTGTGCAGCTCCAGCTCTGGGGACACGCTGAACTTGGAAAGTGTTTATTGGGCTGGGACACCCTTCTTCGCTCTGTTTCCAGGTCAGGATCCCGATGTCTCTCAGGCTTTGCTAACAAAAAAGGGTTTCCTTCCAACAGCGCTGTGGGAAAAACACAGCTCCATTTGAATATTGTCTGTATGACAGCTTCCTCAGGCTCTACAGCTGACAGCAATCCTGATTAAGGGTTACAGGCTCAAAAAAAATCTCACAGTAGTCAAGGCCCTGCTGACTTTCATTAAAGTTACTCACATGATGACTACAAAATCAACAGTTGTTTTTCCCATATAAAGACCTGTTTGAGAAAAGGTCTTCAGGAAGAATTGTTTAAATACAAACTAAGTATTGGAATTTTAAAAAGAAGCTGCCACTCAATTCACACTAGAACAAAGTCGGAATCATTCATTCAAGGATTTCTTTTTTTTCAATAGAACATTAGGTAGATTAGCAAAGCTAAAGCTTTCATGGCTCAACGTCCTTGCTGCCTGCTGTAGCTTTTAAACAAAGCTGTTTCTGAGTTTTCCCTTTGGAGCTTTTTCCCTAGACTGATTAGCCAACGTTAGTTGTCTGTAGTTTTGTAATTTCCACTTCTTGGGAGAAACGTAAATCAAGGCAACTTTATTATCTCGGAGCTTTGTATCTCCGTGAAGAAAAGGCAAAAGGTTTGCTGTTAAGGCTATGTGTGAAAAGTCACCTTCTCATATGTAAAGAGCTCAGCCGTCTGTCTTTGTTTTGATGTGGGTGTGGATTAAGCGTTTAACAAAAAGTGTTGGTAAAGTTCACACTACTTAATGCTTTTGTGAAAGCTTGCTTAAATACAAATTTTCTAAAATAAAATGTAATTCAAGGCTTCTCAATAAACAAACTTATTTTAATTCCTTCTTTAACTCATTGATACTCACCTGGGAGCCTTTGCTCAATTTTAATACTGTCTACATCAAAAAAACGTCCTGTCTTTCATATGTGAAAGCTTGGATGATTTTCCCATCCCTAACACTTGATCTAATAAAAGACATTACCTCTTCCTGCAAACCTTGGTTTATTATATTGCATAGCAGAAATAGTTGGAATTCAAGAGGTTATTATTATGGAGAGATTTTTGAATAAGAGTCTGAAAAGATCAGAACTATTTTAGAAAGAAAACCAAATAACTGCCAGATGTATAAAAAATATTTAAAAAAAAAAAGGCAGAAAGGAATTAAATCTGATCTGATTTCACTGCACCAGTTTATAGCCTGGTGACCAGATTGAGGTTTGCGTTAACTGTATTTCTGTTTCATTGAAAATGAAGTTTGTGTTGATTTTACCTTGTTATAATACAGCAGTACACAGTTTTATTTATTGTTTTTTGGTGGTTTTTAATATAAGGGATTAATAGTTTTACCAGAAAACCTCTGTGATTTGAAAATTCCCCAGAGAAAGGTTTGCTTCCATTTCTTTTGCAGTCAGGTTAAAGTCGCTTCCTACATCTGAAGAGTTGTACCATTCAAACATGGGCAGGTCGTCAGGATTTGTAATTAGGACATGTTTTTGGGACCCAGGAAAGTTATTTTCCAACACCAACTCTGCAACTGATTTAATGAATAATTGTGACTAAATCATTTGGTCTTTCTACTTCAGTGCTGCATTTATAACATCTCACCTCAGGAATAACATCCAATGAGGCTGTGTGTGAGTTTTGATTAATTTAAGAATGCTCCTTATGTTAAAAAAGGATTAAAATTTGTCTCACGGATATTACAGGCAATATCATTATATACTGCAAACACTTCTGAATGTCAGTGGACTGAGGCATGGGAATACATTCTGAGTAGAACAATAAGGAGTTGACAGTTTTCTTGTGGGATTTTTTTTGTTTTTAGTAGTAGAGCCAAGCTTGTCCTACTCACACTTTTGATATCAATGTGACTGCTGTCTTGTAGGATGGGATTGGTGACTTGCAGAGTAAGAGCTGTGCAGTGTTGCCCTGTGTGGGTAACTTTCTGCAGGATGCAAAAGAATTCTGTGATTTCTAGCACTGCTAGTGGCAGTTATGGGTGAAAAATATTGTCATAGGGCTGGAAAAATACGGGCATGTACTATTCATTTTGACTTTAAAAGATTTTTTTTAAAAGTTAATATCCATTATTTCTACAAGAATTAACATTCCATAGTTCTTTCCTTTAAAAATAGATTCGTAGGGAGAATGAGAAGAGTCTGTTCAGGTTTTCCATGTTCATCAGGCTAAACCGATCTGCCTAATTGCATTCCACAGCATCCAATCTGTAGCATTGATTAAAAAAAGCCCCCAAACAAACAACAAACTTCTCTTCGCGACTAGCTTATCCTAAAGCATTTAAAATGTATCTTTGTAGAGCCTAGTAAGGCAAACACGTCCCCCGGTAAGTAATTATCATGAGTAATTAACTGTTAACAGTGTTCTCGGGAAAAGCGTGACATTTTGTTAATGTTCTACGGGAACATAGAAATATAACCATGGGAGAAGTTTGTTGTGAGCATCACAAAGAGAGCTGACACAGAAGAACTAGGGAGATTGTAATGTGGGAGAAAAGAAAGGAAGATTAATTACTGATACATTTAATGGCATTCACCTTTATGGTTTCAAGTTTTGTGGTAGCATCTCTCCTCCAACCTATGAAGAAATATAGGAGTCTGAGTGCCAAAATTTTAGTGAATTTGTAACAAAGATGTGTTCTGTAGATAGCATTTTTTGTTAAGAGCAGTGTTTCTCTTGAGTTTTCAGAAGCAATCGCCTTTTCCAGGTGAGAGATTTCCATTTCCCTTAACCCAGCACAGAATTACTATTTTGCTGGCTTAGTGAAGACTCTGTAGTAACTGAAAGTAATATTCCTGGTTTGTTTTTCTGATTCTGACTGGGACCTTTCTAAAAGGATATTTTTCTGCTAATAAGAGAGAAATTATTATGACAAAGTGATACAAATCTCATAGACAGAAGTGCCAGGCCACTGTCTGGCTAAGGACAACAATGCACATTCCCAGCAGGACACTGATCTTATGTGTATTTCAGTCTTGCACTTCTTGTGGGCCAGGGTATCTCCTCTCCGGGGAGCTCTGCCTAATATTTGAAGAAGCTTTAAGAAGGGAGAGAAAATAATATGCATATCCTGGGAGAGAAGTGGGAAGAAAGAAGAGGGAAGAGGGAAAGGCAGCTGACTGGAGAGCATATGGCAGTAGACAGCAGAGTGAGTTGAAACTGGGGATTAACGTGGCTCGCAGAAAAAGCCTTTGCTTTCAAGAGCATCCAAAACACTCAATCCTCCTTCTCCTCCTCTGTGCCCTTCCCTCTGCTGGCCCAGAGTGAGCCGCGCTGCTGCCACGGCAGCCCGGTGGTTCCTCCTCTCCTGCCGGAGCCCAGGCTCACCGGTTTGGGCACGGCAGCTGTGGAAGGCTGCTCTGAAGGGCAAGGCTGTAGGGCAAGAGGTGGTTGTCTCAGGAGGTGCCTTAGCAAGCAGAAGATGCAGGTATTAGGGAAATGAAGGGAAGGGCCCGGAGGCAGCGCTTTGATGAGGCTCTGAGGAGTACAGAGAAGGAGCTAGAGATGCTGGGGGCTCCTGCTGGAACACGGGCAGCAGGATTGCCCGGATGAAGCCTGCACATACACTGCTGTGTATTTCTTCATGCAAAGACTTGGAGCAGGGAGAACAGAAGGTGGGCACTGTTTCACTCGAAGAACTGAAGCACCTGGGTTGGGACAGGCAAGGAAGTGAGGGTAGGAATAAACAGCAATGGAACAAAGAAGGATGACAAAAAGGACTGAAAATGCGAACAGTATTTTTTAAAAAACAAATGGAAGTTGGAAAAGTTCCCAAAGCTGGGAAGTTACTTAAACTGGTTGTTACTTAAACATTGTATCAATCTTGAACTTTTTTTCTCTTGCTTCAGCAGCTTGTGAAGACTGTTTGGGAGGCAAGGCTGGAGGTAAAGAAGCCACCTTAAGTGAAAAGTGGAACATCTCTCTGGCTAGCTAGGGATGGAAGAATTTCCTGAGTCTTTGTTTCTTCAGAAATTATGTCTGGTCATTTTAAGTATTTAGTCATAAAACCTTTCATGTAAGCAATGTGTCCTGCTGCCCAATATTAGCAATGGCTTTCTCTTGATTGCAAGGTTGTCTTTTAGTGATATGAAGTGGTTAGGAAATACATCCCCCTTCTTCTGAGGCAGCTCAGTGAACAAATGCAGCTTTTTGGAATACCTGAAAAGATCTGCATTTGTGTTATTTAAAACAGATCAAATATCCCACCTGCCTCCGTGGGCTACCGTGGTGTGGGAGAGACAGTCAGCAGCAGGAGCAGGGGAAAACTTAATGCCATTGTTTCTGCAAAATCCACATAGTTCTGTGAATCTGTATCATTTAGGATCCTAAGTTACTATTCTACGGTGGCTGTGTTAGAATATTTGCAAGTTCCTCAAAATTCTTCCCTCTTACTGGCATCGGTTTGAATTTGCAAATTGCTTTTCTCACCTTCACTGATCACTTTCTAATACCGTGCCTGAGGATGCAAAAGCATGACTCACTGGATTATCACCTGTTTATTGGTAAAGTCAGCAAATGAGCCTCTAGAATCCCTCACTCTTTAGATGTGTTTGTCTAGACTTGGATAAAATCTTAATTTTTTGAGAACATGTTAGCTAGCTTCAGCTTAATTATCTAAATCCCATGACCATGCTTATGAAATTGCCCAGTTAGTATCAGAAATTTAGACCCTGTTAGAGTCCACTCACCAACAAGCAACAAAATACCCACTCTATTATTGCACTGCAGGCAAAACCTGACTAGTTAGGGGCAGGTGATAAAAAGAAAACAGGGAATCCTACATCTTTAACAGGCTTGGACAATGGAAAGATAATTATTGAAAATTAACTCCACACTTCTGTGGCTCTCAAATGTGTGTTTTGCCCTCACTTTTGAATCACTTTAGATTTACGCTGCATGCTCTTACACTTTTCGTTCAGACTACTTGCCCAGCAAAAGTCTGGACACCTCCTTTTTTCACCTGGATCCCTTTTCTGTTCGATTGGTGATTTGAACTGGCCTAGGAAACAGGTTGGACAAGCTCTGAGGAGGGCAGCTGGTAAGCAGAGTGATCACGCTGCTGTGAGAAGAGTGGGGAGACCAGGTGAGCAGCAGTGGTGAGCTGTGAACTTCTTTTCCACCAACTGGACATTTTTGGAAGGTATAACAAGGCCAAGATGTTCTGGCAGCAGTGGAATCCACAGATGAGTGACCACTGTAAGACCCTCTCCTAAACTGAACCCTATTCACATGGGTCATGGGAAGGCAGGAGACTGAGTTGCTGCTTTGCTTGCCTGGGCATCTTGATTTGGCTTGAATATGTTTTGAGTTCCATTGAACTTTTTTCTTCAGAGGGACAGAAATCAAGGTAACTCCAAATATTATTGAACTGTGGCATCAAAATGAGACTGCTCACAGTTAATTGGGCAGGTCTGTGACTTTATTTCCTGCTTACCTGCTGAAATAGTTAACGGTGTTGACATGTAAATTATCTTTACTGTTGGTTTAATAAAGAGCAGAAGTTGTTTCTCCCAAACAGGTACAGTCCACCCAAGGAACCATTACACAAATACCCCAAGACTTGCTCCCAGCTACTTGGTTGCTTAATTATGTGCCCCACCTCTTCCTTATCAGACCAGGAACCCTATTTCATCAGCAGCAAAACTATCACAGACACAACATAGCCAGCAGCGTTCCTGGGATAACTGCAATCCCTTCACCTCACATGCACTGCCAAAACCCTGCTGGCCAACTCATTGTCAGGGGACACGGCTGTCACAGTGGACACACCAGTGCCAGGCAGAACCTGCCTACCTCAGTGCAGATTTCACCAGGGCTGGGATAGTTGGACATGGCAGAATTGCCATCACACACTTTCCAGTTGTATTTGTCAGCCCAGCAACTGTGGTCATCAAAACTGACAACAGCAATGGGAAAGAACCTCTGACACTATTTTACTTCTGATTCAGTCCCAGTCAGGTGAACAACTACCTGCCTTTGGGCTCCTTTGCTGCTTCTGGAGCCAGTTGAACTGGTTTGGATCTGGCATGGTCTGCTCTGCCAAAGCCAATAGTGCCTGGGGCACCCAGGACAGCCTGTTGTGCCTGTTGGTAGTGTAGAGGGTGCTTTGCTCTTGCTCAGTAGCTTTTCTATTCCATGCTGGATGATCTTCTTAAGAAGGTTGCTACAGATTTGGATGTCATTGATTGTTTTGTGACTGTTTGGGTGAGTTCTGGAACTGTTCTAAACCTTGGCTTGTTAAAAATATGAAATGCTTGCATAAATAATGAAGTGGATGGAGAATTTGTGTTTCTTAGACCTCTCTGCTATAGACTTTAACACAAAAATCAAATTTCCTGTGTTCTGGCACAATGCAGGAAGATGCTCAAGGATGGGAATATACCAAGGGGGAAGCAAAAAGAACAGTGGGGATTTCTGTAGAGACAATATCTGCGAATATCTGTTTAACTATGGCCTCAGTCAGATGAACAGATCACACTGTCTGTGTAGCTTTGCTGTGAACCAGAGAAGGGAATTAAGTGCATTTAGTTCTTTTTCTTTCTTACAGCTTGATTAGGTCCCCTATTCCCATTCCCAGGCACAGCTGTGCACACTGGCACAAGGGAAAGGGTGCTGTAAGTGAAATTTGGACAGGTATAAACTCTGTGTGTGTGTGTAGGGGGAAATTATGGTGTTCAGCTACACAACAAGCCAGTATTACTGCTGAAGCTATAGCCTGAGGCACTACCTCCCCACAAAAAATAGAAGGGGGCAGCTGGAATATTTTTATTGTGTCTGAGTTTGTATATCCACTTTGCAGCATAGTCCCACAAAGTGGTAGAGCTGAAGGAACAGGATGCAGCAGCTTGAAGTTGGGGCAAACAGAAGGGAGATGCTGGGAGTTCCTGCAGCCTCAGTGTCTGCACAGGGAACCACAGCTATGGGACTTCTGGCAAGCTGATGAAGTAATTTATGTGAAGGTTTGGACAGTAACTCAGCACAAATGAAGTTGTAGGTGTAATGATGTTTTGAATCAAAACAAACTAGTTCAAAATTTAAATCAATAACAAGTGCTTAAAGCTATCATTCAGGAGAGAACTACTACTGGCATAATGGTCCACAGTTTTGAAATGCAGATCAGCAAACCTCTCTGAAGGCCATTTGTTGGGCTTCCTGTGAAAGTATATGTGGTTCCTGAGATAGGCTTTAATGCAAAATGTGTATCAGCATATTCTTAACTGTAGGTATGTGAAGTCTTGTTTACCTGCATGGCTGAAATGAGAAATGAGACATAGGATGTTGTTTCACAATACTTTTAGCTGACATAAGCCAGCACTGCTGCCCAAAACAGTGCAAGAGTGGAGTTAGAAGATCCAGTGGAGCCAAACTAATAGGTCATTGCTGCTGGAAGAGGGAGGTTCTTCTGTCCTTCTCCTCAGCCTGTCTCCCTGCCTGCTGGCCGTGCACTCCTTCCACTTCTCTTGCCCTGGCTCTGTATTCCTCTGTTCCTTCAGTGAGTTGTTCCAGCTCCAATGCAGTTAAAGCACATCAACAGTTGTTCTGTGATTTAATGAGCTGAGCTGGCTCACTGCAAGGTCACTTGGACTTTAGGGATGCACAAGCAAGAAGGACCTGGCTCCACAGCTGCAGACAGGTGCAGAGGAGGGGGGGAAGGAGGGTGTGGGACTGACATTTTTGGCAGCAGCAGGCCAGTAAATTGTCTTGGCTGCCTCTTCTAGCTGCAAGCAGAGCTAACCCTGCTGCAGTCCCACACAGCTCTTGGTTTTTTCTCTCCCCCCACCTCCCTCCTTGTGCCAGCACCAGCATTTGCACAGCCAACTGATGAACTGTGCCAGGCTCCAAAGCCAGACCAGCCAAACCATTGCCCAGCTCTGACCAAGATCAGCTTCACAGATGAATGGCAGGGGGGCAGGAAGAGTGGGGCATAGGAGTGGAGGGAAAAGACTCTGGGGTTTTATTTCAGCAGCAGAGGCTGCTTAAGGTGTTGGTGAAAGTACATCCCTGCAGGCCTGCTACTGTGGTTAAGCCCTAGAAAATGAGACATAACCGAGTTTCCAGAGCAGATTTGCATGAAGCTCAGAGGGTAAAGGCAGTGGATTCCTCTGTTTCACTTTTTTTTCCCTGACTTCTTCAGAGGGTAACTTGACCTAGTTATCCATCTCAGGCAACCCCAAATTTCTCCTCCCGTTAAAATCACCCTATGATTTAGTAAGGAGTGTGGAAATGAATCACCTTGTCAAACAAGTGGGGGAAAAAACCACACTGCCTTTCACTTGTTGAACAACATCTTAACTGTTTGCTAGATATTTGTTTTAAAACATAATAACTGTTATTACTGCTGGGACAAACACAATGCAATGCCAAAAGCTAAGCTGGATTCACTGTCAATTTTGCATTTTTAAGTTCCAGTTACCCAGGCTGTCTGTTTTCAGTTCCAAATCATCACAAAACAACCAGTTTTATCTTCTCAAGAAATGTTGGATTTACTTGAAAGGACTTGATAGATATTAAGAGGTTGTTGGATGTGTTTTAGTGTTGGCTGTAATGGCTGAAGCTTAAAAGCTTGAATTTTAGATTACACAAGCCTAAGGAGGGTAGAGCCAAAAATGGAAAAGCTGGAGTGGCAATGTGAGTGTAGCCCACACATTGGCTGCAGGGCTGAATGCACAATCACACTTTTCCTCAAGAATGGCCTTGCAAAGCTGCCTCACAGAATGCTCATGATGTGACTGGGCTCGGAGGAGGAATAGTGCAACAGCTGGGTCCCTGAAAGGAATATCTGTGTGGCTGTAACCTGTGGGGATGTGTTGGTGGGCTGCAGTGAGAGGCAATAATGCTGATGTGGAGGGTGTGAGGCTCCCACTAAACACCACCTTCAGGGAAACCTCATCTCCAGCTGTGGCCTTGTTTACATGTATTTAGGGCAACTACTTTTTTATTTATGATTGGGGGAAAAACCCCTCACTTTTCCACATTACAGCATCTTTACTGCATGGCTTGCACATTTAAAAAGCTCATTATTATTTGTTTTATGCTGGTGTTTAGCTGGCTGTTATTAGCTAGGTATGCAGTTTTAATGTGCAGGAATTTCCTTTTATCTATTTTCTTTCTACCTGTGAAAGTAAATTGAACTTCTTCTGCAACTCCTGCAGAACACTGAAATTTGCTTTCTGTATACATGTATACAGAAGCAACTTCAGTGTTCATGGGAAAAAAGAAGGGTTAAGAAAAAGGATGAATACAAATAATTTTAAAATCCAAATTCACTTTAGATTTCCATTTTATTTATTTATTTTGTGCTGCAATTACACTTCTGAGTTCCCTTGCTCTAAGTAATCTGTTCCATTAATTGAATGTGCGTGTTTTCAAAATAACCCTTGGAATGACAGACTAGATGAGATCAGAGTATTTTAAAGTTGTATTTTATGAGAGCTGGAGCCATAGGTATCACCAAATGCAAGAAATTATTATAAGTCAGTCAAAACTTGGGGCAAGTAAACACAAATGCAAAATATTCATTCCATGAGCATTCCATTTAGTGTCAGCTTGAGCCAGGTTGGCCACGTACACAGATTTTTAGCATGCTATAAAATGCTTTTAGGAACAGGCCATCTTTGGGCAAAGCCCACTCTTTGGTAAGAAGCAAGAAGAAAAGAACTTTTTTCACTCCAGAAAGAAATATCAAGAGACAGGCCCATATTATCACATTACTCATGATAATGATGAACATCATATTTCATGGTATTAGAGCTATTTAGAAAGCATCTCCTTCAAAGCAGCAGCTCTTTTTTTCAGTCATATAAAACAATCCTGCTGCTGCAGCCCTTCTTTTGCACTAGTGCTGACATCTGTCTGGGCTGCCCCGTTATGCTCACCCAGCAGAAAGTAAATTCAATAGTTTCTGCCACATAAGGAGCATCTCTGCTACTCCTAACATCTGTCACCACTACTTTTGCTTACCTTGTGTTTATAATCCCCTTCTCAATTCTTCTTGTTTTGTGAAAATGTTGTTTGGACAAGGGAAAACAGTTTTAGCTAAAAGAAGAGATTTAGATTAGATGTTTGGAAGAAATTCTTTACTGTGAGGGTGGTGAAGCATGGGCACAAGTTGCCCAAAGAAGCTGTGGCTGCCCCATCCCTGGAGTGTTCAAGGCCAGGCTGGATGGAGCCCTGAGCAGCCTGATCCAGTGAGAGAAGTCCTTGCCCATGGCTGGGGGGTTGGAATAAGATGATCTTTAAGGTCCCTTCCAGCCCAAGCCTTTCTATGATTCTGTGATTGCTATCAATCTGTTATTCCGTTTCTGTAATGTTCAAGTTATATTGGTGGCTCTCCAGAGCAAAATCCCATGGCATTTCTTCATCTTGCCCAATGACTATAAATTAAAATGGACTTGTTTTTTTCTGTTTATATTTGTTCATGCATATGTTTAATTTGGTTTCTTATTTATGGCTTTGTGTTCTCAAATATCTTAGTACATTCAAATTGCATCAATTTTCACTGCCTATTTGAAATTTCACCTATTTTTTTAGCCTAAGTATGGTTTCATACTACGATAAAGATAAAAAGGAATACAAATACTTTATGAATTAAAAGTTCCACTATTCTAAATGAGGGCAATGCATTTTGAGTTGGTTGAGCTTTTTTTATACACGTTCAGAACATAATTTAGGAACAACTCCCATATTTTACAAGCATGGGGCAATAACATACAAATACCCCACTGACACCTGAAAATTTAGAACCATATTATTCAAGACTGTTATACTTCAGGGATTTTAGTACTTTGTGTCATGCATGCTGCTGAAGTAAAGGCACATTACACCTATGCACTTTCATCACCTTGTCATCTAGACTGGACCATAACATAACCTGAGATGATGCAGGCAGGGAAAATACAACATACCACTCAGTTCACTAACTCACATGCAACATGCTGAAGAATGTTACTCCTTGTGAATAACCCTGTCATACCCATTTCTACTAAGGCCTCACAGCTCAGTCCTTGGAAGCTGCTAGTGAGGTTGAAAAAAATGATGAGGAATGATGAAAATACCATATGAACTAAACTGTGAATCTCTCTGTCCTCTCTCAATCTGTTCCCACTGTTGCTTTCCCTCACACATGCTGTTGTGAGGCAATTAGTATAAATCGAGATTATTCATTTTGCTCATCCCAGAAGTATGAAGTTTCATGTATGTATGCCAAACTTATTGTCTCATATATACTGTAGTTCATGTTTATCCATGTTTGGAAGTTTCAGAGAGCTCATCAGAGGAAAATAGATGCCGTTTTTCCATTGCACAGTGGAGCAGACACAACGTTAGTCCAATATTATACCTGTGTCCCATTGTAATATCTTTGTTTGTTTAAAGACTCTAAGTCCCTCTGGGAGTGTCACGAATCCATATAATGTCCCTCTGTGCTAGATTTTTGTCTTTCTATCTCTGATTTAGTAGACAGATGTGAAAAAGCATATGATGCCAGATAAATCCCTAGTAACCACACAGCTGCAGATGTTGAAGAGAGTGAGTTGTTCTGGCTAAGGTCAATATTAATTTGTGCTCAAGACTTTCCTTCCAGACATGCCATTTTTTGATGGTATAATATATCTTACTGGTATTTTGGGCTGATCCCTCCCACATTGATCAAACTGCTTCCCCATCTGTGGCCTCTTCTAGCATAAAGTTGCTTTTCCTGGGCAAGGGGAGTAGTCTTAATTCACAGACAAAAGCAAGACTGGATTAAAAAAGTCTTGAGACAGCAGGATTTCAAGGCTTTATGATCTTTTATATCTACAAGAGTTTGCAGAACCAGTTTCCTCTCTTACCCTCATCTTGTTATTTCTGCTCAGAAGGGCAAAACAATCAACAGAAAATAAATTCTAATCTTCTTTTGTCACTGGCCAAATTCTGAACACTCATGTCTCTTTTTCTCTTCCCTTTGATCCATCTGAAATCCTTACCAAATTCCCATTCTGCTATGACCCCAGGTTTGGCAGAACCACATGTTGAACTCTGTTTAGTGTAAACAGATAGTAGAAAATAAAAGAGCTGCTTTGCACTCAATTGGCATTGCCAGTGGTCATTCACAGTAGGGTAATATGGTTGCATAGTGCTTCAAAATTTGGGGTGGGCTGGGTAACCATGCAGTTTTGAAAGCTATTTTTAAACCATAAACTTATCTTGTTTAGCTTGGACAGCTGCCTTTCCCATAAAAGAAAAAGTTAGTTTGAAATTTTTAAAGCATATTTTAAAGGATTCTATGTTAGCGAAGGTAATTCAAGAGTCTTCAAGTCCCTTCTGGCATCCTTCTGAGTTTAGTAGGAGTCTTCCCACCTTTGTCGAACATCACTGGGTGTTGAAAAACCACAAGCATCCCACCTTCAGTGGGAAGGCTTGAAACACAACATGGAATGTTGCAGGCATCTTGCCTTTTTGCTGTCCACCAGCCAGCAAAGGTACAGAGCTGCCCTAACCCAGCACTTTTAGCAGTTCTTACTAGTTCCAGCTCAATACCATGATCATGAAGCTGAAGGGCTTCAGCTCAGCTTGGAGCATGGAGTAGGAGCAATTTTCATCTGCACAAAACAGGTTGTGTAGCTGCACCTACAAAAGATCACCCCATACACACATTGTCCAGTGCTGAATGGATCTATCAGATTAGGTCATGGCCCAGCGAATAATCTACTGGCTCTGGGAGCAGAGCAAGAGGAATTCATTTGGAAAGGAATTGATTCAGGTTTGGAAAAGAGTACCAAAAGAAATATCATAACCTACCGGGGCAGGCTAAGAATGCTATAGTTTCCTTGGTATTATTACACAGAATTTAATTGTGCCTTGAGATGAATACCTGTCTGTGTAATGTATGCCCCAAAACTTTCCTTACCTGGCACATAAACACCAGGCTCCTCACAGGAGAATTTCAGTATTGGCCCATGATCATGACTGGGGACAGACTTTTAATTGGACCTGTAGCAATACAGGAGACAAGGTCTTAAACTAAAAGAGGGTAGATTCAGACTAGATATAAGGAAGACATTTTTATGAGGGCAGTAGAACAATGGGAAGGGTTGCTCACAGAGGTGGGGAATGCCCCATCCCTGGAAACATCCAAGGTCAGGTTGGACGGAGTTCTGAACAACCCGATCTGGTTGAAGATGTCATTGCTGGGAGGTTGGAGTAGATGACCTTTGAAGACTCCTTCCAACCCAGTCTATCCTATGATTCCATGACTGACCTGTGTCACAACACACAGTATTGTGGTGTTCATGCCTGGTGAAGGAAAAAGTTATTTTGTTTCTGCTACTTACCAATTTTGCCTGTGGGTTTTCCTCCATATGCAACAAAGGTTCAGTGTTTGCATTTAAGGCAGTGCCAGAGGATTTTTTTTCCTTCCTTGTAGCCACTTGCACTGGAAACAAAAAGACAAAGTCAGAAGAAAAATGTATGGTCTCAAGGAAAAAAAACCCAACAGCAACAACAACAACAAAATCTTGTTTTTTCAAAATTCATAACTAGGGGCAAAATATCATTAGACTGTTATTGTTTGTAATTCAGTGACTAGGGCTCTGGCCAAAGCATGCCATGGTTCCCCCTCAGCTAGTGTGCTTATGTTTCTCCCCCTG
This sequence comes from Zosterops lateralis, assembly GCF_965231275.1. Taxonomy (NCBI): domain Eukaryota; kingdom Metazoa; phylum Chordata; class Aves; order Passeriformes; family Zosteropidae; genus Zosterops; species Zosterops lateralis. The sequence continues at coordinate 61,187,001 of NC_139766.1, read as the reverse complement.
TGGTGAAAGGGGAAGTGGGAGCCTGCTGAATGCATCTGTCTCACCCCGAGATAAGGCTGTAATGTAGCTGGCTTGCACACCCAGGGGTTTGGGAGCATTCTGGGTGCTTAAGTTAAGGTATAGTTACTGTGATCTTTAGTAACAATAAACCAGCATGTTAACTGAGTGAGTTTAGTGTGGTTGTAACCTCTTGCATTCTTTGGACTTTGCTGTTTATCTGGTATTTGTGCTATCAGATACACATTTAAGACACTCCCTAGATCCTGGTTTTGTTACTGTGTCTCTACTGCTTATGCCAGTGGTTGTGTTCTATTCTGAGAGGTGTTACTTTGTCAATATACACTGCCCCTTAAAATCACTCTTATTTATTGCCTACAGCGCACATGTAATACCCATCTCGAGCAATTTGCAGATGATCTCTTGGAAATGCTGCCAAAATTCCAGGAAGGCTTCACGACGGTTCCCTTTACTTACTGGATGGAGTGTTTAATGGCGAGCTCATTTCATAAATGCTTGCCATGTTTGTTCAGCTGTGCACCTGCTTTGGAAAGAAATTTGCAGTGGAGCCTGGTGCTGCCCTCACAAGACAGAGCAGGCTAACCCCAGGCACAGGATCACACTGTGCAGCAGAAATTCCAGTCACCGGGTTTTGCAGATGCCAGATCCTAAGCTTCAGCTCTCCAGCACTAAGCTGCAGCTTGCCATGGATCTCATGCCAGAATCAAGGTTGCCTGTTCATAGTATAGACATGTCTTTCATCTTTGAAATTATGTCTAAGGAAGAACCGGAGATAAGACAGATATTGGCCAAGGGAGAGAGGAGAAAGGAATTTCTACACTTATTAGTCATGTTACTGAAGAAAGAGGGAAGATTTTATCGTGCCTGTCTTGCTGAAAGCAAGGCTTTGGGTTCACAAGATTGCTGGCTGGAGCGTGTAACCGAGTCTACTTTCCTACCGGTTGATGCTCGAAGGTTACCACTGCTTTCCTCACAAAAAGGGGCAAAAAGTTCATGTGTGCTGCATGTGTGCTTCTGTAGGCATGGCCAGTAGGTGAGAATGAAGCTGGCATTTTTTCTGACCTTACTAAAATGTGTGTGTGGTGAAGGGGAACACGGGACTAACCCCCACAGGGATGGAAGAGGAGCTATGGAATGCCCACTCTGCTGGCCCAGCCGGATGAAAGGGCTGAAGTCCTCCCCGCTACCCACTGCTTGGTAAACAGGTACCTGCTAATTAAAGCACTTGTCAAAAACGAAATAAAGACTAATGGTGTGAAGAGAACTACAGCATTCCGACCTATGGAAATCCCTTTAGTGGACCAAAAAAAAGGACTGACTAACTAATGGGTTTTGCTGTTTCAGTGGTGAGAGGAGCGTGGTCCCTTTAAAAGCTTTGGCCTCCTTTTCTAAAGGCTGTTGCTGAGCTGTGCCCCACCCCTGCATAAGCAACACCTGCATACCTGCAGGGTACTGTCTTCTTGATAGCTTGTACACCTTAATAATACCTGGTGGTGGAGTGGTCTAGGCTGGGGATGTTTCTCTATCCAGCCTATTAATGTAAAGACGCTGAGGTAGCATCTGCCAGATCCTCGGTGATGTAAAAACGCAGAGTGCTCCTAATATCCTTTCTACAGCATTTGTGTTCTTGGTAGCCACTAAGCTGATGAGTTTTAAAAGGAAGAGAAGGCACACAAAAGCACCTCCCTCCAAGATAAACTTAAATGGCAAATCTTAGCAAGCAGAATACAAAACAATTCCAGATGATGTGGGAGCCGTGCACCACGGTTTTCTCATCAAACCAATAGTGTTTCAGTTTCTCAGTGTTGACTGACTGCTTATGACATATGTTAAGCTGAACTGGGGTATGTGCAATTGCTCTGGATACAGAAATGCATAACATGTCCAGGAATCCTCAAAGTACAGATTCTATGTGGTCTGAGGAAGCCTGATGGATTTTAAGGAGGAATGAGGCATTTGGGAGTGATAGAATAGTCGAGGCTTCCAGAAATCTTTCTTCAGCACACTATATATATGTGCATTGCTCTGAGAAGAAATAGATAACTTGCAGAAAAAAAAAGTAAATGGAGTAAATAAGATAATCTTTTGACAGAATTAATGAAGTCTTCATTGTGTGGGAAAGAGGGAGAGAAAGAACAAAATGTTTGGGGTGAGATCAGGGAGGTAAATACACAGAGAAAAGTACTTTCAGAGCATAAACACAATGTAAGCTGCAGAAAGAGACATAGAAGAAACAAATATGGGGCTTACTGGGTTAGGACAACAGGAGTCAGGGAAATGGTTGGCAGGGAAAAAATCAAGCCATATGCATGCCCACCAGAAAGAGCTGCACAAACATCAGCCATGCTCTCCAGGACCAAAGAGCAAGTGCAGCGTTTCAGTGTGTGTTTGTATAGTGTATAACACCTGCAATTTCACTCCTGATTACTAGTAAAACACAGTGTATACACAATCAAGAATTATCACATAAAAGCCCCAGTAGGAAACACAAGACAAGGGGTTGGCAAACCACTGGCTGACCTAGTCTGTCACTCCTTGTTTTGTTCCCAGTTACTCATTGTAGAACTAATTAGTGGCAAATTGCAGAACCGAGGTCATTAAGACTTAGAACTCCTTGCATCTTCCCCACCTAATTTTAAAGCCAACTAGAGTGCTTTGGTAAGTTTCCTTTTTGTAGGCAATGCCACTGCATTCAAACCTTCCCCCCCTCACCCCCCCATGGCCTTTATTTTGGCATTTGCACATGGTCACTGCCATTAGTAGGGCTTCTTTAAATATAACACACTGGCTGGAGATGTCCCAGTGTAGACGCACTGCTGTTCTTTCCTCTGGACCGTAGTCGTTCCCTGGAATGGGTGGGAGCAGTACCCAGATTCTGCCCCTCATGGTTCACATCAAAAGGATCTTACTTGGCTGTAGATGGAAAACTGAGCTGCACTAGGAAAAACTTCCAGGATGACAGACAGCTCTGGAAAATCCAATCAGCTTTAAAGAGAAACACACTGCATTCAGCTGTCTCCCTACTGATAATGAGCATTTACAGTCCCGAGATCCTGACAACTGCACCATGCCGGGGTAATTGTCTGTTATAAATGGCACCAGAATAAGGAGGAGACCAGTGATCTGTCCTTAACGTGATTATGCACCACAAACCAACGATAAGGCAGGCATTGCTCCTCTGATTCACTTTCAGCAAAGATGAATGGCCATAAGGCAAAGAAAAACAAAAGTCAAAACAAAGCACGTACTATGGAGATTCTTTGCAGACTAAAAAAATCTAGAAATTAATTCTTTTGTAGACTGATAAACTCATACATCTGAGCAATGCAATCATAGGGAGAATGCAAGATTTATAAATTCATTTTGGCCTTAGCATTTACTCTGCAGCATCCTGCACTGCACAGCATACAGGAGGTGTTCTGCTGAGATGGCAATTGGAGAACAGAATGAGTCCTGACCACTTGAAATTACCAAAATCCATGAGGATCATATTTCTCTTTAGCCCATCATGTAATTTCAGTGTCTTGGCTAAATTTCAGTTTGATCTGTTACATTCTGACTACTTAATTTCCCAAGAAACATACTTGTCATCATCTTTGATTATTTGGAGATAAGAACTTGCATGTTTTTTTGAGAATAATAGTTACCTGTAAAATTCTACTATATAACTATGTTTTTCAGGCAAAGAAAAAGATACAGAACTGAAACCAAGGAGCTGAAAATCATTATAAAGATGAAACCACATTAGACTAACGTCTGGGGAAATGAGTTGAGGTAAAGATTGTTAGGTGGGAGTGTGAATGGATGGGAAATGTGAATGTAAAGGAAAAGGAATGTATCTGTAAAGCAACAGATTATATAATTTGCTTTATTTTGCATGTGTCTTGCTCAAAAGTTCTCATGGGTTTGCAGTCTTAGAGGAATTTAAATTTCTTGGGTCTGGTGCCCTAGTATTGAAAAGCTTTAAAATGGGATTTTACAGAGAGAAGGCTAGCAGGTTGTACTAGGATCATAGAAACCAAACAAGCTCCTTTTCTCCATTTATGTTGCCTCTGAAAATGTCATGTCCACAAGCAAAGACAAGCATGATTTATTTAATTAATCACAAGGCATGACTGTAATTTTATTTCTCGTCTGAAAAATGAGAAATGTGGTTCCAGCAGTGCAGTGCCCCTTCTGCATAACAGACCAGGGACCTGTTTGGGTACCTCAGACGTCTGGGAATCCAGCCTGAAATCAGGACTGTGCCTTGGGAGCTCTGTCAGATGAATCCTAAATCCCAATCCTAAACTGTTTCTTACAGTATCCACGTTTTCCCTAGAGTGTATCTCATCTGAACACTGACCAACCTTGACCTATTTTGTGCAAGATTTGATTAGATCACAGTGCAAGCCTGCCTAACTGCAGGCCATAAATTGCAGTCCTCCATCTGGTTGCTCTCTGACAAGTGAACGTGGTCCATCAGCGCTGTCTCCCAGGTGCTGCAGGCACATGAGCAGGGTGGAGGAGCTGTAGGGTCCCTCAAGATGTAGGGTTCATGTTCTGTGCAAATGGACATCGTAGCAGCTGGACCAGCTGTGCCCTGAATGTGAGGCCTCTTTGACTGCAGGTTTTCAGGCACAATAAGGCAGCATTGCTATCCCTTGCTACCTGCAGTTTTCTTCTGGGGCCTTCTGTGCTAATGTCCATACTGAATGTTTGATCCTTGTCTGTAAATACTTTTAGACATCCAGATAAAATGCTTTACACTGAAAGCTACTAGTTGTCTGAAGAGGCAAATGTGCACATTAATTTTTTTCCTTCATTTTCTCCCCCTTTCTAAAGAACCACTGACTGTGGTATTTAAAGCCATTTAGTCCTTTCCCTTCTCTCTGACACCTCCAACTCCAGCAGGATCTCTGGATGTGCATAGAGTGCTTTGGTCCTTTAAACTATATTATTAGTGGACTGAGATCATCTCTTGTAATTTAGGTTGCCCAGTGCTTCCCCCATTGAGACTATATTGATTTTATGTGTTTAGAACATTATCAAATGTTAATTGGCCTTGGTGTGTGCTTTGGGCAAAGTATATGTAGAAAATGCCAGTGAAACAGCTTAAGTGTATCTGAAAGGAGGATAAAAACTAATGCATTTATTTTTCAGGACTAATAATACTAGACTTTTTTTTTTTCTTTTTTTCTTTTTTTCTTTTTTTTTTTTTTTTCTTTTTTTTTTTTTTGAGAAGCTCTAGTGCTCCTGTTCATGCAAGAAGGGAGCTTAAATTTGGCAGGGAAAGAGAAGGTGAGGGATGAGCTGTGTTGAGGGATGAGCTGTGAGTTGCAAGGCAGTCTTAGTTTTGCAACTAAATATTGCAAAACCAGTGTTCATAATGGCTAGCTTCAGCATGAATCTGAGGAGAAAATGAAATAACTCCTCATTATTTGATCACTTTTTGTTCTGTTCACTGAATAAGACAGGGTCTTTAGGAAGGAACACATATGAATACTCAATTAAAGAGAGGTACCAGGATGCACTCAAACTGAGTGCTTAACTAAGATTAAACTAGCAACACTAATTTTGATTGGTTGCAACTTTCAAGCATTTAACTTATTTTTTTTTAATTACTTATATAGAGGATTTTCTGATGTGATTTGTGTAACATTTTATGAAGTGTGGAGGAGTTAGATTTAAAAGCTACTCAAACCTGTTTGTCAAAAATTTAGCAATTTTGAGTCAAGCAAGAAAATAGTGACATTTAAAATTGGTCTAAAAGATATTGTCATGTGGGCAACCTTTTCTAACACTTTCTGGGACTGCCAGGTTGTCTGAAACCTGCAAGGTAATTTCCTCCTCAAAGTGCAAACGGAAACTCTTATAACACACATACATTCATTGTCAGGGCTCTCTGCTATTGAGAAGTCACTAAGAGCCCATTGCCTTGTGATGACTAATTAAATCTGATTTACTTACTCTCCAAAGTTCAATTTCTTCCACACCTTAAGCAAAGAGCAAAGGAAAACTCTGGAGAATATAGGAAAGAAAAAAACAGATGGAAATGCAGGCATACCCACTGCTGAGATATTGGCTTCTTTTAAGCCAGCTGAGAATAACTCTGTCTTTTGAGGAGTCAATTAATACTTTTTGGTAGGATCCTTCAATTCTTTGGCCTCTGGTTGATTCATGAACAGCTGAAGAGCAACAGGTTTTTTCCTTTTTACCATGTAGTGCAATGCCCAACAGCTGCCTTTTCTAATATGCAGTGATCACATCAGCTCACTGAATTTCTCAGTCCAGTCATACATTCTCCTTGTCTTCTGTTATTCACCAGTGAGCCCTGTTTGTATGGTTAGTGCAGTTCTAAAACCACCTTTGCAGTTATGCTCAAAACTAAAGAATTTTTCCTTGGTTAAAAAAAAAAAAAAAAGCTTGCCTAGTCTATCACTGTGTTTCATAACCACCTTAAACTGGCTGAAGTCAACAACACAATCAAAAAGATAAGCTTCACCCTTCCTCCTACCTCAGTCCTGCCTCTGCACAAGATCAGCACAAGGATTTGGACAACCACATAATGAGCCAGATCAGGAAACTGATCCAAATTAAAAACGAGCTTGGCCCCTGAAACATTTGCTTTCCCCAGCCATCTGAGTTCCCTGGGCCTGTTCCGCTCGCAGCTGCACAACAACTGTGCCAGCACAGAGCGGGTGGGTGACACAGGGTTAGGGCTGAGCAGCCCTTCTGGAGGAGGGAGGGTGGGACTCTTTCACTACTGACTATTTCACCCAAGAGTGACACGGAGCTCAGGCAACCTGACTTAGAATCCAGAGCCTTTTCCTTTTCTGTTTGTAATCATTATATAAAATGGGCTGAGTATTTTGTCACAAAATATCAACAAAAACATGGAAGTAAAGGCATGCTTTTAGATGCAGTATGTGTCATTTTGTTAGTCTTCCAGTGATGTGATGTAGTTGTCTCCTCTTTGGGTATAAATGAGACAGAACCCTCTATTGAGACAATTACCATGGTTTTTCCAGCCTTCACACATTGCCACAAGCAGTCCTGCTCCAAGGCTCCTTATCCCATGGATGTAGTGCAGCTGTGTGACCATGGCAGTCCTGAGTCCTGCACACCAAGCTGTGGCACACAGCCACTCACAGCACAGCCCAGGCATTTGGGCATTGCTTGTGCAGCCACTGCAGCCAAGGGACCAAGAAATAACACCTCAGGATTGCCAAACCACCTTTGATTTCTTTTCTCATAGAGTTATTAGCTTTAATTTTGTCTCTGCCACCTGTCTGAATAAATTTTAATACATCATTCTCTGGTGGTTTTCGCAACAAGATGTAACTGGGACAAGGACTGTAAGAACTTGAAAACAGTAATTAAAGTGGGAGATAAGATTAATCTTAGTGGTGTCTTCCAAGAAACCAGCAATAGAGCTAGTTTATTCCAGTTATGTAAATCTTTTTAAGCTGAATGACTGAAGAGAAATTTAATTTTCAAAGAACCAATAATGTTTGATTACACCGAGTCCATTATCCCTTGCTGAGGTGATAGCCAGGAGAAAGTGAAACTACCTTCAAAAGCTTCTGTGTGGATTCAGGCAAGATCCAAAGGGAGAATTCCATCCTCAAGAAAGTACAATAGTGGTGCAGTGCAGTGGGCAGGAATACTGTGATTGCTGGAAGCACGTGATGAGCTGTCAGAACAGAGGGCAACCTCCCTTCTTTACCAGAAATGTAACACTGCTGGAGCAAAGTCCTTACATCAGAGTCTAATGAGAAAACAGCCAATAAAGGAGAGAAGGGAGTGCCCTGCTCAATACTTTGTTTCAGCCCAAATCTTTTCGAATCGTAACTTTTAATAAGAATCTTGGCAGCTTTAGGTGGGCACATTAATCTTAAGGAAGTAATGAATTTAGGTCTGATTCCCATCATCCCAATGGTGGAAAAGATGAATGACTACTCAATCTGATCAAAGACCTTTCTGGTATCTGCAGATAGATTTATGGCAGAAGCCTTCTTTAATATAACAGAGTAATAATACATGTAATAACCTTGTAAAATTATCAAGTTCCACATTTATTCTATATGAATCCCACTTAATCATGGTGGGCCAGTTTAGGAAGAACTTCTGAGAGCGAAATGGATTTTTTCTTTTTTTGCCTATGACAGTGAGTCAGAACACTAAGGCAGGTCCCAAGTAGATCTTTGACTCTATATAGAGTCAAACTCATGTAGGGCTTATTCTAGAAAATAGCCAGACACCCAAAAGCAGGACTATAGAGAGCCCTCATGTCACAACTGCTACCTTCAAGGCCTTTCACAACTTAGTTCCTTTTTTTCCTGTGCTTGTACTGTGTCTAGACAGGACCTTGTATCCAGATGGGCTTGGAAAATCATATGCAGTGCTGCACAGTTATGATGACCTCCTAAAAATGCTCCTTACCTTCTCCCACATGCTGTCTTCTGCCTGAGGCACCTTTCCCAAACAGATCTGTGTAGTTGCTAAGCAGGCTGCATATCCTATGTTAATAATGCTGAGGTGGGAGGCTTGTCTAATACCTCACCTAATCAAAGACAAAGCAGACAAGCTGTGAAGGATAGAGGGTGATAAATTTTACCAGCCAGACCAAGAAAGAAGGCAATAATGAAATCCAGTATCCTTAGAAAGCTATTATTCTTCTTGAGAGAACTGCCTCTTCTCTCTGAAAATATTGTTGGTATTTTCCCACGCTAGGACAACAGTGTAATGGCTGAAAAGAAAATTACCCCAGTGATTTTAATGTAAATAATAAGTTGTGTGTTTGATATAATTTAATTATTTAATTATCCATGAAACTCTTAATTTCTGGTAGAAACCTGGTGGACATGAAGGTGAAGCAAAGTCACTGACCTTGGAGCTAAACTGTCTCCATCCCTGGAACCTCTTGATTAAGCCAGATGAAGCCTGGCTGAAGTTAACAAGGAATAGCAAATCATAACCTGCATACCAACTTGGATTTTAAAGGAACACTGAAAGCTAATAGTTGTTGTAGCCACAATATTAGTTAGTAGTATTTCTTATATACTTGTTACATATTATAATAGTATAAAATATGCAGCATAATGAATGTCTTTTAGCACTCAGCCTTCTGACAATCAGTTTCCGAGACACAGATTTTAAAAATGGTTGGGCAGGTACTTGGTGAGATGTCAGAAATTAGAAGTTTATCTGCTTTATGTGCCTCAACTCCATTAAAATTCAGGTTCACAGGCCTTATGACTGATGGTGTCATCAGATTGTGCACCTGATCTGATGAAAACCCAGGCTGAGGGCTGCAGGAATGGTTCTTCTCTTTCTTCATTGCCCCAGCCTCATGGCCTGTTTTCCTTGCACCAGTCTGAGTGATCATGTAGGTGCAGAGCAAAAAGAGAAAAAACCCAGTCTCTGTTGCCTCTTGAGATAGCAGAGTTATTCAGCCCACTGCAAAGAAGGAGCATCAAGGTTGATACCCAGGTGTACATACCCCTGTGATCTCCTTTTTTCAGTTTCCTAATGTTATCCAAAAAAGCCAGGAAGAAGTTAATGATGCAGAGTATTAAAGTAGCCAGTGGAGTTAGAAGTGGTGTGTGCAGTGAGACACTGCTGATACTGCTCACCCACAGAGTAGTGGGTATGGACAGTCAGCTCTGAGTCCACATCCTAAAGCAGGGGGCAGATTTGAAGTTTTGTTCTGGCCAGTGTGCCAGAAAACCCAGCCAGGGAAGCCTCCAGGTGGATCTGACCTGAGCACACTGTTTCTGCCTTGTCCCCTGGCCTCCTCACGCCACTGCTCTGAAGCCAGGTCTACTCAGCCCTCTCCAGGACAACCACTCTGGTTATTAAACATCAGCAGAAGACTCTCCTAGGCTGTTTTATAGCCCTTTTTAGGGAAAGCAGCATATTAATGTGATCCTCCCCAAGCCTCAACGTAAGTAGAAAATAATTTAATTCTCTCATGCCAAAGGCAACCTACCAGTCAACCCTAACAACAACAAAAGCAGTAAAAACGTGGTTTTAACAAGACACCTGACAAACTGCAGTGCTTCCCTAATTATCTCCTTGTCATATCTGTTTAGTGTGAATCATGAATTGATACTTGAGCAATCGGGATCCAGTGGATGGAGCTTGTGCCTGCCAAGTCAGCGAGCAGAGTAGAGCTCAGGCACACGTAGGGCCTTTTCCATGTATTTCTCTGTGAGAGATGGGATCACTGAGACTGCCAAGCTCTTGAAGCAGATACTACTGCTGCATCCACTACTCCAGGACACCTGGACCCAGATTAAGCACTACTACAGTACAAAAAATGGTATCCATTTCATGTTTCTTCTGTACTTTGCTTGTAAATGTCTTGATTACACTGACAAAATTTAAACACCTCTCAGTTTGTCTTTACCAGTTGTATCTGCAGTCCAGTGCTACAGTCTATCTGTGTCTGCACATACAAAGAAAAGTTCACAGTAACTAACTGTGCTAACTGTAGTTGTGTACAGTGCAAACACAAAATACACGTTAAAGATGATTACCAAAGTTAACTCATCTTGAATCATTTAAGGTTCGAAATTTAAGTAGTAAAAGAGTAATTTTATTCCAGGCTTTCCCCATCAATATTATGGCATCATCCTGTGTGGGGGTTCCTCTACTATTATTGTAGTATAATACCTAACAACATAGCACAGTTTGCCTGTTTGCAATTTACGTGGTATTTATGTGGCAAAAAAATGGATGAATTTTAGATTATGAAGTTAGAAAGATGTGCTGATACCCTCACAGGCATAAACCTGGGCATTTTTTACTGCTGCTGTCGTGCTCCTTCTATGATCTTGGGCACGCCATTTCAATTCTGTGTCTTCAGACTCCCAATGCACCTGGGTGGGCAAGGACCTCTGTTCATCTGGTAAAACTCTCAGGGCCTTAAGTCCTCCAGGCCTCAGTGTTGCTGGATTTTATAATAAGGTTAAAGTCATACTCAGAACTGCCTATACATGTGAAAATTTACTAGCCTAAGCATAGGGATATAATTATGCCGGTATAGGCGTATCAGAATATTTTGCCACGTAGAAACATTTTGCACTTGTTGCTTCATATCTCCTTCCAGGAACGATGACTGAGTAAAAGCCAAAGTATTTGTTAAAGAATCAGTTTCAGTTCAATCTTGCTTGTGCAACACTTATCTGACTACTACAAAGATCCCTGTAAACACAGCAGGCAGGAGAGGCTCGCAGTTCCACACGTGGGCTCCAAACTTTCAGCCAGTTCCACTTTGGAGCTGACACTTGCAGGTCCAAATGGAGTTCACGTTCGTTTCAGAGGGACAGCGGCGTGAGGCCTCATTACTGTGGGTCTGGCTGCACCAGGAGCCTCACGCACTGTAATGGGTTCCCGGGCATGGATGAGGAGTGAGGGCAGCAATCCCTACGGGCAGGAGGATGCCCACCTGTAAAACACCTGGGGACAGAGAGTGCTCTGTCACTGGCACCTATTACAGCGATTACTTCACTATTAAGACCAGACCAAGTCGAGGCTGAATCACCTGCGGCAAGCGGCAGGACATGATCCTGTTCGATCAGGGATTGACTTTAACTCCAAGTCTGGCAGCATCCCCCGCTGTCCCCGAGGCCCCGCTGCCGGAGCTCCGCAGCCGCTCCGCCGGGGCAGAAACGCCCTTTAAGCCGCGGTGAGGGTCCCGGAGGGGGCTCACACCCGGGCTGGGCCGGGCTCTGGGTTGGGGCACACAGCAGCCGGGCCGGGCCGGGCTCTGGCTTAGGGCACACAGCAGCCGGGCCGTGCCGTGCCGGGGCCGCTCTCCGGCGGCGGGCGCAGCGCTCCCAGCGGGACCCGGCGGCGCGGCGGCGGGGGCGGGAATTTGGGGAGGATCCCTGGCCGGGCCGGTGCGTGTGTGTGTGTGTGTGAGTGAGTGTGTGTGTGTGCGAGTGTGCCGGTGAGCGGCGCGGGGCGGCTCCGGCCGCCTGACGCCAGCCGGGCCACATCCATCCCGCTCCCGCTCCCCGTCCCGCTCCCGGCGCGGAGGAGCTGCCTGCCGCCCGCCCGTCCCCGCCCGCCAGCCGGTAACAACTTCGCGTCCCCCCGCGCCTCTCCCTCCCCGCTCACTGCCCCCGGGGCCGGGCGGCCGTGCCCGCGCATCCTCCTCCTCCTCCTCCTGCTCCTGCTGCTGCTGCTCCCCCGCGGTTTCCCGGCGCGGGGCGGGAGCGGCTCGGGCAGCGCTCTCTCTCCCGCTCTGCTGCTCCCCGGCATGATGGCGTCCCTGCGGCGGGGACCGCTCCCGGATCAAGTTGGAGGGTAGGTGCCGCGGCGGGCCCGGCGGGCGGCAGAGCCCTTCCCCGCGGGAACCCGCCGTCCCGCGGCTCCTCCCGGCCCCGGCCCCACGGTGGAGCCCCGGCCGGCCGGGCAGGGGCCGCCTTTGTGTGTGCGGGAACAGCCCTTCGCCTCCCGCCTCGGCCCGGCCGCGTCCCTCTCCCTCTCCCTCTCCCTCTGATTTATCTTCTTTCTTCCTTTCCCCCCTTCCTTTCTTTCTTTTCTTTCCGCAGCCCCTTCCCCTCCTGTTCCCCCCCACCCCGCCACCCCTTTCTTCTTTAATGACAAATCTGTGCTTAGAGGTCAAGGAAAGTTCACTTTTTTTTTTTTTCTTTTCCCTGTTAGAGGGTTTGGATGCTTGAGATTTTCCCCCTCCTCAGTATAGTTGCTTCATATACTCGTACAGCCAAATAATCTTATCCTGAATATAGATCTTTAAAGCTTATTAAAATTTACTGGCGTGGAAATATTCAGTCATGCGTTTGAAAGGATCTGGGCCAAATACTGAGCTTTTTTTTTTTTTTTTTTTTTTTTTTTTTTTTTTTTTTTTAATATAAACTGAAGTCAGAGGGAGTTCTGACCGAGGCAGGGTTGCTGTGATTGCTCTTTTGTTAGTAGATCAGTCTGAAGAAGGTACGTTCTTACAGTTCGCTTTTACAGTATCTGGATAACAACAGCTTATTCTGAAAATTAATCGTTGTTTTGGTGTACTTTAGGATAAAATGCACGCCTACAGTTTTATTTGGGGAAGTATTTTAAGCAGAGGTTAATAAAAATAGTATTGTTAGAGCCAGATGGGGAGGAGTAAAAGTAGATGTGCATTTCAGATACAGGCAAATGGAACAGATCATTGCCTGAAACATGTCAGTGTTTAATGGATGTCAATGTTCAAAGATCCTGCACCTTAAAACGAACATGCTTAGGAAAGAGCTGTCATAACTGATAGTTGCAATCTCTTTTGCACACAGAGGGGAAGTCAGAAACAGAAAACTTGTTTAATATTTTTTCTTCCAATAGTTATATGTGTTTTTAAGCAGCGCTCAGGAGTAAGAATAAAAACTGTAGCTTACCCTGCCCGCGGAGAACACTTTTCTTTGCAGGTGTGTGTCTGTAATTCTTCATGTGGCTGACTGTATGCACCTTGTCGTGTCAAACAATAGAAGCAAATCATGTGAGGAAACCTAAGTTTGGCTTATTTTTTTCTTTCGCTTGTGAGTAATGACTTGGCTGAATTATGAGACGTGAGTTTTTTAGTCGCAACTGATTAATACCTAATTTCCCCCCTGAACCAGAGAGCAGTGCTATGAAGCTTTGTCAAGATTCTTGTTGGATTTTAGTGCAGATTTTGAGTGCTCACTTCTCTGTCGTGACTGGAAGAACATCAGTATGAAAATGAGAGGGATCTGGCCCTTTTTGGAGTTCTTGCTGTGGTCTTAGGGATGAAGTGTTGCAATTTACTTCAGACTGTAAGTAGGTGCTTGAGAGAAATTTCCCTTGATTTGGGTGATCCAGAAGGCTTCCACAGCTATGAGAAATGATCAGTTCAAGGCATGATCAGGTTACCTTAAGGGTAGGGATTTGTCCTTGCATCTGTTTTGACCCCATTACCATTGGGTATGTAATCAAATACATTTTTTTCCTGCTCTGTTCTGTTCAACTTGCTTTTTTGTGTACCCTTGAAGATGTGATGATCCGATACTTTTGAGAGAAGTGACAGAGTAAACAGATGGAGATCTTTCTGTTTTGGTATAAATATTAACTATCAAATCAAATATTTGAAAACTGAAGAGTTTAGTGTTTGCTTTTCCTCTGTAGTTTGAAAACAGAAGTAAAGAGTTGAATGTGAAGAAAAACAATACAAAGGTTAACGAAAGTGCTACTTGTGTTTCTGAGTACTAGGAAATTATTCAGATTAAACTATGAATTTCTTTGCTTGCTATAAAGATTTAATTTTTAAAAATTAAGGAGTTATGACTGTTTTGGGCATTTTTGTTTTTTAAATTAAAGCATGAATGTACTGGATGTTGCATATTGCCAGTGTTCTGCTCTGTGCAGCCCAAGCTGTGTGTGTAAAATATCATTTGAGTAGTCTTACAGGCCTAATGGAGGCATCATCTCAGCTTTATAAATAATGTAAGTTGTGTATAATGTGGAGTCTCCAGAGACTGCAGAGAAAGCATCATTACCAGCCTTTTCAACCTGCTGGAGATCTTAAATTGATTTACAGCACTGAACTGGTGCAAAATGATACATCAGGATGACACAGGGTCAACCTGTAAAAGTCTATGATGTGAGCCTGTTAGTTCAGTCATCATAATTAAACCATATTATGAGGGCAGTGAAGCAAGTGTCTGTGACATGTCCCATTGTGCTTCAGATACGGCTGGTTTAAGAATCAAATAAAGAGAGCACTGTGTGTATTATTTAAGTTATGCAAAGAGTAGTTGAAATTAAAGTTTGTGGCCCTGTGAAGAGTAAAAGCTTGAACCAATTTAGGCTGACTCTCAACGTCTTCCCTGCAGTCATTAGGAGCTGAAATAGATGAAGGCATGTGCAGCTTCGGGATGTGTGTGTGGGGAAGTGGTTGTGGGTGAATCTCTGACTTTTATCCATCCTTTCTCAAGGACCAGCTAGACTTTACCTGCAGAATGTGCTATCAGATATCAAAGGAGCACACAGGCAAACAAGCCAGTTGTTTGGCTTTTTTCCCCCTAGCATTTCTATCCTACTGAAATTTGTAACTGCCTGTTGAAACATTGCTGCAGATATGAGTTCTTGTATAAGACAGAGCATTTAAGTCATTTCTTGAACTGTATGGCCAAACTTCTTCCAGAAGAGAGACTGTGATTTTGAATATGAGTTTGCATAGTTTCACTTTTTTTAGTGAAGACAACAGTGGCTATTTGTGTTTTCCTTTAACAACCTAGAAAATAGCATGCCACAGGTAGTAAAATGTTTGCTAAATACTCAGCATCTTAGGTCTTGCTGTTTCTGCTGGTAAAATCACTATGATGTGTTTTGGGAAAAATCCTGCAAAAACACCTTTTTCTTTTTTTTCTTGCTGCTAGTCAGTGTGCTGCTTGGGGATTTGAGAGGTTTGCATTTTTTAGTGTTTAAACTAACTCCTCATACCTGAATTGGTGTGAATTTTTAATCTCCTGAGGTTCTCCCAGCCCAGAAAGAAATGCACCTCATTTTTATTCATAAATATAAGTAAAAAAATAATTTTGAGGCATGGAAGTAAAGCAGACAAAATAAATGGTCACTAGTGGTAAGAGATTTATTAGTGGCCAGTTCAGTTGCACCTCAACAGCATGTGCTTTAGACAAGGTGCTTTTTGAGTGGCAGATAAAGGAATTAAAGCTCACTTTGCCATGCAGTGGCTTTTACAGTGTGGATGTGAAGCTGTCTTCTGCTGTGTCAGTGCAGATGGAGAAACTACCTGGATTGGAGAGAGAGCCATAAAATCTGTGAAAATAAAAGTCAGATTGCACAAATTGCTTTATAGTTAATGAAGTGAGCCTGGTTAATGTGTGGGGGTTTTGTTGGTTTTGTTTCTGGTTATTTTTTTAATTTCTGGTTTAGGTTTTCATTACAAACTCACCCACTTTTGCTTTCAGAGTGGGGAAAGGTCTGTTTTCCCCATAAAAACTTCACTGTTTTTCCCTGTAGTAACAGCAGAATAATGTTCTTCTACTGGTCTTTCTTCTGTGTATAGCAAAAAACGGAATGCATACCAGTCTTAATAATTAAAAGATGATATGTAGTTCCTAGAAGTTTTCCTTTAAAATGTACTGGGTGGAAAATTGGAGTTTAAAATATAAACCCCAAGCTGGCAAGAAAGGCTTGAAATGCTGGTGATGTACAGGCTCATCTGCACAGGCATCGTGCAATTCTCAAGCTATTTTGCTAAAGCTGTAGAACAGCATAGAGAATTTTTATTTTAGAATGGACAGTTCTGCTTGGGGTGGGAAGGAAGTTATTTTAAATTGATATTTTTTAAGTTTTAGAGTTGTATCCCTGCAGTGTGGGGCATAACTGTTTCCATTAGAATGTTACTATTCTTCATGATTTGAAATAACCAGAGAAAATGTTGGATGGGGCCTTTTGTGGAGGGCTTTACAGAGGATGGATTCAGGGGTGAGGACACCCTTGGCTGGCTAATGGCTGCCACAAAGATCCCTATCCTCCTTCTCAGACAAATGGTAATTTGCATTACAGAAGCTTTTCGGGTTGCTGTGTATTTGAGTGGGGGATGCCTGTGTTTTTTAACGGAATAGAGAAGGCGAACATTTCATAAAATGGGCTGATTTCAAGGAATGAAAACGTTTTCTAGAATGAGCCCAGATCATACAGGATTCTCTCCCTGCATCCATTTGACGCCTGCATGTGTTGGCACTGGAAGTTCCTTAGTTTAATAGGAACAAAGGGCAAGCACACTACTCCTAATTATACTGTGTGAGGTCAAGTATTGTACACATGAAACACTGAACTCTGTTGAGCTGTGGAGATGGGTCCATTGGTATTATTTTTTTATTCTGGGAGAGGAGGAAGGACGTGTCAGGGACTGTGGCAGTGGGGTTGCTCTGGTGGAAGGATTGTGGGGCCATAGTGCCACACAGCAGCTGGGCTGAGCCAATTCCAAAGTGTTTTCTGTAAGCACAGATTGCTTTGCTCAGTTATACTCTTCTGGTGATTGCTGTCTTGGAAATTGTGTAGAAGCTGAGTTTAGATCAGGGGTTGAAGCTTTTTTCTTCCTGTCTCTAGACTTGCCATTGTAGGCATGCTGAGCTATTCTGGACACTTGCACAATTTGGTTGTTCTAATGCGGCTCTGTAATTGTTCTCTGGATTATGTCACTTTTATTCCAATATGTGTTATCCACTCGGGAGAGTGATATTAGAACAGATGTCACCAGTCTCTCCCATTTGGTTCTTCCCCCACCCTTTCTCCAGCATGCACAGGCAAAGTCTAGAGTACAAGGAGGAAAACAAATTATTTTTAAACATGCCTTTATATAAGTCATTATATTTAGGCACTGTTCAAAGCAGTATCATCCAAACCCAACTATTATGTTGAGTTGGCATGTAAGCAAATCATTAATGTGGTTCACCAGTGATTTCTGAAGCATTATTTCATATTTCTGTACTCATAAAGGGAACACTCTTCCCAACATGGCAGCAGATGAAACTGTCTAAGCCAGTGTAGACAGTCTGAATTATAGCACTTAATGATATTCAGAAGCATATCACTTGCATGTTTTTGTCATTAAAACTACTAAAATGCTAATCCACATCAAAGTGATCTATGGACTATCAAGTCAATATTGGGTAACTTGAAAATAAGATACCCATTAAATTTTTTTGCTGAAGTGATTATAGACAGAATCATGAGAGTTTTCACTGTCTCCTCATGTCTCTCCCCAGCATGGGTCTAAGACTCTCATCTGCCCTCCAGTTTTGACTGATGGACCTTCCTTCATTCATTACTTGGAAGTTTTTTGAGGGCAAGCTGAAAATATGTCCTCTCAATATAGATTTCATCCGTGAGTAGAACTTGGATTTCAGGGTTTATTCTACAGAGGTGGCAAGACTGATGTACATGTTTAAGGACGTGTCCAAGTAGATGAAAGCAAAAAAAGCATATGAGCACACACTTGACACTTCTGTAGCAGGCTGAAAAGTTTTCCATGAATTCAGAGAATCTTGTATGTTCAGATTGATTGGTGCATGCAGTGACCATAGTTGATAATACCTTTACTTGCTTTTCTTTCTCATTGCTCAGCACTGCGAACTGGTATCTCATTCTTCAGTGTTTATGTGAAAGATTAAATTGCTGAGATATTTCTCTTGTAAATAATTTCAGACTTCTGATTTCAAGCATTTTAAGGCATTGAAAATAATATCAGCATTCTGTCTAATGTAGCATGTTGAAACCAGGGCATGAGGCTCTTAAAGATATTGTATTCTTACAATGGTGTGTATATAGGATCCTTCAAGTGGATATATGTGCCATATGTGTGTGTGCAAATATGAATACCTGAAATAATAGTCAGTGCTGTTGAAAGTTAAATTGTTTCGATCAGATAAAGGTAGGCTACACCTATATATAGTTGAGAAGAGCCTGTAAATTTATCAAGGTCTATGTATGTAATAACTATTTATATATAAATACTTAAATGCTGTTTAAATGCTTAAAAGCCTAAAATCAGTTTTGGTTGAAGATGAAGTAAATAACTGGAGAATCATGTTGCAACAAATTGTGGCTTCCCCTTAAATGTGTCTCTAAGGGTGATAGGAGGAGGAAACATCTGCTGTTTGGTCAGATGCTGTTAATGAGCTGCATATTTGACTTCATTCTGCCCATGTATTTCACCTTTGTATCTGTTAGGTTTCATTTGAATATTGATGTGGGAGGAATTAATCAAGCACCCTTGTTGTCTTACATGCATCCTACTAGTAAGGACTTTGATTCAACTGATCTGTTGAGGGAAAAATATGTAGCTTGTAGCTGGACATATTTTCTGTGGTAGGGGAGAGAGGGGTCCCAAATTTTTGTCAAGATAAACATGGTAGTGTGTGTAAGAGAGAGGGTGGAAGGTGGTGTGGAACTGACATCTCCTGTTCTTTCAGATGATGCTTTAATTCTCTGGAGTGTCCCTGTAATTTATCCAGCTGGAGAATAGCAAAAAATGTATTGGTTGGCTTTTTTTTTTTTGTTCTCTGTTGTTTTTTAACTACTTTCCTTTTCTTTCTAGCCCTCCCAAGATGTTGTAAAACAAACTCTGCTAATGTTTTGGTAGGACAAAATACTTGGCAGAACACCCTTGCTCACTGTTGGCCAGTTGTCTTTTTTCCAAGGGTTTCTGGGCTGTCTTACATGAAGCAAGAAATTTACTTTCAAGTTAGGCCACTCACTAGCACCTGCTTAGGAGTGTAGATTCTACTCCCAGGTCCTGAAAAGTTATTAAAACTGGCTGATCAATAAAATGCAGTCCTGTGTGATGAAGGGTCTTTCTCTCGATATCTAAATGCTCTGGTGTGAAATTTGGCATATCTTTGCCACTGATGTGGTTTCTGGGCTGAAATATACTTTGGGGAAGGTGGGTTTGGATGTATTTTAATCTAGGAAGGGCTTTATTCAGGTTAGTAAAACTAGAAACTACAAGATGATTTATTTTTTTAAATTCCACGTGTAATAAAATAATCCATCCTGCCTTTGAAGATAGGCTGGGAGACAAACAGGACGTGAACATGACAGGGCTTAGTTGTGGTTGCTTAAGGTGCATCTGTGATGAGTATGGAATGGAAACCTCTGTAGGTCACAATCTTCCAGTAGCTCACAACCAGTGAAAAATGGGGTGGAAAAGTGGCTTCTTTCCTGGGCTGTAGGTGAAGCAAGGTGACAGCAATGAGGGCTTGGTTTTAATAGAACACAGCCATACATGAAGCCAAACTTCAAGGGCACAAGCATGAAAGGAGGAAGAGCTGATTCAGAAGGTTTCTGGACTCTCTGAAGTCATCAAAATCAGGGAGAAAGCAGCTTTCTTGCATGTCTGCCTGTGCACAGCAAACGAAGCTCAGTCCCTACCTCAGTGTAGCAGCACTTGATGCAATGTTGTAGTTGTGCCAAGGCAAGCAGAGTTCTATCCAGTTTACTTGAAACAGTTGCTTTCCTGACGTGTGACCAGATTAATTGGCAGGTGGCTGAGAACTTTACAGAATCACAATATGGGTGAGATTGGAAGGGACCTCTGGAGGTCATTTGGTCCAGGCCCCTGCTCAGTCATGGCCCTATAGGTTGCCCAGGACCGTATTTGGATGACTTCTGTTTTTCCAGTTGTGTGACAACTGCTCTATTGTTTTGTCCCAACAGTGAATAAAGTAGATTTGAAATTTATTTGAGCCTCAAAAACCTGCCAACATGTACATGATGGCTTCAGGGATTGCTCCATGCATAATGCCGTTACACTGGTTATATTTCAAATGTGTGGTAGCATTTCAGGAGTCCCAAACACATCTAAAGCATGTGCTTCCCTGTACAGGGTGGAAAGAGGGAGATGGGAGGGACAGAGAGCCAACTTGAGTGGCTTTACTGAGGTCTTACCCTGAGTCTCCAACATTCATGACCAGAATTTCATCTCCCTTCACACAGTCTCTTGCTCTTTGCAAAAGAGTGAGTGAGCTGGTAGGGAATATTTTGGTGTCTGCTGGCCGTGCTGTGAGGATGAAGGGATAGGAGGTTGTGTGAAGACCAGTAGTGTAAGCCACTGTACAAGGGACAGGGTGAGGTGGCTGTGCCAGGGACAGGAAGCAATGAGCTTAAACTGCAGAAGAAAGAGAGAAGGAGAGAAAGAGCCAGAGCTGTGTGGAACTGCCCATGGGAGGCTGCAGAGGAGAGGTATGAAAGACTTCTAGATAGCAAGGAGCTGATACCTGAAGCCCTCTGAAGTTCTACTGAAGCACTCTGAGTGCATGGCCATCTCTACTACAGCATTGTCAGACACTTTTCCTTTTTATCACTAAAAAGATAGATAGAACAGAACTTGGTTCTGTCATCATCTTAGTTCTGTTAATTACCTGGTGAGTGCAGTGATGAGCTATACTAATCTGAAAAATGTGAATTTTGACCTTGCTGAATGTCTTGGAAAAGCTGACTTACATATAGGTTGCCATCTTGACTATTGCAGTTTCCTGTTCTGCATTTTTGCCTGCTGCTGGCTTTACAGTCTGGCCTATTTAATAAGAGGCCCTTTATTATCCATGCTAGCTAGTGTCAGTGTTAAGTGCTTTCTCTTGGATGTAGTAGCCAAAGGAAAAGTCTTTGTATTTATTAGCTTAAAAACTTAGGATAATGCAATTATAGTTTCTGTAATGTGTCGTATTATATTTCATGTGGAAAATATTTTATAAATGCTCTCAGCTTAAAACTGTGCAGTGTGTGATATTTTTTGGATAGATGGATATGAAATGGTTCTTTTTTTTTCCCAAGTTTGCTGTCTAGCTACTAGAACAGAAGGCAGTGGCAGTACAGGGAGGTTGAATTGCTTGCTGGAGTGTTTGGTTTTTCAGAACCAGCCAAGGCAGGGCTCCTTGCTCTGGGCATGAGAGCAGGTTTTGCAAATCAGCTGAAGTACTTGTGTCTGAATGTGAGCTAATCTTTGACCTGGATGTCACTTAAAATTGGAGGGTGGCAGCTCCCTGAGGTGGAAAGAACCCTTAAGAGCTGGGTTTCTCTCAGTCCCAGCCATGGATTTCTTTGTGTAGGCTGACTGGGTGACATCGGTGCTCGGAGCTGATCCCCCAGAATGTGTTTTTTGTTTTATGTTGGTTCTGCCAGGTTAGGAATGTGAGCTGACTGAGAGGTATAGGGGAAGTTATGTTGCACTACCAAGGCTGGCACAAGGGAGTAAAGGGAAACCTTTTCCTTCTGGGTGGGGGTGAGCCCTTGGGGCTGCTCGTTGGCTTGTGGATCTGTGACCTTGCTGGCCCGAGGCAGCTGCTGGAGATAGCCACTCACAGGCGAGTGCTGTAGCGCTCCCAGATGGAGACTTCCTTAAAGTGCCTGCCAAGGAAAGGTCTAATTTACAGGGGTTTTTGTCCAGATACTTATGTTGGTGATTAGCAGGGAGAGACTCGACTGCCAACAGTTACGTCAGCCACAAAGCCCCAGTGTAGCTCTATTGGCAGCAAAACGACAGTGATTAATGGAGCAGTATCTTTTATGGGGGGTGAGGGAGGACGGATGGAGAGCAACACTTAAACAAGCTTCTCTGGTCAAGTGTTGTTTTGCTGGTATAAACTGCAAGCTGTCTTAGAGATGTTTTTCCAGTTTAATGCAACTGCATGAGCAGAACAGACATCACACAGCATGTCCTGTGTGAGACAGGACAAGTGTTTTTCCTATGGAGGAAAAGAATGTCCAAGTTTAATTTCTTGGTAGTAGAAACTTTATTCTCCTCTTTAGAGGATGAAATAACTTGAAACAATTGGCAAACTGGGTACAGTTAGCATTATCAAGAAATCAGAGAAAAGGCAAACACTTAATCCACTAAAAACCCTTCTGTAAAAGCAGATTGGTGTTACCAGAAATCACTGCCAGTGATGACAGTTAGGACACCTGAAGCTGATCTGTGCTGTGAGTCAGTGCACTGTTTGTAGCTTTCCTGGGTTCTGCACCACTGCATAAATCACTTTCAGATTTTTGGCTTTCGATCCACTTTTCTCAACAGAAATTTAGGAAGCATTTGTTTTGGTGCTATATGGTAAATGTGTTTAAATGCCCTTACTGATTTTCTGTACTTGCATCTTTGTAGTGTATTAGACTATCTACAGATTTATGATACAAACTGTAGGTATTTCCGTAGTGGTGGGAGCTACTACTTCTCCTGGTGCAGAACAAGGTACTCACTGCATTCCCCTGCTGCTGTGCTGAGGATCTCTCCAGAACATGGGAATCTGACAGTAACATCTTTTTCATTTTTATCTCCGGCTTGGCTAGAGGCTGCTTTGCAGAAAGCATCAGCATTAATTGGCATAAATGCTCCAGGGCTATTTTCTGTAAGTTGGCTGGATAACTGTTCCCTTTGCCCTTCTCCCCCACAATTTGTCTGGAATGACTCTTGCTCATGGTCAGACCCAGGCATCTCCTGTGGTGGTGAACTGGAACAGTTTAGAACTGGCAGTGCTGATGGCAGGCTGCTTTGGCTCAAGTCTGATATTCCTGATTTTTTCCATCACACCTTTGCTTCCCTACCTTTTTGCTTTCACTGATTTGGGACATGAGGACTCTCAATCTTTCAGGTCAGCCAGCAGTCAGGGTTGTTTGAGCCTCAAGGCTTTTTATCTCGGGAGCTGGGGAGTGCTGATTTCAGCCCCAGAATGAAAGACATCTATGTAATAGCTAAAAGACAAGGAGTCTGAAATCTTTGTCTGTTCTTTCTGTGCACTAGCTTGTAGCCTAGAAGCAAGTAGTCTTGGCAAGCGACTTTGGAACTTGGAGTTCTTCTGTCCATCCTCAGTACCAGGCCAGCTGTGACTGTTTGTTCAGTAGCAGACAGCAGTGGAAAATTTGGAAGCATTGTGGCTGTTCTAAGCTAGCCTGCTGCTGGCCTTGCAGAGCACGTGGGAAACAAAAATGTGTTTTGGTGTCTTGACTGTAAGAGACTTTGCAGAGTCTCTTTGCAAACTTTGCAAAACCTGACTTTTGAAACTTCAGACTGGTCTCAAAAAATTACAGTGGAGTGATTTGTAGGTTGCCTTATTGCCATATGCACAGTCATACAGGCTCTGTTAAGAAGAAGAGCTTGCAGATAAGGAAAGGGTACTGAGTGATTCTTTATGTGGCTTGGTTCCTCTTCCAAAAGTCATGAAAAGCTTACAGATAACCAGGGAATCAGACAGATTACAGCCTTTTCTCCTGTTGTAAAACCTCCGTATTGCCAGTAAGCCATGTAGGAGGATATCTCCCACTTCCTTTCAAGCTATGCTGTTCCCAACTGCTGTATTAACTATCAGTTCCTATCTGTGGGTTGAAGCCTTTGTACAGAATGCTCCAAAGCCTTGATCTCAGGAATATGAGAAAACAGTTTGATGTGAGATTCTGCAGATGTTCTGGCACAGGGCTGTGACAGCTGCTTTTGCCTCATCCCACAGTTTTTTGGATCTCTCTGACTTGTGTATGTCTGCACCCTTGTTTTGCCCTTTTGGAAGGAGAAAAATTTGTCCATGACTTCTGGGTCTCTTTTTAGTGTAGGCACACTCAGAGTTGTACCTCACCTGCAGGTAAAGGCTGCAATCAACCCTTTCTAAGTGTTTGTGGGGGTATTTTAAATGTTAACCCAAAGTGTCCTCGACTTGGTCTCAAGAGGATCCCTAATTTGTACTTGCCTGTAAATTGCAAAATGCTTTAAAGAGTTTGTCTTGAAGCTGGAGGGGCATCTATAAACACTGTGATGTTCCATTTATAAAGGATCTGTGACTTAGGATGGCTTGATAAATACCAAGGAACTGCCAGGGAGTATCTTCTGTGGTGGGGTTGTGCAGCTGCTCCTCACTGTCCTGAGGACCTGCAGCACACTGGGCTTTGTGTCATCTGGAGTCCAGTCCCAGTTTTCAGAAGGCCACTCATGACATGCTGTAATTAAATAATGTTTCATTGGACAGTGGAAGTCTGGCAAATATTGGTGTTTGTGTCTGAGTTGTATAAACTTGGCTTGGAAAGCTGTGTCATCTCTAAACACTTTCTCAGTCCACAATGGTAGTTGTGAATTGCAGGGCGCTTGATGAAATTCAATGTGGACATTTTAAAGACATGAAGAAGGTACAGTGTTTTAAAAGTTGTTTAAAGGCAAAAAAATAGCTCTCTAGTTTTCACTAGATAAAGTAAAAACCAGGAAAGCTGGAGGAATCCTTTTAAAAAAAGTAAAGCATGCATCTCATGAAATGCACTGAAATGTCTTTAGCATTCACAAACTGACTCTTCATATTTTAGGTGTCTAAATGGTTGGTGGAGAACTAATTTGTGGAAAGATTAATTGAACAGCATTACTTTTTTGGTTTAATTTTCATCAGTTTGTTCTGTTTTGCTGAGGCTTGACCCAATAACTCTTTCATTAGTGGATAATTTTTCTTCTCAGTTTTTGTCATCTCTTGATTTGGTGGAGGATTCTGCTTTAAAGCTGGGGATCTTGAGCTGTAATTTAACATCTTTACTTAATCTCTGATAAATGAGGTCTGGGTCACAGTCTTTAGAAGTGGTTTAATGCAGCTGATGTAACTGTATTGGTGCATGCTCTTGGTGAAATGAATCATTTGTAGGAGCAGTGACTTGCCTCAGCTGAGCATAACTGGAGTGCATTTGGTGGGGTTCCCCTCCTTAAAATACACCCTGTTGGAGCACTGCTCTGGCTGGGGCTGACAAACCCCTCCTTAAATTCATGCAGTGTGTGCTAGACTTTGCTGTTCTCTGAAGACAAAACACATCTTGCATTTTATGAGCTTCACTCAAAAATTTTGATGCTTGAGTGGTGATAGGCATTTTTCTTTCTTTTCTGTTTTTAAGGTTTTCCTTTTTGCTGCAGATGTATGTTTTAACTGCCTAAAAAAAAACCCTGAAAGTGACATGTCAGTAAATTTTCCCCATCTCACCTGTGAAGGAAGTTCTTCCCGCCCTGTGCTGATGAATTGGAGGGAAATGCTTTTTTCAGCTGATAAAAAGAAATAAAATTCCGTGCCCTTCCCAAAGGAGGAATTCAACAATTGGACAAGTGATGTGGGACCATGTGTTGGTTTGTAAAAGGATATAGTTTGTAAAGATGTTTCCTTTGATGCCTGTGATGAATATGGATGTGTTTCCCTTGGAGAGGGTTTTGATTAAATTATGCAATTAGAGCTGACCAGACAGATCTAAATATAGGAAGAGGTTTCAGTTATCCTGCCTTTGTGTGTATTAACACACCCACACAGATGTGTGTTTGTTATTGTTGTAAACAACACCTGTTTTCTAAAGACAGTTCAAAAAGTCAGGAAAGGGAATGGTCTTTGTGGAAAAAGGGAGTTATGCAGGACTTTTATGATGAAAGGGAAAAAAAATTAATCTGTTTTCCCCAGATTTTCCACCTTTTAGAAAAGGACTTCTAACTTATTTTGATAGCTAGGCTAGTCCTGGCATCCTTGTGAGTGTTCACAAACCAGCACAAACCAGTGCTCCAGTCTGGTCTTAGAGGTTCTCCTTCATTTTTCAGGACTTGGTCTGTGTCATCTAACAATGCTGACTGAGATCCTTGGCTGCTCCTGTACTCCTGAGTGCCCTTAGTATCCTGGTGGGACAATGTGTGGAGTTTAGAGACACCACAGCACAAATGAAAATGATAAACCTGCCCCAAAGATGCGCAATGAAATACTCACTGTTGTGGCTGGGGATCCGTAATGTCTCTTGACAACTGTTTCTTTGGATGTATTTTTCTTTTGACTTTCTTGTCATAGTTTGAGGATTTTTTTTAGAGACCTTTAGCTTGGAGAGAGTGAAGAATGAAGAGTCTCTTCCTACATAGCATTTAGGAAAAAAAAGAAACAACCCAATGCCTTATGAACACTATTCCGGCAAGTTTCATGATTCACAGTCTTGTATTCATCTTATAGGTTATTTTAGTGAAGTTCATATTTTGCAGTCCCATCTGTGCCAGAGTTTTGACTAAATCATCAAGTTACAGTTTCTTCCTGACCTTGGTTAAAGTACTAGGCTGCGGTTTTAGAGATAATCTTTGAAAGCACATCCGATTCAGTCCCACTGCTCGCTGACACCAGAAGGGATTTGTGCACACCTGGGTGGATGTTTTGATCCATCCTACTTGTACTAGCCCTGCTGTGCACCAGGCTTCCTGACCAAGTCTCTTGGCAAACTTGGTTTTAGTTTTTTCCTGTAGTCTTGGCCATATAAAATATATATAAAACAAGTGTGGCAAGGAGACCAGCAGGCGGTAAAGGGAGAGCTGGTGCTTTGTGACTTTGTGGAATCTCACATGCATCTGAATGCAAGGATGAGTAAAGCTCAGCAGTGTGTTTTTCATCTCTGGTGAAAAAGGCAGGATTTGAGGATCTGATGATCATTTAAGAGGCTATATAGTTTGAGTGTTTTTTGTAAATGTGGTGGAGATAAAATTCACTAAGGATGTGGTGTTTAAATTTGTTTTCAGGAGTATGTTTTTCAGTAGGTCAAAACAGTTGCAAAGGCATTGGGAAGAAATGTTCTTAACCAGGACAAGGGCAGATCTAATTGTTGATGCATGTTTGTTAAAACTGGGAAAGAGCTTTTGCCATGTTCTTTTCTCACAGTGATATACTTGCTTAGAAAGATTTCTGTGCCTTTTTAGTTGTGTTGTAACACAGGATTCAGTTTCTAATGTGTATGGAAAGTGGTTATTTTTTCCCAGGGAAGCAACAGTGAAGTTACCATGCATCTTTCAAATCTAGTACCTTCAAATCCAGAAGACCTGTAAGAATTTGCTATTGTTTTACTCTTGCAATTGTGGTAGCTGGAACTTCAAGGGCAAGGAGCAGTGCCTTGTCTGCCAGGAGCCAGGTGAGGAGGTGGGTGGGAGAAAAGCTGTGGTTCACTGTAGAGCCTGGCCAAACACTGTGTTCTTGCTCTGCACTGTGGGGAGCACTGGGAAGGAGCTGGCAGATGCTGATAGTGTAAGGTTATCCCTTCATGCTCTGGACTAACACAGCAATGGGCTTTTTGGGGTTTGGGTCACTGTTGCCCTCCTCCCCTCTGCTGGTAAATCCTACATTGCCCCTAGGATTTCATTTTGCTCTACCCCTGCCTGCTGAACTAAAGGGTGCTTGTAGGGATGTGACAGGATTTTTCCTGTGAGCTGTGCAGTGATACATGGGAGATTTTCTTGGAAGGGCAATCCCTCAGCCAAATAGCACAAGGGATGGCCCAAGGGAAGCTTTGACAGACTGGGTATTTTGGGCTGTAACAGAGGTTACTTCACAGAACTGGCTGCAGATACCCATCCTCCTGGCCCTGGCTGGGTCTAAGTAAGGAAGAGAGTCTAATGCAGTGTCAGGAAAAATCCTGCCTACTCTGTTAGGTATGATGAGGTATTTTCAACACCAGTGTGTTCCTCTTTCCTCGAATGATGTGTTGTATATCAGAACACAGGATCACATATTTCAGTAGTTTTTTGAATTCTTTCTACCATGCCAAGAGAACATGAAAGAGTTGGGTTTTTTTCTTTTCCTTCTTGTCATTTCCAAACCTACAAAGGAAGCCAAGTCAGGTTTTGTACAAGCTCTCTAATGAGTTCTACAGCACTCTGATGTGAAACGTGCCTTCTTTTTGCATGTGTTGTAATGTTACTGAGGTTTCTACCAGGTTTAATGCATTTTTCCAAGATGAGCAAGATCTGATCTTCTGCCATAAGAAGGTGCAAAGAAAGAATTTGTTGACTAAAAGGAGGGTAATTCAGCAGAAGACTCCAGACTTTGTTTCACAAATCACATTACTTGAAGAAAGAAAGAGAAACTTTTTGCTGCCTGCTCCAAGAATAGGGAGCTAGATTAGGTTAGTGCACAATATGTTGTTACACTTCTACCACTGCAGCTGCTTAGACTTCATGCCTTTTAGTAATACATGGAAACTGTACATGGAGATAATTCCTGCTAGAATAAAGAGACAGCTCGCTGCCTTCTATGCCAAAATCTGTTCAGTTGTTTTTGGGTTGGTTTTTTTTTTTAAGGTCTAAATATTGTACTGATTACATGAGTTGCTGAAAATGTCTCTCAGAGAGGGTAAATGACTAAATATTTTTAAAGAAGCTAATTAAAATCTCTTTGCTTGTTGTTTCTTTATAGTGTTTACTAAGTACTAGATGCTGGGAAGAGGTATGCTGGCTAAGATAAATTGAGCTTTTAAAATGTAGTCATAGACTAGATAGTTTTCTCTATTAACAATTATTCTCGCTGTGGTTCCTGCCCATTTTTATGTCTAACTGTGCTAAGCATATATTAAAAATATTTAATAGGATCCTTGTTGCCAGCATCACTGAGCCTGTAATACAAATAATTAAATTAGTAGAAGAGTTAGAGTCACTTCTTGTTTGCCTGAAACTTGAAGTTGTTTTGCTCCCCCATCCACCCCTCTGGGAGAGGATCATCTAATTGTCCAAACCCTTTCTCCACACATCAAAAACAGTCATTTATGCAAAGTGGGACAGTTTCCTATGGGATCTCCTGTGGGAATTTGAAAGCACTCTCATTGAGTGTTTTACTGTCTGCTTCATGTTGCTGAAGGAGTTACTATCTTTTCTTTGATGGCTAGAAAAATAGGACTTCACTCTTAGGCCTTTTGCCTAAGTACATTTGTTTAAATACAAGGCTAGCCAAACAGATATATATATAAATATAATGTGTACTTATTTTTTTATAGGCTGCATACAGGTTTATGTGGTAATCCAAAGATTACAAAAAAGACAACAGCAGTGAAGGAAGACAAATAAAACATCGGGATTTGAAAGAAGTTTGCTGATTCCCATGAATCCATCAGCAGACAGAAGGCATAATAAAAAGTGTATGGGTTTGGATGTGTAGAGAGTATCTGATAAGTGGGTAACAACTCAATTTCCTTTAAACTGATGCCAGACTGCCTTTTGGTGAGTGTCCTATTGTTTGGCCAAGGTTTCTGTTTTGTCCCTACCTTGTGGATAACCAGACCCTTCAAGGGCTGGTGGCCACTTAACTGTTGGAGATATTAACTCCCACTTTCCCAGAAGGGCACATGGATTTGGGGAAGAAAGAAGCAGACTGTGTCATCTGCTGACTCGTGGTTTAATCTTTATTTTGCACTTCCAGCTGATAAGACCACTTTGTGCAGAAGTAATACAGGAAATGATG
The DNA here is from genome assembly GCF_965231275.1 of Zosterops lateralis. Taxonomy (NCBI): domain Eukaryota; kingdom Metazoa; phylum Chordata; class Aves; order Passeriformes; family Zosteropidae; genus Zosterops; species Zosterops lateralis. The sequence goes on along the minus strand of NC_139766.1, from coordinate 61,157,272 downwards.
CAGTGCAGAAACCAAGAGTGGCAGAAAGGGAAATGGAATGTACTGGCAAGGGCTCAGCCCTGCAGACAAGCTCTCTGCTTCTTGGAAACGAAAATCTCCACATACATTGTGGTTTGGGTTTTATTTGTTTGGTTTTGTTGTTTTTTTCTTTGTCTGTTTGTTTGGTTCTTGGGGTTTTTTTTAGCTTAATATTGGTTTTGGAGCTTGGAGAAACTAGTGTACAGCAGCCTGTGAGTTTTGTCCCCCTTCCCTTATCTTGCTGCTTGTTCAGGGCTTGGGGTGTGCTTAGGCTTTGTTTTGGAGGCAGGACTTCAGCAGGAATCCCTGGCTGGAGGTTGGTGCCCAGCTGGCTCCTGCTGAGCTGCATTACTTCCAAGCTCACCTCCAAGTGCTGTGCCTAATGCTGTTCCTGTGCTCCCAGCAGCTGTTGCCACAGAGATGCCACCATAGCTTTGATGGTGAGGGTGAAACTTGTTTTGGAGTGTGTGATTGTGGGAGTGGGATGTGTGTGTGCTGTAGGATTTGATTCAAAAACTTCAGAGAATCTGTTCCTTTGGTCTGACTGCTTGGGGCTGCAGCTGAGTGTTGTCTTAGTCTGTGCAGAGCTGGTGTACTAGCCCATGTTAGGGCTGTATTTTTAGGCATTGATATATACATACAGTCTTAACAGACAGGACTTTTCCTTTTTCACAGCAACTAGCTTGGTGAAAAATGGGTCAGGCCTAGGTAGAACCACATCTGCAAACATTATCAATGTTGAATGAAGCTCAGGTCGAAATGTAGACTTTGTACTTCCTCCTTTATTAGAGCTTCAACTCAAGCCTTCAGAATCTTTTTTAATTCAAATGGAAGTGAAGGAGAAAGCTTTACTTGATATACTACTGGAACTTGTAACTTTTGTGTGTGGAACTTGTATCTTTTGTTTGAAAAGTGTAAAAAAAAGATACTTAGAATATTGATTGAGATACAGACTGTATGAATTGAGAATAACACAGTTACAAACATGTTAAAAGCACAGGCACTGGGGTTCTGGTAATTCGGTTCTTTAATTAGCACAGCATTTTAATAGAGCCCTTTACAGTGCATGTAAGGATAAAGTATACCTGGAGTACAGTCAGTGACAATAATGGAGTTTCAGTTCATTTAACAGTATAGCACATGCCCATGTAACAAAACAAATTCTTAAATTTGCCGCAGGCTCATGCAAATCTTCCTTTGCATTAGCATTATTATTTCAAATACAGTTCTTAGCATAGAAGAAATGGGATGTAGCAGTTTGAAGTGTAGGTAGATGTGGCCCGTGTCTTAGTCCATAATCGTTATTCACATAAATGTAGTTTATGTATTCAGCCTAATAAAACTGAACCTCTGCAATTAGATAACTGTTCTAGTGACAAGTTAATTTGAAGAAAGTGGATGGTTTTCAGCTTAAAGTTCTTCAAATATAGTGGTAGACTATGAAACCATTGGAGTGTATGACAGTCAAGAGAATAAGTGTGCCATAGCATTTGTGATTTTAAGGTCAGCAATCTTTTCTTAGTATAGCTCTGAAATCCTGCCTGACGTTGTTGTGCTGACACCTTCTATTTTCTGTGTGTATAGATTGTTGGTTGGGTATTTTTTGTGTTGTTCTGATGGCAATAAAAACATTCATATCCTTTTCCCCTTCCCCCTTCCTCTGCAACCTGTTGGTATCCAGTCCAGGATATGTTTCCTGTCTTGTCTGTCTATTTGAAAGTCAGTGATGTGGTGCTCTTTGTCTCATTTTCCCCTCCCTGCCAGTCCTGGGTCTCTTCTGTTTCCCTTGCCAGAGCCTTTTGCCTGCTCCCAGCCTGGACAAGGACAAAACCTGCTGCTCACAGCTGGGACTCCTTCAAATGTGATGTTCCTCCCCCTCTTGACCCATCACTTCAGTCCCATTCCTTGTCTCCTAGCTTGAGGGCTACAGTGCTGTCTAAAATCCTCTTATCTGGACTTCCTTGTCCTTCCCACTCCTTCATGAGTCCTTGAGTATATCAGGCAGACATGGCAGCACAAAGGGTCAGTGGATAATCAGTGAAGTTCATGATAGCTTTCCCTCATAGGCTGCTTAAGAGCTCTGAGGGCTCTTGGGTGGAGTGGACAGATGCAGTTTTCTTTCTCGTGTGGGTGAGGGCTAAGATCTTTCTAGTTTGGAATTTTTTTTTTTTAATTTTATTTTTTTTTTATTTTTATTTTTTTGCTTTGTTCCTCAAAGTGAGTAAGAGGTAAAACTGAACAGGGTGGGATTTTTTTTTTTTCAGATTGAGTTGTTCTCAGGTCTAGGTGCTGTGATTTTTTTGAACTTCATGCCTGGCAGTTTGGAGAGAGCTGGGCAGCACATTGCTGTTGAGGAATATTGCTCCCAGCTGCTCTCCTAAAATAAATAATAAAAAAAAGCAGTAGTGATGCTGCACTGTTTCCTTGGGATGTTTTGCTGGTTAAGGTTGCAAGAGCCAACCAGGCAGACTGTAGCACCCCTCACACTTAAGTGTGAAAAATTTAAATTGAGGGACTGTTTTAGGCTAGATTTAATGTGGACTACATTTCTAATGTAGGGCTGTACTGGGTTCAGCAGCAGGTTCTGCTGCTTAAGTTTCAATCAGATGTGCCTCGAGTCAGTCCTGGAGGTTGTCAGCATTTGTTGTTGTTTTGTTGTTGGTTCTTTTTTGATCACACTACTCTTCTGGGTTGAGGTGGGGGATATTTTTTACTGCTGTATGTTAACTTGAAAGGTAAAATTCTATTTTTTTTTTCTCTTTCTCTGATACCCTCCTTTAGGTTGTCAACCAGAAGGATTTAGAATAATGAGAAGGTTGTGACGATCAAGGGGGGATGTCAGCGCTGCCTTCCTGGGACTGGAGGATTGAAAAGGAGAAAGGACCAGCACTGTTTGATCCAGGCTGCTTTTGACTGCTGACACAATCTGCTGTACCCTGGTGGTGGTGGAAGAACAGGGCAGTCGTTCCTGCTTGGTTCTGTGGTGTCACCACAGCAGGGTCACCATGAATGTAACAAGTTTGTTCTCCTTCACCAGCCCAGCAGTGAAGAGGCTGTTGGGGTGGAAGCAAGGGGATGAAGAAGAGAAATGGGCAGAGAAAGCTGTTGACGCATTAGTGAAAAAACTGAAGAAGAAGAAAGGTGCTATGGAGGAGCTGGAGAAAGCACTAAGCTGTCCTGGTCAGCCCAGCAACTGTGTGACAATCCCTCGTTCCCTGGACGGCCGGCTCCAGGTGTCGCACCGGAAAGGGCTCCCGCACGTCATTTACTGCAGAGTGTGGCGCTGGCCGGACCTGCAGAGCCACCACGAACTGAAACCTCTGGAATGCTGTGAGTTCCCCTTTGGTTCCAAACAGAAGGAGGTTTGCATCAATCCCTACCACTACAAGCGGGTGGAAAGTCCTGGTAGGTTCTTCCTTGTTTGTACGTTTACACCTTATCTGAACAATGCAAAGTGTGGCAATTAATTATGTGACTCATCGGCTTAAATAAGCAAAAGTGGCTGTTTGCACATGTCAGATTCTTCCTCTGCAGATTATCTGGATGTAGGCATTAATTAGCAGTTCTCCCTTTCACGGGGTGAATGCTTCACTTGTGCAAATGTTTTATCACTGCACGGAGGTAGTCTTAGTATGTGCCTCAGGCTGCTGGGCCTGGTATCCTCTGGGAATGTTGGTACCCACTATCCCTCAGTTAATTTGTTGTGCAGATCTGTGATTTTGTATGAAATATTGCAGGCTAACATAAAGGATTTATTAGCACTATCTGTGCTTGAAAACCATTCTGATACACAGCAGTAATAACACTGATAGAAGTAGTAGTATTTTCAAATTATTTTACTTTATCACTTCAGTTTCTTCATCCTACAGAAAATAATACTGTTTTTAGTATCTCTCACAATTGTTGCCTATTAAAAAGACTTTGAGTTTAGACAGCAGATTATAATCCCCTCAATTTGAACTTTGATAGCACTGTTTGATTGTGTGCGAAATTCTGTCAGCTGTTCCAAAAACAAAGTTTGCTTACCTGTTACCCACTGCCTCACTTCTTTCCTTAAGGTGCCACCCATTCTCTCTTCAGTCTCCTCTTCAAGGGCCAAACCTCTTTTTGATAACTCCATGCTTAATTTCACTCATGTAAGTTTATTATCAGGGAATACTTCCAGGGACTAAGATGAGCTATGCTTGGATGTGTCATCACTGGTCTCCAGCTGTTTGTGAGGGTGTACAGGGACAGCTGCAGAAATGCACTGCAGGCATGGGTGGACCCTCCTGCTTTAAATAATATGGGAAGTCCATCAGTGTTAGCCATGTCATAAACTCTGCAGCTGTCTGTAGAGTGGCAAGGATACACAGAACCACGATGGAAATGAGGTTGTTGCAAGATTGTTTTGCTGTGGATGGAAATTGCATTTGTCTTGGATCTGCAATGCACAGTGCATATCTTGATGTTAAATATTTCCCTTTGCTGTGTTAGTATTAACTTGGAAATCATGGGAATGGCAGATGCAATACCCATAATGTATGTGTTTATGCAGCAGCAGCTTGAACAAGGGAACTCAGCACTGGAAGAAACAGTTCTGAAATTTTTTTAAAAAAAAACCCTTAACAATTTCATTTTAAGTACAAGAGGGATAATAAAATACTCATGTACTTGTACTGCTAGCTGTGTGCATATGTCTGGGTTGGTTGCTTGCAGTCGGTATTCCAAAATACTGAAAATGAAGATTCCTGAAACATCTCTATTTCTATCAGACTGAGCAACAGTTGGGCTCTTATTGTAATGCCAGATTACATGTTCTAACTCATTTTGCTTTAGTATTGAAAACAATAACTGAGTTTGAGAACGTTCTCATATGGACCATATTTAAAACCAGGTATTTGTAAATGTCCTGTTACTTCACAGAATCACTTAGGTTGGAAAAGACCCCAAGATGATTGTGCCCAACCTTTGGCCAGACGTGACTGTGTCAACCAGACCATGACACTGAGGGCCACATCCAGTCTTTCCTTAAACACCTTCAGGGATAGTGACTCCACCACCTCCCTGAGCAGCCCATTCCAATGTCTGATCAACCTTTCTGTGAAGGAATTCTTCCTAACATCCAACCTAAACCTTCCCTGGTGCAGCTTGAGACTATGTTCCATATTCTTTGTTCACTTCAATGACTTACACAAGATAGAATAAAACTTCCAAATGATGTCTAACTGAAATGTACATTTTAGGCTGGGTATGTAATGTAGGAGGGGTTTGTGTTTAGTCAGCCACAGATTTTTGAGGGATATTGCACAGAGCTGAATGGGAAAACAGCTTTTGGAAACAGGTGGTAGCTGAACTCCCATTTGGCTTGGAGAGCTGTGCTGTAACTTCTGACTTCTTTTTTTCCTGTCCCTTGCTTGTTCTTGCTGTCCTCCAAGCATGGCCTTTATCTTAATTTCCTGACAGTCACTCCCAGATTCTGCTAACCGTTTTTTCCCATTTTTGTCAGGACATTAAAACACCATTATTGCCACGTAAGTGCTTACACTTTGAGATTAATGGGTGGTGAGAATTCATGCATGAGTCACCATTTACAGCACTCTATGGACTCGAGCAGATATCAAGGTTTGTGTTTCCCAGAAGGCTTACAAATGTGCTTTCTCTGCACAAAGCAAAATTGGAAACTCAGATTGTGTGTGGTAGATGGTTCGTGTGAAAGGTACATTATGAAGTTCTGGCTCTGCTTGACAGTGTGGTCTCTGTTTAACTATTTTGTGCAGAACCAGTTACTGGAGATCTGAAGGGTATGATCTATGCTTGGGATGGCATCTATCCTTTCATTCTTCTGCTGATTGTTGTGTGATTTGTTTCAGTGTTGTGTAAGGTTTGAGGAATGGATTAGTGGTAAATCCTCAGATGTGTAAAGTAAGGTGATGTTCTTTGTTGGGAAATCAGTGCTGTCTATATGTCAGCTTCTACAGTGCCAGAGGCATGAATGGATTTTCTACCTTGACATCTTATTCCATCCTCACTGTCTAGCTTGTGAAGATAAGCTTGGAAAGCATGAGAACCAGCACTCTGTGGTGTCTGCCAGCTACAAAGCTACACCTGAATCAAAATCAGATTTTTCTGTAAGCCAGGCTGGATAGGAACAGGTTGTAAACAGTGAGAGGAGGCAGAAAACTGTCAGCAGTCTCAAACAGGGAATCTCCAGGTGTCCCTGCAGACAGAGAGGAACATGGCATCTGGCAGGCACACGGGTGCGACATGGTAGGACCACGCTCACCACTGACTTGACCAGGAGGCTCTGCGCAGGCACAGGGGCCTGCCTGATCCTGTGGCGCATCAAACAAGAAAATGAAACTCACAGAAACCTGCTTTTTGGCACAGTTAACTTGGCAAGCTCAGTGCCCTCAACTCACGTGGAACCAGATGGAGGCACAATAGCATGGGGGCCCAGGGTGGAGGTGGGAAGGGTGGCCTTCCTGCGACACCGTGACACTCTTTCAGCCTGGAAGCAGCGAGCTGATGGAGGGGTGCATGGACTGCTCCTGCTCGTTGTGCTGTGCCAGCACAGCTGTTCCCATGGCCTTGTGCTGAACCAGATCCCAGTCACTTTTCCTCTCCCCTGCTGTGTTATCATTCAGGCTGATCAGGGCAGCACAGGGACTTTTGTTCGGGCTGCAGGAACATCTGTACCAACAAGGGCCTGTGGAGGACACCTGGGGAGCAGTGGTGGTGGAGGGACATGAGAGGCAAAGTAGAGGCTTGTTGCTGGGAGTGGGAATGCAACCTTGCACTTTGAGTGCCAGGAGGAAATACCTCCTTGAGATGGGTTAAAGAAGCTCACTGCTGCTGTTCCCTGGGTCTGTTGTGTGCAGAATTATTTCTGGAGCAGAGTAGTTAATGGCTGTCAGATTTCTCCCTTGGCAAGGCAAAGCAAGCTTTTAATTAAGGAGGGCAAGGTCTGAATTTGATGCCTCTTAAAAATTGGCATGCTTAGCTGAACTGGTGTGCTTGCTTGGCTGAATCTGCTTCTTCTCCTCAGTTTTATTTTCTGGTTTAGAGATACCTGTTGGAATTATCCTTAAGTATGATCAAGACTTAGGTGTAAAGGCACAAGGCTAAATAATTAGGTGTACTGCATACACAGAGGCCGTGAGGAAAAACCTGACTTGATGTTTCTCCTCTCTCTGAAAATGCCACAAATGACCTCTCAGGTTTTGCTGGAGAATGTGTAAAGTCCCTCCTGAGACATTTCCTTCCCGTCTTTTATTCTTTCGATTTCTGTGGAGATACAGCCTCTGCTGCCTTGCCTCTGTCCTCAGTTAAGTCAATGGGACCAGATGAAAGCTATCATCCAGAATTTAAGGGTGAAAAAAGGCCTGGATCCTGTTTGCTCTAACAGCAAAACAACAGGAATGGAATACGGAACAGGGAGGATGAAGAGGTGCTTAAATTGACACTGCTATTAAAAATAATAATCATAAGTCACACCTCTAATGTGGCTTTAGGGGAGGAGGTTCAGTTCTTTTGCCGTAGCTATAGGGGAAGGAAGATGAAGAAACTGAATATTTAATTTTTTTAAAGTGCTAGTGAATACCAGCTCTCCTCCATTCTGATGCAGAATTGTGTTTGCCTCTACTAAGTGTCCTTGCCCATCATCCTGCTAGGTTCTGACTTTATAATATGTTTCAAAGGAAGCAAAAGAGAAATTAACTTAGTTTTCATATTTAACATGTGGAAGTGGTTGAAAGTGCAGTGTTTCAGTAAATGACTATCCCCCATTTTTTTGCAATTACCAATAAAACACAGATTAAAAAGGCTGAATGGTTTTCCTCTGTTAAACTTCTCCAGAGAGCTGGCTGCTCTATATTGAGGGGCTTTACGAAGCTGATGGTGCCAATGTTCCAGCCAAACTGGGGGCAAGCAGTGTTTGCTTTTTGGTGATGCAGACAAATACAGGGTCATAAGAGCTGAATTTTCAATTCTGCCCGAAAACTGTGATGTTCCTTCCAGTTATAACCATGAATTCAAAGTGTGTGTCTGCTTCAGCAAGCGTGTTGCTGGCCAGAAACATTTTACCTGTATGTACAGCTGCTTTTTGCCACAAGAACAGGCCAGGTCCCCAGGCTCTGAGGAGAATGGTAGGTGTGTCATGCTGGTTTTGCTCTTGGTGTGGACTCTCTGCCTGTGACTTTAACCTGATTATTTTCATATTTGTCTTTGATCTCCTCTGCTTTTTGCTCTCAGTGAGGCTTTGTGAGGCAACACACCTACTGCAGGCTCCCACAGAACCAGGCCTGGTGGAGGATAAAGCCAGCAGTGCCAAAAGAGAGAGGGAGAAGGGGAGAGAAAAAGGCGAATGGGAGGTTGCTTCTGGAGTGTAAAATTGCTGCATCCCTTCAGAGTTAATATGTTAGAACCAAGTTACAAAAATCCTTATTCCTGTATGATTCCCATAGCAGGATTTCTGCACCTCTGCAGGCTGGGGGTGAGGGAGCAGAGTGTCATCCCTGAGAAGCTTTGCTGTGCAGCCATGTGTGCACTTGGGTGTGACTTTAAAAATAGCATTGCTACAACAGGTGGGCACAATTATAGGATGGTTCCCCAGAATAGCAGAAGCAACTGTCAGTTTGCTTGGCAAGCAGAATAAAACTTCCTTCATTTTGGCTTTGCAGAATTCAGTTCTAAAATTCCCTACCAGAGCTGACCTGGGGGAGAGGAATTGAAATGATGAGGTGGAAGGAGGGAATGATCTAACAGCAGGGCTTTCCTTGTCTACCCTTACCATGTGTCAGAAAAAGAAACTGCAATAAAGGGATAAAAGCTGTCAAGAAAGATATGTTTCTCTCCTATTTCGTGTGTGTTTTCTTTATTCAAAATTAACCAGATACAGATGTTTCTTCTGATTTGAAAGACCAGACTTCCAAGTTTTAACCTGCTCAGTGGGACGGTGACTGTGGCTTTGGTACAGGTAATTTGAACTCTGGTCTGTGTAAATGTCGGAGTTAATACACACCATCACTGTGACTTCCTCCTGCATCAGGACTGCTCCTCCACCAAATCTGCTTACAAGGACTCCCTCACTAATGTGCATACAATTAGTGCTAAATTCTGAAATTGACCTTGACAAATGTCAGTCTAATCAGAATGTCAGCTTATCAGAGCATCCGCAAATAAAATCTAATGTTAGCTGAATATTGTAATGCAGGAAATGTCCTAATATTACTTGTCAAATGCATTTAGACCAGATGTCTGATGTAAAAGCAAAGTCAGTGAAGTAACAACTGTTTTGCCTTTTTTTTCTTTTTTTTTTTTTTTTTTTTTTTTTTTTTTTTTTTTTTTAATACAGTCTTCATTTGTAACTATGTAAAATGACAAATCAAGTTGTGGGGTCTCTCAAAACTGCAAGACAGCTGTTAGCTTTCTCGTGGAGTAGAAGGTTTGTTTTTATGTCGCCTAAAATGGTTGCTGGATAGCTACAATTACTAGAACGGAGGTTTGGAGCAAAAGTCTCAAAGACTGAAATTTCTCCTTTTGAGAAACCAGCAAAGCAAAGCTGTGATACCACAGCCAAGGGTTATTAGAAGGGTTTTAAGTAGTTCGATCCTCAGAGATTGCTTTTGACACAGTGCTTATTAATTTTATATTTTTAACCAAGAATAACTCAGGCAAACATGAGAAAACCTAATGGCATAAAAAGTTTTCTCTCTACACAACGTTTTACTGTTTACAAGCAGGATCTTGGCAAGGCCTTGCAGTCAGAATGCTTCAGTGACTCCCTGGTGCTGCAGAGAGCAGCACGTTCAGCCGAGCATCTGTTGGTACCTGCTCTGCTCCCACCGTGGGACTGCAGTGCTCATCAGGATGCCACAGCCAGCTTCAGCTGCTGTGACCTCCAAAGGCAGGAAATGAAGCTGGGAGTCTTCAGGAGGGTTCAAATTTGTTAGTTTAACACTGCTGCTGTCTTTTGTTGTTTTGTTGTTTTGTTTTTTTTTTCCTTCTCCTAACTCTTCCGTTTTGTTACAATTTAGTCTTTGCAGGATTTTCCTATTTCCAGATAGTGTGAACTTTTGTTTTAGAATTTTCTTCTTTCCCAACCTGCAGATCTGTGTTTCTGGCAAAACATATGTGGCTTTGCATAAATTCAGATGAAAATGCAGCTATGTAACGCTTGAAAATTAAAGTGCTCTGTCTAATGATAGTGTTGTCAGGTCTTCATTAGCACTGGGGGCCCTGTTGTGGTACAAACCCTTTTACAGAACATATGTCAACCAAGTTATGGTTTTAAAGAGCAAAAAGTGCAGCACCAATTGCTTATATTTTTCTTTTTTTGATTTATTTAATAAATAATTTCTTTTACAGAAGAAGTAGAATCTACTTTGGCAAGGGAAGTGGATCAAAGTCTGCTTTCTTATATGTGGCCCCTTTGTATTTCATTACATGGTCTTTCAATTTTCATAGGTGGAAAGAGAGTTACCTACCCAAATTTTCACATAACATGCAAAGGGTGTGGAAAAAATGAGCCCTTGAGGGAAGCTAACTGTCATCTGGGCTTGTGTAAGATAATCAAAACCCATCTGGATAGAAAATACGCTTCTTTGAAAGTACAGCAGGTCCTTTGGATTGGATTAGTTTGGGGTTTTTCATAGAGAAACTTAAAAAAAAAAAAAAAAGAAGTTATGTTCATAACTTGGAGACTTTCTGTGTTTGCTAAAATCATTATCTCTGGAATGTGAAAATAGAACAAAAAAGAAAAGCAAGAAGATCTTTATTTAGGATAGCACAGCTGTTAGTTTTCTGAAGAAGAACAGGGTGACATGCAGAAGATAAAAAGAGTAGAGATCAGTAAGTTTCTTCAAAGGCCACTATTACATTTTCATAAAAGCATTTCTTCCTTGGTGTGGTTAGTCAGAACATTTATCTGAACAGCCAGGTTGCCTTTGGTCTATCTTCTGTATTTTTGGCATTCTTGGCTCCTAGATGAAATAGCCCTGTGGGTTAAATTGCCCTGTAGCTCTAATTTCTTTAATACAGCTCCTGTTGTTTGGTATAGCAACAGGCATACTTGGTCTTATTTGCATGGTAAAAACAAGCTCCCCAATTCCCAGGCTGTCCTGACAGACACGGGATCTCAGCTACAGTTCCACAAACATACCCAGCCTGCTTCCTGGGGGTTTGTCCCCCTCTTCCTTATTAGTAATCTTTCTGGTGGTACTCATGTATTAACTCTCAGCTCCAGGTCCACATTTATAGAAAAACTTGGGAGCAAAATTTAGCCACAATATAGCACGTAAAACCTTTTAATCCGGTGTTTGAAGAATTACAGAAATCAAGCTGTCGGATGACTTGTGGTTCTGCTCCATTAACTTTAATGAGATTGAGTTGGCAAATCTGTTGCAGCAGCTTTTTAAGACAACAGTGTATTCAATATTATGTTTCCTTTAAATATATGCTGATGATACTGATGTTAAATGAAAAAAAAAAAAAAAAAGAAAATTAATTTTTTATTGTATCAGTGTTCCCTTCCGCTGAAGAGGAAGGGAGGAATTGTGTTTGCAAATGGTTAGAGCCACATCCTGCAGAAATCTGCACAGCAAAGATGTGCACTGCTTCATTATTTCATAGCAACAGGTGTGCTGGCTTAGCACCGAATAACTCTCTCATGCTCTCTCCCCTTCAATTATACCTCTTCCTGGAGCTGGCAGCTGCAGCAGAGATCAGCCTCCTCCCCTGCTGGACTGAGCCTCAATAATTTGTTATTCCATGTGGCTGAGGTCTGCAGCCTGACCAGAAGCTCAGTGCCTTACAGAGGGCCAAGGGGAGCAAGAAAGGTGTGCATCCACCTTTATGGTTTGATCTCCCGCGCTCCAAAGGGCCCAGTCCCTGCTCATGTCTTTACTCCTGAGTGAACAGCACTCAAATTAACTCCTCTGTGGCTCCACTAGGAGCAGCTTCCCTGCAAAAAAGCTGGGAGCTGCAGAGAGATCAGGTTATGGCAGTGAGTGACTTGGAGTTGGACTAATTGGAGCACTGCAGTGTCTGTCCCACCTGATGTGGCCTTTCAGGGCTTTTCCTCCTCATTGAAGGTTTTGTGTATGCAGGGAGGATGTGAATTGGGGGCAGCACTTAAAGCAAATTCTGCAATGGTATTTTTAAGACTATTTGTGTTGTATCAATACCAGTTGTATTCTTTTTCCCCCTTTTCCATGTGCGTTTTGAAGAAGTTGGCGTTTAATTGCTTGAGGTTGACAGAGTTGGACAAAAAGTGTGAGTTTGCATGGAGGACACCTGGGAAAAGGAGACTTGTTTTTATCTCAAGTCCTTCTAAACTTTGCCAGTGGTTCTGCCCAACAGGAGAAAACATGTATATATACCTTGGGAAAATCTGGCACCGCATTAATTTAATTACAGAAAACATACAGAAAATATCCTGTTTTCCTGCTATTTTAAAATGCTGTAAATCATGTGGCTTCCTCTGATGTCATGTGTGTCATTGTTTAATGTGAGGTAGGGGATGGGAAAGGTAGGTGATGTACTTTCTGCACAAATTAACTCCATAAAAGTTAATGGTTTGACCTTCATCCATAGGAAAGGAAGAGATAGGAAAGCTGTGTTTTTAATGCTGAGAAAAGTAAGGAAGACTCATAAAGACAGGAAAGGGAAAATACATTTTAACAAATGATCTCATTGTTAATTTTTTCACTGGTAATTTATTAGCCCAGCAAATGTTGACTGTGACAATTAAATAGTACTTGACCTAGCTGCAAAAGGACTGCTTGGTTTAACAGAACAGGCTTAATTCTGAGAAACCCTAATATTCAGAGAGTTTGGCTCTGACCTGTTGAGGATGAGGGGATTTGTGATGTCCACCTGAATGCTGAGTAACTTTTTTTTAACAGCCTTATCCAGTGGCATGTCAGAATGGTTTTGTTGGAGCAAGAAACAGTCTGCACAGCTGGGGAAGATGCAGCTTCTTGTGGGGTGTTTTGCAATTGAGAACATCCATAGAATGACAGATGAATGTGTTTTGTTTCAGAAAGCACCATAATTAGGTCATTTGTCTATGCCTTGTAAAGTGGAGTTGGGTTTAAACAAATCTACTTAAGGGTGACATCTGCCCCAAATATTTGAGATCTGTTGGAATCTCAGTAGAATTGCTCTAAGAAATTGAGAGATCAGACTAAATGTTTAAAACCTGCTTCTGCAGCCTTAATTTCAGTGGTGAGGGTTAGGGAGTTTTTCAGTATGTTCAATGAAGCTTTCTGGGATCAGACTGCTCCTGCATTAATGCCACCAGCGGGCAAAAATGGGAGCTTAATTTCTCTCTTAGGCATATGCAGAAAAAAAGTCTGAGCAAGGGAAACCTACTTTTCTTTTTAGTAAATCTGTGACTTTAGGGATAGAGAGTGAGATTTTAGTGTGTCATTTATATCCCTTTCAAGCATGAACCTAGACCTCACACCTAGTGTATGTGTCAAGTGGTTATCCTGGTACTCTTGGACTCCAGGAGATTAAGTAAATAAATATCTGAGTGCTGCTTCTGTAAAAGCAAAGTGCTGGACAAGTAAAGATGCCCCAGTGTCCTGAAAGAACCCGTTTGTCATGTCAAGAAAATGTTATTGGGCTTTGTTTTTTTGGGGTTTTTTTTTGGCAATTAGTTTGTAGTTTAGGCTTTTAATAAAGCAGCTGTATCCAAAGCACCTTTCTTAATCTGAATGATAGCTGTGTCTGTTTAGGCTTATTGATTACACAAGCTCCTGTTCCTCCTCTGTGTGCCCAGGTGTCAAGGCCACAGCAAGAGTCTCAAGGAGAGGGAGCGGTAGCCTTGGCTTGTTTTTCCTAGGTTTTGGTGTGTTTTTGGCAGCCTCTCTTGAAGGCAGAGTATCCAGGGGGGATTTCTTCCAGTCCTGCTCAGACATGGAGCTGGGAGACAGAGGTTCCAAAGGGGAAAGATGTGAAGAGGACTTGGTTTTTATTTCTCTTCCACTACTTTGTGCATGGACCTCCCTCTCCCAGACAGTGCCTCTTCTCTTCTATCCATCACCCAAAAATTTCTGTGGAAAGAGGAGCTTTTAATCCTTAGGTTAGCTTGGACTTTGCCATGAGGCACTCAAAGATAGAAGCTGGGGAACTGGAAAAAGACTTGATTCTTTTATCTTAGTATATCTGGTGTCATGTTCATATTCCCAGTTTGAAAGAGACCTTTGTTTCGCTGCTGAGAAGGCTTCAGAAGTGTGGTGTGACTCGTAGTTTCTGATGTTTCTCTGATCCCGTAGTAGCACATAGTTGCAGCTCAATTGCTGCTCAGTTGGGTTTTTTTGAACTACATAATTTTGTTTAAATTGCACATTTTGTAAACTGACTTGAAGAGTTAATAACTGTTTTAATAGTAACTTGTAAGAACATAGTCCAGGTTAAAAATAAAATTACAGCTGTTGAGACCAGACTGAGTTCAAGGCTTATTAGTATTGTCTTCAGAAAAAAAAATAAATCTGTTCTTATGAGCAAGGGTTTGGCTTCCAGGCCATTAGGTGATTAGTTGGATGACAAGTGCGGCAGGAGGAACTGCATGTCAGCACTGTCAGGCTCTTCCCAGCATCTCTTCGTGCGAGTAGGACTGAAACACAGAACTGTGGTTTGTTCTTGGCTCTTCTTCACTGGCCCTTTATGAAAACAAGCTCCCATCTGGCAAACCAGGGAGCTGCAGGTTCGAGCTGTGCAGTAACCGGATGTCAGGGAAAGAGTTCTTGCTTGGACATGTGCTCCTAGGTTTGACTGCCTCGTTCTTGAGGCAGATGCGGATATGCCAAGCGGGGGGAAGAATGTGGGGTTTTCCCCCTATACTCCTTCAGAACTGAATCTCCAACACTCTGGCTTTTCTCTCTTTTTCCTTTTGCAGTTCTCCCTCCAGTGCTGGTTCCGAGGCACAGCGAGTACAACCCCCAGCACAGCCTCCTGGCGCAGTTCCGCAACCTGGGGCAGAACGAGCCCCACATGCCGCACAACGCGACTTTCCCGGACTCTTTCCAGCAGCCCAACAGTCACCCCTTCCCCCACTCGCCCAGCAGCAGCTACCCAAACTCGCCTGGAAGCAGCAGCAGCACCTATCCTCATTCTCCAGCCAGCTCAGACCCAGGAAGTCCTTTCCAGATGCCAGGTACGGTCAGCTTCCCTTGAGAAGGGAGAAGGTGGTTGGACATCACTGCTGTCATGGGTTTTTTGCTTAATAACACCAAATGATCAGCCAACACTTGTGTTCAATAGCAAGCTAAGAGATGTGAGGTGATAAAGAGTATCAGATCTCTTTGGTAATATTGAAGGCTTTCAAACACAGTTAAAACATTACAGTAGAACTCTTGTGAGGTGTGGAGAGGGATCCAAAATGTTTTGGGGACCAGTTCAGCAGTTTAGCCCACGAAGTGTAGTGTTCAATGCACCAGAAGTGTGATGCTAAAGATCATCCTTATGATCACAAGTTCAGTACAAGGCTTTAGTTCTGCAGAAAAAGGATATTTCTCAAGGTGATCACTTTATTGCTACTTGACAATTTCTTTTCATACCGGTGTAGTTCCAAGAAGCAAATATACTTCTTTTATAAAGAAGTATATTTGCCTCTTGGGATTTTTTTTTTTAAAACAGGCCCTTAAAATACCTCTTCAGTTTGTTTTACTACCTACAGTCAGAGAAGAACCTTCCTTTGTTGACTGGTGTCTGTAGAAAATTTCGTGAAGCTGCCTTTTTTTAGTCTTTACACACGGGTGGATAAAAATACTGCAGAAACAGTCTGTGGTGGATTTCTTGATCTAAATGCTGGGAGAAGGATGCAGTACAAATGCTTACTGATGTTGTTTGCCTGTTTCCTTCAGGGGCTGAGGGGAGGGGATGTGTAAACAAAGCAGCAGATTTGTGAAAGTCTGTTTCCTATTACATGAAATTAATATCCATAGATTGCTTCTCTTGATAATTGTTGCAAATTTTTCTCTTGTGAGTGAAGACTACTGAATTTGCTGGAAGGAAAGAAAGAGTTTGTATTGGCTTTCCTCAAAAAATGTGAGAATTTGCTGTGAAACCAGCTGTCTTTTTTTTTTTTCTTTTTTTTTTTTTTTTTTTAACATGATTGCTGTGGTTGGGGCTCTTCCAACAGAGATAAAGACATAACAAGGTCTTCCTGAATGCTGGCTTGTGGAAGTTCACTTGATCTTTGAAGGTCTGTTCTGTCCACATGCCCTTAATGTCAGCAGCTGCTGTGAAGAAATTGAGTTAGAGGGGAGGTCAGGATACTGATGTCCTTGATGCTTAGCCCTTGGACAGTTGTCCATCTTGCACTAATGGGGGAAGAGGCTGACTTCTGGAAAATACAAAAATAAAGGGGCAAAGCAGTTAGCCTTGAAAACTTTCAAGATACTGGTTAATTTGTTGCCCATGGGCTTGGAATCTTGTGTATGACCAAGATCAGGTTTGCACACACGCAAGCATTTAAGGCTTAGTAAAACATGAGACTCAAAATCCAGTGCAGTTTGTTAAGCTTTTAATGCAGCTCTGTTACCATCTCTGTCTTTCTCTGATGCTTTCTCATCCAGCTGAATGTGTTCAAGTAAGAGAATTAGCCAGGCACCTGCCGGCATTAGATGTAAAGCTCTCAACAAAATACCTGAGTTAAAAAAAATGAGTTAGTTAATAAATTTCATAAACATGTGTTTTCTTAAAAAATACATTTAAAAAAAAAGTCCAGCAAAACCACCACTCCGCAAAAAACCCCCAAACTTACAGAGCATTTTCCTGCCTTATGTTGATGCTAATTTGGTTTTCAGAGTTTTGGAAACCCCTGTGATTATTTGCTGTGGTAGTTTGCAATCCATACTCTCAGTAATGGAAGTAAGTGTGGGATGAGCAGCAGCAGAGACAGCACAGTGGTAATCTAAAACCAGCTTTTGCAGTGAAAGCTTGCAGGGATCAAGCAAGGGTTTCTCACTCTTGGATGTACCTCTGTGCAATTGATCTGGAGGAGAGTGTCCTCTGGTGTATTGGGAAATGGTGACATTGGCAGCTTCTAAGAAATCTTTTGGGAAGCTTTCCCAGGAGTGGAATAGGCAGCTGAAGGGTAGTGCTGGCTGCTGGGACATTTCAAACAGCGCTGAAAGCCAGATTTAATGAGCGTGGTCGGTGTGCACGGGCTCCTGTGCTGGTGGTGCAGCCCTGAATGGGACAGGACAGAGACACTGACAGAGAAATTCCAGACTCACAAGGCCACTTCTGTAGAATTTGAGTTCCTGAACACTTTCTACTGTTCCCAGTCTAGGGAAACAGAGCTAATACTTTGCACTGACAGGATAAGGCCCTGGATATAGGTGGGATGTTTAAATAATTTGCTGGTAGAATTGTGCTGGAAAGAAAAGCTTGAACTTGAAGTTTTCTGCCGCAGCTTCTGTTCACTTTTAACATATTCAGTATCTACTGCTGCTGAGACCTCTTTGTGCCCTGATGTTTGTATGGCACCTCCAGCCTGAAGAACTGTGGGCTGGAAACACAGCTGAGCTTTCTTTTGTGGCTTTATGTGGGGGTGGAGTGACTTGTTTTTATTGCAGTTGTGCTTAATATGCACAGTAATTCTTTGCTTTCCTTATTCGAGGTCCATGATTGCTTTTTCAGATTTCTGGTGGGTGGAAGTTTATAGCTGAGTCAGGCTGGAAGCATTTCCAGGCTCAAACTGTTTATGTGGATATGGAGATGTACTTTAAAGAGAGGAAAGGACTCATGTATCTCTCTGCCTTTTCTATATTTAGCTGATACTCCCCCGCCCACTTACCTGCCTCCGGAAGATCCGATGACACACGATACCTCCCAGCCCATGGATACCAACATGATGGCACCTGCAATTCCCCCTGACGTGCACAGAGGAGGTAAGAACACTTCCTTCGTGTTTTCTGCTTCACCTCTTAAGAGTAAAGAATCTCCAGAACTTATGAGTAATAACTGAGTTTGAATTTTGGATGGATGTTGTTCATGAAAATTTTTGGTTTTGAAAGAAATGACCATGTGATTTTTTTCTTCTGTTGTTGTAAGGGATGAAATAGGAAAGCTGGAGATGATTTATAAATGTAAATATTTATTTAAGACAGGAATCTATCCTGTGACTATTTAAAAATGTAAAATATATGGGGCTTATTACTTTCTTACTCCCAACCAACTCAAAGACCAAAGTAATTTTGTTCTCTATTGGGAACTTCCACTAATCTCTGAATGGAAAGAACTCCTATGAGACTGCAGAGCACAGAGTCATCTGCCTGAGGTGTGGCATTGCTACAGGCTTTAAGATTCTGTATGAAAGAAAGGCCTGTTGCTTTATGTACTGTGACACAGACATCTTTTTACACATTGCTTGTTAAAGCCGCAGCAGCAGCCGCGGCTGCTGAGTAAAGGATTTGGTGCATTCATCATCACATTGTGAGGAATGGCCCCTTCAGAGAACACTTCAGCTCACACAGTTGTAGCCCATGCCAAGAAAGAGCAGCAAGCTGGTGCTGCGCCAGAACCATTATCAAGATCACAAGCATATGCACAATTTAACTGCTGTGTTTTGGACTTTTTGGTGTTGGTGAGGTTTTTTGGGATTTTGGGGTTTTTTTGGTACATGTTTTGCTGCTAAGCTCAATGTCTGGTTTCAGGAAGTGTATCTGCCCTCTTAGGACAATTTGGATGGCTTTTGTCTTAGCCTGTTTACTCTCTGCTTGGAATGAGTTTTGCATGTGATAAACCCCATCTGTAGCACTTCCACTTTTTGCTGATCACACAAATTACACTCTGTGTGTATGAGTAGTTTGCAGGAATTTTGGGCCAGAAATTTACTGCTCCAAAATACATTTATCAAACTTTATTCCTAACTTCAGACCTCTGCATGTGTGTCCCTCTTCCAAAATGTGTATTATAGAATTCCTCTAATACATGAGAGATGATAAAGAAAAGAGGGTTTACATTTTTCTTCTTGCTCTTTATCATTCAGTCATTTAAAATTAAAAACTTTCTATTGATATTTTTCCCTTCTAGTAGTTTAGTACAATGAATTTTAATCTCTGTCCCTTCATTAAAAAGAGAGACTTTTGGGTGCTTTCACATGTTTATTATTCACATATGTATGCTGTGATTGCACTACTTCAAAAAAAAATAAATCTGCTGCAGGTTGTAGAAGAAAAGTTTTTACTGTGAACTTACTGCACCATTTTTTGTTGCAAACATTGTAGAAGCGTGTTCTTCATGGTGATTTGTTAGTCTTAAGAGATTTGATTTAACAAGCTGCATCCTGTCAATGAAGTTGGGTAATTTCCATTGTTGGCCCATGCTGGGAATAGAGAGACTGAACGCACCTGCTCTGCATGACTTAAAGCAAATGTAAGGAAGTCAGTATGAAATCTGTGTGAGAGAGATATGATTAATTCTGTAAGAATGGCCAGCTGGCAAGATTTCTTCCTGACTTTGAGAACTGGGGCAAAGCTGCAGCTTTGATAATTGCTGGCATCTTTATGGGAATTAAAAATGTAGTAACTTCTTACTAATAATTAAAGACTGTTTTTTTTCTTCTTTTTTTTTTTTTCCTTTTCAACAGTGATGTGCAGGGATAGAAAGTGTCAGAGTATTAGGAAAGATCAGCTTTTTACCAATGTTTTAAAGCAAGTTATTAGCAATAAACATTCTGCTCAGAAGTTTTTCCATAGTGACATCGGATGTGTTATCCTGCTCTTGATTATTTGCCTCCTTTTGTATCTACTGTGTATTGCTGGCTTGAGGGGGACTTTTGGTTTCTTGTTTTTGTAACAAAAGCTCATAGTGGTCTGATCTGTGAACAGAGGAAAATATGAACACTAATCTTAGTTGATTGATATCAGTAAAAACTTGGAGCTGGGAAAAAGAAACTTCTGGCCAGAAAAAACAAGTTTTCCCATAATACCAGTCTGATTTTCATTTTAGCACTTTGCCCTCTAGGTGGGATCTGCAAAGTTGGTGTTTTAGCAGCAAGTCCAACTTTTCTAGTCTTAGTAGTGAAATAGTGTCCTTCATTTAAAATAAAGCACACGTAAAGCAACCACAACCCCTCAGTAGCCTTCTTTTATTTGGGGATGTGCTTCATGCATGTTCTGCAGACAAATATCAATCTCTCTCAGGTGTTTTGAAGTCTCCTACCATTCTCTCAAGAAACCCTGGAGAAAAATTTGGTCACACTCTGCTGAAAGATTGATCTGCTGATTGTATATTTAAGCTGCCTTGCTGTACTTCTCTGTAAAGTGAGAAATGATCTTTGATGCAGTTGTGTGATGCTATTTCCTCCTATTGCTATGCAACTTTGTGGTAAGCAAAAAGGTGACTTGTTTGTTGGTAAAATGAACTGAAGTAGAAATCCATCTACTGAATAGGAGAGAAAGCTGAGTTATACAGTTATTTCTCTGCTGTCTGGGCCTGCACTGTAGCATGTTGTGAGAAACTAGGGCAGGGATATTGGGGCACTGCTGGGGATGTGCCCAGGAGCTTTCTATACTTTTCTGTTCATACCTAGTGCCAGCCTTTGTCTCTTCTGAGTCTTGAGTTGAAATTATTTTACTGTGTGTAGCCCAGATCTGCAGGGTTAGGGCTCTTTACTCCTCAGGCCCGTGTTCCAGCACTGTTAGGCTGTAAGGTTTCCCTTGTGCCTTTCCAGATGTCCAGGCAGTCGCTTACGAAGAGCCGAAGCACTGGTGCTCCATCGTCTACTACGAGCTGAACAACCGCGTTGGGGAGGCATTCCACGCGTCCTCCACCAGCATCCTGGTGGATGGCTTCACCGACCCCTCCAACAACAAGAACAGGTTCTGCCTGGGGCTGCTCTCCAACGTCAACCGCAACTCCACCATCGAGAACACCAGGCGGCACATTGGCAAAGGTGAGCTCGGGATCCGGCTGTCCATTTGAGATGGGGCTGCTGTTTCCCGAGACATGACAACCTGGGTTGCTTCCCTCAAGAGTAAGCTGCTCTTCCCTAGCATGTGGGAGAAGTGCTGGTGTTGGTAAACATATAATTTTCTGGCCTGGTCTTATAAACAAAGTATTGTTCCTACCTGGTGTGTAATTACAGGAAGCTTTTACCCTTAATCAATTTTTAATTGCCTCAAGGCTATCGAAATCTAAATTAGAGGTTAAGGCAGTTTGTCTAATGAAGTGTCTTGATTTATCTTGATTATTGCAGTATATGAAAATCTAAATTGTGGTTCTTGGCACCAAATATTTTAGCTAGCTGTAGTTCTAACATAAATTAGCTATCCTAACATGTATTTTGGGAGATAACCTGCTAAAACAGTTTATTCCAAATGCATTTTGCACAGGCTGGTGATTCTTTCAGTGGGAATTTTGTGCTTCCCTTCTATGTGACACTCTTCCAAAAGAGAAAATCTTCACCCTTATACCTGACTAATACAGTCCTGTTTTCTGATAGCTCACCTGTAATGTAAATGGCAGGCAAAGCTGACATTGCCCCCTGCAATGGGGCATTCCTGCAGGGCACATTTTTAGGTATTTACGTTTTTAGTAAACTGTAAGTTTTCTGAGACAGTTGAGGGTTCAGCATGCCCAAGCAGTGGGTAAATGTGCCAATTCATGAAGAGGAGGCAAGAACTGAAGCTGAAGAGAACTGTCAGGTCCTTGAGACTGAGCCCCCAGTCTAGAGAGCTTTTCTCTTCATGAGAACTTGTGCAGCTCTCAGTAGTGCACCACACCTGTGTTGTGCCACTCAAGTGCTAATACTTCTTCCTTCTTTTCCTCCCCATCCATCTTCCCAAGTATCAGGATATTTATTTAACACCTCATTCATTTTTCCTGTTAGGAGTAACCCAGCTGCAGGCAGAGTTCTGCCGAAGCACTTAACTGCGTGTGTACCAAAGCAGAGCGTGGGAGAGACAAGGACACAGTTGAATAAGTAAATGTGTACAACTAATGGTGAGGTAGAACTGTTAGTCTTTGAGAGAGGAGGAGTAAATCCCAAACTTGAAGACACAGCCATAAAGGTTTTTGCAGATCAGGTGGGAGTATGTATATACCCACACCGTCAGTGGCAAAATCTTACATGACAGAGCACAGCCAAGGCTTTCTTACTGGGCTGCAGTCGAGTTTTCTAATTCTCTGTGTTCACCTCTGTGATTTGTGACATTGTGGGAGGTGAAAGGTTTAAGTAGCAAATAAACCATTTTTAAACATGGAAGGTAAATTTTCTTGCTTTCTCAAAAGCTTTAGAATTGACTCCTACTGACACAAAGGTTCTCTGTGTGTTACTTTTCTGGGGCTTTGCTGCTGTGGATGACAGATGAAGGAGCAGGCACTAGAAGGGGAAAGGACTGTAAAATTGGTGTGTACCCTCATCTGGCAGATAGGTCTGAGGAATATAAAGGCCTTTTTTTTTTCCCACCTAGCTTTCTGGAATTAAAGCTAGCTGACAAAACTCATGCTACCCAAATTAACATTCAAGACTTTTCCAGAGAATCAAGCTTGGGGCTACTTCAGTATCTAACAAATGATACAGAAGGTTGCTCTCTCTGCTTGCATTCCCAATTACTGCTTTACTTAAATATAATGAGAAAAAGTCCATATGGTCAGGTTGTCCAATGGAAGGCATCAAAACTACTGTGCTTGCTAGTTTAGTGTTGTTGAATATACAACATGTTGATTCACCATACATACATACATACACGCATACCCTTCCTTAAGCTTGCCTGCTGATGAAAGGGAAAAGTAAAAACGAAGGCAGATGATACTTTGATATGTAATAAAGGTTTATCTCTTTGAACAGAAGCCTATCTCTGTGGAGACAGAGCATGAAAACAGACAGAGTGTGAATTTGCCAACCTTCTCCTCGCAGGTGTCCATCTGTACTACGTTGGAGGGGAGGTGTACGCTGAATGTCTGAGCGACAGCAGCATCTTCGTGCAAAGTCGGAACTGCAACTACCACCACGGGTTCCATCCCACCACCGTCTGCAAAATCCCCAGTGGCTGCAGCCTGAAGATTTTCAATAATCAAGAGTTTGCACAGCTCCTGGCTCAGTCTGTGAACCATGGGTTTGAGACAGTGTACGAGCTTACTAAGATGTGCACTCTCCGGATGAGTTTTGTAAAGGTACGTGGGCATTGGCTTGAGATTATTTTATAAGCAAAGTAAATTGTTTTTTCTTAAAATAGTGATTTTGAATGGTCAGTAACTCCTTTCATCAGCCTATTAATGGCTGTTGAATTTTTAGGATGGAATGCTCATTAAGTCTAAGACAGATAAATGAAGTATTTGTGGACAGAAAACCATCTGGCCCACATACTTAGAAAGCTTGAGGTGACTTGCAGAAGATGTTTCTTCACATAAGTCCTCTAAATCTTGACCAGCAACTCCCAAATTAGGAGCTGCAGTCATTATTTCGAATAATATGCATACCTTTCTATTCTGGGAAGGCATGCAAGGTCAGGATTTGTGATGTGGCTGTTGTGTGAGTGTGAACACAGGTACTGATATGAAAGGACTGGTCCTTAAATCAGAGTAATCAAATGAAGATGGTGATATGCTGCAGTCCTCTCCATGATGGGAGGATGAGAACTTTCAGATGTGTTAAAACAGGGGTTCCTAAAATGGGACAGGCTGTTTACAGCTCTGCATCCTACAGAGTTGTATGGCAGTATTGCCTAAACAGTCAGACAGGACCTCTTGTGCACTGGAGGCAGCATTGCACAGTGTTCAGAGCTGCTGCCAGCTGTGCTGGGTGCTGGGAAATCCCTTCATTACTGATCAGTACAGAGCAGAGCAAACTGTACCTGCAGATGTCATAGTCTCCTCTCCAGACATGCCACAAAAATGGTTCACTTAAAAAACAATTTTAAAACAATTTTGAAGTATTTAAAATATCTCTTTATATTTTTGGTAATTACTGTAACAGAATCAGGTATGAGCTGAAACAAAACCTGTCTTAAGTTGAGGAACAGCCTGATGGGGGATGACCATGCCCTCTTTCTCCAAGGAGGAATGCTTCTGACTTACTGCTCAGTTTATCATCCCCATCCTGAGAATGATACTTTAGTTCTTGTCAGACAGATGCCCCACCCCCATTTCCACATCAGTCTTATCACCTCATCTTTTAATTTTTTGATCTGTTTGGCAGCATTTTCACCCAATTTGTTCTATTTCCAGTCTTGGCAGAGAAGATTTGAATATCCCCCTCTTCAGAGGCTTTATAGGGACCTCAGGCAGCTGGCAGTGATGTATGGGGAAATTTTGCACTGCTACAGGTTATGTCTTTAAAGACTTCCATTCTAAGAGATCTGAAATGATACCTTTTCCACATTTATGATTTTTTTAGCTTCTGATTTGTTTGTTGAAATGTGATAATAGTTGGTGGGTGCTATGGGTGCTGTGCCACCCTGCTCTTTAATGACTGTTGAAAGTTATTTTGGTAAGAAGCATGCTTTTCATGTATTTAGTATTATAAGGTGATTTGTTTTTTCTTTCCCTGCTTATGATTCTATTTCCAGGGTTGGGGAGCTGAATATCATCGTCAGGATGTAACGAGCACTCCATGCTGGATAGAGATACATCTCCATGGTCCCCTTCAGTGGCTGGATAAAGTACTTACTCAGATGGGCTCTCCTCATAATCCTATTTCTTCAGTGTCTTAAAAGATCCCAAGCTCCTGCATTTTGGAAACAGTTGAGCCTTGCATGTACTTGAAAGATGTATGAGTCAGACACACATTTTTATTTCCACCCCCCCTCAACTGGCAACAGCTGAAAAAGAGCCATAAAAACACTTGACTTCTGTGACCAACTGTTGGATTCAGAAAACAAAGATAAATAAACCCCTTTGACATACTGTTGGTATAAAGAATTTTAGTTTACATTGTAATGTACTATTGTGGAGTTGATTTACAGGGCTTAGTACAAGAGGGACGACAGAGCCCAAGCCAACTCAGTGTGCTGGAGCGAGTTCCCGAAGGATTTTTCTGCAGCCGGCACTCTTAAGATCCTCCTTCCTTAGATTCAGCACTCACTGCTTTCCCCCACGTCCTCTGGAGCTAGGAGTGGATGTTGGCCAAATCTTTTGCAGCCTCTCTTCAGTACTTCTTAGGAACATTACAATGATGGTTGCTGTTCTCTTTAAAAGTAAAAGACATCATAAGGTTTAATCTCCATAACGTGTGCTATCTCTGAAATTGTGTCCTGACCATACTGCTGTAAGAATGTTAGGTATGTTCTTTTGCTAAATGTATGTACGGTGTATTTGAAAGTTTAGAAATTAATTAGATTTAGTCCATAAAGGAATTAGGAATATTTGAATGGGGGGAGGTGGGAGTGGGAAGGGGAAATGACAACTGAAATGTAGAATATATTGTAAACATAGCGCGTTAGTTTAAACTGAGGTCTGAATTTGGTTGAGCATTTTGTTTTCATACTGGCTTCACCTTGTTAGTTCTGACTATTATTGCCTCTTCCTTTTCCCCCAAAGCAATTGTGCAGCTTCTTTTACCCATGAAGAGGACAAAATGAATACTGCAGTTGGAAGGCTGCAGCTCTATGTATTTCAAGACAAATTTGTACAGAGTGCTCTTTAACTACTGAGCAGTTTTATACAGTTTATGTAACAAAAGCAGGCTTTTAATTTTGTGAGAGAATCTTGTTTTGCCAAACCTAGTAACTGTTAATTGTTCGGAGGACTTCAGTATCCCTGTGGGGGTCTATTTCAAACTTTAAGAAAATATATATATATTTTTAATTTTAATTTTTTTTTTTTTTTGCTGCTTGGTTTATTTTCTTCTCTTTGCTCTTTTATATTCATGTAAGCTGTAGTACTTTTAAGTACTTTTATTCCAAAACTAGTGGGTCCTCTTTACTGGAAATTTTGAATAAAACCTGTTGTTACTGCTTACATTTGATTAAAACCTTGTCTTGTCCACTTCTTAGCAGACTCTTAACAAGCCAGATAAAGGTATGGTCTTGGAGGAGAAACAACTAAAAATGAAGATGTGCTGAGCTTAGACATAATGATTAGTACAGGTTAGTAGCCCTGCTAAACTCAGGAACGAGGGGAGGCTGAGCAGCAGAGCTCAGTGTGTATTCAGGGAGACACTGAATGCATCTGCCTCTCTCTTTAATGAGTAATAGCCCTTTTTGGAGTATGAGTCAATCCTACCTTATTCTCTTCTTTTTGCCTTTTTTTTTTTTTTTTTTTTTTTTTTTTTTTTTGTTTGGTTTGTTTGTTGGTTTGTTGTTTTTGTTAAAGGTAATTGCACTGCTTGGTTCAGTAGTGGAACATTTTTTAAATTAAAAATTCTTCCCTTGCTGGGGCGGGGAGGGAAATCCATAATGTACAAGTTCCCTATTGAGAAGAACCTGCTACTTTTACATTCCAAGAACAGGTTTTTTGGTTGCTTTTCAGATTCAGTTTGACTTATCTTTTTCATAAAGAAGCAGCCATAGCATAAATGTAAGTCTTTAAAATAAATAAAATTTAGAGATGACCAAAAAGAGAAAGAATGCTGTTTGCTTCTCAGGCACTGTCTTTTGTTTTGATATCTTCAGCCCCTGCTCCATAAACTCCCAGCTGTTCCCAACAGTTTCATTCCTTTTTATGGAATGCAGCTGTGAGGTAGTGACTTTTTTTAATTAGTGCTGTAACCATCCATCATGCGAGTCTTAAGGAGTGTTTCTACTTGGATGTTTTCATATTTGGATGATCCTGTGCAAGTTTTGATAAACTTTGAAAAAGCGTTGGAGTAAGAAAAGACAGTTTTATGTTGTGACTGCTTTGAATGTTGCAGACTTTTATGTTTTGGGCTGTAATGCCTCTGTGTTTTTCCTAAATAGGGATTAAAATTAGAAAATAGTAGCTCTGCAGAGCCTCAGAAACTTTCAGTAGTAATCTGAATTGAGACGTGCAGGATCCCAGTTTTTCTGAGTTCCTTGTTGTCACTTTTTCTATAATACTGTTGAAGTGCTTGGGTGCATAATATTTTCATTATCTGTTTTCCAGCTTTTTTCTTGTAGTGTGGAGACATTAGGTGCAAGGAAAAAGTGTACCTTCATATTATGGCAGGGAGTATCTCAGCTGTAGTTCATTAAATAAGATGAGTGGATTGGAGTAGAACTGAGACTCTCAGGTAGTTTTGTCTGGGTTAATTTTTTTTCACAGTACTGGTATGGGGCTCTTGAGTTTGTGCTGGAGACAGTGTTGATAACACAGGGATGTTTTCCTTACTGCTGAGCAGGGCTTACACAGATCCAAGGCTTTCCACCCCACTGCACCAGTGAAGAGACTGGTGGGGGTACATGAGGAGTTGGGAGGGGACACAGCTGGGATGGCCAACCCCAGCTGACCCAACATATATCCTGTAACATATTGAGTCATGCTCAGCATGTAACATGGGAAGAAGGAAGGAAGGAGGGGTGTGTGGAGTGTGGGAGTTTGTCTTTCTGAGTTACAGTTATGTGTGATGGTGCTCAGATTTCCTGGAGATGGCTGAACACCTGTCTGCCCATGGGAAGTGGTGAATGAATTCCTTGTTTTGTTTTGCTTGTGTGTGCAACCTTTGCTTTACTTACTAAATTGTCTTTATCTCAACTCACAAGTGTTCTTACTTTCACCCTTTCAATCTTCTCCTCCATCCCACCTGGGGTGAGTAAAGGAGCAGCCTCTGAGGTGGTGTTTAGTTACCAGCTGGGGTTAAACCACAAGAGACTAACAGCCAGAAACACAGGAGGTAGGACAGAAGTTTACCTGGAAGCAACTGCTGGCTTCAAGCTGTTGTGAAAAATTTTGGAGCATTTTGAAGAAGTCTTCCTACTGATTTGCCCTGCTTTGGATAGTTGGAGACAGAAAGCTGGAAAAGGCAAAGGACAAGAAAGAAAGGAAAAACGTTTCTTGCTGACCTCTCACAAAACAGAGAATGTTGAGAACTAAAAACATGGACAGAGTCTATGGTGTCTGTAACTACCTGTAACCAGGTAAGTTCCTGCTGCTTATTTGGTTTTATTTCCTCATATTTTCCTCCATTTAGTCTCCTGAACAAAACAGTCAAACAACAGAAGACACTACTTAAAAGCCAAGACAAGTCTCTGTTAGGAGAAACTGAAAAGACAGGGATATCTGTATTGAGGAAAAGCAGTATATGTGGACACAAATAATTCCATGGAGCTGAACGTGTTCTGAAATATCTGCTTTGGCTTTTAAGTGCTGGAAATCAAATAATCCTGCCTGAGTGGAGATGACTTTTTAATAATTTAAGAGGATCTGCTAAGCATTTAAAAGATTTGTTGAAAGCTAAGAGAGGTAGTCATGCTTACCTGTATGGATAAAAATAATGCATGTTTTATCATATCCTGTACCATAATCATGGGCCTGATCTTTTAATGTTTGCTAACCTGGTATTGCTGTCTACTTTGTTAAAGCCATTTGCTGCTAAATCACTCTTCTTGCTACTGTAGCTATTGTCCTTTATTGTCTTAAGACAACTACATTTGACTTTTTTAGCCTCTAAACCATAGAGGTGTGAGTATTGTTGTTTGAAGACAATAAATCAGTGTAGAGATGTCTGAAATTGATAGGGACCTTTCTTGGTGTGCCTATCTCCTTGATTTTTCCTTTGTCTTGTCCCATGCTAAACCTTTGATGGACACCTTGGAAGTCAGCTGTGTTTTGGTGCTCTCTTCAGTAATTGCTGCTGGTTTGTTCTGTGAAGCTCACTGTAGCCTCTTAGTGTGCTCTTGAGATTTGTGATTCATGGCCATGAACTGGCAGTCACCTTTTTCTGGATGCTTGCCTAAATATACAACATAACTCTACCATGAGCAGCCGTGGTGGAGCAGTATATTTTTTACACGCATTATCTCACAGCTCATTTTCTTAAATACGTTTGTGATTCTGTGCAGGAGGGAAGGGAAAATGGCTCTTATTTTCCTCTGGCCCTCTCTGTCCTTGACTTAACTCAGTGAAGAGAGACACCCTTGCCCTGTTGTCCTTCAGGGGATGTTCTTCCTTCTCTGTTCCCTAAACTCCCCTCACTGACTTCTAAATTCTGAATGACTTTCCTTGGGGTTTTTTTTTGAACTCTGCAAATTGCTTTTTGTCATCCTCAGGAGGTGCTGTCCCTGTGCCACTGCAGGTCACATCTGTGTGCTGTCATGTGCTGGGAGCTGCTGAGGCAGAGGGCTCTGGTTCCCCACTTCTGTTCAGTTTAGTTGAGATGGCTGACAGGTGGCTCCTGTTTCATTCACCCCACCTGTAGGAGCTGATTCAGCTGGGAGGGCTGTGTCCCCTGGGGTAGGTGGTGAACTGATTTTCATGAGGCAGGTGTGATGGAGAGGCAGCCTCCTGATCAAAGCCTGTTGCAAATACAAAAGTGACTCCAATGAGATTGACAGTGTAAGCATCCACTGGGCTTGATGTGGTTACAGAGCTGAGCAGGTCTGTTGCAGGGAATGGACAAAATGGGTACAGTTTTTATGTAGGCCTGATGAATGCTTTGCAGTTAAAAATGATCCTCAGTGTATGTTGTTAATTGATCTTGTGTGACCAAAGTAATCAAAAGTAATGTCAAACAAACCCCCAAATTTTACAAACAGTCAAAAAATCTGGAATTTGATCTTTAAGGAATGTTAAAACATTTTTATTCTAATGTGTGCTAACTGATAATTTTTTCTCAAGAATTGGTTTGTGATTCCCTTTTCATCCTGCCACTAAGGCTTGAATTGAAAAATCTGTATGTTCTCATCCTCATCCTGCCAGCTAATCTGAGACTAAATGTTTAAAGCTCAGAGGAGGCTGCTTTAGTTTAATTTTGAAGAAATAAGCACTGTCACTAGCTCCAGACTGTAGACAGGAGTTAAGATACTCATAGCAGTGATAAAAACCTGCCACTTACAGTTGCGTACTATAGTAAATAGAAAATGAGCTATAATTATATGACAGGCTTCCTTTGCTCAAGGAGTTTAGTTTATGTGGAGCAGTCACTTGCTTAGATGTGCTGGGAAGAACACAATTTGCCTCTGTGAAACATATTCTGATTTTCCTGTTGCAGCTTTCCCCAGTGTCCCTGTAACGTGTAAAAACATTCTTTTCTATAAAGAAAAACGCATAACTTTCCCTTTCCCTTTCTCCTAATATAACTTTGAACTTCTTGGTCTGCTGTTTCTTTAGATCACTGAGCTGAGCCTAGAACAAGCAGAAGGAGACTTGATGTGTGTAATGCTGCACTAACACTTCAGTATTTTTTTGGAGCCCTTGGATCTTGGCAGGAGAACAGGGTCTGTCTCATCTCTGAGCCCTTCACTTCTGCCTTCTGTTGATACTTTAGGGATTGGTAATCCTGAGTGTTTTCAGATATACATGTGGAGACTGAAAGATGGCTGCTGTCCCATCAGATATTTCTCCAAGTTTGTGGACCAGTCTCCTCAAGTCAGAATCACCATAGGCCACAGTGTTGGCAACAGCACTATTTAGAAACTGGATCCAAGCATGGCTTAATTTTGAACGTGATTCAGCCAATGGTTTGACTACAAACACTTTTCAAACCTCTCAGACACAGCTTGATCTTTCTGTCTGCTGGATTTGGGCCATGCTGTTTCCTCAAGCAGCACAGAAAGAAGCCACCTTGATCTGCATGCTCTGGAGACTCAAAAGTCCAGGAATTGGGTTTTCATCTTGTGCTAAGAGAGCAGTTCTGTAAATACTCTTTCATTGGGTAGCTTTTAATTGCAGTGTGGGGTTTCTTTGTACTCCTACTGCTAATGATTGATATGGCTCTAATTCAGAATACATTCTGGGCACTGGGGCTATTCAGTTTTCTGACCCACTGTGCTGGTCTTGGTATTTCAGGAATCATTGCCTTAGGTGTTCCTGTGATTTCCTCAGGTCACAGGAGCGAGTTTAAACAGATAAAGTTTAAACAGATAAAGTGGTAGATCTTCAGTTGAATTTGATCTTAGGTGATGGAAAGCAGCTTTCAACCAAAATATTAAACCACTAAACTCTCTAGAAATTGACCATCTTCAAAAAGATTCCTAGGAAAGCACCGAGATGTCTTAATGTTGGCAAGGGCACATTATAGCAGTTAGAGCTGTCCCCTCAAGTTTGGGATGTTGCAGCAGCCCTCTTATTAGAGGGTAAAAATGAGCTGAGGCACAGATTTCTTCTTTATCACAGCATAAAAAGGGTCCTGTTTTTTTTCCTCTTCACAGCTTAGTCATCTTAACTCCAACTATTCACTGACTCTGGCTGCAGCAAGCTCCTGCTGTAGGTTTCTCTTGCAGCCTCTGACTGCTGGTTATTTCCTGCTGAACTCTGACTGCAGATATCAGTGTGCAGACTGTGACTGCAGCTTTTACCTGGCTGACTGTGACTGCAGGTTCCAACAACAGGCTCTGACTGCACACCCAGACTGACCTTGCAGCAGGGATTCTCCTTCCCCAGGATTCTACTTCCTCATGATTCTCTCCTTCATGCTCCTCAAGGTTCCTTCTCCATGATCATCCTCCCCTTACCAGCTAACCCCCTCTATTATCTCACTCATCCTTATTCTATACAGCTGTTACTCATCGGGGTGAGGCTGTATTGGTTAATTAACACAGCTGTTACTTACCAGTGGTGAGGTCACCTTTATTCCCTTCTCCTACATGGGGACCCTGATTTGGCAGCGCATACTTTGAGTAAGGGGTTGTCCATTCCCTCACAGGATCTGCTGGCACCATACAAGCCCCAGGTGAATCCATGTTGTGAGTAATCAAAAGAAGCAATGGAAAAAGATCCATGTGTGTACAGTGGCAAGGAAAGGTTCACAGCCAGGTTTTCTCTTACCATCACTTGAGAAAGTCCAGGAAAATGCCCATTTCTGTGCCAGCAGCAGTGGGTGGGTGATAGGCAGCACTGTTACATGGAACAATCCCAAGCATGGTCAGACCTGGAACTTCACAGCTGAATGTGCATGGGGGCTGGTCTTGCATGTGAGCATTTTGTTGGATAAAATGGGGGGAAAGGATCACCAGACCACACTATGAGTGATCTTGTTGTACTTGGTGTTTATTTTCACTGTTGTTTCAGAGCTGTCTGGGTGATCTTGCACTGCTGTTTCTTCGATAATAAGGTGGATGAAAGGATATGCAGAATATGTGGATTTCCTCTGTTTTTCTCCATGTTCTGGTCACCTCTTGTGTTTTGTAAAGCATTACTGTGTCTCCTTGTATTGGGAATTACTATGGCCTGGCCCAGGTGGGGTATACAAGAAGTCCAGTCAAAATTGATTCTTTCTACAACTGTATCTGGAATGCCTAAAAAATGTGACATGGCCTTTCACATAAACAGGAAACAGACCTTGTAAGGGACTGTGTGTAGCTGAAAGCCTAACCCAAATAACACTGTTAGTCATGTCCATCTGGGAACCTTTCAGTGCCACACAAGTTTGGAAAACATGGCTTTGACTGGCTTCCACATGGCGGGAAGAATGGCGGGTACCAGATGTTGCCTTACACATTTAACTCCTTTTCTCTAAATTCCATCTGAAACACAAATGTTCTGTGTACTTGTGGGTAAAAGCCTGCACATGTGAAGGTTTTGGTGTTTGCACAGGAACAGGGCTGGACCTGCACCACTGGAAGCAGGGTCAAGGTTTCTCTGGTCATCTGAAGTTTTTGATGACAGTAAGCAGTGAAAAACAAAGAGGCAGTAAATTAAATATGCAGTTGCCAGAGGTGGAATGCAGTGTGCTTCTAAGTGCTGGCTAGTAAGTATGTCAGCAAAACCAGCCTTATTTCCTCAAAAAGAACACCATGGAATGTAACAATAGACTGATGATATCCTCTTTGGGCATATGTAATAATTAAGCACTCTTCACTTCCATATTTTCAAATGTAGGGGCTATGGATTATATCCTATGTCTGGTTTTAGTTTTTCAAATGCAGGACCAGAAGGCTCCTTGTGAAGTTCCTACCTCTCAGTACTTGTAGCCTGCTCCCTCTTTACACAGCCTTTCTTCCTCTGTGCTTACAGAAGTTTGGAGCCACTGTAAAAGGGCTGGTTACTGAAAAAAGTAGAGTATGAGTTCATGTGATACCATGAGAAGATACTTAGTGTATACCTGGAAAAACAAGCAGTTCTAGGGGAGTATTTTAATTTCTGTTGTTGGGCATTTTTAAAGTAGCCTGTTTATTTTTTGTGGGTTTTTAGAAATGTAGCTTCCAGACTACAAGTCTGAGATGGTTAACCTGGTATTGCTGGTTTGTTACTAAGGTTCAAATTATAGAATTGGAAATAATTTAAAATTCCCTGTTTTAGAGAAGGCAAATTCTGTAAGATAATATTCCTACTTTTAAGGAATACTTTTGGTTGGGTTTTCGTGTTTTGTTTTTCCTGGAAAGCTGGATGAAAACAGGTGAGAAATTTTAAGTCCTCATACCTGTGGGGGGGAGTACAGGGATCTGCTTCACTTTCTTACCTGCCACCTCCCTGAAATGAATTATTCTTCTGTAGTTTTATGGGAGGAAAGGGAAAAATCTAGAGGGACTTGCTCCATGTGGTTTCCCTCTGGCTAAAGCTGACCCAGCCACAGGGAGAGATCTCACAATGGAACAGATGCTGTGTTCTTCAGATGAATTATGAATTTCAGCCTCTGAAAAGATCACTCTAAAAGCCGGAGGGCTATGAGGGGAGGGAAAATAACTCTGAAAAACAAAGACATCGCTTTGGGTGCATAAAGATTTGCGAGAAATTCTTTCAGGAGTGCTGCACTGGAAGCATATTTGAGCCTTGTACGTGTTATGCATGCGCAGAAGTGCAGTAAATGCTGATCAGGTGAGGGGCTGGCTGTATTATGCATCCTTTCAGTGGTGTATGGGATAGTCAGAAGGAGTTTGTGTAGGATTAAAGTAAAATTTAGAAGGTAATTTGCAGCTTCCCTACATACCCTGTTTCACTTATTAATCACTTCTGTGGTGAGAATTTGGTTAAAATTGTCCTTTCTACAAAATAAGTTTGCTTTATAGTTAGTTATGTATTATGTGTATGTATTTTATATTGTCTTTTGCACTTGCCTTTAGTGATTGTCACTCCACTAGAAATGCAGTGAGTTTCCTGCATGTTTTCCTGGAAATCCTGGGGCATTCATCATTTCATGATGCTTTCATAAGGCTCTTGTGAGAATGAGCAATGGTTCTATGAAAAAGTTGGCCTAATCTCAGGACTCTTACACAATTGAGCTAAAATTTTTAAATTTTATGTCTCCTAAAAATTGATAATGTGGAATGTCCAGATTAGTGCTCAGAAAAGATTAGTTAAACTAATTGACAAAGATTATCCCCTTGGATTAAACTATTTTTTTCGTTGTTGTTGTTGTTCTTGCCCTTTCTTTTTTTGACTGTTTCTCTGATACCTTTTAACACTAAAACTCCTGAAGTCTTGTTTGGTAAGTATTCACTGTTCTTTTTTAAATAAGAGTTAAAACATTTCTCCAAGAAGCATCTGAGAGTTACAGTACAGTTTAAAAAAATTGCCTTAAAGGGAGGAGGCAAAAATTGGGTGGCTTTTTTTTTTTTCATTTTGTCTTATTTCAGTGGAAAAAAATGCATGTGCTGTCATCTTTTTCTTAGATCACAAGGAACAAAAAGAGTTTCCTTTTACAGGTCAGACTTTAAAATGTGGTCTTTGTTATTTAGAATGCATTAATTAAGAAAGTATGTGATTAGATAACTAGCATGAGGTCTGTATTTGTAGTCTTCTTCCAGAAAAGCTGACCAAAGTGTTTTCAGAAGTAACCTTTGCTGAATTACTTGCTGTCCTGCTGTCTGAGCCTCTGAGACACTGCAGTCCTCAGTACCTAATGCAGGAGTGTTTGTGTGCATGGTGGCAGGATCAAGTGAGGAAACTGCCTGCTCACCAAGTTTTGTTCTAAAACATCATGGTAAATAAAATGTGCTTTAAAATTAATGGAAGGGGTCAAACCTGGAGGTTTTGAAGCATGTGTAGATAGCTACTCTGGGGAAGAAGGTTTCAATTCCTTTTCTCTGCTTTGCAGGGAACAGGACAAGAAATAGCAGGCTTAAACTGCAGAGAATAAAATTGAGTGTAATACTGGGGACAGGGGGAAAAAACTGTGTCAGTTAATATCTTAAACACTAACAAGTTATCTGGATAGGTTTTGGAGAGTTGATCATTGGAGATTGTCAACAACAGTTTAGTAAAACGAATATTGGGAATAGCAAAGGTCTTCTTGATGCTTTCCTGCTGTGTGCTGTGATGGTTTAGGGCTTGGTCTGAACTTTGAAGAGCTGAATTCTGTCAGAGATGTTGAGGATGCCTTTGTCACCTGAATATATTTTCATGCCTACTGAGACATAGTGATTTAATATAAAGCAGGCAAAGCTATTTTACCCCTCTTCTCTTTGTTCCATATGAGTGTGTAGTTAAAGATGAGTTGCAGCTAAAAAAAAATGTATTGATTTGCACAGGTAAACCTCACTTTCTGCTCAGGACTGTGTTCTGTACAAGCATTTAACCATCACTGGGAATGCTGGGGTAAAAATGCCTCATACAAAACCATCTAGAAAAGAGCTTTTCCTGAAGCTTATCAATATTCCTAACAGGAACCTAGAGTCTTTGCTCTCAGAGCAGCAAGACTGAAGAAGCAGTGACAGCTATAATGGCAGGGCACTAATGACTTTGGAGAAGTGTTACTTGTATAATTGGAAATGATAAAAACACTGTCATTAAAACAGATTGTTGATGCCACCTTTATTCTTTTCATAGGCTTAGTTACAAGAATGGGTTCACTCTAAGGAGATGATATCAGAATTTTTATGCTTTCCACAACTAGATGGGTAGATCATGAGAGTTTAACATATGAAATGTTGTTTTTCCAGACCACCAGCTAAAGGAAGTATGGATTTAATGACTGCATGCTTTTCCTTCATGGGAACAGGAGTACTGGGAAGGTGAAATGTCATTGACAAGTGATTCTGAAATGTGGAGTAAGAGCTGAGAGCTCTGACTTGAGCTCTAATTTTCTTGCATTTTTTTGATTTGGTGTTAGCAAAAAATTATTTTTTGGTATAAAATATATGAGAAGACAAAATCAATATTCCCTCCATTCAAGAAACGTCTCATTCTGCAACTAACTGCTGTTTTAATCCTTTGAGTCTCTACTCATTCTATTTTTTTTTTTTTAGAATAAGAACATATAAGAAATCAGCAGCAGAAAGGGTTGGTTATGGGGAGAGACTGCAATACAGGAGGCCTCCTGCATTTTTATACTTTTAATGCAACACTAGCAATTTTTGGCTTATTCCATTCTTTTAGATTAATTTTAAAAACTAATGGGCTTGTAAGGCCTTCTGTCAGACCTCCACTATTGGTGACTGCAATCTCATTGATATACTCAGCATCTGCTCTATTATCAGTCTTGCTTCTTGAGAAGAAAGTAGCACCAGGGATATGTTCTCTTGGAATAAACGGCAAACAGGGACAAGGGATGGTGTGAGGTGTGTGTGTAACACAAACTTGTATTCAAGAGTTCCTATGCTCATTTTTAATGTTTTATCCACTGACAATTTGAATACTCTGCCTCTGGCTCAGCAAGAGACAGCATTCCTGGAAGTTCCTAGAAGTGAAGTATTCCTGGAAGTTTGCTTCCAGAAATGGCAGAAAGCCTGAGTCTAGGCCAGACTAGACACATGCAGATAGATACAAAACTAGAAATTTTGGACAGACCTAGATACAGTTTTTGGTGTCTGACTGCTGCTGTTTCTTTCCACAGCACTGTGGGAAGGGCTATCTAACATGTCTGATAGGTTAGCATAAGTCAAATAAACAGCTGGGCTTTTACTGCCGAGAAGCTGAAATGGAATAGCTGACCAGGAAAAAAAAAACCCTCAGTCTATCCCCTTCCATACTAAAATTGCAAGACATCAAATAAATGCAGTTGAATCCGCTCTGAAAAGGATGAAGGATGCTGATAACCACAAGCCATCTGAGCTGTGACTACTGCAGATTTCTTGTCTTCATTCTATACAATAAACCAAAATCCTTTAATATTAATGCAACAATTCATGTTTCCTAAAAAGTTTTCTGTTTGTTTCCCACACTGATACCCTCAGCAGGTGTCTTAACATAGCAGCAGAATTGTGGTTAAAATGTATGGTTTTTATTTTGTTTCTGGTTTAGGCAGGGAAATAAGATTTCTATATAAGAAATAAGACATTTCTGTATAAGCCTTATGTTACACAGAGATCCCTGACTTGCTGCAGTGACCAGAGATAGGGCAACAGCAAAATCCTGCTGGGAAGTCAGAAACTCGTTGTAAGGGACTCCTAAAGAGGGTTACAGCCACTTGCTGCTGGTCTTCTGTGAATAATTCTCCAAACCAAACTGAGACGGAACCTGTGGTTGCAGAGAGGATTTTGTGTTTTACACTCTGAAGCTTCCTGAATGCACTCTCAATAAATGTTCAGTGTGCTTAAGTTCCTCAGGTAGTTAAACTCTGCCGTGGCCAAACAGGGCAGATGTAGGATGGTGATGGTGAACTGAATTCCCGTGTGTTCAGAAGCCATCCAGGCTGTGTGACTCAACCACATAGCACTAGCTTCCCCTTCTGGCCAGAAGAAGGAAGGGAAGCTTCATGGCGAGAGTCACGGGAATTATTTCTCAATTTTATTCCTCTGCACTGAAGATAAACACAAATTTTCAGATTACAAATTAATGGCTAACTTCTAGTGGGGAGGAACATCTTTAATTCTTGCAACATAATATAATGATATATTGAGATGGGGTTGCTGCTTGAATGTAGAATTCTTTTCTAAACATGGACTTAGTTGGGAAAGCAATTAGATGAAAATACCAACTTCTGAACAAAAACATCCTATATTTCCTTTCTGGACCTCTATAAGCTGGTCCTTGAAACAAATATTTTACTTCTTTCCATATGCTCTATGCTAATTTTCCCCATGCAACTGCATTAGTTACAATTGCAGTAAAGTTTGTTGTTTGGACATTGGAGTTTTTTGTTTCCCTTTTTGTCTTATTTAAGGATTCTTCTTTCATCTTAATTCTGTGGTACAATATTTTCTATCATTAGGGTAAGCTTTGTAAATGTAGGGTGTACTTACATGGGGTGTTTGTTTACTTTGTGATGTAAAGCAATGACACACAGTATGATCCAAGAGGCTTTTAAATGAGCCCTTTCTGAGTCAGTCAGCCTTTGAGAATGCTGTTGTGCTATATTTCTGGATGGGTTGATCATACAACATTGAGTCTTAGCAGAATCTTCCCTTTTTGTCCTTTTCATGCCCATCTGCTACAGCTGCCTGGAAAAATGGGACATTCAACTCGCACACAATTTTGGATTGTAAGACCAAAGCCTTGCTTTTGTGGGCATGTTGGAGAGTAAGCAAGCAAGCAAATACAACAGAGACTTCCAGCATGATAAACAGTACCTTGTGTTTACAGTGCTCAGGCTGCCTGCCAGAAACCTTCCCCGTTCACACCACAGGTTTGGGCCCAACTGGAAACACTTCAATTTTCCTGTATCTCAGTCTTGAATCCTATCAGATTTACCATGGCCTTGGTATTCCCCTTCATCTTGGCTGTATCATCTTGGAACAGAGAATGGTTTGATATGTTTTGCTGCAATGTTATGTTCCTCTGGATAATTCTCCCCACTATCTCGCTTCTACCAATTGTGGTTACCAGTGTGCTAGTGAGGCACTCAGCGTGGGACAAAGAAGTCTGAGTACCAGTGCTGCTGGAGCTGCAGGAAAAAACACCTAAATGTATGAGAGATTTATGCTTTCACACTTGATGTTCAGATTGTCTTCAATGGTGCTTCACCTTGTGAACTATAGTATTCACTTTTTGGAGTGCAAGACTGTGCTCATTTCAAACTGACTTAATAAACCTTTAGCACCCCGGGCTGGAGGAAAAGAGGATTATATTTAGTCACTTGGAAGTCTCAGTCCTCTGTTCAGGACCGAGATTTTGGCAACTACAGAACTTAAAAAACTGCAGCCAATCAGGCCTTTCCTTAAGCAAAAAGTAGCTGGGAATGAGGGTGTCTCAGCAAAGTTCAGGTGTCAGATTGTATTATATTTTTAATGTTTACTAATATGCTTGCTATGGTTTCATTGCTGTATTGAAAAAAGAAAACAAACCAGGAGGAGGCAATTAATTATTTCCTTTTTAGCTGTACAATAATGAACTACATGAGAAATACTTTGATATCATGAGTCATTGGTGGCCATGGAGAAAAACATACTCTTTAAGCCAAGCTTTTAAATACTTTTTTAATTGAAGGAAAAAAAGAAATAATATTTTACTGGCAAGTGACTTGCTCTTCCAGGTTTATAGTTTTAACAATGAACCAGTCTTAGAAAACATTATTTAACTAGCTTTTACAACCAGTAGTAGTATATGAATAATGTTTGGGGGTTTTCCCTATATAATAAATGTCTTCTTTTTTTACAAAATGATAGTTGATTTTATAAGAAAAGATGGTTTTATCTGTCCCCTTTAAAAATCATTTCACATCAGGGAGTTCATCATTAACAATTAAGAAACCTGTGCATAAGCAGTAGAAGACTTTCCTGTAATGGCTGATGTCATTTCTCACTAATGTACAATCACTGCTCAGTTCATACCAACAAAGAAATGTTGAAGTCACTGCTCTAAGGTTCTGTGAAGAAACTTCAGCTCCCTTGTTTATAAAAATGTTGCATAAGTACAAACCATGGTTGTTTAAGATCATTTTTCCTTCTGCTTTCTTCAGACGCTCTCTTGCAGGTCTCAGCCAAAGCTCAAAGAGCAGATTTCTTTTTCCAGGCTTTTGAGCTCCAGCAGCCCTGACACCACCAGGTACAGCCATGGAGTTGTCCCCTCTGACCCTGGGAAGCTGTGGAAGGGCTGTTTTCTCCACACCTAGCCAGGCAGTCATCCTGCTGCTCTGTCCTGGCCTTTGTAGAAGAACCTTGGGATGCTCACAGTCAGCAAACACCTGTTGGTGTAGCAATTGCAGAGCTTTTGGGGAGATGGACTTTTTTTCTGGCATTTCCTTGCCTGAGTCACAATTGCCGATCTGAAGCCTGGGCTCAAGTTGCATTTCAACAGGCAAACTTTCAGCTGTGAATATGTTTTCTAGCAATTTTATTTCAGGTGCCAAGTTGTCTTTTAAGATAAGGCAGGAGGTATATTTTGTCTAGAGTGCTAAGACTGTCCTTGAAAGGCTTAGCCTTTCTTCTTGAAAGAAAGGCTGTAATCAGCAGTTACCATGCTTTGTTTTTTGCTGTAAAGAGGAGGTTGGATCAAACGTATCTGCTTCTGTGAAAACTGAAATGAATTGAGGCGTGCCTTCTGAAATAAAGGGCAAATGGTCATTTGGTCACCACTGTAGTTTCAGTTTGTACCATGGCAGGGACTGTGGTTTTGTCTTGGCCTTCACAGCACATTGCTGTAAACAAATGTCTGTGGCTATATTAAATATCATTGTATTAATTATGTGCACGAAGATTACTTTGGGATTTCTTAAAGAGGAGACAACAAGGAAACAAAGCAAGGAAAACAGAGCAAGGAAATCAGTGTTGCCAGAGAAAGAAAGAATGAACTAATCCAACTAAAACTGCAAGGGGAAGCCAGTTAGATGGAATATAAATTTGCATGGTTGAATTTGGCAGATTCTAATGTTAATACTATTCCTGCTGTGAGAAGTTACAGAAGGGTCTTTTTCTAGTCTTTTGTAATGATCTGGATTCAGTTGCATATTTTTCCTGAATATCTGTGCCTCCCTGCACCTTTAGCTCATGGCACAATATTTATAATGCTTTACAGGATGTTTGATTTAGTATTTGCTCAGAAGGAAAACTGCTATTTCATGAGTTACCAGCAGTACCCTTTTCTTTAACACTGGGATAAATTCACAGCAAGGAGGTTAAAACAGATACTTTTCTTAAATCTTGGACGAATTTGCTGACTGTGATGTAGTAACTATAGAGTGCACATTTTTATTCTTCTGACACCCTTGGGGAAAAGAAACAAAGAGAACACAGAACATGAGTTAAATTTGAAATTAAAAAAACCCAACCTAAATCCACAAGCACACTCCCCCCACCACAAATTTGAAAGGTAATTTTTAAGAAAAAGGAGAGACAGAGCCTGATGTGGAATGCTACTAAATATCCTCCTGAACTCAGCAACAATGTTAAGTAAATTAATGATGAATGGATAAAGAATACAGAAGCCAAGAGAAATCTCTGTGTTGGAGATCATAAAGCACAAATGCAGTGAGTCTGACCAAAATTTATTAGGCTGTGTGTAATAACAACCAAAACCCCCTCTCTTCAGTTGCATACATTAAAAGATGATAGGAGAAACACAGGAACACTGTGTAGTATGGCAGGATGTAGATTAAGAAGACTCTAGATATGATCCAGCTTCCAAAGGAGGGAGTATTTTGCCTATTTTGGATGAGGTTACAGTAAAAGAAAATCACAGGTGGTAGAAGAGCACATAGTTCTAGGAGACCTATAAAATTTCTAATATATGAAAGACTGTTGAAAGAAAGGGTGTATATAATTGACAAGGCAATAGAAAGTCTTCCTCATATCTGGCATTTGGAGACTGTAGTCTCTGACTGGTGAAAAGCAAACTTGTTGAATAACAGAGTTGGGT
Organism: Zosterops lateralis; assembly: GCF_965231275.1. Classification (NCBI taxonomy): domain Eukaryota; kingdom Metazoa; phylum Chordata; class Aves; order Passeriformes; family Zosteropidae; genus Zosterops; species Zosterops lateralis. Next base: position 61,115,590 of record NC_139766.1, on the reverse strand, counting down.
GGGAAGGGGAACAAAAAAGAGGATAATTTGAGCAATTTGGAGTTCCAAACCTCACCAGTGTGCAAACTCCTGCAAACAGTTCTTGCAGGAAGATGACTCCAAAGCACATTCATGCCTGTTTGTGGTCATAGCAGATTGGCAGTACAGCTGATGGGCTGTATAAAAAAGAGCAGCAGTTTTGTTCTGAACTGCCGAGTGCACATTTTAATCTCCTATTATTCCAGTCCACAAGGTTATCACAGAGAACTGAACAATCCCCTCTCCTCTTCAGCATTGATGAAATATGCAATTTTGCACGCCTGTTCATCGAGGTCACTGACAAAAGTATTAAAGTTGGGAGAACACAAAGGGGAAAACCTGAGGCATCAATTAAGCAGTAGTAGAATGTGTGGTTTTGTTTTTTCTGCTGTTATTAAAATAATAGTGGGGATGTGCTACCTAGGTGTAAGCAGAGCAGTTGAAACAGAGACCCTCAGAAAGCTTGTTAATGAAGAGATTATAGTGATCCATGCTAACTCTGGGGAATAAAGACCTGCTTGAACAGAAAGATCTCACAAGGCTATTTTGAAATGGAACTTCTTGTGTCTCTGCTGTGGCTTCGTCCTATGCTGATTAGGGACGCAAAATTGCCTATTTTCCTAGCCCTGAAGTGTTCAGTTCTCTGTGTATCATCATCTGGACCGGAATAACAGCAGTGAGATTAAATTGGACATTCAGCAGTTCAGAACAAAACTTCTGCTATTTAACAGCCTGTCATTTTCACTGCCCATGTGATGACACTGTCAAAGTCTTCACAGGACATTGCAAGGCAGCGGGAGCAGCTCAGCCAGTGCCTTCTGTACATTTACATTTATTGGAAATAGATCTGTGTACTTTAACAAGAAGATGGGCAGGCAAAGGGTGGTGAGGTGACTGGAGAAATAATAATAGCTTTTTTTAAAATTAAGGAAACAAAATAAACTCCACCTCACAAGAAATCAACATTCCACGACAGGAAACTTTAAAGAGGATGTTTAATAAGGCTGAAAATACACCTGATTCTAAAAGCACACGTGGGGATTTAAGCTTCTCCCTTCCTGCTGCACGAAACCGAGTGGGAGGACGAGTAAATCGCTATGCGCCGATTCGGAGTGGGTATTTCTAAATCAGGAGAGAAACTGGGATTTAAAAACACCCTTTACTGTAGGGCCAGGGCAGGGTGACTGTGACTCCATGGCCCTGGAGCTTTGGTTCTCTTGGAATGGCCATACCCGAGCCCTGAGGCCTCGGCCCCTCGCTCTGGGGGCCCGGGGGGTCCCGGCGTGGCCTCCCGCCCCTGGGCACCCCTGTCCCGGCCCTGCCGGCCCTTCCCCTGCGGGACAGCGGGTTCCGGCTCAGCCTGAGGGCGTCACTTCCCGGGGCGGAGCGGGGCGGCTCCGGTAGGTGCCGGGGATGGGGGGAGCCCTGGGGAGCCCTGGGGAGCGGGGTCTTTTCCCGTGCCCTGGCCTCCCCCGCGGCCGCCCCGCGCTGAGGGGCCCAGCGGCAACGGGAGCGGGGCCGGGGCCGCCCGGGCGCCTCGGGGAGCCCTCAGCTCCTCCTGTTCATTTCTCAATGTTCTTGTGTCTGAACTCCCCCCATCCCCCGCTACCTTTTTTTCTCCTTTCAATGGAAATAAGTGTAAATGTGCCCTCATCCCGAATAATTGTTAAAAATAGCCCGTCAAACTAGAATATACCGCCATTGCCATAAGCGTAAAGATTGATTCTTCCTGGATTTGCAGTGTGCTCTCAGAGGCCTATTTGAAAGTACTTTTTTGGATATATTCACTTATGAAGTATGATAATAAAGAAATGCTGTGCTTTTGATTCTATAGCTTGTTTTTATTGTGTCTGTTTGACGGGGAAAAGGGACAGTCATTTTTTTTAATTCAAGGCAGCAGGTACAGATAAAATAAAAAGCTGATTTTTCCAGGTGTACATAAGTTTGAGGCCTCAAGTGCTTTGAAGAAATTAAAAATGTTTTTCCTTCTCTTTAGGATGTCTGCGAACAGAAGTGAACTGACAACTGTGGTACTTTTTAATTCCGAACAAGATGAGGATCCCCTCTTTGCTGCTGAGATTCCCTCGCTGTTATTTCTCCAGAAGAACCTACTTTGTGAACTTTGGCCACACCCCCCGAGCAGATTTCCTGGGCGTTAGATCTCTCAGGCCAGCACACCGCTATCACACAGAATGGATTTGTTCACCAGATGGTTTGAGGAGAGGGCTGTGCCAGCAGGCAGCCCCTCAGCAGCAAGTGGAGGGACTTTGTGACCGGGAGCAGAGACTTGTAGACAGACTTTACCATGGGCTGATCCAGGGTCACAGAGCCTGTTTAGCCGAAGCCATTACACTCATAGAATCAACTCAGAGTAGGAAGAAGAAAGTAGCCCAGGTGCTCCTTCAGAAGGTATTATCCTACCACAGGGAACAAGAAAAGTTAAATCAAGGAAAGCCACTTGCCTTTAGAGTGGGTTAGTCCTTTTATGTCTTGTCTAGTAGCTGCTTACATGTAATTACTGTCCTCACCTTTTACTATCACTGTTGTGGTCTGTGGTCTTGGATTGTTATTTTTTAGTGGTTCCTAACCAATCTAGATTACTTCTGTTGTCCAGTGGTATTATGGCTTGAGATGAAAAATGCTTTTGAAAATGCTTTAGGAATTTATCCTTGCTTCTTGGGAGTGTGTTCTTCAGGGTGGGTTTTGTAACCATTATAAGGTGAAACATTAGTTAGTTTGCAGATTGGTGCAGATGTTATCTACACTTAGGGAAAGATGTAGTCAAGCAGACCTGGTCTTTTCCCAAAGAAGGTTTTTTCTTGAACACTTCCTGAATCCCTTTTTTAGTCTACAGAAGGAAAACCATGCACCTTCCTGTTGTGTGGCCCTCTGTTAAGCAGCCTGCTTTTCAGCTGAAGGAGACTTGAACCTGCTTCTCGTGGAAGCTGTAAAATATTTTTCCCTTAAAAAGAGATGGGCTGTTAACACACATGTATCATGCCCAGCTGTCATCTCTCCTGTCTGTACAACAGTAGTAAGAACAAGAACTGGGGCATGGGAGTGAGAAAACTTTGTTGCTAATCTTAGTTTGTGAGCTTTGACATGCAAATAAATGGCCTCATTTCTTTGAAAGAACAGCTCTTCAATGTAAGGGCTTGCTTTTTGGAGTGTTTCTTTTATAGTAAATCTGAAAGGTATAGTTCTAATATGTAACATTTTGAAAGTTCTGAAGGATGAGTCATACAGTATAAGTAATTTTATTTGGAGGGGAGGAAATAGATGTGAATAAACCCGATGTTTTATTGGTGTCACTAGGATGAGGGGTGGTGAAGTGCTGCTGTGTTGCCAAACTCCTATTTTGCTTTGACATAGCTTTTATTTGCTTTTGTTCTGATGCTGTGTTAAAGTATGAGCTGTTATCAACTTCATGGTATTCATGAGATGTATTATTTGACTAACCAAATGGGTTTTTTTCTTCCTAATGTGATTACTTAGGGTTGTCTGGTCCTCCTGGTGCTGGAAAATCGACTTTCATAGAATGCTTTGGGAAAATGCTTACAGAAAGAAAACACAAAGTGTCTGTGTTGGCTGTAGACCCTTCCTCTAGTACAAGTGGTGGTGAGTGTGAATTAAAGTCTCAGTCAAGTTTCTAATACCTTGTCAACTACAGAAGTGTCTCTTTGGGCCAAGTGGAAGAAAAATTGGTGCCTATAACAGTCAAATATAAAATAAATCAAGTTTTCATATTTTTCTCCTGTGTGCTACAAAATTGGAAAAGAGGTATCAGTGTTGTAATTCTTTCAGATTTCCTCTTTTCCAGTGTTCAAATACTGCCTTAGAATTTTTTTCTAAATTTGAATTTTTTTGAAGTTGTGCAGGATTACTGATGACAGGTGGTGTGATCTGTAACTCTCCAATAAAAAATTGTAGGGAAATTACAAGCTGACCATGCCTGATTCGTGGTATCTCTGATACAAATAATACAATCTTGATTTTGATCTTTTTGTAAGGAGCAGCTTCCAGGCAGCATCGTTAATTTTTCCAGCTTCTGTGCTGTTAGAGGTGTGCAGCTATTTATAAAGAAATAACTAGAGCATTGCAATGACGTGGAGCCAAGACAGACTGTGCTTTTGAATGCATGCCTTCAGGATGCATCAGTAGAATAGCAAAATGTGACAGCAAGACTGCACCAATTGGAAGAATTGAGCATCCCTCATCTTTTGGAGTGTGCAACCAGTGCGTAGATCTCGCTGAATCTGATTTGCAGTTTGTTTGAGTAGAAGGAAGGCAGGTACACGTGTCAGCTCTCTTAAAACAAAACATCCAGCATCAAGGCATGTCAGAATCGTAATGCAGAGATTTGTCCCTTTGGGCAGGAACAGACAACAATCAGCTGCATGGCCTGATGTGTATAGTCTTCAAAAAGCCATTCAGGAGTTGTAGAATTCTTTCTGACCTAGCACAAATTCCTCTTATTTGGTAACAGTAAAGTCTGCCTGTCAGGCCTTTGCAGCTTCTGAGAAGAAGAAGAACCAGGCAGTAGCTTCCCAGTCCTCAGCTAAGTCTTGAGGAACTAGGACTAGATTATTCTTATTTGGCTGACTTTGTACAAGAGATCTGTCTTTCCTCACTCATTTTTGGTGGGGTGGGGGGAGAAGGGGGCATCTGGCTGTGTTGCACTTCTGAAATAATTTAACATTAAGGTTCCCTACTGGGTGATAAAACACGGATGACTGAGTTGTCAAGAGACATGAATGCATACATCAGGCCATCTCCAACCAGAGGGACACTGGGAGGTGTGACAAGGACCACAAATGAAGCCATTCTGCTCTGTGAAGGAGGAGGGTACGATGTTGTTCTTGTGGAAACAGTAGGTATGTACTTAGGGTTTGCTTTGATTGTCCTGTTGTGATATGAAAATGAAGGTGTGCTAGTAATTGCATACTTCCTGCCATGATTTTGCCTGTGTTTTCCTGCATGGTCACTGATTGAACATGAATGCTCATTTTGTCTTATTTTCTAGTCCTGTATGTCTTTTACTAAACTGTTGTGTTTCCTGTTGTCCTTGTTTTGTTAGTGGGATTTGTTCATGGGACAGTGCTGGGATCTGTCATAATTACGGTCATTAATGTAACTGAAAGTTTGTAGTAAGTGGTAAATTCTGGATTTAATTTTTTAGGTGTGGGCCAGTCAGAATTTGCTGTGGCTGATATGGTTGATATGTTCATATTACTGCTACCACCTGCAGGTGGAGATGAATTACAGGTATTTTTCAGTTTCTTTTATTGGTTACTACCTGAGACTAGAAAGAGAAGCTTAAATTCAGCATGCAATATCTGTGCAGAAAGTCCATATCAGTAGTGTTTTGTCCATTATACTGTTTTTATTAAGTGTTTTCAGTGTAATCCACTTACTGCACAGTTAAGCTCCCTTTTTGATTTTAAAAGCATTAGGAAGTAAACTTTTGATACTCTGTGGCTTAACTTTGACGTGTTTACTAGTTGCATACCTTTTGGGGGAGAAAACTAGAAACTACCAAAGCATTTTGACCTGCTTTTTGTGCTGAATCACCATGTCACAGCCCCTCTGGGTACTCCTGCTTTCTGTCCCTGTTGCATTTAGGGCATCAAACGGGGCATCATTGAGATGGCAGATCTGGTTGCCATCAACAAGGCTGATGGTGATTTAGTTGTGCCTGCCCGGAGAATCCAGGCTGAGTATGTCAGTGCCATGAAGCTGCTTCGCAAGCGTTCAAAGGTCTGGAGGCCAAAGGTTTGTGGACTTCCCTGTGTTTTGTGGGGCTGCTTTGGTTTTGTTTGGGTTTTGGTGATGTGTTGGGTGTTTTTTTTGTATTTCCCTCCTCACCAGAAAATGCGCTGGATGAGTTAAGATTGGTATCTTCTCATCTAGCCATCCTAGTCTCCCTCGGCTCTTTGTAAAAATTGCAGTTGGTTGTTAAGTCTCAGTGTGCTGGAGAGATGATTGCTGCTGTCTGTGCTTCACCTCTGATCTCAAGGTGTGCCACATGAAACACTGCAAAGCCAGTCCTTCTCCCCAGGACTCCTGCCCTGAGCTACAATCTCTGCACTAGCAGAGCTATTACTGACCTCAAGAGTGGTGCAAACTTTACTCACTTTTTTGTAAACTGTCCATATCTAAAGATGTCCCTTCATCTACTTCTCCCTCCATTTTAACTCTGAAGCCTGTGATTATCTTTGTTCTTTCACTAGTTCGTGTGCTTCCTTTATTGCTTTAATTTTTTTTTGTTGTTGTTTCTCACATAATGAAAATGGCTAGATAGTTGGAATTCTCATCCTGTAGGTCTTCAGTTTTAATGCTGTACTTTATCTACTGAAAGGTTTTGGTGGATTTTTAAGGAGAAGATTCAGTACTAATTTTTAATATTTGTATATAGAATAAGTACACACACACACACACTTACTTCCTATATAAATAAACTATCTGTAAAGAAGGTTTGTTCTACCCTGGTATTGAAATTGACCCATTAAGCTGAGTTTAAATCAGCTGGGCTGCCTGAGGATTAGCCTTTCTTTTGTAAGTGGAAAAGGAGAGAAGCCTTTTTTAAAAAAAATATCAGGCTGTTCAATTTCAAAGACTGTGTTGAATGTCTGAAATGTTATTGGCAAAATTAATTCCTGGTCTGGAAAGCAAAGGCAAAAAAAAGTTAGAATACCTTGTTTCTGGCAAAAGAATAGCTACCAGAATACACACTTAACTACATTTAAGTAAAAGAGCAATAATGTACCTTTTAGCTGAAGGACTTACTAAAAATTATTCTCATAAAAAGCAGGTGAACAAATATCCCAAATAGTATGTATCTCAGGGTCTACTTTAAGTTAGTAGAATCCCAAATTTTTGAGGGCAGGTGTGTGGGAAGGCACAGAAATGCTTAGAGCCTCATGAAGCAAGTATTGAAGGAAGCTTTCTTCAAACATTTCTCAATTTCCATGCAACGTACCTGATCCGATAATTGAAGCCTCAAGGCCAGGAGCTGCCTTGGCTTTAACAATGTCCCTGGATCCAACAGGTGATGCGGATCTCTGCCAAAACCGGGGAGGGCATCTCGGACATGTGGGACAAAATGACCGAGTTCCGCGACCTCATGCTCAGCAGTGGCGAGCTGCTCGCCAAACGGCGGAAGCAGCAGAAAGTGTGGATGTGGAACCTCATCCAGGAAAACATGCTGGAGCATTTCCGGAGTCACTTGGCGGTCAAGGATAAGATCCCACTTCTGGAGGAAAAGGTTCTTAGAGGAGTCTTGTCTCCTGGGCTGGCAGCAGACCTGCTGCTGAAGGCATTCAAAGATGGTCTCTAGGCACCGTTTTCTACTCTGTTCTTGCTAAGTGCTTTATGTAAACATGGACATTAAATACACTTTTCCTATGTGTGGATTCAGGTGTTTTACTGCAGCACACATGAATGGAATCCAGTACTCTGCAAAAGAATCCTGTTGGATTCTGTATATGCAGCAATCATGACAAACCTAAACACTTGCTTAGAGATTACTATGCACTGTATTGGAAAATATTAATTTCCAAATCTTTTATTTGTACATGCCATAGATCTGTTGATAAAAACTGGATGCCTGTGTAAAATGATTGGGTTTGGGAAGGCAGGAGAGTGAGGTTTGGGGTGGTGCAGGGTTTGATTCTGGTTGTGGGGTCATCTCAGAGCAGTTGACACTGCAGCTTTCCATTCTAATATAGCAGCAGCTGTTGCCAGTATGGATTGCATTTTCCTTCCTCACCTTGAGTGCCAGCAAGAGCATTGGGCTGCCTGACAGCACCAGACCATGGCCTTAGTTTTAAATAAATTGTGTGCATATAAATAGAACATAGTGGTGTTTGGTCCCTCTTTGGAAGCTGTAGTTAGTTATTATACACTGTACAGTAGGAGAAGGGAATTTTAACCATCTCAATTTCAAAATAGATGTTTTATTAAAAAACAAAATGTAGTTAGATTTTTTTTTTAACATGCAGACATCAGAAGGAGCAAATGTTACTCATGATGTTTTAATAGCAAATGTCTTTATACTAGAATAATTTATCTCTAAAAATAATGCTTTGTTGTTTTCTGATCTGACTTATTTTTTTTGGATTTGATCAAAATGTCCAGGTGTGTTTGGTATTTTTCTTTATCTCTTGCAGAAGACAGGACTACTTCCAACCAAAAGCACTTTTATTTTTTATTTTCCCTTGAGAAAAATCTGGAGGAAACATTTTTCTGATCCGTGATCATCTGGTATCCACTAAATGTGAAGGATAAAGTGGAAAAGTACTGATTTTTGGAGACCTGACAGTAAAAAGAGTAAAAGTGGAGAATTTGTGAGCCTGTTGGTGCTTAGAGAAATTAATTTTTAAAGAAATATATTGGACGTGATGATTTTCACGGTTTTGATGTTCTGGACATGTACATAAAAGGTATGGTGACTTTAGCTCAATTTCACCTGTTTGGCTTCTGGCAACCCAATTCCAGTATAGCAGTGAATTGGGTTACTGAAATCATCTTTTTGCCTTCATGATGTGAGTTTTTGTTTGGGTTTTTTTTCCCCTCAAAATATATATTTTTTTCTCTTCTTTCACCTTGTCCCTGTTGTTGTATCGTGTTCCCAACTTCTGCCTGCTAGGCACTTAGTGAAACACTAAGGAGAGGGGCATTGTGGTGTTTTGGGGGCCATACAGCTGAGGCATTTCTTGGGTAAGAAAGTTTGCACTGGAGTAGCTGGTGTTACTGGTTTCCACCACCTAAATTGTCAGAACTTCTCATCTCTGGCTGCTTATTCCTGTTTCTTAATCCCTGCTTTGGGATTGCTGCAATCGGTTACAAAGAGGCAGCTGAAGGAATGTATGGAGTGGCAGAAGCACAGTGACTTTGTTTTGACCATGCTGAGTTGTAAGAGAAATGCAGTGCTTACAGTTTCTTTTTTATTTAAACAACCTCTGTTGAATATGTCAGAGAGAGCCCCATACCAAAAGCAACATCCTGTGTCCTTTGAGTCCTTTCAGCTTTAAATACTGACTGTATTTTATGGTACCTTGTAGAAGAAATGACAGGTGGGAAATGAATTAGTGAGAGCAGCAGCATTTTAACTGGTGAGTTCTCAACTTTTTGATAGTCCCTTTGTTCCAGGTGGCAGTTTTTGAGGTGACCTCATTTATGTTTATCTGTTAGATCAAACCCTTATTATGGTCATTACTTCTTCTGTCAGGGACTGCTGTTTTCCTTGTCTGTTATACATGGGCTGCCAAGCCAGTAAAACAGAACCTGCAGCTTTGTTTAAATGGCACCTGATCAAGCAGAATATGTTTTACAGCTTCTTCAGTATTTGCTTTCTGGATGCAGAACTGCTGATCCACTCAAGCTGTGGACTATCATTATTTTCTCATTTTGTTGCTTCTTTTATAGTATTGTTAATTTGCAAATGAACTCTTAGCTGAAGTGCAATAGCTTAAGCAGGTTCTCTGAACTGCATTTTCCTCTTAAAGCAGAACATTAAATGAAAATCTGATTTGCCTTCTTTATGTATTCAGTTATGCCTCACGCTTCAGTAGATGGAGAAATATCCTTATACTGGAAGGAAATGAAACAGGAAATGAGGGTCCTTGTTTTGGTTTTCAGTGATTCCTCTACCAAACTGAAAAGTTGTCCTGTGCAAACTGAACTGAGCCTTCCATGTGGTAATGAAATAATTTATTTTACAACCTGTAAAATTTTGCTGTGATGTGTTTTGGCGTCAACTGCTGTTCAGTGAATTGTGCAATTTTGTTCATGTTCTCGTGGGCTGGGCAGTTGCATTGTCTTCAGAAGGACTTGCAGAGCTTCAGCTGGTTGGCTACAACTCTGTAAACAATTCACTGTGTCCCAAGACAGGGAAAAACATTTCCAGCTCATCAGTTTTAGCTCTGTGGGATTAACTTGGCTAAAATACGTTAAAATATTGTTATTCAAGTAAACAGGCTTCTGAAAAAAAGATAGTAAACAAATCTGTTGAGTAGGATGTTGACATATTCTTAGTTTCTGGAGTTGTCAAGCTGCTCTCATATTAACACTTAAACCCACAGCTATTGCAGAATACTATGGGAAAATAATATAACTTCCTGAGAAGCCAGATGAAGTTTGTAGCTGGAGGTATGACAAACTGTTAGACAAATGAGTATGGGGGCTAAGGAATAAAACTGTTTAGATACAACAAAGTCCTTTCCTGCAAAGTCTTGTAGTTGTCTGTAAGTGTGGAACTTTTCCCCAGGTCCCTGTATAATAGATGTTGCTGGTGTTTCACAAATGGAAAAAAACAAGTATGGTGAGATCAAGTGATTTACCCAGGACTCTGAAACAGGTCAGAGGGTGTAAAGGGTTACAGTTCAATAGTCTTTACTCTGAGCCCCATGTATATTTACAGCCACGTTACTTAAGGTTGAAAAAATGCTCTTAGCAAGTTCATGCTCTTAGTGTGACTTATTCCTTTCATATCTAATCTCTCTGTTTTCAGTGACAGGACCCAGTGACCCCTTCTTGGCTACTGTTCTGTTGTAATGTCCTGCTTTAAGTAATAAAAAACTTTCCTTTGATATCTAATCTGCCCTCGCTTTCAGTAAATGCATTACTTCCTGTTGTGCATGCTGCTTCAGCCACTATGTTCTCCCCACATATATTACTTATTTGTGAAATCTGCAACATGTTGGCTATTTGAGATTTTGGGGCATGGGGGTTGAGTAAAGCTAAAGAACACAAATGGACTTTTTTTTTTTTTTTTTTTTCTTAAACTGTATGCAGTTCCCTTCCTAAAGTTTTCTTTCATAATGTGGCAAGATTCCATTACTGACTTGCTCCGTACTGGTGCAAATATCCTTATTTCCCCTTTATTTTCCTGTCTCAGAGTGCTCTGTTGCTCCCCCTTGGATGCACAGTCAATAAGTAACATACTCCGTGAGTTAAAATGAGAACTGCTCCTGCTGGACTGTTCTAAAACATTTATAATTTGATGAGATTGAACAAAAGTTGGTAAAGAATGTATTTAAGGAAACATTAGTGTGTTCCCCTGAAGAGCTGGACAATTATCAGTGCACAGGCTGACTAGCAACAGGATTCCTTTTCCAAAAAACAGTTCAGCTACTCCACAGTCATATTCTTTACAGTTTATTTTAAAGTAACCCACCCACCTCACAATGGAACATTACCAGCATTTGTAAATTGAGAATAAAATTTTCAAAATTTAAAACTCATAAGCAATTAGAGTACATGCTTAGAATGGAAGGATGACAGAAATACTGTGTTCCCTCCTGTCATACTAAGGCATGGTTCAGCTGATGAACAAGGAAGGAAAAGAGGAGCTGGCATTCATGACAGTGAATGGAGAAGGTACATTATAAAGCAGCAAGAATGCCTATTTTTCTCTATTTTTCCTCTCATGGGAGCATAAAATTATCTTGGATAATTCACTGTGAAGCCACAGAAACTGATATGACCAATAGTGTTTGCTGTGTGAAGCTTAAAAAAATTATAAATTAAACTTCCATCCCTATCTTTTGGACTTGCATGTTGCATGTGACACTTGTCCTTTGGCACTAGGTGAGTTTGTTTGTAATTGTGCTCTAAGTGGGGAATAGCTAGAAGTTCTTGTAGTTTGACTGAAAGATTGTTTACCTGCAACAAGTTAAAAGACTCATCTTTCAGAATTCATGATAAGATTCCTGTATTTTTCCTTAAAATACTGTGGCAAAGTGAGTTCCTGCTCTGTGTTAACTGTCTTCATTTCCTCTTACATCTCTTCCACTGGTAGAGTAGCCTATAAAAGTTTTAGTTATGCACCTTTTAACATGATTCAAATATTCATGAAGTTAATCAGGGACTGACACCACCTCTGCTTTGTTTCTTCAATTGCAAGTGACCACTACAACCCGAAGATTACAACCTGTGAGAAGCCAAAGGCTGTTAGAGCTTCAGAGGCGTGGGCTGACCTGCCCTGAGCAGGCTGCAATGGCTGGGGATGCGGGATGTGTGTCTAATGAGAAGTTGCTGCACGAGCTGTGTGGCTGGGAGCAGTGCACGCTCACACTGCTCAAGGTTCTCTCCCGGCCCTGAATCTCTGATCCTGTTTGTAGTTCTCTAATTGCAACCAGCAGAAGACAAGGGTGAGGTTGGTTTTTATGACTTGTTGCTTAGCAGCGTTGATCAACAAAAGTGCAACCTTTTCTTTTGCTGTAACCTCGGTGAACCCGGGCTCGGACGGAGCTCGCCAGCGGAGAACAAGGGTTTCTGCAGCCGTGTGAAACTCCCGTGCTGTGCCTTGTTAGCAGCCTCTGAGGGAAAGCGTCTCTTCTTGACCTCTTGGTTACCTTTGCCCTTTGCTCCTCTTTCTGTCTCTCATCAAATCTTAGAAGAAAGCAGGCACCGTCCTAGGAGGACGTGGAGGATGGGAAATACAGGGACGAGTCAGCTATGCTAAGCTGCATCCTGCCTCTTTTCAGGAAAAGGAGCTAAGCTGGTTCCCAGCCTGTGATGTCAGACCCTCCTCTCATGGAAGGAGAAAGACTTCAGCCATCACAGTAAGGTCTATTCTTATTTAGAGAAGCTTTCCTAGTATTTCAAAGCCGGCAGAATAATCCATAGAGGAAAGGGAAATTAGGGCACTAAGAGTTTCCGAGTTTATGTCTTTTAGAAGGGATTTCACAAACTGAACCAGAAGGGGTATTGAATGTAGTTGAAAATGATAGAGGGGCTGCACTGAATGTGTGCCTTTATCTGATTAAATCTGGCAAAGCCTGTAAAATAAGAGCAAGGAGTAAGTTGCTTCTTTCACCTTAACTCTAAACTGTAAATTGTTAGTCTGACTGGACAAAGGCTCTTTAGTGACACCAGAAGCTGCAACAATTAATGTGCCTTAGGACATCAGAAGCTTAGACCAGGAGCTTTTACTGTTGCTCAGATGCTTGTCTTTTACACCTAGATCTGAGTAGGAAACAGCTGAGTATTTGTATACTTTTTCTGCCAGAAATGTTGTTATCCTGAGCCACCTTTATGCTCGTGGACACGAGGTGGAAAATAATGCCTTGTCAGGGTGGTGGTTTTCTCCTTTCCACGCTGTCACCTCCAGCACTGACTTCTCCCCTCTGTTCATTGGTAGCTTTGCAGAGCACTACAGGTCAATGTATTAAAAGGTCAGCATATGTTTCACAAGCCTGTTACGCTCTGGTGTCCCTCCTCTTCTGAAGTTTAAAGAGAAACTCTGCTGTTCAGCTATCCCAATCTTGTAAAATTCATGCAGAGGACTAATATTGCTGTAATTGCATCATTGAGATTAGATAAATCAGATATTCATTCCAGAACAGGCAGCTGCATAAGAAACTGGCTTCTGCCCTGCATGCTGTGTCAAAAGCATGGCAAGTGCATGGTATCTGGCAGAGCTCAATCAAGTAGAATAATCAGCAAATGGGAATGGGAATTATGTTGCAAATACTATTTTTTTAATATTGCATGAATCTTAACAAAATGATATACCTGGAAATCCTGACTGCTGTCTGAGGCTGAGAGGAATGACTTTTCATGCCCTTGCTTGATGAACAGAGCAAATTTTGTTCACCCAAACAGGATTTCTTTATTTTGAGCTGTGAGTATGATTTGTCTGTCTTCACCGAACAACAGCTGCTAATATCTGATATCTGCAGGATTCAAAACAAGAGCCTGAAGTCGTGTTCTTAACTTGCTATTTACAGGAGAAGTAGGGAACTCTGGTCAAGATCAATAAGCTTTTTGAAACAAAGTTTCAGGAAAAGTAAAAAACCACTTTTTTGTTGTTTATGAGTGCTTACAATGCATCATGAACTGACTGGTTCTTTCTGTGTGCAGTGGCAATAGAAATTGATTATATTTGAAAATTAATGTTTCAGACTTCAGTTCAAATATTGTTGCCCTTCATTTTTCCTTTTCACTATCCATTAGAATGTGACATTCTTAGAAATGAAGGAGTCTTTAATGTGGGACTCTTTAGTACTGTCATTTCCACACCTGCAACAGTGGAGCAGAGCATGGCCACTGTACAGCACTAGTATGACTAAAAGCCACTGAATGTTTTATTTCTGTACTGACATTAAAGAGTTATTTTGAATTATGATACGTTGAAAGTCCCAGTTTCACGTCTTGCATGATGCACGTGGCTTTCAGTTTAGCTGGAGACTCTGCTCCAGACACTCATTTTCACCACACACAATTCCTTCCATGTTAGAAATGCTGCTGCTTCTCCACACCCTGAGGTCAGGAGAGGTCAGCAGTGGAACATGTGCCTACACGTGATGGAATAAGGTCCTAGAATAAAGGCTGCCTGAGGTTTGTCCTGCTAGGCAGGTCACTTTTCCATTTCTGGGGTGGTAAACTTCATATGCAACGGGACAGGAAATTTCAGAGGGAAACTGGGATAACTAAATTATTTTGTTTGGCCCATGGCCAATTCTTTCATCTCAGAAAACATTGCTGTAGAGACAGGCACAGATCCTGTAAATTAGTCTAGTCTGAATAGCTCTCTTCTAACATTTTTAAACATTGACCTTTAGTGAACATCTAACATGCAAGGGCATTTCTATGGGACAGTTTTTTGGTTTTTTTTTCTTTATTGGGTGTTCCTTGAGATTAAGTCTGGACTAAGTGGATCCTCAGGTTAGTGTGGAATTTCCTTCTGTAGATTTCATCACAAAACCACTCCAGAAGAAGATATTTTCATGAGCAAGACTTGTATAAATTACGAAGAAAAAAATTGCCTGGAAAAGCTGAAATAGAGATTTAAATACTGCACAAGCTGGATATAATTAAAGCTACTCTTGTGTCTAAGTTTCTAAACCTAGGAGCCATAACATTTTCTCCTCCTGTGCTTAATCTAGAGTGTTTGTAATAAACCACCTTGTCTGCATGCCAAGAGATTGCCACAGAGAGAAACAAATTGCTGCTGATGACGGAGGTAAGTCTTGTTATTCTGAAAATTATTCCTGGGGCAGCTTCTCGGTAACTCCGTTTTCCAGATGATTCCTGATGAATCAGTGTCAGCGGCTCAGAGAGGAAACACTTACTCAGAGAGTTTTGCTGTGGTGACATTGGTGTGCGCCTTGGGAGCCTGGCAGCTGGCTGGGAGCGTGCAGGAGCCAATCCATCGGTCTCATTCCATACATAATCCAGCGGTCTCATTCCATACATCTCCTCAGCAGTATTATGGAGAGCCCTTAGGTGGTGCTGTATGGCAGCGCTCGGCACCTCCACTGCCCTCGGGATGCCCGTGCCCTACCTCAGGGCTGACATTTGGCCGCACTGCACTGTCAAGAAGGTGAAAAGGCAGTTTCTGGGCACTGTTAATTAGGATGAGTAAATGAAATCTGTCAGTGGAGACATATTAAATATTAAATTCAAACACGGATTTCAATAGCTGCTGTAATTTAATCCTTATAAATTTGAATCATGTCGTGCTTAAACTTCCATGCCAAACGTGTTGCTCTCTGTCTGTAAAACAAAGGGCTTTTAAGTAATAGTTAAGGAGTTTTTAAAGGGCATTTGAGGATCATCCTGGTGGAAGAATAGTGCTCACCCTGGGAACTTCCTCATGTAAATATGGGTGTGGTGGTGTGGCTTTCAGATTATATCTTCCAGGCTGTGAAACTCTCTTCCTTTCTGAAGAATGAGGGATGCAGATTTAGGAATTTGAGTTTTGCTGTCAATTACAATGAAATTGAAATGGAATTTCCTCTAGCAGGATGGGTTTCAAGCCACAAAGTAAATTTTATTTGGAAACTGTTGGGTGAATTATTAAAGAGAGTTATTAAACAGCTCTCAAACACCGATGGTATCTTTTGTAACAACACAGGAGAGAAGTGAGGTATTGAAAACAAATTGATCTTTGCCCCTTGGAAATGAGTTATGTGACTGGTTTTTTCTAAGTTGGGAATATGGCCTTCCTATGGTTTTACTGCGTGCTTATGCACGTTCCTGTATTTTCTGAGTGTTTTCCACCTGTTCCTGCAGCTTGAGAGTGTTAAGCCTGGGAATATTCTGCCAAAGCAAATGAAATATGCACATGAAATAGTTCATGTTTTCAGAATGACTTCATTTAGTCATGACTTTTATTTATTTAGAGGGAGAGAGAAAGAGCTGGTGTTGTTACAGTCTCTGCTCTCTCTGCTCTATTTTTTTAATCTCTGAAACTTCCTATAACCCAACTTTTTTTTGACACTTGAAATGTCCCAAGCTGCATAAACCGAGTATCTGCTGTGTGTTCCTCTCATCCCAGTAATTCTCATCCTGTGGTCCCTTATGCTGTTATTTTAGGTGTATCCTTTACCATTATGTGGGTTGTTAACATTACCCAGAATTCTGCTGCCACGTAGGGGGGACCAAGCACTGAGATTTTCTTTTGAGTTGAGAAAGAAACTCTGGCTTGAAAACACTGACAAGTTACTGGGTGATGATTTGTAGCCTAAAGCTGGTGGCTATAAATTCTCACCTGTGAAAAGAGAATCTTGTAGCTCTCCACAATATGTTCTTACAGCTGCAGCTGAATTTCTGCTCTGTTAATATCCTTAAGCAGCTGCAGCAATGTGTCACACTGATGTGGCATTTTGCATCCCCAAAGCTCTGCTCAAATATTTGAACTTAGTAAGGCACTCCACTGAGCTGAGAGGGAGGCCAGTGTCGCTGCAGCTTTACAGAAAAAGAAACAGCACCTGGGAGGTTAAAGCAACTTTCCCTCACCCTGCAGCAAGTCAATGGTGGAGCTGGAATTACAGCTCAGGAGGTTCCTGGCTCGTGCTACACCATGCTGTGGGGAAAGGTCATTTCCCAAAATAGTGCAGAAGGTTTGTTATTGATAATAGGGCAACAAAGGGCTCTGGATGTATTAATAGGTCACTGTGTGCCGCCCTCAGTAATACATAATTTAACAACCTTCCAAAATGGGCTACATCATCTTTTTCTGCAGCAGTATCCCTTTCACTGTTAGTTTTGTCTGCTATTTTATCTGCTATAGGTATTTTTGTTTTGGCTCTCCTAACATAGTTTTATTTGAAGTAAATAGGGACATTTACTAAGTAGGCATGAAAAACCTCCTGATTAGCAGCCACATTAAACTGCAATACCCAGCTCACTTTTCAGGTCAGCACAGCTCCTCTGCCCCTTGGAAGCCACTGAGCTCTGTCTGCCTGAGGAGATCGGCGAGGTGATGGAGGATTTTGGTGGCAGTCAGGAGCTGGGGTACAAGGATGGGAGCCCACAGGGCTGCCAGGTTTGGTGGCGGCCTTGGGCCTCCCAGGGAGGCAGGCAAACCCCATCCCCACCCACTGTGTGGGGTAGAGGTAGAGGGCAGAGGGTGCTGATACTTGTAGAGGGTTTTTCATTGAGATTTAGTCCCAGCTGTTCCTCAAATGACCTTGGGGATGGGGTATTTGGTAGCTATTGTTGGATCTTGTAGATTTTTATTTCAATTTGCCTTTTATAAAATGCTGTTGATCCCCTTTGAACTCTTTTACTTCAGCAGTGTACTTACTGAAGGATTTTGTTTCTTCTCAAAATGAATTATTTGACCTGCTAGGTTATTCAGCAAATTCAAAAGTACTATGTAGGAAGCAAGTTTATTTTTTCACCAAGCACCCAGCTCTATCCATCTGCAATTGAAAGAAGAACAAAATGGTATTTTGCCGTAGCAAAGCTTGAAGAACTGCCGTGAATCACAGTGAGAAGAATGACATTCACAAAGCAAATAGGTATTGAATCAATTTATTCAGTCTCATTATGGTTTGGGTTTGGGTGAAGAGTTCCCAAACTGGGAAACACCAGGGAAAGCAATGGGGAAGCCAAAATGTGTAAGGAAAGTTAATACAGCATCCAGAGACTCCAAGGGTGTTGTTCTCTCATATTCATGTCTGTGGATATATGTATTTGAATTAACAAAGCCATGTGAGCTTTATGTGCTGCATTTGCTTTTTAATGCTTGGTGGTTGAAGTAATTGGATCTATTGTTGTGGGCATTGGGAATGCCAGCTTGGCTCTTACAGTCACTGCCTTGTGAACACGTCCTTCTGGAGGTCAGAGCACTGGAGAGCTTGCTCTGTTTCATTCTCAGAGGTACCAGCCATAATAGTCACTGCTTTCAAAAAGCAATGTCCATGTTCCCTGCCTTTATTCTAGTTTGTTGTCTGTGCTGAATTGTGATGTGTCTTGTTTTGTTCTTGTTTTATTAATTCATCTCTTTAACTATCTGCTGGTGGATTCAGAGTTTTTGAAGTTTGGTTGACGTTTTTCCCCCCTGTGTGTGTGTGTTTATGTTTGGGTTTTTTGAACCACGCTTGAGTTTTCACAACTGAAACTGGCTGATCAGAGATTGAATTGTAAATATTAGTGGTTTTGAGTGATGTTTGGTACTTGATTGGGCATCCTGCTTTCCTTCTTCCATATGATGAAGTCAGCCAGATGTAGCCAAGCAGTGCCACATAGGAAAAACAGTTCACTTTCTGGGTAAAAAAAACCCTTCTTGTGATTGAGGCCAAATGATTCATGGCAAATGCTGATGAATACATAATTTCAGCATTGACTACATCTGCCTTCCCTACTAGGGAACTCAAGAGAGACCCGAGTAAAACATCCTGTAAAAAAAGAGACAAATGATCTCTCTGGAGTGCCTCAGTTCATGCTCCTGGTCGGAGCATGCTTGAGTTCTTGCGGCAGAAAGGGAGGTTTCAAGGTCTGTGTGGTTTGTATTTTCTGGCATCAGATGGTTTTGTGGTTCTTCATGGTATGAATCCTTTGGAGGAGCCCAGGGAGTTGCTGTCAGTCCTCAACTTTCCTCGTACAAACCTGTCAAAACATACTGGATTAAAGCACCAAGCATGGCAGGAAGTAACCCATAGATTTTGTGGTCCATCACTAGATTGGCTGGGCTGGCGATTACATTGCCTACCACAAAATTCCTGGATGGTTCACATGGGGATAGCTGTGCTTCCTCAGAGCCTCTTTATTTCTCCCTAAAAACTGACCAGGAAATAACTATCATGCTGTCCCTATCAAAGATTCTGTTTTAGCTGATTTGAATATGTTTTTCCCAGTCTTTAGCCTTCTTGCACCACACTGCTCCTTAAAAATGCTCACATTACCAGCTGAAATTTGCATCTGCTATAGGAATTCTGTTTGGGACTGTGGGTGGGTTTATTTTGTCTAGGTAGTGGTGTTGTTTTTCTGGAGTTAGGAGAGTTTAGACCTCCTTAAAAATGCACTCCTGCTTACAACAGATTTGAGTATTTTTATGTCTTGCTAGAGAGCCTTTTTTTTTTTTTTTTTTTTTTTTTTTTTTTTTTTTTTTTGGTGCTGCTCTGTGGCTTGATGGGGGTAAGCAGCACATTGTATATCTGCCTGCACTTGTTTGGAATTGATGCTGTGCCCTGGGTGTTGTGTTCAGATTTACAGCTGAGGTAAAAAGAACAACCACTTGTTACCATCTTTTTTCCCCCTCCTCAGTGTGTCAAACTGCTCCATGGTCCTTTGGAAACGTATTGGGCTACTTGGAACCAAGGGGAAAAAAAACAGTGAGCAGAGTCCTAAATCAATTGTCTCAGGTCTCGTTTCCTTCAGGGTTCTGCATTTCTGACTTATTTTGGCAAGGGTGTTTTCACTGCTCTGCAACGGGCAAGAGCTATTGAGGATATAAAATGTTTTGTCACTCAAGAAGAAGCAGAGCTGGGGAAAATTAGGAGTCCCAGCTGTTGTGTAAATAGCTTTAAGGGCATAACTTTTTTGAAGAGCCCTGTTAATGTTAAAGTTTTTCAAGGCATTCTCTTAGTCAGGAAACCTGTTTTCTGTAGCCCAAAAATCCATTTGGATCATCTCACAAACACTTTTTTTTTTTTTTTTTTTTTTTTTTTCCCTGGATATCTTTTGTTGATGTGGTATGGCCTTGCCAAAACTATCCATTCCTCAAAGCTTCCTTCTGCTCATACTTTCAGATTCTTATGAAGGTGTATTGTATAATTCACACAGTGAATTGTATTGTGTATTGTTCTTTTCCTTATTTCTCCCTGTAGATGGAAAGCTGCTAGAGCTGAGGTGAAACCTGTGCTACCTTTAAATACTAAGGGCAAAGTCCCACTTTTGCAAAGCACTTCTATTTCATTTCTTTCCATTCTGTATCTTTGCACCTCTGCCTTGTGACTTGCTTTGACAAAGGCTGACAGACCCCTTTCTAGCCTGACAGGGCAATGCTGGCAGAGGCACCTCACAGGTGCAGCCCTCTTCACCACTGTTAGATGAGGGAAAATGCATTTTTCATCTGGAGTTAGAAAATGATTCACACTATAGTCTCTTGCCCAAAATCTTGGCTGTTTCTCTTCAAGAGATGCTGAAGTTATATCATGCATCTGACTGGCTGATGCCACAATATGGAGCCTTTATTTATAGATGTGTATAAATAAAATCAATCTTCCTCTACAAACTGTCAAATTGTATTTCCCAAAAGCTGAGGAATCTGCAGTCCATTAAATCTGGAGGTAATGAATGAGCCCAACTCTCTAGAAAGAGCACCTTTCGTTCAGGAAGATTGGTTTGTTTTTAATCTGGCTGCTGACATGAGTTGTCTACAGTTTTTTCCTGCAAAAAATGAAAATATTGTTTTTGATGTGTTAAAAAACTTGCTGCACTGTGGTACTTAGTGTAATTTTGTTAATTCATGTTTTGAATTAAAGAGATCCTGAATAGTTGAAGGTGTATGTGATATAGGCACAGACAAACCAAGATGTGCAGGCAGGGGATGAGGAAGGGGAATTACTTAAAGAAGGTGTTCATCTTCTGACATTATTTGTGCAAGGGAGAGGCTAGATCATTGGCAGCAGGTGCCCGGAGCAGTTGGTAAGGCTGGCTGCTGCTCACCTTTTTGGGCTGTGGGTTTGAATGACAGTGTCCTGTTTGATCATTATCAGGAAAAAAGAACCACATTTTGATCTGCAGTACCTTGAGGTTAACTCCCATGCCTTACACATTAAGAAAAAAAACAGTTGCTTGTCTTCATGTCCAGCCTATGAGACGTGGAGGATGCATTACCCATTTCCTAGTTAAGCTGCATTAATCTGTTTTCTGACACCTCTCATGTCCAAACCAACCTGCAGGCTCTGTCAGGGCACAGCTTGCTGGTGAGAAAGGGTTGGTTTCAGGACCTTCCAAGATGTCTTTGATTAGAGTCTCAAACTCCTGCCTCTCTATTCCTGGAGAGTTTTAGTGCCAATCTCAGGTCCTCCCTGAAATGAGCTGGAGACTGGATCGGCTTTGGCCCATGCCTGATTGTCCATTAGCAAGAGAAACTGTGCTAATTGCCAAGAGCTCCACAAGATCTATTGGGCTGGGCAGATGGATGGTGTGAGGAGAGGCTGCTGTCTGCTCTTGCCTCTGCCCAGTGTTCCAGATTGCCTGCTGGAGTCAAGCAGGGTGAGCCTTTCCCCCTGCAGTCTCTGTCTGTGGCTGGAAGGTTTCCCTGGGTTCTCTCACCCTGCTGGGAGATCTTTCAAAGACCTTGGAAAGAGGTGGGAGGGTATCTTTCCTTGAGGGTGGCTTTCTTTGCTGGCTGTCCTCTTTATAGCCAGGAGGGAAAGAGTAAACAAGGATACCATCAGAATTCAGGTTGAATGCATCCTTGGGATGGTGTGACATTTCAGATTTCACTTGACTTGACTGACAGTATTAATTGTGTTCTTGCATAAGTGCTTTTCCCTTTTTTGTTTACAGGACCAGAGTCTTCAGAAAGTCCCTTGTCAGCTTGTGACGAGATGATGTGAGGGACTTGGCAGTCTTACATAGGAAGCAAGATAATTGGTTTGAGTTTGTTATGACACTGCAACTTGTTACAACAAGCAGTCCACCCTCTCCAAGAGTAGAGCAAGGGCAGCTCAGGTATGTGCACTTCTGCTGGGGTGGAAGTTCTCTGGCTTTCAGTGTTTGCACAGCGAATTCAGTGTCAACATATGGACAGACAGCACATCTCAGAGGAGTCAGAGGTAAGTAGCCTGGCTCTTTGAGGTTTCTAGAAGGAGCTACAGAGCTAAGGGATTTCTTCTGAGTTTTTGGCCTGTCATGAACTGGCAGATGACATGGGAGGAGGTAGTCCCTGGTCATTTGGCACTGCCAAGAGCAGGCTTTGAACCATGCAAGCTTCTGGCAGGTTAGGAAACATTCCTACTAGACATTTTACAGTCCTGGCCTCTTGGCTGCCAGTGACAGTTTTGAGTGATCTTTTTATTTATATCTGGTCACTACAATTGAATTGTCTGAGTTCCTCTCTTAGGCCAGCCCAAGAAA
This sequence comes from Zosterops lateralis, assembly GCF_965231275.1. Taxonomy (NCBI): domain Eukaryota; kingdom Metazoa; phylum Chordata; class Aves; order Passeriformes; family Zosteropidae; genus Zosterops; species Zosterops lateralis. Next base: position 61,093,249 of record NC_139766.1, on the reverse strand, counting down.
CTAAAAAAGTTCAATGGGAAACAGATTTTCTGAACAGTGCAAAACCAGACCCCATCCATTTTCTTTTGGCTCTCTAAATGTGGAGGATTCTTGAGGTCTACCACCAAATAAGAGCCTGGATCTTGACAAGCTATTGATTAGCTGACAGAAAAAACTAATGACAACACTCATGTGACTTGGGCTGAATGGCAAATATAGGCAAATATAAAAGTTGGGTGCAGTTATTAGTTTTAATGGACTAGCCACAGGATAGTAACAGTGGAATGATGGGGAAGAAGACTGGCCTGGCTGAATAGGGAGCTTTTGGTGAACTCAGGGAAGAAAAAGAATTTCTGACATTTGGAAGAAGGGACAGGCAACTCAGGAGAAAAGTACAAGGATGTCATTAGGTCATGTAGAGAGAAAATTAGAAAGGTGAAAGCTCAGCTGCAACTCAATCTGGCCTTCCCTGTGAAAGATAATAAAAAAAAGTCTTAATAAATTCATTAATAACAAAAGGAGGGCCTTGGAAGTCTTTTCCAGCCTTAATGATTATAGAATTCTGTGAAATACATTTATCCTTGAAACATGATACTCTAATTTTTGTGAAGCGCCTAAATTCACCCTCGGTTATATTTTCCTGGTTAGAGTTGCTGGAGGACTGAATTTCCTGGCTCTGACTTAGAGAAATCTGTCACTTTGAGTAGGAATGAAACTTGACTGATGCAATCTTATCACAGTATCACCATATAAATGGATCTTATTTATTTTTAATTGAAATGTCAACTTAAAAGATGCGGTGCATATTTTTAAATCACACTGACATTATATTTAGATCTTTTCATTAAGTTCTGGGTATGCAGTCCCATTAAAAATAGGGAGCTAAGTATAAAAACATGAAGTCTTAATGCTTGCTTACTAAATATTCAGAGTGCAAGTGGGCACTGCTCTGGTAACACCTGTGAATAGAGCTATTCTGGTACATTTAAAAAGTGTCACTGGCATGAGTGACAGCCACCAATGTATTCACATTATTTCAGAGCCCTGCTGATGGAAGGAGCTTTCCTGCAACTCTTTATCTTTACTTACAGTCCCTTCCCATTTAAAATGTTTTTCTCAGCTTCAGGAAAGAAAGATCCAGGGATTTTTATTGCTAAAATAAGCACTGCTTCTAACTGTGCTGGAATGTAATTGCACACTATGTACTGGATACCAGGGAAGTGTTAATCCTTGCAATCAAGGAATACCAGACATGGATAGTTTGTCATCATTTATTTTGCTGGTTCTAGCCCAGAGCAGGGTCTAGACCAGGCTCACGTGGTAATTTGTGGCAACTTGAGGCAGTGAGAGCAAACTGGGAGAAACCTGCTCCTATTCATTGATGCAGTCTTGCAGCTGTGGCTCCAAAGTCCTGCTCACCCATGTGTGAGCACCTGAGTCAGGGCTTGGACCTCCCAATTGGCTTCCTGGTAAATCTCTTTAAAAACAAATTCTTCGGCCTGGCGTGTGAATGAACATTCCAGGCTTAAATGGAAGGGAAAGAATCAAGAAAGTATTTGATGCTTTGTTGACCAGCCAGGAAGCAAGGCTTATTTTTGGTTTTGGTCACTTTAGGCTGTGTTGCAAACATTGGCATGAAGGTCTAGAGGCTCATTTTTCTTTTCTTTATTTAAACAGGCACATTCCCAGAAGAGTAACAATCCAAAGTTTACACTTCCAGTGAAATGCTGTCTGAGAAGTGCTGGAAAAAGAAAGGTATGTGATAGAAAGTAGAGGTCTGAAAAGTGAAGTAGAGCAGAACTAAATGCAAACAGAAGAGGAACTTCTACTAAAGAAATTTGAAGCCTTTTAATTAACTAGAACCTAAACTGGAAAAAAAATGGGGAGTGGTTGACTTTTTTTTAAGAGTTGTGCCATTATGTTGAATTTAATAATGATTAGGTGGAGAGAAATGAAACAATTACCGAGAAACCCAAAACAAAGCAAAACCAAGCATAGAAAGCCCTTCCCCATTTAAAATAGGGAAATAGGCTGCCACAAGCTGCAAAAATAGTGCCATACTATCACTTGATGCTCTTCTCCTGTGTACAGTTGTTGGGGTTTTTTGGGGAGGATTCTTTAAAAAAAAACAAAAACACAACCTTAATTTAATGAAACATATTTCCAGTCAGTGTGTTCTCCTATCTCTGCTACTGCTCAGTTCCAGCTCTAAGTTTCTTTTCCTTTCCCTTTCCCCTTCCCTTTCCCTGTCATACATGTGAATCAAACCCCTGCCAGATTGGTCAAAGGCAGGTGTTGTGCCCATGTGGAAGCCAAACAGCTGCATTCCTGATGCTGCTTGGCATCCAGCTGGATGGCTTCCTAGGATATGTTCCCAATAGCTCTGCAAGGAGCCCAGCAGCCAGGTAAAATCAGTGTCTGTGGTTCAAATGGAACCTGTGAATTCAGGCAAGGTGTGCCCCCATCCCTTTTCCAAGGGCTCTGCTGGACACTGAGGCATTAGCTGCCCCCTGTTCAAGGTTAGCTGTCAGTTCAGGATTTTTTTTTAACTGCATCTCAGGGAGTTTTTAAAACTTTGGTGCAAGAGAAAATGCCTTTTTCCTTTGCAGACTCCTTGGGTGCTCTGTGCTGGGGAGATGAGGTTCTATTTGCTGCAGCTCCACAGACAGCGTGGTGGCTGGCAGACTCCAGGCAGGAGTGATTGCCCTGGTGTTTTATTAGCTCCCAGAAAATATATAGCAGGGAAAGGAGGCCATGCAGGCTCCAGCACGGTCTGCCTGAGCTCTGACCCCTGGGGCAAGAGGCTACACTGCTTTTACAGCCAGCACTTAACCTTGCTGCTCAGACTTGTCAACAAGGAGGCCAATTAGCAGCAGGTAAGATGGTGGATGATATAATGCAGATGTCTGTCTGTTAGGAGCATAACTGATGTACTTTTAACCAACAAGGATGTAAAAATACGGCTCTGCATAGATGATGCCATCCCCTCCACTGCAGAGAAGCCCTCTTGACAGTGAGGTGTGATAGAAAATTGTAAATTTGTTGGTCTGGTTTGGCTTTTTGTCCCCTCCTCTCCCCTGCCCCCCAATTCTCTCTTCAAGCCTTGTTCTGCTGGGGCTCATGATGACTTTGGCATATATAGGATTGTAAGAAATAATGACTCGAAAAAAAAATCCCAATTTTATTTTTTTAAACATGTATTTAAAAAGCACACAGATTTGGAATGAAAACAGGACACTTTGTTTTGCTGAAAGGGTAGCACACAACTGGAGCTGTTTTCTGTGGATAATGGAATATTACTGGAAGAAAACACAGACTAGGGAAAGTTGAGTTGATTAAAATCATACAGGTCTACAATGCTGTTTAGCCACCTGCTGCAAAGGGCAGGGGCTCCTTACCACATCTCAGCATGTCACACCTGTCTGGGTGCACACAGGGGTGTGCTGGCAGTCCAAAGCTTCAGGGGATGATTGCAGGCAGTTGATGTTTTGGTTGAGACTGGGCCTGATCTTTTAAACAAAAGCTTATTATAAATGAGTTTATAATTCAAACACTGAACTTATAAATGAATTTATAATCCTCCAAGGGCTGGAGTTTCTACAAGACTTGCACTTAACTGCTAGCTGACTACTTAGGCAGTCAGGAAAATTCAGTAAAGGTGATTCAGGCCCCTCCCAGCTTATTTTAAGTAATTCTGCAGTCTGGTTTTGGTGAATTAAAACTTATGTAAACGATTAAGCCACTTCTTCATAGAATCACAGAATGGTTTGCACTGGAAGGGACCTTAAAGTCATCCAGTCCCAACTCTCCTGCCATGAACAGGGACACCTTCCCCTGGACCAGATTGCTCAGAGTCCCCTCCGGGCTGGCCTTGAACATTTACTGGGATGGGGCACCCACAGCTGCTCTGGGCATGATTTGCAGGATTGCCTTTAACTGCTAGGATAACTGTTTATGTCTAGTGCAAAAAACTCCACAGAGTATCACTGTATATATTCTGTTACACACACAGCCTGGGTGGGAAGAGAGAGACACCATGACTGACCAACTCTGTGTCAAAACTTTTCTTTCAGGTAAGGAGTCAGCAGCAGAAGAGGAGCAGTGAATTCCAACACCCAGCAACCTGTACAAGTTACTGATAAAGGCCCTGAAAATCCGTCTCCACACCTCAGTAACGGTAAGTTTTTTCAGCTGAGCAGGCATTAACATTGCCCTGGCTGGGGGGAAAAGCCAGTCCACATGTATTTAATGTTAACATTGATGTATGTGAAGATAATTCTAATCTAATGAGCACCCAAGTTATTTTCTTTCCTTGCTTAGTGTTTAAGTTGTCTAACTTCCTCTTAGGATGTTGAGTATATTTTCTTGTTCAGTGGAGTCAATAGTACCTTTGCTCCTTGGAAATTTGCCTGCTCTTAGGGTTTCCTTCTTTAGTGTCCTCTTTTAATTATTTTAATTATTTTAATTTAATTTAATTATTACTGGAATTTTAATTATTCCAGTAATCTCTGGTTCAAAACCAGGTTTTTCTAAAATGCTGATAAAATGAGTACACAATATTTTTACAACGAAAAAAATTATTTTCATGACAATGTTTTAGTGCACAGTGTTCTTTCATTTACTGCTTAGCTCATCTTTAAGGAAATTTCCCTGATTTCATTTGGGCTATTTCCAAGCAAGAGCAAGTCCACCAAACCACTGCTTAAGGATCTGCTGTGACAGGTAGAAGAACTATAGAAGAAAGGCCTCATCAAACCAGGCCTGCTCTATTAAATTAACAGCCAGCCTGTCATCTTTTCTAAGTGCACTTGAGCAATGTGCAAGTTCCCATGCAAAAACCATCTCGGTCTGAAAGGTTCTTTAACACAACAGCCTATTCTGGGCTGAAAAGTAAGTGCATCTGTGTAAACAATAGGATCTGTTCCAGGAGAACCCCTACAGGAAAAATGTAACAGCCTGAATCTCAGCACACACACACAAATCACCTTCTGAGCAAACAGTGCAGGAGTAAGAAAACTCCCAGGCAATGGGTGCTGCACACGGGTCTGTGACAGCTGTGTAAAATCAGTGATGGGAGTAAAGAACTGGCTTTTCCCGCAGGAAGCAAAGGAGTCCCGGTGACGCTCCCATCGCTGGGGCCCGAGGGGCCGCGGGAAAGGGAAAAGGGAAAAGGCGGCGGGGCCGGGCCGGGGCCGGGAGCGGAATCCACAGAGCGGGAACACAGCGGGAATTCCAGCGGCGGATCCACAGAGCAGCCAAAGGCTCCGGGACACCCCGAACACCCCGAGACGGGAACGGCGGGGCGGGACCGAGCGGGGCCGGGACAGGGAGCGGGGACAGGGAACGGACAGGGGAACCGGCAGGGGAACAAAGGCGGCAGGAGCGGAGCGGGAGCGGCGGGACGCGTAGTATGAAATTAAGTACCGCGTAGTTTGAGGACACCAAAATACGCACTGCGTAGTGTGAAAATACGTACCGCGTAGTTTGAGAACATTAAAATACGTGTCGCGCATTATGGAAATGACGTGCCGCGTAATATGGAAAATACGCGCCGCGCGGCGCAATATGAATTTACGCGCCGCGGAAGAGCCGCCCCGCAGAGCGTGTGCTGGCCAGAGCGCTCGGGCGGCCCGCGGCGCAGGGTCTAAGAGAGTTTAAAGCCGCGGCACAGCCCAGGCAGTCCCGAGTGCCCCGTTCCGGCCCCGGGAGAGGGAAGAAAGGGAAGAAAGGGAAGAACGGGAGAAGCCGCCCCAGCCCGGCCCGGGGGGACCCGCGCGGAGCCCGGACCGGAACCCGCGCGCGGCGCCCCCGCGAAATGGCTCCGGCGGGACCCCGGGCCCGGGCAGTGCCGGGTGCCCCCTTCCCGCTCCCCGGGGCCGCGGCGGCTCCGCCGGGTCAGTCGGATCCCCCGGGAGCCCCCGGGCCCCGCTCGCTGGCGGCTCCTCCCCGGGGCCCGGGCTCCAGGGCCGGTCCCTCATTCCCCGCCGGGCCCGGCGCGGGATTCCCGACAGTCCCGGGGCTCTGCCGGGCCCGCCCCGCTCCGGGCCGGGGGAGCCGCCAGCGCTCGGGGCCTTTGAACCTTTCCCGGGTTTGTGCTCGGGGTTCCCCCTTTGCCATAGGCAGCTTTCAGAGGAGTTTGTGTCGCTTTCCCCTCCGCTTTTCCCCGCGGGTGTTCGGGGCAGGGCCGAGTCCGGGATCTCATCCCTGCGGGTCCCTGTGGGCACAGCACAGGGATTGAGCACACAGGGATTGAGCCCGGCGGGGTTTGTTGTCTCCTCTCCCGCAGCGGCTCCGAGGTGGCGGCGCCCGGATTCTCCTTCCCTTTCCCTCCCTCTCCTTTTTCCCGGCTCAGCCCCCCCGCCCCAGCGCGGGGTGCGCTCTGACCCTTTCTGGGTAATGAAACTTTACTTGATGAAGTGTTATGTTTGTATGCCTTGAAAACGTGTTGATAGAGGGGGGGGTTTAAGTTAATTTTGTTTTCTGACTGAATTCTAACTTTCTATAGTTTTACGGTTGCTGGAGAGACAGAAAGCCATAAATGCAGTGCCTGATCACCTGTCAAAGATCTCAGCATAGTCTGATTCCTTTAACACGAATGTTGAGAGATTTGCCAGATGAAACTACACAAAATACAATCGTGAGAAGGTCCTCAGCTGTTCAGCAGTCTGCCAAAGTACACATTATCTTTTTTTTTAAGTAATCTTGCCCTCTAAGAGGTCTTACTAAATTTCTGTTTCCGTGAAGGTTGAAGGTGCCATGGGTTTTTCTCAGAAGTTTGATATGCTTGTTGCGACTTTTATCCCCCCAGTAGACCATCATGGTGTTATTTCTCTTACAGATTGTTCACTTTTTCATGTTCTTTTTGTGTTAATAACAGTAGAATAAGCTACATCTTGTCATATCTATGACTTTCAAAGGTACTGAGTTGCAGTTATGTTTACTTAAGGTCCAATAACATAATGCTGTTACCTTCTGGAAAGTTGAGCAAGGCTAATCTATTAAGTTAATCTTGTAAATTTCATGTCTGCTAAGCTTCATTGTTATTAAGTTTAGACAATGTTTTATTCCAGTTTTCAGAGATTGCTAATTACCTAAGTTCACATGTGTTATTAATGTTTATTATCTGAAATATTCCTGATTGCTGTAAGTTTCTGGTTTCACTACACATATTGTTCTGTTTTGATGTTTCCTTCATACTCATAATAAAAAACATTCATCTCATTAAAGAAAACCACAAAAGAAAGGGGAATTTAACACCTTAAGAACATTCAAATAATGCAATATGTACATTAAAGATTAAGACAATAAATAATTTTGAATAATGCAATTTACATTAAAAATTTGGGAAAAAGGTCATTAAATCTAAATCCCAGTTGAGTGTACAACAGCAAAGCTTTATTTGATTCATTAACTTAAAGAGAAGATAGGCATGTCTTTATTATCAACAGGTTAAAAGTAGTCATCTATTTACTTGATCAGAAAGCAATTGCCTCTGAGCAAATGAGGCCCAGTGAGAAGAGACATTACTTCCCCAGCCTTTGGAATGAGAACAGGAGGAAAAGCAGGAGTGCCAGAGCAGGGCTGTGTCTGGAGACTGACAGAGGGAATGGCATCAGAAGCCTTTTGTCACCATCATGGTGCCGTGTTCCTACTGACCTTCTTCAGCTGTTCCCTGCTCCAGGCTCCCAAAGAGACATTCAGGCATGCCAAAGATCAACATTTCCAGCTAATGGACTTTCTCTTGAGTCTCAACTATTTGGACCTTAAAACAATGGTCATTTATCTCAATTTTCCCCAGAGACATTGGACATTATTTTTATTTTTCCCTGTGTCAGTGACATGATTGGATTGAATAAGTTTTGTTGATTGTAATCAGTTTTTTATGTATCTTGTCCTGTATTTAATAGATAACTGGTAATAGCCTTAATAAGATGCAAATTGTTTTAACATCAGAACATATGAGCTTTTTAAAATTAATAAAAAAGAGGGAAATGCTGTGACAGGTAGAAGAATTATAAAAGAAAGGCCCCATCAAATCAGGCCTGCTCTATTAAATTAACAGCCAGCCTGACATCTCTTCTAAGTGCACTTGAGCAATGTGCAAGTTCCCATGCAAAAACCATCTTGGTCTGAAAGGTTCCTTAACACAACCACCTATTCTTGGGCTGAAAAGTAAGTGCATCTGTGTAAACAGTAAGATCTGTTCCAGGAGAACCCCTACAGGAAAAATGTAACAACCTGAATCTCAGCACACACACACACAAATCCCCTTCTGAGCAAACAGTGCAGGAGTGAGAAAACTCCCAGGCAGTGGGTGCTGCACACGGGTCTGTGACAGCTGTACAAAATCAGTGATGGGAGTAAAGAACTGGCTTTTCCCGCAGGAAGAAAACGGAGTCTTGGCTGACTTACAATAAGGATCTGATTCCTTTGAAATGCATGACTGAGCAGAGTGCCCAGAAGAGGAATTATCCCTCTTGCAGAACTCACCTGGAAGGTTGCTACAAGCACAGAGCCCTCAGAGCGAAGTCCTGGAGCTGTCCTAAGACTATTTGCTGTATTTCTTCATCAGGAGTGAGAGCCAGAGCTTTCCTCTTCGACTTCAAAATCAAAGATTAATATAATTGATAAGAAGAAAGAAAGGGAAGATATTATCATCTTGTAGGAGACTCTTTTCCTTCTTCCTCCGAATCAATTCTAAATATATTTAAGGTGAAAAAAAGAGAAGAAGGAAAACCAAAAGAAACCAGAATATAGCCAACCTTTTTTAATTAGAGTATATTGTACTTCCAAACTGGATACACTAGAAATTGGCAATGCAACATAAGATGCAAAGAAATATACCAGTTACTGTCAAAATGACCCTGTACAGCCTTATAATGCAAAAAGCTTTATACAATACAAATTTTTATTAATGTACACAAACCTTGACAGAATGATATTTGAACATAATACAACAAGTAAAAAAAAGAAAGAAAAAAGTGCTGAGAACTTTAACTGAATTATTGAAAAGAAAAACACGCCAGCTTTCATTAAAGAATGCATAGTGAAAACCAGTATGAAATTACCTTTATGGTGGGGGGAATTTATCAGAACTGTTGGTCATTTATCAGTAGGGGGAACCTCTGGAGAACATTCCTGTCTTTAGTACTGAACTGCAAACAAATTATTTTAATATGCAAGAGCTCTGATAAATAGTGTATTTTTTTTCTTAAAAAAATAAAAACCTCCTAACACACTTTTCCTTACAGAGAAAACTTCTATAACTTGCCAGAAAGAATGAATTTATCCTTTCCAAAGTGCTAAACAAATTTCCCAGGTACACTAAACTTTGCCAGGTCAGATACTGGTGCAGTGGAACATGGTCAAAACACACGGCGGTTTCATGTGAGCAGCTCATTCTTGGAAGTTCCAGCCCTATTTAAATGGCCATGTTTAGATACAGTGGCCTACTGTTATAACATTCCTCCTCCTCCCTCCTGGGCAGCTGTACTTCACCTGCAGTTGGTGTGAAAAACAAGCTTTTTGATTTGGTAGTGTTCGGTTTTCTGTGGTGTGGTCAGAGATGTGTGGAGTGTTTCACAGAACTGGTAGAGCTGCTGGATACAGATTGCAGATTTCATGCTGTCAAGATAGTTACTATTGTATGCTCTGAGTACTTACTAACACAGTGTTTTCTATTTTGTCTGTACTCCCAGGGAGGTGTGAGCAGGAGCTCAGATGGAGTAAAGCATGGAGAGCAGGGCCCTGAGTTAGATAAGTTGTCTACAAAGGTTTACACTCAGTTTGGAGCAGGTGGGTTTTCTTCACTGCATAGACAGAACCGCCAAGTGCTCATTAGAACCAAAACTTCTGCTGGAATGTGAACAAATGGTGAGACTTCTCTGTCCTGTCATTAATAATGCCAAATGATAACCTGCTGTGATTTTGGTTGTTTCCCCCTTCTAGCTAGCTTCCAGTATGGTAACAGGAGTGTGCAGATTAGGAAGTCCTCCACAAACAGGAAGGATTTGGTCATGACAGTGGAGAATGTTTGGCCATCTCAGTACAAAACAAATGTAGGAATCTTGCAAATAGGTTAAAGTGATGCAAGTTTTGCATCCAGAAAGCCTTTCTACACAAGCTTCATTTAAGAACTAATGAAGATTGAGTTACATTTCTGCTTGTCCATATGGCTAAGAGCCCTTGTGGACAAGAAATGCCTTCCTGAACAGGGTTGTTGCTTTCCTGTTGTCACAAACAAGGGGTGGTTGGATCCCCCCATCCCACAACAACCTGCAGAGGAAGTTCCTTCAGGACAGCACGAGGGTGGGTAGATGAATGATGTGACTCAGGGCACCTCCTACAGTGGCTTGGCCAGGGGACATGAAGGGGACTGTGGCAAAAGCTAGGTGAGACAGTTCTAATAGCTGGTAAAAGACAGCCAGATCCAAATCCAAGAGACACCATGGAAAACAATAATTCAGTATGAAGGCATTCCTGCATGTCACATGACCATTTTGAAATGCTTCACATTTTATACCTCCAATTGTAAAACAGAGTGCTTTTAATCCCAGTCTTTCTTCCCACATACTAAGTTGTCTAAAGAACAGAAATCAATTAACAGTCAGTTAGCTTCTCTTTGCATTAAGATCACTCTTGGCATTTTGAGATTAACAAAGGTTATACAACCAATCTGCATTTGCTTCTTCCTGCAATAAAGTGCTACATATAACATGTCATTTTAATGACCACAAGTAGGAGCATTAAATAAGTACAAAGTTAGCTTCCTAGCAGGACACACTCTATCTGCCATCAACAGAAAGGAATAAAGTATTACTGGTGACATGGAGGGGAGCGAGAGGACTGTTAAATTTGCAAGTACAATTGAAATACTGAGGGTAGAAAAGAGAACTTTATGGTTCCAAAAGCATCTTTTTATAGCTTTATATTTCAAAGAAGTTACTGGTACCTTTTCAAATAAACAGTCTTATTAACTTCAGCCCACAATTTGTTTTTTTCCTTTTTTTTTTTTGCAAGTGAGAAACAAACTAGTGCAAGACTAAAGCACTGTGCAAAACTGCCTTTTTTTTTTAGTCTGAGTATTTATACCCAGAATTTATCCATACCCTTTTTTAAATCCCCTTGTTGGATTTTTTTTCCCACCATAGAATTCTAGTTATACAAGTTGTTCCTGCAAACTAAAAGGTAACCACTGCATAATACAGTATATATATAATATTTATATGCCCTTTTAAAACAAAAGATGTATGCTGTGGCCCAGAGGCAGGTGTTTACCACACCTGTGATAAGAGCTGAGAATTGGGCCTGCTGCGTGGGTGTGCAGGCTGCACACACTGCATGTGTGCTGGATACAAACACTCTTGTCATTGTCATCTCTCATCCTGCAGTGCTGAAAGCAACTTCTTCTCCTCACCAGTTCTACCCCAAATCCTCAGACCTGGACAACTGAACACAAGGCATCAAACAGGTAAAGGAAGCTGCAAACAGCACTGAAATAATGCACCAGTTCCCCCCCTGCCCCGCCCCAAACATTGCTCCTTCTACAGCTGCACCGCTCAGAGGGAGGCGGGGGGCAGGAGGATCGAGTGTGTGAGGAGGGGAAAAGAAAGATGATGAAATAAGCCAATCCAAGGGATGTGCAAAAGCAATGTCATGGCACACTACAGGCAGCCTCTCTCCCACACACCCGCACGCACACAAAGCCCAAAAATAAAATGCATCAATATGTCATCTTACAAGTGCTGATTGCCAATAAGGACACTCTTTTTTTTTTTTCTTTTTTTTTCAGCTTAACAAGACAAAATAGTTTTTTCGATAAGAGTACTGGGAACATGCCTCTGAAGGTAGAAGTATGCAGTAGGTCACCTCTTGGAGATTTAATAAAGCAGCTTTCATGTCAATGCAATAAGTATACACACAGAGCCATTTGCTAAACCTTACTAATGATATAGTACAAGTGTTCGTTACCTCTTGGGGCTACGTTTTGCAGCAATGTATAACCTGCTGGGTCTGTTGGGGGATTTTTGGTACAGAATGCAACTGCCCTCAGACAGTTTCTGCCCTTTCTGTCAGTCCAAGGTAGGCAAGGAAGGAGTGTTTAGGTGAAGAGGCACCTCCCGGTGCAGTCTGAGGTCTGGGTGGATGGAATGTGAGATCGTAGTGGTTTTTGGGGAAAAACATCGTTAAAGGAATAAGGTGGGCAAACTCTGAGTTCCAGTATTTATCAAAGCACAGGGAAGTGCCGTTGATGGCCAAGGCTTTCACTGCCATGTTCGGCTCTGCCCCGCTGCTGTGCGCAGCTGACATAGCTACCGTTTGCAGAGCCTGGGAGGCAGACATGACTGAGAGGGGTGACAGAAGGTTCCTAGAGCTGTTCACTGGTAGGAGCGGACTGGTTTCCTTGGAGGCTGAATACTGGCCTTTCTTCTCCTCTTCGGAGCAGTCCCCATTCTGGTGCTTCTTCACGTGGCGGCTGAAGACAAAAGGGTGGGTAGTCTTGAACAGGCACTCGTCGCAGCTGAAGGTCTGGCGTGGAGCGTGCTTCAGTTTCTTGTGCAAGTTGAGATTGTCTTTGCGTTTGCAGCTGTAGCTGCACTGGTCACAGTGAAAAGGGCGCTCGCCGGTGTGGACACGCACGTGCTCGATCAGCTTGTTGGCCGTCTTGGACAGGTAGCCACACTGGTCACACTTGTAATGGTTGCCAAGGCGGTGCTCTCGGATGTGCATCTCCAGCTCCAGCTGGTTGGCTTTCACTGTCTGGCAGATCCGACACTTGTACTCCATCTTGTAGTGGGTCTTCAGGTGGCACTCCATGGCTGCGGGGCGGTTCGTGGAGTAGATGCAGAACGGGCACCTGGCAACACAGCAAGGAAGGGCGGGGACAAAGAAGAGGAGTCACTCAGCTGCCAGACCTGTGCTCCTGCTTTCACCCTGGCACTCAGCCCCTTTCTGACCTACTAAGGAGGAGGAAAAGGCACCCGGTTCTCCCCGGGAAGCCTCTTTCCAATATTTGATTCACCTTGACACATCTCTGCTTAGAGGAGGTTTGCCCATTTAATGGCATTCCTAGGAAAACACTGACTCACTCAGAAGGAGCATCCCTTTAACCTTCTGGCTTACCTTGATGGGGTCTTCCCCCAAAGCAGGCCGGGGAGTGCAGAGTGGGTGACTGATGCACAGGTACTTTGTGTAACGATTCCTAATGTTTGCACGGAGTCACTTTGGCCATTTTTTCCATTAAGAAGTGGTTTAAAGTGAGTGTTTACAGATGAGTATGAAAACAGCTGTTTAAGTAAAGATGGAATAAACTTGTAATACCACACGTACAGCAAAAGCTTAGGAATTCCCTTTTCTGTGACCTTGAACAATAAGCTTGCTGGGTATCCTGCCAGGAGGAGCTGAAAGCCAGGCTGCTAGGATGATTTGTAGGGACTCCCATTTCTGGGAGTTGAGCTAACCATGCTGAAAGGGGCGTGTTTCATGCTTGGCAGTGTTTGCCTACAACCACCTCTGCCATGGCAGCAATTGCTCCTGTGTAGGAACAGGATGTGGGTTCTGCTTCCTCACAGCAGCAAGTGTCCGGCCTGGGGTGGACATGGCAAAGGGCCTCACCCCAGTTCCTGAGCCAGGAGGGGCCAAGAAGGGTAGAAAAGGGAGTCATGAAAGTTTGGAAAGAAGCCTGAGCTGCACTCTGAACAGGGCTGGCTACCCACCAAACCCAAAACACCCAACCCACTGTTGCTTGGTGCAGCTGAGAGGAAGTTGGTGGGGACAGCTCCCTGCCAGGGATCTCTGCTGTACTGAACCAAGCACGCACCTTCCACATGGAACTGGTGAGCTCAGAGAGCAGGGCTGGATAAAAACTAATCACTAAGGCAGCTGGCTACTGTCTTCCAACATCCCTAGCTGCCACAAATCTGCATTCACTGTTTGGCAGGTCTGCTAATTGTGTTCTGGTATTTTGGATAATTTCTAAGCTGAGATTCTCTCTCTCCCTATGCGTCTTTTCCTTGCTACATCTGGTTGCACGTACAGGTATAATATTATATAGAGATTTTTGAGGAAAGTGAGTACCAACAGGAGGACAAAGAGATACTAAAACACCTGGACACATTTCCTGATGCACATCAAGTACTCTGATCCAGAGAGGGAGCCTGTCACTGAGGCTTCTAATGTGATTATCTCTTTCACCAGAGAACTTGGTTGTCAATGCACACATACCTCTCCTGGGCTGGGTGCTCTCTGGATCAGAATCTCAGATTTTGACCTGGAGCTGGAAGAATCATGTTTTTTTTCTCTTCCCCCACAGCAAACAGGAGACAGAAAAATACAATTTACTTAGATCTCTTCAGGCTCTTCTGGATGCCTTAAAAAAAATAAATCAGAGCTTTTTCTTAGATGCAGCTTTCAAAGAACCTAATTATTACTTGAGTTGGGCAGGAATATAGACTGAGAAAACCCATTCTGTGGGGAAGACTTGAGTCATATTATGGTCATGGTTTTTCCTTGGTAAATAGAACAGATTTTATGCAGCTTAAACCAAATGTGCATTAGACAACTGGTCTGTATGTCCAAGGCAGACATCCCGTCGTTGTGACACACTGCTTGTTTCTCAGTCTGGTCTTCTTCCCAGATTCAGTCATCTCATCTCAAGTGACCACAGATCCCAATCTGTGGAACTACTGAGCTGGAGACCAGAGGCTGCCTGGCAAACAGGACCAGTTTTCCAAAGCTGCAGCACAAGCCGAGGGAGCTGCCCGCGGTGAAGCTGAACGCGGTGCGCTCCTCCCGTCCCAGCGCGCCGCAGACATCGGTCTGCTCAGCAGGAGCAGCTGGGAGCCCTGTGCTGAGCCCTAGCTCAGCTCCAGGTGGTTCCATCCTTTTTTCCTGCAGCAGCTGGACCAGACAGAGACCAGAGACGTGCCTCTTTCATAACATCACCCTGCCTGCCCAGAGAGCAAGCATATGGCCCCAGCAGTCTCTCCTTCCCTCAGGGGTCTGACTGTGACATAAGGGCACACTCATTCTCTAGAAATACTGCTCTGCACCAAAAGACCTTAAAGGACACCACCACAGCCAAAACCAAAGAGCTTTTATCTTAAGAGACTGTATTACTCTTTACCTGTTAATTTATACAATAGTGACTGTTGTGGGGCATGCAAACAACGCAGAAAAGCATCCAAGTTAGTCATTCTTGGAGACTTTGGATATGGGTATACAAAGGCTATAACCTTTAAGGTTGTAAATTCATACCTACTTGCAGAGGCTGTACAGGATTTAGTTTCTTTGAGCCACGGGCAAAACAGAGCCTATGCTGGGTGCTTCTTTTGGCTCTGATGCCTTGGAAAAAACCCCTTATTCTGTCAAAAGCTCTTTGCAGTACTGCCTCATTCTCTGTAGGACCCATCACACACTGTCTCCTCTTTGACTTGAAGGAGGAAAGGACCACAATTTGTTACAGCTCCTCTACTGCCAGGTTAGCAATCTGCTGTAGTGATGCAATCCTCAAGGACAGGCCTTGGGTCATCTAAATACAAGGAAGCCCCAAATCTGGAGTATTAGTTAACCAACCCTTTCTGCCTGACTTCCTTTTGTCCCATCCCCACAGTATGAAGGTGCTTAACACAGTAAAAGTTTGTGTACTTGCTTTCCTTACTTGAGCCCACCGGTGGGGACAGTGTGGCATTTCTTGTGCTCCAGTAATTGCTCAGGTGTCTTCATGAACTTGTGGCACACGTCACACTCGAACATCCGTGTGATCAGGTGGATTTGCAGGTGACGCTCAAACATATTTTTTGTTTTGCAGACAAAGTTACAGAAAACACATTCAAAGACTGAAAAATAGAACAGGAAAACTTAGTGCTTACACTGTGGCCAGATTGACTACATAGAGAGAGAGAGAGTTTGTACTTGTTAAACGAATTTTTTACCTTTCTCTGTCTTCTCTTCAGTGTTCACTGAGGTCTGACTACCAGGCACTACAGAAATGACCAGCAGGTTGTTTGACCCCTTGTTTTTTGGGGTTATATCTGCATCTTCTTTGCTGTTGGCAGAGTCGCTCAGTGCTGACAGTGAAGATGAAGAAGGACTATTAGATTCACTGGGTGTCTTCCTCTCTTCAGCTGAAAAGCAAAGAACAATAACTAGTTCAGCAGATTAGATGAAGTCTCCATGATTCTGTTCTAAACTTCACAAAGTACTTATATTCAAAGTTAATTCAAAACCTGTCTGAAATTAATTGAGCTGATTAAAAAACCATTGTTGGGCCTCCTTCCTTTTTTATTACTGTTTAACCACAGTACATCTCTCAGTTTTTCCTGCAACTGAGTGTTTCTGTGATGGTAGTGGGAAGGGATCGTGCAATTCTACCTCATTACTAGACTGAAAAAAGCCCCAAGAAAACACTTTGATTACTCTGAGTTCAAAAGCTTGTCACTTAGAAAGGAAACAGAATTTCTGTAGGTTTGAGGGGCAAAAACTAAAAGTACCTACTAGTCCAAGCTAAACTTCCCCCTTTCCATTTATGTAGGTCCAGTGAGTAAATTTTGGATGAAGGGTAAAGGAGAATAATCTCCCTCCTTATAGTGAAGAGTGTCCTCAGTACTCATTGCAGAGGTAACAGCATGGTCTCAAGATTTATATCTTTTTATTAGGATCTCCTTCCAAAGATAATTGAAAAGCATGTTATTTAGCTGGACCTAGAGATAAAGCTTCTTTATGAAAGCAAGCAAGCAAGCAAGCAAGCATTAGAGCTTCCTTATGTGTGCAATAAATGTATGAAGTCCAAATCCCAACCCCTATCACACACTAGAACTGAACAAGAGAGAGAGTTCCCATATGAGAACTGCTATGAGCCAGGGAGGCAAAGATGGGCAAATTATTCCCTCCCACCCATGTCCTGGTTCAATGAGAGTTGTGTTAAAAGGAGACTTCACTAAAACTTCAAATTCTCCATGTGATACAATCCCCTCATCAAGGCCTCTGCAAACACCAGCACCTGTGTACTTAACTTTAAACTGATGAGTGGCACCTTTAAGATAAAGACGTAGGAATGCACTAATGAAATCTGATGACCCGAGCTGCCAGTAGGGAGGATGACTGGATATCATACAGAAAGGTTCACTGACCTTGGGGACACGAGTAATACAAATGGAATGAAATTTAATAGCACAGAGAACAAGGTTATGACCTAAAGGGCCAGTAACAAAAATTTTTGCTACAAATGAGAAGTGCTTAGGTTGGAAACAGCGAAGGAAAACAAAAGTAGAATTCAAGCAGAACAGGGGATGAATATGAGCAATCAGTGTTGGGGAGTCTTCAAGGAAGGTAAAAGTGGTCACAGAATGTTATTGTGTGACCTATTCCCAGTTGCTGGTGGTTTGCACTGCCACCACTGTTTATTTCATTTCAGCATGTACAGCTGTGATTGCATATGTCCAGAGCAGAGGTTCCAACAAGAACATATGCAGTGAGGGATTGGTACAGCAGGAAAACTGTGTTCCATATAGGAAAAGGCTCCGTGTACATTTAGAGGGGAGAGGGTTGTTTTTCAGAAATGTACTAAGGGAATAAATACTGTGGAAGGAGGGATGAAAGGTGGAGGGAGGAGAAGGCAGACTGCTGTTGCAATGTGTATTCTGATTATCACTACAACACACACTGCAAATTTTAAAAAGGTCCCTAACCTTTAATGCAAGAAAGTCTACAGCTGCCTGTCTCTCGAAATAGTTTGTTTAAAACAATGATACTTCTTTGAAGGCATATGCCATATCCTCACAAACAGTCCCTTTATGACCTGGTAACATCACAGGATACAGAACTGGAGTCAAGTGACCCAGAAAACCCATTCTATTTTTTACTCTGTATTTGCCATATGTGTGAGCTGAATCACCAACTGAGGGGCTCAGTTGGGCAGGGTGAAAGAAGAACAAGGGGGTTTTGCCTATCTTCAAAAGACAAGTAGCAGTTTCAGTCTTTTAGCCACAATAGGAAAACACAGCAGAGCACAGCTCACTTTTGAGCTCTGAGGCTTTTCACATGGCTATGGATGTTGTTTCACATTTGCCTTTAACTCTTCTTTATGAAGTGAAGCAGTGCTGAGAGCTATGCTGGCATAAAATCCCCTGAGAGCTTTCCAGTAGTTCATATTTCTGTAGTTCCATTTAACTTATGTATCTGTGAACACAACCAATTGTATTCTTCTCTCCCTTCTTCATCCCTCCTGTTTTCCCAATTTTATTCCTGGTAGGACAAGAAAAGCAATTTAGTGAGAGAAAAGTTGTGCTGGATGCATTCAGGTTCTGTATTGTAAGTCCAACTGTGAGTAGTTTGTGGCAGCAAAAATGCTTCTGCCTGGTCTTATAAGAGAAATTAATGAAAAGGATTCCAATTTTCTTCTCCTTAAATTATGCCAGACTTCATTAGCTGGACTAAGCATATGGAGCTTGTTTGAAAACTGCTATTGTTCTTATCCTTGGCTATTAAGTGAGCAGGACCAGGGAGTGGGCACGACTTGTTCTGCTATTTAATATAAAGTATATTTATGGCATTGCTGAATCACAGTGTCAACCAAACATCAGCGTGAAATTCCAAACTGATGGACTGTGGGGGCAAACACAGTGAGGAGCAAAGCTCAACATAATGTTGATTTCAGACATAAAGCCAGGTATGCACAATTAGCCCTCAAAGTCACCTTATCATCGCTGAATTCAACGCAGGCTTTTGATGAAATAGTAAACCAGGGAAACAAATGAAATATTTGACTGACTCCAGCAGGGGAGGGGATTTGGGGGATAAGGGGAATAGGAAGAAGAAGGGCTAAGTAGTCCTTCATTTATTTCACTAAGCTTGAAAATTGATCTGCACTACCAGATTATTTGCCTGGCTGGAGTCCAATTCACTTCAACTTTGAGAGATCAGGCCTTAATTAGCAAGCATTTCAGTGAAAGCAGAGTGCTAATGGGAAGTGTGAAGGTTGCACCTAAAAAGCAAGGAAGAGAGAGATCACTGCAGCTGGGAGAGAGGGATCATCACCTGTGTGCTTGTTGTTGACATGAGCCTTCATATCTGCCTCTTCCATAGTGACAAAATCGCACGCCGTGCAGCAAATGGAGAACATCCACTGCTCCTTATCCACGTGGAGGGACATATGACTGACAAACTGGACATTCATCTCCGTCTCAAACCCACACACATGGCAGCTGCAGGCAGAAGAGAATTCAAGAGTAAGAGAAACATTAAAAACCAAACCACAAGCAGAAGCCTATTGCCTTTCCCCAAATTTGCAAGAGGAAACTCACAGCACAGTTTTCTGCTCTTCCTCGCTGCTCAGTGTTCACTGCAAAATTCTTTTGTCTGCTGAACTGCCTTTGAACTGATGGCCATGCCAGCCTGATTAAGGGCAGGCACAATGCAACAATCCTGTACATGCTATAATGATGCTAAATAATCATAAAGTTAATTAAAAACTACAGATTCCAGATGCTGTGCATCACCTAACCGATTCCTTTGGGCAATAAGAGGCAGTGCAGCTTTGCCAAGATGTTTAGTACAGCTGATACACTGACAAACAGAGAGCTTGCTGCACACTCCAGGAGTGATTTTCAGGCCCTGGAATGGTTCCCATGCCAAACTGGGATCTTGTGCAAAACTGCCTGGCAGTTTCAGTGTAAGCAAGTAAAGATGGGTTCAAACATTTCTTATGCTTGACTGGAAAACAGCAGTCTTCAGCTATGCAAATAATTAGCAGGGATGCAGATTTTGCAGACAGCACATAAACAGAGTGATACTGAAAGGCAGTGGAAAGGACCCTTTAATTTGACTTTCTTTGCAGAGTCCTCCTCTTGCTTTGATTAGGCCGTTAACATTTAAAACAAGCCAGAAAGATTGGAAAAGGCATATACTCCAGGGCACTGCTCTGCTTTCCCAAGGGGAAGTACTAGATAATCTAATCCAGCAGGTCTCATTTATTTCTTACTTCTATGATTTTGTAATTAAATCTGCTCTTGGCACTTTGACTCAAAGTAAGAGTGATTTGGTAATCTGCTTGGCCGCTAGAGTGCACATCACAGTGTGCAGAGTGCACAACAGTGCATACAACAAGAAGAATTTTTATCTGGGCAATTCCTTTCAATTTTTCAGGCAAATTCTCCTGAAGGTTTTCTTCCTTCACCATGTCGGTCACAGCATGTATATACCTCTAGCAAACAGGAAATGCATAGATTGATATAACAATTCTTGCTAACACTCTTAAGCTATTTGATTTCACAGATTTGGCCAAAGACAAGGGAACAGTCAGAGGCAACTAGAAGCACTGGGCTTTAGATTCGCTGTGAATCCGTGCACATGACAGGATATTTCCAAACACAAAATCTAAAGGAACACTGCTTAAAAAGTCAGAGAGGCTTCTAAGAGCCCAGCTGCCTCACAAAGCCACTCAAAAAACCAACCCCACAGCAAACCCCCAAGTCCTTCCCAATGGCCAGCCAAGTCAAGCAGCACGAAGCAGCCAGCCAGGGTTCACTGCTCATCCTAAGCCAGATATGAGCAGGAAAAATACTTCAGTCATGGCTCCAGCCCCACCAGAAGGGTGGCCCTGTCACAGTCCTCAGCAAGCACACAAGATGGTGTGTGGTGCACAGCCCTGCTCAGGGTGCTCACCTGTAGTAATAAGGGTGTAAATACCTGTAATAGTAAGGGTGCTTCTTTCCATCGCTGCCCTCGGCTATGACAGCGCTGACGATGTCCTCGGTGTCGGTGCTCACCAGCTTCACCGAGTGCACAGTCAGGTGCTGGTTCAGGTTAGCACGGCACTTAGCAGCATAGGGGCACAAGTGGCATTTGTATTTTCTCTCTTCTGAAAGAAGGAGCAGAAAGACGTGAGTGTACACCTCAGTCTGAAGCCAGCTGCTTTGAAAGCTGCCAGTAACAGTGTGCATTCCTTTGGGTTTCTCCAAGCAGCTTTCAGGATGAGGTAGCTTGGAAGCTCAACATTTTAGAAGTTTATAGGAGTTCACAGCAATTACTCAGAAAAAAACCCAACTAATTTGAAGGTAGTTTAGGGCAAGCTTTTTTAATTTGCTCTACCATTTGTAGTCAGATAATATAAAACTTTATAAACTGGAAAACTGGGGCAACTGCTGTTCTGGGAGCTGCAGCAAAGGCAGTGGAGAAACAGGTCAATAGTCTACAACTACTTCCTCTACCCAGCATCTTTTATTTGATTTTTGGACTTAGTTACTGTTGAGGCTGTCCATGTGATTGCTTGCAGAGAGCTGATAGTTTATGATTTGGTATTAAAATCTGAGGGTAGGAGAAAGGGGACCACTATATATCATCAGTCCAGTTCTAAAAATAAACTAATGAAAAACTCACTCAAAGAACAGATGAAAAAATAAACTAACTCATCATGAGTTTCTGATGCTTCACAATTTTAAATATTCCTCTTTTTTATTTTAAATTAATAATTTCTAGATCCTGGCTGCAAAGTTTTTGTGTTTTTGCACCAGGCACACAATTTTCCAAAGCGTTGATTAGAATAACCAAATATTATGTCAGCGTTTACAACCTTTTCCTTTGAGGGTCTGCTCCTCTAAAATTGAAATATAATGCTACAAGTGTGAGGGGAAAGGTATTCCATAAAGCAGCTTAGGACTAAGGAAACCTCACTAGACTATGAAGCATCTGAGCCTTTTCAGGATGGCTCTGCTGGATGGCTCAACATACACTGGCATTATACTAACAGGATTTCTCTGCACTACATGGGAAATTCTTGCTTCTGAGTGTTATTTTGTGCAGTACACCTCAGTAGGCTCAGTATATTCCATATAAAAACTCTGTTTGTCTCAGCTGATTTGAAGCAGATTCACTTTAAGAAAGTTGATATGGGGTAGAACAGCCCCTGTTCCTCTCAGAACTCTATGAGATGAGAGCAAAGATGAATGAGTTACTCAATCCTTTCAGTTTCA
Source organism: Zosterops lateralis (assembly GCF_965231275.1). NCBI lineage: Eukaryota > Metazoa > Chordata > Aves > Passeriformes > Zosteropidae > Zosterops > Zosterops lateralis. The sequence goes on along the minus strand of NC_139766.1, from coordinate 61,071,302 downwards.
CAGATGTAAAACACCAAGGCCAAATCTTTTGTTGTTCAGCAATACTTGAAAAATTCATCAGGTGAATGATATTTCTGTCCAAAAAACCCCAAATCCATTAAAAAAAATAAAAAAGAAAAGGCTGTGTCTTCTCTTCAGAACTCCATTACCAAGTTTGGTTACCAGTTGGTGTTTACAGCCTGGTGTGCTGGAACCTTGACAAACTGGAATTGACAAGTTTTGTAAGGAGAAATTTCACATAGGCTGCAAAGAAAGAAATGTTCACTTCCTAAGTCCACTCTGACATTGTGTCCTGTTCCTGTGCTTGGCTCTGCTCTGGGTGAGCCAAGGATGGCTCACACACTCCTCTCCTTACCATCTTTCTTCCCCCTTAAACAAACCCCATGGAATTCCCGAGTGCTGCAACAACCCCAGGTAAGCCCTGCCTTACCTGTGTGCAGTGAGAGATGCCGGGACAGAGTCTGCTGGCGACCAAACACTTTTCCACACACATCACAGGGAAACAGCTGGTCATTAAATTTCCAAGATGGCAATCCATTTCCCACTTCCAGCCCCAGCTTTTCTGTTTCTATGCCAAAAACACAAAACCATCTTAAGAACTCTGAAGACTTGCAGATTTCATTCAGAAGAGCCCTGTAGGCGTCACATAAAATGCAGCACTTGGGCGGCGTGCTGTGTGATCTGGCACATGAGTTCATTTAGAAAGGAAACTCCCAGTTCTGGAAAGGAAATGAAGCTCTCATACAGCATCTTTCATACACACTCTAAAGCAGAATACCGAGCCAAAGTGCTCTGGACACAGGCACAGCCAAAGAGTTAAACCAGGTTATGTTCAGAGGGAAAGTCAAGAGTGACAGGGCAAGGATTAACCTCTAATTATAGTTTTGTGGAACAAGCACTCCTTTGGCTTTTTCAGTCACCCACCTTTGCCTGGTGCATGAAGAAGTCTGGTCTGAGATGGTCTATCTAACACTGGATTATTATTCACGGCTGAATAAAGATTTTCAGATAGTTTCCTTTCTACTGAGGCAGGATTTTTTGCTACATAGAATCATTTAAGTTGGAGAAGACCTCTTAGATGAAGTCCACCCATTAACCTTACACTGCCAGGTCCGTCCCTAAAAGCATCTTTTAAAGTGCCACATCTACACACACATGAGCAGTCTGACTCTGAAGACCAGAAGATGGCTCAGACAAACATTAAAACAAAAGGACACAGAACCCCAGTATATGGCTGGCACTGAAGATAAGCTCTTCCCAGCACTGCTGTCCTCTGGCATCAAAATCCCCAGCAGCTTAGAGGGCCATTGAAAAACTGTGACCTAGAGTGAGCTATTAGCTTTTAATAAGTGGTTTTAATTGTTTCAGGAACAAAGAGTCTGCAATACGGAAAAAAAGAAACCCCACAGAGCGTAGAGCACAGATATGAAAGCACTTTGTAAGGAAGTCAAGAGAAAGGGACTGGGAATGAGGAAGAGGGAAAAAGGTTACACAATGCTACAAGAAGTTAAAAGCATGGCCAGTTTTGATTTGGACAGAATGGAGCAAAAAGCAAGTAGAGACTGGGGAAAGCAGTGTAGTACTTAAAACAAGAAGAGAAAGAGCATCAGCAAGTCTTGAGTAAAAAAAATACCCTGTGCAAGGGTCCTGTTTCCTGAGGAGAAGAGGTGCACAGAACTACAAGGGTACTTTTTAAACACAGCAGGCAGCAGTGAAGGGTTTGGTGTAATTCCTCTAGTTGCACTGGAAGGAAAGATGCCACTGGCAGTGCACCTTTTCCCAAACAGACACTGCCTCTGGGATCGCTGCCCAGAACAAGCTCCGCCTGTGCATGTGAACATGCCCTGATGGAGGAAAAACACTTGGCTGCGATTTCCAGGTAAATGGGGGGAGAGGAGCTGGGGACAGGGGTTCAAAAACATTGTAGTGAGCATAAGTCAACATGGTGGAGTTTGGCACAAACAGCAAAAGCACTGAGGAATGAACACTCCCCCCCCACCCCGTGTACTGGCAGCCCCTCAGTGACAGCTACCACTGCAGATGTGATTACCATGGCTGAGAGAGTCTCTCCTTCACAGAGAGCTTTTCAGAAAACTCCACTGTGGTTTAGGCAAAGAGCTGTCAAATACTGTATTTAATTTAAGCAATAACAAAAACAATGCCTCATTTGGGGCAGAGAGTCCACATAGCAATCTCAGCAAATTTAGGGCTGGCCATACTTGCCAGCCCCTTCTCCACTGCTCTTTCGTTCTCCTGTGACCCTGTAATATGTACAATATTCACACCAGAGGAATTCTGAGCCACCTCTGAGTGCTACCATCCAACAACACATTTTTCTTAAAAGAATTTCTAGTTAGAAAACAAGTTCTGCCTATTCAAAATACTAATTTTGTGAAATTAAAAAGGAAGACACTCCCCATCCCCTAAGGGCTGTAAGTGACCCATAACCTCTAAAAACTTCAATAAAGAAAGATTCTTTTTATTGCTATCCTTGAGTTCCAAACAATGGAAAAATCTGACTGTGGTAGTGCTACAGATGTTTCAGCAGAGCTTTTTGAGTACATAATCAAAACAGTGCTTCAAATGAGGAAAATAGTAATAATTATAAGAGAGGGTCACAAGGGTGTAGGTTGCTTCAATATGGTCACAACAAAAATGAATTAATTGGGACACATAACAAACAAGCAGGCTCAATTAAGTAAATAAGTCTCTTAACAATTCACTTCAGTATTAGTCATCAGCCCTCTTTTATCTCTTAAGAAAAAGAAATATAATATCCTCTTCCCTATGAGGGATTGTCCTGGGAAGCTCATGGGAAGCTGGAAAAATAGCAGCTTTCTGATTATCTCAAGCTGATGACAGCCAGTCCCTTGCAAAACAGCTGCATATTTTTCATTGATGCAAAAGAGAACACTGAGGTGTTCTGAAAGTACTTCTGCTTTACTTTAAAGATGTATTTCTGGAGCCTTAACTACAATGCTTCTTCCTTTCCTTTTGGCAGAATCTTCTCTCTGCAGCAGCATGCTTTTTCTATTCAGCAGCTTCTTACCTTGCTCATGGCAAACCAGAGCTGGTCTCTTGCAACTGGCGCCTCAGCATCTTGTGAGAGATTTCTCAGCTCCAAGAAAAACTACCTATTTCCACCCATCCTGCCCTCTGGGCAAGTTTTGACTGCATCCTGGAAACGAGCTCTGTGTCTGTATAGTGGTCCAGAAATCTTCCCAGAACTTGCCCAGCACCTGATCTTGCCAGTGACTGGTGTTTTCTGGGAAGTAAGGACAGGCCTAGTGACTCCAAGACCACAGCACTGTGCACAGAGCTCTCTGTGCACTCCTCAGCCCTGTTCCAAGGCAGTCAGTGTTGTTAGCCTTAAAGAACACCTTACACAGTGGCCAGGAAGAAGATGGGCTCAGATCAGCTAATGTTAAATAATAAATCACTGTTGTAAAAGATGTCTCACAGAAAACCACTGTTCACCGTGACATCCCTATACTGAAATGAAAAGGAAAATAAAAAGAGAAAAGAAAATCTTGTATCACTCGATACAAGATTTCTGCTTTAAATGCCCACAGCAAATACATACAAAAAGATGTAGAAAATCGTACAAGACAAAATTACATGGAACTTAAGCAATAGACTGCATTTCTGTGTGAGCTTTGGAGTTTAAAACAAAATATATGCTCAGTAAAATGAAAAACCGCCAAGTTCTCCAGTATAACATTTAAAAGAAACAGAAAGATTAAAACTCAGGATATTACAAAGCTAGTGATAAAATTATTTTGAAATAACTTTGCATAGAACCCTTAAGAGACAAGAATCTTATGTAAAGGTAAGACTTAATTAAATATAGTGAAATACATCATTATGGAAACCTTTCCAGCCCTCCTGCATCACCTGGTATCACTCCCCTTCTAGCCACAAGTCAACTTCATAATGAGTAGCTGTGTAGAGCTGATCATCCAAGAAGGGGTTAGGAACTGCCATCATCTGTATTTTCTCTGTAATGAGGACATCAACTGCAGAAAGATTGTTCTATGCCTCCTCTTCCCCTTCCAAATAGATTTAATTTCTGGCAAACAAAGCACGGCAACTTGAAAGAGTCACCATTTACCTCTTTCCCGAGGTTTGGGGCATAATTTTGAACACATTTTTATTTTCAGTTTTCACATTTAATAATTAATCTTTTCCTCTTCCTCTCCAGCTGGTGATATCAATACAGAGAGTGTATTAATCACCTCTTCTGAAAGGTCTTTACCCTGATATTTGTCAGGATATGCTTGGAGAGAGGACACCATATCTGGTAGAAGCTGTAACTGAAGAAGAGGACGAGGCATGACCTGAATACAAAAGTGACTGTCTGGAGTCACCCAATCAGCCTTGTGGCTGCTGGTGGCTGTCAGGCACAAGAACTCCCCAGGGACTGGCTTTGAACTCTGATACTTGGATTATTTATTTTCTTTTATTTTGATGTATTTGTCAATTACTGCTTCACAGTGTTTTATGCTATATTATGTTTTAATATGCTGCCCAATGCCATGCCCAACTTTTTATCTTTATGCAAACAATGGAAAGAATGAAACCACTATTTAAGTGAAAAAGACAAGCCTAAGAAGACAAACAAGAATTGTGCTGAGGTATCTCTCAAAGAAGCTAAATTCATGTTTATAACCTTTGCTGGTTTACTGTCTGTTCTCACATCCTGTAACTCACTCAAACAGCTGCTTCTCCGTTTTATCTTTGCACCTCCACAGACCTCAGGAGCAATGAAATCCACAAGGGCAGATCCTGATGGTCAGATGGAATCCCATGGATACAAATTAAATAGATTGTTCTTTGCCATAAGTATTCCTTATAGAGATGGGATTGAGAGGTGCTGATAAGCCTTAACATGGAAGGTCAAAACTCATTTTCTCTCCATTCTTCTGGAAGTGTATGTCAGAGTTATATTTTGAGTTATTCAGACAGTTTGACACCAGAGAAATGGTCAAGGAGAAACCAGGTAAGTAATTTTGAAAATTAAATGAACAGAAATCCTGTGAAAATAGAAAGTGCTGGCTAGAGTGTTTCCAATAAATGCTGTTTGCAAGCCACCAAACCAGAAAATTAATAAACTGACTAAGAAACAGTGGACAAGGTAACCAGGGTTCTGTGAGCTCATGGTAAGAGGATGAACACTCCTGTGCAGATGTCCAACAGGAAGGCATCTCACTTTGCTCAGAAAGACTTGGGACATTAAACAGTCATCACGTAACCTCTGGCTGCTCCCAGCCTGAGCTGAATTGCTGCTTTTTCCTTTGAGATCTGTCAAGTACCCCACATTTACCCAAGAGGTAAATACACTGCATGCAGCTCTACAAAAATGTCACAGAAGCTTGTTCCATTTGTGAGGTTATTTTTGTTTGGTTATGTCTAAAAGACATAAACTTCAAGAAATTATTTATTCAGAAACAAGGTATTAAGGTCAGATAATCATGCAAACATGGCTTTAAAAACATTTATTTGCTTAAAGAAATTTTCTTTCCTCCTTCTGTCTGCATTTATCTATCTTATTATACAGTCTTCCTATTTCTGCAGTGTTCCCATCATCAAAGATGCATTTTATTGCTTTGGAGTCTTCCCCTTACATGTTCATCCATCACCTCTGGCAAGTACACTGTATTTAAAAATTGAGAACTCCTTTTATGAAATGTGTAATTATGGCTCTGTTGCAAGCTTGTTTGCCAAAAGCCTGTGAAAGGTTCCCAAGCTCAAAAATATATTGACTATACAGAATTGCAGTGCTCCAAATACTATATATCTTATTCCCTTTCCAACTTGCTTCCACAAAGGTTTTATTTGTAGGGCCAGAATCCTTATTTCTAGTAAGTCAGTTAAAATAAACAGTGGAATCCTTCCAGGTACTGTAGTTCCTGAGTAAGATATCTCTCAACTTATCTAAGGTATTTGAGATCCTGACTGGCCCTGCAGTCTTCATTTGTCACCCCCTGCATGGCTGCATCCTGTCTGGTCTTGGTTCAGGGTGTATCTTTTACTGTAAGCAGGCTCATCCCCTATTAACTGAGATAAGCAGTTGCTTTGTAGGCATAACATTTTTCTGTATTCCCCACAAAAATATGAAGAGAAAAAACTCTAGTTCCATGTGCGAGGGAGTCATGTCCTTTTTGTTTCATAAGCCCCAAAAATCTGCACATAGCCAATCAGAATGACAGAACAAATGCACAGAGGAAGCAGAAAAATTCTACTTTCCAATAGAAAAACTTTACCAATTAAAACTCTTATTTTTTTCTCCTCAAAAGCTTTGCAAATGTGTGATGTTGCTATGCTGGATAACAAGCAGTAATGTTATGATAATTTAAAATCTTTGATATGGAAGAAAGTAGAACCCAAGTGATTTTATGTATCAGCAGCACAGTACTTAAGCTGCTCTTTCTGAAGACAGCAACCATCAAAGTTGGAAATACTTCAGCAAAGTGCTTGCACAGCCCACCAAAAGAAACAGTATTGTGCACAGAAGTAGTCCAAGTGCACAACAACAGACAGCAGCACTTGAAAAGGTCATTGAGAGTAAAGATATCAGGGTTTGGGAAAAGAATAAAAACAGGTAAAAGATGAACTTTAAAGTTGACTCCATAGAGAAACATGGGGAAAAAAAAGTGAAGCCCCCTTCACTGCTAAGACTGAGCCCATTGCTCAGAAATGGACAATCAGAAGCAGAGGTGAAAGGGCAAAAAAAAGATTGGGACAACAACTGACTTTAAAACAAAGCCACTTCTACCTTCTACCTTTGCATCAAATCTCAAACCTATTTTCACTTCTCTTTTACAACAGAAGACTTCTGAGCAAACTATGAGGTACCTTGCGATAACCTTCATCTGCATTACAAAGCTCTGGGATTTGCTTTTATTCTCTGCATTAAACTCAAGACTTAAGAAACAACCAAGAAGAGAAAAAAAATGCAGTAAATTCTGTTCAAGGTGGCTGAAGTTACAGACTTTTAAGGAACCCTAAAGCTACGATAATGTTGCAGTCCTTTACAATGTGTACATCATGGCATCAATTTGAGGATAACGCTGGGCACCAGCCTCTATTTCCCCCAGCTTGTATTACCACTGCCTTACTTTAGCATAAAACATGAACGGGACTGTCTTGTGATAACTGCTTCCCTTCACAACAAGAAAGAATAAAACACTGTAAAATTCACAACAGATGCAAATCCATGCCCTCCCCAAGCTGTGAATTTGCTGGCTGAGAAGCAGCAGTCCTGGAAGAGTCCCTTTATCTCACTGCATCGTTCCAAGAGCTCCTCCATCGTTCGGGGTTATCACAGGGAACATAGCTGGGGTTCGTGGCTGCAGATGAAGTAATGCAATATGGCCCAGAGGAAAACAGCTTTTTTTTTTTTTTTTTCCACTGAGGGTGCTGAGATATTTCAAGAAAGGCAAAGGAAGCACCAACAAATCTGCTCCTCAAAAAGTATTTTTCAAAGCTTTACCTGATCATTGTTGGCCAAGAACATCTGAGCCTTTAAGTAGCAAAAAGCTCTATCACCATTACTACTTTTTTATTTCTTGTTTAGAAATAACAGCTAAAGTTAAATTCTGCATCATTTTTCAGAGAAAAACCTGGTAATGTGCTCTCTTATCTTTGCATAATATATTTAATTTAATTTCCTCCTGAAAATATGTTCATGACAAAAGTTAGACGTGCCATAATAAACTTACATAAGTTTCCTCTAACTCACTCCCAAGCAGGTGGCCCTCACATCTACCTCAAGCATTTACACTGCTTGTAACACTTATTTTGGGTACTACAACACTGAGTTCTTATGAACTTATGAAAGAATAATTTGCTCCTATCGCTATTTTTAAACCAAAATTAATTCCTTTCCCTAATCCCAACAGGTTTCTACCTTTTAATTTTTTCCCTACAATTCTGCTTAAGACACACTTCCAAGAAACACTTAAAAATCACTCAAACATTTGTGCACATTTAGAACTATTATGGGGCATACAAATTTTTCTTTTATGTTTTTGACAATATGACAATTTCTGCCTGCAAGTCCACGGGAAATACGGTTTCTCTTTTCTAAAGAGAAGATAATTAACACAAATAGGGCACTTTGCAGAGGCTAACACTAATAGTTCCCCATCCAGCATTCGGATACAAATAAAGACAAATTTGCCTTTAGATTGTATTTTTCTTTTCAGCATTCTGCCTCTTTTTGAGTGAAGCAAAATCTTCTGCACTTGGAAGAAGCTGGTGACCAGAAACCTCAGTGGGGGAATGCAAAATAAAGCGCCAAATGCAGGTTGAGTTCTTAGCCACCTTTCCCAAGGTGCTTGTGATTGCTGCTGTGAAAGAAAACATTTTTGCTGCTTTTATTGCAGGTTCCCCAGGTGATAAACACTGAATCTGCCATTTCCATGAGTCCTTTAACTCACTCTTTTTAAGATACAAACGTCTCTCCTTGCTCTCTCTCCTATCACCAGCACATGCATCTACCTGTAAACCATCCCCTCCTTCTGCATAATTCTCCCATCTGCCTTTCTGCTTTTGCAGGGCACCAGTGAGCACCACAACTGCCCCAAACTCAACCAAAACATCCAGCAACAAATAAGGGTAAATTTGTACTCAGATTGAAATCACTCTGTAGAAGAAAAAAAAACCCCAAACTTGTCTTCAGCTTTGCTTAGATTATTTTTAAACAGTAATCTTTATGTCTATCTATCCATCTGCCCAAATAGCTGATGAATTTTGCATTTAATTTACTCTTAGACGGATAAGTGTTATAGAAGACAAACTTGTACAAGGCAAGATAGGTGAGGACTGAAGAGTCTCAAGGTAACTCTAAAAAGAAATGTCAGAATGATGTGTTCCAATTCCTTTTGCAGAGCTAGAAAAGTAATTTTAAAACCTGTCTTTCTATTTCGCGTTGAGCTCGTATTTGGAAAAGTTTCATCTTTGGGAAACAATCTGACTCAGTGCTGATGCTTACATTTACAAAAGATTCTGATATTAGGAAAGACAAAAGAGGATATTAAACCAGAGATAGGTTTGAATAGGATGCAGATTCTAAGCCACAGCATGTTGAGTATCTGTAAGCCAAATGCCTCATCTATCAAATCTCTTTCAGGAGGTTATTCAATCACCACTGTAGCTTTGTTACTGAATTTATATCCCAGAATTAGAGCTGGAAGGGACCCCAGGAGGCGAGCTTGTCTCTCCCTCACCCAGAGGCACATCAGCCACTCACCAAACTTTCTCATTAGTCCCAACAGGTGCTTTTCTTACCTATTTTTTAAAAAAACCCTCCTGTGACAGGGACTCCAGAGGCTCCTCTGACAGTTGTGCCAGTGCAAAAATGGCCCACTGCTAGAAAGTTTCACTTGGTGTTTAGCTGCAATCTCCTCTGCTGTCATTTAAGCCGGTTATTCCTTATTCTGCTCACATGAACACAGACAAGGTTTATTATTTTCTCCTCAAAGCTGTCATTTTAGATATCTGAATGCCATTATCATATCTCCCCTCTTTTTTCCTCCAGTCTAAATGAATTGGTAAAATTCTTCAACCTTCATGGACAGCTCATGTGTTCTAAACTTCTGACCACCTCTGTCTCCTCCATATTGTTCTTGTATTATAGAGCCCAAAATTGAACTCAGGGCTCCAGCTGCAGAGCAGAATTACCACATGTGCCTCACAGACAACATTCCCAATGCCTCAGCCAGATGTTTGTTCTTTCTGCAATGCCAGCTCTAAACATGGTATGTGACCAACACTAATCCCCATCCCTGCCTCCCTCCCCTTTCTTCATGGCACTCACCACTCCTCCAGGCACAGAACTTTGATCTCGCTGCATTGGCTGCTATTTTTCACAGTTTCTTCAGTTCCTCGAGGTAAGTCTGAACTCTAGTTCTGTCCTCTGAAGTGTTTATAGCACCTCCTTGTGAGGTGTGCCCAGACATTTAATAAACATCCTTTCTCTTCCATCATCCACAACATTAATAAAATGAATGCCAGGGCAAACACAGCCTCCTGCAGACCCCACGTGGCCCCTGGGCTTTGACAGCTGCACTTCACCCTTAATTAGAGCTGTACCTACCCTGGGTTTCCCTGCTCACTATGGCCATAAGTGTGGGAGGACACATCAGAAGCTTCACTCAAGCCCAGAGGTCATTAACTATTGTTAGGCTTTTTTCCATATGCATTTCCAAGTTAGTTCCAGTTGTCTTCCCTGAAGCCAACAGGCTTTATTTAGCTCTTTTCCCTTCTTCCTTTCCCAAAACCAGTTCTACAACTTTGTGTCATTCTCCCCCAAGCTGTCTTCTATCACCTGCATCAAAAGACAGTTCCCAAGAAGTTGCTGAGCAGCCCTGTGTTGTCCCAAATTCAATTTCCAGAATAATACACAGTAGATACAGTCTCGCATTTCTCACTAAGTACTTCCAATTGTTGTAGCTGTGCAAAAAAACCCTTCTCAAATTTGACCTCCACTTGTGTTATCTGGTTAAGAATATTTATGGCAATGATGATTTTACTTTTTCAAAAATCGCTTGCTATTGAGTAACTATTACTCAGCAAACTTATTTTATTGTGATAAGTTAAATAATAAGAGTTGCCAAAATAATAAGAGATATCAATGAGTATTTTTGCCTGTATGAGAACACTGCACAGTATTGGAAAATAGAATTTACTCTGTATAAAGGGAGTCCATAGTAAAACAAGAAACACAAGATTTCAGATGTCAAGTGCCTTTCGAGACAGGCGTTAGGCATGGACCTGAACTCTTTCTGCTTGTTTTAATTAACACCTTTCTTCTTGAAGGTCCTGTAAATAATTGGCAAAATAATCAGTGCAGTGACTTCACAGGGAAAAGAAGTGAAATCTATGTGGCCACATCAATTTGTGCAAAATCCTCCTGTTTACCCTGTATTGAGAGACTGGTCAATTCACCAGGAGTTTCATGGGATGCTCAGAAGGATATGATCACCTTCCCTGCCCAGTAAATACTGATGGATTAAGAAAAACTGAGACACGTACAACGATGCACATGCTGCACGTTTCACTTGTCCTGCTTTAGCCAGAGAACAAACCGTACACATGCTTGAGCAGGAGGCCATTTGCTGATTTGAAATGGTTTGTTCTGCATAATAAATTATATTTTCAGCTCTGAAAGGGACTCTGCTACTCATGAAAACTGTGTGGCTGCTCAGGACACAGCCTCTATTGCTGCACCACAGATGTGAACCACACATGCAGGAGATGCAAACCTGCTTGGGAGCAGATCCAGAAAATGCTGCAAGCAGTTGAAGCTGCCTTGGTTCTGATCCCATGGAACGAAGCAGAAATGTGGAAGGCTCTGCTCGGTGGCTGTGGTGCAAAGTGGTTGTCAAGGCAGCTGAGTGCACAGGGAGAGAAGGCTGCACGCAGGCAGACGGTCATGGGAATCCGGAGACAGGATGCGATAGATGGAAAACGTGCCAGAGCCACTATCAGGCAGTTTAGCACTGAATTATGTCGAACAAATTCTGCAAAATCTGTCTTGCTTTGGAGAACTATGCCAAGTATAGCCCACTTCTATAGCAGTCCAACTATCTCACCTTCCTAGAATGACTTTCCACAAGTTGCCAGCTATCTGTCTCCTGCTATCAGACTGCAGAGAGCCACCTCAGTGGCTGACAGTCCCTGGCCTTCCGGAGAGCTCACACCAGCCACTTGTACCCACAAGACACTTTGTGTGGGAAGAATTAGCATGTTGGATATAAGGAACTCAAATCAGTTACTAAAATCAATCTGCCACTTTGTCACAAAAATACTTTCCTACCATCTATGAAGCTGTCACACAGGTTGGATTTGTCAGAGGGACATCTCTCCATGCATGGATTTTTACACAGCTTTTGCACCTGTGTGGATTTTTACATAGCCATACACATGCACACCCATGTGTATACACACACACAAAGAATAATATTTGGTTGACTCTTACTCCCAGAAAAGGATCAGAAGAAAAATAAAATTAAAAGAGTGCTTTTGAGGACTGAGAGAGGCAGACTTTGCATGGCTTAGGGAGTAGCTACAATTGTGCCCTGCAGGCAGCAATGACTGTGTGGCATCTGCTTCCAGCACCACTTCCCCCAAGCACATTTCACAGAAATCCTAAGACAGAAATGAACAGCAGGACCAAGTGCCTGATGGAACATGCCTTGGTAGTGAATTAAGTGCCACTCTCACTTTTCTTCACTGACAGGAAGCCAACAGGGGTCAGGGACTCTCATCATCAGGAAACTGAAGGGGGTATCCAGTGTCTTGGATGGGCAGAGCTCATAACTCAGACGCAAACTGAAAGCAGATGAAATGATCATAAGCACTAATAATGGGTAAAGCAAGGGGGGGAAAAGCACTACATAAGTCAATTCACATGCACGTGCACTCCCCCCTGCAATTACATTGGCAATAAAAATTGCTGTTCCATCACAGGGACAGAAACAGCTGCCAGGGTCTTGAAATATTCTTTCAGGCTTTCAAAAACCTCTGAAGTCCAGCAAACATGATTAAGGGAATGGAGCAACTGTCATAGAAGGAGAACCTGAGAGAACTAGGACTACTCAGCATAGAAAAAAAGTGGCTTGGTGGGATCTTTCCAACCTGGATAAATACCTGATGGGGGAAATAAGATGAAGTCAGACTCTTAGTGATGCCACTGTAGAGGAGGCAAAGGCATAAATTAAAACACAGGAAAATCCACTTAAACATAAGAATTTAATTTTTTTTTAGTGAGCAAAGTAAAACATTGGCACTGATGGCTCAGAGATTGTCCAGAGTCTCCATTCCTGGAGATACTGAGAACCTGATTGGACATAGCCTTGAGCAGCAAGATGACTCTTCTCTGAGGAAGGAACTGAAACTAGACTTCATTTTCTCTGTGTAAAATAATAATCCACAGGTTCTGCTGTCCTGAATGAATTCAAAATCGATTGCTTGTAATCATGCTCTTAAGTCCTGGCTTCATTTACAAATTCTAACATTTGAACATTTTAAGAAAGCCTTCCTACAGTAAATAGGATTACCTCCAATGTGGAGTTAGAGACTCTTTGGCAGATGTAAGCAAACAACTGTGAGAAGGTGTGAATCATTCTAATTAACTCCATGGGTACATAGCAGGGAAGCTACACAAGGGCATTTTAAATGCCAACATTTCACTGCTGGTCACTTCGGTGGAAATTCACAGGGTTTGTGTATTTCATAGTCCCCTAAGGCCTAAGGGTATTTTCCAGGGTAACAGAAGTGGCAATGATCCCACACACAGAAATCAAACCCACAAGGTGTCCCTTCATTTCTCAGTGTGCTTACAGCGGTCTCATGGTGATGACCCAAAATTCAGAGCTGGTTGCTGTAGGTTGCAGAAGTTTAGTTTGCTGCAGACCACAGGAAACCAGAACACAGCACAAATACTGCCAGAAAACAGTGGATATGAGCACCTCTACTGGTTGGGCCAAAAGCACTCTTGCTATCTACTTTCTAGATGCTTGGAGTCACAGAAAATGACATCAAGAGCTATATTGACCTCAAAGCATTTTAAAAAAGGAATTAGGCAGGAAGGTACATGCAAACTCATACTAAAGAATGTGGCCTCTGCACAACATCACCACCGTGGTTATTTATCATATTCAAGCTAAAATTCTAAACCCTCAGGGGGTATTTTCCAGCTACAGTAACAGAAGAAAATAAACAAGATTAAGTGTGCTTATGGACACACCAGTCTCACACAAATGCTGAAATTTCACATGGTTGAAGGATACAGCCTCCCTTCACATCCCAACATTCCCACAAACTATTAGGGAAAGAAAGATTAGTTCATACTTCCCCTGATGTGGCCATACAAGTGTTGGCACTGCTGTGAGCAGAATGTGCAAAGATGAGGCCCTGAGAGCAGGCAGGTTTTCACCTTTTAGTATTATTGAACTTACCAGTGGAATCACTGCTCTAGAGAAAAGGACAGTGTGAGTATGAACTTGAAAAAAGGAGAAACTTGTAAATTTGCAGACTAGTCCTGGAGTTCCAAACATACTGAAATGGATGGATTAAAAAAAATAAAAATCCACTACAGTTGGGATTGTTTCAATATTTAGCACTGTCAGTGCAAATAAAGGAGAATACCAGGTCCTTGGTAAACAGGAGAGAAAATAATGAAATATTATTATACTACAGACAGATACGCATGGAGAAAAAGTATCCCCAAAAAGCCATGGCTGAGGTTTTCACCAATATTAATGAACCATCCAGAAAAGGAATAGTGAATATCACTCATCTGGCTTCCATGAAGGCAGGTTTGATTTACAGAATGAGTCAATGAGATGGTGGAAAACTATTAAAGTACATTAAAGCCTGACTAAGGGTCAGGAACAGCAGCATAAGATCAAGTTTTTAATTTATCCAGTGATCTGAACTGAACTATATAGTCTGACATAAAACTATTCTGTCAAAAGGAGAATCTTATAAAACAGACAATGAAAATGTAATTTTTTAAAAATTGACTGTTTGAAATAAAAATTTTAATTTCTTCTCCCTACCTTTTGCCAGATTAGAAGAGGCCACATTCTTATAGGGGGCAGCTGAAATTATTGAATTTGTTTGTATTGACTTTGTATTAGATATTACTTTGATACTATAGTAATTTTTGAGCAAAGTATGTTTGGTTGGTGTAGATATCAAGACTATTTTATTTCCATTTTTTGAGTAAAAATGAAGTTATTTGGACAGTAAGACTAATACAGAGAAGTGCAATATAATAATATGGTTATTAACATAGAAAATACCTCAAAAAGTGAGAGAAGCAATTCCCCAGATTTAACCAGTAAATTTGAACCATATACCCTAGGAAACTATCTTCCCTTCCCAGAGTATTAGGAACTCACCACAGATTATCAGGGAGATACCATGACTTCTGTGGATCTGATGAGTCCCTTTCTGACAGCTGTTGGAGATTTCATTATTTCCTTGGATACCTGAATTAAAATCAACTCTCCTGCCTGTGATATTGCTGCTGATTAGAAATGCTCCACCCTTTTCTCAGGCCAAATCCATCACAATATCATTATTTATTTAGGATTTTTTCCCCTCCACTAAATGCCCTGATCAGTGCATTGCATTCACACATCTTTTAATATTCTTTCCTAATTATTTCATACTCCTTGGGGGATCTTAACTACTCGATGCCCTACAAAGAGTGCTCTGCCACTTAAATACCCAAATTTGCAATTTTCTTATAAACTGGCTATAAAGTGAAATGGTTTGCGCTGAGGGGGCCACTAAGCTCAAGTCTCAAGGACTGAACTTTGGACCTGTTGTACTTAAAAATCCTCTTTAACAGCTTCAACGCATACACATACAAAAACCCCCAAACAAATCAGAACTGCATCAGTGAAAGCAATATCCATATGCAGAAATTTCAGAGTACTAAAGAAATAATCTCAAGAGCTAGAATAACAAGTGAAACAATTCAAATTACAAGGTCATGTGCCTAAGAGTGTAGGAGCAAGAATTTCTGTTGCATGCTGAAATCATCAGCTGAAATTATAAAGGAAAAGGAAAATCATGGTACTATTTGACCAGCAAGAGAGACACCAGCATCTTCTAGTTACAGAGGGTGTGATTAATCAGGAGAGGCATTTCCAATATGCACTCAGAAGATTGCAGGCTGCTGAAAAAGTCAGGGGTAAAACCTCCTATGAAAGAGCACATATAGCTCTGACTAGTCATATTTGCAGAAATTAATGCCCCTAAACAGAGGCAGAAAAAGGCTAGGAAATGGAAACCCTATAGTACTAAAAGAGACTAAAAGACACCGGCTGTCTCACTTCCCCAAAATGAAGGCAGGATTAGAGGAATGTAAGATGGCACATCAGATGGTGAACATTGCAAGGGAGAAGAATTATCAAAGTTGAAGGACAGCACTGGTGAAATAACTAGAGTAGAACTTGCTGCAAATAAATTCAGGCTGGAAAGAGAGTGGTCCCAATTCTTCAAAGGGGTAAGCTTCTGAACTAGCATCCTTGGAAAAATAATCAGGACAATGGGGTTTAAGATGGAGCTTGGTAATGAATAAGATTGCATAATGTTACCTAGTAGAGAAAAGAATTGAATTTGACACATGAAATATCTTACTGCCCAATGTTCCTGTCACTTTTCCCAAGTCCTCTGCAGCTTGGGTGACAAAAAGTCTGCAGACAGAAAGTTGGCAGGAGCCTGGGCATGCAGCGGCTCATTTTGGTGCTCACTTGGGAAGAGGCAACCGCGTATATGTGCGTGGGGTTCCACCAGGGCAACTGGACTGGGAATTTCTTATCATTTTCTTATGCTGTTTCAGGGATGGAGTAACCCAAAACAAATCTCAAGCCAAAGCATTTTTATGTGGGAGACCACATACACATTTCCACAGTATTTTCCGTAACACTTTCTGTAGGCCTTTCACAACTGTTTGTTTCTGTACCTTAATGCTGCTCTTTGAAGGGATAAAATGTTTTCAGAGCTACCCATAGCACTGCATAGGCTATTTCTTCCTCCAAGGCTGAAACTACTAGGAAATTTACCTGTAGGTATTCTGCTGCTCTTTTACATGAATATAATATTTGTAATTGATTACAAATTTAAATCACATTCTAGGTGCTACTGCGAAGTTGCACTTCAGGCCCTAGAATTTGTTGTGAAGCTGAGAAAAAACAACATATTTGAAATGCTAAGAGTTGTTCCAAAAATAAAAATATAGCAGAAACCAGCATTTTAAAATTTTCAGTATACTTGTTACTATTATATATCAGAGTCTTACAACCACAGAGAAATGATACACAGACCTATCAAGGTTCCATAATACAGATTATGGAGCAACACAAAGATATAAAAACCCAGTTTCTCAGAAGCCATTCTAACACTCCAGGATGATCTAACCAACAAGATACTTTACATCTTTTAAGCAGAAGATCAAACATGTCACCAAAACCCACCCATACTTCTACTGGCCTCACTTTAAGTGAAGACTTAGAGAGAATTGAAATTCTTATGCATTTATCTTGGTATGATGTAAGAGTCTTGCTGCTAGAGGCCATGTCCTCTGAGGTACTGAGCCCTGCATGAGGAGTCTGTGAATTCTCATCTTTCATCTGGGCATATGAATATTCCATGTTATGCCAAGGTCAAAAGCCAGGATTGAAAGTACTAACCTGGTTTACATTTTAATACTTAAAAGCACCACACCTGATCTGATTCTCCTCACCCAGAGGTACAGAATCCACTGCTTACTTGTAGAACTGTGTCTGTGCACAGCCTGGAGACCCTTGTCCTTTCCCTACATTTTTTTTTTTGTTCTTGCTATTCATATTTAGCCTTAGACAGCATCTAGCTCTTACCCTCATCTGCCACTTCACAAACTGTCAAGTGACTATTCAAGCATTCAAAAAAATGAAGGGTCTCTTAAGTTGTAAATTAAATGACAATCTATAGCTGAAAATTAGCAGTAACGTGCCCAAAAGTTTATTGATTGCTAAGAAAAGGTGAATAACCCCCCCTACAGCTGACTGTGTAATTACTGACCTTTAGAACTCCAGAGCTATTAATTTAAGAACAGATAGCAGTGAACTAGCAAACGAGTTATTTTGCAGCAGGACAGTGAAGGCGCATATCAAGTTTTTGCATGTGTTCAATGCGACCTTGAATAGTATTATTACATGCCTGTATTTTCCATTTTAATGCAGAATATAACCCAAGCTATATCTGGACATAAAGTGCCTGTCAACCAGTTCAGAAAATCAGTGGGAAGGCACCCACAGACACTGTGGCCTTTCAGTACATTTGAAGAACTCCACATCCTTGCAGAAGGGTTCTAAATTACTGTTAAAGGCAGGAAAATTGTATTGCAAGCTCGGCCACCCTGATACATGTCCTGCAAATAGTTCATCTGTACTCCAGAGATGGAAATGGCCAGGAACAGGAGAATAGCAGACAGTAATTCAGCATCAGAACAGCAGACACACACACACACACACGCACAAAACACCCTCACCTCTCTTGATATTGCTAAATTTAATCTGCTATAGGCTATTGCACAACTCACAGAAACAGCAGCCTAAAGACTATTAACAAAAATGCTCCAGCAATATTTAACTTTTCTCTTTTTCTTCTAAATAATAAGCACATATTATAATGGAGAAATAGCTGCCTTTTGACAAAGCAAACCATATTTGAGAGCATTGGTCAGGTAGTGGAGTTTACAGTAAGAAAATTTTAAAAATATCTGTTAACTGGAAGTAATGAAAGAAAAAGGTATCTGACCTGGTGCAGATGTCCTTCCATGAAGAGTAGTTTCGTTGGGCAGGAGATCTTTTGAGTTGGAAGTGAATGGTGATTGTCTAAAGGTGTCTTCAGAAAAGAAAGGGCTATAGGAAAAAACAAGATGCCTTTTTTAAAAGAAAACAACAGTTAACAGAAGATGAAGCAAATACAAATTTTGACCTCAACATCTTAATATTGTAAGAAATGCCATCTTGTTAAAAAAAACTGTTTCATTTACAGAATTCGTGCTGAAAAGCGAGGCAGCATGCTTTGGTACAATTGCATTTCAGAGCGAAAACTGAAGACCTCAAAACAAAAGACTTTCAGCTACATTTCAATATCTCACATTTGCTATATCACAATATGGATCATTTCAATATGGATCATTGAAATTAACACTTCAAAACTTTGTATTCCATTGTCATATCTGGAGAGGGCAATCAGGAAAGATAAAAATATTATTATTTAATAACCTGAAGCATACAATAGTTATCTCTAAAACAGAACTTTTCAAATATTAGGTTAAGATGCTGAATAGTTCTATTCTGACATGGCCTTCCATGAATGAAACTGCCTCCATGAATTTGATTTTTAAAGCAGGAAACAACTCATAAATTGAATGGGTGCATCCCAAAGAGTATAAAGCACAAAAATTACCAGCTTCACGATTCAAAAAATAATATTTGCTCTAGTTTTAATTAACAGGCAGAAAAAAAGTTAATTTCAATAGCGAAATGGCATCTCTGTCAAAGTATTTGTTTTCTGCTCGAAGATCATAACAGAAACAAGAATTCCTTGTCTGCAGTGCAGACAGACATCAGCAAGAGGTACATAAAAAAATTCAAAATAGAAAACTACAGTCTTTTTTGAAAAAAAAATGCTTTCTAAGGGAATGTATTCCACCTGCATGAAAGCTATCAATTTCTTCTAAGCAAAGTAGGAATCACTTTAAATCTGATCTCTACCAGACCAAGAATCCTTAACAGGCTGGTGTATAGTGGGTGTTTTAAAGGTATAGGACATGAGGCCAGAGCATTTCTGCAGCCTTTTCTTACCCAGGAATAAAATCCAAGAATCTTTTCAGGATAAAGGACCTATTCTGAGGTCTTACAAGGTGTTGCACAGCAAGTAGTCCAGACTCAAAGTAGTGCCAGCTGCACCCAGCTGACCTCACTAGTCCAGATACCCAAAGTTTCTGTCCAAAAGGCATCACTTGCCTGTATTTTCCCCTCATGCAGTTTTTCTGCAGAGAGTGAACAAGGTGTCTCCATCAAGTCATTTGTACTCTTAGACCTCTTCTGCCTCAGGAAAACTTGTTGATAATTAGTTGACTTGATTGTGAAACAGTTTTGGCAACCACATTGTTTTACTTTCCTATTAAGGTTTTTGGACATCATTCATTCAGTGTTGTTCCGTATGTGACAGTTAATGGGATATTTTAGTATTTCTATAAAAGTTTGAACACATCCATAAGCATCCATAAGCAGTCAACCTTCTGTGCTGAAGGGGAAGGCATGAAGTTGCCCCAAACCTGAACAGTTTGGAGAATGTCAATAGCTGAACAATGCAGGATACTCCAGAAAACAAGTGACCAGGATAAACCAAAACAGCTCCAACACACATATGCAAAACTTCACTTTTTCCAAGACTCACACTCCCACTCAGGGGTGACATAATACAAAACAGACTGACACTGTATAAAAATACGCCATGATTTATTGCAACATTCCTCTCACTGGTTTAATAATGATTTGAAAGAAAAACAGCAATAAAAAATGTTTTATTACTATTGTAACTCTTGAAAATCTTGTAATCCACTCGGGTTTCCATGTTGGCCTTCCTGCTTGTGCCTTAGATTCAGTCACTGGGACACTGCTCACTGCTGGTTCTAAGCAAAATGGATGGTGCAGGGCTTATCTGTTTCAGGTTGAGTCACAGATCATAAGCAGGTGCTGTTGAAGGCCACATCATGTCATATCCCAAGGATTTCCCTCTCCTCCACTGGCCTTTGGTGAATTCCAGTACCAGAGTATCCTTGGATACCTCTTTTCTGCCTTCCTCTACAATGGCAGCTGAGTCTCTCCAGTGATGGCTCTATTATTTCTATTTCAGCAGATATGTCCTCTCATTCCCAGTGCGAAGTATGCAGGGAGGAGCTTCTGCTTCACAGCAAGAAATTACACACATTGTCCTCAATCACTGTGCAAAGTCCTTTCTGATGGACGTTAAAGCTTTAGGATATTTTTTATTTTTCCTCTGGCTGCAGTTTTTTCCAGTTTCATGGCTACACAGTTCTCTAGATGAAAGAAACTTATCTTGGCATTGTAGGCTGGTGCACTCGCTTCCAGATCACTCACTTCTCCACTTTCTGTCTTCTCATCACACATGGCAGGCTCTACCATCTCACTCAGCCATTGAACTGTGAGGAATCCTTGCCAGTTCTGGCTGCTTAAGCAAAGTCACATGGAAGTATATGCTGGCAAAGTCCAGGAATACTCACAGGAGGAACAGCAACAGATAGGTGACAGTTAGAAATGTTAATAAGGAATAAGACAGCAAAAAGTGCTCGTGTGCCCATCTTGCTGGGGATTACTGATTTAAGCCTCACCAGTGACACAGCTAAATCTTTGTGCTTCCCAGCTACTCACAGGTGGACAACACTGACCTCACCTTGGCTCTCTGCAGCTGTCAGCACACTTCACACAGCAATTGTGATTCAAATGCCTTTCTGTCATTACTCCAGATGTGGGGTGGTGAGCCAAACTGCAACAGCACATGTTTTCTTAATGCAGTCCAAGTGCCTCTATCCTCCACTGGCTGCTCCATCACATTCTATTTTTGAGAAGGCGTCATACCCTCACCAGTAAAGACTTCCAGCTGTTTATTTGGTTTGGGGTGGGTTGTTCTTTTTATTTTGGCAAGATCTTTCAAGTCAATCTGTTTGAACTCGCAGGATTTAGTAGACTGACTCACTTCCCCTCTAAAGAAGCTCTCCTCATTCATGTCTTCTTCTGCTGATAAATAGGCAAGATAAGAAAAGCACCCGGAGAAACTGAACCAGGCACCTCAGTCAGCATTTCATGTCCTGATGGGTAGCAGCCACTGTAAGGACATCTCAGTAAAGCTCAACAAGTTTGACAACAGCCAACTGTGCTACCTTCTTAAAAGTTGGCAGGCAGAAGAAGGGCAAGTTATCTTTGAACTGTCCTCAACCTTTCCAATTGGAATTATCTTTGATAGATCCAAAAGTAGCTCTGGATTCTCACACCAGTCCTGCTGGTAACATCATGAGACACTGAAATCTATTTTCAACTATTTGTCAGCCCATCCCTGCAGCGTACCCTGGATGGTTAAAGAGTAGTTGGACAATATGTGCATTTCTCTCTGTTTGTATCTCAGGCTTATGCTTGTTAAGTAGCACAGAAAGGCTGTGCAGGCTGCATATCCAACAAATTCCCACAACTAGCAAATATGGGAAGCATTCACTGTAACCAGAAGCCAAAAGCTCAATTAAATTATCTTTCAACTCGTAACATCAAAAAGTCCCTAATGTACATTTACTGAGCTGGTCAGTTTATTAAAAACAAGTTATTTATTGCAGCTACCATGAATGAATTGGATAGGCCTAGAAATTTAAGTACAATGTATTTCAGAGACCTTTTCTTTGCAACTGAAATGTTTTCCATTCTGTCTGGGCAAAGTTGTTATAAGTTAGCACTGAGAACTTCTGTAAAGGGGCTGCAGAGTCAAGAAGCTCTTACCCTATCTTTGAATGAACTCTTCATCACTTCAGTGTGCTCAGTCTCCAATCCATCCACAACAATTAGGGAACTTTCAGGTAGGAAATAAATATATCCTTGCCAGTTCCTGCCTATTCCTTCTATCCTACACCAAGGGCTGCTAAGCCTTTACCAATTCCAGCTACCATTTACTGCATAAGAGCTTTAAATCTTCCCATAAGGACACCTCATCCTGCTGCATGGATATGTAAACATCTTATGGGCTTGTTCCCAGCCACAGCACAGTAAAGTGCGCATTTCTTTAACAGCACAGGCCACAATAGGATCATGTTTTTAATTCCTGTTTAATTTAAATGATTGTAAAAATGTAACTGTAATTTTTAAACACATTTTGTTAGCACTGTCTTACAGTCTGGCTTTTAAAAATTTGTCTCTAGAATGTATTGAGATGACAAATACTAAATTGAAATTTTTCTAAAGGAATCTAGCTGGACAGAAGACAATCAAAATCACCTCTTCTTACATTCATCCATGTCTTAAAATCCAGTTATCAGCCTGGTCTTCCCTCAAGCACAGCATGTACCATGCAGTTTAAGTCTTTTAAGTTTCAGTTTTTGTTGACAAAAAACAGTAGAATAAATAATTCTTAAAATGACATGTGACTACTTGATCAGAGTGGAACAGACAAAAGCCCTTCAGGCCTTTTTGACTTATGAACCCTAAGCAATCAGATCTATAGTTGTAGCTTTTCAGATATGGGTTCCATTACTCATGAAAATATGTTACATTTGTACTATCAGGTCCCATTTGCAGGAGACAGACAGGTTTGAGCTCACAAGGCCAAAAGGAGGCAATGCAAATTACAGTGCAGCTTTGCAGGTAACCATGGGCTGTACTTACCTGGCTGTAGTTCTGATGGTGTTATCTTTATTGTGGTTGTGCTCTTTGCTCACCTTTTCTGCAGAGGAACACACATGAGTTCTGTGATTAGCATATGTCATATGTTCTCTATCAGATTTTATTCAGCAGAACTATTTTAATGCTTTCAGGTAACAGATAACCTAGGGTAATTTAGGATAAATGGTTCCAACATGATTAGAGAACAGGCATGACTTTATTTAAATTAACACTCAACAAGTTTTTTCAGCTCCACATGTCAGTGTTAGAGCTCCGTGCAGAGTGTGGGATGCAAATGTTCATTGAACACAGTGCTGGTCCCACTGCCTTTGTGTGAGAGATGAGGTTCACCTTCTTTGCCAAGGGAAGTGGGCAGTGCAGCCCCAGGAGTGCTGCATCCTGCAGCCACTGGCCACTTAGGCCAGGAACTGCCATCTGCAGATTCCCCTCTACAGGGATCAAAGCAGTCGTCACAAATTATTTAATTAGCTTTCAAAAATACAGGAGCTGAACTCTGGCTTTTCCAACTCGGTTGAAATACTGTGAACCTGACCCGGCTGCCACAGTGCTTTAAAGCATATGCAATCTATGGGGAACATTTGGCAAGGCCTCTGTGCTGCAAGTGTGAGGGCAGGAAGGCTCTAACTCCTATTTGTTTTCAGCCCCGGTGATCTCACAGTTTCATAGAACTTTGGGGCAACACAAAAAAAAAAAAAAATTAAAAAAAAAATCTCATTTTGCTCTTTAACTTGAGCTGCTGAGCAGTTGCACTGGATTTACCTGATAGCTGGAAGAGCAGCTCAGAGGCCATCTTGACTGAAATGTCCTGGCTGAAGAGGTTTCTCTCCGGGAGCACACGGCCTTCGGGTGCCTTGGGGATGCGCTCGCTGATGTCCCTCCCCAGTAAAGTGCTGTAGCCGACGTTGGGGCTGGGTTGGCTGGGTGACACCGAAGCCTGCGGGTCGTGGATGTCGACTTCCATCGGCTCTTCCTTGATCTTCACCATCTGGGTTTCCTTGAAACTCTCAGCTGCAAATATGTATTTAAAAAAAAAAAAAAAAAAAGAATAAACAACCGCCATAATTATTTAATTAGGCTGTAATTTTTCAGAGTGCTCAAAGCAGAAATCACAATTACCAAGTCGTAATTTGTGTACCGCATCCCTGCAAATGGGAAGGGAAGCAAGCAGCTGACAGCCTCAGTATTCTTCTGGCTGTTATAAATAGAAGCAAGCTCTTGAAAATAATTTTTCAAACTAGAAAGCAGAAAACAGTTCCATATTTGCAAATATGAGAGTTACATCACTTTCTATGAATCCTGCATGTGTGATGACACACCAGTTAGTGAAGCTTTGTTTCTACTTATTAAATGAAGTTGCAGGTCCCCACCAGCCCTCCTAAGGTGGGCACTGAAGGCCTCTTACAAATTCCAAATTACCCTATATCAGCAGAAGTACCAGCACCAACGGAAGTATCAGTATGAGGATAGGGGCAGAGGAGGGAACCTCATCTTCTTCTCTTTCATGGAGAATTCCAGACAACCATGTGAAGAACCTGTTTGTTACACTTGCACAAGCTTTCTAGGTGAGAGAAGTATTCTGGGACTCATCCTTCTCTCAATGCTGACAGATATTCTCTCATACATTACAAGGTTCATTAACCTTAATGAACAGTTTTCTTAAGTCCATATCCTCCTCTCCTTGCCTTCCTCTCCAGTGTCCCAGGTCTAGCAAAAAAACCCCATGGTTTAAGAAGCCAATTTCTAGTTCGTTTTCTACACTTGGGATTCCTTGGGTGTTGCTGAATGCTTCAATTTGGCTGCATGGTAAGTGATCATTTTTTATTCAGAACAACTGCCCCGAAATCTCAAAATCAAGGCTCCGAGGTAATTTGTTTACTACACCCCAAATACCTGTACAGCCCTTTTGATTCAGACTTTCTGCTGTGAAAAGAGAAGTTGAAGACCTGTAGAATTTATTCTCCATTTAGTTTCAGAAAAAGAGCATGATTTTTTTTTTCCTAGTGATTTTCATTCAGACCACTTCTGAAAGGGCACTGGTATCATGGCAGAACTCCCCAATGAGGTGTTGCTTCTGCTGGCTGGATGCTGACCAGAAACGCCAGAGACAGACAGCAGAAAAATGGCAATATTCCTGGAGAACCAAGAACATAAATAAATGTATGAACAGAGTTAAATACCAGAAGGGACATCCGGGTAAGGAATCATTCCAACAAAATTTGTTTGCTCTGTTTTTGCCATTCTCTCTAACTCATGTGTGAGTGTGTCAGCCTCCAAGATTTTATTTTAATTGTGAAAGATTCAGGCCTTTAATTTTCAATTATCCAATATTACAATGGATCTCAGAGGCCAAAACATGGTTTGGTTATCCCCAAAAATGTTTTCAACCTCCTCAGCTGGTTGGTGTCATATTGTCTCCTCCAGCAAAAGATGGAGAGAATCCCTTTATCATGAAGGCATAAGCATTCTACCTAAAATTAAACTGATATGTATCACCAAGTCCTTTTTCATTATGCTGGTTTTTGCCTCTCTCCACATTCCTAGAGTAGAGAAAAAGTGGCTTTACTTCCTACAGCTCTTAAAAAAATAAAAAAAATAAAAAAAATTGAAGCCAGGAGATAAAAGCCACTTGGATATGTTCCAGAAACAATTTACATGAAGTGCTTTCAATCTTTTCTTATGACATTTCTTGACCTTTAAAAGACACATATAAACATTGATAAAAATCTTTCCCGTCTACTATCCACAGATACATTTCAGACTTCAGAAATTTTTGTAGTGAATTCTCAGCTGAAGACCAGTTAGAAATATCATAATGCTTTCTTTTTTGTCCTGTTAAGAAGGTTTTTCTCTTTTTAAAATTTTGTTTAAAGCTTCCATTACTCTCTTATTATAAAACCACAGAAACTTGCATCTGTGTTTAAAAGTGTAAAAATAGCATGCTGTGCATTGAATGTGAACACAGAGCAGCAAAGGAACGCATCAGGTAACAGTGTCAATCAAAAGCTCAGGTAACTCCGCAAACAAATGAGTTCTTCAGATGTCTGACAGACTGAGCTCTGCACCCAGCTGCCAAATTTAGGTGCAGAGTCAAGCTGACCTTTGCTGCTCTCTCTGCTTTTAAAATATTCTTTCTATTTCTGTTCCTGCTCCACACAGTTTAATTCCCTGTCCTGCAAATGCTTTTGTATCAGACAAACTGATAGGACCCCAACTAAGGCAAGAGTCAAGCAATACCAGTGACCTTCTCTCCCTCACCACCAGCGAGCACTGCAATTGCCCTAACTAAATCTACATATTTGATCATTTCCTTTGACCTTTATCTTCCCAGCTGCACCCTTTTGATCTGACAGAATGTCCCTGCCAAATGTGAATTCTGTCATACTACAAATCCCCAAAGCAAACACACAAAGAGAAGACTGAAGGAGAGTTTCTGATAATTTTATAAGAGCTAATGAAAGGGAAACACAGTCAGTCGGTCCCAAGCACCAATCACAGGCATAAAAACCTGCTGTGCTAGATTTTGTGCTGGCAAAATACTATAATTAAGGTTATGCCCGTATCTGTCTCACCATATAGGCAGTCAAACTCCAGCTTCTTGAGGATTATTTTCCCTTCTGTGCTGTTCATTGTGGAGTAAGGTGATAGCCCTTATTTCTTTACAAAGGTATCTCACATGGTTATAGTGCAGCTAAAGTTTTTCAAGTCAAGTACAGGTACACAAAAAGGTCTTCTGTTTTAAATAACGAAATAATTTTGTCTTTGACTTTTATAGCAGACCTAGTAGATGAGCTGGTTGAATAACCTGCAATGTATCAGAATATGAAGTTAGTATATGAGAGTCAGGTTTTTTTCTTCAGGTCAGATTTCTATAATAGTACAGCAAAATCTGGGGGCTAAAAAGGCTCAAATAGCTCAGAAGTATCCAGACCATGATCTCCAAAACACAGTCTGCTATTCATTCAAAACTAACCTGGGTGAGACTCAGAATAACAGCACAGCAGTGCTGAGACTCTTCATAGGGCAAAAGACGAACTAAATCATCCAATATGTCTTTTTCTGCTATTAACTTTGTGATACAGAAACACCTTAACAAAATAAGAGAAAACTGTTTTATACATGGAGGTACTTTATCAAGCCACAGAAATGCTGTTTCTTTACAGAGTAGTGTAACTTTTAATCATCTTATCTACAAAAGCCTTAATGAATGTCATCCTATTCACATTGGGTGAGATAATTTTCCACATCAGATATGAAAAATAGAGTACTTGGACAGGCTTGTTCCAGGAGGAAGCAATTTCTTCCATAGTTTTCATGTGTGGCATTCACAACTGCAAGGAATCATATAGTGATACTTGCTAAAAAACCCTCCAAACCTAGAACAGCAGAAATGTAGAACAATACTTGTGCTACCTAGAAGCTCAGGGTACAACATTTGTCTCTGAAGGCCTGACAGTGTCACCTCTATAAGGTGTAGCAGTAAGAGCACTTCTGAAATTTAGCCTCAGACAACACCACTCTACAGCCTAGAACAGAGGCTGGCAAGTTCTAGAAAGACCTTATTCAATCTCTCCAAAAGTTGGGGCTTTCACAATCCAGCTCCAACTGAGCACAAGTCAGCAAAGCGCCCTTGTGACATCCAAGGCCAACCCTATTTCAGGCCACATTATCAGATCTGCAGCCATCGGGCAGAGGGAGGAGGTTCTTTCCCTCTGTTCTGCACTTATGAGGCTGCATTTAGGGCATTGTGCCCTATGTGGGGCTCCCCCAGTACAGGACAGACACTGACACCCCCAGAGCATGTTCAGTGGAAGGTGGACAAGGTTGTCACAGGGCTGCTGCAAGACAGAAGAGGAGAACAGCTGTGAGAACTGGGTTTGTTCAGCCTCAAGAAAACAACACTGAGGGGACACTTTATTGCTGCCAACAGCTCTGTAAGGAATAAAGGGAAGGTGTAGAGAAGCTAAAGTCAGAACTTCTCTCATAAGTGCACAGTGATTGTACCAGTCAACAGACAAGCTGGAACATGGGGAATTCTGTTTATACAAACAGGAAAAAGAATTCCCATCAGGATGGGGAAATACTGACACACATTGCTGAGAGAGGTTGTGTTCTCCATCTCTGAACACATTCTAAACATGGTAAGACCCACAGCAGCCTGGCCTGGTTTGACCTGCTCTGAGCAAAGGTGTGGAATAGATGACCTTGGAGATCCCCTCCAAACAAAATTATTTCATGAACCTTCAGCACTAGGCCAGCTGCAGGTTGATCTTGCAGAACTTTCAAAAGGAAGACAACACTTGTTCTAATGCAGCACTAGAAATTCTTCCTAATGTCCACTTTGAACTTCCCAAATTTCCCTTTTTTACCATCTGCCAGCAGGGAGAAGAGTTTAACTCCACCACTTTTCCAAGTTTCCTTCAAGTAGGTGCAGGCTGCAATTAGATTGGCCTTTAGTTCCCCTGTGCCAGACTGAAAGGCTGGCTGAAAGTTCCCCCAATGCCTCACAGCACAGGGAAGCCATGACCTGATGGACCTGATCAGAAGGTTGGAACACTTTCCCTATGGAGACTGCCTGAGAGAGCTGGGGTTGTTCAGCCTGGAGAATGGAAGGCTCCAGGCAAACCTTACAGCAGCCTTTCAGTACTTAAAGCAGGCTTGTAAGAAAGGTGAGGACAGACATTTTAGCCTGTTGTGATAGGACAAGAGGCAGTGGTTTTAATCCAAAAGAGGGTAGATTCAGACGATATATAAGGGAACAATTTTTTACAAGATGAGTGTTGAAATATGGGAACAGGTTGCCCATCCCTGGAAACATTCAAGGTCAGATGGCATGGGCTCTGAGCAACCTAATCTTGATGAAGATGTCCCTGCTCATTGCTGCGGAGTGGGACTAGATGACCTTTAAATGTCCCTTCCATCCCAGACCATTCTGTGATTCCATGCAGCCCTCACATACTCTGTGGGGACACTGAGCGTACCCTTCCTAACACAGCACACTCTGCTTTTCTCATTATTTGTAATAGAAGTCAAAGGTAAGGGATAGATTTCAAAGAAACCACAAGTCATGCCATAAACATTCTTTTGGTTGACACAACAGCTATTCAATAACCTTGCATTGCCAAAATCAAATGAATACTTGTTAAATCATTCCTGTTTCTTCCCACCATTTTATTTAAAACTTCACCCTGTGACTAAAATTCTAAGTTGCTCATATTTGCCGAAATGCCCATCAGCTTTACAAATCAACTTTATGAATCAACTTAGAGAAGAAAGCTTTTCCCATATGCCTCGCAAATTGGACTCATGTACCAGTCTCCACAATGAAGCAGACAGGGGTAACTAGTGGGTCAACTTGTACCAACTTCAAAAGCTTTCAGCACGGAGAATCAGGCGTTTTGTTATGCTAATTGTTCTGATTTGCTAGAAATAAACATGCCCTAAAACAGCTTAAATAAAACCTCAGAGGTAAGGAACAGTTGGCGAGCCCTGAAGGTTCTGCTACAGAGACACAACAAGGAACATCTGACGTTCCCTAGGGCGCTGTGCTTGATGCTTTATTTTGCTAGTAGTTTTTTCAAACTGCTGTTTTATATAAGACAATGTCAATGAATCAATGTAACAGGATCCTGCATTAAAAAAAAAGTCATGAAATAGCTCATATTTATTAAAGTGGAACCTCCGAACTCCCGTGTTACAGAATTTTCCAACTACAAGCTGCTTCACAGAAATGTGATCCAAGGAAAAATAAAGGAGCAAATTAAAGCCATAGACTAATTAGAGTTGAGATAGACATCTGCTGCCCCTTCCATTTAAATGGCAGGATGATGGTGCTTACCTGCAAGACCCTACTTGAAGAACCTGGTTAAAATAAAAAAACAAAACAAGGCCAAACAAAACCCACTTGGCAGGGTTTAATCTGGGAATGTGACTTGCCATACTTTGCCAGTTTTTTACTTCCCATAAAGAAAGTCTTATTTCAGATCATACAGTTCCCCACTTACGTTCGGGGCTCCAACAGAAGCCCCAAGGAACAAAAGACTTCCCTGTATTTTCCCTTCTCTGCCTGTTATCAAGGGTTTCTAAGCAGGGATGAAAGCCTTGACAGCTCTCCTGCAATCAATCCAGGTGCAGGGACTCTCACGAGGTACTGGCAACAGGGATCTACAAAGACAGCAGCCTAACTCCACACAGGCACTTCCCAGAGCAGTCCACAATGTTGTGGAAAAGAAATATGCAGCAAGATTAGTTCTGACCTTTACCTTATGCTAGAATTGTACTATCATTCCTTTCTCCTTGTTTTACTCTTTTTAAATAGTTGTTCTGGTCAATGTGATTTCAATTAAATGCATGATACAGTGTAAAAAAATAACTACAAAGCATGAAATATGAAATTATCATAAACATTTTTAAGTGGATAAAGGCTTAATCAAAAAAAAAAGTCAAAAAACCTATCACACTCCTCCCCTGTAATAACCAGGCTTTCCAACAGAGGAACTATCATATAATAATTAAGTGATAATAAATGGAGTTAATCAGGAACGCTTTAGGACTCAATTGTAGGCAGCACCTCACTTTGTGTGCTGAGTAAGTCTGCACTAATTGCATGTGCTGATAATCCCAAATTAAGACACTTTGTTGGTACTGGTGTATTACAAAAAAACTGTGTGACCTGAGGATTGAAGAACAAAAAAATCCAAAGGAACCAAATAGTACAAATGCCATGCACTTGCTTGGGCTAACAAGGAGATATGCAATACATGGGGAGTTGACCCACAGAAAAAAGAGAGGAAAAAAACAATCTGAGTTATATGCAAACTGAACACATTTCAAAAAAAAGGATACATCTGAAATAAAGGCAAATGTGATTCAGACAACATTTCTAGAAAAGACAAGGACATACTGATGTCCCTGGGTAAAACATTACTTTTAAAGTACTAATACTTGGGACAGATTTTATATTCCTTCCCCAATACAATAATTTTTGAACAAGAAGCCAAAATATTGTATGCTTCTAAAAGCTAATAAATGCCCCAAACATATCAGCAGCATGACTATTTCAGCAGAAAATGAGTTTTTTAGCTCTAACATTGGCATGTAAATGCAAATATTTATTTTTAATTTCAGTCTCCTCTGAAACCTACCTTTCAATTTACAAGACTGAGTGCATAAAACTGACCAGGAATCATTGAAGGCACCACTTAATTAAACATTTTGAGAAATAAATTAGCATTTCCATGAAAGAGAACTGGTAAAAAGGTAAAAAAGAGGTGTATTTGAAACATATTACTCCCATTTGTTCTAACTGATTTTATGCAATATTTTATGGGAATTTAAAATCTTGCAGGGCTGGCACCCTTCCAAACAAAGATGAGAGCAATCCACTGTCTCCTCAAATATGTTTGCTAACAGTGGATCTAGCCTCAGTCAAGACTTAGCAATGGACAGAATTCTCAGCTCACCTGTGTGCATTCATACAGATCACAGGGGTAATTTTATTTTCTTCTGTAGAATGGAGGTTGAAAATCTGCTCAAACTACCTGTTAACTTCCAAACACCATTTCTTTCAAATAGGCATTTGATTTATTCTGAAATAGCAGCTTGATTGTTCGGAAGTTTTGGCTAGAAATGGGTTCTGCCCAGACATGCCCACGAGACACAAGTCCTCTGAGCCTGGAAAATCCTTCGGAAGAGGTTTGAGTAGGTATCAAATCTATGAACTGTGGAATAGAAGACCTGAATCCCAGGGGAACATGAGAGAGAAAGAACTGCTGTAAAAGGTCCAATTTCACCAAAGTAATGTGTGGGGTAAGGGCCTGATCCCAAACTCTGGTCATGTTGCTAAAAACAGGGATCTGAAAAACCCTTCAGCTTGAAAGAGAGTTGTCTTGTAGAACTAAAATAGCTGTGTATGATTTTCTCTTGTTTCTTTCCATCTGCTTCTACAATGGCAGCTAACAAATGTTCTTTTAATGTTTCACAACAGGAAAAGATGTTTATTCTTCTAACTTTTCCTATCTCTAGAGTAATTTCTGAGTGGCTGACAAAGGGCTGGTGGTTTGGAGTAAACCTACCCTACAGTATGCACCAGACCAAACCAGGCTCCAGAGCTGGAAAAGCCTTCCACTACCCTGTACAGCTAAGAGCTGGCAACACAGCACCTCTGTTTGGGAAAAGAGATTTCCCAGCAAAAAAAATAAACCGGTTTATCCTTCACATGGAAGGAGATAGTAAGGTCTATGCCCAAATCCCAAGTGGCTTCCATCCATGAGGCTGAAACAATCAGGAATATTCTTGCTCAGAGGATAACAGTAGCACATATGTCAGGAATGCAGAAAGCACAACACTGTTATATTGAAAATTCCTTCCTGAATTTGTATGTGATGCAAGTTTTGGTGATTAGTATTACACAGAAGAAAGTGAAAATAACAAAGCAAGAACACAATCCATTCAGTCCTTACCAAGCATATAGAGAATCTGGAAGGAGTTGACTTAAACCCAATTATAAAATAATCAAATCTAACAAGAGCACTTGACTGAGGATTTCCCACAGAGAGCACAACATCAAGATATACTTCTTTCAATTTTTTTTTTCTTTCCAGTACCATGAAAAAAGGAGGAAGCTTGTTCTTGTTTTCCTTTTAATTTCAAGAGGCGGCTCAGGAAGGAATGGGGATATCTCGTCCCTAGGAGTGGTCAAGGCCACATTGCATGAGGCTCTGAGTAAGATCTTCTAGTGGAAGATGTCCCTGCCCATGGCAAGGGGTTTGGAACCAGATGATTGCTCTCTACAGTAACCTGAAAGGAGGTTGGAGCTAGGGAAGTCTCTTCTCCCAAGCAACCAGCCACAGGACAAGAGGGAACTGCCTCAAGCTGCACCAGGGGAGGGTCAGGCTGGACATCAGGAAGAATTGTTTCGCAGAA
Source organism: Zosterops lateralis (assembly GCF_965231275.1). Lineage (NCBI taxonomy): Eukaryota > Metazoa > Chordata > Aves > Passeriformes > Zosteropidae > Zosterops > Zosterops lateralis. Next base: position 61,038,402 of record NC_139766.1, on the reverse strand, counting down.
AGAGTTCCCGGCATTGGAACAGGCTGCCCAGGGTGGTGGTGAAGTCCCCATCTCTGGAAGTGTTGAAGAAATGACTGGACGTGGCACTCAGTGCTGTGGCCCAGGACAAGACGGTATTCAGTCAACAGCTGGAGTCAATGACTTTGGTGGTCTTTTCCAGCCTAAATAATTCTGTCGTCTTTAAGATCCCTTGATACGCTACCTAGAACAGATGCTAGACAGTGTTAAAGGAATAAAGTAGATATTTATTAAAAAGCCTTCAAAGGATATACCTTGGGCAGTACAAGAGCCTAGCCAAGGCCACACCCAAGAAGAACAATGGGTCACACTTTTCCACACTTTTATAAGTTTTGGTCCATTTACATATTGGGGTTAATTGTCCAATTACAGCTTCAGGTTATGAAGTTCCATCCACCCAGATTGCTCTCCTCAATTTGCTGTTGTTTATACTTTTTGGGCCTGAAGCTGTAAAGGTGTCCTTGGTTCTCCTTGGGCTGGAAAAGGATTGTTCTGTCTAACTAAACTATGAGGAAAACTTGCTAACACTTTATATGAAGTTCAGATTTACATACTAAAGCAGTACAGAACCTGGATAATATGAAAGCTAAAACTTAAGGCATCACCTTCTATGATTCCATGAAGAAGTGGCTTAATTATTTAAATAAGTTCTAAGTCACCAAAGCCAGGCTGCAAAATTGCTTACGGTAGGTTGCGAAGTCAACAGTGATATGGGAATATTTGACCAGATAAAGTAAAGATGCAAAAAACCCCATAATAAACCACTAAAGAGGCTAATCATCTTAAGATTTTCCTTTTGTAGTTGTCCTACATTAAACTATATCTCAGTGTTTTCCTCTCTAGTTTCTGCCTTAGATGGTAATTCAGGGAAGTGCAAGTTCAACCAACTGGGTGTAGCCCCACCCCGGCTGATGTGGGAATACCAATGGCAGCAACACCAACTCCATAAATCCAAGTCACTCTTCACCTCCTAATCTGCAGATTAGCCAAAAAGACCACTGTCAGCAAAAACTGCTCAGTCCCTAAGAGCTTGTAAGAGAAATGTTACAGTGGTGTATTTCTTACTGCAGCCTTTAAAGCCTGGGAGGTCCCAACAGAAGCTGCAGACTTGACCAAGATTTAATACACGCTGGATTTCTCTCACATAAACAGGTATTTAAGGCACAAACATTCTAACATAATAGGCAGCAATGGATTTATCTAAACAGTCTGCCAGTGCTAAACTCCAGACTGACAATCCAGAACCCTTGAGGCTCTGAAGTACGTGACAAAACATTAAATTATGGAGCTCTTTCTTCATAAAAATAGTTACATAAATTTATATGCACCAAGAAAAATAGTCACATCTTAGCGTTCATTAGGCTGCAAAGTTTTGTCAAAAAAACACCCCACTCAAACTAGTTACCAGCAGCAACTGTGAATTACACCAATAACCAAGTGTTTTGTATTTGGGAGTCTGAGAAAAAATCTGGAAACTAGTGCTCTGGTCAGCTTTGTACTTGGGAAACACTTTTTGCCCCAATAACATGGAAGGCTTGCAAATCAGTGATTCAAATTCTTCTGCAAACTAAAGTGTGGAGGCATGAACAGGCGTGAATTAATTACATGTTTTACGGGGGAGATCCTAGTCAGCTCAAGTCTTCCAGGTACAAATTTGAGCTCAAATTCTCGTTTGACAGTGTCCAATGAAGGCAACTGGTTTCAGGTAGGTTTGACAGGGATCTCAGAAGTTACTAAACTTGCAAGCATTCCCACCAGCACTTCTTGCATGACTTTGGCACAATGAAAAAAATGTCTTGTCCAGTTTTGGAAAAGACTTAAAATCTATCAGATCCAGTTTAGGTGCAGAAGCACAAAACACAGTCTGCCAGACTGACTTTCATGCCTTGGTCCTAAAAATTGGTCTGTTAGAATTTCAAAGCCTTTTCATCATTCACTTAACCTGATCCCAGTGGGAAGAATTCAACCCTTTCTCTTAAACCTCGATTCAGACAGGTAGACAAATTATAATTAGCAGAACATATATTTTTATTTGACTCCCTCCAGCTTTAACACTACCTATGTGTGTACACTGTCTACTTGTCTGGCAGAAGAATCTATCATGGAGGCAATGTAAGCAAGTTCAAGTGGTCTGCTAAATGCAGAAAGCTGGCTCAGTTTACACAATTTTTTAAACAGTGTATTTTGTAATTTTGAGTACAATGTATTGTCAGAAAGAAAAAGCTTTTAAGGTCATATTTTATAAAGCTATGTCAGGTACAGTAAAGAACAGAAACGATCTTGTGATGTTAATCAAGTGACAAATGTGAATAAATTGGTATTAATATGGTTTTGTACATTTTAAAAATTACAGCACCTAAAAGCTTTAGGCATCATTTCTTTTGACTTATTGCATAGTCAATAATTTGAAAATCAGAGCAGAGCTCATTAGATAGTGTGGCTACAGACCAAACAGAGATGTTTCATGTACATGACACTTTGTAGACAGGCCTTTTCAATTGTTCTTTGGCTTACTACTAAAGCTGAACCTACCTTCTTGCAAGGCAACCCTGCTAGCATGCAAAAAAAAAAAAAAAAAAGAAAAAAAAAAAGAAGAAGAAACCAGAAATTCAATATTATTAAATGAAATATCTACCTGAGAGCTTCATGAGGAGCTCAGATGCTGCCTTTACTGACATGTCCTGCCTCATCACATTTGCCTGTGGTTCTTGTGGCTTGAGTTTCTCTTCAGGGACGTTTGGAGCTGAGGCTTCAGATTCTTGGCTGAACATATAGCTGGGCTGAGACACGGCTGAACTTCCAGCTTCTTCATCCTTAGGCTCCTCTTTCACTTTAAAATTAGGAGTCAAGGGCTCTTTTTGATTTGCAGCTGTCAAGACAAGGAAAGAAGTGAGACTTAGTGTAACATATAATCCTGGAGTAGCTAGTAACAGGAAGAAACCATAACCTGAGAAATGCTAGAGCAGGTATTGGAAGCAGACACATCAAACTGTGCTCAAAGATGCTTCAAGAGACAAACAAAGTTCTGCATCTTTTCTACAAAGCGGCAGTTTTGTAGAAAACTGCACTGTACAAAACACAACAACTGCATGTACCAAAGCTCAGAAGAACATCCTCTCACTTTTTTCCCCCCTCTACTCCTCCTAAAAACTTCCCTGGTCATTAGTTTGTAGGTTTTCTACAGGCTTGGTGGAAGTTTAAAACATCATTTCACATACAGGCAAATTTGGCAAAGCCCACGTATATGACATACTAAGGTACTAAGGTTTTAAAGCATGGAAGAGAGGCAAGAGATGAAGAGTAGAAAGATAGAAAACCTAAGAGGGAGTAAAAAGGAAAAGACAGCAAATTCTTAGGACCTAAAAGTTGCGATATTAAGGAGAGAATGAAGGGATTTTCAGAAGACAGTTCTGCACTGTTCTGAGCTCTATATCCACAAAAAGAGAGTAAGTTCAAAATATTCCTTCGGAATATTCTCCTAAGCAGCTGTACAGCCTCAGAAGAGGGTAAGGAGACTTTGGGGAGCTTCTTAAGATCTACACACTGAGCTATGCCATTCTTGAAGTGTCTTTCCGATACCCCTTGACAGTAGCAGAACCTTTGCATGGTGTTTGGTTAAAAGGATAAAACCAAAACAGCTCTTAAACAATACTTCCAAGCCCAGACAACATAAATTCACGGGCAGAGGCATGACAAGCAGAAAGCTAAAGAAGTTGCACTATTTTTCAAGTAAATCCTCCTATTATTTTCTTTATGTTTTACCATGAAGAGATACTTCTTTCCCTGTCTCTTTGTGACCTTTTCTTGGCCAAAACATCACTTTAAATTCCCACTTACAAACAGCAGATGACTCGTTGAGTGCCTTTAAATTTGCAAGTTTACATTTTTCCCACCTCTCTAAACTTCCATCTCCACAAACACAAAAGACAGAGCATTGTCCTTGACAAAATCTGGCAACATTTACCTGCTTAAACCCTTGGTCTACTTTCTCCTCCAATTCACAGCTTCCTACCTACTCTCGGCCTCCTCACTTTTTTATTTTCTCAGTCACTCTTCTTCTCAGCAACTCCCCCAAAACTCCTAGAGAACCCAAATTCTTGTATCGTACCATGAAGTGCTCACCATCTCCCAGGCATGTGAACTCTAAAATATGAACTACAATTACCATCTTTATCAGAACAAGACACTTACATTTGTTACTTTGAGCCTTTGTTCATTTCCACACATCTCAGTTTTTTAATGTTTGTCTTTGGGGGTGTGCTAAAGGTTTTTAAAGCTACTGCACTACCCTGTAACACAACACATGCTTTCAATTTATATTTCAGAGTTGTTTGATTTTCCTCCTTGTTGGTTGGCAAGCCATTACCAAAGAATAGGATTAAGGCAAGTGGTATAAAGAGTGCATACATAAGCAATGTGCACATACACATTAGTTCTATTCACTTCAGAAATTACATTACCTTATATCTGGAATTTTTAACATGACCTATAGGCACTTTACCAGTACTAGGAATTGCTTTTGCATTTTTTTGTTTTTTAAAGAAGAGAAAAAGCAGAAATCTGAAGCATTAAAACATGCTTTTACCCATAAAAATACAAGTTAAATCTCTCAAGCCAATCTTAACTTTACTAAGATACTATCAAAAAAATTCCATCTATCTTCTTTACCTTGGCTTCAGTCTATTCTGGGGTTTGACCTGGGGTGATGAATGGTCACAAAAAAAACCAAAAAGAGACCCAAACCTTCTCTGCTGAATTCCCATCTGCTGTTCTTTGCTTTTAAAACATGCCACTCCAGCTGCTATGCTGATATGAAAAATACATCCACCAGGATCTGAGTGCAACTGAGAGAGAGCAGTCTGCCTGAACTTTCAGAGAACATTGGGGAACGAAAAGGTCTTTTGAATTTATTCATTTCAAAAAGGTATTAATTCAAATTTGTCCCAGAAAATAAAGGGAGCATGAGTCCGAGTGAAGAGGTAAAGACGACCCACTGAGAACAACCATTAACCTGTGGACCCAGCCTTGTCTCTGCCATGAACCAGAGTAGAAAATGAGCCAGGTAGAGCAAGCACGACAGGCTGAGTGAGCCTACACTTTTTCACCATTTATAATAGAGGTGATATTAAACTTACATAGATCAGTGGAAGTTTGCAACCAAATACCTTGGCAAAACCATCCATAAACAAACAGAATGTAGCAGAATTCATATAATATCACAGACTTAAGCCAGGAACTTATTACAAGAGTTAGGTGCTATAGTATGCAGTGGCAGATGCTTATTGCATTATACTACCACAAGAAAAAGGATCAAAAGGAATGCTTTCATAAGAAATTAACTTTTTTTTAAAAAAAAAAAAAAAAAAAAAAAAAAAAAAAAAAACCAAAACAAAAAAACCCTCTTATCACCAAGGCAAAAGTCAGCAGCCAGTTTGACCCAGTCCAAGGGCAGGTGTAAGGTGGTGTCTATGTTCTTCATCCCAGGGTATCCTCAAACTCTACTAAGATGAAGACAAGTTCTAATAGCTCAGAGGACCAAAAAATTCAAGGTAGATCACATCAGAATTTAAATAGTTTAGTGATAGTCCAATTCTTGGCCCCTCAATTCAGGAAGAACACTGAGGTGCTGGAGTGAGTCCAGAGAAGGGCAACAGAGCCGCTGAAGGGTCTGGAGCACAAGTTTTATGAGAAGTGCCTGAGGAAGCTGGAGGTGTTCAGCCTGGAGAAATGGAGGCTCAGGGGTCACTACCACTCTACATTTCCATGAAAAGAGGCTGTAGCCATGTGGAGGTCAGTCTCTTGTCCCAGACTGCCAGCAACAGGATAAGAGGAAATAGTCCCAAGCTACACCAAGGGAAGTTTAAGTTGGACATCAGAAGAACTTCTTCCAGAAAGAGTGATTAGACATAGGAATGGGTTGCCCTGTTTAAGGAAAGACTGGACATGGAACTCACTGCTGTGGTCTGGTTGACAAGGGGGTGTTTGGTCATGGATTGCACTCAATAAACCCAGAGGTCCTTTCCAATCCGATTGATTGCATGAAGTGATAGATCCAAATGAATCAAGTTTCCCTCCTTTCCACTGTACACCCTTCCCCTTCTATCCCTACTCTGCATGCGATCCTTCCTGCAGGGACAACATGTGCTGCTAGGAGCCACTGCCTCCTCACACTTCTGAGCCACCTTCCAGGGTAACAAACAAAACCAGCTGATAAATCACCAGCACAGCATCAGACATAATCTAAATGAGCTCCTCATGAGATATGTATACTCTGTGAGTTTACAATACTTCACCAATGAGAAAAATAAAACATAGTCAGGGTCCCCAAGCCCAAAGGAAGCCCTGAAGGTTTCCAAAGTGCCTTTGGCAGTATTACATGAAGGACAAGAATCCCAGACTGTTGTTCTTACCTATGTCACTGATTCTGCCTATTCTGCTGCTTTGTTTTGGACAGAAGAAGGAACTATAAATTAGGAAAGAAGTAGAGTCATATTTCTTTAATTAACTGGCAGCACATTCCTTGAACTGATGATGTTTTCTAAAAACCAAACACTTAAATTGTAGATAAATCACAAAAATAGAAGAGTTACTTGCCTCATTCTTCTTCCCCCAGAAAATAAAACCAAAATCAGACAACTACTGGGTGAGTTTCAAGCCAATTGCTACAATTTACAGGGGTTTTACTCTTTCTTGAAATATATTAAAGCAGATTCTAATGTAAATGAAGTCTAAAATGGAAGGAGAAATAAAAAAGGCCTCATTTATCAGGTCCATATATTAAAGCTAGAGGGGAAGAAACCCCACAACACAAAAAAGACCCCTAAACAACAGAAGTCCCCACCACTCTTGTTTCTGTCCCATCTTTGATCCACAACTATGGACAAAATTGCTAACACATGGGGAATAGCAAGTGTGATGCATCCACTAGTCATTTTAGGGAAAACAATAAACAGATGTAAGAAAAAAAATGTTGCAAAAAAGGGAAATAAAAGTTTTTTTATGATGAGTTTTTAAAAATCACATAACTGAGGAATCCTTAAAAAATTAGAACTAGACAAGAATTAAAAAGAATATGTTGAAGATTATTAAAGTATATTTGAACGACAAAATTATTATACCCTAGAAGGAAGAGCATCTTCTGGCTACATACAAAAATAGATACACACACACATCCTAATTTGTATTTAATTTACATTCATTCTGAACAGCAGTGAGAACAGAATGAAAGATGTGTTGTCTGCAGACTGAATAAAAAAACCCCAGCAATTTAATTTTGAAATGCACGGCAAGAAAACAAAACAAACCCACATAGCAAAGAAACCAACAGGCAGGAATCTCTCAAGCACAGTGGATAATGCTCCATTTGTTCCATTCCATATCCAGAAAAAACACAGATCAAAGAATATTCCAGACTGCTGATTTTTATCTTCCTGGCAACTAGAACCATTTGAGCCATTTGGCAAAAGTAGATGATGAAAGTTATAACACTTTCCTGAAACTGCCAAATGCCACAAGAAAAGCTTTGGGCATCTGCCACTAATCTGAAACACTCTGGTAGAAGCTGCTAACTCCATCAGTCCACTTAAGAGGATTTCTAAATACTCAAAATGTTTATAACTGAAAAAGGAAAAATAGGCTGATTACTTCCAAGCCAAGCTTAATGTTACAAGTCACAATCAGCAAGAAGTTGGTCACTGCTCCATCTGTCTGAGAGAAAACATGAAGAAAAGCCCAGAATCCACAACAAAAATTCTGCCACAAAAACAAAAGGCCATGAGAAAAAGCATCCATGGAGTCTGGGTCAAAAGGAACTATGATGGATCTTCCACCCCAGAGTGTAAGCTCTGAGCTGTGGTGGTTAAAATGAACCAAGGGCCTCAGACAGATCAGTTCTGCAGTATTTGGAGGACACAGTCCCATGACAGTGGCCATCACATCACCCTGGAGGCAGGTGTAGTCAATAAAGGGTGTGACTTGGGTCATCTATTATTTTATCTCTAGCAATTGAAATGTCCAGATAGGAATTGGCATTCTCCATGGAGACCATGGCTTATATTTGATGACATTCAAGAACTGGGAAAGGGGCACAAACACTGCAGAAGCACCCCCAGTGAGCTAATTACTTCACGAGAAAAATCTATGGAATTGGAACCTGTTGGAGAATCTCCAGACTAAAATCCAATTGGGCTGACAAATTATTTTCATCTTATTAAACACAAAGGCTGCATACACTGTAAGTGGCCCAAACCGAGAAATACTGTTCTGGCAGGACAGTCTAGCTGGTCTATCATTTCCTTTTAGTGCCTCTTGTCCTGGAATATTAATATCTTCCAGAGCACTTAATGCTACCTAAGTCTTCTAGGAATTCTCAGTCAAGTACACCTGAATTTTAAAGCCCTCTACTCTGCCCTTGGCCAAAAATCTAACCTATAGGGCTATAAGGGACAGAATGGGCATTATCAGTGAAAAAGCTGCTCATGACTCAGGGGTGCTCAGCATTACAATCTTTTTACCAAAGCAGTGCAATGGCAGAATAGACAATCACAAATATGATAATGCCATGATTTGACACTTTCAGGCTTCAGGACACCACTTAAAATGTGAGGTCTTCCAAACCATATTGCTTAAGCACATTAAAAGCTGCAAACATAGATTAAGAAAGGCCAGCTAACTAAACTGATCTTTAAAGCTGCTCTGTGTTTAGAAAGCTGTAGTCAAGCACAATGAGACATAGTAAAGGAGAATGACCAATCCTGCTACCGTGCCCTCAAGATTTCACCATGTTCTAGTCCAAGTGGAATGGAGGAATCAGGCAAATTGCTAAGGCAGGTGCAGAACCACACATCCCTCCCAACACCTCAAGATGTCTGTTATGCAGCCATAGTCGCACAGGCTAAACAAGGCTGTAGCATCTGCCAAGACCATTTCTTCCTTTCCAGGTAAAAACCACAACAGCAATAGAACAGGTAAGATTGTGAGGAAGCTGGAGAAAAGAGAGGGGAACAGTGAAAGGAGCAAGGAAGAATTTGTTGCTGATAGAAAGAATTGCTTGCAATATGGGAATGTCTTCTTTCTACAAAGGAACAAAATCAGAGGAGACATACACTACTAGACCGACCTTTATATTTGTTTAACAAAACAAAAACCAAAACAAACAGAGATGATTGAACTAACAATGTTTTCAAATCCCATTTTGGATGGATGTGAGAGAAAGGCTCATGAGCTCGGTCCTCTGCCCAGAGTAATGGTGTATTCAGGGAAGCAAAAGAGCCATCAGACTCATCCAGTCATATACTCCAAATGTAAGAGTTTGTGTAGGCATTAAAACTAAACTGTAAGTACAGACCTGGTTCAGGATCATATTGCTGGCTTTTTTAAAGTTGTACTGGACTGAGTACACAAAAAAATGGAGTTTGTTATTCTGCATTTTAAATTGCTGAATTAGAACAGAGATTACACTGCTTTATCTTGCTAAATTCTACACATTCCTTCAAGATGTAAAACACGATGAGTGTGATTTTAGGGATGCTGGAAAATTGTGGATGCAAAACCAGAAATTGCTGGAAAGAGATTATAAGAGCAATGAAATATCAGTAGAAAAATTAGAACAAGATTTTCTTTGCCCAAGTTTTAAGTAGATGTGCTATTGCACATCAGAATTTTACTTCAAACTAAAGGTCTATATGGACTAGGAAAACGTGAATCTGGAGAAACTTCAAAGAGAGAACTTGATGACATCAGGGATATTTACAGTGGCAGCAGTATCATGGAATTCACAGTATTTTTAAATTAAGGACATGGCTCAATAATTGCCAGCCCTGTGCACTTACATATTCTAATTGAGATTTTACATTCTGACATAAACTACGAATCCCAAATATAGACAGCGTGGTCTTTTCTTTGGAACTTACTACTCAAATACATCAATTATGGCAATTTAATTGGACATGCTTTTTTAAAATTAAAAATAGCTGTTTGAAGAGTTTAAGTTTAGTACTGTCAATGGCAAATGATAAAACATGTCAAATTACTTGTGCTACCTTTAAGGAATGCAGTCATTTTCAAGAGCCAAACAGAACAAATAATCTAAGTGATTACTTAGCTTATCTACTAATATGCTGCATATAGCTGCCTGTTGATTTACTCTCTCGTTATTCCATTAATGGAATCAGCTAATAAAACATCAATGAAAAACCCAAATATTTTGGGCAGTCACCGAAGTCCCATGGTGGCTTTTTTCCCCAAAATAAAGGCTTGACTCCTCGCACAACAGTGACAGCAGACATGACAAACTAAGAGAAAGCAGTTTCTAATTGGTTTAACATGGCCAGCCCCAAATCCCCAGCATTTTAACTCCTTCCTCCTGTCTTTTTTTAAGGTTTTCCATACAAGTAACTTGGGGAACATAAAAAGAACAGCAGAGGCAGGGCACACTTGATACCACTCCACAAGATGAAGAGACCTTCTTGCTGGAGCAATGCACTTGTTTAAACCCAGAGAGGTGGGGGAGAGAGGCCAGCAATGAAGGATGTGTACCAATTACTGTTTCCACATAGAATCCCATGGAGAGCAATAGTGCAAGAATCCCATTCATTTTGCTGGGATTCATTTATTTCCGAATGTTAAAAGTTACTGCAGCACATAATGTAGGTACAGTAATAACATCACTAGGGTGCACTGGCCATTGTAGTTTGGACCATCATGAAATAAGTTTTTATTACCAAAAAAATCCAAAAACAAATACAAAAAAACCCACCAAAAAACTCAGAAAAACCACCAAGCCTGAAAAGTGGGTGGAAGGACACAGTATTTAAAGAGATGTGTTGTATAATGTCTGTCACTGAAACCGTTGAAACAGGAAAATCAAATACTCTTTAAATTAAGATATGAAGAATTTAATAATGCTGTTATAAAGTTTCAACATGGAATTAATGGATGGGGGGAGGAAACATTCTGACAAAGCAGTGATAGAACAAAATACTGGAAAAATTTGAAGTGTACAAGCAGGCCTACTGAAATCAGAGGAGTAAGATTTGAAGGTAACAACATGCCCATGCTTAAATATTCTTCACCTTATGTGCTGAGTCATGTGCTAATTGTCTTTACAAAAAAAAATTGGAATAAAGTTTCAGAGAACCTTTTTAAATTCCTTGCAAATTTAAAATCCTTTTCTACCTTAAACTAGGACCTAGAGAATTAAGTCTAGGAAAAAAAATCTAGATTTGTTCTAATTTTTAGATTTACATTTGGTGATTTGTGTTACGCCTTATTTCATAAAACACATAACTAAAGATCTTTCTGGCAAGCAATGGCCCAGAATTTGGCACGAAGTGGTCTTGAAAAAGTCACCCACACCAGTATTTCTCAATCTCTTTAATCTAAAGCTCTTCTGAGCCTTTCTGAAAAAAAAAAAACAAAAAAAAAAAAAAAAAAAAAAAAAAAACAACCAAAAAAAAAAAAACCTGAATGGCTGTTTTGAGCACAATTCATCAGAATTCATGTGTCACCATAATTAATCTCTGGCCCACTCCAAATCGGTTCTAACTTCAAACATCTGCAAACTTTTCCCCAATTTGCATCTCTACAGCTTGCTGCTTGTTTTGGTTCAGATAACATTTCTTGCCACTGCTTATGGCATCCTGTGGTCCACTGATTGAGATACACAGATTTAGTCCATCTTACTGCTTAGTATGTGACCAGCCATATCTGACATACAGCTGCTTTAACATTTCCCCAGTGGCAGAGATGCCGCAATCTCTCCAGCTAAACTATCCTAGAGGCATAAATACCTCAGCTTGGGAAAGACTTTCCTAATACTAACTTAAACCTTACCATGATCCTATTACTTTTTGTCTTAATTGGTTTCATGATTATTTACTATGGTAAATTGGTTTTATTATTTACTATGATCTCCATTCTCCTGAAAACTATGCTAAGGCACGTGAAAAACAAGGAGGTGGTTGGTGGCAGCTGATGTGGCTTCACCAGGGGCAATTCATGCCTGACAAACGTGGTGGGGCTTTTTATGGTGGGGCTCCAGCACTGCTGGACAGGGGCAGAGCAGACTTGTGCCAAGCATTTGCCACTGTCACGTGTGACAACCTTGTCTCTAAACTGGAGAGACATGGATATGATGGATGGACTTCAGCAGGTTTCCCATGAAACAGAGGTATACAGATTGACACCATGCAAGAAGAGGAGCAATAAACATTGGCAAGCAAAAAGAAATGTTCATTTAGAACATCAATATTCAGTAAGAATAAATGCCAAATTCTAAAAGTCTATATATCTATCTACTGCTTCTTTCCTAGCCACAAGGCCTGTCAGAGAAGAAAATTAGATTGTTTTGACATAATTTGGTCTCAAAAAATCTGTGTTGGCTGTTACAATTGGCATATACAATTTGAGATGTCAAAAGATTTATATCATTGGAAAGGTAGGGCAAATAATTGAAGCTCTGATAGGCCTAACAAGACTGTTGTAATAAAGAAATCACTCAAAGGGACTTCGTTCAGCAGAGCTGAACCGTCAAAACTGCAGCTAATAGTCAGCCAACTTGCTAAACGAGAATTACTTCTACTATAAATTTATGCACTCTGTATAGGGGAAAGTATGAACCAAATGTATGTAACACTATAAATCTCTGAAGAAAAGAAATTCCCTTCCTTCTGACATTGCTGTTCCCGTGTAGCAAACTTGGTGACTGGCAGTACATTTTAATCCAAATATGCACACATACAAAATTACAGATACATCTTGCTCCCCCAGCGACTTTATAACATGTTGCTAGGTAACAGTGCATACAAGTCAGGTTTCAAGACCTTTAGTAAGTCACCATAAAATAACTGCATAGGCTTTTTGCATGAATAATGTACATTTGTATCCTTTCTCTGATGCCAATAGAGCAGACACTGAAAACATGACCGTCTGCTAAACTGTGAAGAGCTTCCCATCAACTGCTACATGAAAAGCCACACACCAAATTGTTGCATGTTCTCTCAGCTTTCAGGCTTTTCCTCCTCTCCTGCACTCAGCTCTCATTCCTGTTACATGCAGCCATCGTGAGCACCACCCTCCCCAGGCCAGCCCTGCTGATGTGCAAAGCTTCTTCGTGCACAGCAACCCAAATTTAGGATCGACATCGGAACAACAACATGTGTGGGACAGCTGTTGGACAGTGTAAGATGGATTTCATATTGAGTCCGAGCTTGAAACTCAAGTAAAGAAATGTACAAGCAAATCCAAACTGACTCATCCTGCCCGCTTTTTGTCAGTCAGACTAATAATTTATATTGACAGATTATTTAATATTATTTTCAGGGGGAGGTCCTGTGGCTTCTTCCAACCAACATAGCAAACCCTTTGTGCCAGCCCAATTCACCTCATGCTTGCCCTCAGCTGTTTTCTCTTTTCCTGGCTGGCTCCATGAAGCCTCAGTCTTGATTTCTTGTATTAACCCATTCTACTCAATTCCTCACAGGGCTGTGATCCCAGAGGTATAAAGATCTGGGAAGATGAGGAGAGAAAGATTTTCCTACACTGTGGTTTCACCAAGGCTGGGCATTAAGACAGAGCTAATTCCTTGGTTTGTCTGACAGTAAAATTTGTTAAAATACAACATACTTTCCATTTAAAGGAGAAAGCTGACTAATTATTTTCTGTTGTAAAGATTATCTTCTATCTCTGAAGCCTAAAAATTCCCATAGGGACCAAGATCTCTTTGCAAAACAGAAGCTCCTTGAGTGACATTTTTCCTGACTTCTTTCTCTTCAAAAATTTAAGGCCTATTTTGAAAACATTTGGCATAGAACGCTACCCCAGAATATCAACTGTTCTGAAGTATTCAGTCAAATCAATAAAAGAGCATATAAAATATAACAGATCTACCCTAAACACATCCTACACTTCAGTTTCACACATGAATATCATTCTTACAGCAATAATCTACTGGTGAAAAAAAACCACTAAACATATGTTTGGCATTAGATATGGATTTAAATTAAAATAATAATAATTTTAAAAAGCTTACATGAATCTCTAGGACTACTCTTCTTTTAAAATTGTTAGCAACAAAACCCAGATGCAGTAACGTTCACACTTCACATGCACTTACCTCATAGTCCTCAAATACTACTTGGAAAGAAGGGTGACCAATACTTTATTGATTCTTTTTAACAGGTGGGTAAAGGCAGAGAACTTAAGAATTGAATTTTTGAACATGCTGGGCACGTGGGTGGCCCTCAGTGATTTCAAACTAGAGCTACAGGTATTCAGCATGCCTGGAAAATGCACCACAAGAGATTTGCCAAAGTAAATACTAACAAATGTGAAAGCCTGGATAAACAGTTCTCACTCCTAATCCCAGCAATTAAACAGCAAAACCCCTCTCTCCTCTCACTGTTTCCCCTCTGCCCTTCACCATACACTTCTGCTATCAAAAGAAACAAAAAGTTATAAGTTAAAAAGCTACAATGTTTTGCTCCTAGCAATTCCTTGACTTGGCAAAACCAAGACAAAGTGTCTCCTAGCCCATAAAGGAGCAGCCAATGCTGCTGCTCAGTTACCTGACAGCTTCATTAGAAAATCTGATGCCATCTTGACAGAGATGTCTTGGCTGAATAGTGCTGATGCTGTATTGGCTACGAAGTCAGAGGAGTCTTTCAGCTTTGTGTTGTTTGGGGCTCTGTCAACAGTGCTAAGAGCAAAAGGTGCAGCTGAAGTGCCAGTGTCATCTTTGGGCTCTTCTTTCACCAGCAAAGGTGGAACCCCCCCAGCAGGCTGCCCAGCCACATCGGGTGTTTTGGACACAGATGCTGATCCCGTGAGGTCAGGCCCCGCTCCTTCCCTCTGTGGTCCCGGGCAGGAGTCACTGTTTAGCTGTGGTGACCCCTTCACCTCAGTTTCTGGCATTTCCTCCTTCACTTTAGACTCTGTCCTGAGGAAATGCTGGTGGCAGCGCATGTGGAGTTTCAGGCTGAAGTGGCGGGAGGAGGTAAAAGGGCATAACTGGCACTGGAAGGTTTCACCCCTGTCTTGGTGCTGATGAACCTGGTTCAAGAGGTGAAAGATAAAAGCATGTATTAAGCCAAGCAGATTAATAGAATTGCAGAAATCTCAACTCTGCATTT
Organism: Zosterops lateralis; assembly: GCF_965231275.1. Taxonomy (NCBI): domain Eukaryota; kingdom Metazoa; phylum Chordata; class Aves; order Passeriformes; family Zosteropidae; genus Zosterops; species Zosterops lateralis. The sequence goes on along the minus strand of NC_139766.1, from coordinate 61,023,256 downwards.
CTCACACTGTTTGAAAAAAAAAAAAAAAAAAAGAAAATATTAACTAATGAGTGAATTCTTCATTCTGAGCACTTGGAAAGTCAAGCCCCAAGAACAGTAGGATTCTTTCACACTAGTCAAAGAACGTAAACATCAGACTCAAGTGCAAACAACAACAACAACAACAACAACAACAACAACAAAAAATCAGGAACATCTGTTTCTGCAGCTTGGAAATTATGAAGTCTGCTTTGGATAAAGTAGTCCTTACAATCAGATCCTGATGACCTGTCTGTGCATAAAGACTTCCAAGCTATAACTAATAGCTTTCTTGATTAAAAAACAAACATCACTCTGTGCAGCCTAAGTAATAAAAATTGTTCAGAGCAACCCGGCAAAAATAAAAAACCCAACCAGCACAGCAATGTCCATCACTGATTTATGTATCATTAGAGTAAAAACACAGCACCTGGCAATACCAAGGAGCTATTGAAACAGTTTGCTGCAAATTAATTCTACCAGAAAATAAACAGCTCTTTTATGATACAATAGAAACATGAGAGATGGTGTCTGCCATTTATTCTAGTTTGTCAGTCAATTAAGGACCACAGATAATCTTACTGTCCTCATATTTTGACTGCAGGCTCTTTGTCATAGAGCCTGCATGCTCCAGTGTGAATACAATGCCTGCTATCCTCAGGCTCGATCCCCATTACCTTTTACAGGGAACTCCATCCATCCCGATGTAATGGCTCACGTATTATATGAACAGGCACACTCATTAAACTATATAAGCTACATACATATAATTATACAATTTCTTGCTTCATACAGTACTCATTAAAGAGAAGGAACAACTGAGCCCTGCATAATAGCAGCAAGGCTGTTGAAAAATCTTTTCACTATGGCTTCACAAATAAATTTTAAATCCTGATGGCAGCACTCCAGGCTACCCCCTGCAAAAAGGCTGGCAAATACATATATTTGTTCCTTACTAATGGAAGAATATGTGATCAGGGCACACTGGCAACAGCTGAGCTCCACACATTCACTTTCACTTGTGACTCAAGTTGGTTGGAAACATTTCAGTGAGACAGATTTTTGTTGGAAAAAGGCAATTTGTTGAATGCAAAATATTTCACCTGAAACATGGAGAGGTTTGATGAACTCTTGGCAAACAAGGTGTGATTCCCCTACCCTACTGAGTGGCACTCTTCCTTCCCCCTGCTCCCTGGGCTTGGCTCAGAAGCAGCCAGCTGTGCCAGGGATTCAAGGCTTGCTGCTACAGCCTGGGAGTCCAAAAGCCCTGAGGGCTGCAGATCTACACGAGGCAGTGTGGAAAACCTAGCTTTTAGCTAAGGTTTTCAGCACTTTCTGCTCTCCTGCAGAGCTGAGATCTAGATCCCAAGAGTCCTGATGCAGACACTGCAGAGCTCTGGTAACAGCAGCATTTCCCAACCAAGGCTCTGTCAGAATTCAGGCTGGAGTTTCACACAGTTATAGACTTGGCCTGATTAATTTCCTATATTGTAATAGGAACTCAGTCATAAGCTCAGATCCAGGATTTCCAGCTCTACACAAGCCCTGAGCACAGGTCTGCTAAAATATGAAGCTGGGGGTTAGCCTTCTTTTTGTACTTTTTGCATTCAGTGAAGACACATTTCACCAGTGCTGTGTAACTTTTCATTCACTGGTTCTTTGGTGGCTCTGGAGGTGCTAGACAGACAGCAAGAGAGAATTTCTCTTGGCCAGAATGACATTCTCAATACTGTCCAAGCATGACATTTACAGACAAAGCAATTCTGGAATTTTAGAATTGCACCTGACAACGACAGGAGAAAAAAAAAATAAAAGAAAAAAAGAAAAGTTAATGCTAACCTAACACAGATTTAAGGCAATTTTGCAGAAGAATAGCAGCACAATAAATTCTAAATATTAGCAGATTACAATGAAAATGCCAACCAGATTGCTTGTCTACACTGCTGGAAGCAGGATGGTCTGTGAGTACAACAGTGTGTGAGCACTCTTCACAGAGAACACCAAGATGTACTCAGGGCAGCAAGCACCCTCACCATGGCAACTTTATCTCTTACACCCACAGACTCTGTGTGCCAGGGTTTCTCTCCAGGATCCCCTTCAATCAGCATTTCCCTGCCTATGTGTTTAACCACGTCTTCCAGAGGCCCTTATCACAACCATCAATAAGATGCCTTCAGAAGGCTGTCACAGCTGCAGGCAGGTGACAGAGCCTGTGTGGGAGCCCACCTTCTCTCCCCAGGAGTATGGCATGCCACCCCTGCAATATCTTTTGAGAATGGATGAAAATAGGAGCCACTGATTCATTTGATTTGAATTTTTTCTCCTGCCCAAAGACAGTAACTTCATCATCGATGGATTTCTCATAAAATAAGGAACGTTTCTAACTCGCAGACAAGGAATGACAGAGTTCAAACCCAAATATTTTGAGTATTGAAAGGAAAAATTTTAGACCTAGAAAAAGAAAAAATGAAAAAAACATTAAGCCAAAGATTTAGCCCCCTGATGCCTAGAGTCCATTCCCACCAGATGATTTTAATCTTATTTTATTTTCAAAAATAAATAACATTAAAGATTTAAACACTAAAGCTAAGCTAAAATCCCCCTAAAGGAAAAACTATCACTTATTTTCTCATTCAACAGCAGCTAAAAGAGCCAAGAATTGCCATTCTCTGCCATTTGGGGGTAAAAGTCAAGGCAGCAACTACTTGCTGCAGAATAAAAAACAAGAAACCCTGTAGAGCTACACAGAAAGCCACAGGGGAGATTTAGGCCACGCAATATTACAGTCCAAAAAGCTGCCTGCTCCCTCCATGAGGAAGAGAATGGCTCTTACATTGTACTAATGCTACTCAAACCATCAGATGTCTTCTTTAGGCTCAAACAGGCCCTTCCTGAAAGAACCACAGGCAGGAGGAGACAAGAGTGCAGCTGGCAGGTTTTCCCCAAAGTGCCAGCCGGAGCCAGCTGCTGCCAGATTTGGATCTCTCTGAATTACACTGCAACAAACCACAGTGCACAACCTGCTCATACACAATGCTTCTTTCAAAATCCCATAAAACTACTGTTTGACTTATGCCAGAACCACTTAAGGGCTTCTGGCTTCAGAGTTTATTTCCTTTAACCAGAGATGTTCTCCTTGACTGGGCAAAGGACTTGTATCATCTTTATCCTAACCCTACAGCCTGCCCAGTCTCAAATGATATTTTGTGGTTCTACAGTTTTTTTCAGTATGTGCTTGCTATGACACATGCAGTAATTTTCAACAGAATTATAGTGTCCCTACAAACTTTAGGCCTTGTTTGAGGACTTGGGTACAAGTTACGTATTGGAAAAAAATTTTAATTTTTGTTTCTCTGTTTCTCTTGCTGCCTCCTCATTCTCACATCACAAGAAAGAAAAAAAAAAAGGAGACCATTCAGTTAATCTTCTCTATCAGGCATTATTCTGATCACACCTCTCTCACCCTCCTGCCAGTCCCATTCTTTTCAGCTTCTTTCTTCAAAGGCAGTCCTTTCTTGCCATCTCACTAATAATTTTCACTTCCAGCTTTTGAAATCCCTTGTATTTCTCATATGTCTTTTCTGATGCAGTGACCAGAAGTGGCAGCATACCATATGCTAATAGTAACATTGTTACATTTTCAGTGTTATTTCTGTTTTATTCTCCAGACACTCAAATATCTAATGTGCTTTTTAACCACTGCTGTGCATGCCAAGAAAAGGTTTTCATTGAACTGTCTACAACAATATCCAGATATTTTTCCTGAGCAGTTACAGTTCATTATATCCGACAGCCAGGTGCATTATTAGACTCTGGTTTCCAAGGTACAGTACCTTCTATTTGTCAACAATAACTTCATTTGCCCCCTTGTTTATCAGGCAGCCAGCCTCCTTTTGTTTCCTTTCAAGCTTTGCCTTTTTTAATCTCGATTCATGCACATAAGGTTGTACCATCTATAATTCTCTTACCCACAGTCATCACTTTGTGTAGATCACAGTTGCTAAAATATGCACAATTCCACTTTTAGTAATGGAACAGCCCTCTGTTAGCCTTTTGTCATGCTTAAAATTGCTAATTCCTTCCTACCCTTTGTTTTACTGTCTCTTGGTGAATTTCTAATTTGCCATAGTACATCACATTGCTTAATTTATTTGGCAGCTTCTCTGTGAGAAGCTTTGCCAAAGGCTTTTTTTATAGACCAAATAAATTTCAACTGATTTTAAAGTCTGTGATTTTCCTGACATGCTCAAAACATCTTAGTGGAGGAACACATGATTTTCTTTTACAGAAACCACATGTCCCTATCGTATCACATCATTTGTATCACTGTGCTGGTTTTTCTGTTACCTTTTTTTTTTTTTTTTTTTTTTTTTTTGTGGACATTGTAACTTTCCTGGTATCATAAGCCACTTCTTAAGTCATCTTTTCATACTTAAAAGCAACATTCCTGCTGATTTATCAGCTGTACAGATGTGCCACAGTTACAAATACATGTGATCCCACCCAACAGGGTAGAACAGGAGCAGGGATGAGGAAAAGGGTGACACAGACACATCCTGCAATTTTGTGGTACTGCTGAGATTGATCTTTTCTCTTCCCCTTCCCTACAGCTGGGTAATGCTTTGCACAGACTCTCCTTTCTGGTTATGAGACACAGGCATTCACGTTTATTTTGTGGGATTATTTTAAAAATTGAGTACACTTTCCATTTTAGCATCTATCATGTGCCCTCTCCTTTTTCATTTCATGCTTTTTTCCAACAAATTCCCTCATTTCTAAAATATTTCGTTTTCAAAAGTTGAGTGCTGTGGTGCTAGTTTTCATCTGATCCTTCCCCTCAAGACACATGTTATTTATATAGTATTTTCTTTTTTAAAGTATTTCCTTGCTTTGCTTGAAAACAAGGGGGAGAAAAAGGCCTCTCTGCAGTGCTGGACTGGATTAGGTGTTTAAAAAAGTTATTTTTTGAAAAGATTTAAGATCTTGTCTTATCCTCCTCTCATATGCAAGAAATTAGATACTTGAAGTCATTTGTACCTGTCTGAGACTGGGCACAGATTTTATGTGTTGAAAAGCTGTTCAAGTTTTCATTACCTCCCCTCAGATGATGAGGAGGTCATAGAATCACAGGTGCCTCCCAGGGTTCTTAAAGTTTAACTTAAAAATGAACAAAACTCCCTCCTGTAAAACACAGTCAACCTCCCTCTCCCAATAAGTTGAAGATGCTTTGAAAAGAACTGGTTCCATACTTCACCAAAATGGATTAGGAAAGCTTATTCAGTTGTCTGACACTAGGTGAGGAAGAAAGAAGTAAAAGCAAATCACCAAGGGGCACTGAACACCTGGCCCCATTCCTCAGGACTTTTCCTGATTCCCACTATCATAATAATTCATAGGCCCCCTAACTGCAAAGCTGGTTATAACCCTCTCTGTGTTAGACAAGAACATTAATCTGGATATCACTGAGATGGTTGCTCTTTCTAAGCAGGAAAACCCTGTGGGGTTGAGCATCACATAACCTGCCTACCAGTGCACTGAACCTTCCTGCTAAGCTCCATCTTCCCTTCCCTCATTTTGTATCAAAACCTCATGTTTCAGCACATGTTCACAATGCCAAACTTCTTTTCCACTGCTACAACAGATAGCTCATCCATTTCTGCCTTGTGCCTATACAGCAGTACAAGGAACATTTATAGATATTGTTTTTGGCCATATGCTCCTCTTCCTCACTCCCCCATCCAAGAGCTCAGCTAATATCCTGTTGCTTTCTTGGAACATGTCTGTATGATCTCACAGCCTATCTGTCCACCAATTGCTGAGGAAGATGTGTGCATGATCCAAAGGCACCAATTGGCCAAAGTCTGACTGATGCTTGTGGTATTGCCTTGAGGAAAATATAATCCCTACCAGGAAAAACAGAAAAGCCTGACTACATCTTGCTGAATTACACCACAACTTTCCATTGCTTTCTGCAGAAGAAGTAGACAGGACACTGTCTCAAGAAGAAAACATATTCCAACAGAACATATATTTTGATAAACAGAGAGAAGGACTCGAGGATAATACTTGCTGCTTGCTTGGACAAGACACCTCTCTCAGTTATCCATTCATTTTGTCCAGCTTCATTTTTCAGTTCAGTACTCTCAGCATCCTTGGAAACCATGCCATGAGCACCAGAATCAGCTGCTGAGATGCTCCCTCCAGATTCCTGGGCATAAGAGCCCAAACTTGTGGTAATGCATGCACTACAATTTGCCTCCAAAAAAACCTAATAAAATTCTGTACTGCATCTATTTTAGGATTTTTCTAAGGTGACTATCGCTGTGGAATCTAAACACAGTATAACAATAATAGTTAACACTCTGTGCCTTAAAAGGAAGGCTCCTCAGCCCGCCTTGTTTGTTGTGTCTGTGTGGAAACTTTCCTTCTGTTTCCCTTCTTGCACCTTTCACTTCCTCGCCTCCAGTTGTGAGCTGGCCCTGGCAAAGTGCCCTTAGTGGAAGAAAGCTTCATCCATGTGGTGGGTAGCACATGCAGATCTGAAATTGGGTCAGGGCAGGGATCATTCTAGCTCTCTATTAGGATTTTCTCCACAGCAGAGGACAAAAATGTTGGCAATGTTGTGCTCTGGATCAGTCACTTAGACATGGTATAATTATAATAAAATTACACAGTATATATATTATATAGTTATTGGTCATTAGCCTAAAGACACAGTAAGGAAGGCCCATATGGACACACACAGACCACTCATGGGAATTAAATCTCCAAATAACCAGTTTCAGTGGAGAATGCCTACAAGAACCTAAAAAATAAGGTGGTTCAAGCTCATGGCTATGTTGCCTTGGAGGAAGCAACAACAATCAGATTTTGAGGACTGCAGCTGAACAAAACACATTTTTCCTGCTACCCTTATCAATAGAGCAAAAAAAAATACTGAAAACTAAAGAGCAGCATAAAGGAAAAAAAGCTTGGTTTTTTACAGCATCCTGGAATAAAAGTTGGCTTGTAATGCATGACAAACACCAGCCCAATACCTTAGTTCCGAGTGGCCTTTTTGGTTTTGAAAAATGTGTCTTTACCTGTAACCACAGCTGACACATGGGGAGAAATGGCTGGAGAGGCAGAAGCAGCTCTACCTTCATGGGCTGCCTGCCAGAAAGGAGATAAGGCCGGGTAGCTCCCAAAGGATACTAAGACAATAAGAAAACCAGCATACCCAACTGGCATAACCAGAACACTGCACATCCTAAGCAGCTCCCAGCCGTACCATATAATTTCTGGTGTGTATTCAGTCCATTTTGAATGCTTTTTGCTTATATATGTGCCAGTTTTTACATCATCATATATATATGGATTTAAAGGCAGCACTGTTTATAATAAGAAATCTGGTATTTTTTCATTTTTACTCTTGTCATCAATTTAAACTTCCACCAAAAGGAATTCAAATTATGTTTGACATTTTGGACACAAGACTAACATGCCCCTTCCTCATGCACCTGTTTCAGTTTTGATGTGATAGAAAATAATTCTATCAATGGCTTAGTCAGTTGAGAAAAGTGCATGAAACCTTGAAACTAAGGCAAAATATGATCTTTCAGATTGTTGTGCTTATGATTCTTTACATCTATCTCTAAGACCAAGAAACAAATGCAAACCACCTGGTTTTGTAAGACAATTGCTTTCACCTCCAAATAAGGACAGTTTTGCCAGCAAAGATGCCGAAGTCCACCACGACCTTTATGACTGCACTGCAGTGATGGAGGAGCCTTCAGATCTGCCCTCCACAGTGAGGCTGAGCATGTCTGAAATCTCTTACATTGAGTCAATCAGGCCTAACTCTGACCTCAGGGATTTCTAACTGAGCATTACTCGGTCATAGTCACAATATTACCAAATAATTAACACTACATGCTACATGATTGTACAAGGAGGTATATTTTAAGCAGATGCAGGCTCAGTTAATGAAAGTCTTAATGCTCGGAGGGGAGCAGAAAAGAGCACAAGGGCCTCAGAAAGCCATCACTTTGAGAACGCACAGAGACAGTGAAAAAGTCCCTGATTTTGTCCTGTGACCACCTGCAGATATCACCACGCCAAAAAGGAAGGGATAGACCCTCAACCTTCAAGCAACATCTTTTGCCAGTAAGGCAAAAAAATGCAGAGAACAATTATCCCTGTAGGGAACAACAGGGATGTCCTTTACAAAGCAGGGAACAACAGGTCTTTGCCAGGGAGTCTGGCAAAGTGCGAGGAGAAACCCCATATTTTCTTCCCATCCTATCTATTCATTCTCTTCTTAGGTTGGCCATCTGTGCCCTCTAGTCAACAAGGAACAGCAAGTCCTGGAAGAGAGTCATAAACACTGAGCTTACTTGATAAGGATTAGTATGATACACTGAGGATGCCTGGATATAGTGCACTGATCTACAGTAGAAGTGTTAAGGAATGAGCCTTCAGACTATAGGGGGATGGTTTAAGACTCAGCAACAACTTAAATCATAACAAGATCTGATTTTGTGACCAGAGGAAATCTGAATAATTAACACAGAAGGGAAGTTTCTTGAGTGTAAGCAAGGCCATACTCTCGTCCAGTAAGCTCAGATTCTGCAACAGCATATATGAAACCTAAACAGGCATTTCTGTCCCCACAACAGTCTGATACCCTGTTACACACATTCATCTAAATCAGACAAAATGGAAACTATAATAAAACATTTCACTATTATTATAAAACTCAACTGCATTAACAAGAGAAATGTTTTCACTTTAGCCTATAAATCAAAGGGCTAAGAGGACAGGTATCATTTTAACTTCCTGAAGAGTACTCTATGGCTTGCAAGACTCAGCACTTTGTGTTGCAACCACAACAGTACTTCAGCTAAGCAGACAATCAGTTTCTTCATGTTTTAATATTTTTTTGTATCAACACAGATGTTGCTTCCTTCAGAAGGTCATCTTCAGTTTGAGCCCAAAACTTAGGCTGAGTTAAAAACACACTTTAAACTTGAAAACAAAATATTACAGTATAATCTGTCATTCATTTTGGTTTGGATGATTCACTGGATTTGGATGAAATGCCCACAGTTAAAAGCTACAGCAAGAACAAAATTAAAACTGCAGGCCTGTCTGTAGAAAGCAATGGAATCATCCCTGCTAGAGCTGGCCCTGCTAGAGTTTGCCCACTCAGAGTGAGACACTGGCATGCAGGGTTATTAACTGGCATCCTGGGAGTAACACTGACAGGATTGCATGGTGTCACATCCCAATCAACATCCCTGCTTCTGGTGGTTCCAGGCCTGGAACTGAATCAGTCACAGACAGCTTGTGCTGCACTCAATTGACATAACCCAAGGCAGTTTCCACATGGCATAAAATGAAAAGGCAAGCAATGGAATAAAAGTTCTTTCTTTCTTTTTATGACCTCTTTACTTAAGTACAGGCATCATTTGTGGTACAAATAGGGAAATTTTGTTCTTGCAAATGCAAATGAAACAGCTTTGCTATACAACCAGTTTTTTGACTGATGATTTGAGTATTTTGATTGTCAGTAAAGATTTCCCTTACCTTCATGTGTGACTTGAGATTGTCCTTGCGTGCACAACGGAAAGGACAGAGGGGGCACTGATGGCTCTTCAAACCTGTGTGAATCACCATGTGCCGTTTCCAGTAACTCTTCCTCTTGATAACCAAACCACAGATGGGACATTGGAAAGGTTTTCCCCCTTCTTCTTCTGAGGCTTAGCAGGAAGAAAAAGAGAGGATTCTTTATAACCACTTGTCAAATACTTTCCCCTTGTAAACATAATCAAGATATCATTTCTCAGTGCTAGAAGTTTCATCGATAAAGAGACATCGTTCAACAACAACAGGTACCAGAAGTTTCCATTCCGCCTTGCATATACCTTTCCCCTTGGATCTAGTTATTATCTCTCTGAGAAAGGTCACCATAATTTATAAAGGTTAATGCCTCAAACTTCCTTTCACTAATCAGTAGAGGATGCTACTCTCTCTCACCTGGGTCCTAATGTTCCTTATAATTTAACTGCACTGAGATGAATGCCTCTCATAATCATCACTTTTCAGCTTCATTTCCTATCAAAGGCTGGTTGCAGCAGAGTATGGAAAATATGCAGAACTGTTAAAAAATGATCCGTTTCCACATCTGATGGTTAGCCAGCAGGAAGCAGGATATAAAGCACAGAAGAATCCACAACTTAACTGAAAAGCATGCTGGTATTGCATGGCAGATATATTTAACACCAGAGCTGAAAGACTTTGGAAGTCCTGCTGCTGAAATTGTTTAGTTATGGCTCAAGCAGATACTGCTGCAGCATCAGCCATCAAAGGCTGTCAGGTCATAGGTTTCCTTCTGTTCTGCTAATTGCCAGGGCTTTAAATCTACTGCCTTTCTTAATGTCTGCATTCTGCTTTAGTGCCCAATTCACCTAAAAAAAGGATTTGGTGGCATTGATCAGGAAAATATGGTTAGACTTCCAAGTGCAGAACCATCACAAGGTTGAAGGAGAGAAAAATTCCTTGCTGCTGACTTCGCACAACTAACCCTGCATCCATCCAACTTCTCACAACAATTTCCTCTCATTATTATAAAGAAAGGCTTACTATTACAGTGGAACTGGATGTCCTTTTCCTCACTGTAAAAGACAAGAGTGTTTTCAAATATCCAGAGCTCAGCAATGTGCATCTTTGCTATTCAAAAATTCTCTTGGACTATTTAATCTCATTACTATCACTGATAAGGATATAGCAAATATCAAATTCCCTTGATAAGGAACTAAGTGATAAAAACCTCCAGAAAGATCTGTCACATCCCAAAATACAATTCTTGCTATTAAGTAGGAAACAATGCACTGTAATTCCACTGATTAGGCAGTCATTATGTAAGTACAGAAAGGGACACAATGTCAAAGCATGTACTACTGCAAGTTCAGAAATTCTCCTTGTAAAATATTCTATCACACTTAAAATATCAAATTGTTCCCCTCTCTGCATCTCTAAAGAGTAGGCCGAAACCAGTGTCATAACTGCTTGTGTTTGTTTTAAAATATTTTTACTTTTTTCTTCACAAAAGGCAGGAGAGAGACAAACCACAGAAAAAAAATACATGGGTAGGGGTTTTTTTATTTAGCATGTCTTTTTCTTCTATCACATCTTTTCTTCAGCCTCTGGTTACCACTCAGAAGAGAAATGTGTAACAAGCTATTACCTGGTTTTGGTCCCCTTAAAAATAAATCTGCAATCAAGATAAATCAACTGTGATTTAGCACATTACAAAATACGCAAACAAATGGGATGAATGCATGTGACTTCACCAGTAACAGTGACAATTAGTGTTAGTCAGAAATTGTGCCAGTGTGCTCCAAAGTTGAACCATGTTAGCTCTATACTGTATGAAGCTCTGAATAAAAAGAAAATCAAGGGTTTCAGCCTTCCTTCATTTATATTGATTATAAATATACATCATTTATAGTGATATTTTATATCACCATGTTACTCCAGTAAAGAGAGAATCAGCCAGTGCTTCCCAAAGAAGTTTTGGGAACAAAATTACAAACATCACAGGCATTAAGTTACACCAAATAAATATCCAGTCAGTAAAAGAAAGGTCTGTCACCCACAGTCCTTCAAAACAATCAGAACTTAACAGGTATTCCAGGCTTCCTTTTCAACTTCATCCCAAATGTATGAGCAGTTTATAAAATTGGCAATATTAACAAATTGATAAAAAATTTAGTCTCCTCCATACCAATTTACTATAATAAAAATGCAAGCAATGATTAGGCTGACCAAACCTGACACGCCATTTCAGAGGCAACTGCACTTTGATAAGCCATGGCTCCAGCTTCTTGCCCGAAATAATTCTGAACAAATAGCTCAACGTGGTGGACAAAAGAGCAGCAGGCACACTCTTGTTGTTAACTTACTCCTCTTTAAATAGCCTCCATCTTTGCTGCTCCTTACTTACATCTAATTAATCTCACTGAGTATTGATCTCATAACCAAAGCTACATGTTGCTGGTGGGGAAGTGAATCAGATTCATAAGAGCAAAGCAAACTCATCAGTGCATTAAAAGTTCAAAGTATGAGAGCAGGGAAAAAGACCTCTCAAGTTAAACCTACTGGGAAAAGATACTTCTCTCTGGGAAAAAGACAAAAAAAGTCTCAAGGAACAACCAGACAGACACAAAAAGATTAAAGCATTATGTAATTATATACTCTTCTTTTAAAAAATATTTTAGTGCCTTAAGGTTCTCTGAGCAAAAGGAATCAGGCATGTGCAACATTCATTTTCATGGCAAACGTACACATCCAGGTTTTAGCTTGTGTTACTCCAAGAAGGACTTCATCTAAGCTAATGACAACCTTAGGATAGGCCCATGCCAAGAATAGTTGGCCACTTTAATTGCCTTGGCAAAACACAGCAGTTGAGCATTTATAGAACACATGTGTAACGCAGAGCAAAAACTGGTACTGGCTGTAACTCATTGCATCCCTCTCCCTCCTCTTCCAAGGGAGGGATGAGCACTGCTGTCCATCCAATAGGTAACCTATGAGTGTTGACCAAGAGCCACACAGGGACAGGCCAGGCCTCAGGATAACCCTAAACAAAGGGGTTAGGCCAGAAAAACAGCAGAGCAATTACACAACATCCATGTCAGGCTTCCTATCTGTACACTGGCTTGCTACACCTGTGCAGCCAGGCTAGTATTCCTTATAAAACTCAGCCTGATAAAGCTGGAATATACTAAACCACTTTGTGCATCCCATGAAGATACCTGCCATGCTTCTTTTTCCTCTGCAGTAGAACACTGACGACACCTGAAGCCAAATGTTCCATCAGAAATTTGAATCTGTGATGTGAACTTTTTATAGAAAGAGATGAAAGAAATTATTTTTCCTTATTTTGAAGATGGATCATTTAAATTCCCCTGCATGGCTTGCCAGTTCTTTAAAGCTTTTGTTAGCCAGACAGTTTCTTCTTCTTCCCTATAACCCTGATTCCTCGACTGTCAACAGCTGGAACTGATGGAATAAAGTCAGATGTGTAAAATGGTTTTTGTTGAGCAAATTAGAGAAATGCAGTTTAGCTGGATTTTTTTTTTTTTTTGTTAACAACAAAGGATTGTAAAAAAATGTTAATGAAAAGTGGCAACACAATAATATACTCTGGTAAATTAGGACAGGGTAGTAAGAGATTACACAAAAGTCCATTTGTGACAGAGACAGCAGGAGGGAGAATTCTCCCTTGTCCAATATTTCAAAAGCATAGTTTTGTACATGCTCACAGATACTGTGAGCTCCCTCACAGGGATTCTTTGATCTTCTCCATTAAATATTTTTGTGGACGCATTCTAAACTTGGTAAGAGAGGAAAATACTATTGTGTGGAACAAAAGGGGGAAAAAAGTATCAAACTGTACACTCATACCTTTTAAATAGGGAAACATTTATGACAGCTTGGTCTCAAAGTGGTACTTCAAAAAGCTTTTCTATTGTTCACTTAAAGTATCTATTTCTTATTTTCATAAGACATGGAATAAAACCAAATCCAGACCCACTAAAGAAATGTTATATAAGTCTCTGGCAAAACAAATGCATTCTACTTATTGGTTCAGATTGTATCCATACCTGTACTAGCGGGTTTGGATGTTCTTCCCTTCGGGACTGGTAGTAACAATAATTCCAAAGACTGTGGTGGAGTTGCTTTCTCTTGTTTCATCTCTGAAAGCTGCAGGGGATCCTCAGGAACCAGTGATTTCTTCTTCTCAGCCAGGAGGGTGCCTGCAGCCCTTGCAGCAACCTCCTTGAGAAGGGCAGCTGAAGAGGTCATGGAAGCCAGAGAAAGGAAAGAGCTGGCTGGAGGCGGGTGCTCCTGCCCAGGAGTCATGCTTCTTTCACTCACTTTCTTAGACAAAGCTGCTAACGTGGAGCTGGCTGACTGAGAGCTAAAAGGCGAGGAAAAGGATTCAAATCTTATCGTGTCCTCAGTCCTGGAAAAAGATTTGTCCTGCAGAACAGCATTGGCTGCGGCTTTCAGCTTCAGGATAGCTGAATCAGGGGACAAACCACAGGTGGTGGTTGAGTTTGGCAGCCACTTACCTTGATTCCATATAAAGTGACTGCCTGCATTGTATTGGTCACTTTGTTCCTGTTTCTCAGCAAGCTTTCTGGCAAGCACACTTAGCTGCTGGGCATGGTGAGCAGGTGGAGAGAAGGAGATGTTTGAGCCAAGATTTACAGGGGACTCAACTCTGCCATTGACTGTAACAGCAGCATCCAGCTTGAGGGAGCCAGCCTCCAGGAGCCGCCTCAGGTTACTGCTCAGTGGCTTGTTTGGACCAGGAGGTTCCTCTTCACCCAGAGAGGACACCTCTGGAGAAAGGTGCTCCTTGGTCTGCAGTGTGTCTCTTAGTGCCTCATTTTCAATGGACCCCAGCTCCGCTGTGTTGCTGCTCGGCGTTGCACTTCCCAAAGAGGTATCGGGGGAGGTGGATTGCTCTTGAATCCTGTCCTCAAGAGACAACTTAAAGTTCTCCTGGACTTCTCCATATGATGCTTCCGAAGGAGTTTCTGATGAATTCCCAAACCAGCGTTCTTCTTCACTGAGCTCACCCTCCACTTCTTCCTGTCTGGTACCATCTGTATGAAACCACGAACAACAGCATTATTCCCAAATCTGTGTAAAGCAGTTTCTTAGCAAGAAGCATGCCTGACCTCTGCATGACCCTCCTGAATATAGTCCCCTAGCACACTCCCTGAAAGTGCACTGGCTTGGAATCAGCCTGGATTCAGTGACCAGAAAAAAGAGCTTTTCAAAATGAATAAATCTTTCTTGGAAGACAAAATTATGACAAACCTGTCATCTTTCAGTCTGCATAACTAAAGCAGCTAAAACTGCAACAGTATATATAAATATAATATATATTCATATATTGCAAACAATTCTTTATTGGCATAGTCTGTACAGCCTGCAAAATGTTATGAACTGCTGGTATAAGGCAGGGATTTAACAGATCAGAAATTACTGGGTACTTGTGTATTTGTACAGTCAGCACAGGTGTGCCTTCAAAGGCAGATCAGGTGTGTAGCTACTCAAATCTCAGACCAATCCTGCAGTGACCCCTATCTAAAATAAAATAAAATAAATTTGTACTGATAATTCCCAATTCATTCCTGAATAGCTGCAATGACTAATACATGAATGCATGCTAAAGCTCTCATCTCTCCAACTACTTGGGAAAGGGATATCATAACACACAGGGTTATCTTACACAGACTCTAGCTGTTCTTATTTGTCACTGTTTAATGAAGTTTTAAAGATTCATCCTAAACTGAACTTAGTCTGGCTGAAAAAGAAAAAAAAGGAAAAGTACTGGTTTCACTGCAGTTAAGTTACATTTTCTCTTCTCTGGTAACTGCAAACCACCTGAGTCTCTCCTGAGACCTGCCAGTGTTTAAAGCACTGTGACCCTGGATTGCTCCTCTTCCTGACAGGTATTCAAAGTCATACAGATGTGACCAAGAACTCTTTTTCTTGGCAGGTCTTCCTGCTCAATCAGAACACAGTAAAGAACAACAGCAATGCTAGAATTAAATTCATATTATCTCCCCTTACCAGATACATCGCACATTTCTTGCTTTTAGACACAATGTCCCAAGCTGCACAAGCACCTTTGTAATCACACCACAGCAAGACAGAAGTATTTAATATAACCCTCCACTGACATTCTGGAATTAAGCCTGCATGATATGCATTGTGTCTGTGATCATATATTATTCCCAGAATCCCAATTTAATTCCAGCAAATTACAAAACTTGGAGAGAAGTTAATGAATAAAAACTTAGATTTCTATTATTGATCTATTTCTATTGTTTTGATCCAAAGAATTTAAGGAGGAAAACCTCAGACAAATGCATCATGAGTACAGAGATACAAATGTACACTCTGAAAGCAAAGTTTTGGGAGTTTTTTTATGTTATACAGAATATGATAAAAAAGTTTTCTCACAAAAAGTTTCTTTCACTCAAAATCCTTCGGAAAAAAGTCACTAGTATTTTAAAAGCCAGCAATAAACTCAGTTACCTTAGGTTTGTAATTCAAGCAGAAGGCGGCTAGCATATTCCCTTTTCAAAATGAACAAAAGCCAAACAAACATCCAAGCTCTTAGCTAGAATTATTTTGGTATTGTCCAAGTTAACGACACAGGCTCAGCAAGAACGTGCATAAAGGCCAGTACCATACACATTCAAATAAAGGAGATAGATGCTAATGAGTTGAACCAGCACTTATGCAGGTTAAAGGAGAACTGAATGTATCCCCTTTTTACCCCGTGAACATTAAAAAAGTAACTTGAGCATGTCTGTACAGCTGGGTGCACTCACATGAGAGATCCATTCACTCATCCCAGATGCAAACAAGTTCTGGATTGGAAGCCAAAAAAGCATCTTACTGGCACTTTGTCTGAACTGATACATCAAGTGCAGGGCACATCCTCTGGGAGACAGCCTGGAGCTGACACCACTACACAGCTCTGGAGCCAGAGCTAGTCTGCTTCCTACCACTTACATCTGTCTGTTGAAACAATCTCTCCTTTCCTCTGCAAACTCCACTCTCTCTGTCTCTATACTTCCCGTCCATTCATAGGGAGGGAGAATTGCATTTCACTTCACCCAGAAAGCCACTCAAACATTACAGTCTGAGGCATATTTAAGTGTAAGTGGATCCAAGAAGAAGTGGACTTCAGTTTTAGAGAAATCTACAGCTTACTAAACCCCCAAACTTCTCTATTCCTTGCAATGTACTCCGATTTCTTTCCATTTCCAGACACATGCATTCCCTATTGCTCTTGCCTATACAAAAGGGCAGCCACCACTATGTTATTGACAGGGAGCAGCAGGAGAGCAGGATTCTTCATTTAAAGGCTTGCTCCCAAGCCCAGGATTTTCTTCCTCTTTAGGTAACACACTGAGAGCTCCCTCTCCTGTTGCTAATCTACCTGTGACCACTCCAAGCCTCTCAAAGCTCCACGCAGTTTCTATAATAAAGGGCAAATTTCCTCTCCAGCCTCGCTATCCCAAAAGCCAGCAGGATACTTTCTTTTCTACCAGTGCAGTTTCTTTCTGTAGCCAGAAATCAGACCTCTAACTGCTGCCACTGCTCTAATTTTCCTCTTCTCAGTAATTCCCAGTTGCTGCAGCATCAAGCCCACTGTATTTGAAGGCTGTAAGGTTAATGCTGAAAAAGCCAGCATCAGTGTCTTATCAAGAGCTCAGTCAAGCCTCCCTTTAAACACCAGTGAATTGGTTTAGAAGCAGCATAGTGAAGCCTGGCAATTTCATTTCTAAGCAAAGTTGCCTTTCAAGGCCTTCAGGGCGGAATTTTAATTCACATTAACTAGTGAGCCTGTGAGTTTGAACAAGCTTGAGAACTCCAGAAGAAATCAACCCAATCCAACAACTCCATGATTTCAAATTATATAAAATCTTCCCTCAGAACCCAAGGGGTTCATGGGTCACCCAGACCAGGTTTGTCTGAAACAGGAGCCAACCTCCAAACGTCTGTCAAGAAATTTCAGCTGTGTTTCACATCTGTGGCAGAAATCTGCATGACATGTTTTTCCCTTCTCTCAAAACATAGTTATAGAGCTTTTCTCATCATGATTCAAGAGTCAAGACCTGTCAAACTGCTTCTTTCTGATTTCCAGAGTGATTCTGAAACAAGAACTGCTTCCCAAGCCCTTTGCCACAGGCAGAGGCTAGTTGGAGATTACAGACAGCCTGCATGTTTCAGGACTATCACATCGCACAGCACCCAGGAGCCTCAAAAAAATATTTTCCACTCCTGTCAGCAGTGGCAAAAGGCACCAAAGTACTGCTGGGTGACTACTGCCACTGATGTAGCCCATGTATCCATCCCTGGCAAAGCCACAAATGTGTGCAGAAAGCACTGTTTGAAGACGTGCCAGTTTCCCTCACTCACCAACTCATCTGCTTGTTTTCAAATACAGAGAAGTTCATTTTCCTCTTCAAGAGATCAGTTTGACAGACAAATCTTATTGATCCCAAAGTGTGTTATTTCACTTTGTGACCATCTGCCCTTTTATTTAGAGTGCTGATTAGAATCTGTGCTGATTAGAATCCGGTGCCAATAGAAACGTAAATATTAACTTCCTCAAACCACTTATATCTGAAAACTGAAATAGACAAACACGTTTGTTGATTTATACACTGAGCCACTCGGTTCAAATGCTGGAAACTTTAACTGTACCCAGTACAATGTACACTTGCCATTCCTGACAGTGGTAAATGTGAGATGATTCACAGCTTCACTTTGTAGGACTTGGAGGGGAGAAATATCAATGTAGTGAGTTCGATCTCCAGGAAAGGGAAGATTCTTAAACTTGTGTTACTGAGCAACAGACACGGGCAGTGAAAACATGATGGAAAGAAAACTATTTGAAACACTAGAAGTTATCTGAGAAGACACTACAGCTAAGGAACCCATCCCAGAGACTGATTCTTCACGCTAAGCAGGACAAAATTCTACTTTAATCATTCACTGTAATGAGTAAATTACAGAACTTCAATACAGAAATCCATATGCTACAGTGATATGAAACATACGGAATTGTAATGATGGCATTATAGAATGAAAATTAAAGAAAATGCAAAAATAGGCAGAAGTCAAATAATTTCAAAGAAATGCACACAGGAAAATTGCTGATGAGATAAATTAATCAAAATTGCCCTTTTTCAGTACTTACATTTCAAGGAAAAACTGGGAACGTACAGAATCAAGATTTAAAGATACAGGAGAGCCAAATCTTATCTTTATTATATTGATATCAATTACTCTGATTTTTATATGGATTTCAGATATGATCATTCAAGCCTGTGTAAATCTAAATAAAGTTGCAATTACATTTGTTGTCCACTTGACACCCAGATCATCTTTCAAATTTGCTGCCCCAACAACTTTATCATTTCATCTCTAGCACCTACCATAAACCATCCTTTGGATTATTTCACACTGAACACTGTACCTAGGCCTACTGAAAGAGCTGGGATTAAGTGATAGCTTTACACTGGGGAACTGAGGAGCTCTGCAAAGATACTGAAAGAATTTAAAAGAACACATTAAACTTAAATGAAGCAAGAAGTCATCCAAGAGGAGTTCTGAGGAAACACCGACTGGCTCGGTTGAGCAATCACTTTAAGGCCAAGTAAATAGGCAGATGCATCAGAAATAAGGCAGAGACAATACCTGAGCAAGCCAGGACTTAGGCTTGGGTGACTTTTATCAGCAACAGCAAGAAAAGTGGAATGAATGAAGAAACAGTCGACAACCAAGAAAGGCAAGGACAAGTGTAAAGGCTTTTAACTGGTCATGGACAAGGAGAGGTGAGACAGACAGTGAACTGAAATGCTTATATCCAGCCTCCAGCATGGGTTCTATTCCTTCCTGATTGTTTTCTTAGAACCCTCAAATGAGGACTAGGAATCAGGCCACAATTTGCTGTCCTGGCAGTCCAGTTCAGGATACCCTCTCCTGCTGTAACCCGAGTTCCATCATGACTTGTCATCACCATCATATCCAAATAAGACAAGTTTTCTCATCACATAGTGGCTGTTAATTCAATATCAGCACAGGCTCCCTTTGTCCCCATCTTACCTCTGCAGACCAGACAATATGGAGGAAAAAAAAATGAAGGAGCTAAGGACCAAATACAGTGGATACCTTTAGGTATCTATGCAAACTGTGTAAGTGCATCGCTTTAGCAAGGGTAAAGAATAATTACAAGAGATCACTTGCTAATATCACATCACTTTCTAATTCACATTTTCTCTGGGTGTCAGCTGCACATAAGCCCTTGCTGATTTCACAATCAGGTACTATAGAAACCAGAAGGCACAGACCTAAAAATGACAGTCATATCTGGAAAGTCTATTCTGTGGTATCCTACATAAATTGCTCAGTCTAGCTGCCTGCCTACAAACTACCCTTTTGGTATTCAGGCTGATTTTTTAAGCATTGCAAATTAAAAAAAAAAGTGAATATAATATCTTTGGGCTGAACAACATTTATGGGTTCACGTACCCACCAAACTATGCAGATGTGTATGTTGTAAGACTACCTCCAAGAAGCTGGGCACACCATGTGCCAACTGCCCACAGTCTCCACCTCTAAAAAGCATTTACAGCTACATCTGATGAGGCTGTATACCCAGAACAGCAGCTGTGTTGATTTTCCCATAGGGATGCTTGCTAGAAAATCATGATTTTAATAAAAACACAAAGCCCTGCCTCGACTCCTTTTAATATATCTACAGCAGCAAATAAGACTTAAAAGTCACAGTTACATAAATAGTCACGTGCCGGAATGCCCTTGGTCCCCCATTTTCCCTTCATGATTCCTGTGACCCATAATAGGTAAGCAGCACAGGAAGTCACCATCCTCTTTGAATGGAATTTCTGGCTCGCTCCTTATCAATGGGATGATTATTCAACTCTTGACCTCCTCACAAAATGGTTTAGTAGTGTTGCTGGTGCTTTAACCAAATTTCTCTACTGCAGGCTGACCTAAAGAGAGCAACACAGCTGCAAGAAGGATCTGCCAAAAAGCCACAGCTCTTCTGTTCTGTCCTTCTCCCCTGTGTTTAGGTTATGTGAAAATACTCACACAATTAGACAGGGAAAGAAACCCTAGGTAGGACTCTCTATTTCATCTCCACATCTTCCAGGATAATGATTTTCCTAACTGGAGGGAAGGAGGAGAGGGGAAAAGGAAGGCACAGCTTTTAAAGACAGGGCATACATTCCCTACTTTTATCCCTAACTTAAAGTGACTTTGAAAAAATCAACATACAAGAAAACCTCAGAACATTCACCTAACAATTTCTCTAGTACTGCTTTTTTGAAAAAGGCATCAGAGCCAAAAAAGATTAGAGAATGTTAATTATTTTTCAGTAACTAGAACTCTTCAAGATGCTTTGCCTATACACACAAACAACTGAATGTGCCCAAATATTACATCCTCATGTTTGCAAACTGCTGGACAGCCACAGATTATCAAAATGCATGTACAACACCTCAGTTTCATCTCAAAGGCAGAATCTGGGTGCGATAGACTCTGCCAAGGAAAAAGGGAATCAGGACAGATTACTGAAAAATCTTCTCGCAGACAACATACAACTGCCTTTATTTCCTGTCCCTCAAAGGAAAGGAAGTTGTGGTAGATGGGAAACAGAGGCCTTCTACTTTCAGCCACAAGTCCCAGAATAAATGTGCCAAACAGGTTTCATTAGCTGCCAAAAAAATCCATCTTTTACTAGCGAGCATCCATGGAAGGGGACAGAAATGTGGTTTCTCCTGAGGACAGAGCTGTCACTACTTGAAGGTTCTCAGGGCTGGTTGACAGACAACAAGATATGACCTAACAAAGACAAGTCCGTTCTCCCCCAAAAGCAACTTCAAAAGAGAACTCCTAGAATGATGGATGTTTGATATCTTGCTCCCAAGAAAGGTTAGCTATGCTTCTGTTCTAGACAGGAGCTTATAGTTAGTAGCTGTGGGATTAGTGTTTGAGGAGGGTTGCTTCCACTGGTATTTTAAGCTACAAAAGAACAAGCATCACCTTACAGTGCAGTGAGGTGATGAAAGCTCGAGACCAACAGAAATGGTGGTCCTGTACCCTCCTGAACATGAGGAAGAACTTCTTAACTGTGCAGTGACCACACATTAGAAAAGATTGACCAGAGAAGGTGTGGAGTCTCCCCTGCTGGAGATATTCCAGACCTGTCTGGACACTGACCTGTGCTGTGTGCTCTGGGATGACTCTGCTTGAGCAGGACCAGATGATCCACCATGGTCCCCTCCAACCTCACCCATTTTGTGGTTCTGTGATCAACATACAGAACAACTACAGAGAAAGTATACAAAGACAGTAGATTTTTATGATGGAGGTTTTCAGAAGAAACAAATATTTCTGAGGTCAGCTTATGCTGCAAAGGCTGCCTAGTAGCCCCAAGACAGGTTCATAAAACACAGGAAGTGTCAGTAAAACAATGGAGAATCATGTTCCTTGCAAAAGCTATTTTATGTTACCAATGTTCTTGCAACAGTTTTATGGAGGCTGAGCAAAATACCACAGCCAGAGTTACTGAAAGTTTCTTCCACAGGCCCTTACAAGCATCTTATAATAACCTGTAGCTGAGGCTGGGCACACGTTTCATAAAGCACAAGATACTGATCAGACTGACTTATACACTACAGGAATATGGCCAACTGAATACCTAGAGTCAGTACCTTAACATATCAAATGAATGCACCTCTTCCTGATGTAAACAGAGATGATGATCAACCATTTTCTATAGAACCAAACAGTTTTCAGGCAGCAACTTCTGAGCCAGATTAAAGTCCCTTATCAGGAATTTCAGGCTTCCCTGTGTCTTTTGAAACCAGCTATGATATCAGTTTTTGACTCTGATAGATTATTATAAAGTTGAGGAAAAACTGTATGTGAAGGAGTTATTCCACTGTTATTCCCACAGCTTTGCTGGAAATGGGAAACAGTATTAACAGTCTGTGGTGCTTTAAATGGTTCTTGTGCAAGTCTATCCAGAGAGATTCCCTGCACCTGGAATGGCAGTGTATCCTTGACATCAGTGAACATTCTCCACCTACATATAAAGTTCAGCAGAGCAATTAAAACATCTACCTGCTGTTAGTTATAAAGAAGGTTAAAAACTCCTTAAAATCGTTTCCAGTTAGCCAAAAATTATTTTGATTGCTCCTTTATTTTGGTCTAGATAGATATCTAACTCAATAGGCTGCTGGAGTGAGAAAATATCAACTACCAAATGATAATAGGGATGCTGACACCTCAAAAATAAGAAGAGCTAAAGATTATTCTTAAGACTTCTTATCCTTAGCATATAGAGACAAGATCTATCATGTCAGCCTACCTCATAAAGGAGGGAAAATATTCCAAAACTTCATAACATGGATCTTCAATGAAAATGAAACCCCAAACAATTCTAGCGAAGAATTTGCAAAAGCTGGCTACAACCAGAAAAGTCCCTAAAGGAGGAATTTTAGTTTCCATCCTAGATCAAATTATTGTGGGAGAATCATATGAATGCCAAATATTCAATATAGTAATCCATAATATTTTAAAGCCATCCTTCAATAACTTCTAACTCTATGAAGGTTTTATATCTTTTGGCAGGTCATTAATGAATTTTTCTTTTAGAAGGTGCTTGTGGAACACTGAACTGGTGTCTCTACTAGGAAATTCTAAGCAGAAACACAAAACTACCTTATCTTAAACATAGCCTAGCTGCAAAGCAGAGGCTCAGTTACTCATTTCCAAATGGCTACGTGCTTTCTGGTAGTTCAGTTCTCGGTCACAGAAGCCTCCATACCAAAACTGAAGTAATTACAACTGCTACAATTTTTTAGGTCACATTTAGTATCCTCTAGGTGCCAAAAACCCAACCAACCAAACAAAACCCCCACTGAAAATAAACAAACAAACAAACACAAACTCAAAAATAACTACAGGAAAGCTTTGCTTTCTAATCTTCATTTAATCTGGTAACAAATAGAACTGGAGGTCTGCTATATTTTGCATACCTGTGTTCTCTGGTCTTGAGCTACATCTGTAAACTGCCTGCTCTTACTGAGTGCCTTCATCAGCCAACAATTCATCTTAATTAAGGGCTGCCCCTGACCTGCCACCTCCCCAGAACTGGCTGCAGTGATAGCTGTCTCAACTCTTTGCTGTGCCAAAATGCACCTTCATTGCCTGAAATGCACTGCAAACCTCAGCAGTCACAACCCCAACAGTAAAAAAAAAAGGAGGCACAGGAATTCTCAAATATTCCTCACAACTTACAGCAGCCAAGAACAAAGTGATCTATTTGTGCTACAGATTATTGCACTGCTGATTAACCCTCAATAGCAGTGACTCATTTTAGTGTGGCTTGTCAGTCTAAAACTGACAGGGTCACCACAGCAGCATGATTTTAGTCACCCTTACAGGTGGAAAGGAAGCAGAGGAGAACTTGCAAGCATCAGTGCAGCTGGCAAAAGAAGTAAGAAAAGTGTTCGAACATATCACTTTGTTACATACAAGCAATTTGCAATGAAAATAAATAATACCCTGATCACAACTTCAATTCAGCATTATGGCCTAGGAACGGCCATGAGTTAAAAAAGTTCTCACATAACCTGAAAGACTAAAATTAATCTAAAATTTCCACAAAAAAGCTGTAAATCACCTATGTTCTGAGCTGTGCTATGCATAGCAATTCCCAACTTTCCTAGGAGACAAGCCATTGACCAAAAGGCTAATTGAGGCACCAAAACCAAGCTGGCTGATTACCTGCTCCTTCACCCATTCATCCCAAGGAGTCTCCCTCATGTGTTGTACACACCATATAGGATCGTGCCCTTAAGCAATCCAGAGTAAATTTACCATAGCCACCATGATGTATCAGAAAAATTGTCTGCTAAGGTTGATAAATCAGTCAATTACCTGCTTCCTTGACTTTTAGTCTTGTGTAAATGTTTTCAACGTGACATTAGCAATACCTATAAGAAGATGACCCGCACATTGCCAAAACCAACTATTTAAATTACCAGCAAATCCTTAATTACTATAAACAAGATTACAACAGGCTTGTTTAAAAAAGGTTTCTAAATACTAAAGTGATAGCTCCAGAAAATAATCTCCCTTGCTGCCATTATTTGAGGCTGCTGGTTCCACATTGGAACTTCCAACTCTGGCTCTGTGTGGGACCCTCAGAGCAACCTCAGCCCAACTGAACCCCACAGCAAGAGCAGCTGCTGTCTCTCCATCACTGCTCCTTGCCTGGCTGAGCACAAACACAGAGCAGGAGGTTCCCAGTCTCCTCAACTCCTCCTATGAGGTCTAAACCACCTTTCTCCCCAAGCCATGCACTCCCCCCATATCTATAAAATAGGGAGAAGTCTTTAACATACAGAGGAAGGTAAAGACAAGCAAATACTACTGAAGCACTGCAATTACTGATTTCATCTTCAAGGCAGAGCTGCTTCAGTGCCCCTGGTGGGTATCTAAAGAACTGTCCAATTCTCACAGGTGGCACAAGAGCTTCAAAAATCTACAGGCCATGGTCCTTGCCAGTGAGCTAATTCGGGCTAAAACTGGAATATTAAACCTATGGCAAGGTAGATGCACCTGATCTGAGGTAAAATTTCCCTTTCCATACCTCCTCTCTCACTGGCAATAGCAAGAGATTCCCAGAACAGGAGAATGAAAAATAGCTAATGCACAGATACTGAAACCAAAAGAACAACTATATGTATCATTCTTCTTCCTCTACCCACAGAAGTTATCAAACACAATGAACTGTGCAATAGAACTGGTTTCCCGTATCTCTTCAAATCTTGAAACTGAGAGGTGACAAACTGTGACCAGGGTTTGTACAGGGACTGACTGATGTAAGCCTAGCACAGCTCTGAGACTTGAGGAAAACTCTGTTAGAAGTTTTCAGCAGCACTCCAAAACACACAGCAGCATCCAGAACACATCTAGTCATTTAAAGGAGCATGTTTTCCAACTTTTCCCCACTGACCTCTGCTCCAAAGAGGGACAACTGCTCTATAGGTGCATGATCTCAATGACTTACCTCAGCTTCCTCAAGAAACTACTAAGTGTGTCTTTCCTACAGGACCTAACTAGAAAACAGGCCCCTTTTTAGTTGGAAACTATTTTTTTTTTTTTATTTTTGGTCATATGTGCCTAGGACAGCAGGCTAACTCCCTGGCTTGTACTCCTATGTATTGTACATAACCAAGAAAGATGGAAGAAACAGAATTTCCTTGTCTCTCATGCACAAGGTAATCTTTCAGACCACTTTCTTATGTCTTACTGCTACCACAGAAAATAGAAATTCAGGAGCCATCCAGCTGAAAGAGTAATCAGAAGTCCTACAGAAGAACATGGTATTTCTGATCTGCCTTCTCCATAACTACTGTCTCTAATTTCCTAAGCCAGGCCAAAAATGTCAGGGATGATACGAATGGCAACCTTTACTTTTCCTCTCCTCTCTAGTGCTTAAAGGCATGTAGTATCTTCTCTTGAACCAGCTCCAAATAACTTCTCTTTCTATTAACTTCTGAAACCACCAATAGCACTCAGGGTGTGACACTGATAAAGTACTGCTATTGCCAAAATGAAAAATGGCTATTTCTTTCTCTACTTTCCCACCTTTTCCTGACCAATCTTCTTCAGCTGGCATAGAAAGCTTATCATAAATACTGACTAGCAAAGGGTGAAAAAGAGAAGAATTATCAGTGATAAAAGCAGTAATAACACAAGTGTTTTTGGAGAAAGAGAAAAATAAGAAAAATAGATTTCATTGGTGTATTATTACTATACAAGGATTAAAGCTGAAAAAAGCCATGTGTGAAGCTCTGCCAATAGGTGTGAAGATTCTCTAAAGAAAACTTCCTGTTGTGAGCCACAAGGAAAAAACAAGCACTCAAAAAGAGAGATCTAATGTCTGTATACTATCTTGCTGAGCCTCCAAACATCCCCACAACCATCATATGCCCCAACAGCTCTGTCATTGCAATCTAGAACTCTTGGATCCAAAACTGTTTAAGGAACACAGTTACAGCTTACAGAACTAGTAAAGCAGCAAGAGAAAAAAAATCTTGCTTGCTGAAGGGAGGTTTTCATCTCCCAGGCACAAGGTTAACCCAGGTAGCTTCTGGGGAAGGCAGAAGAACATATCCTCTCTATCTGTCTCTTTATTGCTGCAGGTATCTGGCTGGCTGCCCTTCATAGGAAGGACATACCGGAGTTTGAAAAACCATCAAAGTACTGCTTGTGTTTGCCTACCTTGATGAGATGATGTGCTGTTGTACATCCTGACCTATGCCTACTTTGACTTTTTTGGTTAGGTCTTTATTTCCTTCTCTGAACATGAATAAGACATCTCAATTTCCCAACAATCCCTGTGGCATCCTGGCAAAAGCAGTTCATTCCACTCAATTCAGAGGAATATTTACCACTTCACATTCAATAATCCCAACACTTCTGTCTGATTTACGTGCAGGGCCAGGTTCTCCCCTGTGAGATATGTGGGTATTTGGCAAACGAGGAACACAGCACAAGCTCTGATTGTCCCTTGTGTTTTCTAACCTCAACCCGGAGATCAGCTTAGTAGCAGCAGCTGGAAATGACTCTTAACTAGCAGCAAGTAGATCAGAATGCATTCCAGCTGTAGTTTCATCTCTAACCCTTCCCATCTCTGATTCACAGCCTATTCCAAGCTGCAGTGATATGAAGATGTATGAAATAATAGGATTATTCCCCTCCTAGAAGCATCCTCATGCAATAAGAATCCCCATCTGGGGACCAAGGCAACTTCCGTAACATTTGCATCACCCTAGCACTACAAGAGAAATCAGAGGAAGGCTGCAAAGATGGCCTATTCCTGATAATAAACATTAAGTTCAATTTTAAAAATAATGTTAAGATGACTGAAGTCATCTTTAATTATTCTAAATAGTGAAGTCAGAAAGGCAGCAACAACAAATATTGTGAGCTTTCTTTCCCTTTTACTAATATACAGAAAGAGAAAAACCCACATTAAACCCTCAAAACATTGACTCTTAGAAAAGGACTTTTAAAAAACATGAAATTGTTGCTTTAGAACACATTCATTAAAGATGTTCAAGGGATCAATAAAGTAAAAGAAACAACAAAGTCAGCTAGAAATCCCTGTCATCTTAATATGCAGGTGGCAATAAACAGAACATGGGAAGCCTCAGATCAAGGTGCTACAGTGCCTGTAATTACTCCTACTGTGCTCACAACCCCTATCAAGGGGTCACAAAGCAAAGGGAGGAGCTCACAAACTGTGCAGATGGCAATATTCAACCACAGCAGGTGACAGCTACCAGAGTACCTGCTTTAACAAAAAATCCCTTTTCATTTTAACTAGTTGCTGTTTATTTTTGCTATAAGCAAGTTCTCCTGCTCAATTTCTGGTAAATAATGGGCTTCTCATTTCCCATTTTACCCTGCCCCATTACTCACCTGAGGTGTTTTGTTCTCATTAGCCTTCCAACAGGTTCAGAAACAAAAACTTTAGATTTCAGATACTGAAATTATTCCCTCCTGTACATGTCACAGGAATCTAGTTGCCTATAATTTAATATTTTCCTCTCTCCCAAAGTCAGATTAAAACATGGCAAATCATATTCCTTGAGTTTCTAATTCCTCCCACAAGGATGATATTATGGTAACGTATCTAAGAGAAGTTTCAAGAAGTGTTTGTTTTGTCGTGCTGTGTTTGCTACCAAAGACAGCTGCTTTCTCTGTCCCTGAGAGGATTGCTTGGGTTAACAAGCAAAGCCAAATAAGTGAGGATTAGGAAGCTACTCATAGTGGTAGGAGAGCACACAGCAGCAGACCACGTGGAATAGGCACTGCTCACTCCCAGACACATGGTCCTATGCACTATACCTCAGCTTTCAACCTTCATTCAGAGGACACATAATTAATGTGCAAGCACTCAATTAGAAGTGGACATCCCTCAAACCTTATCTTATTTTGAAGGAACTTAGGATTCTATGGCAAGCTCCCAGCATAAGAAACTGCTGCTATGGCTACTTAGGGCACAGACACAGCAGAAATGACAGCAACCTGCTTTGACACTGCCTAAAAATCCACCTAAAATTTTGATAAAGAGCAACAACTAGAATTGAAGAGGAAGTTTCACCCCCATGTCCAATCCCTTCCTGGCTTTTTCTGCTGAACAACCAAACAGGTGTGACAGTGGTAGTGGAATTTGATTTTATTTTTCCAAAGCACATTTCTTGGCTGCGAACTCTGTGGGCTTCACCAACAACTTTTACACTGGCCAGTAAAAGCCTTCAAAGACAACAACCCTGATTCTCCTGGGAGCGTGTCCATGCTAAATAATAGCAGTGCTATGTGGCGATATCTGAGCCAGCTGGAGTATACCCACAAGTAGTAGAGCTGAATTAACCTGGGCACACTGCTGTGATAACAGCCTCCTGTACACAAGGCAGCCTATTTAGAGCTTGCTTTGTTATCTCAGCATGGCACAGCACTGTGCAGGAAGACAATATAAACAATTATGATGAAGCCTATTTAGGTCTTACGGGCAATATTCAAGTACCTCAAGGTGGGCAGAAGAGCTCCCTTCTGAGTTATTCACTGTGCAAAGAACTCCCTTTGGCAACGCAGAATTGACAAAAGGATTATGTCAGCCTTTCCTTTCCAGAACGAGGAGCAAGGTGAGAGCCTGGGGGCAGCAGAAATTGGAGAAGCTCTAGGCTGTTATGCTTTGGTGCCTGAGAAGGGCTCCTCGTGGGCTCGAAGTCACAAAAACAGAGGTAGGTAAGAGGAAGTTCTGATCCAAACATATAAAGAAATAGGTCCTCAGTCATTAGTTGCCAGATCTAGATTTGGCACAGTGGCTTATAAAGGGAGAGACTCTGGCTGTGCTTCAGGAAAGCACGCAAACACAACTACACCACCAGCTGCTGTCTAAATACACTTGTCTGCCACTCTCTCTGTTCCTTACTTTGCACTCTGGATAATGATCATCTAGTTGAGGAAGATCTGTTCATATTTTAATTTTTGAGATGAGTAATTATTTGTCCTACTACACAAATCAAAGTGAAGTTTAGAAGCCTGCAAAGAATTTGTGTTCATTAAAGTCACACATGAAGATTATTCATTAAGCTAAATACACACCTAGTAAAACCAGCAGTTCTTTTAATGTGTTTTTCTAAAAATTACTTGCCCTGATACAAAATCTAACAGGCGCCAAGTTCAGGACATGTCCAAAACATTTGTTCAAAATAAGAAGTTGTAATTTTAAAGCAAGCTGGTGCTAAATCTTTTCCCTCTCAGAAACTTTCAGATAAAACTTGAGACCATGCAGGAAAGAATTCTTTGCGCCTGCATAGAAAGCCTTGCAACAGGGGAAAACCTCATCCAAGCTGCAAACCCCAGATGAGGGCCAGTAGAGCTACAAACCCTTCTTGAGGAAGGGAACCCTTAGAGTAGGGCCATGCAGAATTCAAAGGGATGATGACAGTAGCTTGGCTTTGAATTGCTTCAAAAATGTTATTTCTACCCTAGTGAGAGCATCCCAAACAAAAGAAACAAAACAGTGCAGATGTTTGGAACCTAATTTCATCTGCTGGAACTGCTGATTATACCAGTAATTACAAGACCACCACCACTTGGTAATCCTTTAATTTTTAACGGGATTTATTCTAAACTCAGTCTTGCATGCAACCTTCTCTCTCCTGGTCTGCTGTGCTACCAGCACTACTCACTCTTTCCCCTCTGCTCTCAATCCTGTTGTCTAACTACCGAAAAGAATGAGAGAAAGGGCTATTTATGCAGCCCAGTTTTTCTCTCTTTATTGAATGTTTCTCAGAAAAAAACCCCAAACATGACTTTTGTGTCATTTCAAATTACCCGAACTCAGACTCTGGGAGAACTCTTAACTTGCAAAATGGAACAGCCTTATCTTAGTGTTAGGCTTAACTTGGAACTCTAATACTCAGTATAATTACACCACAAACAAGGAAATTCCTTGAAAGACAGGAGAAATTTCAAGGACTAGAGCTAGCTCCAAAGCTGTCTGGTTTAGACAGGACATTCAAAATATTTGGTGTCTAGACCAAGAAGGATACTAAGCAAGGAAAAGAGAAATTGTCTTTGGGAGCATAACATTACTACAAAGGTGACTAAGTCTGGAAAAAAAAAAAAGAAAACCTGAAAGACAAGCTTTCAAGTGAGCTTATGGATACAAATTGCTGAATCCTTCACTGCAGTAGCCAGAACACAGTATGTAAGTGCAGCATTGATGCTGTCTGTACTCTATAGCATGAAGTATGGGTCTGAGTCTTATTATTTAACTACATTTTAAAAAGAAAATCCCTGGAGAAAGGGATACTATCCACCTTTTTGAAGGTTTATTTTTTTCCTTTAGCACAATATAATTTATTATTCTTCATGCTCATATCAATACATAGCATGTATTGCTCACAGAAAACACTTAAGGTAGAACAAAAAAAAAATTTACTTTGGGGGGGCAAAAAGAGAGAGGAAGAAAACTCCCCCATCCCCATGAAAACTGGATTCTGTTACATACTGCTGGCTACTGTGCAGTCCAGGTATTTTGCATATTATTATTTCTTAAAGGCACATGGTACTTTAGCCGCCAAACATCCTGGAGGGATTTGTATGCATAAACCCAAATGATATAAATTGTGTACCATGAATAGCAAAGTAGGCAACAAAAAACTAGGAAAAAACCCCAAAATGTTATTTAGAAGATATACTTTTAAAGGACTCCAGTCATGCTTGAAAACACTGCAATAGTAAAAAGAGTCCAGACACAATCCATATCAGCTCTCTCTAACAATCTAAACTCATGTCTATATTATGATTTCTTTGCAATGTGAAAGGGGAAAGAAGTCCTCTATACAGTGCTTCATGACAAATCACATGCCTTGTGAAGCTTCATGTTAGAAACCCTTTTAACTTCCAAAAAGTCCTCTTTTGTAGGTCATGCTCTCATTATCTTGCTCTGGGATCTGGTCTGATTAAATTATAGGAAATTACTAATACTTCACTTTGAACAGCCAGCTCCTCCTGGCTCCTCTTCTTCCTTCTTTTTTTTTTTTAAACTTACTTCCTCCTACTCCTGCCTTCTTACATATGAAAAAGACAACAATCACTCTGCTACAAAGATTAAGTCATGCTCATTTTTCATCCATTTTAAAAGTAAAGAAGCATTCTGTCTGCATGCTCTTACATTTCCCATTCCACTGCTCTCCCTGCCGGTTGTCCTGTTTGGTCAACTATAAATTTTGCAGTTTTGTTCTAAACCTTTGGCACCCCTACCCTCTCTAAAATCTCACTCATAATATCCTAAAGACTTAATTAGCTAAACGAACACAACACTGACTCTTTGGTAGCACAATCTATACTCCAGTGTGATTTATCCATATTTTGTACCATCAGACAACGCTAAGACATAGCCTACCATTGATGTGCTTGAGACATTTATCACTGAATGATCCTGTAAAAGTGACTTAGTTTGCATAACCAAAAAAAAAGAAAGAAAAGGAAAAAAAACAAAAAACAACAAACAAACAAACAAAAACCCCAAAAGCATACAAATTTAAAGAGCCAGACTTTACATGTCAGAAAGTGTCCCCATAAAGGCAGAAGGTATTTTTGAAGTCTGTGAAGACCCCACTAGCACAAGTGGGACAAAATGAAAGAAGTGTTTTCAGATGGAATGACGGGGCTGTTACTCAATCCACCAAAAGGCTGCTTAATTGAGAAGTCCATTACAGCACCACCAGGACAACCGTAATGAGAGCATTGAAGTTATTAACCTCATCATACCAAGAATAATAATTTTCCCTGTGTGGATCCTCTTGTGGACTATGTGCTATATCAAGATCCCTGCAGTGGTAAGAGGTCAAAAATAGTAAACATGTTAGAAGAATAAATAAAACATGCTAGAAGAATAAATAAAAGCTTCTCCTTATACATGCAATGTGTGCTACTAAAGTAATAAACTCATCTCAAAGAGAAAGATTCCTGTTCCTGGCAAAAATGTTTTGTCTTGGAGGCAACTCTTAAATACCAAATAGCAGCAAAAGCACACCTGACATTGGGAAGTCTTTTGAAAAACCCAATGCATCCTCTCTTGCTATCAGAAAGGATCAGATGAAGCAAGCTGCAGAAATAGAAATGAAGGAAGCTCTAAATCACTGTTAATTTACTTGTTTGACAGCATTTTTTTCTTCTGATGATATAATCGAGCAATAAAGACACAATATAATAAAAACCTTCACAGAGTTCAAGTGTTTTTTTACTGTCAAGAAACAGTGACAGCTGAAGACTTAAACACAGTATCTGGAACATCCAACACTGTACCTGACTGTGAAAGGAAGAAAAGTTACATCCACTCATAGTCAGATATCCAGCTTTTGATATGGAAACTAATATTGTATCAATTCTGCATCTCCTCCTTTAACAAAACAAACGCAACAGAAACCGCCACTGCAGTTTGTCCTGCATTGAAAACATTCCTCAGGAACTAGCAGCAGTTCAAACTTCTCAATGTAGCATTTAATTCTGCCTGAGAGTCTGTAATAAATGCAAGCTTTGAATAAATGGAATTGTGGCATTCATTCGCAAATTGCACTGCTGACAAACCTCCGAGACAGAACCAAACCCCAAGGAGTATCGATTGCTGCACTTAAGGCGATGTAGTGCTCTAGATCTTAAACATTTGCTCGAGTGCCTGAAGACTTCCCAAAACTTTTACTTTTCAGGCTGAGCTCTTCCGAGTCACATCGAGCAATTCAGAGGTAGCAGACTTTCAGGAATCCTCAGTAAAGAAAACAACAGCCCGAGGTAGACTGGAAAGCAAGGCAACAAGAAGAAAGACAGGGTTGTGTTTACACATATATATTTTAAAGATTCTTATGCTGAGTAAATGGGAAACAAACATCTAACTGCTAGAGTAGCTGAAAGGGAAAAAAAACAAACCTCCTAACACATACACACAGAAAAAAGCAAAATTCCTTAAAACATTCCAGTGGAAATGAATTGACTTGTCCAAGTTAGCCATATCCAAATGTAATATATACACAAATGTACAGGAGAAAAATTTAAGTTATAGACTTATAGCCATTGTAAACCAAGTCCACACTGCTACAGTATTTCATTTGGGTATGAATGAGCCTCTGTCTATCCAGGAACTTCTAAAATCCTTTCCTCATTCATTTATACCCTAAATTAAGAAGGATGCACTTCCTTTTGTGTTTCAGAGAATGTGATTGAAGACATTCTGCTGGCATCTATCACTAAACAGTTCCCCGAACCTGACTTCTTTGGACACAAAACCTCCACTTTACAATACATGTATGTGCTGAAGTCTCAGAGGGCCCATCCATCTGACTGAACCCTGAGGTTCATCCTGCTCTGAGCAGGAGGCTAGGCCACATGACCTGCAAAGGACCCTTCCAAAGTAAATTATGTTGTAAACAACTCCAGTGACTGAAAGTTCAACCTTAACTCTGTCATTTTAAGCAGATGCCACCCAAACACACTATTTTTTCATCTAATAATATCAATCCTTCTCTTCCTTCAAACACTGCTCCCTTGGAACTGAATTAAACTCTTGCAGCAGCCTGGGACATCTCCAGCAAAGTCTTGTACAGAAAACTTCACCATTGCATGTTTTTTGGCAGTGCGGTCTTCTCAAGGGAAACTACCAGCAAATGTAGGTGAGTCCAGTGGAGTCGGTGGGCAGAAGTATAAAATCAGGGTGCTAGTCAGCAGTGACAACAATCCTCAGATGCCCTGCAGGGTACCTAACAATTTATGAGGAATTAATTAAGGCCTAGAAACCCTGAGAACCCAGCTTCCTACCCAAGCTGTACCAGAGCGGACAAGGGCTCCCCCCACGCTAAGTTACATTTGCTCAGTTACACTGTAACACTCACAAATTAGTCTGTGTATCGACATGTGACTATTTATTTGCAAACAATTGCAACAGAATCCAAAGTATCCCAGGGAGGTCCGATAGGATGCTACATCACTTAGGTGTCCTGGAGAGCATCCATGCACCAGCAACAACCTGTAACCTGACTTGGGAGTCAATCACTGCATGATGCCTCAGTGGGGCAGAGTCAAGGTTGGGCATTGCAACTGAGAGCTTCTTTTGGGATACACGTGGGGCACTTCACATTCTTCTGTCACCATTAATGCCTCAAAATGAAATACACCCTATGTCCCGCTAAGAAGTGTATTGCTAAGACCAGCGAGAATCAGAGAATAAAAACGTTTTTTCCACTGAGTACCCATTAAAGCAACATGTTGCTTAAAAAAAACCCCAACCAATCAAAAAACCCACCCTAACCAAATCACTATTTACATCATCTGCACACTGAATTTCAAGGTATTTTCTCAATCTAGAACACTATTATTCTGAGTTATCCAAAGTATTATTACTATTGTCAGATAATAGCTTTTGATCCAGTCAATCTAGTTGCAAAAGAAATTAAAATAAATAAATCCCACAGAAAGGTAGCATTCGTGTGGGACATATGATGACCTTTCACACACCAGGAGGAAAAAACCTCCTCCCATGAACTGAACTAAAAAAATTAATCCGAGAGAAGTGCAAATTAGGCCGTGTATTTAAAAAAAATTAAAAAAAAAATAAAAAAAAAAATTAAAAAAAAAAAGGGAAAAAAAATCAAAATAATAACACACGCCGAACTCTATCTGAACAATGAAGGCGATTGTTCCTCGGCCCAGAAGGGGCCGTGACTTCCCCCGGCGCGGCGGTCAGAAGGTCGGGGCCGCGGGCGGCCTCAGCCGCAACCCGGAGGCGGGGGCAGCGCAGGGCCGGGCCCGGCGGAGCCGCGCCGAGCCGAGCCGAGCCGAGCCCCCGCCACCGCGCTCGGCAGCGCCCGGCCGAGCTAAGATGGAGCCCAGGTTTGATGTCAGCCCCAGGGGCGGGCGGAGGGCAGCGCGCCGGGGCGGGGGCGAGGGCAAGGTCAGCCGCCAGCCCGGCGCGGCCCCGCCGCCTCCGCCCGCCCCGGGAGCCCCGCGGGGCTTCTGCCGGGCCGGGCCCCCCCGGCCGCCCCCCGGAACGCCCCTGGGCGGCCGCGCACGGCCCTGCGCGCCCCGGCTTGGCCCCTGCCCGGCCCCTGCCCCCGCCCGCCGCGCCGGGCCCGGGGCGCTGCAGAGGCGGGCGCCGCGCTCCCGCCGCCCCCCCGAGCCGAGCCCGGCCACGCTCTGCGGGAGGAACCGGGGCTGCCGGCTCCTCTCCTCCGGCGGGCGGACCGCCAAAGGGCTCTGCGGGGGCAAACGGCAAGAGGAAGGGAAGGGCGGAGGGAAACCCTCTAAACCGACCTCAAACATCAACGCCCCCCGAGGCAAAGCCCACCACAACTCAAGCCCTTGCCTCGAGTTGGCAAGAAAGGAAAAGGGGAGACAAATCTCGGCGGGCTGCAAGTGCTTTCCCCCCGCCCCCAGCGCCCACATCCCCCATCCCGGCCCGTGTGCCGGTGCGGGAAGGACGCGGGGAGCGCTGCCCCAGCCCCTCCGCCCGCAGAGCGAAGCGGGGGCCGGGCCGCGCTCCGCCCGCAGCGGCGCCCCGCGGGCAGGGGCAGGAGCCGCCCCGGTGAACTCCCGGTGACCGAGCCCGGCTCCGGCACCGGCGGCTCAGCCCTCATCCTGCCCCGAGCTCGGCGCGCAGGGGCGGCGGGCACGCTCCGAGCAGATGTGTCGGGGACAGACAAATGACCCCTCCATCCGCCCCACGCTCTCCTTAAACCAGCCCTGGGGCCATGCAGGGGCAGGGTATTTTTAGGTCCCTTCCCCTCCTCTCCGCCTCCCTCTCAATAGCTGCCGAGCGTTGAATACAAGGAGAGAGGGGGAGAGGGAGCGGGAGAAAAGTTAACTGTTTTGCAAAGAGGGGAGAAAACAGGCGGGGAGGGGGGAGGGAGCGCTCAGGAACAGGGCAGGGTGAGCCGTGTCAGGGGATGTGTGTGTGTGTGTGTGTGTGTGTGTGCGTGTGAGCGCAGTGGGTGCCCGCGGGCGGAGATCGGATGCACTTTAGCCCTGTGCTCTGCTGCTCTCGTCTGGGGCAGCGCCGCCGAAGCCTGAGTCTCGCCTGGCTCGCCTGACCCTTCATTTCACTGCGGCCAGGAGGAGCCCGGAGCCCGCCGCCGCCTCCTCTCCCTGCTCTGCAGGGACCTCGCCTGCCACGGTCTGCCTCCCCGCCGCCCCCTCCCACGCCGCCGCCGGCGGCCACGGCCCCCTCGGGGGTGGCCCTGGGGTCGGTGTGGGGTGCCCCGCCGGCCCCCTCCGCTGCCGCTGCCCGCCTACCCCCCGCTCCCGGGCCGCCCAGCCCCGCCGCAACCTTTAGCCGGGGACAGACCTCTCGGCTGGTTCCGCACAAGACGCCAGCAGCCGCTTCCCCTCTCGCCGCCCTCCCCTCCCGTGCTTAGCCCCCCTCCCCACCCCAATAAAACAGACCCCCCCTCCCTCCGGCCCCAAAGAGAAACCCACACCGCCCCCCCCTCCGCCCCCCCACCCCCCCCTCAGCACAAATGCACAATCACGGGCGAGGGGAGGGAGAGGGAGGAAAGGGCGAGAGACGCGAAGAAAGAAGGGGGGAAAGGAGAGAGAGGAAAAATTAAAAGGGCACAAGGCTGTTCATCACCAACATGGCTGCCTTAGCTCAGACCTAAAAGAGGAATAACCCAGGCTGTGTCTTTGTCAGTTTCACCTCTGTAACCCTAAACTAATACACGAAACGACGGAGGCGGCTGCAGAGGGGAAGGAGACGGGGAGAGGAGGAAGGAGAAAATGGCAAAAAGAGGGGGCACTTACGTGAAGAGAGGCGCTTGGGCTGCTCCTGCTTCCTCCTGGGCATTTTCCCCCTTTTTTCACATTCTCCTCCTTGGTTTAACGGGAGATCAAATAAGACCGGGAGGGGGGGACACGGACAGGCACAAAGCCGGGGCCCCCGGGGGAGCTGCTAACCGGGGCGGGTTTTCCCTCTTCGCCGGGGGAAAGGGGGCTTGAAGCCGGCTTTTTCGGAGCCACCGCGAAGGGCTCCCTCTCCCCCTCTCGCTTTCTTTTCCTCTCCCCCCCGCCCCCCACCCCCCCACCCCCCCGCAACCCGGTCGTGCACCTGGCTTGTCCCCGGTCGCAGTATCCCTCAGCGGCCGGGGATGTGTTCCCGGCGGGCGGGCGGGCGCCGGGCGCCGTGCCGGGGTGAGGCTGGCTCGGCGGTGCCGAGGGCTGCGCCCCGCGCTCCTCCCGGCCCCTAACTAACACTAACGCCGGGATCAAAGGGCAGCGGCGGCGGCGGCGCTCCCGGCGCGCCCACGGGCGGGCAGGGACACCGCACACACCCCCGCACAGCCCCGGCGGGCGGGCACACGCACAGACACACGCACAGACACACGCGCGCCCCGCTGGAGCACAGGGGACGGTGCCCCCGCTCCCCGCGGGCTCCGGGCGCGGCGCTGCGCGGCGGCGGAGGATGCGCTGCCCCGCTCCTGCACCCGCTGCTAAGCCGCTCTTAAAAAAAAAAAAAAATTAAAAAATTTTTTAAAAAAATTTAAAAAATTAAAAATAAAGAGAAGGTGTGTGTGTGTGTGAATTTGTGGGTCTCGACCATTCGCACTGTAATCCCCTCGTTTGTGGTGGGAATGAAAATAATAACTTTTTTTTTTTTTTTTTTTTTAATTAAGGCGTTTTGTCTTCCTGTGTTAGAAAAGCAAAATCGTGGTGATGCACAGCTAACCCCATAGATTTTCTCGGATGTGCTCAGCTATCCCTTTACAAAGCACAGGGGCCGAAGGGCTTTATGCAGCTGAACTTCGGTGTGGGAGGGAGAAGCTGCTTTATACACAGCTCCCTCCAGGCCAAAACAAGCACCCAAAATAAGCCAGAAAGAAAGGTGGGCAAGTTGGTATTCTGACAATTTCTAGTGCAGGTTTTAAAAAGTGGAAAGATTACAAGCAGCATGAAAATCACAACTCCTTGAGAGTGTGTATGTGTGTGTAGGGGGGAGGAAATCAAGATTAGGTCACCCCTAATGGTTGATTTAACTGCTACATGATACTTCTATAGTGCACACAGCAATCTGGACTTCTGAAATTTACTTTTTTTTTTTTTTTTTTCCCTGCTGTAATGCAGGTATATGAAGCTTTATCCTGAAGCAATTCCAGTGTGCATTATGAAGCCAGGATAGCAGCTTTCATTAACTGATATATACTCTCATTACTTCACAAATCACACATCTTTCTTCAAAGACAGACATGAAGGTGGGGGAAAAAAATAGAAGAGGGATTGGGTCTCACTAAAGCACAAAAGATACTCCGTGAAAGAAGTGCTCTCTTTGTGACTTGCAGTCATTTGGATAAAAGTTCACACAGAGGTTGTTAATGATTTAAACTCCAAAACCTGTTACTACAATTGAAGTAAAATTATTTGAAGCATGGTTGTTTCATATAGCTCCCTCTTTGTGTAAGAAAACTTTGAACTTAGCAGAATACATAATCAAAATCGTGAGTCAGATGTTGCAAAAATAAAAATACGCATTATTCTAGCATGTATACCTGTTAGAATTTTTTGGCTTTTGACAACCTGACTCATCATTTTATCACAGTATTTTTCATCCTAACTTCAAGTTTTAAAAAAACCAGCTGCCTAGGAAAACACAAAACACTAAATCTGCAACCTAAATATTTTTAAACAGTAAATTTAAACTCTTAATCACCTCAATTTAGAATGGCTTCACCTAACCTTATACCCATTTTACAGCCACAATAAGACTTTCAGAAGGAAAATAAAATCTAAATAGTATTTCAAAGATTATATATATGATAATCTCAGGTTCACTACCATGCCTATGCAATTCTGAGTTTCAAAGCCACACATACAGGGTACACATCTACCAAGGCAAAACAAATTCCTCCTGGCTTCAGCAGGTTTATCATTTCACAATACAGCTAAAATACTTCATTTTCATGGAGAGATTTATTTTTAATCCAGAGGTAAAGCCAAAGTGTGTACCTGTTGGTACTGGAGATTTCTGGGGGTAGGGATAAGCCCAAACAGATGCCTTACACTTACTCATGACCAAGAGTACCAGAGACAGAATTCCCTCAGAATAGACAGGTCCTGTCTTTTCCCTCAGTTCTCCAGTTTATACTCATTTTTGGAGATTTCCACCACATTAGTAGTGATAACCAAAAATATGAGGCATTCTTCACTGCTGCTCACAAACCTCAACTTCGACATGCTTGGGACTAGCAGCAGAACTTTGTTCACTCTAGGAGTTGAAGTGCTAGACCCGCTTACTTCTTTTTTTTTTATACATTCTAATGGCAACTGTGTTGAACTAAACCAGCTTTGTGAGCGGGGACTCAGCGATCCTGTCTGTGCAGGAGGCCACAAAGTAGCCATTTCAGAGAGGGAAAGAGGGCTGGCTCTGTGCTATGATCCACCACCACTGTGGCAGCCCTTCCCCAGGTGCTCTAGGAGAACAGGACACAGGAAATACTGTGTTCTTCACTATCACTCTTTCCACCCTCTATTCCTCATGCATTTCTGGCATAAATTAATGTTGACATTGTCAGCATTAATTTACAATGTGCTGTGCAGGTTTTTTTCCCCTCCATCATTTGAAACCCCCTTTAGGGGAGTTGAGGTGGCTGCAGCAAAAAGGCACCACGGGAGCACAGCTCTCTGAAAGGGCCATGGGGACTGGCACACAGCAGAGCAGCATTAAATCTCTCTGAGGGTGACCTTGGCTTCCATAGACATCTTGCACAGTTTTCCTAGGAGTTTAGTGGGCCAAGCCTTAAGCGTGCTCTGCAGTGAAAGAAATCCCAATGCTCGAATGAATTATCAGAGAGAAACTTTATATACTCTAGCTTTGAAGAGTTTCTAGCCCCACACCTGGAAACGCTCTCTTTGGGAACAACTTAGTTTCTCATCTCTATCCTGGCTAAGTGCATTACTCCAGATCTTGTTCTAGTCAACACATAGTACCGAGCCTTTCCACTGAAACCACAGGTACATCAGTCCTCAATACCCACTATTTTACACACTGATTTAAGGAAGGTGACTAAGGGCATAATGCCATTTTAGAAATAATCTCTCATAATGTGTTTGGTGGTATAGCACAAAAAGAAAAACTTAAGTCAGCTGACCACACTTTTGAACATTTTTAGTCCAAACACAAGAAAATACTTGCAAGTCTTCCACAGATAACATAATATAAATAATGCATTGCTTCTGCAGGTCCTGCTATTAATAAGTAATGATTGTATGGCACCTTTCAAACACCAAACCTAGTTACACATATGAATTAAGTTCAGCTCCAGAAACCGCTTTTGAACAAAGTAAATATTTTCTTCGCTTACACATAAGAAAAATGAAACAAATTGAGTAAATAAGGTTTTAAACAGTAATAAAAGATGTAACATTCTTGAAACCATTGCAGTGTATCTAGCATCCAAACTGTCTTTATGCAATGTACCAAACACTTGAAAAGGTTGCTAAACAGAAACTTAAAAATTAGCTGGCATCTGTGCTTTATTCTTTGAAATTCTAAAGATTTCTGCTCCCAGGGTCAGATTTTTTTTAAAGATGTGCACTGAGTGGAAAAGTGAGACCAATTTTAATCAGTTCCTGGGCCTTCTCAAACCAAACTATGGCTGCCTCTGCTTTAAGTATAGCCCACCAAAAGGAAAGCCAGGTCAGTTGTGTGTGTTCCTGAGCATGCAGTGGAGAGTTATTCAGACTCCACAGGCTCTTTTTAAAGTTACTCCTGTCTTTGGATTAATTTCTTTTTCAACATAGGCAAATACCTTCTACAGCCTCTGTACCTTCAATATGTACAACGAGGCTCACTAGTGTAATTGAAATTACCATCTCTCTCACATGTTTTGGCCATTACCCTTAACAGCAAAAACTCTGGATTTAATTTATGCCAATATTTCCATGCTCAGCAGTAACTACAAATCAATCCTTCAAACAACATTTGATTACAAACTTCTCTTTGCTCTGAAGCATTTGAAAGGCAAACACAAAGAGATGAACAAGCCCATAAGACAACAGCTCATGGACACCATCATCCATGTTTGCAATTGCTCTTTAAACTAATAACATTAAGTAACAGATATGTAAGAATAATTAATAATGACAAGTTACTGACTGGCAAAGCCACCAACCAACCCCATAAAGGCCAATGGGCAGTTATCAGAAGCCATTGCTGTCTGATGAGTATCATCCTAAGACATATAACAAACAATTATCAAGTGGGAGATGCATTTGCATAACCACTGGACCCTAAATGACACACAGGCTTCAGCTTTTTAAAAAGATGACCAAATTCTCCTTCCACAAAGTTTTCAACCTCCTCTTTCTTAAAATGAAAGGCCCACAGCCACTTCTAGGCAAGAACTCTCGCAGAGAGCATATTGAATCACAAATGTTCT
Source organism: Zosterops lateralis (assembly GCF_965231275.1). Classification (NCBI taxonomy): domain Eukaryota; kingdom Metazoa; phylum Chordata; class Aves; order Passeriformes; family Zosteropidae; genus Zosterops; species Zosterops lateralis. The sequence continues at coordinate 60,981,113 of NC_139766.1, read as the reverse complement.
TGAAGACCAAGAATTCCACTACAGTCTCAAAGCCTCCAAATGGAGAGGCACCAAAGAGGAAGAGTGCAATATGACCTATGCCTCTTTGCTAAAAAACAGCCAGTTTTCTCAGAATCTTGTCTGAATCCTGGCAAACTAACTAGCCATCATCACTTCATAACAAACTTTAGCACAAGATGCTTCTAGTTGAGGTGCAAATTTAACACATTAATTCTTCAGAAAAACCATCGTGTTTATAGTTTTCAGCTGTTAGAATAGCACATTACCTTAGGAAAGATGATATAGCTACTAATTTCAATTTTAAAAAAATCAACACTTTAAGGCTAGTGGCCTTAAACCCATGCTGATATAAAATCCTAGATTTCACAGGCCAGAAATACATTGTCTATAGGTCTGAAGAAGGACCACATATTAGTGTCTGCATAATTTTGTTGTTACTTAAATACTATAGGATGCTTCTTCAGAGTTATGAGAAAATCTCATGATTCTTACTTTACAATAACTTCTGTTGGCTTTTCAATTTCATAATTACATAATTTATAGATGTAATTATATTGCATCTAATATAGTTACATATAATATAATATATACCCCTCCTTCACATCCCTTTACTGTAAGTCTGTCTTGCAAAAAAAAAACCCAAAAAACCCCCAAACCAACCAAACACCCAAAAAACCCCAACCAAGCACTCACATGACCCCAGGACTATTGGAGTTAGGCCTACGGATACCTGATACGCAGAATTTCTCCCCAAGTTTGAGTGTGCAACTTCTTACCCAGTACAGATTAAATATAGAAAAAATAAATTAATATTTTACAACATAAAACACTAGGCAATTTCTGAACTGATGAGAAGAATTTGTTTAGTCAACTGAGGACTGGAACACTTAGCTCAGGGCTACTGCAGTTACAAATGCAGAAATAAAATGGATAATTATCTGCTCCAATCCTGATCTTTTTGCATAATTTTATATTCTACACTTATGTGCATTGAAATCAATAACTTTACCCCACCCTAAGAATCATGTAAAGTAAATCAGAGTGAGACCCAGAGAACTCTCTCTCTCATTTTGCTTCTGCTGAATAGTTTACTGGCTAACTGAAGATTTAGGCACAGCCTTATTATCAAGCACCTGTCATGGTTTAAGGCATTACCCCCTCCTGGAAAAACCACCCCCCAATTGGCAAAACAGAATGTATTTATCCTCCTGTCTACTTCAGTGAGAAGTCTTGCAGCTTCGTTAAGTAGCAAGGCAACAGCATTTTAAGCCACAGCTGTTTGCTAAATGGAAGTGTGTCCAAGTTTTTAAACACCTTGTTACATTTACATTGAAAGGCAGAGTCTCTGCTGCACCAGCAAGGTGGCAAATTCCTCAGGGAAATCAATTCTGGTTTCTCAATTAACTAGCTAGTTTTCTATTGTTAAAACACTAGAGTAATACTGAGACTGCGCTGGACCATGAGAGCTGACAAGACCCCAAGGAGCTCAGCTGCCATCGAGGACTGTGCATTCACCAGACGCATCTCCCTCTGACACAGCAGGAGGAAGGCAGGCACAGAGGGGCACAGAACTGCTACTGATGCCAACTATGCCCTCTTTGGAATACCTGAAGAAGGGTGAGATAGAAGCATGTTTGAGAAACAAGAAAATATGTTGTTGCTGAAATTTTACATTTCCAAGGGGAAGAAATCCATTAGGATAAGGGAGGGAAGGACCATGCAGAGATTAAGCTTCTAGCAGAGTTCATCTGCCTGGTGTGACAAATTTCACAGGGAATTCAGCTATGCTTAACCATGCTGCATGCTCTCAGTGATCAGCCCTCACCTACTGGCAGGCGGAAGGGTTTGGGCTGCAAGTCAGCCTGCTGAGCATGAAGGCATGCAGCCTGTAGGAAATCTCTCCTTCCATTGGCACTTCCCCACTGGGCTGTACAACACACAGGAAAAGGTTATTTGTCTATTGAGATATTAGAAACAAATACTAGCTTCCACAACCCCTGCTAACACATATGGAAATACTGTTTCTAGCCCCTATTTCTCAGCAGCTCTAAGGCCACTGATGCTCTTTCAAGTCTGTAGTTTACGGTAAGATGCAAATTATTTGTCCAAAAGAAATAGACTAATAACAGTGAAAAATCCCACAGAGAAGCACTAAACTACATAAGTAGAAGAAAAGGAGAATACCTGGAGGGAGGCAGCTTTCATTTCCATACAAAAAAAGCTGAGGATTGCATCCTCAACAAGTTAGGAACTGATTTAAAACTAGAAGGAGTGGCTGATAATACCAGATGGTTGTGTCACCTTTCAGAAGTACTACCTCAACAGAAGTGGGCAGAGGAATGTCCTGAAGTTTAAAAGGGGAGATGCAAAGTAACGAGGAAAGCCCTGGGCACCAGCATGTCCTAGGCATCTATCAGCCGGAAAGCAGCTTTTCCAAGAAGGACCTTGGGATCCTGGTAACAAGACAGTGACCACAAGCCAGCAATGCACCCTTGTAGCCAAGAAGGCCACCAGGAGGAAGACGGTTGCCAGCAGGTAGAGGGAAGTGATCCTGCACCTGTACTCAGTGCTGGTGAGGCTGCTTCTGGAATGCTGCATCTCATTCAGGGCTTCCTGGCACAAGGAAGATCTGGACTTACTGGAGCGAGTCCAGTACAAGGCCACAAAGATGATTAAAGAGACTGGAGCATCTACTGTATGAGGAGAGGCTGAAAAACTGAGACTGTCTGGCCTGGAGAAGGGAAGGCTCAGAGGGATCTCATCCATTTGTACAAATACCTGATGGGTGGGAAGGAGGTTGAAGAAGTCAGACATTTCTCAGCAGTGTCCATCGCCAGAATAAGAGGCAAGGGAAACAAAATGAAAAAAAAAAACCAAACCCAAAACCTAAACGAGAGGAACACCCCCAAACCAAACCAAACAACACATCTGAACACAAAAACATGATATTTTTTTTTAACCATTACAAGAGTCAAACACTGGCACAGGTAGACCAGAGAAGTTGCCTGAACAACTTAGATTAACTGTTCAAGCACTGAGGCTGGACTAGATGCTCTTAAGAGGACTCTCCCAATCTAAGTGAAAGTGTTGTAATATGAGCATTTATTGTTTCCTAAACATGGTATTCATGTCTGGTTTTATGGGAGTAGTTTACAGAACACAAATATGCCACCAGGCTTTTTTAGCTATTAGGACTCTTCACCAAAAACACCCTTATGAAATCCAGAACTTTTTAATGTCCAGATACTTTTTCTTAGAATACTAAGAAACTACTGATTTATGAGCTACTTAATGGAAAATATTAATTAATCATTCCAAACTGGAGGTTGGTGTTTTATTTCCTCACTCTTCTTCCCTCAGTATCCTGAGGACTATACAACCTAAATGAGCTTATAACTGCAGAGCAGGTAGAAGAGTGACTGTATTTTTAATACCTCTATAATGCAAGTACTGGAAGTTGGCCGTCTTTTTTCTTAGACATTTGCAAAGCATCATTACCCTCCACCTTTCAGCTGAGGACATGCACTCTGCCTGTGGTAGTTCACCAACAAAGTTAGATGTAGAATTTTAAAGCTGCTGTTCCCAGCAAACCATTATCATCAACACATCCCTGACATGTTGGTGCTGCAGCCACAGGATTTAATTGCTTTTCTCGCTAACCTGCAGCCATACTTCCTTAGTGCTATTCTCTCCTTTCACTAGTTAGCACACAAATTTACTCATATAACCCCTCATATATGTTGGCTGCTTGCACCAAAGGTGCCCAGGTCATGGAAGTAAAATTCATGAGGTATCCACATAATTTGACTTATCATACTCTTATTCTCATTTAGGTTTTGGGAGGGACAGAGTTATTGCTGTGCACTGAGAAACACCGGGGGATTTCAGCAGTGTCACTAAAGACCTAAGGGACTGGACGCTACACGGAGGTCGTGGTGGTTCTCTGTAGAGAGTGGCATGCTCCTGCCTGCAGATGGAGTCACGGTCCCAGGGAACACGCTCTCACACACTTCTTTTCCCCCAACTCGAGCAACAAACAATTGAAGGAGTTGTGGGGCAGGGGATTGTCCTTTTGTGTGCTTCCCTCCTCGAAAACTGTATGAATGAAAAATCGAGGGTCTGAAAATGGAAGAATAAACAGATTCACTCAAATACTTTATAGTCTCTCTCTTTGTCTATGTCCTCTCCCCACCCCCAAAAAAAAAAAAAAAATCCACATTTTTTGTATTAAAGAAGAAAGAGAGAAGATGGAAGTGTTCTTAAAGGGAGGAGTACCTCTTCCATATTTCCTACATGGAGGATTTTGCATGAGTCAGAATCAATGGAAGCAGGTGGAAGCCTGAACAGTAAGTATTCCCTGTCTAGCCAGAGAAGGCATGGATCTCCCACTTAGTCTTGTAAAGGTCATCAGGCAGAGCATAAAAGGGAAAAATCAAGGTGACTGAGTTTTAGAGAAGAGGTCCAGCATGGCCATACATCTGTGCAAGATTCAAGAGGCCATTTTGGGGTTTTCTTGTAAATCTTTATTAAACTTTGTAGGTTTTATTCATTCTAATATATTGAATGGCAGCTTATAAGAAAATAAGTAAGCCTTCTTGATCTCAATAACCATTAAGTTAGGTGGCCTCTCCCCCAAGGTGCAAAGAACAGTGTCCATCAGAAACAATACATTTTAGTTGCCTTATGAACCCTAGAATAGTTGTATCATTTCAACTCAGAAGGGAAACACTTGATGCTTTCATTTACATGGGGAAAAAGGTAAAATCAGGGGCTTAAAAATCATCTGAGTAGCAAAGCAATTGGGAAGTGGGCCAAGAAGATACTCAAGAGCAGCCTTCCCAAAAGAAAACAGCATTGGAGAGGATACCACAAAGGAGCCAAAATTAGGAAGAAACAGTGTGGAACATCTTTCTGGTCTTCTAGTGCAAAGAAAGAAAAAGTCTGCACAGTGGAGTAGAGAAACTCTCCTATCCAGGATTTGTCAGGCTTCTGTGATTCATACAAGCCTCCAGTCCCCACAGCTGTGATACCGTGTCAGACATAATTATTTCTGCTGTCCAGCTGGGTACACTAATCAAGGAAGCTGGGTCAAGGCTGACACCACACCTACTTCTCTCTCTTCCATAGCACTTAACCAGCTTATTAAAAATGTTGAGAACTCCTAACACTCTTCACTGGAGAATATAAAAATATGAAGACTGTAATCCTCCATTGGTGACTTTGTTGGAGACCTTCACAATATATGGGCTTTTGCCAAGGGTCCTGCTTTATCCACTCAGCACTTCTGAGTTATCATAAAGTAGTTAAATTCAACAAGTTATTGGGAGCTAGATACTCCAGGTTCCAAAGTAGGAAACAAACAAAAAACCCCACAAAACTAAAACATCACCCAAACCTCACCTAAATGAAGCTAAAAAGATGAAGATATTTTAGGTTGCAACAAAAGTCTGAAGATTTCCAGCTTGACAGCTCAAATGTTTTAGCTGGCTAAAGATGAGGGTCCCTCTCTCTTCTCCAAGTTACCCCTGAACTGTTGCCTCATCCAGTTCTTTACATCTCCCTGTTTCTCCTACTTTATCTTTTCAACTGAGGTGCATCCCTCCCCTTCGTCCCACCCCAGAATATTTTCTAACCTACATGAACATCTGTGCTTTATATACTTTCTCTGACTGACCATCCTATCTAATTCAAAGCTTCTAGCTTAATTTGTTACTAAAAGTCAATCATCCCCACCAAAATCTTTCCCACCTCCAAACTGCCATGCCTTCAGCAACTTCCGGTAGCATAAAGACTTTTCTGACCAGTGCCTTTCAAAATGGGGTGACTGTACTTTTCCAACTGATCTTCTCTGGCAAATTCCACCTCTCCAGGCCCTGTTAAAGTCTCCTATTAGCTCAGTGACAGTCTCCAGCAAGGCTTCCCATACTACTGAGCGTCATAGTCTTTTTAGCTGCTGCCTGTACAACTGAGGCTTAGGTTTTTACTGGCACAGTAAAGCCTTCTTAGAGACAAAGTGGTAACACATTATTTTGCCATAGGGTTAGGAAAGAAAAAAAAATTAAATTAAAGAAACTTCAAGGACATTTAGAGGTTTGTATGAAGGGATTGTACCTGTTCAGACCCCAGGCTGAAGCACCTATGCCAGCAGGCACTTGGAAGGAAGGTACTTCTCTCATGGCTCTCATCTCAAAGCCAGGTAACTTTTTGGGCCTTGCTCACCAGCATTTAAGACAGCACCTACACCTAAAATCCTGTTCCCAAAAGGGAGAAAGTCTGCTGAAGGAGAAGGCTGTGCCAACACACAGGGGATGGTAAACTCACCAATGCAGAAAGGTTAGGTTAAAGGCCAATACTTATTTCCTAGTGATAAGGTTAAAAACACTGAAGATGAGAGTGACTTATTTATAGGTGCAGGAATAAAAAAAATCGTTATGAATTAAGCGACTTTTGCATCTCTCTAAATAAGGACAAGCTTGCCATCCCACCTGCCCAAGGCATGGCTGCCTGCTGAGACCCCCCCACACCTCCATCATGAGCCTGAGACCGGCACCAGCAGAGCAGAGACAGGGCGAGCAGAGCAGCGCAGCGCTCCCTTGGCTCCTTTTCCCGAGGTTTGGGGGGAGCTCCTGTCTTTGCCGTTCCGAGCGCTGCTGTCCCCGCGGGCTGCAGAGCTCCCGCCGCTCCCGGAGCGCGTCCCCGGCCCGGCACCACGAGCCCCCCTGAGCCGGCACCGCGCCGCTCCGGGTCGGGACGGGATGGGGCTGGAGGAAAAGGCCGAAACCGCCTCGCTGTCACACACAACAGGCAGCGAATTTAAGGATGTGTTTGCCCCGCTCTGTCGCGATATTTGAGCCTACTGGGACGATTCCGGCCCTAACTTAAGCTTGCCTTGCTTCTGTCCTTATCGCCGATTCTTACGTGACTCTTAGCATGGTTTGGATGGAATCACTCTCAGATCAAAGGAAACGCTTTGTTTCCTTTGTGTTTAGGAGAAGTAACATTGAAAAACCGCCCCCAAACCAACCAAGTCCCCCTGGGAACACGCGCAGCAATCTGTGGCACTACTGTTCCTACTCCTCGAGGTTAAATATGCTGAATTGCTAAAAATTAGATTATTAAAGCAAAATTTTGGGCAGGCCTTCAGCTACCATATAGTAATGGCAGCTTTCGAGTAAAACTAAGCAAAGAAATAGTGGGGAAAACACCCAAAAACTCAACAACAAACCAGAAGATTTCATCAATGCCACTTCAGAACTAACCAAGGTGGTTGACCATGTGTTTGCATGGCTCAATTTGTGCTTGAGCATTGGTCCAAAGATATTATGTTTAGCAGCCAACTTTTCCCTTTTCCTTAATTAAAACTACAGTGTGGACAGGAACGTTTTAAAGAAAAAGACATAGTGGAACAGCACATCCACCTGCGCTTTTAAAGTCTCTCCACATACTCTTCTAGATCATTAGTGAGCCAAAGCTGCTGTCTGTCCCTTGACACCTCCCCATTTGAGAAGCTTCCCCAGTTCAATATCCTACAGGATTTGCTACTTGAGCAGTGGCTTTCACTTGGACTGTTTTCATGTGGGTTTACCTGTGGAACTGCTGACTCTTAATGCAGAAGATGTGAATGAGGCTCTGGAGGAATTATGAATTTCACTCATTATTCTCAAACCAGTCAAATGTGTAAATGCTGGTGCTGTTAACCATTCAACTGCCAAAGCAAGCTTTATGATACTGCAATTTCGATCCCAGACCTTCTTCACAAAGTATTTGTGAATGTTCCTCCCTACCAGGAAAGTGCAGAGAACAACTGCTGCAAAAATGCACACACTCCATAGCAGCGTCAGAGAAAGAGCTAGACAAAAAAAAAAATCAAGATAAAGATGACCCCACATGGTATCCTATTGTGGCTGAGCTTCCCTAACTATTCTTGCACACCCTCTTTAGCTGTTGTAATGGCAAATACAATGTGTTACACTAAAATACTTTTCTTTCACTTCAAATGTGCCAGAGAGGAGAAAAACACGCAGTTAGCTACCTCATTATGCCATTGTAACTCAATAGCCTGTGATAGTCTGTACAATCCTAAACCAGTGGGTTTTGAAAGTTCTGAATTAGAGAGCATATACTGGAAATAAAGGAGTCACTCTGCCAATTCATTCTGGATTTAGAAGTTGAGTTTTCAGTTGTTACTATTCACCAATTTTAGTTCTACCACTTTTATTATATTTTTGATGATCACGTACTGAGCATCTAGAAAACTGGTACTTTTACCACTGACCTCAGGTCTGCACTTTCTACTTCTTCATTTGATTTTAAGTTGGTCATAGCAGAAGCATTGCTGATGCAGTCACATTTGGATGTGAGAGAAAGCATCACACAAGGCAGAAGAAGAAATACAGAAGAATTTGGTTTAAAAATGGATCATTTTGTAGTCTCACCTCTAGGGCAGAATCCAGAATTGTGTTAGTCTACTAAGGCCCTACATAGCTCACAACTGCAGGTGCCTCAGAACCATATCTATGACCCAACAACACACTGAGAAGTTGCCTAGGGCTAGTAGAAAATGGATGCTACTTTTACTAGTTGTTTATGCATTTTCCTCCACAACTTTCCCCCTCTGACACAGCCAAACATCAGGTAATACCTGCACATTTTCCTTCAAGAAAGAAATAGAGTTTAGCTTACCTGTATCCTGGGGCTCACTGAGCAGTGGTCTGCAGTATGAAGGTCTGTGTGTCATCAACCTCTCTTTTAGCTTCTTCCCTTCTCCTCTGCTCCTTTGATCTGGAAGAAAGGAGTAGCAACACTCACTGGTCAAACTGTGTGCTATGCGGTTCAGTCTCAGGTGGAATCCAGACAACTTTTAACAATGTAAGTTAAGTGCAGGTGCTTCCAGAGCCAAACAGCAGCTGAGGCTTTTTACCCTTAATTGCAGTCATAGATACAGGTAAGGTTTAGGCTGGGGGAAAGGAGGCTGGGTAGGTTTGGGCTTTTTTTTTTTTTTTTTTTTTTTTTTTTTTTAATTGTTGAACACTAGGCCCTGGACACAGTTTGGACAAGCAGAAGGGTGAGGCAACTCCTTGCATCTTTCCCACCACCACATTCAACAGCTCTGTTTATTTTTGTAGAACAGAAATAGTAATAACCCTTCCTGGGTGTTTGATGGAAACAGGCTGTAAAGGTATAGCACAAGTGTTAAGGAGTTAAAATAACTGAATTTTGCTGTTAGCCTTCAGCTACCTTACTGGAACTTTGTCTTAGTCTGCATCTTCATTCAGGGAAGTTCTCCTGGTCACCAGACTCTGTGTCTCACCATGTATAAGAGTTTCCTTCTGAGGGAAACCAGGATTCATTCCAATATAGACTCAGGCGGCAGCCAGGCTGCTAATTCCCAGACTGAGACTTGCAGGTGCAGCTGATCAAAGGACTATTTTTTCCTCCCTTTGGTGGAACACTCCAACTATTTTTATTTTTTTACTCCCCCCTCAGTAGTGGGTGCTAGGGAAAAGAGAGGATCAAACCCTGATGTTAAAATCCTACTAAATACCTTTCTGTTCTACAGTATTTTTTCAACTGAAAACCAGATTTTTCCCAAACTTCTTACTAAGTATAAATTTAACATTTCAGTTTTCTTTTCAACTGTCCTGATAAAGCCATCAGTTCTGTCAACTTGTTTTCTAGGCTCATACATCTTTCACTGACTATCACAGCTCTTCAGAAACCAGCCAGACTGGGGACAGAAGAGATCTATTCTGAAAAAAGAATCTCCTCAAGAAGTATCTATAAACAGAAATGGCTATCACATCAACATGAGATGAGAATGCTTATATTTACCACTGACATAATGTCAGCATTTTACAGAAAAATCCTTTACTACTGTAAGTTCTTTTTTTTAAATCAGCTTTTTCTACCATACCTGAGTACACGTCCACAAATATTTTACTCAGTTACTTAGTACACTTAGGTCAGCAAGCAGTATCTGAAAGCCTGAAAAAGAAAGAACTCACCCTTCTTTCACTTAAATTAATGGTCCTTCCATGCATCCATTGTCATCAGCCAAATCCTACTTTTTAAGTCATACTTTTTAAAGGTAAGTAATACAGGGACTTACGAGCCCTGCTTCCCATGCTGAAACACCAAAAAAGCCCCAACCCTGAAGTAAACAGTTCAGCTCCAGGCAGCAACACAACCATTGCACATCTGCCATAATTAGAAATTACTTACTGTGATTACCAATTAGTCATGAATTACTGAAATCCTGGTCTCAATTCAATCAATGACAGTCCTCATTGATCTGCTCCTAGTTAGGGTCTTGCTCATAGAGGCTGATGGCTCCAGCTCTCATGTCCAAAGGCAAATTGTTCCAAGGTTGGAGCTACTTTACTGCCCCCAACTGCTCTTTCCACCCCTTTGCCAGAAATCCATTTTCCCATAACAGAGTCAGCAGAATTAATCATATACTTTCACCTTAGCCACTGCATTTTGCAGTCCAGGTGTTAAGACACTGCCAGGTAAACTCAGCTGCTCCTGATCCAGATGAAACAGCTGCTGGCCCATTTCTGATGCCCTGGCACCCTCTCCTTCTCTTTCTGCATTACCATTTTCCAGTTCAGATTTGAAATCTCATTGTTTTAACGTTGTTTTTTTTCTACTTTGAGAACATACAACTTAGGGTGACACACTAAGCTTCTGCTGGGGACTGCCAGAGAAACACAGGTAACCAGCCAGAGCTTGAGTGTCACTTCACAGTTCTCCCCTCCCAAACCAATTCCACTTTATTGAGTCACTTTGCTGTTGACAAAGTTTCAGACTTGCAGCAGTGTCAGGTTTTGCTCCAAAACTCTCTGAAATCAGTGGAAGATACCAGGCTTGGGGGAGTTTTAAGCAACAGACAACAAACAAAAATTCTGCATATCTTCAGTATGATAGAGAGAGTTATTTAATTTAACCTAGATTTCTAGGTTACCTGCTGTCAAAAGAGAGAGTTAAGCAATTGTTCCCCATCCTGTGGAAGTTAAGATGAATTTCTCTGGGGAAGCCTTGCTCTCTCTAAGGACTGCAGAGGGAATTGAAAGACTGGTTCAGCTCAAAACAGTAAATTTGTAGGTTCCTAAACCTAGCTTAAGGGCAAACTCCAACTTTAAAAAACCAATTATTATTTATTTAACTAAAAGGAATGTAATTTGGCTAAAATGGATGGTATTTAAGAAAGAGGAATGCTGTCTCCACACATAATCTGACACAGCCCAGTAACATGGTGTGGTTTGACACTGAGTGGCAGTACAGAGAGAGCGAATCTAAGCAATTGCCACCCACCTTGTCCATCATTCCTCCTTTTCTGTACCACACTAGCAAAAGCATTTGTGTAGCACACAGTGAACAAGACTGGAAAACAGATGTTGCTAAAATTAACTCAGGAAAACAAAAACTTGGAGTCACTCACCATTCAGATGGGTTCCCAAAGACCCTACAAACTACCCCTCCAGAGCAGAAAAAGAAGGACTGCCTATGACTGAATGGGCATTAGAGCCATGCTGGCTGAGACCACACACCTTGCCTGCAGTCCCCTAGGCTGTTGTACACTGTTAAGCATTTCACTCTATTCTCTTTCTCCATGCAGATGCCCATCTCTTAAGAAATGACTAACACACCCCCTACTTTACTGACTGTTTTGACCCTGAAAATATGACGTGTCATGAGCTGTTAATGTGTATGGTATCGCAGCAGCTCGTTTAGGATGCACACGGGCAGAGCAACAGTGTCAGAAGCCCACCTGCTAAGTCTCTCTCTCCCCATCCCAAATCTGTCCCTTCCAATGCTCAGCACACAAGGCAAGTTACACAAAGGTCTATTTGCTCACCCGCAGTTTATCAGAATTAGCTGCTACTGTGTTTGCTAATCACCCTCTGGAAGGCTTTTGTCACACATCAGACTTCCACAAAAAGCACACTAGGCCCACCACAATCAGGAGGTCAACACTGCAGGAACTACAAATTTTCATTTGTAAAACATACAATTTTTTTGATAAATCCTACTAAAAACTTATTGAAACAACCTGTTTTCTCTGAGAAGTGCAGGGAAGTTTTCAGATATCCTCCTACAGTGACTTAAGCAATTATACTTTCAGGTAAAATATTGAATAGCCTGGCCCTGGAGGTCAGTCCTACTGGGGTTTCTCAGGCCAGATAAAGAGGATGCCTTTCCCCCTCCTCCCTGCCAAGATGCAATTGGGAAACTTGCAGGGTTTCTGATCTGAATAAATCTGTCACAGATTCTTGTTGAAGGAACTTCTCTTCACTGCAGCCATACTTCCTGCATTGCCATCCCAGCAGGCTGCTCCCACCTCTGGCAGAGATCAGGTAGCAGAGCCCCACCCATGAGCTTCTAGATTACATCATCCTCCCGTGGGGCAGGAGAAAGATCTGGGTCGGCAGTTTCTAAATTGCAAGGTCACACGTCAGCTGAGTGACCTTGGAGGATTAGGAAGGTAACAAGAAGGATGTCCTGCATCCATCACTCTGTATCCTCATTATAGCTTCTGTGAATTCAGTTTGCCATCTGATTAAATACATTCCTGAAAGTTGCTTTAGCAACCCTCCCTACAAATTAAAATGATACTTGTCACTAGCAGTGAAGATAACAGAAGAGAAAGTGAAGAGGAAAGAAAAATCCCAGTATTTACATTCTATAAATACTTTGCCTGTCCTTTTCTCCCTCATTTGTATTGCTGATTGTTTTGTGCTGGACTGTTTGGCAAAGATTCTCAAGTTACCTGCACACCTTTCCCTGCTCGATAAACTGAAACAAGTTGGAGGCTTTTATTTTCTCCTCTGCAACATTCTTCACCCTTTGGTGTAAAGCATATTTAGGGGAAATGTAAATAAGCTAATCAATACTTTATACCTCAGTTAAATTACCACGAGAAAAATATGGTTCTGATTGTCTTTCTCTTTGGAAACCCAATTAGTGAGGAAGCTTGGACCCAATTAGTGAGGGAGTTAAGGCAGAGGGGAAAAAGATCTGAGTTTTGAGGGTTTTTTATACTATCAGCTCATGGTTTTCTCCCCTTCTTTACAAGTAAAAGTTTAAAAAATAGAAAGTCGAATTTGATTTTTTTGCCACAATCTCTGGATGATGCTTTGAAAAGTTTAATTAACATGCTACACAAAACAATGTAAATGAGACTGAGTTCACCTGTTTTCAAGTGTCTAAAGTAATGAAAATAAATGTAACCATAAAGAAAATGAAGGTTCAGATTAAAGAGGCCTACAATTAATGACAGGCTGAAGTAGTTCAACTGTCATGTAATCGAAAATATTTGAGAATGGACAATAATTAAAGTCAGGCAAAGGATGAAGCCCAGATTATTATAATGAGATATGGTGTGTTCTTCAGGCTATTTGGAGGTTAATGTTACTTGGTTTCATGTGGTTACGGGTAAGTAAGTACTGTACTACCATACAGTAAAAATAATGTAACTGGATACATTCTGCTTCACAGTGACCCGAGGCTAATGGTAGTTGCTCTTGGTATATTTGAAAGGTTTAAAAGAGCTTTAACAACTTCAGCATTACAAATTCAGTGCAATGGCACTAGAAAATGGCACCAAACAGGCTGGCATAGTACTGGTGTTCTTGGTTCCGTGAAAGCAGCTTCCAGCATAATCTATGTCAGCTTTTATCTGTGTAATTACACTGACTGTGTCCATGAATTCTTTCATTCCTGAATGGCACCACCTTTTGAGCAATAGATCATTGGTATGCATCACTCTGATAAGGTATTACACTAATATATCATTAAAGCAACAGATGTATTAGTGTAATACATCACCAGGACAAAGCACTCTGATGATGATGTATTCCTGAAAGGATGGCACCATGCAGAGGAGACGAGGCCCAGGAGAAGACTTTTGCTCAGTTTAATAGAATAAAAGGCATGTCTTCCTGGCACAAAAAATGTGATGCTCCCCATAAAGATATGGCACTGCTATTAATTGTATTCCCATTTGTACTGGTAATTTGAGGATCATATGGCTTGGAAAAAATTTACTGTGGATGAGGAAAAGATGTAATTTAAAAACATAACCTATCAGACTATTTCACAGTCTTTTCCCATAATGTCTGATCTCCTCAGCTCTCCAAACACCTCATCAGAATCCTCCCTCTGTTAAAAGCCTCAAGACATCTATCCTGTTCTGGAGCAATGAGGCTGTGGGAATGGTTCAGGGCAGCTGGTGATAAAATGGCCTTGAAGAGTTTGCCTGAGGAATGGGGCTCTGTTAGATAAACAGGCAGAGGCCAAGGAAATCCCTAAAATTGGCCTTGGAAGCTCTTACTGAGTCACTGCTTCTGAAGGCAGGGATTATGCCACAGCCCCCATGCCAACCAGCACAAGGGTTGTGTTTAAATACTTAGAGAGCCACATCCAGCTTGAGGCACAGGCTGGCCAGTTCTGTCCCAGCCTCTGTGTATCAGCCTGCCCCAACCCTTCCCACCTCCCTGGATTCTAGAAGTCTCAGGTTATCTCACTTACCGTGTCAGGTATATACTTCAAAGGCATCTCATATATTTGATTACAAAAGGTATGTGCTGATGTATGAAACAGAGGGGAGGGCTGTGAACAATCAGTCCTCTGAAGCAGTCATCCTTTGTGTTCTATTCATTTTCAGCCCATAAAATTCTCACACAAACTACAATTCAAATGACGAATTCATCTGAAAAAAAAAAAAAAAAAAAGTAAAATAATTGCTTAAACACAAGGTCTCTATTACAAAACCTTTGACTGTGGGGAGTTGGGCTGTATTCCTCAGCCCTTGTAAGGCAAGCGAGTGTTCAGGTTCAGTGGTGATCACAGTTGGGTCCTAAATGGAATTGAGATGTAAGACTGAATATATTGTCCAGTTTCAAAATAACTCTGAACAACTGCAGCATTAAGTGGTAAGAGCAGGATAGCTATGTGGAAAGAAATAGGAAGAGAAAAATAGAATAGAGAATAAAAATAAAAGCTGTGGAAAGAAAGTAAACAAAAGAGATCAGAGAAGAGTTGGAATGGCAAGGACAGAAGAAAGCAGGGCAGAATTCTTTCCTCACTGCAATTTACAATTTCTATATTCAAAAGTTATAGGCACACACACATACCTTCCAATGTATAATAGAAACAAAGAGGCCCCCTAGACCCACTTTAACCATCTTGTCTCATCTTATCATAAACTAACATTTATACAAAGAAGGGATAATGATCTACCAGATTAATACAATAAAGTTTTGCAGGCCAAAATGACTACAGAGGGGATGAAGCAAATGGGAATCAGGATCAGGGAGTTTTGGAAATCTTTATTCTAGCAGTGTGGTATTGTTTCGCTTAAAGAGTTTTATTTTCAAAATTATGAAGCGATAAGGCAGTGGTATTAAGATGAAAAAATAGCCTAACCAGGTCTCTCTTTCTTTGTCTCTTAATAGGACTGTTGGGACTCCGTTAGTACTTTCACAGTCAGACCTATGTGCTCTAGTCTGGGGAAAGTGGGTGATGTAAAATAATTAATGTGTGGCATGTCTTTATAGAATTTAGTTTTACAGTGAAATTATTATCTAATTCTTCCCTTTACCAACCTCCAGCAGTCTTCTGTTATTATGTTTAAAAATATTTGCATAATTGTTATATAGCAAAAGATATAGGATTGTTTTTTCCTCTTAATTTTTTTTATTTTTATTTTTTCAAGTGCATTTTTTTCCTCACATACAAAGTACAGCACCACATTCTCACCCCCTGTAAATGAAATTGTCCCAATGGACCTATATTGATTTATTGTAGATGAAGATCTGTTTCACAATTTGATTGGTATCACACACAGAGAAATAGATAGAGTCATTATTTCTTATTTTTTGTTTGGGCTTGTGACCCACTTTCACAAATGATGAAACCCAGTGCCTTGGAAGTCTGAGTTGAACAGATGCACTATGGGGGGAGATGATATGTAAGATTTGGAGCTTTCCATTTGCTTTTCTAAACAGATGAGTATCTGCCAAAAAAACCTAAGCTCCAAAGTCAGCTATGTATTGCAAAATTACTCAGCTCTACAAAAGAAATGTTACTACAGTGTGAGCATTGGTATTATAATCTGGTCAGTGTCCATGCAGATGTGCTCCCACTTTGCAGAAGGAATCTAGAAATTAGTTAATTTCCAAGGTCATATCTTTTCTATAATACTTATCAACCTGTGGTCTGCAAAACTCAGAGAGAACTAAAGGAAATGCAAAGGGAAATTCAAAGAAGCAAATTTATTCTAAGTAGGTTAAATTTGCCACACACCTACACTGGAAATCAAAAAGGATTAAAACCCAGTGATTTATGTGAGATACAGTTTTAGATCTCATATCCATCCTAAATATTTCCCTTAGCAGTTTCTTCTAAGTCTTACTTGCCTTCTATCGAATACCCTATAGTTTTCTATTTCAGTTGGAAACTGAGACCATTCTTTAAAGTTTTTCTTTTAAACAGAGAAACAAATTATGCAGTAAGTCTCTGTACAACCTGTCACAACTCTTTCCTTGAATTCCAGGATGGCCAAGACTGTCACCGATAAAGGACCATTCAAACATAAGAATCATTCTCTGGGGTAAGACCAATGGATCCATTCAGTCTGGTATTGTGTCTCTGACAGCAGGGAAAAAAATGGGGAGGAGGGGGTGTTCTGGCAATTGCTTTCATTTTTCCATCCCTGGAAGTCCACAGGAAGTAATAGGCACACTTGGGTGCTCTTTTTTCCTGTGTTTCCCTCCACTTCTCCATCTATATATTATTTATATTCTGACCCTCATACCCCTTCCCCCTTTTTTTAAGATATTGCACCTAGAGCTGCTATTGCACCTCAAACAATAGGGTTTTTCCTCTTATTTTTGAACTTAGACCTTTCTCCCTGGGAATTTTAGGGGTGTGTGGGATGGTGGTGGTGGTTGTGGCTAATGCCTGGGCCATAATAGAGAAGCCTGAGGGGTAACAACAAAAGGAAAAGTTGATTCAGGAGGGCACGTGACTTTGGCAACTATTGGCAATGTATTCCTGTTCTACTGCTCCAGCATCCACTGTTGCTGTGGAGATTTTAGAGGTTAAATTCCTGCCTAATCATTCCAGCATCCCCTCATGCACATCCATGAAGTTGTTTTATTCCTTTCTGAGCTTTCTGGTACTAGGAAGCTTTAGCTAATCCATTACACCTGCGATTTTGTAAACCTTTATCACATCTCCCCTCACCATTCTCTTCAAAATGAAGAGTATCAACTTTTTTCTCTCCTCACAAGGCTGTTGCTACATCATCACAAGCTTTTTGACTGGCCCTCTCTGTATCTTCTTTGCTTTTACTGGCTCCTTCTAGGGAGCTGGAAAACTGAAACTGGGAGCACCAGAGGGTGCACCACAGCTTTGTGTGGTGATAGAATGTCACCTCCCATCTGTACTCAGTACTTTCCTTGTTTGTTTTTTGTTTGGGTTGGCTTTTTGAGTTGTTTGGGTTTTTTTCTGCCATAGCACTATGGGCTCATGATTTCAGAGAATTGAGAGCAATCACTCCAAGATCTCTTCCTGAATTCAAGAGTTCAGCTCCTCTGTTCTGAGTTCTACAACATGTAGGTAGGGATTAGATTTTTTATAAAATCACACTTATCCACACTAAAACTTGTAATGCAAAATCCATTAAGATCACCTTCAAACCCAAAGATTCTACTTTTCACTCTCTTCTCTAGCTCTTTGATGAAATACTGAATGAAACTGGTCCCAGGACCAGTTCCTGGGGGACCTCACCATCAATTCTTTTCCATCCTGGAAAACACCCATTAATTCCTACTCTTTCCTTTACCCAGTTTTCAGTCCATACAAGGACCTTTCATCAAGTCTAACTTTACTTTCTGAAATAACCTTAGACAGCTGGACTTAGATGATGTAGGTTCCTTTCCAACTGGAACTATTCTATTCTATTCTATTCTATTCTGTCCTTTGGAACCTTGGCAAAAACATTTTGAAAACCCAAATAGATTCTGTCCAATTGGTCCTGTTTGTCCATATTTCTGTTGTCACCATCAAAGAGCTTCAGCTTAGTGAAACTACATTTCCCCTTATAGATGCCAACATGATCCCTTCTCAACAAGTCAAATTCATCCATGTGCTCACTGATCTTATTTATTATCACTATTATTACTATTATCAGATAGTGCTCCATTAGAGACAGTACTCTATCATTATGCTAGGAATGAGGCTAAGGTTCACCTGTCTGTAGCTCTCAGGATCCATCCAGAGGCTTTTGGTAGATGGAAGTTGGCAATTTTGCAGATGGCTCTATACTTACCCTCCAATACAGTGGCTCTTTGTTCTTGTATTCCACATCATGGCCAGCAGTTCTGCAATTTCATATCTGAGTTCCTCAGGACTCCTGGGTGGATGTTGTCTCATCCTGATGACTTACTGACCTCTGACTTGTCTATTCGGATAAACACATCCCATGTATTTACTTCAAATTGATCTATTTTTCTGAC
Organism: Zosterops lateralis; assembly: GCF_965231275.1. Classification (NCBI taxonomy): domain Eukaryota; kingdom Metazoa; phylum Chordata; class Aves; order Passeriformes; family Zosteropidae; genus Zosterops; species Zosterops lateralis. Next base: position 60,962,592 of record NC_139766.1, on the reverse strand, counting down.
TTGCCTGCTACAAAGAATGCATCAGAACTGGGAATGAGACAGTTCCTGCTGTAAAAAACAATTGAAAGAGTTCACACTGAGGTTCCTTCATCTGCAGCAGCTCCTTCTACACCTTGGTTATAGTGTGGTTCCACTAATCCTTATCTAAATTCCTGCTTCTGGTGTATTTAAAAATTTCTCTACTCTCAGCTACAGCATACTTTGCAGGGGTCTTTTCACATTCTTTTTAGCTTTTTCTTTTTGAATTATGGCACAATTTTTACCTATGCTTCTAACAGAACTTTTAACAGCTTTTAGGTTTCTTTTAGATTTCTTGTTTTTCATTATTTGCAAAGGAGAACTTTCAGAACTGAAATACCTAAAACCTCAGAAAATTCCATCCTCAGACTAGATAACTCATACTATGGAGTACATGATCACAGGACAACCCCAACACCTCTGGCAGCTCAAAAAGACATTCTTTGTAATCCTCACTTTCAGCTTGCTGGACACCAGAAATGAAAAAGGGTCCTGGATTTATCAGTGACTCGTAGGTATCCATGCACCAGAGGAGAGAAATTTATCTAGTTAAAACACAGAGCAAAAACTACATCCAAAGAAAGATGGGGAATGGATTGGGAGAAATATGCCTGGATGTGAAACATGACTGAAGGTCAAGGGCAGACACTGAAAGGAGACAGACAAACTCCTGCATCCCACTGCAAAAGCCAACAATCACATAATGGAAGATAATCATAAGGCAGACATTCTCAAAGGACTGAGATAAAGGTGTACTGAAGCACTGCCACTGGCACTTCCCAATTCTGAAGGCTTCATTCCATTCCCTGATGGAACACGCTGCTCATACAGCTCTGTGTGGAACAGACAGGGAGGCTGTCCTGCTGTCTCTGCTGAAAGGAGCCAGGGCAGGCCGGTGGTGAGGGATTGCTCTTGTTGGGCAGCTGCCACTGGAAGAACTGGGCTGCACCTACTCTGAAAGTGTCACTCCCAGTTTGGAAGGGAAATAAAAGTTTAAGGAACAATTTGGATTCCTACCAAAGCTGGAGCATAACCAGTAGACTTGAAGAAGTCCCTGTAATTACAGTGGTGCTCACAACTTTGTTTGGGGCTTTTTTTCTGTACCTGTCTTGAGTTGGTTGTCACCTTCATTTACTGATCTTTAATGATTAATATAATTTTAAAATTAAACTACATTAGGAATATAAATTGCAAGTCTTTTTTCTCTTTCTTTGGCATGGTAAATGAATATCTGTGTGGATATGACATTTTTACAGAGATGTTAAATAATCTGTTGGAGGGTTTTTTTTTTCCTTTTATTTTTGTGTCAGAAATGAATTAAAGTGAGAAACCTTCAGAGGTTAGTTGCATAATTTTGAGGATTCATACACATGCACATACTACACTTTGTAAGTTTTGCCACAAATTTGGTGCATTCAAAAGTATGTAATGTTTCAGTGATGCATATTTTACTAATGTGTATAAATCTAAGGCAATGCACATTAAAATGCGATGTCTCCTTGGTGAAGACTTGAGAGAAATAAAGTAGCAGCAATGGCTCCTTGACCTTTCTTTCTTATTTAAAGATTAAATAGGGACTATACTGCTCTTTTGAAAGCCTTTCTGCATCTTTCCCAGTGGCATAAGAGGTCAGTACAATCACCAGGACCTGACATCCTTTCCTCTGTTATGAAAAGTCCTTAATAATATGTATAGTTAATAAAACCTAATTGCATAATTCAACTGTAATCTCAGTCATGGTACTTGTCAGTGTGTCAAACCCATCTTTCATCATAGGTACTTCTGTGACATAAGTCCCCCCAACTTTATTTGACTTCTCTGTGAGTAAAAATGTGCACTTTTAAATATTCAGTAATTGCAGGATCTTGTCTAAACGCAACCAAATTTGGCACACTGTAATAAAGTGAAAGGTCATTTCTCATTGCTGCTTCTCTGAAGGTGACATTTCTTTGGTCTAGCTTCCTGACACTGTGTAATTCCTCCTTCTGTTTATTTTACCACTCTGGTACCTCATTAGCCATTGCAAAAAAGGGATTTCTTTGACTGTGGTTTGCACAGAGGACAGAACATATCAATATGCACTTAAAGAGTGTTAAAATGCAGACTATGTAAGAGCCAGTGTTTAGGGACAACTTGGAAATGTAACTTAATGAACCAACAGACCATAGCAGCTTCAAAGCACTGCAAATATAAGAACAGCATCAATACTGAGACTCAGGATTGTTGGTAGGTTGCTTTCATTCTTCTGCAAGAAACACAGTTGATTTCATTATGTCTAAATTCTTCCTAGAGAGATCCCAAATCTCAGCTCAACCATACCATTCTGCAGTCCCTGACAACCTCTCCTACAGAAATAAAGTGGGGCCAGAGTCAAGCTGTACCTGCCAGGTCTGCTGAAAATTGCCTTGCTCTCCCATGGATTCATAAGAAGGAAAACAAGGTGATTAGATTTTGCTGGCTAGGGACAACTTGGGGCTACCAGCACAAAAATTCCATGGCAGGAGTGCTGTTCTCCTCCTGCCCCACAAGCTGAATTCCTGGTGCCCTCCTTTGCCTGCTTGAGTTCAAAGACAGAAGGTGACTGTTTGCTACCATAAACCCTCACCCCAGCATCCAGCATTCCACTTGGTTTTCCCTGGCACAACCCTCAGATGGAGCCAGCTACATTTCACCTAAATCTACAGTTTGGACTGTCCTTTTCTTTTTCATTGGCAAGTCTGAGTCCTCTTTTCCTTATAACATACATTTCTAGTTATTTTAAAAATTATTATGTGTCATTTCAGCTTTGCTTTTTCTAGTTGAACCATGACAAAATTTCTTAGTCTCCCGTCAAAGGCCTAATCTTTGAACTTTTTGGAATTTTTGTTGCTGTCAACTCCTCTGCTCTCTTAACTCAACTTAACATACTGAAGTAATTTTCAAACCTGGGCCCCACAACTCAGCACATCCTTGCAAATGAGGCTTGCATGGGACTGTCAAATAGAAAAATTACCTTGCTTGTCTCTGCATATAATTCATTATCAAAACTTGTACAATACGAAGCTTTTAAGGACAGTGTCTTGTTTTTAATTCATGGTTGGACTGTGGTATGGTTTAGTGTTTGTTTTAATTTAATTTTATCCTATCCTGTATTTTTTTTCTTAATTTCTTTCCAAGATGTGTCTAATAGTAACAAAATGATTATATCTTTTGCTCTCTCCATCAAGGATTCTGTTTACTCGTAATTTTACTCTCAGGTGTTGTCTCCCATTAGGTCTCCCACATGTCTAATATTTAATTTCCACATTAATTTCAGCTCCTAATGAAGTGCAATGTCACAGATTGAGTCCTCAGTGAAAAACATTGAGTAGGAAAAGAAATTACAGTGGATGGAGAGGAAAAAAAATCACTATCATCATTTCCCTTAAATTTTCTGTAAAATGAAAACTTTCTTCTACACTTCAAAACTGAGCAGGAGGAAAATTGAAAGAAAAAAAGGTGATATTTTCTTTTGCTTATACTTATTTCTATTCAGAAAAATCTGTCATTTTATACTTTTTATACTACTTTCTGGGGAGAAAAAGCTAAAAAACCAAAGCAAAACACAGAACTATGAGGTAAAAAAAAACTCTCATGCTTTCATTAGAGAGAAATTAAAATCACAAACTGTAAAGCTAGACATGAATAACCTGTTGATTTAAAAACATTTCAAGTCATATTAAAAGGTCAAATAAACCTGTTTATCATGTACACCTTTTTTGTCTTCCAAAAGGGACAAGGCAAAAAAAACCCCAAAACAACCCAACAACCCCAAGCAACAAAATTTAGACAGAAGGTTTTTTAAATTTAAATCTAGGAAAAAAAAAGTTATAAAATTTCAGCATTACTTAAGAGAGATTCATTAGAGTTTTTGGGGTGAAGAAAGTAAAAAAATGTTTAAAAAAAGTCAACAAAATAACCAAACTTCCCCCAAAATATTTAGTTGTTAATATAAAGTAACCACTTGCCACCTTTTTTTATTCCACAGAGTAGCCTCCAGTGCAATGGAAGTACTGAAGAATGAGTGGAGATTTATCTCATACCAGCCTGACTCCTACCTTGCAGGTCAAATGAAGTCCACTGTCTATTATTGCCTTTAAAATAAAAATGGGGCCTGTAAATATACATTGTAATTAGGAGGCTCAGCTCTCCCTGCCTTGACTTCCACGACACGTCCACGATTGCAGACACCAGTGGAATGCTCAAATGAGATGTGTCACCTGAGAGGCTCCCCTATTGCTTCCTGTGCTTGGTAATAAGGAAAGGTTAATTGTGCTCCTTTGTATTTCCCAAGAGAGACCCAGGAAATGCAGAAAGGTTCAGGTGTCTGTAAACACAGAGGTGTCTGGAAACCTGTGCCAAAGGTGGTTATTTTGCTGGCCTTGCCCCTTGTGTCCTGTAGTTCTCAGCGCCGTCCTTCTGACAACATCCCCTGAAGTATCCATAAAATTATTTCACAGGACACCGGAGTGTCACCAAGGCTAATTGACTTGTGCTGCTGCAATGATCCATGGCTGTATACATCCAGAGAGCCAGCATTGTTTCCAAATGTATACACGCATCTGGAAGTGGAACTGGGATTTGAATCCATAACCTTTAGTTCCCCAAATGCAGGTCTTTATGCAGAGAGTTAAAAGAGCAGCTGTAGTCACACAAAAATACTGCCATTCATGAGGATGTTTACCCTGCTGAGGTAAAGAGCAGCAGCCTGGCTCACTTTGGCCAAAGTGACAGATTTCCCAGGGAAATCTGCTTCTGGAGAAATGCCATGGTTTCCTTATGGTATTTTGGGAATCTGCACCTGGCTACTACTAAACAGCAGATACTGGAATCAGACTGAACTGTCTCTGTATCTTTTGCCTCTGTGCCCCATTTCCTGGCCTTCTCCTTGTACACCCCATTCTTCCTTTCCCTCATGATTTGTCTGACTTACACAGAAATACAGTTTACAAGTACATTAAAGCTGCTTAAATCTAAGTATGAGGTGCACTGCTCACAGCGCAATTACTGATATTTAGTTAATAAAGTGAACATGTTCATAATTGTTGTAATGTATCAGGCCTTAGTACAATTCATTGCTAAGCTCTCTATCTCATGTAATACTCCAGTCTAAGGAGATCCTTTAGGATTTAAGTATGTATTTAGAAGGATTTTTAATACTTATTCTTTTTAATTATATAATTAGGGATGAGGAGGATGTGTTTGCAAAAACTTTCTGAAGGATTATACTAACACACTCCCTGTTGAGGCAAGATAACCTCACCTGCCACACCACCTGAATTAGGAAACTCCTGGAGTTACAGAAGCAATTTTGGCCAACTTCAGGAGCTTCCTCAGAAACCAGGAAAGCTGTTTATACAGAGCAGAAAAAATATGCAAGAAGTGTTTATGTGCCCTTTAAAGAAATATTCAAAGCATTTGCTCTGATTATAGCACATCTACTCCATTGTTTGGAGGAAAACAGGATTACCTGACAGGACTTTCTGGCTGACGTCCCAGGATCCAGATCTCCATCCCAGGAGCAAACAAGAGGCAACCTGCTTATACATTCATTCATTTCCACTTCTGTGCACAGCCCAGGAATCACACTTGGAAACAAGATGCCCCCATTTGTTCACATGGAAGCACAGAGATTCCTGCTTTCAGTGACCTCTGTGGCATCTGTTGTGGTGACACGACACCAGGTAAACCAAAACCCTACAGCCAGTGCAGGAGAGGTGATGCCACTTCTTTCATACTGTCTTCAATATGGCAGTTAGGGACTTAGTGGGAAGGCAAAGGATTGAATGTGTCTTCCTAGGGTGGAATACTGCATAGCCAAACCAGAAGACAGGTGATGTCACAGTAATATGACACAGAGATGTCAGAAATGAAACACGAGTCCATATCTTACCAACAGTTACAGCTGGGCAAGACTAGTACTGAACAAAAGCAAGATAGAAGAAAATGAGAAAGGTAATAATTAGCATAAATATAGACCTGTCCCACATAATCAAATATCTTAAATATAAAAAAAATGGTTTGTATACTGATTTTTATATTTTGCAAATGCAGAACAGCTACATTTATTTTGAAATAATTCAAGGACATGAGTCAGATTCCTTCAGTGTTGCTATTCCTATTTTTAATCAAAATGCCACAGTGTGAAGTGCAGATATCTTAGTTTTGCTTTCTCATAGTATAAGTGCAGAATAACAATCATTAAATCAAATTGTGCTTACTAGCTTTTACTGCCTTTCACATCTAAATAACCCAAAGCATTTTGCACATCAGAAAGGTCAGTGAGACCAGGCACTCAGCAACTGTCAGTGTGAAGCTGCCTGTAGTGACATCAACCTGCTCAGGACAGGAAGCCAAATGATACTGAAATTTATGAAGATTGAATTTAATTACCTAAAAAGGCTTGAGAAAGACTAGGACTGCTACTTTTACAAAGAACCTTATGTGCCCAAAATGACACCTCTCTAACAGCTCAACTCATTTCAGAGCTAGGACTGCCAGGTATTTGCTAACTCCTTTTATGTCCTGGTGCATATGTGTATGTTGCAATGATTTACCATTCAAATAAAACCCCTTTCCAGCTTAATGAAATCCAGATTGGTTGCAGCATCAAGATGGCCAGCTCATAAAATATTACTCTGGTTCTTTTTTCTCCAAACATAGGGCAAAAACCTCAACTTGTACCTAAGACCAAATACTGTATCTGGTACTGGATCGATTATGTTACTGAGATATTTTCCGAATGCAATGCCTGTCCCCATTGCAGGGTGATTTTGACCCTTGCCTGTATGTTGTCCACAAATAATGGTCCTAATGCATTGCACAGCTCTTCTATAAGCACTGAAGTATAGTTAAATACCAACATAAAGGATGTGCCAAACACCGTTAGAAATGGGAGAAGGAGAGGGGGGAAGAAACTGAAAAAAAGAAAAAAAAAATCAATTTCAATAATAGCTTGACAATTACAATTAAGTAATCCAAAGCTCAAGCTGAGCATTTTTGTTACACACCACATGAATGATGTTTGTACTTTGGAACCTTTAAAATATTTAAGCAGAGAAGAAATGAAATGAACTGCAACCAGTTAAGGTCATCCATTTAGGACAAAATTGATAAAATATTAAAATGAGAGAAATAAATTTTCAAACAGAGATACTGAGGCTTCATAGAGATGTATTATTCAAAGCAGAGGAACATGTGTGACCTCTAGGCTATTACATAATGGAGAAAGGATATGACAGTTCAAATGTGCAGGAACAGCAGAGGCAGAGAGGGAAGATGGATTAACTATTCCATGAGGCAGTGCCAGGCTTCCAGGGTACTTTAACTGGACCTCTGTATCAAAGCATTGCACTCTCAGAGCCAGTTCTAGGACACCACTATTGTGTTGACCTCAAAAACCTGTGGAAAGATTGTGGATTTTAACTAAAGACTTATTTTGTGTCTAGATGAGCTTGCTCATTCCCAGAAGCTGCCATTTACAGCAGGAGTGGTCCCAGGCTGCTGAGTTTCATGGTCTCAGCTTCTTCAAAATCCTCACTCTGTCCTTACACATCTTTCCATAGAACAGCCTGGAGTCAGGGCGGCAGGGGCTGGCAAAGGTGTAACCATCACACTTCTGCCTTGCTGTGGTCAGCTCTGCCGGCTCACAGCCAGCCTTCTCCTCATCCATCTTTGCCCTAACAGGCCTTAAAAATGCCCAGTTCATGCTTTGGACATCTTCAAGGGAATTAATCAACTCTAGCAATAAATGATTCCATTTTAATTTAAGGCCAGAGTCAGTATTTATTACACAGGATTTACTATAAAATGGGGTTTTGCAAATATCTCAATTCTTTTATATCTGAGGTTTTGGGGATAAATCTCCCTAAAATGAAGAAGTAGCAGCCTAAAATGAGATGTATTTTTAAATCCCAGAAAAATCTGCCTAACAGCAAGGTCTATGCTCCTTTGAAAAATTAATTTCCACCTAGCAGAGCGTTCTTGCCTTCAAGCTCAGTGTTCTGAGGCAACTCCATTGCTCTCCTGTTGGCAAAATGTGTCCAATATTCATACAGGCAGAAAGGGTGTGCCTAATGTAAGGTTTGGAACTGCACGTCAGGTATCAGAAAGTTAGGGCACATAATGCCACAGCTTTTTCTTGGATGCATCTTAGCCTCCCTAGAGGACATACCAAAGCACCTAAAACATTAGGAAAATTAGTGTCACTGACAGTCATTTGTGATCTTGAGTCTTCCAAATGTTTTTGATCCTCTTCCCATTTTTACTCAGTTGCAATCACTCCATGTAAAAAAATAGATCTTTGCATTTGCTGAATAAGCATTTATTTCTAGCTCTCAAAGCTCCTTCCAAAACTAAGTATAAACATTATTAACTTGATTTTATAGCTGTCTTAAGTAGAGAGAGAGGGACCATTTACAAATGAGCTTCTATGCAGGATGTAGGCCTAACCTATGATACTTCTTCTCTGTTCCTGGCACTTCAGGGTCTTACTATGACAGTGTTCCCTCAAATAATGCAAAACTTTCAGATCATATTTTAGGTGTCATTTTTATCTTTTACTCCAGAATTTGAAAATACAACCATGTTGCTTGTGCTTATGATGGTCAAAAGTGACCAGAGAATATGACCTTTTGAGTCAAAGTTAATTTTTTGTTGACATACCTGGGACTGACCAGGGCAATCAAATCAAAGATCCGGGCCACCAGGTACCATTCCTCCAGCAGAAGCCAATAGCAAATGCCTAAGGAAGTGAATAAGAAGCTGCAAACATGCAGTGACACACCCTATAGTTTCTAGTCATCTAAGATTGAGGGATAGTTTTTATAACTATTTTTTAAGAGTTACTATCTGTGTATATTTGAAAGTCCCTGATAGGTGTTACTCTCATTAAGTTGTCTGATTACATTTTCAATATATACAAAAAAGTGAGATTCATAAAATCCTGTAGCAATGAGTACCACAGTTAATTACAAATTGTGGGGAAAAAAACCCCTCCTCTCATGGTTTTTCTAGATTTCAGCTGGTGTTCTTCTTTCTGCTTAATCCAGCAGAAAAAACCTCATCAATACTGGGGTGTGGGAGACTGGTCTCAGAATTACCTAGAATAAAACCAAGAAACACGTTTAAATTAAGCCAATCTGTCTCCCTCAAAAATCTGGTAAAAGGGATTTATATGGCAAGACTGAAGAAGAAGTGAGCTAGTCTTTTCAGATAACAGAGGAACGAAACTACAATCAGATAACTTGGGAAACTCAAACGCCAACTTTTTTTAAATTTTGCTGAAACATTCTGCTATGCCTTCAGCACAGACAGGAATTTTGCAGCCAACATAATTTTAAAAACTGAGATAAGTATGGGGGGGGAGGGAATAATAGAGCTTTCTATTAATGGAAAGCAGTCCGGCTGCAGCCTGAACTGTGGTGTCTTCCCTCCCCATAATCATGGCATTAATTACTTCATAGGTCAAATTATGTTTCTGTTTGAAAGAGTGTGGCCATCTACGTGAATCAGGGCATGCATATTTAGATCTACTGTATCCTCCAGCATAGGCTTTTATTCTTGTTTGATGCATGCAGGCTACTAATTTAGATTTTCATTGAAGATGGCTATTTTTTCCTCTCCTGCACAATGGCAGTCCAGTTCCAAAATACACAGAATAAGCACACATTAAGTGAATCTGAGGGCAAGTATACTTCTTCCTTTGGCCATATGGATGGGATTTTTCTTTAAAATAAAAAGGCCAAAGAGTGGCTGGAACAATGCCCAAAGGGAAGAATAGAGACAGACATTTAAAGGTGAGCTCACTAGATTTATAATAGCAGGGGATACTATCATCCTTTCCAGCCAGCTACCCGGTAAGGGCAATGCTTATTTCACAAGAAGGGCCCTGGAGATCCTTCTTTAGAAAATAATAGCTACACCTATTAATATATGGGGGAAGCTGTAGCAATCCATTTCAGATATTGATAATAAATTACATTGTTCAGATATGAGATTACACACTCCAGGCAGGCAAACAGAAAAGCAAGTTTTTTGTGTGTATCAGTGTTATTTAGAAGAGCTGCTTGGAAAAGTTTTAAGGAATTAGAGTGCTTCTGTCCAGAAAGAATAGCCAAGAGCTTTGAACAAAAATACTGCTCATCATTTAAGCATATTAAGAGCCTGGATGAGACACTAGCTCAGGGCTCATAGGGAAGGTGCTGCTTCTTGTGTTAAGCTGATCCCACTATTTGTGGGAACAACTCGTGAAATTACTTTGAATGTATCAGAAGGCATAGAGAAGAAAAATCAAAATTTTGTAGCACATAGCAGGGCTTCTTCAGTCAATGAAAGTCCATTCACAGCAGCATTAGAATCATCTTTAAGAGGGCCAATAGTGGCCCAGCAAGCCACTCACTAAAAACTAAGACAAGCAGTCTTGCTCTCAGAATTTTTTAGAGGATTAGCTTGCTCCCATGTGCAAAGAGAAGTAGGAATTTTGTTGTTCAAAACATAAAATAAGAAACACAATGGAGTAGCAGGAAATAAGCCTGAAAATGCCAGGATTGATAAGTCTAAACACATTAAAAAATACCATGAGCTTGTTTTAAGAATTATTGTACTTCAGAATCCTGTGATGTTTCAGTCATCTGTCTGGTTTGCTGGTTTGAGACAAATGGATTCAATGTTTTTACATTTTTCTCAGCCACAAAGATTACAGATTTGTTTATCTGCATAATAATAGCAAATATGCTCACGTTACCTCAGCTATGGGAGCTGAGAGCTGTAGAAGCCCTTTAAAATAATGACTTTGTGGATAAGGTTGTGAGTGTTGTCATCAGTGAGCTCCAAAGACAATTCTGGACTCTGTTCAAGATCCCTCTCTTCTGACTTCTGAGCATACAGTACAAGAATTCCCACTGAAGCCCACAGAAGTTAAAATCCCTTTTACTTGAGGTGCTCAGTGCTTTGTAGGATCAGAGCATAAGCAAGGCTTACAAATGAATACAATCGGAGATTGTTGGACTTTTTAAACTGTACCTTTTTAACTGTATTGCAGTCTTTAACACCACTTTAAAAAAAAAAGCCAGACTGTAAGAGGATAAGCATAATACAGCAAGTTTGAAAAATTCCCTGACTCCCTGGCACCACAGATGCAAGTCTCGGGGTCACTGAACCCTTCACCTTTCTCAGATAGATAAGATGACTACTGCAATATTTAATACAAGATAAGCCACACAAGCATTTGACTGGATTTGACCTCTCAGACAGCTTACAAACCCAAGAGCCTGTGTAACCTGAACCTCTGCAAGAAAATGGATATTTGTACATTTTCCTGTAGCTCCAAGAACTGGAGACTGTGGAAACATCAAATACCATAAGACTTGCTGAAGGTGTTATCCAGAAATACTGCTGAAGACACCTCTTTAGCTGTATCTTCAAGTATCAATGACCAAAGCTGCTACTCACCAAGGTATGAAGATCAGGCTGAGCTTCAGGGGTCTGTTCATCTGCAGATCTCTTTTCCAGAAGCAGCTGCACCTCAGAGAGAAACAGTAAGCACATAAGAACTGTAGGTCAGATCCTGCTCCTAAGTGACAACAGGCTGCTTAGAGACAGCTCTTTGCATGGGAAGCGTGGATGGGTTCTCTGTTGTCCCAAATATATGACCCCACTGCCATGTAACGTGGTGTGGCAAACTCCCTGCATGGTCAGATATACAAACAAAGTTATATCCTCCACAACCAGAGAGGAAACCCAAATAGCCAAGAACATCCACCTCACATGATTTTGCTGTCCCAAGCATTGTCCTGGTGGTGTGAGCCCTGGTCCACACCACCAGAGAAGACAGGAGAAGACAGAAGGCTGCAGGTGGGCAGCACGGACAGCCACAGGCCTGGCCACACTCCACTGACTCTGGCACTCTCCCTTAACCAGTTGGCCAGGAATCCTTAAATTCTTCACCCAGCTTCTGTACAAGTATTTCTATTCACATGAAGCACATATACAGTTTCAGAGCACATTAACGTTGTGACAGTAGCCACTGAGAGAATCCTTGTCACATGGGAAGACAAAGGAAAGGGGTGCCTGAGAAGTACTCAGAGTCTGCCTGCCTGCTTAACTCAGGTTTCTCATGTACCAGATGCTGTCATTCATATTGCTGTGGCATCCAAATCTGCTCTGAAAAAAGTTTTCTGTTGGTAAGGACGCACATGACTTGTCTACAGTTGAGGCTCTGCTAGTGCCACATTCAGACTAGCAATAGTGGAAAATTCTGAAGTGCAGACAACTTCCGATAGACACAGAAATAATCCACCAAATGTCAACAAACTTATGCAAATTCCCATTTCAGAAGCAGTAATTCCTTATGAAACTATTCCCATTTTATACTTCATACTTCAGGCTGTGCTCCATGTGCCTCTGAAAGTCCAGGATGAAAAATTCTTGTCTTAATCCAAATGTCCTCTAAATAGCAACGGAATTTTGAAATTGCCTGTAAAATGTCAAAAACCTGGGGGCTTTTTTTCCCCTTCTGTTGTGGCATCAGCAGAAATGTAGATGACACAAATTCAAACTGCATAGTGGGACTAACGCCCCTCTCCTAGCTGAGTTTTAAACAACAGAAATATGTGTCTCATTTAACATGATTTATGAAGGCTTCTGGGGAAGTCAAACCACTTTGACTAAGAAAAAAAATAAACTAAACCGTTGCAAAAAAATTAGGAAAAAGCATTAAATTTAAATTATTGAAGAATTTTTATATGTTCTTAATGCTGTGCTTGTTTGGTAAAAAAAAGAAAAATTAATTAGAAAATAATAATTAGAAAATCTATCAGTTCATAATGTAATTGCATTTGTCTGTACAAATATATTAATTCCTGTTTCAATTCAGTCCTAACACAGCATTGTTTGTATTTGCAGGTGGCAGGAAAAAATATGTTACTGTTTGTGATTGAAGCTATCTAATCAAGGACATATTTTTGGTACTGAAAACAAGTATGCTAATAGAATTTTATTCTATTCTAGCCCATAATTATTATTTTAAAGAATGGAAAGTATGGTACACTATAGATCACATCTGGTTATGACAAACTGGAATAAACTCCTATTTACATGTTTATTTTTCTTTTCACTAAATGATTGTCAATGTGGTTTATTTTTCCTCATTCTGACTGTTGTTGCATGAAGTCTTCCATGCATTATTGCAAACCAATTCAAGTGTTTTTGTCCAAACCATTTGACATTACACAATTCAACATTTAAAAGATGTGGAATCAAACTAATCTATTGCTTCTATAGTATTAAGCTTGGTGCTAGCCAGCATGATCCCAAATCTGAAAACACTTGCCTTAAGTTATGCAAATAGTCACAATTACTTCAGTGGGTCCACTGTCATACTTAAATATGTGTGGTTTCAGGTTCAGGAACCTGGTGAGTCTTCACCAGTTCCGTGCCTGTGCATCCTGCAGGCATCTATTGGCTGCAAAATGCTCCTGCAGAGGAAGAGATGAAATCCACAGCCTGGGCAACTGCTTGCAAGATGGATAAATATCATCAACTTGCCAGAGGTACTTCCTTTGTGTCAGATTGTTGCAGTCAGGAAAACTTGACAACCTGTGCCTTCAAAGGCAACAGTTCAAGGTGGCTAAGATCAGTTTCTTCAATCTGACATAAACAGGTATTAGAGATTATTTCCCTGCCAGAGACAATGAGCTGACCTAGATTCAGATGCAAAGGTTATTTATGTACAAATGTTACATGTATTACTAAAGTTATAGGACGCTTTTAAAATCAGAATTAATATTGCATGGTAATGGTTCTAAATATGTGTGTAATGAAAAATAGGTAGCCTGTAAGATCTGAGATCTGCTGACCCTGATGGCAGTGACAGTAAACTGCTGCTGAAATAGTCCAGGTTGACAAAGGGACAAATATGACATTGCTAGGAGCAAGTCACCTGCTCACTTTTTTCTTATTACCTATAAGTCAGCACTAACTGGGTGTTACTGCCTAGTATGCAAATGCTGTGCTTCTATTATAAACACATACACAAATCTATGTGTTGCACATATAAAAGAATATATAAATAGTATTTTAAATGAGGATTCCTTGGCCTTCTAGAACTTGCAAAGACCTCTCATTGCCTTCTTCCAAACTGCACATCTCTGAGCTAATTGGTTTCATTAATTTTACCCAAGCAAAGCATTTTTTCCACTTCTGCTTAGGTGATTTTCTGAACTGAGCTTCTAGGTAAGCTCTATACCAGCCATAAATAAACCAGTAACAGTTAAATGCCACCCTTTCTATGAGCTGCTGTCCTATGGATTACTCACCAGGTGGATTTGGTAGATGAAGTCCAGTATGATAACAGAGCTCCCGTGACAGCAGAAGACAAGGCATTACTGAGTTAATTTCTATTGCACTCCCCTCTAGGGAGTGGTGAACTCCTGTTTGAGCTGATGGTGGGACAGACTCCAGCTCTTCTCCTGTGAACGTATTCCAAAGGGCAAAAACCAATGTTTCCAACCCTTTATTTCAAGGGGCTTCTTACACCAAGGTTTCATTCAGAAATCTTTTGTGTTAACTCAGTGACTTCTTCTCATGTGGTGCTGGGACTTTATATTCTGTGGTGTCCTATACTATCTTGACCTGTTTTTTCCCTTTTGACCAAGTTGGTTATGGCAAGGTTAACAAGGTGATGACACCCCAGAGCTGTGCCTCTTCTCCCTATGTTACTTAATTTCCATGCGACAAATGGTATACATTAAAAATAAGGAAGAAATCCACTTTTAAATATTGCCTTAGGATGTTCACTTAAAACAATATTTCCCTTCAAAAAAGACAGGATGATAATGATTTTAACATAATGGTGAGACCTGAGGAACTTTGTAATCATTTGATTTTACAGTGGCCAATAGCAACTGAATATTTCAATGTAGACATGCTACATTTTAATGTAGACATTAAATAGACATGTTCTCTAAGGTCATAACACAGAGAAGGGAAAGATAACTATGAAAGAGATTCAAAATTTCAGAGTGACATTTAGGTGAGCAGCTTTTGTGCATGTTGATTATTTTTGTACCTCTGGAAATTGTGCCTTTCATAAAACAATAGAGAATTTTTCAGATATCTTAATAATGGTTTTAATTAATTTTATTTGGGGTTTTCTTATTGAAAAATTAGTATATTTAGTTCTGATATACTCAACAATATGCTCTGGGGAGGAAAATTAAGGAGGCAAGAGCCTGTGCAAATAGGGTCAAGCAGCATGAAAATTCTTTGTGACAACAGCGTTGTGGTGGAACAAGCTCAAGAGACAGGAGCACAGGAGAGACAACCTTATGAAACTTTTCCCCAATAAGCAGAGTTCAAACATTATGGGAATCAGCAAACAGAAGCTTGAAAATATTTACACATATCCAGACAGAGAAGAAAAGTTCATATCCATAATGAACGGTCATTAACAACAACAACAACAAAAAAATCAAAGCAAAATGAAAGCAGATTTTTAGACAAAGCTGAATTTAAACGAGGGCTGATTACAGCTGCTTTAATGGCTGAATCCAAAATTTGGCTCAACTCTAGTAAAACCATAATCTGACTGACAGACTCTTTCTATTAGAATTCTCCACTGAATTATTTAGTTTGTGGAAGAAGCATGGTTCTGGTATGATAAATTATGATAACTATTAGATCTCTCTCATGATGTAAAAGGGTAATATCAGGCTCATTTACTAATTTCCATAGTTTGCCCAGGAAACCCAACTGCTACAGAGCTTGGCAGCCTGAAAATATAAGACTTACAGTAGTGGTAGTCCATTAGTTACCTTCTCAAAAAAACCCTGCAGTGTATGTAACCTTCTTAAATTCCTTGAAGGTTTTCTTATTTATTTTATGAATGGTGAGCTTGAGAAGGGTTTTGCCACAGACAATATTATAAAGTGTTCAAACTTGTGAGTGACATAAATAAGTGGTTTCCAAACAGAGGTGCACATACAAGAAGTTGTATTTAGATAACTTCTGTGTGGCAGATGATGTAAAGTTGCCACTGCCAATGACTGGACTTTTTAAAATTATGGTCTCCAACCAAAGTGGGGTACACACAAGACAGACCATTGGGATAAAGAAAGATATTCTTTCTGTGTGCCTCATTGATAAATAATTTTTTAAAAAATAATTTTAGCTATTTAATTTTCAACTCATCCTTTTTAAATTTCTATTTTTTGTGCATGTTTTATAATATATAAATTATCACAGTAGCACATGTATATCATTCATAAATAAATAACTGATTGTACATAGAGTGGGGGTGTATTTTTTTGCTGATAGGGGCATATGATCCAAAAAGGCTGGAGACCAGCATTTAAGGATCAGCCCCTGACTGAACAAAGTGGGACTCCCATTATTTGACAATTCTTCTCTAAAAGGCTGAAAAAATGCCTCTTGGGACTTTTTGCAAAGATCTGTGAAACAAATGGAAGCCTTTTGTAAAAACTTTCAGTGGATTTGGATCAGACCTGTCAGAATTACAGCAGCAGAGGTAAGAGGAGGTATCTGTCACTCCTGAATCCTGTTCCTACTGCACTGCTGACATTGCCCTCCACGAAGTACTGTATAGATGCAGAAGAAAGAAAAGGTGCTTATGTGTAATTTTGCATAGCAAAGGAGTGGTTTTATGGGAGTAAAGTATTGATATGAGGCAAGATAAACACTTCTTGGATCACAGTAAAGGTTACAGTTAGCAAAACAAATTTAGCTGCCAGCTCTGTATTTTTTCTAGCATTATACAACATAATCATAACACTCAGAACACTTGACACTGCCGTTATAAAATAACGGAATGCACAGCCCACTAGTTTTGACAAACAATTGCATTCTATCATCCTAAAAAAGGAAGCCATCCTATTCCTTAGCCCATGCCTTGTCCACTCAGGGCACAACATTGCTGCTAACAAGCAGCACTGGGTGGTGTGAGGCACAGCCCTCTCCTGCCACGGGCTTCCTTTATCATTGGCAGCTGTGTCTGGGTGGCCATTGATCAGCACCAGCTCCTCACTGACCTCGGGCCCACAGCCCGGGCAGGAGGTGTGCTCATCCTTGATGTCAATCATGCTGTCCCTCAGGCAGCTCAAAGGCATGTTCTTTTCTTGGATCTGAATGATTAAGAAGGGCACCTGAAATACAGCTATTGCTGCCGCTGCACTCTGGAAATGTGGCGATGTAATGCAACACTTTTATACACCAGAAACGATTCTATCGCTAGAAAAAAGCGAGATGCATTTATTCAAACGTCTAAAATCAATCATCAGCTACCAGGAATAGATCATGTCTGAAAAGCTATTGCTTATCCTCCTCAGTTTCAGTAGTGACTTCACTGGAGGTCTGTCTCTAACATGCCTAAGTGGAATGGGAGGGTCAGAATGAAGAAGTTTACAGCATCAGCATATTTTTCTTGCTGTGAACCTCCCTCCACTAACTGAAACTTCTTTCCAGGTCTCTCAGCTGGCTTTTGGGCTCCATATGGTTCTACTGCAGCCCTCTCCATTGTACCATATGCAAAAAGATGACTGACATTTCCTGGACATTTTAATTTAATAAAACACATGGTTAATAATGATAATTATAGAGGATATCACTGAAACTACATTAGCTCTAGAAAAATACACACATATAAAACCGGGGCAACATTCAACACCGACACACTACCAGTCCATTTTTGTTAGTCTGTCAATAGGACATTGACTGATGGGCCTGCACTGGCCTGCTCTCCAGGCACTGCCACACTTGTGCTGTGGCTGCTGCTGTAATTTCAATCTATACACAAGGGAGGAACTCAAATGATTTCACAGGGTGCAGAGGGGCTCATTCATTAGTCTGGCCTCATAAAAACTTACTGTACTGCAAACATCAAACTGGCTACACCTATTTTAATGCAATTAAAAGACTGCATAAATCAATGTCGCAACAAGAATTCCCCTTTGGACACCCACTAATGATCTGAGCTCTTAGGAGAGAGCTTTGCTTTCCTTTCCTGAGTGTCAGCTCACTACATCTGGTTGGCCTTCCAGAGGCAGCAGAAGTCAGATCCTGGACAGCCAAGTGGCTACAGGTACTCCCTGGCATCGCCAAGCCACTGCAGCCTTGGAAGCTGTTCAACAGACTTGCTTCTCTCCACACTCCTGGCAGAGCAGGTGTGCTGCTTTTGGCTTGGGGGGCTTAATTTTTCCCACAGTTAACTGATATGCATTTATATTTTGGATTCGTGCTGGAAACGGTGTTTATAACACAGGTATGTTTTTGTTATTGCTGACAGGACTTACACAGAGCCAAGGCCTTTTCTGCCTCTCACCGCACCCCAGCAGTGAGGGGGCTGGGGATGCACAAAGAGCTGGGAAGGGACACAGCCAGGATAGGTGATACCAAGTGGCCCAAAAGATATCCCATAACAAAGGGAGTCATGCTCAACATGAAAAATGGGAAGAAGGGATCAGAGGGGAATGTCCAGAGTGATGGAGTTTGTATTCCCAAGTCCTCACTACATGTGATGGAGCCCAGATTTCCTGGGCATGGCCAAACCTGTCTGTCCTCGGGAAGTGGTGAATGTTTGGCTTTGCTTGCACCTGTGGCTCTTTCTTTACCTATTAAACTGCTTTTACCTCAACCCACGAATTTTCTCAATCTTACCCCTCCATTTGTCTCCCCCATCACTCCAGGAGGCAGGGAGAGAATGGGGCTGAGTTTCTGGCTGGGGTTACACCACAACAGCAAGGACTGCTGACCCTTTCTGTATCTCACTGCTGCCCTGCCTTAAAGATCACTGCTATTGTTAGTGTAGCAGAGGCTCTGACATTGCCTCCAAGCCCTTTACAATGACAATATATGTCCCATTATGCACTTTCTATAAAACAGGAGTCACAAAATGTTTAGGTGGCTTATCCAGGATCCAAAGCAACATCAAAGTGGTAATTCTCATATAACTCTTGGGGAAAGGAGCGTATTTGACTGAATCATGATGCCTCCCAACCATAAATTACAATACTTGGATTCATCACTTTCAAAGCTATGAGCTGTTTTGTCTCTGATAACTAATGAAATAAACTGCTTTTATTCTCCAAAACCTGGAGAGAAATGGGGTATATTTCAAGCCTATTTTATGAGTGAGACCATTGTGGAACAGATAAAAAGGTGGTGGTTCCCAGGAAACTTTTCATTCTAAGCCTAACCAGGTAATTTTCTGGAGATATGCAGATGATATTGAAAATAGAAACTCCAAGGAAACAGAGACTGGCAGAATCATATCATGCAGAAAAAAGCCAGGTTAAACTTACACATCCCCATCCACAACCAAGAGCCCTCCCCCCAAAAAAGCCTCCTGAGGTGCACATGAGGCAGGGCAAGGCTGCTGAGGCTTTGGAAGGAGGTCTGTCACACAGACAGGTGGATCCCAAAGCACAGATCAGCTTCATCCCTTCCCTCTTCACCAACAGCACCCCCATCTGCTGTTCGCAGAGGTGAACAAGGGGAAGGGCACAAAGCCCACTGGACACCTTCATAAAGTTTATCTGAACATGGTTTCTATTATTGTTTTATAATCTGGAGCATGTCAACAGGAGATAAAGAGGAAAGATGACTGAGGAATTAAATTATCCATAGTGCTGAGCAAGCCTTTTTCAGCCCACTGTGGTTTAAATTTGTCACCTGACATGATAAGGTAGAAGAGGTTATGTTACACTTCAGCTCAAGATGCACCTGCCTGGGAAGGCCTAACATCCCTCATTAAAGGGGACAGGGCTTGACCCAGCACTGAGGTTAATACTGAAATACTCCTCTGGAGCCAGGATTGTGGGTCCTCATTACCATCACCCTCTGAATGTTACTCTAAACACTAACTGATAAACAGAATCAGTCTGTTTTAGACCTCAGGACAAGCAGATAGAATTTGAGAGGGCTGTCCTTTGATAGGCAAAGAGGGCAATTTTTATTTTTCTTCTTGTGCCCATTAGGTGTCGGCAGAACTTTAATCAATCTTCATGTGATGCCAATAGTTCACAGATAGAGCTGCAGCGCTTGAAGGAAATAGGTTATCTTTTCCCACTGTGAGCTGCTAGCTCTGAGGAGTGTTTGATGCAAGTCTGAAGAAACTGCACACACTGAATTTGAAAGGACCATTAACCAGGAAAAATTAACGAAACACTTAGGAAATGACCAAGCTCGGCTGGCCAGTTTTCCAGTTATGACCTTTAATTCTCCATAAAGAGAAGGTTCTTTTTAAAAAAATCAAACATTCTCACCAATCTGGTTAATTAAACAGAATGGCAAATGTTACCACAAGTGTGGAAGGAATTAAAAATAGTTTGGGTAGAAGAAAAAAATTGCAGTTATAACCCAGTCTTATTTAAAGAAAAAAATAAATATTTAAGCATATGGTATAATATTTCATGAACCTGTGAGAGTAATGTAAATATATAATTGCACTAAACATATATAAATATTGCACTAAATATTTTAAATAAAAGTAAACTGTGAATGAAATAATTTTTCCCTAAAAAATGTTATCAAAATACTCAGCGTATACACACATATATATACATATATATATTTAGGAAGAGAGTCAAGGGAGCCAAATGTACTTTCAAGCCATATTAAGTTACTTATATGAGATTCACACTGATTATCTGGTACATCTGACTGTCCTGGTCTAGCAAGGATGTTGTCTGACTGTGCAGTCCAAGAGCAAATGAAACCATATGCACTGCCAAGTTAAGATGTCAGCACTGGATTCTCTTGGTATGTCAGCACTTGGTATTCTCTTGCTGTCTCTAGAGGTGAAATTTGGAAATGAAATGTTCAAAAAAATGAAGCTTTGGTACAGGCAAATCATGGAGTTTATGTTGAAAATAAGTGGTTGCCAGCAGGTTGATCCTATTGATTAATTAATTATAGTCTCAGGTATAAATTCAGATATGAACCGAGTGCCCCTTTCCCTTAAGGAAACAGGAATACAGTCTAAAAAGCAATTGAAATTTGTCTATTTGCAGTCATTACCCTTAAACCTGACAGAGTGAACAGACAGGGTCTGGAAGTCCTGTCACAAATTTGAAATCTCTAAATTATTACCTCAGTTAGCTGTGTTCTGTAGTAACCCCCCCATAGCTAGTGTTCACAAATAAGAAGTTGTGTTTGTAGAAGTAAATTTCTATTAAGATTATTTAAGAGATCTCATGACAATTTTTATAACTTCACACAGGAACATGATCTACTGCTGAACTCTAAAAAACAAGTTCTGCTTCTGACTGTACCCTCACACTGCCATGGCATCCTGCTGCTAATACTTACAGCGCTAAATCTAAGTTTAGGCTTGAAGAATTAGATCATACTTCCTTTTCCCTCTCATCACACTAGAAGGTGTGTCCTCCTTACTTGAGTACTTGGTTAAGTATCTCTTGGCTGTTCTTTCATCAGCAGAAAATGATGAGCTCCTGGTCCAATATACAATTATTTAAAAATTGTACTAGCATAGCACCTAATGGGCCCTTGCACTTGGCATTGGACAAGCATATTGCAGAGGCAAAGTAGATTGCCAGATAATTTTCAATTCAGTGACGAATAAAGATACAATAGAGGGATACATCATGGAAAGCACGAACAAACGAAACTAGTTCATGTAATATAGAAAATTGAAAAATGTTGCTTTGGTGTGGCTTTTCTTCCACACTTCAGTCTTCCAAGGAATGTTAAAAATAGCTAAAATCCCTTAATTTCTTCCCTAATAATACTTTCCCAGGTGACCATATGCCACAGGGATGCTGCATGATCACAAATGGGAAAAATACCAAAGATCATAAGGGGAATGAGTCATGAAGCAGCAAGACATGGTCTAAAAATATTTACAAATCCTTAGTTAGGGGGGGAAAAAAAAAAGGCTGCTGCAAATAGCACTTCTTGGACAACAGGATTCTTTGTATGGACAAACAGCACATGTATCATGACAAATGGCAAGCTTCTCATGCGAGACCGATTTTCAAAGAGCTTATGAATGCCTCTCTCCCGACTTTCTTCTTCAATTTTTGCCCAAACTATCTTGAGTCTTACATATGGAGAAGGAATAAGCTTAATCGGGGCAACTGTAAGCCTTTCATCAATTCAATTATCCGGTAAAGGGCTCACTCATTGAACTCAGCCATAAAATGTTAGAGTCGCAGCGCTGCTCCTGTCTGTCAGCTTGTGTCCCTGGATTCTTTGTACCCTTAGGGATGCTTTATCTTTTGAAAAATGTGACAGTCTGCCTTTGGAGACTGGCCTCGGCACAGCTCCATAACCAATATATTGACAGATATAAGGCAGCGTGGAAAGCAGAGCAGTTCATGACTTGTGTCTGTCAAGCTGCTTTCCTCTCCAGACATGGGACCTTTAAAAGTTATTACAGGGCCATTCCAACCATTATCTTACATTAATGACATCAGAATTGTTTTTATATGGATCTATGGATCTACAGCAGTATCACATTGTATATCTTTTCCCAGTATTTTTTCTTTTTGGAAAATATAATTAAAATATTATCATAACTCTGAGCATACACAGGGCTTATATTCAAAAGGTACCTTTGCTGTTGGAATAACAGGCTTAAAATGGGGAGAAGAATTCATTAATACTGTCAGTATTTCTGACATTTTCTACTGAAATGTGACTTGATTGTTTCTATATGTAAACTTGAATTCACAGTTTCTCTTCCCTCCATTTTGAAGAGGGAGGAAGGCAGACCACTGTTTCAAAGTAAATGAAAACCAACCACATCACCTCTAAGAATATACTAATCTATAAAAATTAAATTTAAAAGAACATAGGACTGGTAGTGGAATATTACAGGCATCCTCATGAGGTCAACCATAATTTCTGATTTTGCAGGACACACAGATATGCAGCTGTATTGACATGAATGCATCATCTTGGGGATAACTATACCAATTATTCAATGCTGTGATTTGCTCCTTGTTTTACCTTACCTGACTGTCACTGCTCCTGTGCCCCAGCACCCTGGTTAGGAGAACATGATGGTTCAGAGCCTCCTCTGAAAACCATTTTCATTTAAAATCAGGATTTCTGCAAAGATAATAAAACCCAAACTGATTACTTCTTATGTTGTTCTTTTCCTCCGTATTGCAATCCATTCAAGATCAAACTGCCAAAATACCGAAGGACATAATAGCCAAAGTTGGTTTTCTGAAATTTTAGTTTGGAGGAAGTAACTCTCTTGAGAAGATAGCTGTATCTATATATATGACAATGTATTTTAATTTCCTGTCTTTAATCAAAGTCACCAGCCCAATGCTAACACATTGTACTTATTGGACCTTGAGATTTCTTGCTATTTTATGGCCTTTTAATCTTATGCTCTTGTATATGATGTTTAAGAATGGTGCATCTTCAGAATGACATGATAAAAGCTTTCAGTCAGGAGCTGGGAGTGTATTTAAGAAATGCACATTTTAAATCAGCCTTTAAAATTACTGGCAAATATTTCCTAGACAAAGTAGTAAATTCTCTGGTCTAATGTAGAATGAAATAGGTTTTTGGTACTGGGTTCCTGTCCTTTCTCTCAATGAAATAATCATGTGTTCAGGTAATGGTGGACTATATTGCTGTCAATATCACTCTCAAGTTATTAGGTCCAATCAATGCTGGATAAAAGGAAAAAGGGTGGTCAACAGGCAATCTGGCTTTCAGTTTAACACTCCCTTGAGGATTTTCATTATCCTTTCCTTTTCTGTTCTCAAGGTTAGCTCGAGCTAGACTATTTGTAGCTTCAGCTTCCTGCAGATAATGCACATCCACAATAGCCTTGCTCCTCCAACGTCAGAGTGCCCTTCCACCTGAGTAAGCAGAGTCCCGTCTTTTTTCTATTATTTGTGACCTTTTCCTGGGTTAAAAGGTGACTCCTGAAGCAGACAGGTTTCACTTCTTATGGTGATTGCAGTGCAAAAAGCACGCTTCTACCTTGTTAGAAGTGACATCACTGTACATTAAAGACATCATATCTCCTTTCATATTAAAATGCCTGTCAGTTCTGCTGCTCACGGGCTGTAAATCTGCCACAGTATCCTGTGCTTGGGAGCTTTCATTATGAAAATATGGAAGATAAGCACTCTGCTGTACTGTCAAAAGGAAAAAGTAGTCTGGTAGTAATGAGGTTACTTTAAAAATAAATACACGATTCCTTAAACATAGATGACTTGATGTGGGGAAATTTTTGAAAGCAATCTTTTTTATTTGAATTCCTAAAAAATTCAAGCTTAAAATATAGTATGAGTAAAGCATGCATATATAGTCCTGTAGAATTTATTAATGCATAGATTTAGGATTGCTCATGCAGTAAATCACTAGATTTTCCTTTGACTTTGGCCCTCCAGCCTTGAGAGAAATGACATACTAGAATTTAACCTGTTTTTCATCTTTATATAATAGAGGTACAAAAAGACTTGTATGTTCTGCAAGACAGTGACAACACTCAGCTGTTGTGCACTTGACTGTAGAAAATACAGTCAGTTGAAAAATACCTCCTAAACACTGAAGAAAAATACAAATAATTATTGATCATTTTCTCTCATGGCATCATTAGGATCTTAATAATACCTTCCTACAACATAAAGTTTTCATCCATTGATCTGAAAGCACTTTAGATATATCATCCTTGTTGTTTTACAGAGGAGAAGGTGAGGCACAGAGAGGTGAGATGATCACAGCATTTGAGAGCAGCTCAGCAGCAGAAGGGAGAATGGGTCCTCCCTCTCTGGACTAACCTGTCCCGCACTTAACTTAACTGCTCATTTCCAAGTGGAAATTTGCACTGTATGTTGGTGTAACCCTGAGGTGTTTACACAGCATGCGATTATTCATTCATTATTAATTATTCAATAATGGGACAGATTATCACAGGTATTTCTTTATCATTACAAAAAAAAACCAAAATAAAAATCTCCTCATCCATTTTGTGTGAAAACACTAATCCAGTATTACTCCCCATTTCCACCAGAATCCTCTCTGGCTATGG
The DNA here is from genome assembly GCF_965231275.1 of Zosterops lateralis. Taxonomy (NCBI): domain Eukaryota; kingdom Metazoa; phylum Chordata; class Aves; order Passeriformes; family Zosteropidae; genus Zosterops; species Zosterops lateralis. The sequence continues at coordinate 60,937,523 of NC_139766.1, read as the reverse complement.
AAGCTTCAGCATGTGAGCATAGCATGTGTATTTTCACATTTCATTTTCCAAATCATATCCTCCATCCTCCTCATACTCTGTTTGAAGAGCCAAAATGAGCAGTTTAAGAGTTATTTATGGGCAATGAAGCCTTTCACCTCCCAGGCATTGATTTTAGTGTCTGAACCCTACATCCAGAGACAGGAATATAGATTTAGGCTGTCTTGGGTGCACTACATGAAATCAATTGGTAATGGCAGTCCCAAGCAGACAAGCACACAGGTGAAATCCATGGAGGAAAAGTCCCCAACAAAATAAAAACAGGAAAAGGAAAAAAAAGAAAGGAAATTATTTGGATGAGGAAGGTGAACGTGTAGGAAGAATGTAGTAGCTGAGGAGGTGACACGTTTGGGATATGATCTGATGAGGCAAGACCAGAGGATTGTACATGTCATGGAGGAAACCAAGAACATGTGTCACTTAATGGAGCTGGAAGTGAAATGAAACAAGAACCAAAGAACAGTCTGTGAATGCAGTGTTATTCACCTTCCGCTTTCTCCTGGAAGCAGAGAGGATTTTCTTCCTCTTTGTAGCATGAAGTCCTCTGCTGTGGAGCAGAGCAGAGAGAAATAATGAGAGCTGTAGTTCTTTAACAATCCAGTCATAAGGATTTATAATCCATTTTACAGCAATGTTGCCAACACCTTCCTGGCCACAAAAGCCTGAAAGGAATGATCAGGCTTCTGTATCATCTGTCTTCTGCTCAGAAGAGGCTTTTGAACCTTTGCAGTTCTACAGTCACAAACTCTGTCTATGCTTAGTGCTTTCCCAGCATTCTCCACTGTTTCCAACATCCATGCAGGTCCAGCAGCAAGGGTGAGATTTCTAATGCCAGGTGGTCTGGATGGCTACAGGCACTTTATGCTACTACCCTCTCAATTTTCCAGGTAGGATCAGGTGAGTGAGAAAAGATGGGTGGTTTTTTTTGCCCTAAAGCTCCTACAGTTCCTGGGAGTGGTGGAGCTGCACTGATGGCACAGATGGCAGTTTTGCCTGAAAGGCGTGAACCAGACTGTGGAACAGTGAGTCAGTTGCCCTGCATCATTCCTCTCTCCTAGAAGATAACATTCCTCCAAACCTGTTATTGCAGATCTGGAAGAGTTAGTACCTAACCTTCTCATGTAATTTTTCCAGGAATATATTTTTTCTTGTGAAAGCAGACAAGACTAAAGTATAGAGGAATATTTTCTGGCATTTGTGAACACCAGGGAATCAGATCTGAACATTGTGTTTGAGGTTATATTGCATCTGAAACTGCAGGCCCCGGGGACCAGGCCACAGGCAGCCACATCAGATTGACAGATCTATATTTATAGATAGAACCTTTATTTTCACTAGTGTAGCCATTGAATTTATATTAGAGTTAAAAAGACAAGAGAGTTGTATAATGTATTCTGTGAAAAATTAACTTTTGACTTAATACAGAACTTCATGCAATTGTTCTACTCCTAGCAAAAGAGTTTATTTCATATAGATACAACATTCTAGTCTTCCCTTTTGATTTTACCCATTTTTGTTGTTATATTACAAAAGAATTGCATTCTGCTTTGTTCCCTTCACAAAAGAATGGCTTTTTATTCAATAGCCAGAAATTTGGGCCTATTGGAAAATACTAGCTCACAAAGGCGCTAGGAGTGGCCTAATATTGACATTAAATTGCATTTTATTTCTAAAGAAATTGAGTTTTCCTGTTAGTAAATGGTGATGGTAACATAATCTCCATAATTCTAAATGCTTAAGGTGGCTGAACAAACTCTAACCTTCCTTTTTCACTGAAATTCAGGGCAAGGTATGTATTGTTATTACCACACTACAAATCTAAATCAAGTTTACTTCCGATCTCCAAGTCTGCATCAAAAGAATTTTTAGAGAGCTGGGAACCAACAAAGTTTTGCACCAGCAGGTCAGTTTAAAGTGATCAACTCCTATCTGTGCTTCAACTTGATACCAGTTTTCAATCTGAAATACTGAATCAGCTTCATTGAACTGGATGTGAGAAAGTTTACATTGAAATGTCATCTGAATTGATACTTCACAAGCAAAAAATATACAATGTGTCTTTACTATGATGTAAACATTCTACAGAGTCTAGGCACAAAAGGCTTTGCTCCAACTCCATCATATTTTAGAATAAAATCTAGCTAAGTAGAACAAAAAGGAATCAAGTGGGGCTTCCAGCCTTTGCTTAACATAAAGCACAAACCTGACAGGATCTATCACACCATATTTTAACTGGCTAGAAAGTAGGAGAGACAAACATGTGACAAAAGGTCACAGTGTCACTTAAGCCATAGAGGAGGAGATGAACATCCCAAGGTGGTGAGCACAGCGTAAGAAGTTGAAGACAACAGAATTTTGTTAGGCTCTTCTATCTAAAATCTGTAGCAGAAACCCAATGCTTTTTTTGAGTAAGATTCCATTCAAAACCACATTAACTTTTTAATTGAGAACATGGAAGGAAATCAGTGGTTCTGATGATCTTAGCACAGCATGGGAAATAACGCTGGATAACTAAGCCTCAATTTACAGAGAAAAACGTCTTTGATGTTTTACTGCATAGGCACAGACAATCATTCACATGCTGAGAGGCTTGAACTCTCCTATCCATATGCATGCAAAGGGGAATATCAGACCTCTTAATGCTCATGATAAAGCTGGGCCCTTGGGAAGGCAAGGAGTGCACTCCCAGGAACTTGGAGGGGGTTAAGTGAACTCTGAAAGCTTCTGAGGATCTTCCTTTCTTTTTTACGGAACTGAAAGTGTAGGAGACAGAGAGAAAGCCTCAGGCTGAGTCTTTACATTATTCTCCGCAGCTCCCTGGAAGAGCTGCTGACAGTTCCTTGCCCACCAGGAAGTTTGCAGAGGAGGAAAAGGAGGAAGGTCCCAATAGTTCCTTTCCTTCTCTTGCTTCTTCATGCACCCTTCAATTCCTTAATGTCCTATTCCTCGCGCTCAGAACATCAGAAGAAGACAGTTCTAAGAAGTGCAAATCACAGTGAAAGAACACAGCTCCAGAAGGAAGGTTTTGAGACCTCATGTGTATTTTCAGTAACTTACAGAGGTATCCTAAATAACAGAGGAATAATTAGAAAAATTTCTTCTGGCTTCAGTAAGATCAGAATTTTGCCTTCTGCCTCTCAAACCACAGAAATGCACTATCATGTTTACTTCAGGGCCCTCAGGAAACCCTGCAAGAGCAGTGCTAACCTTGAATGGCAGAGCTTCTGCACCTCAACACTATTTCATGGAGGCTGACACCTTGTTCTACCTCCCCATTCTCAGAGGCTCTGAACAAGAAATGTTCCTCTGATTTGGAACTTGATCTTGGTCTCTTACTTCATTACATAATTTTAAAAAATCCTTTTTTCTTTTTTTTTTTTCTAACCTAAGAAGGCACCGAAGTTAATTGCTAAAATCATGTGATTTGGGCCAGAATGGATTTGTTCTCTGACACAACTTTCAGGTGAGGACTGTGTAAAGATTGTGGCTTTTATTCATCTACTGAGTGCGGCTGGGGATTGTTCAGCCTGAATTCAAAATGTGCCACAGACATTCTTTTGTCATCTGGATTGTTGTTCGTCTGCACTTAACTTATAAAAACGATGTGCAATTCACAGGAAAAGGAGAAATTGGACACTCCTTCTGACCCATTCTGTGCTCTCTGGCCATCTCACTCTGAAAATGCTTTCATTTCAAGTAGCTGGGAGAGAAAAACCATCCTAACTTTGAAGTGGGCTTTATTGCCATGACAGGGGGGAGAGAGAGGGGGAGTGAAATCCCATTTCATTTTTAAAGTTAACTGCAAAGTTTTAATTATGTCCTCTGAACAAGGATTCTGTGATGCTTTATGCTTAAGAGTTAGCAATAGTACACGATCCACAGACTTCCATCTTAAAGTGCAGTTGACAAAGGCCAACACAACTCTTTTCTTTGTAACTCTGTAACCATTTATGTTTGAGGTGAAGATGTTAATATGGAAATTTTGTGAGCTGGGAACGACTACGAACTCTATCACTGTAATTTATGACCTTTCATCTGAGGCCAAATGTAAAGGCAATTGCAATTGTTCTATATCTCAAGGCCAGCACATAGCAGATGTGTGAAATTTGGAGTGCTAGACATAAACTTTTATTACCAAATTATAAATAATTTCTATCACTTACAATGTTCACCTTTCAAGTTCATCTTGATTAAAAGGCAAGGGCAGCATCTCGCTGATTTCCATGAGCTATACAGCTGAGAAAGCTCCACCACGCTACACTAGGAAAAGATAATGCAATGCAGTATTTAAAACAATCTACTGAGAGCCAGGTACGCAACATTTTAGATCAAAATACTTTTTCCCATCTAGAGGACAAACAAACAAAAGATAATCATTAGCCAATGATATCTGTATTCTATTTTCACTCTTGCAGATTTGGAATACTTAAGGGGTCCATTTAAGGCTAATTTACCTCTGGGAACAGCATATGAGACTGCTTTGAGACCTCTGGAAAACCAAGGAAAATTACCCAAGATTTTGGCTCATGGTTTGGTCTCAAACTATGGGAAAAAGGTGCTAAGGATACAGAACTTGCCAATCTCAATGCCCATGATTTGAATCCGATGTGAGGCTGTGAAGCGGGAAGGTACAAGGATTGTGTTGACTGACAGCAGACCATCAAAGTATCCACACACATAGAAACTGTAATTAAGTATAAGCCTCAGCTAGCTAGAAAGCAGCCTATTGAGCAGGAGGCAAAACAGCTCATCAGTTTCTGATTGCTTGGAAAAAAAAACCATGACAAGCTCTGAAGGCAAACTTGTAAGAAATAAAACAAAGAGGAAGGCTCACAAAACAAAGTGATCCCTGGTTGGATCTGCAAAATTGCCATGCAAATTTACCAGCCCAGACATGAAAGTTTTATTTGCCCAATCTTTCTACTGGAGATTGGTAACAATGAAAACAGGAATATTCCCCTACCAAAGCATTACTCACTGAAGCCAGGCAGCCAAATAAAACTTTGCAAGTCTGCTCCCCAGAGTAACTATTTTATGTTCCTTTTCTGCTTCAAGTACTAGATATAATCAAGCACAGTTGGATGCTCCTGATTAACATGATGGTTGCCTGGAAACACAGGCATAGTGTGGCCAAACTTCCCTGTCCATGTCTGCGAAGGAACTCTGGGACAGGCAGGTGAATAAGGTTGGGTTTGCAGCTCTTGCCTCTTAAAAGCCTTTTAGTCTAAGCACTGGAGAAAAAGTTGTTACTGGACTCATGTTCAAAAAGAGAAGATAACTCTAGAAAGAAGCGAGAATACAAATCTGTGCTCTGAAAAGCCATGGCACGTTTTCTTTGTATGATGAAAATTGAGAGGTTTGGAAAGATACTAAATCAATAATGGACAGATAAAAAAACCCGACAAGACAAGACAGTCCAGAAGCTTTCACAGATGATTAACTCTTGTCACCGTACTAAACCCTAAAAAAAAAAAAAAGTAATTTTCAGACATCAGGAGATAGCTGAGGGAAAGGAAGAAAAACAAGTGAGAGGATGGGGAGAAGTAGAAGAGTAGGTGAGCTCAGTTTCTTCTTTTGCCAAGTTATTCCCAGGTGACTTAAAAAAAAAAAACAACAACAAAAAACCACCCAAACTCTTATGTTTCTACGTTCACGGATTCCTCTGTGAAATAACCTTCAGCACTTTCCTGTCTTGTCCTGGCCAGGACGCCCGTGAGGTGCTCAGCGTGTCTCCCGTAAGGACAAGATCATTTGGGAATTACCAGGGTCTCCTTAGAGTGGAATACAATAACGTACTGGACCGTACTGGACATCAGGAGGAATTCCTTCACAGAAAGGGTGATTCGAGATTGGAATGGGCTGCTCAGGGAGGTGGTGGAGTCACCATCCCTGGAGGCGTTTTAAGGAAAGACTGGATGTGGCCATGGTGCCATGGTCTGGCTGACAGGGTGCTGTTGGCTAATAGGTTGGACTCGATGATCTCTGAGGCCTTTCCCAACTTAATTGACGCTGTGGGGTTTTTCCCCCACAAAACACCTTTTTCCTGTAAGATTTCTCTCCGATGGGGTGTTATTTTGTGCGGAATTCCAAGCAAGACATAAAACCCCCCGCACCTCCCTGAAGGGCCCGGGGCTGATCCCCGGCGCGGCCTCAGGGGCCCCGGGCGGGAGGGGCGCGCCCTCACCCCGCGCCCGCCGCGCGTTCCGGGCGCTGCGCGGACTGTCCCGCCCGGCCGCCGTAGCGGGGCGGGGCCGCGGCGGGCGGGGAGCGGCGGGAAGGGGCGCGGGAGGCGCCGGGAGAGGCGGCGGGCGGTGAGTGCGGGGTCGGCCCGAGCCGGGTGCGCTCCCCGGGGCGGTCTGCCATGGAGCCGCCGTCCCCGGCCGGGGCTACCCCGGGGCGATGGGGCCGGGCGGGAACGCGAGGGGTCCACACGGGGGGAGCGGCTCCAAAGGCGTGTGTGCTCCGGGAAAGGGACACAGTCCTGGTGGCGGTGCGTGTTGATAGGGAAGCTGAGAATCCCTGGATTCACGGCTGGAATTGCCCATTTGCCCCAGGAAGCAGCGAATTGAAGTCGGCACCGTGCGGGTGTTTCCTGCCTTTGGCTTAAAACGCAGAACAAAGCGATGTTGGAGCAGAAGTCAAGCGAATACTGACAGAGGGGGTCTTGCACCAAACTGGGTGCGCCTGCTGCGTCTTTAAATCACAGCATCTTTCCTCTGTAATCTAACACAAGCCCGAACTTAGTCTGTTTTATTATCTGAAGGCATGCTTTTAAATCTATGCTTTTTCTCTGTTTGAGAGCTGAGATCAAAACTACTCTTGGTGTTCCCGCACAGAGTTCCGTATATAGAGTATATATAGTATAGAGCATGGATGGACTGCTCCCTCCACCCCTAAAGACATGAACCATCTATTTATGGCTTAGCCCTCTAAAACCATTTTTGCAAAAGGTTTTAGGGGTGATGAGGCCTTTGGCACTGTTAAAATTTAAAAGATGCACAGTGTGGCAAACAAGAATTCTTAGTAATAGTTTCAGAAGTAATAAAAATTCCAAAGGGAAAGTTTAATGCAATGGCTAGAGGGGCTCTGTCTCCCCACCTCAACCCTTAAAGTTTTGCTTTAATCTCTTTCAGTATTTTCTCCTACTGAAAGTATTACAAATCAGGGGTCTGCCTGTCTGTGCAGAGTATTTAAAACAATGTGGAAGCACATCTCTTACCCTAATGTTTTCTCTTCACCTCTCAGCTTACCAGAGAAAATCAAGATGAGTCTACGGAAACAAACCCCCAGTGACTTCCTAAAACAAATCATTGGAAGGCCAGTTGTTGTAAAATTAAATTCTGGAGTTGATTATCGAGGTAAGTTCTCCATCTGTTTCTCACAGTGAGCAAAGTATCTCATTGAGGAGGCTGGAATAGATGCATTGATTTTGAAAAGACAAACAGTGTGATCCAGAATCATGGAGTATGAGAATAGAAATTTCAGAATGGTGACAGTAAAAATAGAAAATCAACTCTGCAGAAAGTGGTAAGAAGGGAGGTAACAACAGTGGATGTAGAGATTAAAATAACTGATGATCTAAATCATTAGTGTCCTTGGTCAGAGGTGATTAAAAGGGATGATTCTGAGTTTCTAAACTGATATTTGGAAAGATTGTCTGGAATTACCATGCTGGCAGTCATAATAGGATTCTTACACGAGGGATGAAAGCGTTATTGACGTTCTTGGTTAAACAACTGCCTAGACCTGTGTTGGATCAAGACTCACAGAGATACAGGAAAAAGGTTGGTGTAGCTTTTGCCAACTTCATTTTAACACAGCCCATCAGTTCTATTCCTGATTTCTTCAGTCTATCAGTATACTTTCATGTATACTGATAGACTGAAGAATTATAGATTATTTTTTTAACCAGTAGATGAAACTTCTCTGTGTAGTGAAATGTCCTGGTCCTGCTCCCATTAAGATAAGAGTATCAACCTGACCAATTTTTCAGTAATATCCAAACTCAGTCAAAACTAATCACATATCTTCTGTTGTGCTCAGTAAAGAATTTTTATTCTGACTTAATGACTTAAACATTATGGTTCTGCAACAGATCCCTTCTTCAGAGAGGTTTACATCAAGTGGCTTAGCCTGGCACTTGTGAGAAGAGACTTGTTTGTGCTGTGAGAAGGAGCTTTGTGCTGTGGCAGTTTTAAATTGTTACTGTTCACTGACAGAGCAACCAGTGCCTTCTTATCCCTTCCTGTTTCTCTTCAGTGTCACTCAGCTGACAAAACTTGTGGTCTCTCATTTCTTTGAGAACTACATTTTCTGAGCACTTCTGGTGGGCTTGGGGCTTACAAGGTTCTCTGCCTCTCTGTAAATTCTTTAGGGCAGGAGAATATAGAGAGAGCTTATTAAAGTCATCATTTACCTTAGGGGTACAGAAAAGGCAGGACCAAACCAGATCTGGGTTTTGCTACACTTCTATTTTATTTAAGACCATTGCTACCTCTCCCTTGGTAAGATCCATCTGTAAATGCTGTAGATGAACTACTCAACCTTCCCTTCAGCAAAGCTAGTTTAATGTGCCTACACTCAGATACCACATTAATTGAACAAGAGTTCCTTGAACACCCTTATTTATCACTGGATGTTTCTCCCCCCTTCTCTTCCTTATTTCCCTGCACTCCTTTGATCTAATGACAGAAAATTTGTGTAGTGTTTTAGTTTGAAAAATACGCACTTGGTTTGTTTTCTGCAGAAATGTGACCAGCAGTTGTAAAAGGCAAACTTTTACAAAACAGCATCTTGGGCTGTTGTTGCAGAGCTGTCCACATTCTCCCCCAGGCTGTGTTGCTGATTTTTTTTGTTACCTCCACCCTGAGAGACCCCACACACACCAACATGGCCTCATGCAAGTGTTGATGTGTCACTGAAATGTCTTGAACCATTGCCAAGTGCTGTAAATACCCAAGGCAGGAAGCCCTGGGAAATGATCAAGGATACATTAATGTATGGTTTCTGTGTGTAAATATGGACATGTACATTAAAACATCTCTACATACAGATAAAACAGATAAATTGCTAGCCAGGATGGGCAGTGATAGTATTTGATGCCATTCGTGGTGTAAGAGTAAACAAAAGAAAAAAGGAGGAAGAGAGTGAAACAACCATAAATGCACTGCAGTCTAGGAACAAAAGAGTCTGAAAATACTGCATTTATGGCCTGCTGAGTTGTAGCTCAGGTAAATCCACATAGTCCAATTTTAATTTTGACAAACATATTTTTGTTTTCTGTTGTGATGCGGATCCCTTGGGATTACTAGAGAGGAAAAGAATCCTTATTTTGGAGTTTTTTTGGTGCATTTAGTGGCACTTAGTGAACAGTTTTTCCTATGTCTGTGGAAACAGAGGAGAGAAAAACAGAAAGGAAAATAACAATCTTTAAGCCATGACATGTTGGCAGAAGTTAAATTCCTGATTATTATCTAGAAGATCCTGCAGTAACACTTCTGAAAATGTGTCGTGAGTTTTCTCCCTCTTCCTAAGTACAGCCAATATACTATATTTCAAGTTTTATTGCTAGGTAAATAGCTAGTTGTTATTCAAACAGAAGAAAAAAATATTTAAGTAGTATTGTCTGTGCAAGGATGAAGTCAGGAAAATCCACATGCAAGAAGAAGATAAAACAACTTGTAAAAAGCTGCATTACCTATGTGCTACTAAAATGTATTTTCCTGATCCAAAAAAATCATCTAATATTACAAATGACAGGGTTTTTTTTTTCATTAATTGCATTATCAAAACAGTGTAATTTGATTTTTGTGGGAAGATTTCAGTGGCCTTTGTTGAAAAATGTGTAGAATTTTGTTGACATCAAAACAGAGACTTGCAGCCAGTGTTCTTCTAGCTCTGTAAGCATTGAAGACAAATATGTGTACACTGTCCTGTATTTAAAGGGTTGTTTTTCAGCTATATCCTTCACAAGTTTTGTTGACAACTCAGTTTACATAGCTTTGTCTTTAGGTTATCCAGTTACACTTAATGTCACAGGTGGTTTTTTGGTGTGTGCTTAAAACACAAGTGAGAAGAGACAGCTTAAACTTTTGGAGTGGAAATTGTCCATCTTTTGAAATAATGCCTTCATAATTTCTTTCTTTTTTTTTTTTTTTTTTTTTTTACTCCCACAACTCTTACACCAATTGATAACACTGTTACCAGAGTGCCTGGGATTCCTTTCTCCCAGCTGAATTCTTTGCAGACATCTGTCTTAGTTTGTTATAAGGATACAGTGTGGGGGTTTTATCCTGTACTATTCAAACACAGTGTAATTTTGTTTATTTTAAAATAAGTTCAAGCTGATTCTTTTTTAAACTGCCCCTGTTTTCAGGTGTCCTGGCTTGCCTGGATGGATATATGAACATAGCTCTGGAGCAGACTGAGGAATATGTAAATGGACAATTAAAGAACAAGTATGGGGATGCATTTATCCGAGGAAATAATGGTAATTCCTGTTCCTTCTGTTACTGCACATTAGAAAATTATGGTTTGATATTCTGAATTTGAGGGGTGGCTGAGGTGTAAGTAAGCTGCCTGTAAGCCTAAAATATTCCTTCTTGGAAATCTTTACAATATTTGCTTTTTACAGTTTCACTTTTCAGGGTCTGTGCTTTTCTGCATTCCTGTGGTCCTTTTTTCCTCTGAACTTGAAGTTCATTTAGAGAAGCATGCTCTTTTCTAGCCTTCTCGGAGCTTATTTTCTACTGTTTGACAGGCTTACTCTTTGCACTTACTGCTTGCTTAGATGGCCTCTGCACCGTAAAAGTTTGTGTTCTTAGGCAAGCTGCTGCATAAATTTATGCTACAGTGCAGATATTACAGTGACACAAATATTTTCTGGTGAAGCAGTTTTCCAGGACTGAATGAATGCTTATCCTTAGTCCTGGAGGCTATTTTCATCTTTTGAGTAAAGATTTTACCACCAGTCAAAAAAAATCACTCATGCTTTAATATCGAGCCTTTGAATATCTAAGTGCAGTTGGTGGATTTTAGTGCACTTCAAGGACAATCCCAGGCTCCTGAAATGACTCTCTGGTATCAGGCTGTAATAGCAGGACATGCCAGGGAGCAGAGTATCTAAAAATAGAAAAGGTTCACAAGTCAGATGTGAAGAGACTTGTAGAGGAGGTAAATGAAGCAGGGTTTGACCAAGTTGCCTGGGAAGAAAATGGAGCTCAGCAAGGAGAGATGGAATAAAAAGACACAAGGACCAAATCCCATGTTAGAAAAAAAGAGTCAAAGAGAATGTGGCAGCAGTGTAAAAGAGCATTTTAGGTAGAGAAATAATCCTTGAAATGAGGCCAACCCTTGGTTTTTGCAAGGCATTTGGACTGTTACACTACGGATTGGAGTGACATTACAGCTGGAGAATCAATTAAGGAAATAATCTGTTACGAAAGTTAAAACAAATAGATGAGAGGCAGAAGGCTCAAGAACAGGCTGAACAGAGAACTGAAGCCATGTGGCAGGTTTAGGAACACAGTATCATTTTATGTTGTGACTGGATCTGTTCTGGGGATATCATCAGCCAAGCAGGAGGAAGATGTCTGTTCTGTCATAACTAATCATTAGCTTTGCCTTAAGTGCTTGGGATTTCCAGCTTTTATTGAAAGATCACAGCATTAGTGACTCTCACCTGTAATTCTGCTGCTGAGGAACTCTCATGCTCCCCTCAGTAATACTGCAGGGCACTGCCTTTGTTCCTGCTCTGTTCAGCCTACATCTGCTGGAGCATAGTTGTGAATAAAATAAATACTGAACCAAAGTAATATATAGTGTTTAGAGCTAATGGCATTTTTTGAAACTTGGACTTAAAGGTTGCCTGGCTTTGTTCATGCTGAATGGGATCTGTTACAGTGTCAATTTATATGCCATGGAAATAAGATGTTTTAAATAAAAAGGCTTCTGCATGTTATTTACCCTCTTCTGTGTGCCACTTTCTCTTTCAGTGTTGTACATAAGCACCCAGAAGAGGAGGATGTGAAGATGCCAGAAGGAGGCTGTTTTTTTGTACTTGTGAACCTCTTTGAAGTGATGAGCCCTATTTGATTTGTAGTTCAAAATCCACAGGTGAAATACACAAGTGTTTAAGTATTTTTTAAAAATAAATGTAAACATGAGTGTAAACTGCCTGAATTCTTTTGTTTCAAGGCATTGCTTTGTTCCAATGTACAGAAAAAAAATAAAAGAGAAGCATGTAATAGTGCTGCAAGACTTAATTTAAAGCAACAGCTCATTTAATTGTGCTAACAGTTACAAAAAAACTGATTGGAGGGTAAGCAGACATGGAGTAATTGCAAACCAGAGCCCTGTATTGATGACAAAACAGTAGTTTAACTGATGGTGGGAAGGGAAATGCTGATGGTTGGGTGACAATGACCTGTCCCTTTTGGAAAACACAGGGTCAGCTTTAAATGCTGGTCTAGTAAGAGTCATGGGCTAAAAAGTTCAGCTGTCCAAAAAATCTTGAATTGTGGATTGAATCAAGGGATGTAACAGTGACACTTCAACAGTTAGGGGTGGGGAAAGAATTGAATCAAATGGAAGAAAAGCCTTAGGGGTGAAAAGAAAGCTCTGTGCCAGCTGAGGAAGTCAGTCAGAGGTGAAGAGCTCTCAGTTGGTGTGTCAGTACAGCCTAGTAGCTACTTCACCTCCTGCCTGTGTACCCCCCACCTTCCTCTGCTTGGGGTGACCTTTTTCTTGTGCTTCTCTACCAAACACAATAGACTTCAGCAAAAAGCCATTTTAACTAATACCTAAATGTACTCCTGAAAACACACTAGGAATCTGAAAGCTTTTGTAAACATACCACATGTGTCCTCTCCAGCCAGTTCCTACTTTCTCCCATCCACTCCCCCCACAAGCTGGTACCATCTCCTCTATATTCCCTCTGTCCAGCCAGAAATGAGAACAAGTGCATTGGAGTATGGGGTATTTGCATTAGGGAGGGGAACCTCTGAGCCAACAGCAGGGAGGGAACTTGTTGGTGTGTATTTTGCAACAATGTTTCCAGATAAAGCACAGTGAATAAATGCAGCTCAGTTTTACAGGGGTACTTATTACAGGTTATAAAGTGTATCTTTTACTCTTTTACATGCAGTCGGCCAAGAAAAAAACCTCCAAACCAGCTCTGAAAATTCAGATACTCCTTCACATGAGTGTTACTGCACTTAAAATCGCATACTCAGAATGTTTTCTTGTTCTTCATGACAAAGTTATGAGTTAGGGTAATGTACCTCATGGTGAGGTTATTGAGTCAATTTTTTTTACATGAGCTTTCTGAAGCCTGGCTTTATTTGGACAGTTTATAATGCCTCCAGGAATAAAAGTACTTCTGGTTGTGGATGGATTAACACAACTGTGTGAATCTAGCATTGTCCCACTCTTCCCAAGTAGCAGTAGCTCTGATGCAAGCAGGGAATAGTAACATTCCAGTTATCAAAGGGAGAAAATGTGAGCTGAAAGTTTTTAATTTTACTGTTTTTTAAGATGAAGAAATAATTCTAAATTAGTTTGCAGTCAGTAGTTAACCTTTCCACATTAAGCACTTCAGAAGCCACGACAGAACACACAAATAGAGTTGCTACTGTACAATAAGCTTCAATAATTTATCATTTTCTGACAAGGGTTGAAAAAGGTCCAGGATATAAGACAAATCACCAACTCGCTTTTCTGTAAGTGACTTTTTTTAAAAAAATGAAGATGTACCTCCAAGTGGGGCATGCAATTTTTCATTTGCTCTGTCATCTATATGTAGCTGGCAGGTAACTGTCTGCTTTCAGTCCTGGAGACTGTCTGGATTTTGTTGTTTGGTTTTTTTGTTTTCATGTAGGGTGAATTTTTTTTTCCCCTCTCCACCTTTCTCTCCCCTTGCACACACCTACCCATATGTAGCAACACATTTTGCAGACTTTAAAGTTGAGTTTGCATTAGCTTTTTAACTGTGGTTCTGTTTCTACAAGTCTAGTTATAGAACATGTTTCAGTTGTAATCCACTACTTCTGGTGGTCTAATCACATACTAAACTCTATATAAATATAAATACTATGTTGTTTACACAAGGATTTTTTTAATGTATTCTAGGTCATGAAGTCACTATGTGAGGTAGAGAAGATTTGCATTGAAGGTCAGCTGTTGCAATTCATATTTAAATTTTAAAAGTAGCAAAAGAAATTAAGCATTTACTTCCCACAACCACTGACCTTCAGTTTATTTTACAAATTCTCCATATGACATCATTTACCATATCCTGATGCTCTTGCCCCAATACCTGTGTATAAAACAGTTTCACCTGCAGATCAAGCTCATTGAGATCAGAGCTGGCCATGAAACATTAATGCCTTGAACAACCTGCAAGCATTTGTCCACCACTTTTCTTAGAAGCATGTACCCAAAATTAAGTAATCCAAAACTAATAAAAATTACTGAATTTCAAACACTAAAGCTGCACTCATGTTGACAGTCAGTACCTTTGTGCAATGAGATCACATTGTGAAACCACAGCCATTCAACCACTACCCCACCCTCAGCTACACATTCAGTTCACAGACACCCTACCAAGAGCAGTAACTGTAAATTTGCTACATGCCCACATTCAGCACGAGTTTCTTGCACTTGAAAAGCCAAACTGAGCTGCCTCTTAAAACAAAAACCTGCCTGGCAGCAGCAGAAGCAGCAGACCTCATGGAAACTAGATAAAGCCTAGAAGAAGGAAGCAAGTAGTCACTGTGTGATGAAGCAGCCAAAACCAAGTCACTACTAAAGTCTTCAGGGCCCTAGAGTTGCCTCTATATAAAGGGAGCAGAGCATGCTAGGAAGGTTTTCTTTTAAAGGTGTATACCCTGATGACCACTCACTTTTACAAATTGTTTTCACCTGGTTCCTAGTTCAAAGGGAATCTAATGCAAACCACTCTGAACATCATTCTAGTTCTATGTTTTTTGTGATGTTACAATGACAAAACAGCTACTGAGAACCCTTTTGGGTATGACTTGGACATGAGTTCCTCAGGCTTTTTCACAGCTCTGAAAACCAGCTGTGCCCCACAGCTGTGTTGTTCCTGGGAGAAAAGAAAGCATGAAAGTGCTTGCAAAGTGACAGCCTTGAAACATGTGACTGATGGTACCAAAGCAATGCCTGCCTGATCTTTAACATCCCAACTCACACCTCTGGCTGGCTCCAGACCTGTGTTGGTTTTGAAAACAAGTAATCTGTGGAGTCAGCAGTTTCAAACTCTCACGTTCCTGTGCCAAACTGTTCTCCAAGGCCTGAAATCAGATAATCAGATGGGAGGGGGCATTTCCTGGGCTGCTGTATTGACCCTGAGTGAGGGACCCTTGGCCACAGGATCCCCCAGCCAGGTCACCCTAAGGGAGCTCACAGGCAGTTCCCACTCAGTGCCATGATGACACCACCTGCCTGGCCTTGCCTTTATCTAACAGAGCAGCAGCAAGAGATCATCCTTTAGAACAGAGGGTTGGGTTTGTGTGTGGAAATTATAGCTCAAGTGGCAAAAAGGGAGAACAGCTCTCCATAGATGGTTTGATCTCTCTGCGCAGTGCACTGTGGGAAAATCCATGTGGGCTCTGACTGATGCTATGTGCATGTGAGGAGCCCAGCATCTGAGGGCATGTTCATTTTACCTGCTGTCTGTACTCCTCATCTTAATCAGTCTTATTAAAGCAATCATTGAGCTATTTGTTTCTAGGCCTTAGCTCTCTCTTTCTCTCTCTCTCACACTCTCTTCCCTCCCTTCAACCCCTCCTCTAGAGCAGAACAGCTGCCCAGGTTGCATTAGTTAACAAATAGAATAAAGGGTTATTTTGATTTGAATTTGTAAGGGAAAGAGGCTCACAACTAAGTTGCATGCATATGTATGTACCAGTTCATTGCCAGCAGTGACATTTTAGACATTGTCACACTTTAGTAAGTGACAGAAGAACAGCAAGAATAGTCAACTGGATAAAAGGGGAAGGACCTGCCAGTGCTTTTGCCAACCCTCTGCCTAACTAGTATCAGAAAAACATCCTGGTCTCCCCAAACTCAGAGGCACAGACATGCATCGGTCAACCCTGAGATGCCAGTTTGTGGAGATCATTCTCCATTCTCCCTTGTGGGACTATCATGACTTTTTAAATCATCTCACAGCTGGACACTGCTATTTGTTTTAAAGATGACTTGAAATATTCTTAAATAAGGTGGTGCTGCCAGCTTTGCTGGTTTAATGATCAATTCCTTGTGATCTGAATTCAACTATTGCCACCTTCAAGCTGTCTACTTGTTCAACCTGTCCGCTCTTCCCTAAGCCCTCTCAAACTTTGTTCACAGGGCTCAGGTGGCTGCCAGCTGACCAGGAGGGCCTTCTAACTCATTAAAACCCTTATTATCTTGCAGCAGCAAAGTATTTCCCAACCTGTCAGTGAAGCAACCAGCTTGCTTTGGAGTGTCAGCTCTGAGGTTCTTACGTCCATGTCCATATTACATACTGAGCTCCACTGCACCTGCTCCACATCTGCTGTGCCTGTTGTGCCCTGGTGATGTGGAGAT
The DNA here is from genome assembly GCF_965231275.1 of Zosterops lateralis. Classification (NCBI taxonomy): domain Eukaryota; kingdom Metazoa; phylum Chordata; class Aves; order Passeriformes; family Zosteropidae; genus Zosterops; species Zosterops lateralis. Next base: position 60,920,894 of record NC_139766.1, on the reverse strand, counting down.
GTAGAAACAAACTGCAAGAAGGATAGAATTTCTGCACCAGAGAACCTGCAATGTTATGGGGTTTATAATCCTTCTGTGCACTTAACAGTGACATTTCAAGTTATATGGTTTATACTCTATCTTAATTACCAAGCCACTACAGAGCATGCACAGTTGTCCTCTGTGCTATTTCAAATTCGCAGCTGTGGTCTGTTTTTTTTATTTTTATTTTTTTTTTCTTCTAGAAATCCACTACACAAATGCTGCAGAGAAAACAATAGGCAGGGTGTAAGTTGTCTTATGTCCCCTTCTCCTGACAACTTCCTACTAATGAAGAAGTTTACGACGAGAAAAAGCAAAACCTCTTTCCAGTTCCAGCAGTGCCACGTGTCTGTCTGAGCCCGGCTGAGCTCAAGTGACTCCAGCAGGTCACAGCCCTGGCCAGAGAAGGCTGAGGCAATGCTGTCCTGGTGGGTGATGCAAGCAAAGGCTCTGAGAGGGCTGTATTTCTTACTGGAAACATCTGCCTGTCACTTGGCATTTGAATGAGCAGTTCTGAAGCTGCTGGTAGGTGCTTGTGTCAGGGTACTGACTGTGACAAGCTTTTTCCATCTCTGAGGAGGAGATGGTTGTGACATTTGCTTTGACTGTGGCTTTGAAGCCACCTAGTTCCTGTGCTTGAGAGCAGGCAGTGAGGATGAATGCTGTGTAAGGCTGTATTTCAGATCAGCCCAGCAATTAACACTGTCCGGGCAGTGCCATCTGACTGGTGCTGCTGAACCTGTGAACAGCAGCATGCCCTGCCCTGCCAGAGGCTGCTGCAGCCTTGGAAGTGAGCATGGACAGTTCAGTGCTGGCCCACATCCTCTGCTGTTACACATGGGTTGGATCTGTTTGAGCCTCTTCTCCCCACAGCTTAGTTCCTGTTAATAGCAAACACTGCTGTTTCAGGGTCTGCACTTGGCCAATTTTCCCCCTTTTTCCAGGTGGATAAATTGCCCTCACTGATTTTAGGAATAAGTCAGGAAGGAAAAACCATAAGAGACTGGCTGGTTTCAGGAAAGGATTAGTCATAATACAGCATAAAGGTATTCTCTTTTGTGTATGAAGGATGGGCAATTACAAGCTGGAACAGAATCAAGAATGCAACTTGTCCTCTCTCCCCCTGAACTATGCTCTGCTTCCACCGAGAAAAGAAAAGAAAACTACAAGACTTACATTATATCTTGAAATTCAGTGATTTTAAGGCTTCTTTCAAATGCAGAAGAGAGCAGGCTAATGAGAGCCCAGTACCACCAGTTTCCATACTTTCCAGCCAGTTTAACAGCTGAGAGCTGGGCTGTCAGCAGCAGAACCTCAGTGCCAGCCCAGCATTTTGTATCTCTTCCAAAAGGCAGGCTGTAGAGCAGGGCAGGCTGATGGGAACACCACTAATAAGGGAAACATCTGCAAGCTTGCCCCCTGTTTTTGGGGGGTGCCCTAGGCAGAGGTCACCAGGATGCCCTCTATGGACAGACTGACACAATGGTGAGATCCCAGGCAGGATTACAGATAAGGCACCACTGCCAGAAATTAGTCACTAGCAGGGAGCAGGGCAACCCTGGTGACAGTGGCCAGGGTCATCAGAGAGCCCCGATCACCAGAGCAGTCTGCAGCGACAAGGGACAGGATCAGCTCTGCCACCGACTGCCAGCACAGATGCAGCAAAGCTCAGGCAAGGAGCAGGGCTGACAACCTGGACATGAATACAGCTCATGTGCCGGGGAACAGTCACACTTATCAGATGTTTGGTCCCCTGTGCCAACTTCAGGGAAGTTGTGGGGTGTTGATGGCTCCTTCTGGCAAGGCTGGCACATGGGATGAACCTTCCCAGCCTTTGTTGCAAAATTCTGCTTTTACTGCCAAAATTAACCCCATGTAAGCATGAGAGACAGGGCACACTGCTCGGGGGTCATGGAGGGAGCTGATGTAACTTGGCTTTGCTTTACTTCAACATGGACGAAGGGCTGTGTGAGGGAGGAAGGTAACAGGGAAGAAAATGTCCCATCATCCTGCACCTCTGCAAAGGAGTTTCAGTGTGTCCCACACAAACCCCATGATTTCTGTGGGTCTCCTCCTGCTCTTCCCCAGTAGTTGTCTTTGTTTTCATTGAAGAAACTTGGAGATTTAACACATACACACAAGAAAAAAGAAGTAAAAAAAAAAAAAAAGAAGGGAAAAAAAAAGAAAAGAAAAAGAAAAAAAAAGGGGTAGGATGTGAAGAAAAATACCTAATATGATTAAAGCAGGATTTGGGCACTGGCAGAGAGCTGCTGTGGGTGGTGGGTATTAGCAGTAACAGCTGCTGCGCTTCCCATTAGAGGAGCAGGCGAGGAAGGTCCCTGAAAGGATGGGTCTCCGGCAGGCTGGCAGGGCAGTGGTGGCAGCGAGCCCGGCAGCAAACGTGTCCCAAGGTAAGCGCCGGCGGCACCGGCAGCCTGAGCCCGGGCAGCCCCGGGAGCAGCGCTGCTCCCCCGCGGGGATGGGCACAGGGGGTCGGTGGGGCTGGGATGGGAAACGGCACAGCCGGGGCAACACCCAAGGAAAAGACCTGCAGCTCGGGGCTACTTCCATGAGCTCCTGCGAGAAATCTTATCCAGCAAGGGAGGTTTAGGTGTGCCCAGAAGAGAGGCTGGCTCCGTGGAGAGGAGATTCCTGCTGCTGGTCCAGCAGGGCTGGGAGAGTTAGCAAAGGCTCCTGTGATTCTCACGAGCATCTTCTGGCACACAATTGGTTGGAGTGGCAGGATGCTTGGCTGTGGAAGGTTAAACTGCACCCATCTGCTTGCTGCTTTAGGCTGGGCATGAACTGTTTCGCATGCAGTGGTGCTTCATTAGTCAGCTGGCAAGTTTCAGAAGTGCTTGAGAGGGAGGTGTAAGCTAGACCTCTCAGCCTCTGTTTCCTCTGATTTATTTATGTTTACCCATTGATTAAGTGTAATGACATCTAAGGCAGGAAAGGCTGCATGTTGAAAAGAAAATGGTAAAAAGTGCTACATTAAAATCAGGAGCCCCTGCTTTGCGATATCTGTTACAATAAATGCCGCACACTCATCCTTCAGCTTCACTTTGGAAAGCGCATTTTGAAAAAGCAGAATGGCACAATACTCTGTTCAATCTGGAAATGTGTTTTGTGCTATCACTGCAGGGATGTAGCTCTGTGACAGCAGGCAGGGACAGGCTCTGCCCTGGGCACTAGCCCCATATGTGACAGGGCCTGCAGCAGCTCTACAGGTCCAGGGGGCAGATGTTTCCCATATTGATCAGGCTGTACATTTGAGCTGTGAGTGGTGGAGGGTGCTGACTGGCTGTACAGAGCCTGCTCCTCCTCCTAAAACCCACAAGACTTTTAAAAGTAAATCTTTTCTTGCTGCTCTCTCCATTGGCAGCTTCACAAGAAATACATCCTCTTGTGGGGGGCTCTTCCCTCTCCCAGCCTGAACAGTTCACTTCAGAATGTAAACACTGGATTCTCAAAGTGGCTCCAGGTGTCACAGAGATCCCTTATTCCCTTCTGTTTAAAGACAGTGGGGAGGGTGGCTCTGGAGATCAGATGACTCAATGGCACCATTTGGGAAGCCCTTTGAAGTGAACTCCACGTTGTTTCCTGCTGTAGATGGAGGATGGCAGGAGAGGCCACACTGCCATTGTTGGCTGGGCCTGCACCACCCTATGCCTGGTCTCTTGCGCAGCCGCCTTCTCGCAGGGCGCCAGCCTTTCTGCCTGCACCGACATGATGCCCAGGCACCTGAGGGTGCAGCTGCACAGCTCCAACAGCAACTACGTCACTCTCCACACCAACATGTCCTTCTACTTCCCGGGAGACAAGGTGCCAGGTAAGGAACAGCTCATTCCTGCATCTGAAAAATACACGGTAACTTATCTCAAACAATGGAATTAATCTCTGTGAGGTCTGGGAAGAGGGATAACTGCTCTGAGTGAGTTACAACACCACTCTTGTCATGAGGACGTATTTACAGAGGAATTCTCATTGCAGCACAGGTACTTTGGGTGGGATTCATTTATTCACACATGAAAGGCACCTCAAGTGGGCAAAGTCACCTTCCCAGCCCCTCTGCACCACTCAAAGGGGTCTGTGTGACTCACCTGACTCTTGGGCATGGTTGGCAGCACTCCCCATCCCTGGCATTGCGGCTCCTCAGGCAGATGGAGGCAGAGCTGAGAGGCACCATTCCCCAGCTTGGCCACTTGCCCATTCATCCCTGTGCAAAACAAAACCCCTCAGAGCAGAACATGAGCTTTTGCATACATACAGAGTGGTGTCCAAACCTCCTTCCTCAAAAATGGCTGCATGCTGCCTGATCCAGTGTGGCTAACTGCTTATCATCAAGGAGGGAGGGGAGGGGAAGACTCGGGGAAATCCTGTGTGCAATTACACATTGAAAAACCAAAGGTAAAAGTCTGGCCTTCTGTATCCAGCATGACCAAGACAGACTGTGAGGTCAAAATAGTAAGATGTTTTCAGTAGTGTTGCCCAAGTTTTTTCCTGGGAATTCCATTGCAGGCAATTCACTTCACAATAGCAAGACAAATCCCTTTGTGTCCCGTGTTTTGTCTTCCAAAAGTGACAGTAAGAAGCACCCGGGATTACATGGGCTTTATGCTGCAAGCTCGTAAAGTGTCCAACAATGAAATCGCTGGCACCTTCATCTTCCTGCCTCCTGGTTCCAAGCTGCTGACTTGTTTTGAAGATGGTGACACTGTCACACACTCGGACAAGTCACTCAAGAGAAACCTGTCCTTTGTATGGAAAGCACCAGACCAACCCATTGGAGACATCAAGTTTTTGTAAGGACGTGCTGGTTCCTAATCAGAATTTGTGTTTTCTCAGTAACAGGCTGTCCAGCACAGTGGTTTATATATCTTGAACCCAATATAACTAAATACTTACCAAATGCCATAACAGTATCCCAGCTGGTACATAAATCACCATTAATATGTGTTGCCTAGTGCTGCTTTTTATTTACATGGTCACTGTTTTCTCAGAATAGATACACTAGAAGATGACAGCTTAAGCATTTTAGGAAACAGAAATATTAAGGCATAAAGCGAGAACCGTGACCATGTTGCCTGTCTTTGTAAATAATACAGTCCATAGGACTTCCCTGCCTGCAGGATAATCTTGTATATCACTTATTCTTAAAAAAAAAAAAAAAAAAAAAAAAAAAAATTCAATGTAAACAGAATTACTCACAATAGAAAGAGAGCAAGCACTGTGTCAAAACTTGACATCTCTGTTTTGCACCGAAGTCCCAAACTATCTGAGTAGCTTGGTTCTGATTTGGAATGAAATTAAACATTTTCTAACTGCCTTAGAGAAAGCACAGTGGCTTTTCATTTCAAAAGAGATTAAATTGTTGTATTTCAACTTTAGAAAACCACTTAGAAACTGCTTGGCCAGATCCTTGGCTGCTTCCCAAAACCTAAGTGTCCTGTTGAGTGTTGTGGCTTGAGCATCTCATCGTGATTCAAGAAAATTCATTGAAACAGAAATATTGCTGCTTGGAATTTCCAATCTTTGGCCATTGCTTTAGATCAGAAAATGCTTTAAAGTTTAAAGAAATACTATTAAACTCACAAAAACCCCCCAAATAAACTCAAACAAATCCCAACAAGACCTAGTCCTAGCCACCCACTCTGATACTTCCTTCACACTCTGGTTTTTGACTCTCTGAGCTGATATCTGATAGACTCTTCATTTTTACCCTGTCCACAGCATCTGAAAAAATGCCTTGTTATGCTTAAAAATGCCTTGTAAGTGTCATCTGGCACAGGAAAACCCAGGTTGGTTTCCCCTTAGATAATTCTCAGAAGCAGCTGAGCAATCTGAGCTGAAATTCTCCCAAAATCTCCAGCTTAAATAAGGCTCTTGGAGTGAAGTTAAAGGTTGGCCAACACAGTTTTGGCACCTAACAAAAAGCAGAGGATTAGGCAGGCTCAAATATCAGAGGGCTGAGAAGAGAGACTTTTTCTTCCTCTTACCTATTCTGCTGTTTGTACAAGTTACATTGGCTTGTTTTAATTAATAAATACCACTGTTGTTTCCCTGCCTACGGAAGATTATAAGCATAGCTAGTCCAAGTTTTACAAATCTACTTCTATCAACATGATGGATGCAACACAGCTTTTTAATTTTTTTGTTTTGTTTTGTTTTGTTTTTTTTTATGTTTAAATTCTCACACATTTTTTGGTTGAACTTAATTATTAATTGAGTGGTGATTCTTCAACCTGAATCTTTCTTATGGGACATGGTACCTTTTATTTGTAATAGAAAATGTACAACAGGCTAATACTTTAAAATACTTTTGCATTGGTTCTCTCTTCAGATTAAAGCGGTCTTTGTGATTAGCTAAACAGTCAGATGTTTTATTAATCCTATAGAGCCAGTAAATTCTTGATTATATTTTAACAGCATCTCCATAGTCCAGTCATACTTCGTTTACTGGGCAAAGATTGAATCTGCTGTTGTGGCTCAGGGAGGGCAAAACAAGACTCTTGCTGAGAAGAAGCCTGACACTGTAGCCCCTGCACCCTCACAGGGACCAGCTGACCCCCACCCCACAGGTATGGTGAGAAAATCCTGTTCCTTCTTACCAACACCCTCTGCAGAGTAGTTTTACAGCTTATTCTGGGTGAGTGTCCAACAGAAGTGACCCAAACAAGCTGGGGGGACCCATTTAACTCCTGGAGAGGTCAGTGACGGCCATGGCTCCCTGAAGTGAAGGTGTGGGTCAGTATTTGAGGTGTGGGTCAGTATTTGAGGAGCAAATTCCAAGGAGGGCACCAGACAGTTAAATGGGGTTGCCAGATCTTAGGATTTCAATGCAAATCTTAAAATATTTTACCTAAAACCTCACATCTTGAAGAGAAGGAACTGCAATTAGCAATGTTGCCTAAACAGAGGAACATATTTGTCTCTAAATGTGATTATTGCCCTCCAGATATATATTTAGTTGTATTTACGCAGCCTTTGGTCAGTAAGATGCTCCAAGAATTTACTTATACCCAAATCAGATGTATTTCTCAGCAGTTTTGGCATGGCACCAAGGCTGAGTTTTAATTATTTTACTTGACCAGTACACAGGCAGCGAGCTTTGCTGCTTTAATTTCCATGTGGGTTCCCTCTTAAAAATAAGTGACACGAAAATAAAAGAGTCGCTCTTACAAACCTTCCTGGCAAACCTTAGCACCAAGTGGAATTTGAAATAAACAAACCGAAGACAATGGACTTCTGCTCCTCTCTCCCTGATTTTTGTTTTGTCTCCCTGCTGGACAAGGTCCCATCTCTCCTGCAGCTGCCACTGGCTCCCTGCTGCCTGCCAGCCCCACTGGCATCATGGCAACACCAGCACCGGAGCCAGGTTTTGGTGTGGAGTCGGACATTCGGTCCATTGCTGAGCCAAAGCAGCCAGCCTGGACATCGCGGGCTATGTCCGGCAGGAGCATCCGCTCCAGAGGTGGGGGCCTGGAGCCATCCCTTCCCACCCAAGATGTTGGAATGGTGGATGCCTTGCAAGGTTCCCACTCCCAGGACAATGCCTCCAGCTACAGCACCTTCAATGGGTAAAAACTAGGTGGTGGGAAGAGCTGTTTCTGCAGTCCTTGTGGGCAAGGAAAATAGTACTAGTTTCCCTGCAGATGAACAAGTAAGGCATAGGAAGGTGTCTGTGTGTAGGGAGGAAGTGAGAGGGTGTTTGCTGGGATTTTGAGAAATAATCCTTTGGATATTGCATATGACAGACAGTGACAGGGAGAAAATCCAAAACTCCTAAGAACCCAATGCTGCGTTGCTCAGCACAGTGGGGGACTGGCCAGGTGGTGGGAAAATGTGATAAAACCTATCGATTGTTACAACAGTTTTCTGAAAGTGCATACAAATACTCAGTGAAACAGTGAACTCAGCAGACCTATTTCACCATCTGAAGGGAAAAGGAAAAAAAAGGATGAAAAGCAATCATGAAATTTGGGCTTGAGGATGTCTGCTCTGAAATCCTAGAAAGTTTGGGCTGCATGAGCTTTCATGCACCATTTCATACTGTGGGTGAAAATGATGGGGATAGGAATCAATGATCAGGCACAATTCAAAATACAGCTTGTATTGATCTACATTGACTGCATGCATCCCAAAACCGCTCTAAGGAGCAGCACTTCTTAGAGTGGTGTGAGCCACAGGTGTCACTTGCTAACCCTGCCTTTCCTTTGTCCATATTTCAGAGCAGGAAGCAATGCCAGTGCTGCCACCCAACTCTTGTGTTTGATGTGTACAGACAACAGGAAGGTAAGCACCAGGGGCAGGGAGGATGCCCTGGCAGCCCATGTAGGTGTCATAAGTGGCTAAAATTACATTGAGACTGTTAAAAGTTTTAAATTTTTTCCTTAACTGGAAATTGGGGTTTATATCTCTTTCTAATTTGTTTGGGTTGGGTTTTTTTTGTTTGGTTGGTTGTTTTTTTGAGCCCACTGCCTGGGTTTTTAAGAAGCCCACTGTAAAACAATTGCTTTCTTTTATGTAGATGAGACTAATGAGACTACAGGTTGCTGGAAATGTGTGTGCTTAGAGATACAGGACACAGAGTTAACAAGGTAACTCCACTATGCAGGTGACGGAGAAAAGAAAAATACAAGGAGCAGAAAGAGCTAGACCTGGTTTCCAGGATGTCAGAGGAGGAAGAGAAATAATCTCTCAGAAAGCAAAAGAGAAAGGAGACATACAGCACAGAATGAGCCAGAAATATTTAGGAAAGAGCAAAGGACAGAGAACAAGTAAAGGAGAAATGTGTACCATGAGCACCTGGCATAGCCACGGAGAGAAGTGGAGAACTGAGAGTAGATGAAAACCAAAGGGAAGGATGAGTTATTGCATAAGGCAAGATCAGAAGAGCATAATGAAACAAAAACACTGAGAAATTAGGCAAGAATGGAGAGGAGTATGAAAAGAAAGGAGAAATTATTTGAGATAGGGTAAGGACTTGTGAGGCAGTTCCATTTTCTATCCCAAAGTCCCAGAAAATGCAGTATATCCTTAGAGTATGGCATTTACATTTTGAGGGCAAGTGGTCCATACACATGCAATCCTAACTTTGCCAGCCTGCTACTTTGCAGTTTGCAGTTCAGCCACTCAAAGTCTTCTATTTACTACTGTATTTTAATAGTGCCTTCAGAAACCATCCCTTCCACAAAGGATGCTCTGACCCTCCACTACTCTGCTTCACAGCTTGCCAGGGCTCCTACCTCAGCTTTGTGCTCCTGTCACACTGTCTTCCCAGGAAGCTTTAGAAATCACTAATGATGGTAGAGGGTGAGAGTTTCTCTTGTGTAATTAATGGATGTGTGAAAAAGCCTGCTGGGCTGGACAGGCTGGAGATGTGCCAGCTACTGAGGGCCAGATCCAAATCTCAGTGGAGCCAAATTAAAAACTCCAGTACGTTTTACAGGTTTTGGATGGGGGCTCAGGTGCATAGTGGGAATGGAAAAATTCATCGGGGGCCTCCTAAATTGCATGCTTGTTCCCCAGTTAGTCTTGGATGATACCTGCAGCAAAGCCTGGGCTGCAGAACTGGCGTGGAGCAGCTGGCATTTTGTGACAGTTAAAATAAGGTGCATGGAACCAGGCAGTCCCCAGAAACAGGCCCAGGCAGGAACTGTCATTCCCACTAAAATGGTGGTTAAGCAACACGGAGGGACAGAAGATTTAAGACTGGCTGTGTTAACTGAGAAAGCAAGACAGGCTTTGGGGAGAGTTTATAGGTTGTATGTGAATGCCCCAAAACTGCTGATGGCAAAGGTCATCCCAAGTCTCCTGTGTATGTCCACTCCATAGCCTCAGAAGGGCAACACTGAATCCCAGTGGGTCTGTGTGAGCCTACACATGCAGCTTGGTTGGGAAGATCACACCTGCCCTTTCAGCATGACCCTGGTGCCACTCACGGTGGGAATTGTTTATTAAGTGATATTATTTTGTGATAATGATGCCTGTGAAAAATACCACCACCACAAGTGGAACTGCAGAAGTTTAGTTAGACAAAGCAGTACCTTCCTCTCTACCTGTGCCCTTCACCTTTGCCCCTCCAACCCTGGGAACCAATTTGAGTGCCTTTGTTCCTCCCATGGCAATTTTGGTATGGATGGAGCAGGGCTGCATCTGCTTCATTTTCTAAAAGCTGCTGAGTAAACAGGGAACAGAGAAGAGTTACTCTAAAGCCAGAGAGACAGATGGGCATCAGAAACAGAGTTGAAGTGTTCCATGAGGTAAGTAGCGAACACTTAATCAGCTCCCTCTTCTCTTCCTTCACTGCACGTTTTGGCATGTTTTTACTTTCAAAGGGCAGTACCGAGAGTGGGACCATCTTGAAAGCCTCCCTACGTGTGACAGTGTCTCCCTCTGCCCCGCACATACCCCCTCACCTGGGTGACATTGCTGCAACCACAGCCTGGATTGGTGATGCCAACGCTGCTGGCAATTTGTCCTCGGCTTCAAGGCAAATGGCAGAAAGAGAGTTGGCACCGCAGCCAGAGGAGGCAGGCACCAGGGGTGAGGAGGACAAGGGTGAGCAGGAAGCAGCTGGGAATATCCTGCCATGGGTGACCAGAGCAGCTCCCGAATCTGCTGTTCCCGGGAAAGGGGAAGGCCCTGGCACAGGAACCCGACTCCTCGCAGCCCAACTTGGCCTCCTCCTGGTCTGCACGGCCGCGCTGGGGCTGGCGCTGGCGGCTGCCGTGCGCTGGGGCTGTGCCCAGCACTGCCACAAGCGGGCCGAGGTGTCCTTCAGCCAGCCCGACCCCGACGTCATCACCGTCACGGAAAACGGGGAGGTGATGCACTTCCGAAAGATCCGGGAGAACAGCTTTGTGCTGGTGCAGGCTGAGTACAACTGGGTCAGCCCCTCCAGCAGCGGGAAGAAGACAGTGGTAGTTTAGTCCCTCTGTGTGCTGCCATATAGGCAAAGGAACCCAAAGCAGCCGGTTCAGACAGAGGTGTTAGGCAAAAGTATCTAAATACTACAGCTGCTGAGAAGATAGAAGCTGATAGATTGCTCAGTGTGCTACACTTACTGCAATTAATATTGTATATCTGCTCATTAGCTGTCACTGTGGCAATGACATGCACTTCTTCTGTTGCCTTAAGGGTGTAGCCAAAAATAGAAATTCTCCTCTGCACTGTGGTATTGACTTCTGTTTAATCTCAGAAAAAAAGTTTCTAGTGTTATATTTCTTTCTAGGAACTATAAACCCAACCATTCTCATTTAAGAGCTAACAGGTTTGACTCCGTGCACTCGGTATCCCTCGGATGACAAATATTTGCCACAAGATTTCAAGTTTCAATTTGAAAATAAAAAGCAATAACTCATTAGTGGAGAACATTGATCCCAAGAACGCTAAATTGATCCATGGAGTGAAACACAGGATGGCAGACACCAGCTTTTGGGGGAGAAACATGCCTCCTCATCAGGTGCAAATGGAAGAAAATCTTTCCTGTCCATTTGCACCTGATGAAGAAGCTTGTTGAAGCCTGACAACCAACATTTATCTAGTCTTTTATTTTGAGTCAGCTCAGTGACACTGTGCAGAAACACAGACAGAGAAGTACCCTTCCCAGGTCACTTTGGAGATGCCCTGCAAAGGCTGCATGGGAAGTTAACACATCCTTGTGTTCTGAATTGGTGCAAACTTCTCTCTGACCGTGTGGTTTTCTGCAGGAGACCTCTAAAGCAACCCTTGGAAAACAGCATGATCTTGAGCACTGCCTAAGAAGGATAGGTGATAACAGCAAGGGTAAAGTTTTATTTTACTGCAGCTTTAAAAGAACCAGAAATAGACCTGATCATGATCCTCTTGAGAAGTACATTTTAGAGCCTTTCAGAGAGTAGGAATTGACCCTTCTGGTGTCCTTTTCTAAGGTAGATCAGTTCAGAGCTGATCATTCCCAAGCCACGCAGTGGGGGACAAACTTACATTTTGGTGCTGCAGCCTAATTCACAGCCCAGAGCAATCCCCCTGAACCAAGCAGGTAATGACAGGACTCTGATGGTTCAGCCAGCCTTCCTGATGACAACTTCCCCTCCGTCAGGAGGGCCCTGGGGCCATCTGCAACTACTTGTCCATCTCCATGCTGGATAGTCAGTCAAAGCTCTGCTCTCACATCCTCCCTTACCTCACCACTGAGGAGACAGGTGGGACATGAGTTCTGCTCCAGCTCCAGCACGATGCACTGAGTGCAGCTTTTGGTAACAGTGCCTTCCATTAGCATTCAGAAAGAGCTGTTTTCTGACCATGCTGCTGCACTGTGATCAGTGACATTTGTGCTGCACACACGGACAAATTTATATCAACGTCACTTCTAGGCCCGGTGAGCCCTGGACAAAATAAGTGAGTAAGAAAAGAAGTGTACTCACGAATGCAGCTTGCAGAGATGAGCTTGATGCTCTTAACCATTGCATCTTGAAGAGAAAGGCAACTGCACCGTAGCCCTTTGCTGCAGAAAAAACAAGGGTAGTGCTGTAATTGAAAAGACAAAGTTTGGTTTAGGACTCAGAAGGGTGCCAGGTGAATGGTTTATATCCACTAATTGAGCTTATGCCCTACCCTCTAGTAAGTCTCCAGGTTTTTAAGCACACATCTAGACACTCGCAATGGCATTCCTCTCCTGTGTCATGTGCCTTAGAAAGAAATCATGTTTCTGTAACCCAGTGTAGCTAAACTGTGTAGTGACTAAAACAGACTGCATTCAAGTCATTGTTAATGCAGCCAAAAAAAAAAAAAAAAAAAATCCTAATTAACTGAGAAAATAGGTCAACAAACTCTTAAATATTTAAAGAACTATCACATATTATTTTAAAAAGTTTCTTATGATGGCATAGCTGTTTATGAATAAATTACAAATACCTATGGCCTCTTTCACTGTCTCACTAGGATTAATGTAACCAGACTGCTCTGGCTATAAAACCAGAACCTTCCTCTCCTCAGCTCTTTCCCCACAACCCAGCATTGCTTCTCTCTAGGCTGACCAGAGCAGGGGAGGGCCTCATGGAGGTGTTTGACTGGGAGAGTGGCACTTCGACACCATTCTGCGTTCTGCCAAACTCTGTCTTCTGCTAAATTGATGTGCTCCAGTACTATGAGTAGTAAGACCAGTAATGGTGGGATCTGAGGGATACAGCTCCTCTGAATTAGTAATGAGTTTTGCTACTTTGTGGCTCTCTTGGCTGAGACCTAAAGTGCCTCTGTTTTTTTCTTGACTTCTGAATGATGTTCCATTTGTTGTAGTTGCCATGACAGGAGGAATGAAGGTCTTATATCTTCTTAAGGTTGTTAAAAACACGAGCACTGGTTAATTTATTAAAAGGCAAACCACCCAGACATTCCCATTCTTAACTGACTTGCCTTAAATGGAAATTAGTCTGTGCTCATGCTTGTAACAGATTTCTGAGGAAAAAAAAGTCAGAATTAAGGAAACAAAGCACAAACTTTTTTTTTCACTGGAGAGACAAGTGAAAGACTTGCCTTGTTTCCCTCTCTAGGTGCATGACTGGGCTGGTCACAGATGTTCTTTTGCAACTTGGGGATCTCAGTTCCTCCAGGGCAGCTCAGCCTGCAGTCACCTGTGGCCCATGACAGGCTTTGACTTCATCCCTCAGTGAAGTGACATAGTTTGGGGTCAGAAGTACTGAAAGCAGCTAATTCACACCTATCCTGAGCCTATCTCCCCGCCAGCCAAACAGGCATCAAACACAGTTTTGGCAGTAAAAATGTGTATGGCTATTGCAATGCTTGAGCTATCCTAACTCAAGAAAAAAATAAATAAAATTAGAAATAACAAAATGTAATGTGGAGAGGTCACACTAAGCAAGACCATTGATCCAAAGCTTGCACATCACAGACATTTCCTGCATTGGTTGAATTGCCACTAGTAAGCAAAAAAAGACAGATAAGCACTGATTTGGCCAGCTCCAAAAAGGGTGACAAGGCTCACAGGAGAATCTCCAGGGCCCTGTGGGCGCAGCAGTCACAGTCAGCAGGGATGTGAGAGCTCAGGCTCTCCCAGATCAGTGTGGGATGCAGCCCCTGGCATTTCAGAGATCTGGCTGGCTGGCTTGGCCAGCCCTTTTGGCATAGTTTCTGCAACTACTCGGGACCACAAAAACCAAGGAAGGCAAAGCAGCAAGGTCAGGAACCCGGAGAGTAAAACATTCAGCAGATGCATGTGTTATTTATTCACTCAGATTTAAATAATAATGACAAATGCCTGTAAAAAAGAAAAGGAGGTGCTCTAACAATTCCTTCAGCTCCAAGAAGACATCTGCTTAGCAGCAAAAACAAATGACAAAGTAGCAGCCTGACCTGCAAAGCTGGTGAACAGCAGAACAAACCCCTCTCTCCTCCTGGCAAGTTGGACCCTTTCACTGCCCCAGCCAGGCTCTCAAGGGTCTTTGTGTCTGGACAGCTTTACAGGGCTCCCTTCCTTCCTCTGCTCTCCTTTCTCTCTCGTGCCAGCTCGTTTGAGGCTACAAGAGGGCAGAGAAGGGCTTGGGGAGTCACAACTTCCCCGGGACCAGGAGCAGCTCAGAGATCTCTCCCAGCCCCTTCCTGCCACCAAACTGCTTCCCCTTCACAGGTCTTGTCTCGGCAGCCCTCTTTCCTCACCAGTGTGTGTGTGACTCTCTTAATAAAACATTTTGCTACATGATGTATGAAGGACCGTGTCTCAAACCACATTTTACTGTATATTTAAGTGCATGTTTTGCTGATTTACTACTGTTCTAGAGAATGCCTCCCTCCCCGAGCAGGGCAGGCCCGTAACAGATACATCAGCTCTGACTAATGATTATTAGCACATTCCAAGGTTATGTCCCACAATCAAATAATATGTAGGAGGGAAGAGAGACTCCAGCTTACTCGGCTGAGGACAAAGATCACAGATAGTCTCTTTCAATCTTCAGATTGCAATATCCATTACAGATTGCCACCTTCTAATGTCAAAGTATAATTTGTTGTGGAGAAAATGTGTCGCTGTTCCAAAGGTGAGTCAAAGATCAGCCTGGCTGTATATCAGCGCATGTTGATGTACATTAAGAACTGACGGCCAGGTACCAAGGACATCGGGCAGCTGGTGCAGAGGGAACGGCAGCAGACGTGACTTGCTGATCCTTCCCGTGCAAACGCACGGCCCGGAGTGGGAAAACATTTAACCCAGTCAAAGTGAGGTGTCACCAGTAATTGCCAGTGTCTAAGGCAGCACCAACGGGACGTGTCAGAGGCAGCGGCTGCCTGGAGCGGTCTCTGCCCGCGCGGCTCGGGGTGGGAATCGTGCAGTACCTGCGTTCCCGGGCAGATCCGTGCGGGCCGGGCCGCGGGATCCATCCCCAGGAGTTCCCGCAGGGCAGCGCCGGCCGGGCCGCGCTCCCGCCGCCAGGGGGCAGCCTTGTCCCGGCGATGGCGGCCCCGCGCTCCGGGCCGGAGGGGGGGGGGGTGATCCCTCCCTGCGCTTACCGGAGACACTGCCATTTACGTGGTTTGTACTCTAGCTTAATTATCGAGCCACTACAGAGCGTGCACAGTTGTCCTCAGTGCTGTTTTGTATTCCTAGCTGCACTTTGGGGGGACTTTTTTTCTAGAAATCCACTACACAAATGCTGCAGGGAAAACAACAGGCAGGGTGTAAGTTGTCTTATGTCCCCTTCTCCTGACAACTTCCTACTAATGAAGAAGTTTATGACAAGAAAAAGCAAAACTTCTCTCCGGTTCCAGCAGTGCCACGTGTCTGTCTGAGCCCGGCTGAGCTCAAGTGACTCCAGCAGGTCACAGCCCTGGCCAGAGAAGGCTGAGGCAATGCTGTCCTGGTGGGTGATGCAAGCAAAGGCTCTGAGAGGGCTGTATTTCTTACTGGAAACATCTGCCTGTCACTTGGCATTTGAATGAGCAGTTCTGAAGCTGCTGGTAGGTGCTTGTATCAGGGTACTGACTGTGACAGGCTTTTTCCATCTCTGAGGAAGAGATGGTTGTGACATTTGCTTTAAGTGCAACTTTTAAGTCACTGAGTTCTAGTTGAGAAGTATTTCTTCCTAATATCTATTGCAAACCTACCTTCACTTTAAAGCCTCTTAGTACTTGTCCTTGTAAAAAAGTCCCTCTCCAGCTTTGTTTTAGGCCCCCTCTTTGCAGGGCTCCCAGAACTTCCTGCTAACAGTTTGCAGGAAAACAGCCCATGTGGCATCATGGTCTCCTTGAGAGGTTCACTGCCACCCTGCTCTCTGCAGCTGCTTGCCAGCAGCTCTTTCCCAAAAAAACACCCACTAGAGCACATGGCTCCTGCAGACAGCATGCATGTGTCCAGTCTGCTACCAGCCATGGCAGGCAAGCAGTACAGCACAAATCAAATATGCCAGAGACACTCAAGCAGTGCCACCCTTCCCGTGCAAAGCACAGGAAACATGAATGCAGCACAGTCCATGCTGGCCATGGCGGCCACAGCAATAGCCTCTGGGAGGCTCCCTGTTCTTGTCTACAGGGCTACTGCTGTTCTGGGCCCACACCAACAAGGGCAGTTGTGGCACCTGGAATGCGAGGCCAAGGACACAGCTTGTGTCTGTGAGACTGGCTCCTTGATCCTCCCTTCTCCCTGTCTGCCGTGCTTACACATCCTTCTCATCTTCCTCAACTCCTCTCTTTGCCCTTCTGTCCTCCCTGCTATCTTTCCCCCCTGCATTCAAGGTTTGTCCTACCTGTGAACAGACTTGGTGTTGCAGGTGCTGTTAACTACCTCACCTTGGCCTTTTGCAGATGCAGTTTCCTGAGTCATTCTGCTCCAACCAGGTTCTTCTCCCTAGAATGACCTCAGCTCTTCCTTCAAACACCTCTTAAGTGTGGCCACCTCACACATCAATGTCCCTTTGCTACCTGTGAAATCTTGCTCTTCCTTAGGGCACTGTAGCTCCTGTCAGCTTCTCCCTGTGTTAGTGACAGTCAGCAATTTTGTTTGTCATGCTCAGGAGCTTTCCTAGGTCTGCTCCATTAGCTAAGGCTTTTGCCAGGCCCTAGTCACCTGCCTGTGTGCCTCAGCGTGTTCCCCCCGAGGTGTCTGCATGTGGCATTGTCTTCTCCTGTCCTCTTACTAGCCTTGATGTGCCAGTCTTCTCCATCCTGTGGTGGCTCTAAGCACTCTCCTCTCTGACCAGGCACAGTTCCAGCCCTTTGGAGTGACTCCCTTTGTGCCCAAGTGCTCCAGTGCAGCCTCATTTTGCAGGTTCTAGGCAAGCAAGTCCTAGCCTCGCCCAGGAAACCAAACTGGACTGAAAACATGGTGAACCACAAACAAAGGTAGCTTTATTTCAGCAACTAAGTCAATGTTAGCGTTTTCATACACGCAAAGGAGCAATGTGGGCAGGACAGAGCAGGCCTTTGGCACTGAGGCGGCCTTTGGATCAGCAGGCATTGCCTCAGCAGGAAACAGTCACAGTCCCATGCAACCTGCACTGGATCCTGTCCATTCTCCTGCTCAAACTACAATTCCCTGTAGGCTCTTCAGGAGCTCCTGCATCTGAGCGAAGAATTCTATCAGCTTCTTGAGTGGAAATGGGCAGGTATTAACCCCTTCCACTGGGGGTGGTATTGGCTTCTGAGTAGGAGTTGGTTTTGGCCGTGGCTTCTGAGTGGGCAGTGTTGGCCTAGGAGTGGGGGGTGGTCTTGGCCACGGCATCTGAGAGGGGGGTGGTTTTGGCCATGGCTTCTGAGAGGGGGGTGGTTTTGGCCACGGCATCTGAGAGGGGGGTGGTTTTGGCCATGGCTTCTGAGAGGGGGGTGGTTTTGGCCACGGCTTCTGAGAGGGGGGTGGTCTTGGCCACGGCATCTGAGAGGGAGGTGGTCTCGGCCATGGCTTCTGAGTGGGCTGTGGGGCATTTGTCTGATGAGTCCAGGGTTGTGAGGCAGTTGTATAAGGACCCCATGCCCGAGAAGCCTCTACTTCTGGGAGCAGTGCCATCTGGACGAGAATCCAGTTATAGAAATGCTGAACAGAAGTGTATATCCCAGGCCGTTGTGCTCTGGCGCAGCCTCTTCCCCAGCTGGTCACACCAACAACCCAGAAGAAGTCAGCGCTGCTGTCTTTGCACATGAGGGGACCCCCACTGTCACCCTGCAGAGGAGCAGAGAGGATTAAGGTGGGGCTTTGTGGCCCTGTCAGCACTGGGGCTGCCTCCTCTCTCACAGCCCTTGCCGAGGCTCTGCTCAGCTGCTGGAGCCTCCAGAAGCTTGGCTGGGAGTGGGTTGGGGGCCTATGAAGTCAGGCTCTCTCTCAGCTCTGCACGGTGATCCTGGATGTGCAGAAGGCAAATGTTCCAGCCTTGGCATCTGGATCTCTGGGCTGCCAAGAGCACTAGCAGGGCTTTCTGGGCAGAGTGCCAGGCCTCTGGGACAAGGGAGGCCCTGGGCTAGGCCTTGCAGATGTGGGGAATGGGTTGGAAGCCCCAGCAATGATGAGGCTGAGAGAGTGACTGGCCAGGGAAAGCAGGGGCTGGGCTGTGTTGGGGTGGTGCTGCCTGCACTGCTGGGGGCTGGGTGACTTGTCACACGCTCCTACCTGGCAGGTGTCGATGCCACCCTCCGGGTAGCCAGCACACAAGTTGTGGGTGTGGACGTCTCCGTCGTACCACTTGCTGCTGTTGCACATCTGGACATTGATAAGGTGGACCCTGGCCTCCTGCAGGATATCACTTGTTCTTTGAGCTGTGAGCAGAGACAGGAATGAAGACCCAGCAGCTTACTTTCACTTTCCCCATCTGGGAGTGATCCCCTTCCTTAGGGCTTGGCTTTGCCTCTACAGAGGGGCTGGAGCTCTCTCTCCCTGCTGTCTACCTTTAGGGAGTGGGCAGCCTAACTCTGGCTTTGGCCTCTACTTTCAGGAAGCCCAACTTATCTTCCCAGTGCATCAAGCTCGCCCTCCATTTTTGGAAACTCACATCTTGCAGTGGTGGCACCCCAGCCAGCGACATAGCAGGTGTCCAGCTGTGCCACGTTCAGCGTGGCGTTGGGCACACAGGCCAGCTGGATGTAGGGGCTGCACTGGACGGGCTCGTTCAGCTCCAGCAGTGCAATGTCATTGCTCTGGTCGGAAGGACCGTATTCCTTGTGAACCAGCAGGCGCTTAATGAGGCGCACCTCGGCCCCGGAGCCCGGCTCGGTCAGCTGCGTGGCCCCGATCAGCAGGCGCATGGCACTGATGTTCCTGCACGTGGAGAGAGGGGTGAGAGGGAGCAGAGCCTGGAGCTGTGGCAGCTTAGCAGTGACCAGCCTTCTGCTTCTCAAGGCAGAGAGGAAGGCAGCACTATGAAGGCGGTGACTGCTCTAGCATGCCTTAGGCTCTGGGAATGTCAGCTGGAGGCTGCTAGGAAGTAGTGGCATGTGCCCAGCCTTTTCCTAAGCAATTTCTTAGCTGGGGTCTGCATTGCCCAGGCACTGGGTGCACTGCAAAGAAATGAGAAGGGAGAAGCATAGGGCACCTGCTGATGTGGGATGTCCCCGTTTCCTGTTCCTCCTTACCTGGAGTCGGCAAAGCAGTGGGCTGCTGTGAGGACCCACTGTACACTGATGAGGGACCCTCCACACAGATGTCCCGTGCCTGTGACCGAGGGATCTTGGATGCTGACAAGCCAGGGCCAGGCCCCTGCTTCAGCATTGGTGCCGCCCACGACGCGAGTCCTGCCTTTCTCATCATCAGAACTCAAAGGTCGGAGCCCACAGCTCCCTCTGCAAGTAGAAAGTAATTTCCATCCTGCTCCATGGCTTGCTGCTGCTCCAGCAGAAGCTCCCCACAAGGTGTGCAGGGACAGCAGGCCGGGGAAGGCCGCAGGGTGTGCGCCTGTCCACAAGGAACTGAGGCTTCCCCACGGGGTTCAGGGAGCTGTGGCCTGGCCACAGAGGACAAGCGGGCCCTCTCCAGGGAGCCCCCGAAGTGCTGCCCGAGCTCCCTCCCAGAGCCTGGGGCCACTTACTCGCAGGTGTTCCACATGCCCTGCAGAGGCCTGCACAAGGCCAGGAGGGTGAGGAGGCAGAGCAGCAGCATCGCTGCCCGTGGCTCGTGTCAGCTGCAGGAGCAAAACCTCCGTGCGCCAGCACAGCCACAGCCGCAGTGCCCACGGCGCCCGCGGAGCCCTCAGCCCGGGGCTGATGTCACAGAGCAGCCGTTCCATGTTCGGGCACTGCGGCCTCTGGAACAACACGGAACTATACAACGGTTTGGGTCAGAATGGACCTTAACGATCACCCAGTTCGACCCCTGCCACGGGCAGGGACATCTCACACCACATCAGGCTGCTCAGAGCCCCATCCAACTGGGCCTTGTATTTCCAGGGATGGTGCAGCCACAGCTTCTCTGGACAACTTGTGCCCGTGCCTCACCACCCTCACAGTCAAGAATTTCGTCCTCATATCTGTTCTAAAGCTGCTGTCTTATAATTTGAAACCATTCCCTCTTTTTCTACCACTACTTGCCCTCACAAAAATCCCTCTCCAGCTTTTTTGTTGGCACCTCTGCTTGCGGGATGAGGGTGTGCAGGCCCAGGGAAGCACAGATGCATTTGTCAGCAAGATGGACAAATTTACTTTCATTCTTCACAATATGACAATTTGACTGACTTTAGGTATTGCTATCATGTAGTACCCCAAGTAAAAGTTCATTTGGTCACGTATGTGTATCTAAAATGGAAAATACCTGTGCCCCTGCTCTCCAGGACAACTTCTCAGCCACAGTCAGCACTCTCTCTGAAGGACTATAAAGTGCTAAGTGCTGCCTACAAAGAACAAGGCTTAGAGAAAACACTGATGAAAGCACATGGTATTAAGAAGCATTGAGATATATCTGATAAAATCTAGCTTTGCTTTCCATGCCAGCCCATATATTCTGAAAACCTCCTGAAGATCCTTAACCAAACAAACAAAAAAGAAAATATGTAATCAAAAAGGCATTTAAATATTAACCTGCTAAATAATACAGATGTACACAATTAATATGTGTATATACACATATTATTCTAGTTCCACAGTGCTTTCTACCCCTTTTTTTGTTTTCAGGCAGAGCAAGGAAAAGACACACATGAAGAAGAAAAAATGAGAAAGTTGAAAAAGAGTCAAAAATCTGTATTTGCAAACCAAATCAAATTTTCGGACACTTTGGTTGTTAAGCACTTTTTTTCCAATTTTATTTAAAGTGTCCAGCTTTCAGAGAGTACCTGTCCTCCCAGAGTGATGGTTACCTGATGTGTCAGTGCCAGCTGAGCATCTGCCACCATTTCTTATTTTGGGAAATGTAGGCCCTATGTGTTTACACTTCCTCAGATTGTCAATCTTCCAAGGAGTTGGTGAAAGGTTTGCATTTGCATTGGTTTTTACGTATCTGAGTTGTTTTCTCATTCTCATGATCACCCTTTTTCTCAGTGAGAGGTTGAATTTCTGGTGTAGTAATATCCATCCACATAAAAATGAGGGCTCAATACATTTTAAAAGGGAGAGTAATTTAATCATTGATGAAGATACAAAATTCTGAGTAACTCTTAAAACCACCAGAGGTCACACACGGGTTTCTTCCGTCCCCTTTTTCTCTTCCAGCTTTTTTTAAAATTTTAATTTGTTTGCTTGCCAGTACAGTTGGATTTTTGATAAAACAAGGGAGCTAAACTTAATGTATGGAAAATGCTGAAAAATAACTGCATTCAATTTTTGAACAGACCTAGTGATTCTAAACACTAATATTTAGAATCACCTAGTGATTCTAAATATTTTTCTGTGAAACTTAATGGTGTGCCCAGAATATGAAAGGATGCTGGTTTACATGACTTGGCAAATTTAGAATGTATCATTTTAATGACAAACAGGAGAAATTAAAAGCATGTGGGTGGGGTTTTTTTTGTTGTTGTTTTACGAGATTTTTTTTTTTTTTTGGTTGTTTGGTTTTGGGTTGTGGGATTTTTGTTTGGTTGGTTTTTTTGTTTTTTCTTTTCTTTTAAGATGGATATGGCAGTCGACACATTTGGAGAAATCTCATACAGTGTTAATTGATAATGTAATGTCAGCTAGAACCACAATTCTGCTGCCATAAAGGGTCATCTAAAAAGTTCTCTTTTTGATGAAGATGCAGAACAGATGAATATCTGAATGGGATATATGTCTCAGGCTGCTTTGAAATTTACTAGAGAAGTACAGACTTTGGATAAACTACATTGTTCCTGTCTTCTAATTTCAGCCTGCAGCAGCATCCTCTGTCTGTGGCTACAAATACTGGTATCTAGGACAGATGTTAAGTAAATATTTGTATTTGTTAATTCGTATAGTTTTGTGGTATTATGTCCTGCAATTAGTTGAGACATATTTCAACGCTAAATCAATTCCCAAACAACAACCAAAAAGTAATCAAGGGTACTTAAAAACTAATTGGAAGTGGGTGATCAGACTCTTCCATTAATTAGGAAAAAAGCAAAGAGAGGATGGAATGTGTGCTGCAGAAGCAACATTGAGGGCACCAAATAAGCTCAAATCAACAAAAAGCTAATTAAGTGAACGCAATAATTACCTACAATGCATTCTTGAAAGACAGAACGAGCACAAAGTATTTACAACTTCCAGAACAGAGAGAACTTGAAACAGTGGAAGATACTGGAATATTTCAGGACCTGGTCAGGGCCCTGGACCATGACTGCCACATAGACACACGGACACAAAGGGTGTCCAAGTTGAAGAGGTTCAACTCCACTGTCAGCTCTGGTTTCTCAAGAGACTTGGAGTGCTCCATAATACTGGGGAGGGATAAATAACTGAGCCATTCATTAACACAAACCAGTTACCTCCAGTCTCCAGGTGTGGTCAAGTTCCCTAGAAACTAAGAATCCATGCCTGCCAGCTCTCTCATTTTCCAAACTGCAAAAAACCAAACAGTAGTAAGGCCCAGGACAACTGTCAGTCCAAATTTTTCACTTCAAGTCAAAGAACTGATTTGACTTTTGATTTTTAAAGGACAACTATCATGGCTTCGAAGCAATAATCTGCAGAAGAGATGAATAGCACACTTAGGATCTGCATGATTTATTTGGCAAAGCCTATTAGTTCTTTCTGGAAAAAATTAATAATAATTCTCATCTGTTTGTCAGTGGGAATTTAATGTAGGCTAAAAAGTCACTGAGAGTTTTCTTCAGATGAAATTCTGTTCAAAACAGAACAAAAAAGGTGAGCTTGAGAAAAATGCTTAATAAAGTCTTCTTTAAATTAAAACTACTCAAGACTTGACTGTTAATCAAAAGAACATTACTTATCTTACTCAGTATCGCTGTACCAGAATCTGGCAGCAAGTTTTAAAAAGGAACTCTTTTCTCTTTCTTTACAGACAGAATTTATAACAGCTGAATTATTGGCTATAAAAACTCTTTCTACTAATGTATTATGCTTCTGGGATTGTTCAGAGCAAATATTTTGTTACTAGGAGAAGAAGCTCCTAAATTGAAGCTTCTGGAAAAAAAAAATTAAAACACATTCAAAGTAGCAGCTATTCAAAGAATATCACTGTGCCATCTTAACAGATTAATTTTATTTTCACTAGTATTAAAACATATCAAAATTTCTCACTAAATTTATTTTTTAAGCATAGGAAGCTGCTGCTTGCCATACAAGCAAGCACATTTATGCATATACCAAAATTCAAGGTTCATATTCAATTCAAATGTAAAAATTCAAATGGGATGAGTTAGCAGAGGGAGATTGCTTTGAAAGCAAAGAGTTAGATAAGCAAAATACATTCCTAAAAAATACGTGAAGTATCAAATTATAGAACATAGAAGATAATGGTTTAATACACATCATGATACACATGGAGGAGTTTTTCTACATGTACTGTGCACCTTACTTGAAAACAACACAATAAAACCCTACCAAAAAATCTTTTGAAATACTGATACCAGCAAGATTTGAATTCTGTTGTGTTTTTTTGAAAATGCCCTGATAGATACTTAAAATGATGGTTTGGAACATTAATATATAATAGTGTAGCTATATACAGCTCTTTATGCCTTTTATAATCAGAGAGGTTTCACATTAGAGTTTTGTGTCACAAATAGGCGTTACCTGATCGCAAACATGACACACGTCGGACTCCGCTGACTGTGGTGCTTCTGTTCTGTTCCCTGATTCACACAAAATCTCACATATCACAATTTCCCCTATGTTTTTACACCTGGAGAGGCCAGAGGGAGGAAGTTTGTGAGCACAGGATGGCACAGTACTGTGGGATTTGGCTCTGGCTCCGGGAGAGATCCACGCGCGATGCTCACAACCAGCCGGGCTGGAAAGATACAGGCTTCTCACATTAACACTCCATGAGCTGCAGCAGAGTTACCAGATTAGCTGGCTCAAATTGTGTCATACTCTTATTTTTAGCATGCTATTATGCCTCTGGGATATATTTTATTTATCAGGGAATTGGACCTAAACAGATGTTGTAGCTGTTTTCTAAAAAAGGGCTTTATGCAACTCATTGTGAGGTACCTGAAAGACTGTATGTTTTGGGGAAGGGACAGAGTGAATGTGTGAGGCAAATATAGTAGTCCTGAGCCACTTTGGGAAATTA
Organism: Zosterops lateralis; assembly: GCF_965231275.1. NCBI lineage: Eukaryota > Metazoa > Chordata > Aves > Passeriformes > Zosteropidae > Zosterops > Zosterops lateralis. The sequence continues at coordinate 60,896,257 of NC_139766.1, read as the reverse complement.
CAGTTAATTTTTCAGACAGAGACCTAAAATAGATCCCAAAAGGGTCTTTTTTTGTAATTTTTATAAAGAAAAATATAGGTTCTCCCAACATTTCTCTAATTTGAAGCAATATTATGAAACAGAACAAGCGAGAATTTGCTGGAGAACTTGGCAAAATTTGTCAACAGCAGTATGGGACTGCCCAAGAGACTGACAGTGTCTCTAATGGATCCAGCAGTGAGCTTCAGGTCTGCATCATGTGGGTGTTCCTTTCCAGGGGAGCTGCGAGTCCTTACAAGAACACAAGAACTGTAATTTGCATGGGTTAAGTTGTTCAGTGTCAGCACAAAAAGCTGACTTCTGCTTCCTCAAGCATCATCTTGGAAGGCTGCCCTGGTTTCTTGGCTACAGGACAGGGTCTCTAAGAGAACTTGGAGAACAGATGAGAGCATCATCTTGATAATGACACCAGGTTCAGTTAGGGACATCTAACTGGGAGAAGCTAAAATAAAAATTAAAAACAAAAAACAACAAAAAAAACCCACAAAACAAAACAAAAAAAAGGTATTTTATCACTTCATCAAGCACTGTTGACAAGAAGTGGCAAAACTACACGAGGAAGGCACTGGGAAATAAAAACATTTTGTGACATCTTGGGTATGGGCTGTGCAGCAGACAAAGAAACAGAGAAGGATTGCAGTCACAATGCTAAGGAACAGAGGGAGCACAGAAATGCAAAAGCTTTTGTCAATAGGATTTCATACCCAATTATTGTCACAGAATTCTCAAATTTTATTTCCTGCATTCCTCCTGGCAGAAGGCCAGTTCTCACATGACCTCTATAATTTTTTAATCCTATCAATGAAATTGTCTTTCCTTCAAGGAAGCCCATTTTCTTCCCTTTCAAGACAGCTGATTTCCCTTAGAAGTTGGAATTGTTTCATAAGAAAACTGACCATGAATAGTAAGTTTTCTCTTACAGAGATGAACCAGCACCAGCATACCAGCATCTGCAAGTCTTTGATTTTGGGACTGTTATACTAGATGTAGCCCACCCACACAGGATGCCACACAGAGGCTGCTGAGGTGTCTTTTTCTGCCTCGGCTAGCCCTGACACCTCAACAGTGAAGGGGGCGGCTCGGTAACAGGGTGAACCTCACCGACCCTGTGAGCTCTTGCTTGGTTGAAGGAGTGAAGCAACGACGGCAGGAAAAAAGAGGAGGCTGTTCTGGGTTAACTGCTGGCTTTATTCATCAGGGGATCTGCCCCAGCAGACACCCCTCAGCAGAAGCAGCGGAGGAAAAACAAGGGAAAAGAATCTCCTTGAACCCCCCCAATGCAGCACCTTTTATTGGGGGGAGGAACTCAGGGATGGGTCTAACTGGGGACAAATCAGGGGCCAAAGGGGCAAGGCTCTCTGGATAAATGACATACATAGTAACAAATTAATAACTCAGGTGGGGAGACAGCTGAAGTCTTGTCCAATCACTTGGGGTTTTTCATGGAACTTTCCAGACTTTTGGGAGAGACCCCAAAGTGACAGACAAGGCCCAGGGGCTGGATAACTTCTGATTGACATAGAACTGGGGTTGGGATGAAACCAATGAGGGTGGAACATGGGTGCATGGGGCAAGCCATTATAACTTATAAAAATGAACTTAATACAAGGAACAAATACATACATAAAACTGATAAAACCAAACCCACACCACTACAAGAGGCTTTTTTCCTTTTTCTTACCTGGGTGTCAGATGGTTGTGCCAGATGGCAGTTTGGAACACAGGCAAAGAGTGGAGGAGACACACCAGCACAGGATCCTTAGGAGATGCACAACCTCTTCCATGGGCTGCAGCTGCTGGCTATGGGCTGTCCCTCGGAGCATGGATCACAATCACTTCCTAATCACACACCAGCTTCTGGCTGGGGCTAGCAACAGTCATAGTTCATTTGAACCTACCAGGCAGCCTAAGAATTCACAGGTTATTTCATTACTTAACAAATCCAGGTGTTCCTATCAGCTCAGCAGGGCTCTTGTTTGCATAATTCCAAGTAATTCCTTTGATTTACCTGCCCTCCCTGCCCCTGACTATGGTCAGAAGGGTAGGTGGCAGGGAGCAAAGCCTGATTCAGCAGCAGCTATTGCTCATTTTCTTGTCACTCTATAGGTCACTGGCTGGCAGAAATCTCTGTGGAAATGCATCTAAAAATATTTTGAAAACTTGGCCTCCACTGATGAGAAAATTAAGTGGTGACTCATGCTCCCATCAGCTCCAGACTCGATTACTGCAATCTGATGGACTGAGAAGCTGATGTTCCACCGAGACTGCAATTTGCTTAGGGGAGCAGCCGAGAGTCCTCATTGGCATTCTTTGTTTCCAACACATCTCTCTTGTCCTTTTAATCACTAATAAATTTAATTTCACTTCTCACTGAAGATCTCACTCTCCACCTTTCTGGCAAGAGGAACAATCCAGAGGCTGCTTTCATGACCTCTGCTGCAGCTTTAGATGCCAGCATGAAGCAGACTTGCCTGGAGCAATGCCTCCAACCTGCATTTCCCAGCATTGCTTTCAGAGAAATTCCTGCACAGCTTGTCCATGCAACTCCAGAAGATTCCTTACCACCCCGCAGGGTGCTCTCTATTGAATGAGAATTTTACAGGAACAGGACACATCACCTTGGAGGATTTTAAGTCAGAATGCCTCCTCAGAGAAGCCACAGTCTAATGATCATAAGTGATAACATGGTTGAAGCAAGAAAATGGCAAAGAAGAGAGTACGTCCCTCTCCTGACATTGTTCTGACAGGATGCTGTAAGTTTTGGTCTGGGAGGCTGGGGCTACCCCATAGAAATAGGGACAAAAGAGAATCAGTTTGTAAAATGCTGGAAAGGGCAGGCCATCAAATCTAAAGTAAAATACTCTTCATTTACTCTCATCATGTGCTACATTATCCCCGAGCTTTGTTAGAACGATGGCAGGGCTCTTCAAACAGCTTCCCTGGGGAGACTGCTCTGCAGCTTAACAACCTTGCACTGGAGATGTGCAAGTGTAACCAAGGGCAGAATTTAGTCTCTTGTCTATTTAACGTGTTTGCAAGGGACTGCCTGTGTTCCTGGCACTTTATAATAATAGTAATATAAATGCATTTGGATTATAACCAAACGGAGAAACTATGATTTAGCCTTTTACTGTGCTGTAATTCCCAAATGCATCAACATCTATTTAAGTGCAAAACAGTCTACAGTTTACAAATACAAAGCTGCGATTGTCTGCTGTAAGGGTTCTGTATGAGATTATGATCCAATACAAAACACAATTCACTGTCTGAAATTTCATTTTTAATGGCAGAATAACATCAAAAAAAAAGTAGCTCTTTCTCCATATGCAGTCTTGAAAAAAAAAAAGTATCCCAGGGACTTGGCCCTTTCTAGTCATTTCTACATATATAACTGCTCATCTCTTATGCACGTATGCACTCGCACATAAATCAATGTGCTTGCAGACAGACCATATTTCATCTTGCCTTCTAACCTCCCGCTGTCAAGATATTTCCACAGAAAAATGTACACAAATAAAACTAACAGCTCCTTTTTCCCTGACTGCCAGAGTAATGTAGGGGACTACTTCTGTAAAACCAAGCTCCTTCTGCTCTGTGAACAAGCACAACTGTGCAGCTTCCGCTGAGACTGCCTTTCTACCACATAACCTGTTCACACTAACTAAAGGATCAATGAGAAAAAACACACCCACATCTTTGATTTTAACTAAATTAACAAATGTTTACCTTGATACATTACTGGAGTTATCAAAACCTTTTCAATTTAATGCACAAAAAGGGAAATAAAATGTTTGAGTAACTCAACACAAAGTGCTAACATTGCCCATGACCTCTGAAGTGCTGTTTTATTGTTTGGATGGTTTTTTTTTCCTCTGTTATCATTAGCTGGGATTATAGAGATGCAGAAATAGGAAGTGTTGATGATCAAGGAAATCTTCATGTTGTAACATGGGCAAAGTTCTCATTTGCCATCCGTTTTGTCTGATTATGTGTAATATCAGTTAAATTTAAAGACAAAAAGTTGAAAAGATTCCCAACTGTTTTAAGTCTTTATGGAAAACCTGGTTAGGTTCAATGCATTAATTTTCAATTGATGACAACTAGCAGTATTCTGAGGACTTACTTTCCCCAATCATAAAGTACTTGCAGACAGTTAATGTGCTTTAAAAAAAAAAACAAACTAACAAACAAGCAAACAGTTTAAAAGCTCACCCATGAAAGAATAAAACAGATAACAGAGGTAAAAATGTGACTTAGAGGATAAATAATTTTATCTTGTTTTCCTTTTAACAAAATTGAATTCAAAATGATTCTGTTTATTAAAGACATATAACAAGTCATAAAACAAACATCTTAACAGTCTTAACAGAATTGATGTGCACAATTCAGTTTCATTAAGTATGGATTTAAAATATGTATTTCAGTTTAGCTTGATACTCCCTTTAGACCAACACCTCCAACACTCATACACAATATTTAAGCTGCCCCAAAGCAATCAACAAGGACTTTGTATAAGACTCTAACAAAACTACATTGTAAAACAGTTTGAAATATTCTTGAATGTAGAAAAAAACCCCAAAAAACAAAGGATGTGTTCAATGGAATCTAAGCAAGTTGTTGGAAGTACTGAAAGGCAGAGATTCAGTACACAGAGGTAGCTCAGTAAGGGTACTTGCAGTGTTCTGACTATATAGCATTGACACAACCACAGTCAGCTACTGTCTGCTTGAACTCTTCCTATGTATTTTAAAAAAGGGAACACTGCCTCTGGGTCTGTTGTCTCACCATTCAAAGCCAACAGAAAGAGTCATCGATTTCAGTGGGATTTGGTTTAAGTCTTTATGTTCTCTGGAAATTCAGGTTTATGGAAGCAGAACAAAAAGAAACCGTCCTGAGTTTGGAAGCAGTCCCCTGCTGCAAGTGGGGTTTTTAAACCCAGAGGAATTTTTTCCCATATGGAACCAGTTACCACTTAGAATGCTTAAGGAAGTGGAACCTTGAATTTGGCCCAGGAACTCTCCAGTTCCACGCAGGCCTGTTGGTGGATCTGCCTGCTATCTAGGGATGCACTGATCCAACTGTGAGCTCACTGCCCACTGCCCAGTGGGAGGAGAGCAGAGCCCTGGGACATGGGCAGTGGACAGTGTCCTCAGCCCTCTCACCTACTCAGCAGGGAGGGCTTGATCCCCCTCCAGAGAAGGAAAGAATTCAGCATGTGCTACCTCCCATACCTGTGTCACATGGTCCTTTTATTGGTGTGCCAGTTCTGAACAGGGTGATGCTGTCAGCTCCCTGTAGCTTCTCATACAGATGGCAACAGGGAGTGGCCATCAGGTAAAGCACCAAGGATTGGTACCAGATTACTTTTTTCCTGTTGTTCACAGGACTGGAAGTAACAGACTAGGTAAACCAAGCACAATATATATATATTTTTAATAAGGCAAAAGGATATGAATTTCACACGCCTATTGTCACACAGAAGATCTTCAGTTTATGTTAAGGCTTACAGCCTTATCAGAGCTCTGATAATCTCCATTTGCTGAAGACTTGCTCTGAGGTGTTTGCACTCAGCCACCCCTTTAGCTGCAGTGTTAACCATGAAACACACACGGAAGCTCTGCCTTTATATCAATCCCACATTGACCTATTCCTTTCCTTACTTAATATTTTAATGCACATTTGCCAGCACAGTTTTTGCAGATGGGCACACGCCCCAGTCTGGACTAGAGCCTGTTTCTGAAATCTTCATGTCCCAGACAAGATGTAGTGCATGTTTAAATATATGCCTGTATTCCTTTCTCTTCAACGCCTAGAAATAATATTTTGTAGTTTTTTAATAAGTTTATTAGAAAGAATAATCCTATTTTTTAAAAAGTTGTGATTGATTGTCAAATGAGCTAGGATAGGGTTTTTGTTACTATAAGGATCCTTTTAATTAGAAAAAAAAAAAAATTGTCGACTTTCAAGCTGAAAAGCTACTATTCATTACCAATGCAGCAATAGAGAAAATATAGCTCGGCTTACTACAATAAAGGCTCTGTTTCAGCATCCTGAATTCTCTGTGCAGGTCTCTGTGCATTGCACAGGGGAAAAGAAAAAAAAAAAAAACAACAAAAATTTGTGATCTTCGGGGGTAAATTATAAAAAGGTCTCCTAGCTGCAAACACAAATACTTCACTCATAACCCAAGCACCAGACCATGTCTTTGAAGAAGCTTATGAGGCATTTAAGATATACAATGGCACAATATCATACAATGGAATTGAAAGAATTTTCTTGAGAAACCATTAACTTTGAAGGAATGTCTAGACAACTGTGTCAACAAATGCAAATAATTCATGCTTTTCAGCTTCTATCCATTGGATGGCCCCATGCTGAGTATACACAAACTCAGAAGAAAAAGGCATGTCACAGTCATATGACTAGGGAGTGTAACAGAGTCACACAGAAATTCAAGTCAATCTCAGAAAAAAACCTTCAGAAAGCTCTTCCCCAGGGCAAGCCAGCAGTGGGATAGGCTTCTGGTCATTTTGGCTAGTTTAAAACAGAGACTTGCAGCTGGTGCACCCTGGCTTCAAAGCAGGGGCAATGGAAGAACCAGCTGTCAGTCATGACCATTCACTTGGTTAGAAAAATAAACTAAAGGACTCCAAAATACTGTACAACCTCTTGCAGAAACCAACAAAGTGGCTTCTGAAAACAATGCTTTTGCCAAAAATGCATCTGTAAGGCACTTAACAGGTATCTTTTAATATATATATATAGATATATATAAAAAAATAAAATATGCACTGAAGCAACATTCACAAAACCCAGCTGTGTCAATTGTCCGTGTGTACAGTATAGTACATATATACATTCACTGTGACACAGGCCATCTCCACAATTATACCTTCACGGGTGCTTTGGGCTGCCTGGTTAATTTCAGTGCCTGTGAACAGGAAAAAAGACAGTCACTTTTTTATACCCTTAAAAGACAAGCAACAGCACAAGGTAAGATTCTCATTTATAAGGGGCAACAAAACATTGTGTGTACTTTTGAGAGGCTGAGAGAGAAGGCAGCATGCAGCTGACAGGCTGTGGGTTCTGAGATGATGTTTTTATCTCTTATAGCCCATCACAACCTCCACTTACACAGAGAGCCTTAACAGAGGAACCACAAGGACAGTGAAAGCAGCAGAGATGGGTCTCAAATGCCTTTTAGAAAGCAACTATTTGGACCCCACTCAAACTACTCGTGGCACAGATAGAAGAGCTTCAGACCCACTTAAGGAAAGACAGTGAAGAAAATTTGTGCCAACTCCTTTGTGTTCCCTGCTTCCTTCCACATGGCTCAAAGACTGCTCGGAGCATAATCACTGCTGCAGTGGTGGATGTCATGCACCTCTGATGTTTATACCTTCCTTTCTGAGGAAAGGTAAGAATAAGCCAAAGTCCATGAGTCCAGAGGTGACCTTATGCCAGGGGACACCTGACATCTTTGTAGCTATATTGTTGCTGAGGAAGAAAGAAACACCTTTCTTTTTTGACAGCAGAGTCCAGCTCCATGTTCCTCACAGGGCTGGCCAATTATGGTGGCTGAAGTGTTTATTCAGTGTGTGACAGAAGTGCAACTCAGGGCTCATGCTTCCAGTTTGGCAGGAAGCAGCCTCTCCAGCTAAGGAGAGAAATGCGATAGGCTTAAGGAGGTGTTGGGTTTTCAGCTGTTCAGGTACAGCAGTGTGGTCACTGGGAAGGATGCTGGGCTGTTGGTGTGCTCAGCAGCAAAAAAAGCTCTGTGCCTTCTTAGGTGGGACAAATTGGCCCAGGTGAGAAGAAATTAGAGAAATTAACAAATTCCTGAAATGTGGAACCTCTGTTTTTCTGAAGTCTTTTGGGTGAAGAGCTCAGACAGGCTGGCATTTGTCTGACTGCTCGTTTCCAGCAGGTTGGCTAAACAAGCAATTTTCAGTCTGAGAGATGCCTGATGGGGCTTCTTATTGTAGATATTAACCTTTAATATTGTACACTTAAAGCTTGTAAGCACTGCTTGAAAATCACTCCAGCACAAATGTAAACCCTTAAAAAAACCCCAAACCTTTAAAAATAAATGGGCTATATTCTCCTCAGAAACACCAGCATTTAACTATTGTTAAATCCAGCCCTTTGAGATTAGTCTTTTGGATATTATTCAGCAAGAGACTTTGGAGAGAGAGACATCATTCCATACTTTGTTTGGGGAAACAATTTTTTAACTTTGTAGTTTGGCAGATTCTGCTGCCATATTTACAAAGTAGAAATACCTTAGTGTAGATGAACCTCTAAATATTTAAATTCAATTTCATACAACCGGATCACATGTACTATCATAATTAAGTAAGAATGTCACTGCAGTTGAGTATTGTGACTGGATAACTGCCTCCCCCTGCAAGAGAGATGCCAAAATGAAGCCAAGGTGTTTGTAGAAAATAAACATCAAGGGTGATGATGACATGTTTATTTTCAAAGCAGGAGACCATTATCCAGTCACAACATTCACTTCTATTATACTTATTGCAACTGTACCAGACCCAACCTCATTGATTTTTTTCAAAGAGTAATTAAAATAACATTTGTGAATAATACAGAAGACCAACTGAAGAAACTGCTGCAACAGAACAACAATCCCCCAAAGTGGTTCTACAGTGGCATTACAGTCTGCTTAGCACAGGAGGTTTATTTGATGCTTAATGAATAAGAAACTAGTGCTGGTGAACTGTAAATCTCTCCAGTACTGATTGACTGATCTGATGCTTTGTTTAAAGGCTGTTTTAACTTGCAGCAGCTGACAGCAGCCCCTGAAGGCCATTACTGCCCTGAGAATCAGGGAGGTCTGGATGAGCTCCAGCCCCACTCCTGAGATGCTGAAGAGAAGTCAGCATTGCAGGGATTGTTCTGTCACCAGCAGCATTAACTTTAGGCTGTCTTTTTACAGAAATAGCATGGAATTTTCTTTACACCACCTGTAAAGTCTTCTGATAATTTCTGATGGAAAGAAAAACCATGATTTTCAGATTGATGGATAATTGCCACTGGATTCTCAGATTTTCATTTTCAGATACTCAGACAAGTATATATTAACAGTCTGATTTCTGAACTCAGTTTCTGAAAACTGAGAGTCTTCCCGCTTTTTACAGTTCAGGTAACACATGAAAATCACTTATTTGGGGAATTTTAGCATTCAAGATAGCAAGGTTACTTCAGTGGTGTGAAGCTGTAAAATGACAGCCACTGGGTTTTGCTGAAAATTGGAAATGTGAGTGTTAGCAATAAAATTTCTCCACTTTTAAGTGGAGAATGCAGGGTGCTGATGGAACTGGGCTTCCCACAGTAGGTCTCAACCATCACCAAAAATAGCTGCCAAAGGTTGCTTCAGTTGCTGCAGCTTCTTGATCTTTATTATCTCAGAACATTAAAAGACAGCATTAAAGTCAATTTCGTGGACTAGCTTTTTGCAGGGTAGTTATTCTGAGAACCTGGCTAAAACGACTGCAATTATTTCACATAGATCACAGAATGGCTGTCAGATGTCAATACCTTCAATTTATACTGAAATAAGCATAATTTGAATCAGTGATATTGATTCCAAACCCTCAAGATTATAGTCTATAATCCTACAAGTTATCCCATACTTCAATTTTGGCATGAAATGGGATGCCCCAGACTGTTGTAGACGTCTTGCTATTGTAAATGGTGACCCAAGTGGAGGGGAAGGGGGAAAATAGTTTTCATCCTGCTTCAATCCAGTTCAGAAAGTGTCTTTATTTTATCTCATTTCCCCAGCTCCTGTGCCAGCCAACACATCTTTGTCACTTCTCCATAAAGGAGATCCAAAGCTGTGACTATTAGTCAGCTAATAGATGGAGATGTTCTTATGGGGCATATTCTGAATTCATAATTTGAATAAATTTGTAGTTTGAATTAACTGTAGAAGTGTAACCTCATGCTTTGAACTTTTCCAGAGTCTTTTCAATCCCCTTTTCAAGTGGCATAAAATTCTGCACTTTTAATTTGATACTGCTGTGATTATCACTGTTATAGAGGAAGCAAGGAAATAGAAAAATTCCTACCACAGAAGGAACCCCAGGAGTTTAGGACATGTGTTTAGGTACTTTTCCCCTTACAATACACTTGCCATTATAAATCAAATCCAGCAATTCTTACCTTTTGCCTAGAAACCATCCAGGATTTTATCGTTGGTACCAACAGACTGCCAAGAAGGATCTGAGCAGGATGATAGATGAGCAAAGGGACGGAAATTAAGGACAGGTGTTCATAACCTGCAAATACTATCTTCAGCATGGGAATCCCTGCAGGCAGAAAAACAGGAGACAGACTCTCACCTCAGACTTTGAGCTCCAGATAAAAGCAAAGCATTTTATGCTGCACTGACATTTAACAAAAAAAAAAAAAAAAAAAAAAAAAAAAAAAAAAAAAAAATCCCAAAATGAACTGAAATGTTTTATACATTGAAAGTCCAACCCAAATGAGGAAGAACATGAAAACAAAAAATACATGGCAGAGGCAGAGAAAGCTCTGTGGCAGAAAGGGAGGAGTAGGGAACGCCATAAAATATATTTTCTAATTTTGCTAATATTGCAGTAAATAAAAACTGCTGCTGAAGACTTGATATACAATACATTCTGCTATAGCATGACTGTTCAGTTCCTGAGCACAGTTTTGAACTGCTTATTATCTACTTCCTCTCACTGGGCTGTTCTGTGGTTCCATGACTGTCCTCCATTCGACTTGCCCAACTCCTGCTTGTAACCTCTGCAACCTTTTGTGGGTATGTTCTCCACTGGAAGAGGGTCATGTTTTCCTTGTACATTCCCTCCAGTTGGTGAGCACCTAAATGAGAGCCTTCCCTGCCTTGACTGATCCATGAGACAGAAAAGGTTTAGTCAGCTGGGTGAGCAATATGAAGTGATCCTGCCCATGAAGAGTTAGGCAGCAGCTAGAGTACAGAAGTTGCTGGATGCTGGAAGAAGTGAGTGCTAAGACCTAGAGATGGGCCATTTTTCCTAATTAGCACTAAACAGTGCTAATTCTATCAGACATCTCCATGCACAATCTTCCTGCTTGATTATGTGATATGTAAAATTAAGTTCCATTCCCTTTTGCAGTAATGAAACTAATTATGCCTACTTTGAGCACATTACTGCTCAAAACAATCTGTTTAAATCTTGGAACTTTGCTACCATGCTCCCCACACAGTACAGATGTGGGCAAAACCTGCAACCAGCTCTATCCTGCCTGACCAGATTTTTGCACAGCTGCCAACAAGAGCAGCTGTGATTCCTCAGGCACCACCTGAGAAAGCACCTTATTTTCTCTCCCATCTTAAATGTCACTCTAGGAATCCTCTGCCAGCATCAACCTGGAAGTGAAGCAGACTACACTCAGTTGTCACTGAGCTCATCCAAGTGTCTCATAAAATCACAGAGTGGTTTGGGTTGGAAGGGACCTCAAAGACCATCTTGTTCCAGCTCCCTGCCACAGGGACACCTTTCTCCAGACCAGGTTGCTCCAATCCCAATCCAACTTGGCTCTGCTTTATCTCCTTTCTCAGTAATGACAAATCACTGAGCTTTGTGCCACATAGCCTCCATTTCCCCAGAAGGACATGTTTCAGATCAGCCAAAGCTGTCATATTTATGGAAACTTTTCTTTATATCTTGGATAAACTTCCATTCTCAACATCATTTCAGGTTTCCTTTAATAAAGTTGACCCCTCCCTGTGTGAGCAAACAGCTTATTTGTTGAATATTACCACTTCACCAGTGCCCCGACATGTGTCTAGGTTTGCTGAAATCTTCATGATGTTTCCACAGCACCATTTCTTGTAATTATTATTAGCTTCATCACATTACACCCCTAAAAATCTTGTGCCTATGCTAGTAGCCTTTACCTATGTGTATATTTGCAGGGATGGATTAAATCAAATTAAAAAAGGTTGCATGCTTTATTTCAGTATTATTATTACCTTCAAAACAACATCATGGACCTATCACACAATTGCTTATTATTAACACTAATTTCTGGTGTTACTTATTATTAACACTGATTTTTATTTGGGAATAAATAGTATTTAGATAGATATTAAATGGGCATTTGCATTATATTAAGGCATATAATTTACCTCAAATGCCCATCGTACTGTTTTTGTAAACAGATTAAAGTTTTATTTCCTATTTCTACATCTCAAATTGACCCTCATAGGTCCTTTTCTCTTTTCTAATCACAGAAAAATACACTAGAGTCCCAAGCTATGAACATGCTGTATTTCTGTTTGTAAGACAGTACCTGGTGTTTTGGTAGTGCAATTTCATCCACAGATCCAAAAACATTTTAGAAAGCTGAAGAGGGTTCCTACAGAGAATCAGAAACACTACAATGACTAGCCTAAGATCACACAGAAACTAATGGCAGAGACGTGAAAAGAATGCATCCAAAGTGACTGAGACATGCTTTAGGTAACTGTACATTTTCTGAAAGAAATATAAGAAATTCCAGCCTAAAAGGTAAATTCTCTAGAGGAAAACTATTTCTGTAAACTAGGAAAAGAAAATTAAAGTTGTCAAATATAAATACAAAATACTATAATTAGCGTGACAATATAATTAGATCACTGGGAAGAGAGAGGTTCTTAATTCACAACTTGTTTAAATACATGTCACAACAATAGGTTCCTGGAAGATACTAATGTGCAATTAAAGTTCCTATTATTTACCAGGAAATGCTAACTGGTGAAAAGAAGAGATAATAATCATTTTTGCAGGTTAGGACTAGTCTAATGGAAAGAAAATACCCCAACCTTGTTGCCTTTTTATGCACTTTCTGATCTTTATAATTCTAACTTTGCCAGTATGCAACTGTCTCAGAAAATATTTTGTAACAGAGATCCCCCTAGTGTAGTCACAAGTGCTTGTGTCAGTAACATTACCACAAAGCTAAACTAAACAGGATGAGCTGTATTTATTTTTAAAAATGCCATCTAAACTTTTTAGTAGCAGTATGTAGCAGCTGCAAGCATCAGTATGACTGTTAATGTTTTCCAAACATATAAAACCCATACAAATATCTAATTAGAAAAAACATGCTCTAAATAGTTACTTTTACCTCTTTTAAAATGAAACACAAACCCAACATTTTTCATATATGTATATATATATATATACATACGCACATATATAAAACTTAGGAATAAAACAAACACTGAAGGCTCCTAATGCCACAAACCCCATTTGTGCTGCTGTGGTTTATGGAGTTACAAGCTTCCAGCAATCTGGTTCAACTCTCTGCCCAAGACCCTCACTCACTAAATATCATGAGACCTGAGTAACAAAGTTCTCTTCTGTGCTTTGGTGTTAAGTTCATCAGCTTTGTTCAAAGTGAGGGTTTAACAGGCATCCCATCCTCCTCCAAAGAAAGCAGTGGGATGAGACAGCAGCACCCCACCTGACTTGAACAACAGAGCTGCAGCAGAAGGGAGAAAAAACAAAGATCATTCTACAGGTATCCCCTTCAAACAAGATTATTGGTATTCCCAGCTTTTTACCCCGAATTTCCCTCTTCCCCTTTGTTGGGGTATGTTTCTCCTACCAGTGCTCCCCCATGTTCCCATTTCCTCCTTGCTCTTTGTTCCTGGTATTCAGAGGCTCTTCTTCTGTTTCTCTCCCTTCCTCCTTTTCCCTCCTCCACTCCCTTGCTTCCAGCCTCCAATGGTTTGCTTCCCAAGACCTTTGATTCTACTCATTGCAGCCATGTAAGTTTTGGGTACTTCCACTAAAATCACTCAGCTCCACTAAGGGCAGAGGCACCAACATCACAGTCCCACTGCAGCTAAGAGAAGACAGGCCTGTGACAGAGAGCACATTTCAGTTTTCTCCCTTTTTTGTGTCCTCACTCAGCTCTTTTTTTTTTTTTTTTTCCCTCCCCACATTAAGCTCTTTGCAAACCTGAGGAAAGCAAAGGAAACACAGTTTATCCATGACCTTCAACAGCAGCAAGGAAGAGTGAGAGGGTTGCTCTTGCAGCCCAGTATAGGAAAGCCCTCTTTGCTCTCTGTCACTCCAGGGTGTTCCAGTTTGGCTCCAAGGCTGTAAGTTATTAGCCCTGGCCAAAGGCCACTGCTTCTCCAAAAACCTGCTCAACTGAAAGCTCCTTAATCATTCCCCTAGTCTGCACCCAGTGTAGACCTCCACATCCTCCCCTTTCCCCTTTGCTACTTTCACATTTCCTAAAAGGCCCATGAAAATATTATGCTGCACTTCACTACATTTAGTTAACTGTAAAATAATAATAATAAAAAACCCTAAAAGATTTGAAGGTATTTTTAAGATAATTTAAATATAGGACTCTTTTCATCTAGCTATCACTGCAGTAATATAAATGAAGCAAATTAATTTTAATGCTCCAAGGTACTGATTCTGTGTCACTGTCACTGACAGGATCCAACTAGACTTTATGAGATGGCATTTGACTTTATGGAAGTGAGCACTATGCACGCATTTACAATTTTACAGGGACTTTAAGCTGTCATGCTGAAAAATGTTTATAAAACATTAATCAAAAAATGCCTCTTTAATACAATGCATTGTCTGAAAGATGTTAGAAGGCACATATTGTAAATGGATTCTTTTTCTGACTAAAGTAATTTCTACCAAAAGCCTTTCCCCACTGCTATACAAGTACACAGTGTGGAGAGATAAAGAGCACTTTCTCAGCACATTACTACCTGATCCAAACACTTGGGAAATCACTAATGTACAGCATGCCATATTTCCATGTCACACATGACACATTTGTCTAAAATTACCCAACAGAGTTTGACATTGCAGCATATTCCTTAGCAGAGCTTTCAACTGACATCTGCCAAGTAAGAACTTCAAGTAGGAGCTTTCTTCTTCTAACAAGCAAGTAAGAGTTTTCTTTTATCCTATACCCATGATGGAAATGATAAAACAATAAGTACTGGAAATCAGGGTGGTTTTTTTCTATTTTAATGTGTTTATTTTATGCTCGCTGGATGTGTAAGCTCCCCTTAAAGCACTGTTTCATCATTTGCTGTTTTCTATCACATTGCAATGGGTTCAGAGAACTTAATAGAACATTTTTATTACCACCAGAACACAGACCATTATCTCTCACACCCAAAGCAGAATTATTGCTAGTGCTCTACTTCCATACTTCACGGTATAGATTTTTTCCCTGCAATGTCCTCATAACAAACAATTTATCCTAAACCTTGATTGCCTACATTACTGAAACACATTCTGCATCACAAAACACTGCAGCATTTCTTCTCAGGAAAAGAGATTTGGGGCAAAACAAAGAGGTCATCCTAGGGCTATGGAACCATCAGGCATTCAAGAATCAGAATGCCAAAGAACCCTCACAAAGAGGCAGTGGAAATACTTGGAAGAAAAGCTTTAGCCTTTCAATTTTCACCTCTCCCTTGTACTTGTCAATGCATTTCAGAACCCTCAATTGCCACAATCTTCAAGTGTAATACACAAAATGAATCAAGTGTATGATGGTAGCTTCTCTGATGCTCTCCACGCTACTCTCCTTCTGAAGGAT
The DNA here is from genome assembly GCF_965231275.1 of Zosterops lateralis. NCBI lineage: Eukaryota > Metazoa > Chordata > Aves > Passeriformes > Zosteropidae > Zosterops > Zosterops lateralis. The sequence continues at coordinate 60,880,615 of NC_139766.1, read as the reverse complement.
CCTCTCAGGGATTGATGTGAAAGGGGCATTATTGGTCAAACAGCTATTTCTTTTTTTGTCTGAGAAAAGGCCCGTAAAGAGGGGCATATGCTGCACTGAACCTCTCCCAGACTGCCAGGGCAGGGGGGTTCTGAATTCATGCTGCAAAGACAGAGCCAAATGAGCACCGGAAATTTGACTGCCAAGTTTCAGAAGAGCTTTGCATGGAGCCCAGTGACTGCATGGTGGGAAGGGCTGGTGAGATTCAGGCAGAGTGCAATTTAGGGGATTAGAAAAGAGTTGTTCATGCAGAGAGCTGCCAGAACAGCACGATACTGCTCATCTCACTTGAAAACTTTCTTAAGGGTTTCCCTGTTTTTTTCCCAAGCATATCATCACTGTGGTCAGTTTTGAGGAAGCAGAAGGTCACACACTAGGCCTGCCCTCAGTGAAGCCAAATCAGAGATAGATGTTTCTTGCCCTCATTCAGACTGTGCTGTGTCATACTGAGATCACAATAGAAGAGGATGCTTTTGACAAATTAACTGGATTCTTTTTCCTACACCCATGCCCTCTCCAAAGCACACTCTGAATTCAAGTTAAATGCTTTTCCCTAACGATCAGTTTTCTTTCAGGTATGGGAATAGCTAAATGATACCCGACAACCTCTAACAATGCAAATATTTGCAAATACTGAGTATTCCTGTTCCAGCCAAAGAAAGCACGTTCCAATGTAATATGAGATCACCTTACATTGCAGGGAGAATTGTGCCCTTTTGCCCACATACATGCTGTATGAAGAAGACTCATGCCTAAAACATTCTCAGGGAAAAAAAAAGACAATTTTTTTTTTCAGTATGTTTTCATATTTCAGGTCAGTGACAAGTGTAATGGAAAGCAAAAACCAGGCTCATGGAGTGGTAAAAACAAACGTCTGAGGGGGAGATTACACAAGGGACTGTGGGATGTTAAGAGACTCTGGAAGAACTGCAGGGGAAACTGCAAAATGGAGGCTGTCCTCGCTCAGTTTGGAGGTGTGGACTCTAATCTTCAAAACCCTTTCCCTCTCTTTGGGAAAGAATAATCCTCTTGCATTACATTAAGTGATTTACCTCTTTGCAGGACCAGAATTACTGGCAAGGCTCTGCCCTTAATCAGTGATGTGGCCCCATACTGGCCATACAGTTCTGTGAGATGCAAGAATTTATTTTATGTTATAAGAGACTGGACTGGTCTAATACTTAATTAAAGAAAGAAGAGGAAGAGAAATTAATGAGAAAGAGGATTTTCCTTTTGCTGTAACTCTAACAAGAATTTAAAAAAAGGAAAACCACCTAATATGCCTTGAATGCTTTTGCTCATTTTTTTATCTTCAGGTTAACTGGCCCGCTATACCCATACAGAAATCAGTAATTCAATTGCAATGTAAATACAGTTAGCAGGGAACAGCATATCTTGATACTATCAAAGTTTTAAGGAAATAATACTGCAAAAACTGGGAGGAAAAGAAAGAAAGTATAGTTTGACTATTTCTGGAGTTTCAATGGGTGCATTCATCTTGGAAGTGATATTTAATGAACAGCATAGGCAATCTTACCAGCTGCTAACAATGAAACATTTAACACCAACAACTGAAGATTGGTGCCTGAGACTCCAGAACACCTCCACCTGGCTGGCAACATGGTGGCAGGAATTAGTTAACAGGAATGATTTTTAGCCACTGTAAGTAATTTTTCATATGTGACTAATTCTTAATTTGGCATCGCAATGTGGACCTAGCAAGGTTGCAAGCCCACACTCACATTTCAAGGCTTTTTTTATTGCTTGGATATCAGCTCACTCTTCATACACACGCCCTACTCAAAGCACAAGCAGCAAACTGATAATGGATTACAAATTTGCTATCAATAACTATGCTACAAAGTTAAAATTAATAGAATTTAAAACTCTTTTTAGAAGCTTAGCACAGGAAACCTGCTAATGAAAGGAATTCTGGACAAAGAGATGGACAAGCAACTTAAACCCAGGAAGCTGAGATTTCATTATTTCCTTGAAGACTACTGCCCTTCCACACACAGCTGAGACTAAGATTTCACAGTATTAAGGTTTTGATTATATAGATTTATCTACACATATTATAAAAAAACCCATTGAAAACATGTTTTATAGTTCTTATTATATTTGTAAACACAGGCAGGAAAGGTTTATGCTCCAACCTGTTTCATACTATCTTTTCATCAGCTTTTAAAAAAGCTTTTCTCCACCTGTAAACTTGGTGCAAAAGAAAACGTGATACATAAATTCATCATAAATAGTAAACCAGGAAAACCCTTCTTTTAATAAAGGAAAAACCTATAATTTTTCCTTTATTCATCTAATTTCTGTAGCCAAAAAAAAAAAAAAAAAAAAAAAAAAAAAAAAAAAAAAGGGCAGAAAACCTTACTGCTCCATTTGGGAAGGCATTTTGAGAAAACAACTCCCTACACTTTGAAATCCTATGGGATACTATCTCCTATACTAAAACTCTGTGGATAGGGTTTTGTGCTTGCAGTGGTCATGGCAGCTGTTAGAGCTGGATCCCTGCCCCAAAGTCCCACACTATCCTGCAATAGGAGAATTCTAGATTTTGCTGCTGGTGTTGATTTCTCACGTGTTTGCACCCACTGCTTTAGAAGTGTCTGGAGTGAGCAGCTCAGACTGGCTGCCAGAAGGTGCACTGAGAGCAGCAAATGTAGATACAACTCTCTCAGGGAGACTCAACATCATCTTCAATAGTCACCAGTTTTAGTATGGGTGACACTTGTAGCCTCTGCCAGCTTGAGGTAAAAAAAACCCCAACTTGAGTCATGTCCAAACACGGATCTTCCCAAGGGTAACCTGTCAGCTGTCTGCTGAATATAATGTAGTTTCTTAAAGTAGATAAATTAACTTTAACTGTTTTAGGTGGGGAGGCAGAGCTCCTGTGTCATTATCATTTTACAGATGGATATGTGTGTTTACTTTTTTTTTATTTCATTATAAAGAGGTATGAGCTTGCTGTCATTAAAAACCTGCAATCTGGTTTTTAGTGTCTGATCCAATTACGTGTGCTTCTGGAAAGACACACAACCAAATAAATAATTGGAGAGGTGCAACTCTGAAATGACAATTGTTATTCATCGATCTCTTTCTGCAAGTCGAGATTGAGAGATGTAAACTTCAAGTGAATGAGATCTCCTGGGTGAGATTCTTCAGTTCAAACACAGTAAACAACTGTTGTCCTCTGATGCACACTTTAGTACTGCTGCAGGCAAACTTTCTAAATATTAATAAAAAACCTATACAGATGAAAGGAAGCCCTGGGAGCTGGTACAGAATTTCTTGCCACATTCTAGGTCTAATCAAAGAAACACATGTTTCAGGTCAGAAAGGAAAGGAGATTCCCTAATTTGCTCTAGTATTTCCCCTTCTGGAATCACAGAGAGGTCAAAATTGACTAAACTGCAACTGATTAAATGTACTAGCTTGTGATACTTGTGGTTAAAAAAACCAAAACAAGGGAGAGCCAGGTATTTTGTGCCCAAAAGCCACCATAACTCACTGGATTATGCCATTTCCCACTGTCAGACTGGCCTGCAAGCACATTTCCCTCTGCCAAGTTCAGACCCAGGGATGCTCTGCTCTGAAGGAGACAAACAGGGGCCGGTCACATTTGAGTAATTAGAGAAAGTAAGAGAAATGCCCTGGCATAGATGATCTCAGTGACCACAGGCTACCCAAAACTGTGAAGACAGTCCCCCAAGGATGGAATGGGACCAAAAGCCTGTAAAAGATACAAATGCAAATTCAAGCACTACCATCACGAAGTATGACAGAATACAGTAACATCTCCTGTCCAACACTCAGGGGAAAATTCTGAAGGTAAAAAACAGCATCAAAATTCTTACTCTTGAAAACTTCCAGAGAGCAGTTAACCAGGATTATTTTCTACATCTCTACGTGAAAAGCAGAGGATCTTGATGAATAACTGCCTTAGAGGAAAGTTCTCTGCCAGGAGCAGAGAAAAAACCACTACACTCCAAAAATACCAGAGAACAGCCTGAATACTTGCTTAGGGCAACACACATGATTTTGCCATCTTACCTTTTTATTACAGAATGATTAAGAGATGCCTCCTTTTAAAAAATCATCCACCTTTTATCTTAGCACGAGTTAGAACATTTTAGCATTTTTCTATTTAAAGGAGAAAGGTGATTTTCACCATACAATAAAAAGAGTCTACTATGGATTGCTACAGCATTTCAATATATTATTTATCCTGAAAAATCTTATGAGGTGATATCTGTAGAAAGCATGATAGAAAACTACAGATAGCTGGGAGCAGATTGGAGGTATATGTGAGCATGATGCCCTCTGTCCCACTGTGCAGCTGGGGAGCTCGGGGGAAGGCAGGGGCTGATTAATTCACAGCCTGGATGATCCCCTCATTGACATTCCCTCTAAATCTACTTGTGCACTACATCAGGCTTTTAAGAATTGTTCAAGTACAGGCCATTGCTCAAGTACTTGAGCATTAAGAAGCTGAGTATTTAAAAAATAAATTTGAATTAAATTAAAATAAGAGAAAAGGAAGTTGGTGTTTTCACTTTTATTTCTAGAATAAACTCTATTCTTGCCTGAAAGTATTTGGTAGGCTAGAAACCTTGATTGTATTACTCAAAGGGCTTCATGGTGAGAGAACTGCTACATTGCTGAATCCAAATGAGGAAAAATACATCTTCCATCACAAACAATACCCCAATCTTATTATTAGGTAGGGTTATTTTTGCTGTTTTGTTTTACCAATCTACTGTTCATCATACCTCCAGTATTAATATTTGCCCTTGTGGTAGCCCAAATAGGTAACAGTACTTTGATTTTTTACTGATAAAATAATTTTTACATAGTAAATACCAAGAATTAAAGCAAACATACATTTTTTGACCATCCTGAATTTTCCTTTCAGAGTTGTAATTTCTAGCTAGCAATTTACTCTGAAGAAAAGAAAATAACATTCTGTATTTGGCTGCAACTTTTGTGTAAGTGCAAGCAACAACTGCAGTATTTTTTAAAATGAGCCACAGTGATAGCTTTGCACTTCCTTGAGGCCTCTTCTCTTCTCACTGAATGAACTCCAGGGAATGGCATCATGTCGGGTTTTCCAGATGGATTATGTGAAGCCATAGCTCAATGTCATTTTCAATAGCAAGGCTCATAATTAAAGGTCAAATAGTCACTTCATCTGCAATCAATCAATAGAAGAAGTACTAATACTAAGTACTAATCAATCAATGGCAAATGCACTAATAAAAGCCATGCATCAAACGTCTGCATATGTGTGTGCTCACATGTACCGTGCATATATGTGAGCAGGAAGAAGGAGAGAAAGGGAACAACATGGGGGTGAAAATGCCAGAGGCCATTGTGGAGACTATATTTATCTTGGCTTCCTTGCAAGTTTATATCCTGCTTCACTCATTAGGTGAAATGCAAATAAACATTGGTTTTTCTGTATGTGTGATGGCCTGCATTCAAAACCTACCTCTATGCAGAGGTATTGGCTCATGCTCCCAAGCAAGGAACACAAAGGCACCTACCCTGTGTAATTTGTCCTTACACAAACACGCCCTGCACTCTGATCTTGGAGACAAAAAGTGTGTCAACTGTTCTGTCTACAAAATAAAACCCAGCATATGGGAACAGCACTCATCTCCGTGCAGAGCAGGAACTTATTCACGGATGCAACAGTGGAAGTGGCAGTTGGCCTCATGAGCATGCACTGCATGGGAGTTAGTTGGTTTCGTAATATGGTGTGGGAGAAAGTGACTTACAAAAGTCTCCTCATGCCTCTCTTATTACCACTTCTAAAGCTTTAAAGCTGTCAGCTCTTCTCCCACTTTAGTTGGTGCCATTCTCAGCTCCCCAGGGAATGGGCCAGACATACCTATTTGGAGTTTCACCTGCCAAGCTGAGAGAAATCAGTTTCAAAGTGAAAGAACAAGTGTTGAGGGGTCATTTATACACTGACACTGGAATCTTGAAGACAAACAAAGCAGAGCTCTACAACGGATGTGAAATGAGAGCATGAGCTGTGTTTGTGCTTTCAGGCATTGCAGTGACAGAAGGAGAAGGGAAAGCGCTATCCACCATAAGCAAGCAGAAGATCTCTCATTGCATGGTTTATAACAGACATCTATGGACAAGCAGAAATGGGCCAGAAAAGCAAAAGAGTAAGGGCCAAAATGCCTCTGTTTGTGTTGTTTCTACTAAGACCAGGGTGGACAGGGAAAGATTTAAGTGTCATTCAGAAACAGCTAATCCTTAAAAATAAATTAGATTTACTCTGTTCCCACCTTCAGCGAAGGAAAAAACATCGCCTGCTCTGGTTAACATATCTGTTTGCATCATCAGCTCAGGGGGATGCCTCATCACACCTGGGCTTTGTAAAACCCAATACTCCTTATTTTCACACAGATTTGTTTTTATACAGCTCTATGTCCTCTGGAACTGGTACTAACACCAAACAGAATAAAATATCAGTGGTCCCAAACTCAGCCAGCTGGAATCTGATACACAGCAGGCACACCTGGACACCCACGGAGCAGGGGTGCACACAAGAGCAGCAGGTACTTCAGGCTTACCAAGGACAGGCTCCAAGGGGATTGCCAAAAGGAGCATTTCCCCATCCCTCTCAGCATGACTGGAAAGCAGCCTGCCCCAAAGCTAACAGACAAAACAGTCCATAGCTGAGAAACAGCCTCACAGTACCACAATCCACTATCTACCCACTTCACTTCAACTTGCACACTTAGACATGGGATATCTGGACTAGGGAAGAAAGGTAATTATGGCTGGGGAGACGCTGCAGAAATCCTTGAAGTCAAGGTGGACAAGGTATTTCTGCCGGTGTACCCAGTCAAAGAAAGCTGCAGAATACAAAAGCTGGCTCATGAGGCTATGCTAATATGAGTAGTAACTTGGAATTGGGAAAATGTGAGCCAAAAGGTCAAGGGAGCTAGGAACCTCAAACTGAGGTCTCCTAAAAAAGAAAATAAAATAAAAAATTGAAAGTGTAGTAGCAGAAGAAAAGTGAACTGACTCAGCTGTGTGCACAGAGTCAGGTCAAGACAGGCTGCATAAGGATGCTTGGTAGAGTGAGTAAAAGAAACGAACAGTCCTCATTTTTTGGGGGGGTGATGGCATGCCCCTTTAGGACTTAAATATTTAAAAAGGCTTTGTGCTTATTTTCTCAGTGTCATGGCAAGCTGGCAGAAATATTCAGCAGAGCATATATAAAACTATTCTCACTGGAGAGAGAAGGGGAAACTTGCACATTTGTGCTGTTAAACACAACCAGCTTCTCCAGCTTTTCTTCTGTAGTATCCCAGTTGTGCCCTAAGTTCATACACACCTCCAAACAGCAAGCACAGCAGTGTGGTATGACTTATGTGTGCAGTTGCTTTCTACAAATACAAGTGTAAGTGTCCTGAATACATGCTCATTTATTAGTCCAAGCTCAGTTTCATAGAACATTTGGCTGGAAAAGACCAATGTCATTTAATCTATGTTCTGCTCCAAGGCAGGATCAACTCCAGCTATTTAATTCCCATCTGAGGCTTGTCTACAATGATAGGAGATTGAAGACATCAATAGGCAACATATTCCAAAGCTGAATGGTTTTACACTACACAGGTTTCCCTGATTGTTAGCTTAAATCATCATCCCTGTAACAAAGTCCTTCCCTTTACAAAGTCCACTGTGACAGAGTTACTTTCTTCCTTCTTTGCATCGACCTTTTATGCATTTGAAGATCAGTGCAGTATTTCAGTTATCTTCTCTCAACAATCCCAAGTGCTTCAATCTACCTCTGGGGTCATGTTTTTTAGGTCTATGATCCTTCATGTCACTCTCTGCTGATCTCTTTTCAGTTAGTTCACATAATTTTTGAATTGTGGAGCCCAGAACATTGTGCAAATATCAGAAACCATAACATTCTAAAGCCGCATAACTTTTGCTACTTCTCTGCAACCCACAGGACCCTGAGTGAAAAGAAAGTAAGTTAGTTTAATATGCTGTGTATTTGACAAAGCAATGGGGCTGTTACTCATTTCCTTGTTCTTCCTACACTGTTAAAATAATTTATTTAATGACTTGGTTCACTAGTATTCTGCAAAATGAAGTTAAAACTCACTGATCTATAATTCCTCGTCTCCTTTTCATTTCCACTGTAAAAGGAGACATTTTGTTTGACTTTTCCTTGTCTTTCAGGAACTCCTCCACTTCCCACAGACTTTCAAAGGCACTTGCTAACAGTTCTGCAGTACAGTCCTGGCTGAGCAAAGAAACTTGAGGTGAGTTTAGCTCTATCAAACCAACTTGGAAATCATCTAATTCCCAACTTGTTCTTCCCGTTTCAGGTTAAGTTATTACCTTTGCTATTGGCACTAGCTGTGTTCCTCTTTCACAGATATACTCTTTATAATCTGAAAACAGTCCAGTTGTGTCCCTGACTGAACATAATGGATGAACCAGTAGCAAGTGGCTGTAAGCTTTTCTGATTTGACAGTATTTTGTGAATACCCATCAGAACATTCTATTATCACTGTGGGGTCATAAGTGACAAATACCTCTGTGATGTTTTGATAAATGAATTCCAAGAAATAAAGCTATCCAAAGTACCTGTGCACTTCAACATATACATTTTGCTCATGTTAAGCAAAATAACATTGTCTATTTGTGATTTCTGACTACACTTTGATTTTCACTTGTACAATCCCAGCTTTTAGATTTAAGATTTTACTGTCAAACTGGGCAGATGCACATTGCAATCTCTTCAGAAACAAACCTGAAATTTTGTCAGCATCGGATTAGGCAACGGAACAGAAGGAGAACAAAAAGAAAAATACAGCTTTCCACAAATCAGGTGGTCTTACTCTACAACAGCTAAAACCTCAGCTGAGAAAATTGTGTTCTCTGCTCTGTAGGAAGCATTTATTTCATCTGTGCAAGCATATTATCCTACTATTAGTACCTTACTGGTAGAAGTACTTGTCACACTAAACCCCAAACCATTTAAGCAGAAAAACCAGCAACCAAACCAATTTTTTTATTTTTTTTGAACACAGCAAGGCATGAATGTTAAGGTTGTTTTGCTTACAAGCTCATCTCCTGACTTACCCAGGGTGAGGGATTTGTGTGTGGAACAGAAGACAATAGCCACTGTGTCTGCTGGTGTGAAAGTAGAGTTATTCCTACAAAACAAAAGAGTTTTAATAACCTCTGATAGCAAAAACCTTCTTAAAACAGCATCTATCAAATTTATTACTTTGAGGATCCATATACATGTTCACATCACTTTGATCAGTCTAGTGATAGAAATAATTCCACCCATAAATGAACAGTAGTGTTTGATTTATTATTTTTTAAAGCAGAATTGTTTCTCTGTTGTGGCAAGCTCTCTAATGATTACACTCCCATGTCAAGGATAGGAATTTTGAAGACTTGGTGTGTAGGACACAACTTTACTCCAGCCAAGTTTGTTTTGTCAAACATGCAAAAATATCACAGCAGGTTGCCTCCACAAAAAAAGAGAGAATGACCTATGATTTCTTTTCTTAGTATGGAACAGTAACAAAATGCTCAGTTTGGACAATATATTGAGTCCACACTAAGGAGTTAGCTTCCACTTCAGAGAAAAACTACTTCTAAGGGTTTAAACACTGGGACTAAGCCAGGAGGGGTGGGAAAATGACAGATATATATAGAGAGAGGGGGATATGACTGGCCAGTGGATCACCCTTTGGTCCAAATTAGGAGTAACTCTATGAGATTGTAAATATTCCCCATACCGAGTTGGTTGCTGCTTAAGGCATTTTAGATTTCACAGTTGGGGCGTATCTACCCCCCAGGTTAGGTCTAGCAGTTCAGAAGTTATTTAAAAAATGCCTTTTAAGGCCAGGATATGACCTTGTCACAGAGAAATTTTCTTCTGGCACTAAAAAAAAGCCTAAGTAGCTCTAAGACACTGTACCCTTCTTTGTGATTCTCCCTTATGGATACTGTATAATTTATATAAAGCATATGCCTGGAGTCTGCTGTATTGTAGCACTCCCCTTTCAGCAGAGTGCTGCTAAAACAAATACCCCAGTAAGCCTAAGTGAGAGGACAGCTGTGGCTCCTCCAACCAGCACCAGTGATGCCCTGAGTCAATGGCTAACACCATTCTCACAGGACTAGTTTTTGAGAAATGAACATACAACTGTCCTTCCTGGTTGATATTTTTAAAAAAACAAACCCCCCAAAAAAACAAAACAAAAAATGTTCTACCAAACATTAGTTCAGGACCACTGTCTTTTAAGAATCATCATATAAATGTAACAAATTTGACATATACAGAGAGGAGTGAATTGCCAGCCCAGCAAATGTATCTTGAGATGTAAAAAGTCAAACTGAGTTCTCTCTCTCATATGTCATCAGCATGTCTGCAGGGCAAATTATACCTCCAGTGACATCTGTGCAAATCCATTTTTTTCAGTGGATGAGGTATAGCAGTGATTGATTGAGATTTAACAACTCTGTAATTAACACACAGAAAGGACAGAATTCGGGTCCTGCTCGCTTAGCCTATGAAACTCTAACAGAGAAAATGCAGTAAGGACAATACAAAACACCAAAATGAGGTCACCCCTATTCAGAAACCTGCCTTTACACATTTGCATAAACTCTGCCACCCAAACCAAAGATATCACACAAAAGAAATATTCAAAGGTTGTGATTCAGCACATAAAATTACCTTGTGGAGAAGAGGAAAGTCAAAAACATGAAGCTCATCTGAACAGAAAATACTGAAAGATAAACAAGCTAAAATTAGACCACAATAGAAATTACCACGTCTATGCCTTTTGTTCCCATTCTACAGGTCAGAAACAAGGCTGGACCAAGTCTAGTCAGAGAAATCCACTGACAGGCAACCTTTAAAGACTGCTTGGAAGAACAATGCAGATCATTCTATCTAGGGAAGCTAGAATTAATGTTATGGCTGCAGAAGCTCTTCCTGGGGTAACTCCTCTGAATCACGTATTTCTTGCACAATGAATGGCAGGAAATAGGACATAGGCTGCACATCTCTTTTAGAAGTTTTGCTTATTGGGTTGACAACATAAAATTTCTGGTTGCTGGGCATTTAGACTTGCTATTTTACAGGAGAAAGCACAGTGTGAGGATGATCCAAATAAATATTCTGAGCCCTGGGTATATTAATCATGATCATTCATGAGGAGAGGAAGAGAAGATCATCATAGATGTTTGAATTCTCTCTGAGACAAGGGCTAATTCCTGGCCTGGGCAGTGTGTGTCAGACATTTCCTTCGAGCTCAGTCAGCTCTGTAAGTGCAAGGAGTTGTGAGCATCCTAAGGGGGGCTCTTCTCTCTGCCAGTTCTGCTGACACCCACAGGGGCTCTGGGGGGCACAGAGGCCTCCCTTGGACTGCAGAGATACCAGGAGAAGCCAGTGGCTTCCACGAGTAGCTGCAGAGACCAAATGTCACCCCAGAACACGGGGACTCCCCACAAGGCTGGAGGAGAGACCCCGTGACGCGGACAGGCCTTTTCTGAGTTTGTGGGGTTTGAGGGAAAGGCTTTTACTTGCAGCAGAATCTGGGGTGGGTCCTCTTCCTATTCCTTGCAAAACTGGTGAATGCAATAAGGTTGGCATGCCTCATAGGGCAGTGCAAGTCAAGACAATGCATTTGATTTTGACCTCAGTTTACAACTGGGAAATATGGCAGGGATACTAGCTATTATCAGTGACATTTTATATTCTCCTACATACATTTCCTAGAATGTATAAATGTCATCTCAGCATGCACTTAATTCCTCCTTCGTGAACTAAGGGAGCAATCCATTGTTCCTGAATTACAATTTTTTCTCCAACTAAGTACAATAATTTAATATGCACAGAAAAAACCAATCCCTTATTACACATAATTCTGTAAAGCAATAAACATGTGTTGCTACCAATTATTCCTTGTGAATATTTTGCCGTGGCTCGAATATTAGCATAAAAATTACATAAAAACATTAATCAGCAGAATAACAAACTCAGTTTCACCTCAAACTCCTCGTGCTAATTTCATTCCTAGTGTAACACAATACAAGCATTCACCCAACACATCCAATGGTGATACAGAAACTTTTTCTAGAATACAACATGCATACCCATCTCTAAAACTTCCTTGGCTATTGGTTTTATAAATAATCCATAAAAAACACCCCACCCAACTGTCTAATATGTTCCAAGCAGTTCCAATGCTTGTGTTAATGTTTTGACTAAGAAATTCCAGTTATGCACAATGGCAATGAACACGTAGATATGATTTTCAGTGTATTCCACAGCAAATGGTACATTTCATTCTGCACGGCACAAGTACAGAGTTGTCTTGAAGAGAAATAAAGGCCAAGGCAACAGAAACAAACACTGTACATCAGCTGTTCTAGGAAGAATATGCCTTTTTTAAATAAAAAAGAAACTCTTTTTTTCCCCAAAGTAGTAGTCAGCAGAGTAACATAAAATTACTTCATTCTGAGTTTCTCTGCATGTTAAGTCCAAGTAGAAAATCTCTGTGCCATTTTCTTTTTGCTGACAACTCTACACTGATTTAAGTGCAAGGTCCTTCTTGGGTGCCAGTGCAAAGAAGTATTTATTCCATTTCAAAAAAAGCTCCATAGCATTGCTCCCTACTTCTTTGCTTTCAGAATGAAACATTGATATAGTACCATTTATAATTACGGGTGTTATTTGACACAGGTATAGTGTTTCATAATCCAAAAAAAATGCCACAAACAGGACAGAATTAAGATCTGATGCACAAAAGGCAGGGGCAAATTTCCTACTGGCTTTAGTAGAGGTCAGATTTTTAGAAGATACATTATTTTTATTAGACAGAAGCATATGCAGACAGACACCTCAAAGTAGGTGATGGACTGATTCCTTGAAATCTAACAGTTTTAGAGTATGAGATGTGATTTATGTTGAGGTATATTGTAGTTACCTCTCCTCCATGCAAATTGAAACTCCTGTCTGTGGACAGTCTGAAGCAAGATGGGAATTCCCTGCTGGGAGAGGAGACAGTGCCTCTACAGCACTGCCTTTCCCTGGGAGGGAGGGATCTGCAAGAGTGTTTTCAGCTGATGGCAAGGATACCAGCAGCCTATTCTCACGTGGATGTTATTTAAGGCTGAATGACTTGAGTGCTTCTAAAACAAACTCTAAGAAACGTGCTCATCCACAGAAACAGATCAACACGTTCAGACTCTCAACCAGTTTCTTTATGATATGCTAAGGAGAAACAGTTTAAAAATTATAACAGTGCTTCTGAGTAACAGCTTAACCCCAAATCTTTCCTTGCTTGTTTGGAATGTGCCATCCGTGTATTTTATGGCTGTTTAATAACAAAGAAGCCAAAATGAGAATGCCAATAAATGTTTCTAAAGTACTACTATGCTCTTTCAGAAATGAAGGACCACAGAGCAACCTCAGTCACACCTAAACAGCAGAGTTCATTCCTCTCTAAAAGCTTACTTGATCCCCTAAATGCATCCAGCTCCTCCTAAGAAGTTTAGCAATTTGGTTTACCAGATGCTTTAGAAGTTTTAACACCATGTCAGTACCCCCACAGCTTCCCCATTACATGTAGCTCATTACAGACCTGACACACACACAAAAAGAGCCACTTTAAGGCTGAACTTACTTATGAACACGATTATAATCAAGCTAAATTTATCCAGGTCAATATTTGGATTGGCGAAAGTATCGCAGAAGGTTGTGTAGATGATCATGAGGAGCACACAGCTGCTGATAGCACCAAATGGAGGCTTCTTCCTTTCAAGCCAGTCCTTGATGTACCTTCGGACAATCTGAAACACAGAAACCAACAGGTTGCCTCTTTTCAAAGATGCAGGGAGCCAAGTTGGGCATCACAAAGTGAATCTGACAGCGGAAAGACACAAAGAGAAGAGAGTAATTTGGATGACGGCCACAGTGGATTTCAAAGCTTCCCTGCCACACAACTCTTCTTCTGGGGAATTTAACATTTGTAGTGCAACTTCCACTGGGCGTCCATAATGAGAGTATATTTTCAAGTACATTCAAATCCATCCTTAATCATGCCAAATGTTCTTTGCTAGCTGTCACTGAGACATGCCCATTAAGCCTCCCCAAAGTTTATCTCCTCTGCTGATACTAATGGATGTATGTAATTATCACAGTCCCCTTTGCATCAACAGACAATTCCAAGTGCAACTTTGGGAATCTTAAAAATCTGACATCTTCAGGAATTTCATGACGGTAGATAATCGAAAGTGATCCATGGAACATTTTAATATTTAAATAGCTAGCGATGCACCAGAAGTTTTTAATTAAATTATAACTCAAGCTTGAAAAGCAAAAGTGCATGTGTTGTGGGAGTTTAAATAATTCAAACTCTGAATATCTGGAGTTTTTGTAAATCCAAAGACAAATGCCATTTGCACGCTTTTAGAATACCAGAATTAACACATGAAAACAAGGAAACCCACTGTACTTAGCGGAACTTTTGCACTTTCAGGAAATGGAATATGAAGCAGTTTTTCAAGAATTTTTTAGAAACTACTATAAATTTTAAAGCAATCTCAACTTTCAAATTATGTGAATACCACAGCGCTAAGCCTCAGCAGATACAATGCATCTATTTTAGTCCTGCCTGGGGAGTCACTTTTAGTTTTTCTGTTTACTTTATATGGTTTGAAAAAACTTTTTAAAGCTTTTATCATACAGCTGCAACTTGTGTTAATTTTTCAGCAATCGCATTATCTTGCCTAATTTCTCCTGAGGCCTCCTGATGTTCTCTGTTACCACACTCTTTTGGAAATCACAGTCCAGGATCCTGAAGCCCTTCTGCCAAAGGGCTCCAAAGGTATCTCATGATCTTCCCTTAGTGGTGCCATTAGCAAACATCACCACCATTGGTTTAATAACACAGAAAATCTTAGAGGTATTCAGGATATTAGGGCATCATCATCAATGCTACCATAGGACCCTTTCACACAACAAATGCCAAAGCCAAGGGATCAAGTTGCTCTCATTTTTCCTCAAGGCTCTCAGTTTTCCTCACTGCTCTCCTGGCTTGTTTGCAAGCCTCTCAGCAGGGAAGTTCTGAGAGCAGCTATCCCAGTCATCACAGCAATGAGACTCCATCAGGACACACACTAAAACTTTGGCATGTGGGCTCCATGCCAAGCTGAGCAGGCTGAAGATCAGCACTCACCTCCCAGCACTTGTGGGCTTCCTGCTGATGAAAAATAACAAATTTGCAGGAAAATATCTAAGGGAATGCTCAACACCCTGCTGAAAACACTGAACTTTAAAATGTCACACTTGCCAGATGTTAAAGAGAGAAAATAACAAAAAATATGAGGCCAGACTTCTGAAAGAGCCTCCACTGGAGCTCCTTTAGCTACTGGGTAGGAATAAGACACTGCATTGCTGAAAGAGAAACAAGACATGCAGGGAGCAATGTGAAAGACATCTAATAGGAAGTTCAGATTAGTCTAAGTCTGAGCAAATTTGGGACTCTAATCATCAGAAGCAAAAAAGCAAAGTCTTTCACTTCTAAAGTGAGTGGGTTTTTAAAGAAAGTTTAAAAAAAATCCTATTATCCCTTAAATTGTCACACTGGGGAAGAAGAAAAACTACTTAAGGCCATCTATTAATTTATGGTCCTTCCAGAAGATTTATACTGAAAGTAACGAGATGTTGAAAAGTAAAGTGATGGTTCATTATTTCACGGTACAATTTCTAGTAGAAGTATTTAATACAAAAACTATAACCCTGTGCTTGTTCAGGCTCTAATTATAACAGACATGACAATAACAACATAATACACATAATTTATCCTTGACTGACATAGGAGAGAAATAAAAAAAACATTATAAAATGAAACTGCAATTATTTCCTCATAATCTTCAATTGAGTGATCCCTACTTTAAATATCCACCTCTACCTAGCCTGGAATTTTTGTGACTCAACAACCATAAATAGCAGTACAATTTCTTACTGCACACTGTATTTTTTAAAAAAATTACATAGTCAGACCCTGAAGAACTAAATTGTGGCTCCAGGAAATCATCTAATCAACCCAGTGTCGTGCTAAATATGCACAAAACCCAGACAAAATACATCTTCTCTAACACAGATTCCCTTACATTTTGATCTTCTCACAAGGTTCAACACGATCTCTAATTTCAGAGGTCAATTCAGCCTATAATCACTGATTCAAGGTAACCTAAATTCTTGTATAACTTCAGGGGAGAAATATAACCCTACAGAAGCTCATGTCAGCTGATTCACTTTGACTGAAAAACAATCCATTTGTTATTCATGCCTGGCAGAGTTGCTCCAGGACAAGGATGCTTTGAAAGCTTTTTAATTCTTAACCCAATTCTATAACTTTTCAGGGTAAACATAGAACTACAAAAAACAAAATTGTGAATATTTGTAGCGAAATAACGATAAATGCCACAAATACAATAAAGACAACACACATTCAAAGGCTGGGCTGAGATACTAAAGCTTCATTGGTCTGAAATGCAGCAAAAGTTAACACAGTCAGCTTTGACTGTTAATATGAACCACTGGTATCCAAAAATAGATGCATCACACTGATGGAAAAGAGCAAAAAGGGGATGTATTGGGTTTTGTGGCAAGGTTTGGTAGCAGAGCAGGGGACAGGGGTGGCTTCTGGGAGAAGCTGGCAGAAGCTTCCCTAATGACTGATGGAGCCAGTGCCAGCCAGCTCCAAGATAGATCCATCCCTGGCCAAGGCTGAGCTCAGCAGTGATGCTGGGAGTGATGCACTGTAAAGATTTTCCTGCAGATTCAAATGCCAGCCCCAAAGAGCAGGGAAAGGCTGAGCCAGAGGTTGCACATGAAATAACATGAAGGGGAATCCTACAGTTTAATGGAGAAAACAGCGGGAGAGAAGCAAAACTTCATACTAGGTGATATTTTATAAATAACCTGGATGATGAAAGGTGCTGATAAACTCACAGAAAAGTTAGACAATAAAAGAACATAAATGTGCCCAGCAGGCAACCACCTCCTGAAGACTACATCCTGGCAATCTCCAAAGGTTTTGGAAAGGCATCAGCTCAAATTTGCTTCAAAACACAGTTTCAGGCTCAAACTTTCCTCTTGCCCAGGATTTAATTTTTAACAACAAAGAAATGTAATTACACTTGAATTAACAGTAGTGTCCCCATTTCAATTTAGTTCTTCTACCAGAATAGTTATATCCACAGTATTTTTCCTACAGACTGCTCTGTATCCTGCCATAACCTCCTTGTCTAAACACCAACCTCCCTAAGCAAACGGGCTCACTGCTCATATGCTTATTTCACTTAACTTGGGCAAAGAAACATGATCTGCCATTCCAGGAAAGCAGGTAAATAATGCTCATCTCTTATTAGATCACACATGAAAATAGCAGAAGGTGTGTTACAGAAAAACAATTCACTTCTCTAATTGTACCTTCAAAACAGTCACATTGTATGCCCAGAGAAATCTGTCAGTAAAATACAGCGAGACTGTTTCCACCTGTCTGCCCAAGTGCTGGACACACAAGGAAAAAAATGCAATGAACAGTGTAATTCATTAATGTTCATTATTAATTGAACTAAATAGGGCAAGGAGCTACTCCCCCGCCCCTTATATAGAATGGAATATTTTCTGACATTAGTCATACAGTACATCTCCTAAAAATTACATAGCTCTGCTTATTTGTTTATTAAACCCAAGAAATGAAAAAAAAAAAAAAAACAAACCCCAAACAAATAACAACCCCCCAACAAAAAACAAACAAAACCATAAAAAACCAAAACAAACCAAAAAATCAATCCCCTCCCCCAAAAAAACACACAAAAAAACCCAAACCAAACCAAACCAAAAAAACCACAAAACAAACCAACCAACCAACCAACCAAACAAACCCAACAAAAACCACCAAACACCCAAACAAACAACCCAAGCCCAAAAACCCCCAATGGAATAGATAGGAAGTCACCTTTTCTGTTTCCATTATACACAAGAGTCTCTTGATACCTACATCATTATGTAAAATAGATTTTTCCTTATTCTACCAACTTCTACTAACTCTTTTGGACTTCTTTTTTAACAGAATTTACAGTGGTTTTACTGCACTTCTGCTCCTTTTGTTTATTGTGCATTGGTATGTTCTTCTAAATACCTGGGAAAAACACCTGGGGCTTTACCATCCCAGCAAGGAAACACAAGTCACCTTTTCCTTGTGTTAAAACACTTGAGTAAACAAGCTCAAACTACTGGATTATCACCACACCTAAATGCAGCATTTACCTAATTTTTCTTCCAAGGTAAGATTCCTAAGTCATTCTTAATTAATATTATTACTACCTGTAGCAACAGACTTTTGCAATGAACTTAAAATTGTAAAATTTTCTTTTGAAAATCTTTGAGTCAGGCTAGATATTTTCAACAGTCCAGTAATTTTTCCGTATTTCTTCTTAGATAGTGATGGCAAACCAAGAAAGACAATTGCATGGAATATTGGGAACTATGTCAGGGAAGCCTGTAAGACATGAAAGGTGAGAAAAATGGGAAGAAAATCAACTACGATGACAGCCGCTGTAAAAACCAGTATAAAGAATCAGATCCTGGAATGGAAGAGAGATTAACTGGGTTGTAGAAATTAAATAAGATGCTAAGATGGACATCCTTCAATGATTTCTACAGCATAACCAGCCTCCATATATACAAGGTCTGCATGCCAGTTCAACTGCACAGACCCTTTTACACAGCAAAACTTCCACCACTTCAGCCAGACCTGATAATTTTGGAGGGATTTTACCTGTGTGAAGGCATATATTCCCACCTGTTCCCGAGTACTGCTGTAAATTTTCAGACTTTGTGATGGTTCACCTGCTTCCCAAGGACATCAACAAATGTCAAATCTATCCTTATGCTACAGAGTGTGCAATCTAATGTTTGTTTTCTGAACATTTCTTTTTCTGAAGGTGGGGTGGAAAAAAGCCATTTTTGCAATCTGAGGGAAAAAAAAAATCTCTTTCTACAATCATCTTGTTTTTTTTTCCTCTCAACTTACCAAACTCCCCTAAAAGCTATCTTACTCCATTATGTCAGTCAGCTTACTCCCAAGAGGTAGCTCCCAATATGTGTACACCTTTAAAGCAAGGTTTATAAAAACCTCATGAGGCCATTTTCAAAATTAACTTTCACAGTTTCACAGGGTAATTTATAACTGCTGCTTTAAAACCTTATAAACAGGTATAACACAGTAAAAATGTGAAGGGTGCCTGCAGCAGCAGTATGTTTCCTTCATATTTTGCCTTCTGTGGAAATAAGGCTGTGTTACCTGTCTGTGTCAGGTATTAGTAGGGAGTCAACTATGCTCTGAAAGCTGTTTATCTGCTTTTTTGGTCCTCTGCAAGAAGCTCCTAGGAGAGCTCATCTCCCAGGGTACCTCTCCTCCCTGCAGCTCCCCTGGACTTTGAAGAGAATCAGGGCTACTTCCGTACTACTTACAAGAACAGTAAGATTTGACACTGTTCCCCCATTTTTTTTGATAATTTTTTTTGTTTCCCACACCGTAGTTAAATAGTTCCTTCTACTCCCTATCAACTGCCACCTACCTTCCCCCTTTCCATTTCTCATTCTTTAAAAATAAATACCTTGCTAAGCGTTTTAGTTTCAATTTCACTTACAACTTGTATTGCAACATAGCACCCTTTTAGACTTGTGTTTATAAGCACAGCTCCCAAATGCTGATAGGGCTCCTCTGGAACATTTTGGGCAACGATGCAGAAGGCACTTAAAATCCTTTACTTGTAGGACATCAAGAGTTTTTTTGTGTGTGACTAGATTCAGTGAGGATTTCTGTACACCGGGTTTCATTTTATAGATTTGAGAAGAAGAACTATACAGAATCATAACATTAATTTTAGCTTTAGTTAAGGTCTGTTTAATGTGAAGTGCCCACTTTATACTGGCAGACAAATCACCAATGGGGCAACTAGAGAATGCATGAATGATAATGTACAGACAAGCTTTTTATTATTTATTCATAGAAAACAGTGGGTTTTGGTGTGCTGCTTTGAAAAATGTTCAAACTAGTAGAATATAATGAAAGCACGGTGAAAATTCTATTTCATTAACATTTAATCATAAATCACTCTTTAATATAAAACATAAAATAAAAGTCTGTCATAAGCACTTAGGTGTAGGGAATGGAGAAAGTCTGCAAAAAGGGGGAAGGAAACATTGCAGTGGGTTTCACTGTTCCTGTTATCTGTCACTTCAGAAGGAAAAAATAAGCAAAGAAACAACAGTCTCCAGCTAAATCTCACAACTGGCCATGATGAAACTGCTTGGATACTTCTCAAAATCTTACGTTTTGATGACTAAAAGTATTACTAATATCTATGGACAGGGGAACAATGATCGTAGGAAAATCACAACAGCTCGAGAGCAGCAATCTTACCCAGGACTCTGCTACCCAGATAAAAAATAATCAGAACTTCAAGCTGCCAGAGCAGATTCAAAAATCTTTTCCACGAAATATCTATTACCATGTTTACTGTATAACAAGTATTCTCAGATTCCCCTCAGAGGTATACAAGAGTGATGCACAAATAACAAGCTCTTACCCACTACAGATCTTCAAGGCTTATAGTAAATTAGATCTTTATAAAATAGTATAGATTGTGTCCCTTCCCGAGACCTCTTGTCAGAGGGGTCTTATTCGTTACTCTACAAATACAAATGCAATATTATACTATCAATACTGATTTGAGTAACATCAGCCTGTCAATTAGCAGAACATGTCTGTAGACACTAAGGGCACAGACTACAATATTTTTTTGGTTCAGACAATCTGCACATCTCTGACAAAGAACAGAGGGATTCTTCTTATTGAGGACCATCTATCAATCAATGCTATCTGTGAGGCTCAGTGCCTTTCTGATAACACGGTATCTTCTTCCTCCTTTAACAGCTCTTTCTTTCCCTAAAGAATGGGCCACCATCTGAGCACAGCCTGTACCTGCAGCCCTTTAGAAATTTCAATGTCAGCAGCTAGAAGAGCATGTTTGACTCCTGCCAAGAGTAGTCCTAAAAAGCTAAAAAAAATGTTCAAAAACCAGTAGAAAATAAGCATCAATTACACTACTGTGACTTCTTTCTCCCAGTCATCATCAAAAATTCTGACAAGCCAGTCAAGCAACCAAATTTCTTGATCTGTTTTGCCATAAAGCAAACAAAAAGCCCCAAACAAAACAAATCTAAAAGCACCTTCTTATCTGCTTTGCTTATATCCCAGGGGCTGCTCAAAAAGCCAGCTCTGCACCTGCTCAGGAAATGAGCATTTAGGCAACACAGGTTTTCCCAGAGGCAAGATTTTTTTAAAGGAAAATAAAGCTCTTGGAGAACGCTTCCTTTAAGCAGCTTCCTCTGTTTTACACTGATGTGGTTTGAGCATAAAGGCCCTGTTGATCACAGATGAGTTAGGAAGGCTGAGGAGAAGCAATCCTCCAAGCAGGCAAGTTTCAAGCCTGGGATTTTTTTCTTTCCCAATCAAGCTCTTTGTTAGCAGGTAACCTTACCAGGCATTTGTCCACTGACTTTTCTGCTGAACACTATGGCTGCAAGTGGTGAAAAATTGATGTGGGCATGAAATTATAAATTAAAATTAATTGTTGATGGTATCATTCAGGAATGGTGGGCCATTATCTCCTAACACATCTGGAACCCCAGAGTGAGTGACCTGTGATTAACTAACATGTCCCTGTGCCACATGAAGGGCAAGGAGACCTATCACAGGATCTCTTGGTATCAGTCCTTTTCTTGCTTACTGTCTTCCCTGACTCCTGCCCATTACTTCTGGATATCCACCTTCATAAATGGCTTCTATTCCTATCTGGGCAGGTTGGTTTACCTTTGTACAGCTCTACTTAATCAAGACAATCAATGTAAATGACTGGCATTTCTGATGTGTAGCTTTCATTAGCATTTCTTCTCTTCTACATCCTCTGAACAGATATGGTCAAGTGTAGTAACTTCAGAAACAAAGTCTTTATGCTTAGAGGAACATGAGCTACCTCTGTTGACCTTTCACTTCCAAAAACTTCTTCAAACTCTTTAAAGAAGAATCATCCTATTTCTTGTTGAAGTGTATTTATAAAAGCCCAAACTATGAATTTGTCATTGAGTTACACAAGCTTTAAGATTCTCTTTTTTTTCTTTCAGTCTTTATCAGAACTCCTAAATCCCATCTCAGTTAAGTCTCATCACAATTCTGATTTTGATGTTGTGATCACACAGAGCATTTAGCTCATATGCCTACTGCTCAGTTCATGACAGTCAGCCTTATCACTTCTTACAGCTGAAAGAACACTCCAACTCCACCAATTAGCTCACATATCAATTTCTTATAACATCTTTGCAAAGTAACATTTCATTATATTTACAGATGAAAGTTCTCTTGAAATTTTGCCATCACTTTGTCCAGCAATCTACCATCATCTTTGGGCTTATTACATAGCAGCACAGATGCTGATACTCCGTGGCTGTAGGGCACTTTATTGCTAAATCTGCTGCTGTGCACTTGTTTCCTAGAAATTTCCACCCAAGGCTTCCAACTAACAGCTTCCAGTGCTTGGACCTTTCAGAAGAGGATTCAAGTACTTCTGCTTGTCTGCTTTTGGTGGACACTTAATTTTGATGAGGTATGAATGCAATACAGAGGTAGGTTAATCAGCAACCCTTTGTCCTAATTAATAAGGAAGCTCTTTGGCATTTAATTAAAAGCATGAGAGCAGTTCCATGGCCTTCAGGGACACAGAGCTAATGTCCATTTTCCAGATGATATGGTTGCAGAGAAGTTACACGGGTGCTGATGCTGATGACTACTGTAATGCTTATCATGCTCATCCCTTTATTAGACTTCAATGTGTGCTTTTAATCAAAAGAAACTTCAAAAGGAATTTGTTAATTTTCAGTACATGCTGGTTTTGGAATGTGCAATGATAGTTTGATACAAGACTGATTGACTGTCCTGTGTAGCACAGGCAATGACAGATATTCTTAAACTTGTCCAGGATGCTCCTTTATAGCCTCTGCTTTCATTTGCCTGTATTTTAACCATGCCTTCCATTTCAAAGTCTGCTTTAGACAGACTTCTGACAAAATTCAAAAGGTTCCAACTGAACCCAGAGTTCAACTGGATGCTAGAATGAGCTGCAAATCCCACTGATATTCCCTCTGTGCATTCTGAATGTCTGAGAACAACGAATACTTACAAGTAAGTAAAAATTAGACTTAAGGTGTTTTAGTGTCCAAGAACAGTGACAACAGTTATGACAACTTTTGGTATTACTATTGTGGTTTCCCACCATGACATGGGAGAAAAAAATAACTCATATTAACATTTGTGAACAAACAGATGCTACAGAGACAAGGATCACAGAAAGCCTTATATATGCAATTAGCATTTTTTACACTCAGTAGAAGTTTTCTATCACATGCCATGAAAAATAAAGCTTTATGTGAACATATGAACAATGAGTATAAAATTAAATGTTGAATAACATTTCACAAATATCTTCTGCCCAGTGTAACATGATAGAGAAGTCATGTAAAAATAGTTTGCAGTTGTGCAACTCAACCCCTTATTGCAAAGCATAAGCAAAATGGCTCGGGCAGCCTTAATTTTATGATTTCTTAACTTGTGACCGCTTAGCCTTTATATGTTTATTAATGCTGAGATTTTTTTATTCCCGTAATTATTAGTAGATACTACATGGGGAGGAAGGACTTCCTTCACCCCCAGGCAAAGGGCATGTGACAAAAGGATTGTGTAGTATTCTCAAAGCTCATTTGTATGGGGCTGGAATTTCTCATAGCCTGGGCTGCCATTTCTCCCACTTTATGTTCACGAGCTCCCTCCTTGCTCTGCAGCAGCGTATGTTTGTGGTGGTGAGGGACAGATGCTCAATCTCAACAAAGATCAATGTGGCTCCAGGGAGCACTGTAGCATCTTTTCCCTGATATTAGACTTCACTATCCTGAGGCTGTTCCTCTGTGGCAGCTTATCAGGTTGCCAGTCTGTCTTTCAGATAGCTCTCTTTATCTTGTTTTTTTAAATAAGAATGTATATTTAAAAGACATACCTGTCCAATAATAAGAGGGACTACAACAGTCATAAACAGCTGCGAGAATATGGATGTAAAAGGCACAGAGGAGGATGATCCAAGCTACAAAATAAAGATATACCATTAACATTGCACTTTTTCTCAGTATCTGCAAATTTCATACATAGATATCACACATTATTATGCATTTCATTTTACACATAAAAACTGGGAACTATGTGCACTGGAAGTAGCTGCACACATGTTTAATAGTTAAGTCACAATAAAGCATTTGGTGTTCCACAAAAGAGAACTAAACCAATCTCTGATTATTTTATAACCTAGGGTAATATTTCCATCAATATTCATTTAATTGAAAAACCTGCTACACATATATGCCAAGTAAATTATATAAGCATTTGTAGGATGATAGTCTAAAGAGACAGGGAGTGAATCCTCCTAACTAAACAGTTAGCTTGACTTACTTTACCATTTATACAAACATCAAGCAACAGAAGTCAGTGTAGTTACTTCAATAAATAAATGAAAATAATGAAATAGTGAAGACAACATTCACATGCTTTATTTCAGTGCTGTTAAAAAAAAGATCTAATGGAAGTATAGAACTATTCTTTTGTTAAGAATACTAAACCAACAGGCTTAATCCTCAAATAGGTGATCTCTCTAACTAAAATTGCAAATGCTAGAAGTATTTTTTAAGATGCAGGTCGAAAACAGGAACACACACAGTCAGTGGGAATTTTGGAACCTGCTTCAGGATGTTTAGGAAAATATACAGTATATTTTACATTCTGACTGGACTTGTTTTAGGCTAGGTAATTGGAAAATTTCCTTTTATGTAATTTAACACCTCTTTAACAGCAATAGAACACACATTAAGAAATGTACACTTAGAAGACTGAATAGCATTGTCAGAGCTCCCACAGACAACCACTTGCTTCACAATGAGGCAAAGGACACAACATTAGGGTTTTCACAGATCCACTCTATTTTATATTTTGCACTTTACTTCAAAGATTCTCAAAATGATAACAGAATACAGAATCTTTTCAGTACCATCTAAATGATGCTGATTTCATAAAACATTCTTACATGCATCATTCTCATAAATTATACTCAGATTGGATTTTTTTTTCACACTTACCTTCCTTTCCAAGCTACCTGCATGACAGACAAGCTGATCATGCAATCTAGTTACTTTCTATAAGCCTGCCTTGAAAAATGAACATATGGCCATACAAACGGGTTTGGTATAAAACAAGATTCTTCATAAATCTGAAGAATGGAAAAATCAGAAATTTTATACAGTGAAGTATTTTACTTTAGGCAGAAATGTAAAACTGCACTGCTTTTTTTGTACCTGTGCATTTGTATATGCACTGCTTGGGAAATGGGCGAACACGCCTGTGGGGGATGTCTCTGGGCAAACTGAGCTTTTGGTGCAGGCAAATGGCATCAGATTTCATATGTCCCTTACTGAATACACTCTGGGTGGAGAGTCTCAGGAGGAGTGTACAGGATCTGGCTGTTTTCTGTGTGTACCTTAACTGGCAACATCAGCTAAGACTCAGTCTGACTGCTTAATAAACTACAGTATCTCGTCACCATCACCTTCAGTAATGTGGGCACATGGGAGGGAGAATTTTCTCTACCACAGCAGAGAATTTTGGTCTGCAGGTAGGGATTAAATGAGCCTAAATTTCCCACGGAGTCAACAGGGAGAAGTAAAAGTTTGCATAGGAAGATTCAGATCATCCACAAGTACCCTAAGTCTGGCAGTGGAGCCACATTCCCAAGGGACACAGAGCACTCTGAGTGTTTCCCTACAGAGAGCACAGACCTCCATCATCCCCCATGCATGATCTCTTTGTTGTTTTAATTCTTTTAAGGAGCTTCTAAAATTTTAAAAAGTTCTTAGATTTTCAAATGGTATTTGGACTTATTTTTACGTGCTGAGGAGCTAAAAGCATTACTTACTGTGTATTCCAGGAAGCCTTTTCAAGTGAAAGTGAAGATTTTTAAACTTTAAAATCTGCCTGAGCCACAGAGGAGTCAATCTAAGCAAGCCAGGACACTTGCACAGCTTCACAGAACTATGACACTTTGGCAGTGACTCCTGTGCTTTTCTATAAAAATGTTGATTGGACTTTGCTCACTACTTTTAAGTTTTATGCTCAGTTGGATGCACAATCAGTTTCTAAGTCAGGAATGAAAAACTATTCAAGAACATAACACACTGCTGAAAAAGGGACAGTCTTGCCAGCTTTTAAAATTAAATTACTTCAAACACAGTGTCTTCAAACTGTTGGGAATTTTTAAGCACTTTGTGACTATAAGGATACATTCTGCTTTGGATGTGGGCCTTTTGTTATTTGTTCTGCTGTGTTTTTTACACCATTACAAACTGAATTAAAAGTACTGATATTATGTCTTCAAACAGACTTCTAAGTGTGTTTCCCTTCTGTATATTTTGACAATCGTTTCAGTGGGCTGTTTTTTATCAAAATCTATCTGTTAGATTATGTCTATCAACCCTTGTATTACCTTAACCTTAAATCTATTTCCTGGGAGATACACAGAAGGTATAGGCTGAAGATAAGGCACGAACTTCCCAATCACACAGAAAAGAAAGACATTTTAACCCAGACTCTGGACACACATTGGCTAACCATGAGGAATCAAAAATACTAAAGAACCCAAAGCTAATGGAAGCACACTTTGATCAGGGCCTCCTCAACATTTGTAGCACGAAAACTCATCAGGTTCACAACTCTAAGTGTCCCATGGACTCTCAGACATTGCCTGGGTTCCAGAGTTCCTTCGAACATATCTTTTGGATATGTTTGCCATGCTTGTTTAGAGAAGGGTGAATTGAGGAACGGAAGAAACAAAAACCTTGATATAATGTTAATAAAATCTTCCTACACACTTACAAAATGCAAATATTCTGTCCAAATGAATAAATAGGATTTTGCTCAGGTTTTAGTTGGATCAAGCTAAGTTCTGTGCTCCATTAGCTGTCACAAAAGTTTTTTTTAGAAACTACCTACCCAGATGATGTGCATTGCACAGAAACTAGTATTATGTTAAAATGGCTGATTATCTTTGGCTGCCCTCCTTGTTATAATAATCTCTATGTCTAAAAATGAATCTTTCTTCAATGGCAAACAGACCTACTGTAAGAACTGGCATTAAAACATCATAAAATCAAACTGCTGATTTATAGCTGAAAAAACCCCACCCCTATCTGACTAGAATGATGTATGGCAGATAAAATGCACGACTTAATGAAAAAGAAATCACAAATTTCATGCCATCATGTTGTCTATGCTTATTCCTTATTGTTCCTAACATTTTTTAAAATTTCTGATATTGTGAAGAGATTGTTACACACCATTCTGGACAGCAGCATTTCAGTTAAAGGTTTAGTAATAAGCCAGCCCTGCTTTAATGGACTCACTATTCAAGAACAGACCCTGAAAATTCTTGATTGGAGAAAGACACTTTTCACTTAAATAATCCAAGTGATTTCAGCAGGGTAACTCAGATATGCAGAAAGATAATTCCAGGCGAATCTTTCCTAACAATTCTGTCACCATGCAGTACTTCAAACCTGACCTGCAGCATTCTTGCTAATTTAGTCCTGGACCTTTCTTCTCAAGAGACTGCCTGTTTTAAAAAACCCCAACAAATAATTTAGTGGGTTTCTTTATGAGCTTGTGGTAGAAACACTAGCTTGTCCTTAATTAAAAGGCTATATTTAACTGGATATGGTAAAAAAAACAAAGAGCAAAACCCAACCTTCCTTGCACAAAAACAAGACAATTCCATCTCCCAGCCTAGACTGCCTCCACAAGCCAGATGCACCATTCTCATCTTTCTGGCTGACCAGGCAGATACCACAGTGGGTGTTCCCATGTCTACACTGCCACAGACTCAAAAGAAACACATCCTCCCAAGTCCCACCAAATTAGAGCCCAGTGACACATGTGCTGCACACATTGTGTCCCCTTTAGAGCAGCCTGTTCTTTGGGGGCAGCTTTTACTCTCCCAGTGCTCTCCTGCAATTATTGTTTCCTCAAGTTGTGCTCTTCACACACCATCAACCAGCTTCAGCCTCACCAGCTGTTGAGCACAGAGGAGGAAGTAAGGCAGGGGTGAAAAGAGGGCAGAGCTGATGGGGAGGGGCACTACTGGCTGCTCTTTTACACAAGATATTCAATTTTAAGCTTTTCTTTTCCACATTTGGGTGGAAAGGTCTGGCTACTCTGACACCCTCTAAATTTTGCATTCAGTGCTGTACTGTCACTGCTTCTGGTTGCTCTCATCCAGCCCAGATCCAGCTGCCTCAGAGGCCTGTCTGGAGTACCCCATGCCCTAATCCCTTTACATGCTGCTGTGGATGGGAGGCCCATTACTAAAAGGCCATGGAGTGCAATGCACTTTTGGAAAAGATGTGAATGGGATCCTGTTCAGTGATGAAGGGTAATGAACAAGAGTTACCAGCTGAACAAAGCCCTCCCTTGCTTTGGACTCTTCCAGAGCCCTTACCCTGACCCAGTCATTGCAGCATGTTACGGTACAACAGAAAAATATCCACATCTCCCTCAGTAAGCCAGAAATGGAAATGCTGTGATGGGAACTGCCATGGGCACTAATGATGCTGAGGCTCTGGGAAGCAGGGAGCACTTGGAAGAGCGCTGATGTGCTCCTGTTGAGTTCCACAGTTCTCTGGATTTCAGGTAGGAGGTCGAAAGAGGTCATTCCTACCCAACACCTGAGCAGAGCTGAGAGGTCACTGGGGTGTCCTTCCCACCCCCCTGATTTACAGGCATGCACATGGACAGCATTCAGACATCTCAGTAAGGCAGACGCTGTGTGAGATACGCCAGCTCTCAGCCACTGACCAAGAGTCATTGACTGGTATGGAAATAATCCACCAGGAATGGGTGGAAGGGAAGGGGAGGCATGCCACTGAGAATGGAGTTTCTAAATAACATGTTTAAATTTAAAAATAATGTCAAAACCTGCAAATTGTCTCTTCCCTCAGAAAGTGGTGAAGGTACAACAGAGATTGCATCCAATGCTTTGGTGGTCATGTATTTTAACAGAGATCTTTCACTATTTTTCTTAAAAATTAAACTTAAGTCCCCAGTTCTGCTCAATAACTAGATATATTTTAGCATATTCTATATGCTTGTGTGGCTGTGGGAGTTGATTTGGCACAAATGAAAATGTATTTATTTGCCTACATACACTCTCCAGTTCTGTTGTCAAATAAAAAAAATAAAATAAATCAAAGTTTCACATTCAGAAGTATGGAAAAGCAAAAGCTGACAATCTTGACTTTTTTTTTTTTTTTTTTTTTTTAATTTCCTGGCTTGGGAAATGAGACTGTATCTTTTGGGTTCCCCCCGTTAAAGTGATCACAGATGCCTAATCCCCTTTGGGTTCCCCTATGACACATTAAATACCAAGCCAATCCAAACACACCTGTGGATTTTAAAGCCTTTTATAGAGCTTTAAAAATAACCATAGGTATTCTTCATCTGAAATACACCAGAGCTACTCTTCCACTTAACTGTGGTGCAGTGATCTGAAAGGTGAATGTACAGAAACAAGATCAAGTTTACAACCCAGAAACACCTAAATGGGAATTAGATTAATACCCTTGGAGAGCTGGGACTTAAAGACTAGCATCCAAAATTTCTGCTGCAAACAAGGGGCTGACTAGCTGGAAAGACACAGATTAGTGAATACAGGGTAGTTAAGAACCATGAATATTATTTATCCATGAAAAAGAAAACTGTGATGTAGCAGAAGAAGTAAGTCAGTTGAGATAGGGGATACTGGAGACATTGCATGAGGCCTGGATAAGCCCTTGGTGAAGGAAATTGCACAACTGTGCAGGATTTGTATTACCTGGGCTGAAGGAGGAATTAAACTGGAGCAGGTGCACAAAACACTTCAGATTAAGGGATTTGTTTTATGAATTTAATGATTAGAAATGCATGGCTTGTTCAGCCTAGCTGACTGAGGGCTGGCAAAGAGAAAGTCAGAGCCAGGGAGATAAATTTCAGAGAAATGCTAACAAGATGTATAACACTGGCAACAACAGCAAATAGATTACACATCTTTAACCAGCACTTACTAGAAATTAGTTTTTGTTTATCAGAGATAGAAGTTTCTAGTACTGCAAGGGTGGAGGGAGAGCAAAAATCCTTATTTTTAGGTTGAATCATGCTCAGTTCTGAGCTGAATTGCACAGCATGAAAAAGAGGTGGATTGGGTGAGTAGAATGGGATTCTCCTGGTGCCCTGGTTCTATGATCCTATTAAAGATGTGTGGTTAACTTCTGCCCGTATTGAAGCAGGTTGTGCACTTGAAATGCTCCCCTAGTTTCATATAGATGCAAATCGCAAGAGCAATAACACATAGAAAACCACTTAGAAAAATCTACAGTATTTTGTGTGTGAATCAGGAACAAGGAAGGTGCCTATTATTCTCTGTTACTTGTTCCAATTTAAATAACAAAGCCATAAATGTGAATGTGAAAAAAAGCAATAAAATTATTAAGTAAATACTTCACAGCAGTCATTGAAAAGTTCTAGTTAATTGTATAGAGTTTGGATCAGATCAGAGAATTTTGTTTTCCCAATGATTAAAGAAGAAAGGAAACAGTGAGGTAAATAACCAGGTAGAAATAATGATGCACTTTAAATCTTCCACATGAATGAGTTGATCTGTTAATAGCTAATGCACTGTGCTGCTCCCCCTCCCTTCCCCCCACAACTGTAATCAGCCTTTTGTCACATACCAGTGAAATCCATTAGCTGCAACTTCCTTATCAACTTCCAAGACTCTCCAGCTACTAAGATATTTGCATATTTAACGATTCATTTGACTGGTATCAACTCTCATTTACCAAGTGCTTGAGAAGAAAATCAAGGCATAGTGTGTAGAAGTTTTGTATGGAAACAAAAAAGTACTGACAGCTCCTTTCAATGCACAGATTTATCTGAATTTATGGGATTGGAGTAGACTTAGTAAAAAATCTGAGAAGCATCAACAACTTTTGGACCCATATTTTAATTTAAAAATTGTGAATACAAGTGAAAGCTCTTCAGCATTTAAATCAGCTTCTAATTTCACTCACTTAATTTATTTCACTTTTCTCTGCTCTACTTGCACCAAATTTCCTTCACTTGTTCAGTAGTCTTGAATTATTTCAGCAGTGCTACTTTCTAGTACTTATGACATCACCACTACAATGCCAACATAAAAACAAAAATTCAGAAATCAAGAACGGGAGCAAGCTGATAAAGCCTTGGGAAGATTCTGTTTTGACACAAATGTCATGGTAATTTTATTGGCAAAAGAGCTAATGGGAGAGTAATGCCTGACAGTCACACAGAGGGTTTGCCAAGTGTATCTTTACAAACACACATGAATTTTGTATTGGGTTTTTAACATGCCACATTAACTGCTTCTGAAGGATGTGAAGTACATAAAAATGTAAAATACTGACTTATCTCTAATATTTTTTTTGATGGCTTTCAATAGAAGTTCACAGATTCACATACTTAAGACTTCTGCTACTCTGATAACTAACCTTGGAGAAAACAAAACTTATTTTTCTGCTTTAAAAATTTTCCTGATCAATCTGTTACTCTGGCTTCAGCTGAGTGTGCAAAGTGTGCAAAGTGATGAGAGGGAGATGGACAGCCTCACTCTCTGAATGCTTTGGTACACAGCCTCCTCCTGTTAATGAAGCACTGGAGAATGCTGCAAAGAAATATCAAACAGCATCACCTCGTGCCAACTTGAAACTGATTTAACTTGCTTTGTTTCTGCTCACTACATACATGAACTCCAGTTACATACAGTTTATGGGACATTGGCCCTTTGTAACATCTTTGCTGAAAATAGGGCAAATTAACTGTTAATAACAAGGGTTAACATGAGGATGATGATATTGCTGATTAACAGATCTGGGAAGAAAGATTCAATATCTTCTTATTAGGCAAAATGTTAATCAGAGGTATCTGTGACAAAGTCAGGTCTTCTTTATAAAGTTCAGCTAAGCATCCTCATACAGTCCAGTAATTACAGGCATAGTATTTAAGGCTTCATTACATTAATCTCAACCTCTTAGAATGTTAATTTTGAGTAAGCTTTACAACAGAAGTTTCATAGCAGAAATATACTTTTCAGAAATGTAACTGACTTCCTCTTCAACACCATTCACTTAAGATGATAAATTATTTGCATTAAATGCATTATTTATTATAGCATCAACATGCCTATATCAATGTTGTTTAGACAATTTATACTTACATTACTGGGCAATTATGAACAAAAAGGCAGCTCAGAACATTATATTCTCTGGTGCACATAGGGCAAAATATAAACAACAATAACTGCTACCTCAGGTTAAGCTGTATAACAAAAACAAGCTAATAGACAACAGTGTATTTTATTTCTGGCAGCACTAAAGGTATTTTATGCACTGTACACAGGGAGAATAACAAGTATCAACACTAATGCAACAGAGCATTCAGACTATCATAGCAAGACTCTGTGGCAGAGTTAATGCTCATGAGTACCAGATTCAGGAACTAAAATTCATTGATGACATTGTCTTGAAAGGTCCATGAGTAACATTCAGCAGCTCAGCTCATTATTGCAGAAGTAAATGAAAGTTTTATTTTGAAACTTGAAAATTCCACCCTGTATTAATTAAGCATTAAAGCTAAGTTGAATGACTAAACTGACAAGAAAATTCCTGATAACCAGAAATTTTCCAGTCAGTGTTTTTCATTCCAAAATACCACAAGAAATGATGAAGCTGCAGGTTGTAAGCAAGCATACAGAAACATGTGAACTGTGTGCCTGAATCCACTATGTGTTGACCAGGCCAGATGCATCAAGGAAACTCAGAGGGGAACTGGAGAGGCTCACAAGAAAAAAAAGGTTTCAGCAGTCCAAGCCACAGACAGTCACAGGACATGGGAACCTGGATTGTGCATGTTCAGCTGCCCTAAATACCTACCACTGGATAAACTGAACTTTCAGAGAAGGCAGACCTCATCTTAGCAAATTGTCCTGCTGGGCTGACCAGAATACTGCTCTTCATGTGTGAAACCCCCAAGGAAGACCTCAAGAAGTTTTCAATATTTACATACCACAAGAGAAGTCCTCAAGTTTTGGGCTTTGTGACAAAATCCCACAATTTTTGTAACTCCTCTCATCCCCAGACTAGTTTGTTTATCACTCTGATGACAAAGCAATTCATGTGTGTACCTTCCTCATCATGTTACAAACCATCCAACAATTAATGTGCATTTTGCACACTTTTCATACAACTGTTTCCAGGGCTGGTAGGAAGAACAGAGACATGATTTGCCTTCCTGTTTTTGCACACATGAAATTTTACCATCTCTTCTGAGAAGTAACAGTGAAGACTGCTACAGGGCAGAATATCTTATCTGCCTATAAAGACACCAAAGAAAAGAACTTTATCTTGCTTGAAAAGATACACAGATCTTTCTTTTACATTTCAGTTTCTGCAGAAAATACCCCATTTGACTATTCAGCACACCAAACTCAGTGAGGTAGAGCAGGGTGAAAGCTGTCAGTGAGTAAAAGTAAAAAGAGCTAAAGTTTCACTCAGAAACAAGGGCACAGGTCTCTGAATTAATGCCTGTGGAAGAAACACTTCCTATATACAAGAGAGAAGAGGATTGGAAAACAGCGAGGCAGACCATCCTGAATCAACATATTCAGAGTAAGAATAACAAAACATCCATCTTTTTTTTAGAAAAAGTTATCTTTTTCAACCTACAGTAAGTCTATGGTCCCAGATGAATTGAGAAAGCTTTGCTGGTGTGTATCAATATACACAATACAGTCAGAGCAGTTTGTGTGTAAACACAGCTACATCAGTGAATTGCAATTTGTTCTAGTAAAATAAAAATCTTCCCACACAGTTATTCTGAGGAAGTAGTTGATGTTACAGCCACTCTCACAGTACTGTTTATCCCAGTTTATACTGCTATATTTGTATACAGTCCATATGTTGTTTAGGCATCCCTGCTATAAACAGTGCATCCCTTGCATGCCACGTACAAACTGTTTCAGACCAACTTCCCACTTCCCCCCCCGTTTCCAGTGTGCTGGCTTACACACAAAGCCATCAGTAAGACAAACATAAAAGAAAATGTATGTCTTCCTTGAAATCCTTGAAGTGCTTCAGCCTATACTCCCTGCTCTTCACAAAGCCACAGCCCTCAGCAATTTGCACCACACCATTTATGCCAGCAAACCCTCGAGCACCAAGACTTCCTATCTGACAAGGGATTTACTAAACACCACCACGCACCTGCAAAAGCCTCTCCATTGCATGCTAGTATCCATGCCTTTATAAAACATAAAGTTTCAGCTCCTCTCTTTCTTTCCACCAGGAGCTGCAAGGATCCAAGGCCCTCACTGGAAGGTAACAACTGAACTAAGAGGAATGAAGCAGCATTACATTTAGTGATGCACAGGGGCTCCAGTAATCTGTCTTGCTAACGTCCACCACAAAAATACCCATGGGCTTAGTTTCCCAAAAGCAAGGCTCTGTTTATCTGAATAGTCCTTTAACAGTTGTTCTCATTCACTTCAGATCAGTACAATCCTGTCCAGCTCCTGCAAGTGAAAGCTCTCCAAGAGCTCTCCTAACTGAGTTATCTCCCTACCTGGCAAGTGTTTGTATTTTACCCAACCTGACTAACAGCATATGATTTTACACTTCTGTGAGAGCAACAGCTTTTGGTCATCTTAGAATGAAGTGAAGGTGGTGTTTACATTCACTATGGTACATTTTGATGGCATTCCTGGGAGGAAACTGATTTCAGATATTGACCAGAGAAATCTTCTTCATTATTTATGCATTGTGAAAATCATCCAAACTTAGATCTTAAATATAAAGTCTAACAGGTGCAAGATTACTCAGTAAAAGATATATTAATATCATGATACTTACAAAAAGCAAAAGCAGAAGTGGAGTTATAACAATGCCCTGGAAGAGACAAACAAAATCAGTCTGTTAGTCAGGGAGGCAGAACAATCTTCACTTTCTTACCTTAATGCATGGAAATACACAGACACCATTTAACATCATAGAAATTAAGTAACAAGCTCAACTTTGCTCTTCACTGAGCATGTTCTTTAACATTTATATAGCGATCATTTTATAAACTACAGTCAGTGCCAAGTACCGTTTTTTACCTTTTTGCACCTAAGCCCCTCTGTTCTAAAAGATGTGATATACAGAAACATGGATCATCTATTTTAAAAAAACACATATTAAAGCTCTCCCCTCAGTGTGCTGTATCTTAACTTCACTAAGCAGCTCCTCCTTAGGGGGAGACTTGATCAAGTCCCATGCCACCCAGTCCCAGGTCCTCTTCTGAGCAAAAGCTGCATCAACTGTGATGAATTAGGTGTCGTGACTGTGTAATGTAAGCAGATATTCCCCAAGGAAATGAGCTGAGATCTCAAAACTCATTTCACTTGATTAGACTTCATGTCTCACTGGTAGAAGGCAAGTCTTTCATCTAATTTAATCACACAGGACCACCTCGGCTTTCCACATCCCCCAGGCAGATGCAAGCAAAAAGATTTGTTGTCTTCACTGACAAGGAACAGGTTTAAAGCTGATGATTGGACAAAATAGAGGATTTTAAGTTTCATGAAAGCAAATCTCAGAATGAGTTGTTTGGGTTGGGAGTTAACATGACATGCATCACTTTCATAGCTGCAAATAGCAATTCCCCATCATCCTTCCATCTGACTTCAATATTTTATTATTGCTCAATAAAATGATTCCATCATTTAATGCATGCTAATTCATAGAGCTGGCTCAGAACTTCTCTAGGCCAGGACTATTCTTCATCCAGATAGGTCACAAGAATAGCTAGCTTTTCAGCTATTCACAAACTTCATTTTTAAAGGACAAAGGTCCAAAACACGCTCACATTTATCTAAAAGAGTGCTTATTTTATGTTTTATTTAGCTACAAGCAAAAAGCAATTGAACAAAAAAAATCCAATTGTCCCCTACTTTTCACTTAACTTTAAGTAACATGGCCTTACTTCAATCTCTTGGAAGAAAATATAAAGAAAACCCTTAAACAACTAGTTTTGTATTTGCTTTCTGGGTCCGCAAGAAAAAAATCACAGATCCAGATGGACTATCAGCCACAGAGAGTTCCTATTATGTTCCTAAAACAAAATGCAACAAATAAATGCCACAAATTAAAGCAGACAGGAAGGAACAGGGAGGCAACAGTTAAGCTGTGCAACTTAAAGGCTCTGCAGAACTTAAAAACATATTTCAAAATAAATAATATATGCCATATCTGACTGCCCCACAGCCCAGCTATCCATAATAATTTATCTTTTTGCAAATGTCACAATTGAGATAGATCATAAAAGACTGAAAAGAGAAGTAGAAGCAGTAGGAATTGCTTCAGGGAGTCACTCACTATTTACAGGAAGTCTAGACCAAAATGCAGATAACAGATATGAAGAAATATAGGTGTTCAAGTACAGCAGCTGGAGAGGAAGAAACAAAAGTTGAGGAAGGGAGGAGGCATCAAAGGCTGAACTGATACTTGCATACAGCAGAATCTATGAGGAAGAACTGATTGCAAGATCTGTGTAATGTAGGGACAACACAGTCACTTCATCAGTGGCCAAATTCCAGCTTTTAGAGACAACTGCTCAGAGTACCTGAGCCAGACTTTGCCCTTCTTCCCCTTTCCCCATTGCCAACTACACTGCACACCTCAAATACTACCAGACATTTCCAAGTGCCTGAGTGTTCCCTCAGCCTCCTCTAATTTTGGGACAGCAGAACACCATTGCAGCAGGGTTCCACCTTCAGGCTTTTGCACAAGTGAGGAGGAGCATGGATGGAGGAGGAGGTGATGCTCCAAAAGCATCCTATACACCAACTGAGCACTGAGTGTAGGGAGAAGAGAGCACAGCCAGCTCTCCTCTGAACCTGAATGAATCCATTGATTCAGCACCATTAGTTATTTCTTACGTGCTTCATGCCTCAGCATAGTTTTATATGTTAACACAAAAAACCAAAACAACCAAACCAAACCAAAGCAACTTTTATCGTGTTGCTAAATCAAAATGGTGTCCTTCCTCCTTGGGATTGGAGCCATGACTTGCTACTTAATTACTTCAGAAGCTTGCCCATATTAACACAGTGGGCAACAGGCACTGCTAATTCAAAGCATGTGTCACAAAAGGAAACTGCACCTCTATGACAGTAACACCTCTTGTAATTCTGTAAGTGGCGAGCAAGACAACCCTCCTATGCATCATAAAAGATTTCTGACTGAGCATGCTGCAAATCTAGCATTCAAAAGGTCAATTTTAGCAATTTGTTATTAAATTTTGCTATTAAACCTGGTGATCTTAATAATCAGAAGTGGGTTTCCTGTTGCCTCACCACAGAAAGGATTTACAAGGTTGAACTTTTCCATTTGCAACACACACACAATTCCCTGGGAAGCTAAACAATTACCTGACAGAATAGACAAGTTCATATTAAAAAATAGATGCTGTTGCTGAATCAGAGTAATTTGCTGTTAATGTTTTATTTTGATAAGGAGTGCCAGTTTGAAAAACCACAGGGATTACATTAAAACCAAAGGGGTTTTTTTCTTCAGTCAGTAGTGCAGTGGCTGCTGTGATGGTTTACAGGTGCAAGCAAAGCACGATTTATTCAGGGAGGGAACCTCTGTTACCCAACCAACTGATG
Source organism: Zosterops lateralis (assembly GCF_965231275.1). Classification (NCBI taxonomy): domain Eukaryota; kingdom Metazoa; phylum Chordata; class Aves; order Passeriformes; family Zosteropidae; genus Zosterops; species Zosterops lateralis. The sequence goes on along the minus strand of NC_139766.1, from coordinate 60,842,563 downwards.
GAACTGCTAAAGAACAAAGTTTGGGGATGTAAAGCCATTTTATATGTTAACCTGAAAACACTGATGTGCTTTTATGTGCTGAAGCCCTTCTCTTTGGGTTCCTGCCCCAGATCTAAAGAAGGGCTCACCTGACCATGGTGTATCTGTCTAACAAAAGGCATTACCTTTCCCTGCACACACATTTCCCTGCTTCCACACATTACCTCTTCATTACGAACATGTTCCTCAATGTGCTTGTGAGCATTACGTGATGCATCTCAATTCATACCCACTAAAGAAAAACAAATAGAGCACTTCGAGTCTAAAGCCTACTGACAGAAAATACAGGAGACAATTTACATTTTGAAGGGAAAGCCCAAAGTCTGATTCACTAAGAATAAATAAAATGTGGAAGAAAACAGTTACTCCAGAGCCCAGCTCACGCTCCAGCAGAGGCTTCACAAAGATGAGAATATTCTGACACTGGCACTGTAGCTGCTAAGATTGCAATTGGCTGAGAAGCACAAAGGAAGCTAAAAATTAAAATAAAGATGACCATTTCTAAGTCCATTGGACACTGCGACTATCAGAGAAGAAAATGGAACTAAATTTGACGCTTTTCTCTGCCTCACTTTCCAGGCAAGTGCTGTCAAATACATAGTGTATGGAGATAAACAGATTGTAGGTTAGCACTTCCAGCAAAAGCTGAGCATCTGCCCTTGAGAATGCAAGGTCATTACACAGTTTTAGCATCTTCAAAGTTCGGGGGGAGTGTGAGGCTTCCCGGCTGCTGCCCACAATGGAGTCAAAGTTGTAAAGTGACTGCTGTTTGCTATCTGCAGAAAAACTTTCAAGAAATCCATTTACACCTCTGATGTGAAAGACTGACTGAATATATTTCAATGATTTTAGTGGAAAGGGAAGGAAAAAAATCTCAGCCTGACATGAGACCCTGATACAACATAGGAGTCTGAAGATATTTGGAAATATCTCCCTACAGTAAAGATCATGAAACTGATTATATTTAAGAGAATTTAAATATAGGTTTGTGTGCGCAAGTATGTACATAAACATACATAGTAACAACAAGAATGCACTTGGAGATCCATTTAATTCTTATTTGTTTTGATTAGATAAAATTGCTAAGAGGTTTTCTATAGGTTTCATCCAGTACAGCATTGCTGTAGAGCAGTATTAAAAGGTGTTTATCCTCCAAAAGAATATATAAAATCAATACATGGAATTGGCTGCCAAGTCAGACCAGGGAAGGGAAGTCACCTAATGAATTTGAAACTATGGTGGCAAATCATTAAGAATGAAATTATGCAAATAGGAAGAGAGAGGTGGGCACAGATCCAGAGGGACACATGGTAGAAGACAAGTAGGGATTATTGTAATGAGGCATGAAATACATGTGAAGTTTCCTTCGTTTTCTTTACCCACAAATTTCCCATGCAATTTTTCATCATTCTTACAGGTCATCAGTACGACAGGCATGTGGCAACTGCTAGTGAGAAAAACCTAAACCAAAGTCACGTCTGGTTTGCCTAAAGAACCAGGGCTAGAAAGCAAAAAAAAGGGCTTTGTAATAAAGGTGCAATACACAAATGTGCATTTTTCTGAACTCAATTACCTACTCATGCTTAATGCTACAGAGGGTTCTGAATGCTTCATCAGAACAGGACACAAAAGAAGCAGAAGTGTAAGCAGTGTTAGGTAAAAACTTACTGGGCACCATTTCCACGCTACTACTGATAGGGTGAGGTGTGAGAAAAAAGCTTATGAACACTAGATAATTTCATCAGAAGACAAGCATAAATGAAAACTGAAACTCAGTCTTCTGTGTACAGCAGTATTTCCCAAATTACTTTATTTCAAGAGCTGCTGGCACTTTTTGGAAAAGAAAGATCAGCCAAAAAAAAAAAGGTTAACTCAGCTTGCTACAGTATGGGGTTAATAACATCAAAAACCCAGCCTGCACACCCCACCTCACCACCCAACAAGCAAATGTTCCAAACACAAAACTATGGTTTTTATGATTACAATGAGACAGAAACGTTATGTCAAAATATCTGTTATTTCTATTTTTTATGTCTTTTTTTTCCCCCTTGATTTTGTGCTTGGAAGTGTGTTTTCAATTTTTTTTTCCTTTATTTTTAACAAGTTTGCAGAAAACTATAATGTTTTAAAAAGAGAACCCTGCCTCTAGAAAAGTGCTTCTAGGTCTGAATTAGAATTAGGGATGTTTGTGAGCAACAGAACAGCTAGTACCAAAGTTCTGACAGAATGTTCTCCAAAAAAAAAATTAAAAATAAAATCACAAAATAAAGAAAATAGACACTCCTAAAGATGAAAAAGCTGATTGTTCAGGGTGTTCACCAACATGACAGGGATTGTAAAGACCATGGCAGCATCAGAGCCAACTCTAAGTCTATTCAAATCAAGGAGCACAAGAATGCCACTACCCTCACCCCTCAGACTGGTCACAGCTCCACTTCAGAGCATCACCCCTGAGTAAAAACACTGTTTACCACCTGTGATACCACATTATTCATCACCTTGAATAAACTGATTTAAAGTGTACTCCCATGTCAGACTGCTTTGCAGTAATCTTTAGATACCATTTATAGAATGATTCCTTCTGCCAAAGCACGGCTTTCACACACTGAAATCCTCAGAAATTAGCTGCTTTCTCCCCTTTTCCACCTGTCCCCACAAAGCTTTAGAACTATGCAGAGCCTCTTGACAGACACCACAGACCAAGATAAAAACCCCTGAACTAAATATACGTACTTGGTTCCAAACTAGAAGGGCAAAATCTACTAAAAGTCAGGTTGGGACCAAGTTCTTGTGAAACCACAAGTAGGCACTGAATGCAGAAGGGGCATAACAGAAAAGGGCCTGGTAGCAAGTGCAGAGGTAACTGTGATTTACATATCTCAGTTTTTAAGTACTAAATCATTTGAGCATGAAGATTTCAAGTTTGTAACTGAAATTATTCCAAAAACATTTCAGTGCCTTAGTATTTGGATCCAGTGGCTGCAGGAGCCTCACTGAGAGACTATCTTTTTATGGGTTCTTTAAACAGCTTTTAATATTTTTGTAAGCATGGCTATACAAGCTATGTTGTTCATTTGGCTTGATGGCAGCAGAGATGACAATTTTCTGTTGACTGAGATGTTAAAATTAATTTCCATAATATGACATCTTTCCCTCCCATTTCTCACTTTGTCCCCATGTAAATGACAAATGTTTGGTTTTATCTCTTGCAATCTCAGAGATTAAATTACAGCTTTCTCATATTCTTGTAATTTCAGTCCTTTCCCCAAGATGCAACTTGTGTCCCTATGTTGCTCCCCCATGGACATCACAGAAGCTCCTGGTGTCAGATAATTACTTGCCTTTTGTTTTCCAATTCAATTATTTTCAAAATAATTTCAAGTATAAAACTCCTACTGTACATTCCTCTTCTGTCAGCTACTCTAATGACATTGTTGGTTCTAAGAAGGCTTATATAACTGCAATTATTCAAAATAAAATATGTAATTTAGCTCTTTATGTCTTGTTCTATATGAAATGACTGTTCTGAAAGCTGGGGAGAACAAAGGCTTATGAACTGATGCTTTTTAGGATGCTTAATACACCCATTCTCCCCACAATAAATAAAAGGAAAGTCTTAAAAGATATTGAAAATAGTATGAAGTTAAGTTCACACATTTTTGGTAAAATGATAAATATTGTACTCCACAAAGATAACAAACTACAATACAAAATCTAAAATACAATTCTATTTAACCCTAACTCAACTATAATTATAAACAAACACCACAACAATAGCTGTAGTCATCCAATTAGGCCAATATTAGATTTTAATAATAAAACTGTGAAATTAGAAGCATTGCGTCAAAATGGCTTTTGATTCATCAGAGGGGCCAAAATAAACCAGATTTCATATTAACTATGAGATTATACAGAGGGCTTTGTGAGTTGTTCCAGACATTGTACTATCTTTGTTCTGCTGTATTAATCTAGTGCCCCCCAATTGGGGGAATGGACATTAATTTGAAAAAAAAAATAAAAAAAATTATGAGATGATGTTAAATAGCTTACCAGTATCAGATAACAGCAGAAATCAAAAGCATTTCCAGTATTTATTAATAATTACTATTTGCAGATGTCCCTCTTGCTTACATTTTATACAAGTGTGAAAAAAACGCAATCAAAAGGAATGTGAGCAGCCAGAGTTCAGTTCTTTCAACAAAACAGATCAGAGAAACAAGAAACACCCTGATCTGAACTACCAGCAGTAACACTACCACACTTGTCACAAATGAAGTGTAAAGAATAAAACCAAAAGGAGAGAGCATTTTTTTCAGTAAGGTTAAAGGGGTGAGTTTCTGGTATCAGATTGAGCATTAAACCAAGAATAAGGAAAGAGTATTTTAGAAAGGTAAAACTAGAGATAAGCCCATTTTACCTGGCTTTCCCAGCAGAGGGCATCTTAAACACATTAGAAATTTTTCTTACACAGCAACAGAATAGTTCAGAACACAGCAGTAATGACCCTGAAGTTCTAAATCAACTATTAAAACTTTTTGTTGCTTTGCAGGTGATAAAGGAGTAATATCTAAAATGATGCACAAAATATAACACAAATCTCAATCACAGTTGGAAGTGACCACTTCCATCAAATGGCCTGAAACCAGTTAGGTGGGAGCTGGCTGGCAGGGTGTGCAATAGCTTCTACAACAGGTGGGATCCCAGGTGCTGCTTCTGACCACACTTCCCAAGTGCTGCAACCTCTCCACAGCAGCTCCACAGCTCTGTGTGTGACCGAGGACATTCCAGTGGGCCTTTGCTCACATTTCTGGAACAGGATCAAGCCATATCCCACCAACTTCCTGCAACTTTTTCTTGCCTCTCTCCTGTCCAAGGCATTTAACTCAGCTGTCCTGTTGCCATCTTCAGTGAGTTCAAGGATACTGTGGAGCCTGCTGGAGGTATATTTTTTGCTTCCCATTTCCTCTTCAGCTGCTTTTGCTGACCATCACTCCTGGCCTCAAGACTTTCTTCCTCTCCTTTACCTTCCACCTCAATGGAGCCTTTTAAAACTTCATGTTCTGCAGATATTTTTCCTAATTCCAACTGATTAAACCACTGTCTGTTCTGATTCAAGCCAATTTCTCATAGGGTGTCAGCAGAGAACAAGATCACTAAGGTTCTGTATGTCAGGAAAGGAGTTTATACACTGGCATTAAGTGAACCTTGGTTATAGGAGCAATAAAAGTGAGAAAGGAACTTTTAAATCACACCCTTACTCTTTTCAGATTGACCCCCTTGTCTTTGCAAAAATCACTTGGACACAGTCCTGTAATTTCTACCACTGCAAGCAGGTTCCATACCACATGAGCATGACCTCGGTGGGACTGAGGAAGAAAGGCACAGAGCTTGTAGGATTAGGGTGTCAAGCTTTAAGCACAGCCCTTCCTTGGAAAAGGGCTTAAGATATAATAAGGATATAATAAACCTTATTACGTGTGTTGGAGTGTACTTCAAGTGCAAGGTGTATTAGTGCAGTGTTAAGGATGTGCCACAGTTTCTCCTTTGTTTGGTACATAGAAAATAAAAATGCAGCAGCAGTAACAAATATGTTTCACAAGAAAAGGTTATTTTTGACTAAATTTTTAAGCCTGTTTTCTTAAAGAAAAAAAGTTAAAAAGAATCTAAATTTCCCCTGTATTTGGATCCATGCCAAGTCACAGGCAAATCGGAATTTAAATTACTAAGAAGCCATTCCCAGCAAGGCATGCCAGCCTCAGCACCTCTGCTCCACAAAGACATGTGGCACTAGGACAGGATGGCACTAGATGGTGCTGTGGGACCTTCCAGGGAAAACAATCTCCTCATAAAACACAAGTTATTGCATTGTTCAATTAGCCAGAGAGTTGATTCTGTATTTTGAGACACACTGAAGTGTACTAAGTCCCAACAAAAGAAAGCAGACCCACAGAAATGGAAGGAAGATACTAAGTAAACATTCTGCTTTGATTGGCACTGCTTTTTGGAGTAGCAAAGTGCCACTCCTCCACTGGAAGGCTTCTTGCCTCTCCTTCCCAAAGGAAAAGGATGCTGTTTTTATGCTCTGCACCAGCCTTGCTTTTAAAGGGTTCTAAACAGAATTGAAACAGTCCCAAGTCACAGCTCCAACAGGCAAAGTCCCCACAAGACACTTCTATCGTTCTTTGGAACTGGACCTCACCAGCCTTTAACAGACACCATTTTATTCTGGTCAATGTTTAAAAAATTATTTTGACACAATAAGATTTGAATTAATGAAACTTTGAATGAACTAATCTGTGCATTTACAAACTTTTCCTGCCATGATGATCAGTTGTCTGAAAAAAACAGAAGCAAAAAAGAATGATTACAGAAACCTGAGGGGAAAGTGATGGCAAAATCTAGAGAAATGAGCAGTTATAAGCAGTTATCAAAATTGATTCTACTTATTTCTTTCTATAGCTTTCCATGTAATTGAAAACTATTCAAGTAGAACGGCCTCTGTATAAAGACACCACCAACAGATAAAGCAAAACACATTTTGTTAACATAAACACTATGTTTAAATAAACTGATCTCCTTCATTTTTCTTCAAGCCAAAAACCTCAAACAGTACAAGTATAAACTGCAAAATCTCTTCTTGACACATGCAAAAAAATAAAAGTTTTATATAATGGGCAGGAGCGTTGTGCCAATAAAAACCTATAAGGGTTAATTCCACATCAGTAGTAGTAAAACACTTTCTTAGCATTGCAAAGGTCTCTTGGTGACCTGCTATTCAGAAATACCACCTAAAACTTACCACTAAAGTGCTGGCATAATTCTCCACTCCCCCAAAATGTGGGTTTTATCTGCATTATCCATGAGATGAGATACTATCCCCCTCACCCCAAATCAAACCAACAGCATAATTTGTCTGTAATTACTGTTATGAATTAGATAGGTTACATTGGCTTTATCAGAAAAATGTCTCAGCCAAAGTGCTACCTGCACTCTGTAAGGTGAGAAATGCTCTCCAAATCCCCCAGGATTCTTCAAGATCATTCCCAAGTCTGATGGAAAGTTAAGATATCATCAATTAGTTTCAGAGTGAGCTCACTCATGTATTCTTTCTTTAATCTTTAGTCTAAGTGCCCTGAATTGTTTTAAAAAAATGTACGACAAAGCTCATTTAATCTGTTTCCACTCTTATTCTCAGGTAGCATTTCCACTCAGCATTGAGCATTTCCAGGGCCAAACCCAACCCAAATGCACAGAAGCCCATGCATAGACACAAACCCCCCAAACCCAGCCCCCAGTATGGTAATCTATATTGCTTGTGTTCTGTGCTGCCTGCCTGGCCCCAAGTCATCAATAATGAATAGAAATGTACAGCTACAGCAGTAGCCTGTGTCATGGGCTTGTCAGGGATTTTTGAAAAGGAACAAAAACACAAGTCTGCCATTTGATTTTGTCTTCTTCTGCAAACGCAGGAAGGCCAAAGCAAAGTGGTATTTAAAAAGGGGTAACATGATTAACCCTTTTTGTGTGAAATGAATCATTTCCTCGGCCATATAGATTAGAAAATTATTTGCTTGCAATGCAACCAGTATTCTCCTAGGCCTGAGAATTCAACAATAATGTTGATTCTGAGCCCAGGGAGGAGAAGTTTTTCTATTTTAAGATAATGAATATATCCTCAGGAGGAGTCAAATACCACAATTTACATAGAGGGAAAAAGGATTTCTTTTTTTAGGAATCCAGCAAGTTCAGTATCAAATGAATTTTGTTCTTGAAGCAGAAACTTAATGCATGCACATATACACACTGTCAGTGAAAGCAATGGCATTATTAAAAATTATGCAGATCCTCATGAATGGGCTAGAAAATGTGGAAGAAAAAAAAAAAAAGGTGGTACTTGTATTTATTATTTCTTTTCAAATGTTCCCAGATACATTTCTACAGACATTATGACTGTGGTCTTACAGGAGTGATTATCTCACATTTTACAAACAGAACACACCAGCTGGTACACTACCAATCCACCCCCTGGGGAGGGTGGGTGGCAGACTACAAAATGTCTACAGGACACACACAAACTAAACTGATTGAAAACCCAAGAGTAAACCCAAATCTTTCTTGCTTTCTACATCTGCATAAATTCCAGAAAAAGTCCTGCATTAATATATGCAATTAAATAGAAACATTAACATCAATAGTAGATGAGTACATATTCTCCACTTTGGAAGACTCTGAAGATGCACCCTTGTCTTCAAAAAACCTAGAACTAGACAAATTGAGGTAATTTATATAAGAAATGAAATTATAAACCCAAACTTCCAACCTGGCATCAAAAGCAAGACATCTCAATTCAGATAACATTGCCAGGCCTTCTTGTCTAGAAGTCAGTAACAAGAAAAAGCACACAGTTTAAATACAACTGAGGAAAATCTTCAGAAGGCAGCAATCAATAATACAATTTAACCAGCCTACTCTACGTTCTGACCTAACGTTATCTTGTGATAACTGTTTTTAATGGCTAGAGTGGGATATTACAGTATTCAGCTGAGCTCGAGTGGGCATAAATCGCTGAACGTTCATGGGCTGAATATGTTATTAATGACTGTGAATAAGGAAAAAGGACCATAAACCACCTTTCTGTGGCAGATAATAAAATAACTGTCTCAAAATCATAAGTACGCACTCCAGCACACTAAGGTTAAAAATCCCCCAAACTACAGAAATGTGATTCTCTTTAAACTAACTGATTAAACTGAGATAATTTACTTACAAAAGAAATTTTATCCCACTTAAAGAATTCCAAAAATTATTTCATAGCAGAAAAAGCTCCTTCTCAATTCTAATTCCAAATGCACTTCGGCATGACTACACTAAATACAATTTTGCAAATTCTATACAGTCAGTAAAAAGTTCTTTTTTCCTAGTGACATCCTTTTGTGGTTTTGTGAGTGCTCAGATACCCTTCCTCCAGCCTTCTGCTAAAACACAGGTTTGGCAGCACAAAACTTCTGCCTTGTTTTGAATATCCACACAGAACACACAATCTACTTAGCACACATTGTAAAGGGCTGAATATGCACATCTGCAACAAGAAAATGCAGGGGAGGTTCTCATATGTGGTAGAATGGGCCAAAACCTATTCTTGTTATCAATGCCATATGACCCTTGGAGCATCTTGTGATTTTTGTTTTTAAATCCATCTGCTTCAAACATGTTCATTTTTTGGTGTGTTATTCACTAGACACAGATCTCACCTTCAAGAAAAGACCAGCGCCTTTGTTCAGTATCACACTGTTGCTCAAGTGACAGTGGAAAGGCAAAAAAGTCAGGCAGAGGCATCCTAAAGAACTGCTTAAAAAAACCACCACCACAACAAAAAATCCAAACAAGAAAACAAGCAGGAAAAGAAAAAACAAAAAAGAAAGAGAAGGGCAGCAAACAAAACTTGGCTTTGTATTTCCATTTCCTGTACAGGTTGTGCTGCTCCAACTTGCCATCAGAAGAAGGCTGCTTTTCCCCTGTCTGATACAAATACTGGTTTTGCATTTAAATCATCTGTCCTGAAATGTGGGTCTTTGATTCAATAACATAACAGAATATTTCCAGAGGGGGAAAATTGTTTCTGAAAACAAAACAGTCCTAGTCTAGCAGAGACTGTCTAGGCAGGGAAGGGAGCTGGTGCTTGAGACTGGAACCAAAGGAACAGAAAATATTTCCCTCACAGCCCCCACAGCAAAGGCTTTTTTTGATTCCAGCTCTTAAGAGCTCAAATGGTAAGACAGTGTTAACTTGGAAGGTGTTTCTAATTTTACAGGAGGTAAAACAAGAGAATGACTAAAAGATGTTATCCAAGATTTCTACCTTCCTCTTCTCAGAGCAAGAGTTTTCAGTCTACTTTGTCCTCAAGGAACCACAGCACCAGAGGTGGCTCCTTTGTGACTCCTTCTCAGGCTTTGCCCCAGCTCTTCCCAAAGAGCCACTGCCAAGGCTGGAAGTTCACAGTATGGGATTAGACTATTTGTGGACTTATATTTATAAAAGCGTCAGTCCTCTGGATCCAGAATAATTCTCATTCTACAAGAATATATTCCTTTGAAAAGTGGAATCCCTTGTAATTACTCAGTTAAATGACATGTCATACACATTCACAGATCCTCAGTAGCTGAAGGGACAAAACATATCCCTAAGGCCTTTGATTTTTACTGAGGTTTTCTAGGATTTTTGAACCAACAAGAGATTTGTTTGTGCCTATTTTGTGTGCCTAAAACTTCTCATAAACTGTTTCACCTGCTGGGTGGCAGAGTGGACTTCTGCACAGAAGTTGTACAACAATGAACTGAATGGCTTGCTATCCATCCCTACCCTAAAATGGGAATTGCAGGGAGAAGAACAAGATTTAACTTATTCTAAGATAAATAACTGGCCTCCTTGATCTAAGATAAATCAGTGATATACAACCTAATAACACATTACATATCACTGCGATCGACCACTGTGAAAATCACAAAACCAACTCATCCCTCAGCTCAGTATTACCTGATAATAACCAATAGTTACTCATTACAGGGCAGTTTCGATACCCATAACATGGAGGAGTTAAACAGCCTCATCTTGGTGTTAAATACTGGTTCTGCTTGAAAATGAGAAACACACCTTCTGTCTGCCTAAGTTTGAAAAGTCTGTTTCTTCAGAGAACAGATCCATACCCACCAGTTTATTCACTACCAGTTTACTGTCAGCCCTTTTCATTTTAAGTGTAATTTCCATGTGAAAAAGCCACAATTTCATGTTGGGTTTTTTTTTTTTACTGAAGTCTTACTGTATACTCTCACACAGGTGACAAAGCCAAAAATAACTGGTTACTTTCAATTACACACAACTATTTAATTTCTTTTCCAAAGCAGTTTCAGGCAATGCAAATGCCCATAATACAGGTCGGCACAACACCCCAATGGGCAAATCAGGGCTCTATTACTAAAAGGCCACAATGCCATCATCCCTCTCATTTCTGCATCAGACAAAAAGGACATCAGGCTACCTCATACACAGAGCAAAAATAACAATCCTTGGGATGGTTATTATGATATATATAATTATAATATATATAATCCCAAAACCTTGGGATAGTCATTCCCATGGTACAAACTATCTAAATACATACTTTTTTTTTAAACCACTCTGTTTTACTGAGAAGGCACATGAAGTAAAGAGTTGAAAGATTGCTTGCCAAATGCCTACTAGAGCTTTACATGCACACACACAAAAGACAAAACTGCTGAGTTATTTTTATATATATCTTATGTAAGAGAGGTTTTAAAATGTAAATATTATATTTAAATTAGCATTTCTGGTTTGCCTACAATCAAAAGCCTCTAACATCACAAATCATGACAACGAGGTGGCCTAGCAACCTAGACAGACAGACACAGGAAGTTCAGTCAGTCAGTAATAAAAAGCTTTGGCTGTCTGGCTTCAGGGAGAAGAAAATTGCTTGGATGATCACTTCAATACTCTACTAGGTGATGCACTATTTTATTCTTTCTGATAGCTGCAGTTTAAAAGAACTCAAAACAGGAAAATGTACATGTAAAGGCTGAGCAAAGATGTGGACTGAAGCTTTATTTTGTTTTGTTTCAGATTCACACTTTTGATAGAGCCTAGGGAGCCAGAGAGAGAAGAAAGGGAACTGTCCCCAGTGCCTGACAGTAACAAAAGTGAAAACAGCTGCTTGAGTTGCAAGCTACCTGCAGAGTGCTCTAGGAGCAAGGGGCTGTGCTGGGGGGGGGGCAACAACCTCTGCAGTGTTAGCAGGCATCACTGCAGTGCACTTGCCAGCAAAACAAAACACACTTATCAAATCGTGGTCAGCATTTAATTGCTTATCATGATTCACTGAAAATACTCCGTCATTCTACTCGCCAGCAAATCTACATCTAAATTTGCCCTGGGGTAAATTCACTGTGCTGTTCATGAGGGACCCAAGCCTGACCATGCTGCTGAGCAACTACAGCTCCTCCCAGAGAAAGGAGGCATTCTGCCCCTAGCAGGAAGGTTTGTTTTTTAACAGGTATTGTCAGAGCTGAGGATTTTTTCTCCATCCTTCTTCACTCTAATTACATCTAGGCAGTAACAGTGCTAAACTCTATGCTAATGAGAAGCTTTAAATTCTTCTGTCAACATGACTGACTTTTCCCTTCCCTACTCTTATTGAGGGTCATTCTTTTCTTTTTTTGCCTCTTCCCAAAATGCTTTCCAAAGAGATTAAAACTATAACCCTTCAAGGAGCTGACTTCCAAGTACCCAACATACAAGCCTGTACTCAGCAGGGCAGTCTATACTCAGCCCTCAGATGGAGGCTCTCTGCACTTTTTGTCATATATATGTTTTTTCAATAACTCTTACTTAATCATGAGACCAAGAAACACCTTCTAACTCCATGGCTAGTATCAACACTGAAAAAACTCCCAACATTAGCTTGTCTTCAGTCCCTCACAACTACTGGCAACTCAGTCAATTGGCAAATAAATCTGCTTTGGTCATTTATCCAGCAAGCAGTGATTATCAAGATGAACATTTCCAGATTTGACAAGTAATTGCTGTATTAAATACCATAAGAGTACATTTCTCACAAGTTGATGGCCCATCCACAGAATTCTTATAATTAGCAGCAATAATCATTCTGGGTAAGTGACTATTCTCTTCCAAGGGTAATAGCGTCTGCTTACATGAAGGGGTATTTTTGGCATATTCTCAAGGTCTTCTTTCTTCTGCTCTGCTGTCAGAACTCTCATTATGCACAGCACCTACAATGGTCCTGCATACTCCAGGTAATTAGCCTTTCCACTAATCAGAGTGCATCTCTCATTGCTGCAAACATACAGGACACTGATGGTTCCTTAACCCTGAAGTTTCCTTTGCTCATTTCTCAAAGAACTGACTCAACACTGGGTACCTTGAACTACTCTTTCAATGCACACTATTTAGAGCTTTCCAAATAAAATAATTTCTGAGTATTTTGCTGGAAGCTGAATTTAAAGACATGAATTATCAATGTTTCAGCTAAAATGTATCCCTGATCTTTCCCTTTCCTCCTAATAGTTAAGAAAATAAAAGCTCACAATATGTTTCTCTGTGACCATCTTCACACACCTTTCTGCTTGAAAAATTGATCTCCTTAGATAAAAACTAATTTACACCTGTGATTTATTAAGACAAGAAACTCATGTTTAGAGGGAAAAAGGCTGCAGTAAGTGTCTATGCTCTGACAAATGGCAAAAAATACAGCTGATTTAACAAATGAGTGCTCAATCAATGATGCACTGAGGCACATGACAAAGGGAAGTCAAAATCCATTACATTCAAGAACCTCCTTTAAATTCCACTTCAGTGCACTGACCCTGTTGCTCAATGCTAAAGACTTTACAAGGTTTTCGGAAACATTTAGAGAAGCTTTTGTTTTGGCATTCGCTCAGCTGCACCTCACAATTAACACTGCCAGACTCCTCTGGAATCAATTATTCATTAAGAACGACGAGCATATCTTTGGAGCGCCTTAACTCCACATCAGAAGTGTGTGAGGGATGATACATCCGTGTGTGCTTTGCAGAATAAAAGGCAGACTCTGAGCAGGTTTTAACGTTAAATGAGAACAAGGCTAAAAGAAGCGAAATCAACACTTTTAGTCAAAGTTGAGCTTCAGGCGAGCTGCAGGCAGTGCACAGCGTGAGAGAATTTGGCTCCAGAAAGTGCCCATGTGTTGACAGCTGAATAAGAGTTTGAAGGCTTAATGGTAAGAAATGCTCCTTACACTTTACTTACTCAGTTAACTACTCATCTTCTCCAGCTCTGACAGCTGATGACACAAACCCCACTCAATTCAACTTTTACCTTTTGCTATACAAACATGTTTATTGTGGTTCCCATGGCTAGTATTTTTACCAGTCAAACAAACAAACAAACAAAAAAAAGCAGGAAATAATTTTCAGGATATAACTATCAAATATAGTTGTGCTAAGAAATCAGGAATGAAAAAAAAAAAAAATCTGAAAGCTGCTCAAACTACAGAAAAACCCCAAATAATTTGAGCATATTTCTACAACTATAATAACGTGTAAAATAAGCAATTGTCAATTTATGGTATGGTAGAACCTACTCTATTAAACATATGTGTTGGTGAAGAAGATATTTGACCCTTTAACATAATTGAGGCACATAGGTTAGGAAAGTCCTGTATTTAAAGCCCATGAGAGATCTAACTGGGGCTCTGAAGTTAGAAGGTGTAAATGGTTCTCCCCACAGCACACAGAAAAACTCTATAATTACTGAATCCTTTTGGTTGAAAAAGACCCTCAAGATCCCACTGTCAAGTTAAAGGTATGAAGTTTTCAGTCCTTGTTTGTATCAACCTGTTCTATCTGGGTAGAATGAACAGCCAGACAGGACAGTAGGCAAGATGAGCCTAGAGTTACCTAGAATTTTTGCATTTTCTAAACATCACAGCATAAGTAAAGTCTAAAAAATAAACAAACAATCACCAAAGGAAATAAAAAGAAAATAACAACATTACCAAAGACAAGCAAATGGTAGAGGTATAACTGTTCAAGTGCTCACTGTGCTACCAGGGCAGAATTGAGTTTTCTGAATCTGAAGTGGTATTTAATAAAATCTCATAATCTAAGTGTGAACAAGTCTGTAGCTGCTAAACAACATGTCAGTAAAATGCCAGAGGTGCCTAATACTCCTCTATTCTGCCTGCCCACAGCTGCTGCTGTCCTGACTGAGAACAGCAGCTCTGTGTTTACTTCATACACATAGTGATAAGCCCATCCTTTACCAAAATTTGGTAAATTTTGGGTTTGGTAAACTTCTGGTAAATAAAAAAGCAGGTCATTCGCCAAAGACTGGATATCACATCCCAGAACCTGATCTTACATTATAGAAATAATTTTAAAAAACCCCAACTCATCAGCAGCTGGGAGCAAGAGCCAGGCAATGCCTTCGAGCATCTGCAACAGATCCAAGCACTTCAAAATTAAGTGAAATTATGCTCATCATGACTACACCTTGCCCCTTAGGTTATCAAGTGGCTTAAATGCCTAACCCTCACCAACTGGATTTCTTAAAGCTACCCAATTCACTAAAGACACACATGCCTAGAAACATTTAAAACAAACAAAAATAGAATAAGGAACTTAGAAGTGAAATTCCTCTTGAAATCAAATTAGGTACTTTGAAAAGTTTGAGAAGTACCTATCATGACTTTGCAAAGCATAAAAGAAGGTAATTGTGTGCTTCAACAGACAACTGTATTCCTAAAATAATATTCATTATCATAGATACTGTAAATATGTGCAAAAAATCTCAATGTAGTGAAATCTTGACAGCAAAAGAACATAGTGTTACCAGACCAGCATTACTGTACCCAAGCCAGCAACAAAGAGCTTTAAAATGTCCTTGGAAGAAATCTACCAAAAGGTTTGAATTCATCGCACAAAATACTGGCTTTTAACATGCCTTTTGTTCCTGTTACACTTCCAGTGATTTCAGAGAACTCAGTTACTCAGCAATAGTTGTTTCAAGCAGAAATAAAATATTATGATATCTCCCAGCAAACAGACTGATATTTCAACTGAAGTACAGTCTAAATCTTTACACAATTTCCTTTACTGTCCTGATTTGTTCTTTTTGTTCAGAGGTAGCACTTGCATATGTTATCTCTGCTTTTCAAAGAGAAAATAATCATTTAGATTCATATGTAAATTCCATGTTCCTTCATGGATTGTCACAGCAATGCATGAAGACTGTATTATCACTGAAAATAAAGTATCCTAAAGGAGAAAGAAAAGAGAACAAGACAGAAAAAAACACTAGTAAAAGCACTAGCAATTCTCTGTTCAGCATCAGAGGCCTGAACACAAACTACAGCTCTGCAATGTAAAGCTCCCAGCTGAGAGCCCTTTTGGACAGTTGGGTGTTGGGAATTTCTGCTGTATCACAGAGGTCTGTGTTCAATGACCAGTTTTTGCAAATGCTCATTGTTAGAGCTCCCCATCATTTGTAAAACAGATCAAAGGGTCCCACTCAACGCCCCCACCCTGTTTATCACTGTGTACGTAACCCTGCCCTCGGGGTGTTTATGAACAATGTTTAAAAGGGAGCAACGCGCACAGCTGATCAGACCAGCAGCTGATCAGTATTTAATCACCAAATCCAATAAGGAAACAAATGAGGCAGAGCACAGGGGTGGAAAACAAAGGTAGGTGGAAAATGTGAAATGAGCCACCAATTTATGGAAGATAAAAGCACTCTCAGAAACAATTTACAGAACAATTTTCTTTTTACACGTTTAATAAACATTCTGTCAGAGTAAACGAAATCTCAGAAGCTGGAAGTTAAAAAAAAAAATCAATTAAAATGAAGTCACAGGGAATGGTGGGGAATTGTTCCTGGCAGTTATTTGATATAGTATGGTTAATATTTCTAGTCAGGCAAATTAACAGTTTGGCTGCTGTACACTTGCACTCGCACAATACATGACCTCTAAGGGTTTGTTCTAAAAATTACAGAAATATATGCATAAATACTGCTGTATAGCTACGTTTGAGATGTACAATAACAGTTATTTACTACACAGGCTCTAATACAAAGGAATTCTACACTGCTAAAACCAGCTGAGAAGAATGTCTGCATCTTAAAATAAAAGTAAAAACCACACCATTCATTCCACAGGGTCCCATTTCACTAGGCAAAAATAGTTTGAAAGCTCTTAAATAAAAATCTGTTTCTCTAGCCAACTGTATCAATACATGAGCTTTTCTTTAATACCATTCTGCTGTATAATTTGTACTGTGCCACACTCTATTGATTGAAGAAAATTCCAGCGAGGCAGTGTCAGTTTCTGTTTCTACAGGGAAACCACTGAGCTGAACAGTGAGGCTCCTAAGGTCAAATCAGGATGCAACTTGTGTGCTGCTACTTTAAAATTACATGGGGCTAATGAGGAAAACAATGGGAGGTTTGCAGACATAAGATAAACATCACTTTTTCTGCTCACTGTCCCACTAATGCAACTTGAATAACCATGTAAATTGAAGTTTTTACTTTCCATACCTTTTCATGAACGAAGTAATTTACATTTGCAAGCAGAACCTGTGTTTTCTTCCTATGCTTCAAGTCCTTTGCTATCTCTACTGTGCTGCCAAGTGTGGCCACAGAAAGAAATCCATTTATCTTCCAGCTTATCTTGAGATTGTGCTTAGGAGAAGCTGCTGCTCCTCAGCGTCTCTAGCTCATGTTTGCATTAGAGATTTACCCACCTGCACTTCAGGTGCAGGGAAGGAGAGGGAGAGCAGCTTATCTTTATCACCGTGCTCTTTGCAAACACATTCCATTTCACACGGATGGTGAAAGTACAGACAGGCAACTTGATGCAACCCTGCCTTGTTCAGAGGAAGAAATGGGGAAGAAATGAAAAGGGGAAGAAACAGAAGTGTTTCATAGGAGAGTTCACATTCATTTATGTCTGAGCTGTACAAGCTGAATAACTCATTTTGAGCTGTGACAGAATATCTGCCTGCAGACACCAGAAGTGGATACAGAGTACCTCTAGTTAAGGTGTTTGGACACCCGTGAGTCAGCAATTAAAGAGAGTTTCAGTCCTGCCCACTCTTCAGAAAAGAAGACTCCCTCTGTCCTGAGCCTTGGGCCTCTGGAGCCACAGCTCTGCTCTGATGCTTGGACAAGCCTTCATCCCAGCTCTCTACCTGACACACATGGTAATTCTGGATCAAAACACTGCGCTGCTGTCATGCTATGGGCTTTGCCCATATTGCACTGGCACTCCCTGTGACCTTCTTCCCTTATCCTGCAAAGATCTCACAATTACACACAGGTTTGTAACACAGAACTCAGAGCCAGCCAATGAAAAGCTTCCACACCTTCAGGCTTTTAAGGTCTAACATAAAGGTATGAAAATGGAGCTGACAATACAATGAAACAAAGGAAATATATCAATAAAACCAGCTGTATTTGAACTAAAGAATGTGCAGACTAAACAAACTTCATGTTGGCCTGAGGCATTTCAGATATGTCATCCTTCCTGCCCTTCCCCACAGATCATACAAGATATTTATGAGTTCTGTTAGCACACACATGTTCAAAATAGTGAGCACAGACTGAAAGGATCAGCAATGTTTTTTACAAGCAATGTGCTTAATTATATCTTACTTTTTTTAGTGGCTACTGGATTAAAAAAACCAAACCAAACCAAGCTATTATTTCAGCGTGCTCAGTGCCTCAGAAAGACTAAAAGAACACAAAACTGAAAAGTATCTCCCACCCCAACAACAGCATGAAGAATGTCAGAAGTAATGCAATTAAAAGAGCCACCTATTAAAATAACACCATCTCTCAACTAGCTAACTTTGATTTAGAAGAGCAAAATGATTTAGCAGAGAACAGTGCACACTTCCTAACCTTTCATACCATGTTAACAGGTCGCAGTACATTTTTCTTTGATGTTTGTTGTGAAGTCAGATTCAAAGAGCCTGTTCAGTTATTCTTTGTTACATTTATATTCTCCTCTGCTATCAATAGCTACATTAAAAAACCAAAACAAATCCCCCACATATTTTTAACCTTACGAGGTAAGCCTGTCAGTGCACACAAGCATCATGTAACCTTTTTTTAAAGTAATAACTGAAATTACACGCTTTTGACTGCTGACAGATACAGTTTTGTACAGAAGTTTTGCTTGCAAAATCAAGATATACAGCTCAAATTATCGGAAGGGATATAGTTAAAGGAACAAATGGACAAAGCAGAGTAAGGACAGGTTACATACAGAAGGCTTTGCTCAGATTGTTCCTGTCTGTTCCTTACCCAAAAGCCAAACTTTAGACAAGTCTCTTGAAATGAATGATCTCAGTGAGTGACAGTCCTAAACAAGCAGCAAACAAATGCAAGTTTTTCTGATGCCCATCTCTCTGAAGCTATATAGCTGTGCCTTTATCCTGCATGTAGTATTGTTTATTTCCAAAGATTTGCACTCAAACAGTGAGCTGTTTTCCTCTTGATGTGTGAGACACTGAGATACCACTGTCCCACTATTTCAATACAATGCCTCAAGTAGTAGCAGGGAAGCACAGTTAACATATGGGAGAAATGGCAGAATCTTCTGGTTAAACCTAATGGAAGAACCCTCATCCCAGACATCTCTTTCCTTAAAAACTATTCTTTTACAACTGGATGCACATATGAGGGGTTGAAGAGAAAACAGGACAAGCTCACAGAAGATAAAGCTGTTGAAATTCATTACATATACAGAAATTATAAGTAATTTAGGAAATACAGAACTGGAGAGTGTGAGGGAAAGGTGACATATAAGAATAACCTGAACTTTAAATACTAGCTCATTAACTATCTGCTCTAGCCCACCAATAGGGAAGGAATATTCCATCAGTTCCAGTATAGCAGATTTTGTTTGCTGCAAGACAGTGGCAGCCATCCATGTATAAAGTTATTTTCATTGAAGGAATATAGTGTTTCCCCCCCAGATTTACAATACAACTGAGCAGCCATGGAATCTCTCCCTGTTGTTTTATTACCTACAGACTAGGAGAATTTCAGAAATTAAGAAGACAGATTAATTACACTACAATTTAATTAAGTCTTTGAAGAATAATGGATCCAGCAGAAAGCTCTATAATAGCACAATAGAACTGTGAAAGAACAGCGAGTTCAAAAACAGGCTAAAAGGCCACAACGGCACAGAATCCCCCTTTCCACTGAAGTTCTCAGGATGCAGAAATAAACATCTCCACAGCACGAGCCCCAGTGACCACATCTGCAGCCTCCTCCTCCAGGACTGCAGGGTCAGTGTGGATTATCTCAAGGATGCCATCCCTGTTAACAATCAGGGCCCCTGCATGGAGCAGCCGCCTCTTGCACAGCCAAGAACCACAGCAGGCACAGAGTGAACATTCCCAGGGAACAGAGGGAACAAAGCCCGGCCCTGCACTGTGTCCTAATGAATCAGGATGTACTGCTGGTGGCTGAGGGATGTAAAATGTCCAAGCACTTGGAGAATAGCCCCAAGCTCTTCCCAAATGATACGCTCCGGTATTACAGGGCTGCTAGCAAAATGTATCAGATTCTCCTGTACATGATAGTTATTCTTTTGGACAAAGAGGACAGATAAAAATAAATTGTAGAACAAAATCTGATACCTGGTGGAATAATAAAGATGTTCAACAGGGAAAGGTTTTCAGGCACTGCAAAATTCTGCAGAATTTCAGATGGCCAGGACACAGGCACAGTAAATGCAAATGCATTCACTCTCATAAAAGTGTGGAAAACTTGGAAAAAGAAAATTCACTAGTATAAACATAAAATCTTATTCCAAGCAGCCTGAAAAGCTAACTATCAGTTAATAGGTATATGCAAGACAAAACCCACAAACTGACAGAGTTTTTGAAAATGGCATTGTGAATGAGCCATGACAAAAAGTGCATTTTGGAACTGTATGACCATCAACGGTCAACAAGATATGAAAAAATTAGTCATCTGTGTATTGAAATTATTTATCCCCATCCTGAAATGTGTTTTGTTTCAATATTAAGGACAATAATAACTTCTAGGGCTGTTTGGCTTGCTTTTTGAAATCCAAACAACCCCAAGTAAATGAGTTATGGTATCTACTAGTTTTACATTAAGACATCTGCATAAGGTGAAATTCTGCAGATGGATGTATTTATCTTACTGGTATCAACACATTCCCATCCAAAACCAGGATTTCACTTATCATATACTTGCAAGCCTTTGAAAGGAAAACCGTGAAGAGCTCTCTAGTAGCCATCTGTCCTTCTTATGCCAATACAATGTAGACAATTATAGCAGTATTCCTTTCAACCTCTTGAACAAAGTACATTAAAAAGGTTTGATCAAATCCTCTTTATACAATATATGTCACATTCAGTGAATACAAATTGATGACCTTGCCCTTTGCCCTTGTAAACTCTGTCTTTCCTCTGTGAAATGGCATATTTGAACACACTATTTTCTTAAATATTGCCCTGATTGCATATGGAGAGAACACAGACAGCCAAACGTTAATGATACAAGTGAATGAGGTTTCTTAAATGCTCTTCTTGTACACAATTTTAAAACTCTCTCATTCACCTCAAATCTTCTGTATAATGAAATGCCAGATAGGAATATTATGCAAGTATGTTTAAAAAAATGGCATAAGCTCAAATTATTTAATGGTACCATGAAAACAAATCCTCCTTTTTGTACCAAAGCACCAAAGATTCTCTCTAAAGGGAACACTATTAAAAAAAAAAAACAAACTTGAGCACAAATTATGTTTAATAACTTCCATAGCTATGGACAATTCATTAGGCTGCTGTGACTGAAACAGGCTAAAGAGCACCTCTCCTTTTTTGTTCAGTTTAGTATGCAAATGGTTGTCAAACTGCCAGAGTAGCTGGTTGCACTGATTTTTCTACACTGCCAGTTAATCAGTCTCCTATTTCATCTGTATGCACCCTTCATACACACATACAGGAGAAACAAAAACTGAAAACACCCAGATAAGAGCTTACCTACAAATTATCAGGGAAGACTCAGCAGTAGAACAGATTTATTTATGTTATTTGCTTTACAATAGCACTAAATGGTTAGATGAACCAATGTGCAGTGAACTGCATGTATTTATCAGGCAGTCTCTTCCTCCAAAAGTCTATAACCTGGCTTATGAGACACACATTAAAAAATCCCAGAGGACAGAAAGGGAAGCCAAGAGACAGATAGATATATGATGGGGTTTGTCTGGTTCTGTTGTGCCCCCTCCCCCAGCTTTTTTTCAGTCTGGGTTTTTAATAAAACCCCCTTAAGAGTCACAGAAGTTACAAGTGATGGTACAACGTGAGCAAGCACACCTGTCTGCTCTTGGGCTCCAGAATAGAATGGATTAAGTAGATAGTTATAGAAAAAGTTCAAGAAATTGAGACAGAGCTTTGTAAAGTGCACATCCAGAGAATTCAAAGCATTTAACACAAAATCATGTGTAACAGGCTGGCAAAGACAACGGATTAAAAGGAAGTGTTAAATACAAAGTGTTATTGTCTTGCTGACTGCCACTGCTTGATCATCAGGAAGTCAGGAGGTGGCATTTGATAAAGCTGGTTACTAGAAGGAGAAACAAAGAACACTCCATCTGTGTCACACATATGCCACAGCTCATATTAGCAATGAAAAATAGAGAGAAGATTGTCCCTTTATTCATATTTTAGGGGAAAAGACGACCTTGCTGTAAATAAATAAGGACTGACAATTCTTCCACTTTGCTTCATTGAGCAGTTAAGATAGAAAAGAGGTCCTCTCTGCAGAAGTATAGCCCACACTCAACTGATACATCACTGGCACCCACAAAGGGCATTTCTCCCCTGACTTCTTACACAAAAAGCAGAAGAGTCTAGGCCTCATTTGATTTAGGTACTTTAGAACACTTTTCTTTGGATTCTTTCTTGTAATATCCATACCTTTCAGAAGCATTGCCAAATCTTAACAAACTATCAAACTGTGTGACATATCTCACAGATATTCAAAAATTAAACTGGAAGCCTTTAAACAGCTAAAAAAAAAAAAAAAAGGCAGTGCCAAAAATATATCAAGTGCTACTTATACCTCCATTTGGTATATATTTTATCTAAACTCTTAACTTCAGCATTTGAAAACTAAGTGATTTCATGTAACTTTATCTTAAAAATATTAGCAGTTGTTCTGTTCAAGCAAAAGGGGTTTGAAAGCAGTAACATTTCTCCAGCTGGAAGGTACTCATCCTATTTATAAAAAGACAGAATATTGTGTACATGGTTTGTTATTTGGACTAGGGAGGGAACCCAGTAGAACCATGAGAACATTATCAGAAAGAGTGTGTAAGGACAAGTGTGTGAACTTACAGCATTTCCACTTTTTTAACCATAAGAATGGAATGAATTACAGAATCATTTCATTTGGAAAAGAGCACTAAACTCATGAAGTCCAACCATAAACCCAGCACTGCCATGTCCACCACTAAACCTTCTCCCTCAGTGCCACATCTCCATGTCTGTTAGATGCCTCCAGGGATGGTGACTCCAGTACCTCCCTGGGCAGCCTGTTCTAATACCCAACCATCCTTCCCAACAAGAACTTTCTCCTAATATCCATGTAAACCTCCTCTGGTGCAACTTGAGGCCATTTCTTCTCATCCTATTGCTTGTTACTTGGCAGCAGAGACTGACCCCCACCTGGCTATAACCTCCTTTCAGGTAGTTGTAGAGAGATAAGGTCGATATGAGAGTGATATGAAACATGCTTGATTGTTTTTTTTCCTGGCTGTAGCTTGGAGCACTTCAATACTTGACAAGATAAACTTCAAAATATACTACCAAAAAACCCAGAAGAACAACTCCACCAAAAAAAGCAACTGCTCCTTTTAATCCTTCTGTTTTGTAGCAAAACATTACTTTAAGAAACCTTGCACTTTGGCACCAGGCCAGTCCTTTCCATTGATTTTCATCAGGGCAGAATTCCACCTTTTAAGTTCACACAAGGCACAGTTTCACTTCCATCTTCTCCAGCAAAAATTGTCATCTTTAGCCTCCTCTCCTTTGGCCACAGTTAACCATCTTTTCTTTTTCAGTCACACGAGACCATTTCTAAAATGGATCACAGATGTGACTGAGTGGGGGAAATAAACCTCTGGTTTTTGTTTTAAAACTCAGCTCATTTCACTGTTCTGGTCTGAAACACAGCCCAAGAAATCAACATGTTGGCATCTTTTTTTTGCAGCATGAGAGGAGCATAAAGCAGGGTTGTCACCTCTTAGACTGACTTTGTCACCAGAGAAGTCTGTAAGGAATTGCACCTCAGATTAAAAAATAAGAAAAAAAAAAAAGAGAAAATATTTCCCATTTTGTTGGATCACACTTTCCTTTTGAAAGTGCTGTTAAAAAAAAAAAAAAAAAAAAAAAGCCAAAAAAAACAAACCACCAAAAGTGTCTATAAAAAAAACTCTGACAGTTGCTGGACACAAACATTTGTCCTTCTGAGCACCCTGCTACTGTCTACCAAAAGATCCTTAGAACCAGGTTCACTAGAAGTGTGTCAATAATCACATTTAGGAAAATACATGCTTTATTTGGAACATAATCCCTTACCACTTCAGCATTTAAAGCACATTTCTTGCTGTAAGCAGCAAAGCAAGAAGTTTAGTGATGTTCAATGATTCCAGGCATCAGCAGAGATCTGTGATACACTGGGATGTCCTCACTGAAACACACAGAACTGCCAAATGCCCATTTGGAGCCACATTAGAACCCATTCTCCTGCAACATCTTCTCCAAACAAAGTTAGTTCCAAACTCATAACACATTTCTTTTAAAAGGTCAAGTTTGCTTTTTGACTTGCTTGATGGTTTTTCACTTTTGTAATTCCACTCACCTGAACAACCTATAGAATCAATGCATTTCTAATGATCCCAAATTCATCTTAAAGTGACTCTGGTTTGACTATCCAAAGCATTCCATGAAATATCTCTCTCCCAGCCATTTCATCACTGTTCAGGGCTGTACAAAATAATACATGCACTACTCAAGCCTCCTGCAGGGCCCTAGAAAAAGAACTTACTGTGGTGTGCACCACAAAATCAACAATATCTGACCTAACGGTCTCCAGTTACACTGACAAGCAAAGGATAGACCCTCACACGTGCTCACCAGCTTGATTCCTGAAAAGACTACCGCATCTTTGTTAGACAAAACCAAATTTTGGTCCCTCCAGTTACAGGGAAAAATTTGACAATTCTCTAAAGAAAGTGTTAGACATCCAAGATGTCACTTCCAGCAGGTAAATTTACTAACTCCACTTAAAGACTTATTTCAAAGTGTTTCTTTCTGGTGAAACAGAAAATCCCTGCCTACTTTTCACACAGTTTTACTGTTTCAGACACATTTTCGGCGTTCCTTAAGAAGAAAAACATCTGTTAATCAAGGAAAAATAATAATTCAAGCATATAAGTACATGTCTAAGTTCAAAAGTATATTTCCTCCTCAATATTCTGTTGTCCTATACAGCAATTTTCCATTCTCCTAGCGGTTCTTAGTCCTTGTGATACAATTTTTTGCCTTTCCAGCAGGGATGGCAGTGAAGAGAACTTCCATTGATGATCCACTGCTACACTGACCTCCACCACCACCTTCTGGCAACACAACCAGAAACCTCCCTGTGCTGCCACGGGCTGACATCAAGTGGATGGTGTGGCCATCAAGTAAAGAAGACACACCAGGGTGACTCCTCTCCTCTACAACAGCATATTTTCCACTAATTGTCGCATGGACTTTGAATTACTTAGATGTGGAAGGCTTGGGAAGAGAATACTAGAACTGAAGAGACGTGGGGTGGGAGCTGAAACAACCACTCCACATCTTTTGTGGCACATAAAAAGTGCTGGGAATCAGTCAGTGTCGAAAGGGCTGTGTTTTTTGTAAGCAAGAGAAGTCAAACAATGCCAAAAAATAAGCCCACTGAGCCAAGATGGCAGGAAAAATGGCTTGGCACAAATGCAAGACTCCCAAAACCAGTGACAGAAGAACAAATGAACTGGAGTCTGTGATGTTACTGAGGGTAAATTTCTTGTTGTATAAAATTTGTGAAAAATAAACTCCCTTTTTGAAGTCCGTGGTTCTTTGCTTTCCAGAAAAGTGTTCCCTGCTAAGGGTAATTAGAAAATCAAAGCCTCAACTCATCACTAAATTGTGGAGGGAGATGTAGGGAGGTGAGATAAACTAAAAAACAGTCAGCACAGAGAACAAAC
The DNA here is from genome assembly GCF_965231275.1 of Zosterops lateralis. Classification (NCBI taxonomy): domain Eukaryota; kingdom Metazoa; phylum Chordata; class Aves; order Passeriformes; family Zosteropidae; genus Zosterops; species Zosterops lateralis. Next base: position 60,816,669 of record NC_139766.1, on the reverse strand, counting down.
TGTCTCTTCTGCACAAGTGTTAAACTGATCCTTCAATTATTGATATCTTTGTGATCTCGCTTTCTCGAGTGGCCACTAAACTGGCAGCTGCCCAAATCTTTATTTTCACTTCAAGACAACAGTCAATGAGAAGTCTCACAGCCTTACTTTTAAAAGTGAGCAGGCCCCTTGCAAAGCAAGTTTGGAACCTGGAACCACAAGTGGAATCACTGTTTTTCAATAGTGATTTCAACAGTGAACAGTAATTTAATCTAATTGAAATCTGGAACAAAGAAAAACTCCTATTTAAAATCAACAGCCTCATATTATAATGGCATTTATACCAGCATATTAAGAGGAAAATGAAGCTTTTGTAAATGGGCTTGCTTAACATGGCAGTGAAATATTCAGTGTGAAGTACTTTTATCTTGTTACATAAAACAAATGCAACTTGTGTAACATCACTCCAAATACTAAATTGCTATGAAAAAGAAAATGTGAATGTGCCTATATGAATTCAGAAATAAAAAAAGAGTGAAAAATTATATCTGCTGAAGTGAAATTAACTGAATAAAAATTCTCTGTGGCAATACTTTAGGAGCCTCACCAGTCAGTCTATCAGTTGAAAAGGCTGGGGGGAGGAAGGAGAGATATTGCATAAAGTGAAAATACAAGTCTTCTCTTATAAAAGTCAATACATCATCTTAAGCTAGAAAAAAATGGTCCCTAAACATCCGTAACTACAATCAGTAATTGTCATTAAAAGCTCTCATTATACAGAGTAGGTGTAATTAGAGCATCTTGCCCGCACAGGGTGCAGCACACAGAGAATGCTGGAAGGATTCATAAATTAGTGCCAAATCAGTCTCATTCCCAGCTACCACACAATCTGCTGTAAACCAGAAAAATTCTATTTACACATATTAAGGCAAAGCCCACTGGCCTCTACAAAATTAGCCTAAACACGAAATGCAGTTATTTGAGGGACTCCCTATTTCATTATGTGTCTTAGGAATAAAGGGATAAAGTTTGCCATCAATAACGCTGAACATATCTGCTGAACCCCGCAGATTCCAGGGCATTAATAATTTAAACTCTTATGGGAATTTTGTCATGGTGGAGATAGGACTTGTCTGCAAACGGAGCTCAGGGGATGTTCAATATGATCTATTCTAGTATACACACACAATTGCTACATTTATCATGATGCAGAGGAAAATGGTTTCTTCTTAAGGACTTCAGGAATGTTTCTTCTGTAATTTACACAACAAAAACTTCAAGCATTTCTAATAAAAAGAAAAAAAATCCCAGGCCCCATAAAGATATTATTGTAAGATTACACTGAAAGGCTTCTTTTCTCCCCCTCTCTATTACTTGCACATGTAATGTACAGTGGTGTTTTCAACACATTATAAAACGGGATGGGAAGAAAGGAATCCAGCTCCTGAGAGTAATGTTGTCTATGCAAGATGCTACTGCCAGCACAGATAGTGTATGAGCTTATGACCTGAGAAATAAAGCTGTATGACTCAAATATTTATGCTGGTGCAAAGCTAATAGCTCTGTATATGACACAGTCAGTTACATGCATATCTACTGGATGGCAGAGCAAAAATCCCCTTTTGCACATGTCAGTGGAAAGCATGGAAAAAACAAATCCTGTTGAAATGTGGTATTTGTGCAATACAGAGTAAATTCAGGCATTTCCGCAGTAACCAATCTAAGGTGAACGCTAGGTATAGACACGTTCACTAAAACAGGTTTTGAAATAATTAGACAAGAAAAACCTTCCTTTCACAACCCAGCCCTAATTCTTAGACTGCAGTTTGCAGAAAAAAAAAAAAAAAAAAAAAAAAAAAAAAAAAAAAACAAAAAACCACACCACTTTAAAATAATTTCTGTCCATGTGCTTTTAATTTGCCCAGATTATACCTTCACTATGCCAGGCATGCACAAGCTGATGTGCACCACAGCTCCTGTGTGGCAGAAGGACAAAAGTTCCCCTACAAAGATCAGGTGCTAGGGAAGGTAATACAGGAAAACACCTCAAAATAATTCCTTAATTTGCTAAATTTGCTATATTTCCATTGAAATAATATTAATATATAAGTGATCAGAAAGAATCTTAATGGCACAAGGAACACCTCAGCATCTTAGTCCACCTGATTAGCTTTTCAAGGTGATTTAAAATAGTCCCTGTAAAACCTAGAGAACAGCATCCAAATCCTCTACAAGATTATTGCCTGATTGCCCATGAAAACTGAACTCTGAGTTCAGTTCAAGAATTTTATCACATAATGTCATAAACCATTTTTTTTCTATTGGAATATTTGTAAACAGAATCAGTCTGGAAAATGTAATTCAGAAGTTTTTCACTGTAGCAGCTTTTACTTGATGTTAAAACCCTGAAGAGCTATGTTCCCATCTCAGCATAAACAAGTTATGCTAGTGCTGGCTCTCAAATGATTATTTGGATGAGGCCCTCTGTGTTTCTGATGAAAAAAAGAAGAAGAAACCACAGGAGCAAGAACCAGAGGGAGGCAGAGGATGTGTGGCAATGGTGCAGAGGGAATAAATATGCCGGACAGTTGAGGTGTGTGCACCCTGCTGCTGGAAACAGGAGCTTCCAGGTCGGGGCTGCCTCAGGACAACCCTGGTTCAGCCTGAGCCAGAACTTGCTGTTCTTCCTTCTGCATGGAAGCCAGCACAATCCCCAGAGATCTGCCCATCCTCTCTTGCTTATCCAGTGGATCATCTTAATTTAGACCTCCTGCTCTCCAGGGCTCTCCTGTCCCCAAATCCTGCTTTGTCACAAACCTCTATTTAATCTGCTTGGACAGTTCAGTGTTTGACCAAGCCCTGATGCCTGATGGATCACCCCCTTGCTAGTTCTCCAAAGAGAAAGAAACTTTTACTCTGACAGGGCTTTAAGAAAGCCATGGCCCAAATACATTACCAAAACATTAACTGGACAGCCTAGGGACAGCAAATACCCCTGCAGAAAAACATACACCTACAAGTCCTAATGTATATCTCACTATTCCAGAGTGTTTGAACAGTTTTATGAAACAGATTGATAAGATTGTGGTGTTTTTTTCTATCAGCCATGGCCTTTTACTGCTCCTACAGGAAAGCACAGTAATTATTTGGAAGAGGCTGTGGAGGGTTTTTAACAGCTTATAAAATAATATCAACAGCAAATAAAACAAATTATACCTCTTACCATATATTACAGACTTTATAGTTTTCTGTGTATTATTTGATAACACTGGCTTGGGATGGTCTCAATACAAGTTCAGCCGGCACCGGACTGTGCAGTTGTCTGAATTAGCATAAAAATTTTAATCCCAAGAGTTAAGAGAAATCAGATTGAAAAATAAAAAAGGATCCAGCATAATGCTTTGTAAGCATTTATGGTGCAAAAATTATGCCACAGCTTGACGCAGTAGGACTCTCACAATATATTTTTCCAAATGTCTTTGGAGTGACATATCCCAATTCAACAGACATTCATGAATGAAGGGAGGAACAGCTCTCCACTTCCTCTGCTTCGGGGTAAGCAAACTGAAATTACAGTTATGACGAAATTTTATTTTAATTCTCTGACTTGAACACATATACACACTGACTGGATTTTGAAACTGCAAGACAAAATGGCAGATGGGCCAGCTTTGCTGGGAAGCCCACAGCAGAATTAGGAAGGGAAGGGGGAAGAGGAAAAAGAAAAAGTATGCAGCAAAACCATACTTATCCTTTTATTAACTGACTAAACTAGGCAGTACTCTATAAATATTAGGCTTCATCTAGATTTCATTATTTTGCAAGCTGTTTGTGTTATAGTGATGCTCTTAGCTTGTATTTTAACTACCTACTAAAAATATGGAAAGCAGTAGTAATAAATATATTTTATACATGAGTTCATGTACCAGTTCTTTGCTGGGGACACTACACAGTCCACAAAATGAATCTGTAGTCTTTGTCTCTGTGTTAATTGGCCTGCAAAGTCAGGAAGAAGGGTAGAAGCTGTTTCTCAAAGTCAATGACCACAAAAACCTTACCAAAAGGCTAAAAAGAGTTAAGGGTACAGTAAAATTGACATTGTTATTTTGCTAAATGCTTCATTGTGATGCATTATCTGTGTTACAAATGCTCCAAGTGGCCTTTCTGGAGACTGAATACAATTTCACATGATTTTGCACCCACTGTAGAGAATCCATTCTGTAGCACAGGGAAAGATATAATGATTATCACTGAAGGAACAAAAGCATGTGTCTTTAAGCACCAGTTATCAAAAATAGGAAAGAAATTGAGCTACATCTAGGTGCTTAGGGAAAACATAAACAATCTCTGGGATTTATTTGTTCTTACGGGAAAAAAAAATAAATAAACAAAATACATGCATGTAAAAAACTTAGACCCATTTGTAGCCTTTTCAAATTTCCAAAGACTGGTTTGCCAGCTGCATGCTATCTACTTCCCAGGATGCACTGGACAGACTCTTGAATATCTCTTTCACTTATTACAGCCAAGCCTTCACAACCATATACAGAATATTTACAGACCATGAACTAGTTCCTCCAGTCAGAGCAGAACTGCTGCCAATACAAATACCATGCCCTGTGAGCTGATGGACAAAACAGTATCGTCTATGTAAAAAAAACCCAACCAAAACCACAAAACAAACAAAAAAAACCAAAATCGAAGAGGCAGTTCTTGCATAACAGCATACCTTTAGAACCAGCAGATCCAGGGACTACTTAAGAAATAAATCCTGCAAAATTTCTCCTTTTCTTGCAGTAATTCTTGGTGACAAAGGATGGCACCATGTCCCTGTTGCTGTCTCCCCTGCTAGGCAAACATTGGACTATGGTGAGGTCCCACCAGACTCTTCTAGCAGCAGTCGAGAGTGAGAACAACACTGGCTGTCTGCATGCTGAGCAGGGGCCTCAGTACTGCTCCTCACTTTAAGAGACTCTGTCTTCCAATCCACTTCCAATTCTAATTTGTCCAAGAATTAGCCCTCTTACAGATTGATTACTAGCTCCAGGCACCTGATAAGTCATGACAAAATTAAATTCACAGTCTAGTACAGTTTATTAGCACATTACTGAGCTGTTGGAAGAAAACACCCTCACTCCTCTCCCAATGCTTTCCTCCCATGCTTCACACCACCCACACAATAAGGCACCTGTACATCATGGAGCATTATGTCTAAACAAAGCCTGTGAAGCCCAGAAAAGACTGACGAGCAAATGAACACCTTATGTCACTTTGTGTGGAAGGACCAGATTCAGATTTCCCAGTGTCTGCAGATTTGTAGAGCAACACTACTAACATTCAGTCTCCTTCCTCTACAGAAATTGCGTTTATCCACAATTGTGTATTTGCACTGCACGTTCCTGTAAAACACCTACCTGGCAAGTAAACCTACACTGTGGATTTATCTACCTGCAGTATGTATTCTCTTTCCAAGCAAAACTCACACAAGGAAGCAAATTCTGTCAGCTGCTCATCACATAATATTAAAAAGATTACAGGGGAAAATTAAATCATAAATGCACAAGGACCTTCTTCCTAACTGCTGCACTCTCTCACACAATAAAATTAATAATTTAACTATCTGGAACCTCACATGTGCAGGGCACTGCAAGCAGACCAGTGGCATTTTCACTTCAAATTTATATAGTCTTTAGTCAGTATACTTAATCTGCATTTCTAACACCTGCTTCAGTCAGCTGTGAAGTGCAACGTTATCTATAAAATTTTCTTTCATCTTTGTACTGTCCATCCAACAAAAAAAAAATTATGATAGTGGATAATTATTTGACTTTTAAAAGGATATGAAACTTTTCACACATTTTTTGATCACGGCTTGAAAGACATGCTCATATATTTGACATTCCATTTTATTAAAAGGTTTGAGTTTTTCAAAAACCCTTTCCCATTATTCATGTTATCTAATTCTGTGTAATATAGCTCTCCTTCAAATTGTTAACATTTGCTTTCCATATAGTAGTAAAAATGTGGTTAAGAAAGTAGACCACAATTAAGCCATGAGGCACAGCAAGGTGTGCATTTTCAGATTATCAGAGCTTGCCTCAAATGAACCAGGAGGAAGAAGCCAGAATGACTTTTCCACTCAGGTGGGCATCAATGCTGGCACCTGTAGCTACCACAGCACAAGGTGATATGGAAAGAATACACAGAGAGGGTATAACCATGTGCAGAGGGTTTATGTCAGGCAAAAAGCAGTTCCCAGTCATGCACAGTCTCAGTCAAGTTAAACACTCGACACCAATAAAGATATCCAAGGAAAGTGTCCCATGTTGAGCTTTCAGTACACTGGTTGAAAGACAAAAGACAACATGAAAAGCCTATCTTCATATATTAATGTACAAAATTTTCTATCTGACACAGTCACCTAATTTAGATACAAATATAAACAATTCTTTTCCTTGGAAAGTAAAAAATGTCAAGTTTGCAATCATTTCACCCTTTGCAGAGCATACTGAGTTTATCATAGATAAAGCCAGATGTTCATCTAGTCTGATCTTCCACCAGCTCTCAGGGAAAGAACATCACATGAACATCCTTCCAACAAGTTACACTGGAACGACCAAGAAGGTACCATCAGAAAATAGTTTAGAAAACGAATTTTGTTATACAGTCTTTCTCTAGGAAGTAGAAACAACAAATACAACAATTTACTTATCATTGTAGGAAAGTAATCAGGAGAAGGTGGAAAATTGGAATTAAGGTGGAGAAAACAAGATGCTGGGAAGTGCATTTGCCCACGTGCCATGCCAAAAAGTGATGAACTGTATAAGCAAGCCTGACCCTCATTATTTCCAAGATGGTTTGGATTTTGCTGGGCTGGTGTTTTGGAGTGCTTCTTTTTGTTGAGCATTTATGTTTGTTTTTTTGGTTTTACAAGAAGTTAAAATAAAAACTCTATGTCACTGAGAGAACAGCGTTAAAAGAAGCCAAATAATGACAGATCATAAACAAAACCAGTTCCCTCCCTCCTCCACAATCACTGGTCTTTTCAAATATGTGCCAAGATGAAAGCTGAAGATTGTTTGGATAGCTACAAAGAAGATAAGGCAAAATAATAATGAAGGGGGACTCTCCACAACACCACAAGTACAGCTATTAAAAAGAAAGAATTTATGAACTACTCCTGGCTCATACTGAAGGGTCATGATGGTTTCCCAAAACTGACCTTTAAAAAGTCAACAATAAATAATAAACACAATTTCCAAAGGAAGCTCCAGTTTTATAACCATGCCTTGCTTGCTAGTTGAGTTAAAGACACTGAGAGAGCTTTTGACCTAACCTCTGGCACCTCCACTAAGACAGTATTTGTCACCCTGACAGCAAGGGGAATGATTTCCAGCCCCTCAACTTAGAGTAATAATGACATCAGTCTTGTTTTCACCCCTAGAGACTGAGGACTGCCGAGTTTTGAACACGCACTGCCAGAGAAGAACCACAGGAAAAAAAAATCCAGGCAGAGATTTAACCTATTCTGGGCTAAAAACCACAAAGCTTAATAAATTAATGTGTTTAGGATATTTTTCCTCCCACAAAGAGTCAACTAAAGGTAAAAGCAGGTTTGTATAGAACGATGCAGCACTGGTGTTGCTATTTGTACTACATGCTAGAACTCAACTCTTGCTAGCTACTGAATCCACATGTGCTGGTCAGAGAAGGAGAAAGAGCTCTGTGCTCTGACAGGTTAGTGCAGGCGACTGCTCAGCTCACCAGCTCGTGTTTCACAGCACACACACACAGCTGCTGGGGGAAACAACTCCTTGCAGCAGCAATACTTCAAAGTGTTAATCAAGCACAAAACAGGCACTTAAATATCCCTATTCCCAAGGAAGGGATGATTTCTCTCCACTCTCTCTCACCCCACACACACTTTTCTTATGCAGGTGACTAAAAGCTGTGGCACAGAGGAAAGAACATTGCTCCATTTCAATCAGAAGCTAAAACTTTGGGAGAGAACATTAACAGCAGATTCTAAAAACATTTTCATTTCCTTTTGATGAATTTTTTAAAAGTGAGGGAGAAAATTATATATTTTGTGCATTTCCAAATCTGTCTGCAGGGAACATTTACCCTTAAATCAGGCCAAATGACTACATGTTTGTGTACAACCACAGCCCTAGAGGAATGCAGAGGAATGCTTCTTCTAGTATTAAAAGATACTAGAGAGGGGAAAAAAAAAAAAATTACCTTTCACAGTGCCTCCCTTCTCAATTTCTCCTTGATGCACCAACCTACCTAACATAAAGAACCAATTTATTCAAACATTTGGTTCCCACAGACACAATCAAATTCTTGCAAGAATTTTAGATCTCTTGCTTTACAAATAAACTGTTCGAAGTTTTGTAGTGTACATTTTCACCTTTTTTAAAAAAAGCACACATAATTCTCCAAGTAGTTGTCAGAAACAAATAAAGCAGCTTTTCAATGCAAACATTTTTTAAAACTAATTTTAAGTGACATGACACCATTCCATCATACAAAGTTCAATGGCTTAACTAGAAGTCAGACACCTTGGTCTTACTTTATAACAGAACAAGTGATATATCTGTTAATTTAACTTCCTTTTTTTGGAGTGAAAAACCAGGAAACTGTTCTAATACAGAAGACAAGAAAACATCACAAACTAAACCCAAGACCTTTCAACTTTATCATCTGCAAATAATTTCCACCCTGGGACAGTTGTTTTTATTTGTGGTTTTTGGTTTGTTTGGTTTTTTTCCCCTTTCAAGTTCTGACCAATAACCATAGTAAAGCAACCAGAACCAGAAAAAAAAAAAAATAGCCCAAAACAAGTATATTCTTTTGAGAAAAATATGATATTTTCCTACTAGAGAGGAAAAAGACAAATCTTGCTAATTATGACATAAGTAATCTTAGACAAACTGATTTTATGCTAAAACTGTATCAGCACAGATATGATTTACATACTAATCCAACCAATCACCTGATTATATAATATTAAACACATATATTTCCTTCTCTAGATGTTCTCCAAATCATAGTTACCAAAGACAGACACTCTTCTGATTCTGTAATTCATTAGTTTCACTTCAAATGGATATTTTTACAAATTTCCAGTATTCAGTCTCCATTAACAGGAGACATGACTGCACCACAGTCACAGAGGCACTATCATTTCCAGTTTATCCCACTATGTGATCTGAAGAAAGATGCCAGAGGGCAAAATTTAAGGTACTTTGAGTGTCCAGTCTTGGCTATAGGAACTTCTCTCCCTTCTACCTTGCAATTCCCTAAGTGACAATTAGGCTAGAAGAATGAAGCTGCTTCAGCTCTCACACTACCTTTCCAAAGTGCAACAAACACCCTGAGTTCTGCCTCTGTTTTCTCCACAACATCCACTTTTGCTGTTTGCTTTACTAACTCAAGAAATGCTACTGGCACATGTATCCTCGGCTCTCTCTTTTCCTAAAAGCCTGCTCATCCATGGAAGCAGTAATGATGGGGGCAGGATTCAACCTACTGTCTCAAAAGCCATCACCAAGTACCACACCAAGCAAGTGCACTAGATGACATTGCTGATCAAAAAAAGTAGGTGCAAGAAAAAGAATCCTGTCTGTCTGCTGTGATATGAGGAAGTGGGAAAAGCAGAATACCCAAATATATTTATCGTTAGAAAGGTAGCAGTTACTTATTTTTTGGCCTCAAAGATAATACAAAGAGATGTATTTAATGGCCTACTTATTGCTATCTTTAAACAAACTTTTTTTGGCAGAACTGACTGCTTGAGTCCCATGAGACCAAGCAAGATTAATTAAATGATCAGTAGCAAAAGCTAATGGGAAAACTGAGAAAGCCCTAAGACCAGCTACAGCCCACATAATTTCTACACATTTGACAGCTAATGGTTTCATTTTTCCTTTTTAGGTAGATTTCAAGGCATTTTCCTCTGTAACATTTCAAAGATAACCACCAGCAGTGTTGTTATTTGTTAACTGGTTCTTTCTCTGTGCTGGCTGGCTCTGCAAATCCCTACTGACTTAACTGTCTTTTCAGACCAACTGTGTCACCAGTGAGACCACGCAGTGGGTGCTACAATATTCACATTTCCAGTTAGCCCTCCACCTGATTTCTCTCAATCCCTTGAGAGCAAGATCCCATTTACTTTTTTTTTTTTTTTTTTTTTTTTTTTTTAAGGGGTCCAGCATTAGTCATAGACAGGCAAATTTTTAAATTATTATTTTATTTTGTAAAAAATTCTACATCTTGTTCTATGTGACACCCACACCATCAAGTTTGGCTTTGGGAGGGAGAGAGATGATCAATAAAGGAATACTGGGATGGGTGCACATGCCTAGAAATCCCTCAAAATAATCATGTGTGTCAAGGCTATTTTTTTTAAGCCCCTGTTAAAAGGCGTCTTTCACAGGGAGCTTTGTTATTCTGCCTTGCTTGTACAAAATAGTACAAACTAACTAAAATGTAAGTTTTCAACCAAGCATGCTATACACTAGAAACTTAAGTACACAGTAAGAGTGAAGGCCTGCACCCTTTGAAAAGTTACTTGGCAAACCTGGAAACAGCCAATGATGCCCAAGCTTATATTGGGATTTCAGCTCCAGCTCGCAGAAATCAAAATGAGGATGTTAAATAACACCAAGAGATCTGAGCACCAACTATGAAAAAACTTACAGTAAGGCAACATAAGTGGCTCCCAAGATTATTTAAATTCCACGGAATATAAACTTTTCCTGCCTGGTTCATACTATCTGGCCCAAACACTCACTGCTGCCAAGATCTGCCATCCCCTTCCACTCATGCCAAAATCAATCCTTCAAGGATTAGGTGCCTTTCCTAGTGGCTGACTAAGAGGAGGAACTTGCTCAGGATTTGGAGAGCTATCCCAATCAAATCCGGAGCACAGACCAGCAGCATCTCTGTATTGCTCACAGAGCAAGAGGAGGCCACTTCTGAGAATGCAGTGGCTCTCCATTAAGCAGCTCCACTTTGAAATTAAACAAGAGTGAATCTAGAATTCAGCACCTGTTGTGAACAGACTTCCTGGCAAGATTTCCTCATAAACAGCTCGCACAGTAAAAAGGGAATCCCAGATGACTGGTCTGCCCCTTTTTATACTGCAAAGACACAATTAAGAGGGAACAAAGGGGTTTACAAACATGTGCCTGATTTCAGAAAAATATTTACAATGTTTGTACTAGAAATACTTAAGGCAGATAAGGATAGTTATCCTAGAAATAACTAAGATTAAAAAGTGATATTAAAAAAAGCCCCAAATAAACCATTCAACATCCATTAAGGTAAAATAAAGTAAATAAATTCAGCCAATTGGTTATTTCCATATGGTTGGATTTCCTTAAATAGTAATGAAATCATTGCTAAAAAATCCATTGTTATTAAAATAAAAAAGTTGGCTCAGCCTACCAAAATTAGATTTGTAAGTTGCTGGTCATTCCCATAATTAAATCTGTGTCACAAATTTGCAAGAAAAATGGACAGTATGACTAATGCATTTACTTGCAGCACTAGTGCTGTCAGGCTGTGTAAATCATTATGCCTGCTAAAGCAGACTAGATAAGAATTCCATACATTTTCATTAACCAACTAAGCTTTGTGTATATGTGAGAAGCTAACTTTATTCTCTGCTAGCTTTACCTTGCATTTGGAAGACAATGTAAATAAAAACATTAGCCTTGATTTGATGAGCCATGTGGCTGCTCCAAAAATTATTTGAGCTTTTTGAACAACATGAACCAGCTCCAGCCCTTCTGAGAGACAGTCTGCTAAAAGAACAAATCCACACATACTCAGTTTGGACAAAGGAGATTAATGGAATGATGGGTACCTGAAATGTGTCTTATTTCATCTATTATGTTTCAAGAGAGAAAGAAAAGCTAATCCAAGACAGCATTGGAAGAAGTCTTAACCAATGCTCTGCTGTTTTCTCAGGAGTCCAGTGGTCACCAGAGCAGAGTCCCTGGAATAATCTCTTTTCCTCTTGATTTCCTGTCACCACAGCCCTTCAGCTCTCAGTTACAGTTCCTTGTTTAAGGTGAAGCTGATGGCTGTTCCTTTCACACTAGCTGTTCATCACTCCGAGGCACCAAAGAACCAGCCTACACTGACTCACACCACAGGCTGGATATTCTTATGGGATTCCCAGCCCACAGTCTCAAGCAGAAAAGAAGTTAATGAAAGGTAGACAAGACTGGTCTTGTCCACTTGCTCTAGCAGTGGAGAGCATTTGGTGAGGACATGGTGTTCTGGAAGTCCATGTCCCACACACAGAGCAGTACATTGTCACTGCAAGCTGAGTGCAGCTCTCAGCCAAGCACATCTCCAGGGCAGGAGCAGCCTCAGGGACAGGTGGACAAAGTCAAAGGAGCTGAACCACTCAGGCAAACACCATGGAACAACAAGCAGTACAGCATGTTTTCAGCTCTCCTGCTTATTGCTCTGTGATTTGGACATTTCCAAGTATTTGTCTTCTTCTTTTAGAAGCAGAATAGAAATGCTTAGGAACCATGGTAGTGCGTACAACATTAAGAATTTCAACAGACCTACACCCAACATTCCAGACAATTTCTTTAGCCTTTAGGTGCAGAAGTATCCTCTCCTCCAAGTGGAAGTAGTTAACACAGTGCTTTCTATCTTAGCATGTGCACGCAACCTTGTGATAACCAACCACTCTGTGTGAGTAAAACACTACCAGATTATATTAAAACCCCATTAAGAGGAAAACCTGAAATCACTTCTTATGTTCCACAATTATTGTAAACCACACTGCTTAAATGAGGGGAGAAGATAATGATATTAACTACCCAACTCAGAGCAATCCTCTGTGGTATGAGCCTAAATATTCTCTTGGCTGAAATTTATGTAAATTGAATTCATCTATCGTTAGTTATTACTAATCTAGCTATATAAAAACACTTTTCTGTAACAATTAGTTTTTTCAAACACTGTGTTTTAATTAGACCTGGGACGTTATTAAAGTGAGTCAATAAAATAATGTAAATATGTACAGTATCATTCCATGCACTGTTTTGTCTGTATATTTATAGGAATATGGGCTTTGGTGGAGTTAAAAAGGAATTACTTTGTGGTTGGCTGGTAGTTTTTGTAAATCTCTTTACCAGTGAAAACACCCCCAGGTCCTTAATCTAAGTGCATTTCTGCTCATCAAGACATATTTGGCATTTTTACATTTTGTGTATCATAAGATGTTCTGTTACATCTGAATAAGCTGATCTCAGTATCATTCTAACATTATACTGAGTATTTTCCTGCAGACATTTTGTTCTTACTTTAATTTAACTTCTCAAACACTATTTCCTAGTCTTAAGGGGAAAAAAAAAAAGATGGTGGTGGCAGGGGAGTAATCAGCACAGCACATCTTTCAGCCCTTTTAAATCAGCCTGTTTGACACTATCACACACAGGCACTGGCCCACAGGGCATAGTCTGAAAAGAGAAAACACTGTCCTGGCTTTGTCACAAGTGCCACAACCTGCCCACGTGCTACATGTGGTAAGATAAAGAACATAAGAAAAACTTCAGTCTTTCTGAGGTCAGAGCCTTCCAAACCAACCTCCAGGACACATGGAAGTAAAAGGTTTTTGTCACAAAGGTCTATAACTCCATCTAAGCCTGTCCACATACAGCTCATCATTAGACACTCCTATGAAAAATGCAAATGTGATTTGGATTCATCATGAACTGAAGATACAGGACATAGGTTCTCCACCCATAGCCAAATCCATAAGTTAGGCACCAATATAAACTGATGGATTCCCCAAACCTCTTCCACCAGGACCTTCCATTATCTTCTCAGAAACAAGCCAATTATTTTTATTTTATAGAATAGTTTTGACTTCAAACAAATACACACACACACGCAAACATATGTATTTAGTGCTTTGCCAGTTTTTCAACAGCAAACTTTCTTTGTAAGTGACCACACACTTGCCAGTGCTCCACATCTGGAGCTGTTTGATTCAAGGTCATGTAGAACCACACCAACCCTCACCCCTGTAAAACTACTGGTAAACAACTCTGTCTACTTACTACTGTCCCTGGCCTACTATCACATTTCAATCACAAGGTTTACCCTATCAACTTCGTAACTGGAAATGTTTGTAAGAACAAAGCAGTCAGCAAACATATTTGTGATTTGTTTTGTGTCATACACAAGTATTCTCTACACAATCATGATTTCAAAGTAGAATTATCATAATAAGTGTTTAAATGTGTGGATATATTTGTAATTTAATAGTAATTTCCCAAATTGTTCTAAAAAAATCACTAAGTAAAAAAAACAGCTGGTACTGTGGTTTCATTCTAGCTGTTCTTTAATATTTTTGAAAAGTCTTTTCTGGGAACTTTGTAAGAATAATATTTACTGCAATGCTGCTCCAACATTTGCAAAAAGACCTGAAGGGAACAAAAAGTGAAATGAGGTAATTACATATAAGCGGTACTTTCCACTGATCATGAACCAAAGAACAAGAACAAACAAAATTAGGAGTATTACATGAAGACAAAAACTAACTCAGCTTCTTGAGTTCAGATTTCTTCAAAGAGCTGCAAACAGCAACCAGAAATTGAAAATATGCCTCTCTTGATTTACTAGGAGCCAGCATTGTAGTCAGATGCAGTGGAGCCTAAATTCTTACTTGAAGCCAAAACATACCTCCACATGGCAGCTGAACTGAGCCTTTGGGTATTCACAGAAACCTCTTGAACTGGAAGCTGGAGGCAGCAGAGAAACCAGGAGCTTGTGCCAAGCAACAAGAGAAAATACCACGCACCCACACACACAGACTTAAGAGTTTTTCCAACACTTCCACAGTTTGAGGCAGGCCCATGGAAGGAGGACATAACAGGTAATAAAAAAAGGACAAGTACTTGGGAACTGATATTTTAAATATGTGAGTGGTCATCTACACCCAAAAAACTTACATCCACCCTCCTAACTTCAGCCTAGTCCCTCAAAAATGCAGCAGTACAGCACAACTTCAAAATGCCATGTGTACAGTTCCATACACTTAAGCTCCTAAAGGCCAGCTTTTCAATTAAAAAAAAAAAAAACAAACAAAAATGAGCTATGAATAAAAAGTGAGTTATTTTGTACTCGCAGTTTTGATTTCAATTTTCTAATTCGAATTCTTTTATCACACATTCATTTTAAACATCACAGTATAAAATGGGGGCACAAGACTGGCCTCACAAACATATACTTCTAAACATGCATTAATTTTAGTAAGAAAAAATTCAATTATTAGCTGCCTAAATAAACAATCACAGTAGTTTGCCAACACAGAAAAAAAAAATTATATAATACTCATTAGAATCTCTCTAAACAACACATCATTAAAAGAAATCTATTCTTCCTTTCTTCATAAATATATTTAGTGTTCTTTACAATGTCCTTTCCAAATGTTTGTAAACCATCAAGACCACAAATGCTGCTTTTGCTTTTTAAAGAAATAGTTATATTTACAGCTGGATTGATTGCTTTCCCATATCTAGCTATTTTAGTGTGTTCCTCAGAGACATTGAGTGGCTCCACTGACAGTAAAATATGCTAAACAAATGACAAGTCACTGAGTAAATTAGCATCTACTCTCTGATCAGCTGGGTCATGTTTTCTTTTCAAAATCCATGGCCTCTTGATAGAAAATAATGAGTATTTGATGGGCCTTATTAGAAAAATCAATATATTGATGCCCATGTCTGAAACATCTGCATAATAATAGATTCTGTTAACCCATTAAGGAGAAAATTAAGATGTGTTTACACATTATTAATTTACCATGAGCAGAGAATTTATTCACTACCTTATTTTAGAGTTTAACAAAAAGAAAAGAAATTGCAAAATCTGTATTTAGGGCATGGTGACATAAACTGAAAAATGATTAAAAATTTTGCCAGCTGAATTGCAAAATTCCACCAACAATAATGTGAAAAAATACAAACATACCAATGATCCTGTTAAAAATGAGACTATTCAAGCATTTGCTATAAATACTGTGTTACTTACCAAAAAACTTCCAAAAGCAGAATTGAATATAGCAGCTGCCTAGAGAGAAAAAAAGGATAAATATCACCAATGGTAAAATAGCTACAGTGTGAGAACAAAATGTTCTTCCCCCACCCACCAAGCTATTAGATTCTCCAAATACACACATACACAGAGACCATTAGGCAGTTAGCCACTGCTTAAAAAATTGCCAGTCGCCTGTAACTTATGAAGACTGATGGATTCTGGTTTATGCATTCATAAATAACGTGCTGAAATGGAAAAAAGTGAGAGGAGATGAAAATCCTTGCCGATAGACTGAAGAGAAATATCCTCAAGAGCTAAGAATATTACACAGAAGCTTGGTCTCACTACTCATGCTCTAATTTGCCAGGAACATTTTTATATACTGACCTATTAATTAAAATAAACATTACCTGATTTAACTAAAATACTGCATTTTCATACACCTTTAACAATTTTAATGAAATAGTAATCGGATAAATAAACTAACTACTTTAATAGTTCATTGTAATAAAGTGTTGACAGAGAGAATTGCCTGTAGCTTGAGAAGCAAATTTATAATAGGAATAATAAAAGACCCAACCAAAAAAAACCCACAATGACCCCATACTTCTGAGGCCAAAATGTCATTACGTTTCACTTCATAGTCTTTTAAAATAAGAAAATAAACAATTTTGATAATGACTTAAGAAGTGTTTGTGCTTACCTAAATATCCAGGAAATATAAGGTAGCAGTATTATTTCTTATTATGAACTCATTAAATTCCAGGAAGTTAACACTTGAGTCTTGCATAGCTTTCCCCAATTACCAAGAAAGAACAGAAACTCTTGTATGGCAGCCAGTCTGATGATCAGAAGCCACACAGCAAATGTAAGAGGAAAGGGAAGACAGAAATCTACCATTTACGTGCCGATTTAGAGTCAAATTAATCACCCTGGACACTTCCAGCCACAGATTAATAACAAGAGGCTGCTAGTGAGTTGAGCAAGTTTGAATAAAGTCCAAAATCAGGGTAGGAGCAGTAGCTGAACCTGCCTTCTGCTCCATAAGAGGATGCAATGAAAATGAATGGGTAATGAGATCCTTGGCTCTAGAGAGCTTAGCTTTCTTATTCAAGTTCATAATTAATTCAAAGCTTTGATAATTTCATTAGATTCCTCCTCTGCTGGCCCTATCAATAAAAGATGGCACTGGACCACAGCTCCTCAGTGGCCCAAATACAAAAACAAATGCCGACTGGGAAACCTTTGCTGACTTGCTTACTAACAGGGACAATGGCATATGGCACTCCATGTTGTGGTGGGAGCATCTGAATAGATACAGCTAAATAAAACATTATAGTTGACAGTTGTAAACTACAGTAACATATTTCAACACCTCTTTCTCATCAGCATTTCTTTTTTGAACATAAAAAAAAAAAGGGGCACAAGTCCAAACAGCTTCTCTTGCCAGAGATCATAGCTGAAAGGAAGTGTGAGTAGTATAAACAATTCTTCAACAAGTGTGAATTAAATCAGAATTTTCTACTTGTATTTGAAGCCATGCAACTGATACTCTCATGTAGCAAGGTAATGACACATTATACCCATCTACACCACAAACCTAGAGCATGGCTACCAATCCTGATTTGGGGATCGTCTAGAGATATGATGTTATTTTACTTAAAGTAGGCTGCAATTCCACTTACAGGACAAATTCTGTATCTGGAAATGTGTTAAAGAGAAATGCTAGATGGTGGTATTTTGTCCATTATCAAAGTTCTTTTATTCTTTCCTGATCCATCTGGAAGATATTTGGATTTTTTAAAATAATCTCAAGCATGTAACAGGGACTAAGACAACAATTCTATGCTTCAGTTGTTTAGCCAGGCATGTACGAAAGTCATAATTCACAACCACTTCCGGAATACACTAGTTTACAATTTTTAACTCCCTTTCTCTGAAGTGTCAGAAATTATCCGTAGCAGATGATTAAACACTCATTACAGGCAAAAGAAGAGAAAAAAAAAAATCAGGAAGACTGCAAATTAAGATACAATCATCCAGATTATTTGCCTCAGTGAGGGAGGACTTACATATGTCAATTACTCTATCCACAGTTTTCTTTGTAAACACTTCCCCTGTAAAATAAACTCAGAAGTAATTTCTTCCCATACTCACAAACCTGGGGCTTATATTTGTGATTCTAGTTCAGTTTAAACAAACTGAATCACTGAAACAGTAAACAGTAAACTGAATCAACTGCTCCAATTTGTAATTAAACATACCTAGTAGCATAACCCTCTAGACTTTAAACACTTTCGTGCTTCCAACTCCCTTCTGTCAAAGGGATACATACCTCACAGGGCATTGTCAAAATTAATTCATTCCTGAAAAAGCACTCTGAAATCCTTAGAGGGATGATACAAATAAACATTAGTGCTGACACATGATACAGCCAAGCTCTTCATTTTCTATTTGAAACATTCATTAGTCACTATTATTGCATCATTTTTTTTAGTGTTTGCTCTTTTTGTGCTTCGACTGTTTGCAGTCAGCTTAAATGAAACAATAAAACATGAAAACATTTGGATGTCTTTATAATACTCCAGGTTCAGATTTGCATGTGTTGGCAAACCATTCATTGCATTTACCATTAGCACAAGGGGAGAGCTCTCTATAAAATCCATAGTGAAATCTTTTCAAAAGGTAAGTGCACAGCCATGTATTGAAATGCAAGGACAGACCACATTCAAAAGCAGCAGTATCAACAACTAGACAGATTTGCTATGTTTCTATCAACTCAAGAGACATGACTGAAAGTCACTGCCAGGACTCTTAAGAGGGAAAGTACTGAAGAGCATGGAGAGCACCACTTGAGTTAACAATTGTACATATTAGCTCCATTAAACAACAAATTCACTTATTATTAGGCAGGTACATTTTCAGTCAACTCTGTATAGCAATGAGCTTGAGGGAATGGTCTCATGGTCTACATTTCCAGGGAGAATTCCAAATGAGAAATGGCCAGGCCACCTCTGAAGGACACCTATGTGGCAGCACTTGGCAGAAACTTTCCTCTTCTCATACCAGTGTCTAGCACAAAGCTTCAACCCTCCATCTCTCACCTTATCCTGGAATATATGTAAGGAAAACACTAAGATTTCTACAGTGACAGCAACAAGATCCAAGACAATCCCCCTGGCAATAAAGGCTGGTAAAAGATGGAAGAAAAAGGGAAAGCCACTACCAAGGGGCTGAGCATTTTCCCCCAGGTGTGGATCCAAATGCAGCAGTCAAGTACGTGTGACTGAGCAGCAAATCAAACAAGTGTGTTTAGAATTAAAGTATTAAATACAGAACACATTCTGAGCTTTATTCCATTGCCTTGTTTTTGGTACCAAGCTAAACTATCTTGGAATTTATGAGACTAGATATTGTTTTGATAATAAGTAGCCAGACTGCATTAAACCCTGGCCACATTTGGAACACCTGGGTCAACAGCAACATTTTATTATTATCAACAAGATTTCAAATAAATTGTTATGCACAACTAAACTGAAAGTTTACTGCACAGTACAGGGAAAGAGCAGTGCCTCACAGCTTTGTATGTGGACCTGAGGAAAAAAAAAAGAGATCTCTCACCAATATGTGTATACCGCTTCAATACTAAAACATTTGATTCTCGAGTGTCATTTGGCAGCCTTTAGGGAGTCAGCCTTCCTAGATGTATTTAAGCCTATGCTTTACCCCCAGGCACCCCACAGCTGGGACAGCACATGCCATGGACACCAGGGCCTGGCCCCAAGTCATCCCTGCTCTGAGGAAAGGACATCCCAGGGTCAAGGCCACAGATGCAGAGTAATGAAACCAAACAGCCTCAGAACATCCTGGAAGGAAGCAGGCTGGGCATCCTACAGAGCTGTTCTCTGTGTCTGCCATTCCCTGCAGTTAAAACCTGAGCACTAGGGGGATGTACCACACACTAGTGGGATACGCAGCTCAAGCATCAGCAATAAGACTAATTATCCTTTTTAACAAACAAGGCACAGTGAAGAAGGAAGAAAAACCCAGAAGAGCAGAAAAGAACTGGGGAGTAACAAGGACTCTGGTAGTTCTAGTATGGGATTATGCAGTAGAGGACAGAGAACATGATGTGGCGGTGTAACATTTTTCAGCATCCATACCAGTATTGCAAAATTTAATACGACCATGTCTCCTATTGACAGAAGAAGAAAGGGAAAAAAAAAATAAAGAGAGAGAGAGACTGAAGAAAGTGATGGAAATGGTTTGAGCTAACAGGACAGAAAAGGAAATTTTATGTACCCAAAGAGATCAGTGTAGTTTGAAAAGATGGAAGAGGGCAGGACGTCAGAAGTAACTTGAAGGAGTTGGCAGAGTCCCTTTAAACAACTCCTTCAATCTCCTATTTAAAAATAAAATCTCATGTGAGTGTTACCACAGCTCACGTCTTAAACTGCTGTTTCCAATAACAAGATGTTACAATCTCTGTAGAAAGCTATTTGCCACAGCACTGTTACTGCAAACAGAATATAAATACACCTAATAAGGTTTAATCTGTGTTCCTGCTCATAACTATTCATCTGAGTTCCGACAGGAAAAAAAAATATATATATATATTCAAGTTCCTGGTTTCAAGCACTAAATTGAATCAGGTGTCCTCTTCTCTTAAGAAAATTAAGTTGCTTTTGTGCAAGAGTGTTTTAATGAGAACAGAGCCTGCCGACATTGATAAATGGGAATGACACCAGAGAGAGCATGTAAGCAGGACAATATGTGCATGTTACAGTCTTACAGGCTATTTTTCACTGACTATCCTGAATGACTTCGCTGTTTCTTAAGGGGCCTATTAATCTCAAATTTAGTTATTACACAACGTTTATTTGAACATATATTCTGTGGATGATGACAGTTAATAAAGGAAATCTTTTACAAGCTGTATTTTTACATATTGTTCCAACTGCAGCTCCCAGTCATTCTACTGTATTGATGGAATAACCTAGTTATGATGCAGCTTTAAAAAAGGCACATATATTCAGATTCCTTTCTAAGCATGTGGGGACTCTTAAATAACTGTTAAAATGCATATAAAAACCCTGCTCCAGCATGGCAAAAATGAAAGAGGCAGTGTTAACTGCTCAACCAAATCTCCAGAAGCCCAGTTGGCCCCTCCAAGGCAAAGCACGTGCCTTTTTAACACTCCAGCATCCTCTCTGGGAAACAAATAGGGTCTAGATTTGACTCTGATGTATGTACACTCCATCCTGAATTCAACAGAAGCTGGAGAATACATCTTACACATGACTCCAGCCCATGTGCTGTTTTTGTGATAGGGCACCACAACAGCTGTATTACAACAAAACAAAAAACACACAAAATGCCCAAACCAACAACCATCCAAACACTCAAAATACGAAAAATACAAAGCCCTCACAAAACAAAGCAAACTAAACCCCACAAAACTTTGATACCAACTAAATTTTGAGTCCAAAGAAATCTTCCAAAAAAAGCATGCTGATGTTCAAAAAGTCTCATTAAAAATGCCAAATTACTCTAATTATTTTAGTAGAGTAGAAATGTACATAATCTTGTGCTCTTATTAAAAAAAATAAAAAATTAAAACTTCAGAGAATCGCAAATAAACACACACACACAAAAACTACAGCCACCAACCAAGAAGCCTCCAGTACACCAAGAAAAAAAGCCCAAAATATGGAAGGGATCCACTGCCATGTCCCCTGTGCTCCAACACAATTTGCTGACTGGGAAAAAGATAGCAAAGCTGTCACCTAATCCCCAACCTGCCCCTAGAGCTGTGCTGATAACATGAAAACATTGCTTTATTCCAACCATATTCAATAACCATCAATTCCATGGAAACAACACAGAAAAGGCACCAAAAAATGAAAACAGAATAACTAATCTATTGTTTGTTTGCATTCATCATCCAGAGAATGATGCTCTCTAAAACCCTGTGCTGAGCCCTCTGCTCCAGGCTGCCAGGGGTTGCCATCACTTGAGCAGAAGCTGGTGCTGCTGCAGGCAGGCACAGCATTCTGCCACAAGCAGGGCACAGAAACAAGCTGGGGCCTCTGCTGGCAGAGAGTTATTGCCTCTTAGCAGCAAAGTTGCTTCTGTTGAAAATCAGTCTTTCATTCCCCAATTTTTGTCATTGCTCATATCCATCACCATTTTTTGGTAAATAATACTTACAAAATACAAACAACATCTGTTAAAAGGAAAGTTTTTTGGACACACTTATTATGTGGTTCTTCCCACTGAAGGATTTCTCTGTCTCACCAATAATTTCAGCAATACTGAGGCAGATAAAAAAAATTATCCTGCTCACTTTCTTTTTGTTAGAAATGCTAACTTGTCTCTACTGACAGCAACTGGGATGACTCAAGGGAGTTCTGGAGTGTCAGCAAGGTCTTTCTCACTCAGAGGCAGAAGGAGGTGAAGAAAGACTAAAAACCAGGAGAGTATATGCATTAAAGTAGTTTTTTTTCCCAGAGAGTAAAACCAGAATGTAAACATTTGCTAACAATTCAAATGGCAAACGTGAATCATTCAGGTCTCAGGAACGTTTATCTATCACTTTGCAAATTTCCACCAATAGGTGAGTAACAGGAAATCCATGTTTAGCAAAGGTTGAAAAGCAACACTACTATATCTCATTTTATTTGAGATTACTTGTATAACAGAGCTGAATGAAAATCACAGCTTTTGTCATCAGAAAGATCACATGAATGGAGCCAGAAGGAAAGAACCTCTGTCAGGAGCTGGAATGTCCATTTTCACACTGAAAGAACCAAGATTTGGTCTCCTCAGGTACAGGAGAGATGGGAGGCTTCATGAACAGTGCACAGTGCCTGACTAGCCCACACCATCAGCTGTACAATGTTGTCGCTTTGCCATTTAGGATAAAGCAAAGAAACGGTGAAGAAAGATTTACCCACACCAGATGCTCCTGTGGCTTTGTAGCAAACAAAACTTGTGTGATGTTCACAAGAAAAGCAGAAAAAACCCCATCTAGGCCATATTCAGAAACACAAAGGTAGGCAACACACACAACTTTTTCAAAGCTTTGTCTATTCCTTCAGGTTGCCAAGGTTAAGGGAGTGTTCCTCTTTGTAGCAACCGTGATCCTCTTCCTTTTGACAATGAGAAGGGCTGTAAGAGAGACAGCCACCAACACTCTCACCTCACCCTTGTGCCATAGTCATACCCCAAGCCCAGGAATACCCTGAAGATCTAATTTAATTTTCCCATCCTCCTGTCAGCTGCAACTCAGAACACAAAATCACTCTCATAAGACACAGAGCCTTCCACTGTTGGCTCCTCCGTCACACACCCCAATGGGGGAGTGACCTGAGCACCCACAGTGGACTTTTGAATACTCACATGAATAAACAGAGGCAGTTTCTCTTTTTTTCCTCCTCTACTTACAAATTGCAAATGCAAACATTAAGATGACTGCCCAGTGCCAGTGTAAACATTGGCACAAGCAGTGATTTAAAGCTGACAGGCTCGTTACAACACAGGCTTTCTCATACCAAATACACACGTGCATAAACACCACGCTCCAGCATCTCACTTAGTCCTCCAGATACCTCACGTGGCTCTGACACACTAGAAGGCTCTGAGCTCCTGGAAGGGCATCTAGCCAAACCTTTTGTATGTATTTTTCCTCAGATGGAATGGAAAGCCCATTTCCATCATTTCCCTAATCAGGGGAAAACAAGGTAACTTCTCCCTTATACTCACATATTGTGAGGTGTAAGCCTTTGCTACCACACATTTGGCCTGTGAAACGTGGTTAGAGGGCAAAAAGTTAAGAATTTAACCAGTCACTGGCACTTTGGTGTCAAAACTACCCACAAGCCTTATGCATATCATGCACTTCTTAGAGACTCCAGGTTTATTACCTTAGCAGTGAAGACACTGGGTCTCACACCAGAACAAACAGATTGCTGAACAATGATTTAATAAAGGAGGCTCAGCTGAACAGTAGTAAACAGCCTACTTGTTCCTCTCTTATGGTCAAACACTTCATAACTGTAAGAGACTTTCCCTCTAAAAAACAAAACAAAACAAAAAGACAGTGGAAGGTATCCTCAAAAGGATACAGAGCAATAACAACCTCCCGAACATACTTTTATTTAAGTTCACATTTTCTGAGATCTTAAGCTGTGATAAAAACACTTAAAGGTCTTGTCCCCTGATTCTCCTGGAGACACATCATCCATAACATGATTAGAGGTCTAGTTAAACAATGCATCCCCCAACTCCAAAGAGTATTACTTCCCTGTTGAAGTGAAATGAAAGCACAAGGCCACTTTTTAAAAGGTGCCCTTTGCATCAACTGTGAGGCTGTGCCGGCACCAGTATTTTTCTATAAATATCCCACTGTCATATTGCTTCCTGGGCAGTTAGAAGCAGAACCAGACATTTTAACTGCACTGCCTTCAAAACCTGCTCAGAATAGCATTGTTATGAAAGTCCCTGTCACTACTACCACTGGCAACAGCTTCACTATCAAGAATAATGCCAGGAGATGGGAAACATAACACTAGTGCAAGGAAGGCCACAGCATGGGGAGGCTGGCAGAAACAGCAGCTTTGTAAAACATAAATTAAGTGTGGCCCTTTGCACAGATCCATGAATCCTGAGATCTGGAGCTCGTGTCAGAATTTGTCATCTCATCAACAAATGTCCATATTTCAAAGAAGGACAATTTATTTTTTCTTAACCTAGCCCAAAGGTTAGGCTTTACTATAAGCCAGTATTATATGGTACTGGAAATTCCCTTTTTATGAGCCCAGGCAAAGCTCTGCACACTGAAATACTGAGGTAGAAGAGAGAGAAGAGGAAAAGAAAAGTTGCATACAATAAGCAAGAGATCAACATAAGACCCACTGCATGAAAGATAAAAAGAAACAATCTTGATGCAGGCAACTGCATTCTTTGAAATGCTGCTCAGCTACTTTCCCCTTGATATTAGCAATTCATATAACTACAACTTACACATGCACAGAGTGAGAAAGTGCCTAAATGTGCATCTTTATATATTACATATCCCCAGAACATCCCCAAGGAATTCAGCAGTGGGTGAGTAACAACTGAAGGTCCAAGCTACTTTTCTCTGACAACAAATTAACTGCAGCATTAGTTAATTACCACCATCCTTCTTCTGAATCATGGCCAAAACATCTTTAAATTCTACTCAAATGGTTGCCCCCATTTTTCAAGTGGACTGCTATATCCCCTAATTCAAAGATGGCAGAAGGGGCTTGTCTTCCATGCAGTGCAAGGATTACTACTCAACTGCCAATCAAGTAGGGGTCAGGAACTTGACCACTACTTGACAAGCAGCACAAGTACAGAATGAACTACAAAGTTGCTGAAATTATTCTTTAGAATTTTCCTTCATATATGTATATATTTATTATGTAAACATATATATAAAATACTTAGAAACTCATTAGCAACTAAATTAAAGGTATTTTTATTGCTTCTTTAAATTTACCCAACTCTCTAATGGGTCATATAGACTACTATAACCACTAGTTCTCTAAAGAAAAGGTGGAGAGAAAACACGGAAACCTATGGGTTTCATGTACAGGATTCTACTCTTGCTATGTGGAGAACAGAGGATCACTGAAAGCTGTGATGGCTGTGACTTTGTTTTACTGCAAAAACTTGCCATTCACATTGAACATGCACTTTGTGGCAGAGTTCACTGAATTTTCCATTGACATCCAGAGCTGGCTGAAAACTGGAATATGCAGCATAAGGGATATTGCAGTATTTAAATGCGTGCTTTAACCCTAAATTCTCCCTGTCTTTAGAATCACTGCTTTTGGTCCCATGTTTGATATTTCCTTTTTTAATAATGTTATGTTGTTATTTTGCTGCTTTCAGCTGAATTTCTCCCATGCACAGGAGGATGGCCTCTGACTGTTGCCACACAAAGCCTTCCAGCTGATCCACAATGCAGCACTGTTATCAAATTCTTTAGGTGCACTGTGATGACATAGCCAGGGAGATCGGTTTAGCAAGAAAAACAGAAACATGGAACACCTAAGTTATACTGAAAAATGTGGACCACATGAAAAAGATTTGCTTGCAAAACTGACTAAAGTTAACCTGACCTGGGACAATATTTACAAACAGATCTTCCTGACAGAAACAGGAAGCATTTCTCCAAAGTCTAAATTGCATAAACAGGGGGAAGAAGAGATAAAAAAACCAACCAAAAATGGAAACATTCCAAATTTGAGACAGTATGTAGCTCAAGTTCTGTATTCCCAAAGCTGTTACTTAAGAACTATGTGCACATACAATGTGAAAGAAAAAGAAAAATGCAATATTTGAAAAACACACTTCTTCAAGAAGAAAGTAATTCTTTCATATCAATGCCCCTATTTTTCAGCATTCTGTGGTGAAAACTATTTTCTCACCCTAACTCATAAGCTGTAGAGACAGGTACAACACATTCAGATTTGCCTACAAAGAACTCCAAGGACACCTAGATAAAGAAATCAATAGTTTTGTGTTAAGTGCAAAGGCACCAGCAGGACGTAGATAATGTTACTACCTGTTCTGTGATGGTTATTCATGGGCACCCAGTGAGGCAAGGGATACAGAAATTCTCTGTGATGCCCAGAACATCCTGTATCTGCGCTAAGTCTGCAGAGGCAATTTGGATCCAGAGCTCTTTTTCACCACACAGTACTTCAGTAAGAGAAGATGCATAAGTGGACAACACTGTGCAAGAAGACCATTCACAACTGCCAGGTCAGAAGTGTGAGAGCTGCCAATTTTGCTGCACAGCAGGAGGTACCCATGCCAAGGCAAACGCCTTCTTGAGAGCAAGGCAGAGCAGCAATACATGTGAGCACAAAGGTAAGGAGCAGAGCTGAGATACCCAGATGTCAAAGATCACATCTTTGACAAACACCAAGCACCAGCTCCATGAGCAGCACCTCATCTATCAAAAAAACTTTATATCTGACAAATTAGCTGCATTTTGTAAAAATAGCTTTCAATTTTAAAAGTTCAATTTATAGAACAGCAATTTCTTTGACTAGTCAGTGATCAGCACTTTGGGATGTAAAACAGACAAATAAGGATGTCAGAAATCCCATCTGACTGGTATTTTGAATCACGTTTTGCCACTGATAGAAGCTTGATAAAAGGGAGAGAAAGACTCAGTATATCAGGTAATATCATCATAAGGAAAAAAAAACCCAACCAAACACACACACCAAGCCCCCCCACATCTGTATATGAACACATTTTCACCTCTCACATACATTCATCCTAAAACCCAGTCACTGTTTAGTCAATTGTACTGCAGGAAAGACCTCAGAAAAATATCACAACATCGTCACCATCTTGTTGAATCAAAGTTCAATTTGCTTTAACACCATAACAAATGTATTCCTGTAATCTGTATCTATATCCTACTCTCCAAGTATCAACAAAATTCAGAGTGATATACTTATCTACAATACATAAAAGAATCATATCACCACTATAAGCTGCAGTGTAGCAATATAGTGGCAAAGCATGAAACAGTAATCAAAGTCCTGAAAAATACACCATTGTCAGCACTGTAGACTGGTACCAGTGTATTATAGCACGTCGGTTTCAAATAAATCAACCTAAGTGCCTGCTTTGGTAAGCACTTCAAATTCACTGTACATCAGCATTAGGGGGGGTAATGCACAAAGAAACAAATCAGGGAATGGGACTTGTAAATAACAACTCAATTAGCAGATTTATATTACTCATTTCCTAATAAACTTTCTATCCACACCTACATGCAAACCCTCCTACAGCCTTCCCCCCCTCATTTACATGTCTGTGCAGGCCTGCTCTTTTTTCCTGCGAGCCCCTTTGCCCTTTCAATCATGAAGTATATTACTCCACTGTCAGAGCAAAGCAGTTCCTAACAACAGGGAGCCCAGCTGGGATAGGAAGAGGGCAGCAGGCTCAGGCATTAACATAATAATCCAACTGTGTTCCCCCAGGCCCTCAGGGCACACAGCATATTAGGCAGCCCTCCTGCGCCGCCCGGGCCAGGCTGCCGGATCACCTGCCCATCAACCTGTGGCAGCCGCCCCCACCTCGGCCGATCCAGCTCCTGCCGAGCCCCCACCCCAATTACCTTCCCACAAAAGACACATCCATTTTCCACCGTGCCTGCTGCACATCCTTATCTACTCCATTCCAATGCGCCTTGCCGTGCCACTTCCAGCAGACTTTCTCCCCTGCCTTTTAACTTCTGGAAACTCTAGGGATTGGAACAGGACCTATTGCTGCTGCCAAGAGGATCCAGACCTTGGATTTTTCAAATACAAAGCACTGCTCTCCAGATGCAACTTTCAGCCCTACCTATCTCCTCTGGATTCTTCGCTGAAAGAAAGAGAAGGAAAAACCAAAGAGGCAGACACATGGCTTTGTTATTTCTGTGCTGTGCCATCCAAGGAAACCAGCTTAGGGTGGGCTCGCTTGTTCTTGCTGGGGTTTGGAATGCTGGAGGATTTTCAGCAGTAAAGTTATTTCACAGTCTTTGGTACAAGGCCTGCCACCCCACAGGACACAGCTACTGATTAAGGAACAGAGCCCATAACAAGACTTCAGTGTACAAACACATATAGTAGATATTTCCAAGAATCACTATAATGCTGATTTCAAGCATGAGACCTATGAAACTGTCCAATTTAAAGCAGGCTTAGAATTGTACTACTCTCCCCAACTAACATTTCTTAACACCTAAAAAATATTCCCACATTTCAAATGCTTTCGGTAGAAAACTTCAACTCAGATTGTTAATTTGCACGTACCTATATTAAGCCCTTAAAAAAATATATAAACTTATTATGCAGTTTCAGTGCAATTGTACAAAATCCCTTTATTTACAGTATATATCCTGCTTGTACAAAGTACTTAAAGAAAAATAAACACACTTGCCAGTAAAAACCAGTATTTTCCTCACATTATACAAGACAACCTCAGAGACTACTAGGAGAAAAGCTTTTGGTTCTACTATAACTTTTA
This sequence comes from Zosterops lateralis, assembly GCF_965231275.1. Lineage (NCBI taxonomy): Eukaryota > Metazoa > Chordata > Aves > Passeriformes > Zosteropidae > Zosterops > Zosterops lateralis. The sequence continues at coordinate 60,787,548 of NC_139766.1, read as the reverse complement.
TTTTCATTAAAACATACATATTCTCTAATTACTCTTAACAATGGAAAGCACAACAGAAATGTAATAGTCTAGTTAAAATAACATTTTGCAGACTGTGCAAAGCCCAATTTACTTGATCACTTGTAAAGCAAAATTTCCCTAACCTCATTAATTTTCATTAATCTAGCCCTCTCAAAGAAGGAAATACTCAGCAGCAAATGTGCATTTTATTTTAAATGCTCAGTAGTTATATTATCAGTACAAAGAAGTGTTAAGCATAGTAATCCATGTCACAATAGCCTGTCAGAGAAAGACCACGGAAAACAACATTAGCCATGTAATTTAAATATTTTAGAAAGCAATCCTTAGGCAAGCTCTGCCTATTACTATTCCTCGAATACATAACACTAACAAAAAGTATACATTATGAAAACCATGTCACATCTTAAAAACATTTGCTTACAAGCAATTAATTTTCCCAGCACAGACGTTCTTTTCTGCCATCACAGCCATAACTTGTTAGCAGCACGCCCCTCTGAGCTGGGAAGGGGGCACAGTTAAAGCAGCCCTTTGCCTTGAATTTATGCTGGGTCACAGGGTCACCAATAAAACACCAGGATAACCCAGGGGTTTGCTAAGTACTTTATATAGTCAGGAGACTTCTTATACAGCCACAAGCCCATATATTACTATGACTTGATTTAGATTTTTAGGATCTGCAATCTCGAGAGAAAGGGTTTTGTCAACCAGCTTCTGACCCTTCCATCATCTCTTCTGCCACACAAGCCAGTTCCCATCATTGCTGGCATAGAACTGAATAGCACTTGGAAAATTCACTACAGCTTTTCTCCTTCAACACCTCTAAACATTGACTTTGCTCATCCAAAAACCAGGAAAAGGAGCTGACATTTTTAATTACAAGAAATCATAAGAACACTCATAGCTTTCTGGAGTTTGTTCTAATTAATTTCCTTTCTTCCTCACATTAGAAACCAAAAGCTCCACAAACTAAAGTAACAGCAAGTTGGTTTTGACATGCTGGAAAACCAGATATTCTACAGAAAGATTTCTCTGCCAAGAATTTGAGTATAATCAAGTCACCAAGCAGCTTTTGCTGTGATCACTCACATGCTGCCATGTGCAGACACCTTTCAAAAAGTTGCCGTGTTAGTTGCATTCCTCATTTTTCCTACGAATTCCAGTGTTGTGAATGAAACATGAGACCGGAAATAAACTTGTGAATGGAAACAAAGATCTTCCTATTTATCTCATTACATCATCTTCAGCTTGTGTCCCTGCCTCAATTACATCAATATGAGATTTTTTATTTGATTTTACACAGCCCAAGGTCATAATGGCTCAGGAAAGTAAAAAGGGAAGCCATGGCTTAAGTTTCTCATACAGCTTGGGTTGTCATGGGCTATTTAAAACAATACACACCTCCCAAACCACTAAATGTAACAATTGCAGTATGGAGCAAAATATATACAGATACATTTCATTTGACGACATAATTATAAAACACCTACATATTCCCTTGAAGTAACAAACTACTAGGTCCATGCAGATGTTGCATTTTAATTTTCTGCATAATTTGCCCTTCAATTCAACCCTAGTTTTCTTTTCTTTTACAACACTCACTCTTGCTGACTGCTTCTGAAGCCCTTCCCCTTCCACAGTTCTTATAGCTTTATTCTTAAATAGCAGACAGGAGCATATTAGTGCCACAACTGTTTTCATCCCTGTCATCTCTAGATACCCAACAGCCCTAACCAGAGAACACTTCCCACAGATTTCTATGGGAATTACTGTGCCTTACTTCCTATGTTTTTTCCTTCACAAAAGTTATTTCAAATTCATAGACTCTCTGGCAATAGAAGCACCCAGAATGAAGCAGTAGTCATTAATATGCAATGTAACACCTTAATGTACTTAAATTTATTCAGCTTGTTGTGGTGGGTTGACCTTGGCTGGATGCCAGGGTTCTACCAAAGCCACTTTATCACTCCCCTCTTCAGCAGGACAGGGGAGAGAAAAATATAACACAACACTGGTGAATTGATATCAGGACAGAGGGAGCTCACTCACCCATTTACTGTCATGGGCAAAACAGACCTGACTTTGATAAGAATGTTTTTTTCCCCTATCAAATAGAGCAGGATAACAAGAAATAAAATCAAATCTTAAAACCACCTTCCCCTCATTCCTCCTTTTTTTCCAGGCTTAACTTTATTCCACAATTCTCTACCTCCTCCCCACCAGAGGTGCAGAGTGATGAGAAACAGGGCTTATAGTCAGTTCATCACATACTGCCTCTGCCTCCTCACACTCTTTCCCTGCTCTGGAAGGGGACTGCACAGGCTGCAGTTCTTCAGAAACTGCTACAGTGTGGGTCCTTTTCCATGTCCAAGTTGTTCAGGAACAGGCTGCTCCAGGATGGGTCCCTCACAGGGTCACAAGTGCTGCCAGCATGAGCTCCTCTCTCTCCATGGATCGGAAAGTCTTGCCAGGAGCCTGCTCCAGTGCAGGCTTGCCCCAGAGTCACATCCTCCTTCAGGCATCCATCTGCTCTAGTGTGGATCCCTCCATGGCCATGGACCCCCATGGGCTGCAAGGGCACAGCTGCCTCACCATGGTCCACACCATGGGCTGCAGGAGAACCTCAGCTCTGGCACCTGGAGCACCTCCTGCCCCTCCTTCTTCACTGGCCTGGATATCTGCAGGGCTGCTCCTCTCATGTATTCTCATTCCTCTCTCCTCACTGCTGTTGTGCAGAGACTTCTGCCCCTTCTTAACTACGTTATCCCAGTCACAACCAGCATCTGCTGATGGACTTTGGCCAGTGGTTGGTCCATCTTGGAGCCAGGTGGCATTGGCTCCATCACATGTAGGAGATGCTTTCAGCAGCTTCTCACAGAGCTGCCCTGTAGCACCCTGGCTTTGTCACACAAATCCAATACACTTGTATAAGGTATTTACACCTGTTTCTGAGTCCACTCTAGGACCTGCATTGCTCTAAAGCCAGTCTTCTGTAAATCCAAATCAAGAACTGCTTTACAGGTCCTTATGGTATTTCATGGTACAGAAATGTGCCACAGGAACAAGAAAGCAGGGGACAATCTACTTGCAGAAGATACCAGTAATTTCACCTGTTCCAAACACCAAGTACTTGTTTAATAACAACTAGCATCTCATAACTTCATCTCTCAACATAAAAAGTTGCTAGCATGTCAGGAAGTAGTTCTGCAGTGCTTTTCTCTGCTCCTGCACTGCATTGGAATCTCCCACATCACCTCAGATCCAGTCACCTTTTTACTTAAACTAGTGAGGTGGCACTAGTGATCAAAATGTATGAATTTTACCAGCCTGAAAACACAGGGAGATGGTTGTGCCTCTACTTCTACAAACTCATCTAGTATTTACTGACTGTGTCACATTCTTGCTTGTCAGCAGTAGTGGAATGGCTTCCAAGAGCTCTAGGCAGATAACAAAAGAGAATAAAATGAAAGGAACTCTGTTTCAGATACACTGTGAATCCATCCAGTATGGCTCTCCCAAAACCTCAGCTAGGGATTCCACACCTTCCTGGAAAGCATCCTACTGCCTTTGTGAGGTAACTCAAAGGGAGGCACTTTCATACTGACCGGCCTTTGCAGACAACTTCATGGACACTTGGATTTTACCTATTCCAGTTCTGACTGTAACCTTCCACAGAGCAGTGCAGACAAACAAAACTGCTGCAACACCTCCCAAAGGAAGGATGGAGAAGGAAAAGTAAGATAAAGGCAACCCACAAGGGTTGTGCAAAATAGAATTGAAATGTTATGAAGAACTCATTTCCTTATGTTAGGATAGCCAGGCAGTATCTTTTGAGAGCAGGCAGCTGCCAAGCATAGTGCCTGTGCCTGGATTGTTGCACATGAATGGCAACAAATGATCCAAAATCCAGGATGCCACCATCCTTATGAGAACAGCTATTGCCTGCAAACTGCTCCTGTGCAGCTGCCCCTTCCCATGCACCTCTGAGAAGCACAGTACCTGCCTCCATCCTATTCATATTATCAATCTCATTGAAATTTTCAGATAATAATTGGCTGTACCTGCTGGTAGCTGTAGGTTAAATAACCCTAGTTCACCAGAAAGCTTTTCTCTCACATTTCTTTAGATGGTGATTTGTTTTAAACAAAGCTTTGGGTGTGAGCTGAACAGGAATGGGGACAATGGAGCAGCAGCCATGGCTGTGTTGGAAGATGCAGACAGCATTTTGCCACACCACCTGTGACTGAAGTGAAAGTATTAAAAAAAACCAAAACAAAACAGACTTTCAGGCAGGTCAGCTTATGGGGTTTCTTGCTCAAATAAAATGGTTTGAAGTAAGACTGTCAAGACTGAAACAGACAAATCAATTCAACCCTTTAAAGCACTCCAGGGATCTTTTCTTCACTTACTGCTCACTCCAAAATGCCTGTTAGAATTGTTAAACATCTGCAATATAGACATTAAACCACACACAAACTTAGTGTGACCAGAAACTAAACATGCACATACAGTATTTGCCACACATAATATTGTATAATGTTAAAGATAGTGAAATAAAGATAGTGATCAGAACAACAGATATCTCTGACAACTATACATTATCATTCAAAAGTCAGGGAAAATTCTTCAGTCTTCAATTCTACAGCAACAGACAACGTTATTACTTAGTAAAATAGATATTCAACTCACAACCCTCCTATTTTCACCTGAGGAGAAAAAAAAGAGAAGCGCAGAAGGCCACAATCAGGTTTTCCTCTATCTCTTCAGGAGTCACTCATTCCTATGGCACTACAAGAATTCACAGTCAGCACTTACAGTCTCAGTTTGTTATTTCAGAAGGTATAATAGAAACAAGTGATCACTAAAAGTATTAATTACCATTTAATTAGAAATACCAATAAGGGGGAAAGGAATGATATGCAGACACCCCATCCCTAGAATTAGATACTAATTAATTTTAGATTATTAGGAAACAATAAACAAAAATCACCACCCTGACAAGTGAACTATCATTATTGACACAGTTCTGGATAAGAATGACACCAGTCCAAAGGATGGCACAGTAAACAAAGAGAAACCATGCTCACTTCTGACATTCACAAACAACCATGATAAAATCTGAATGAGTTACGTAAATTTGCTGTTAGGAGAGTATTTAATTTTATTTTTTTATTTTTTATTTTTTATTTTTTTAACTAACATGTAATAGTATCAAAAAGAACAAATAGTTCTTACAGACAGGACTGTACTGGCAAGAAAATTTAACCAACAAAAGGGTTAATTAGGGATACAAATTTTCTCAGACTGTTAATAATGGGAATGACACATAGTATGTGCCCATAAGTAATTCTCAGGTATCTTTGATCTTCAGCCCCCAGCGATTACTGTTGCCTACCATACCCTGGCCTCTGGGACTCTCTCAGAACCAGACATCTGGCTACTTTGTTGTTTTAGACTAATCTCATCCCAGGAGAGCTCAAGAAATGACACCAGGCAAGGAGGGTCCTGGCAAGGGAAAAAACATTATGGTATCAGCAGATTTTTTGAGTGGACTAGAGTATCAAAATTGTCTGCAAATTTCTATAGGGATCCCAGGGCTTCTCAGCTCTCCAGCGCTGCTTTCACACAGAACACCAGAACACACATGATCCTGTTTTAAGGAACTGTTAATCTCTTTGGTGAAGCTAATGAATGATAATCCAAGCAAGAACATGTGACAAAGGCAAACAGAAGTTTTTAAAAAAAAAAAAAAGCCTTTAAGGAATGGGTGGATTTAATGAAGATTTTATTGAAAGACCAAGACATGCTGCATGATCAAGCAATGTTTTCCAAAGCCTATTAAAAAATACTCCAACACCTCAAACACTATTTTTTAGTCATTCATAGGTTTTAGCTGCCAGCATTGTTATCCCTGAAGAATGACCCTCTGACAACTGCAACAGATCCAGCTGAGTGCCCGCCTGCCTGCTCTGGGCTGAGACACTGAGCAGTTCACGATGCACAGGGGTCAAATGGGCAGGAAACATGGACAAAGGAAGGTTTAAGTCCAAGGCCAAAGGAAGGTTTAAGGCCAAGGCCAGGCTCTCTCACCAGAGGCTACCTGGGTTTTCCCATAACCTCTAGTCCAGACTTCCACCCTGCCCAAATTACTGTAGGTCTTGGATGTGCCACTGGCAGCTGGACAAGAGCTGTTGCAGGGATCCCTGCAGAGGGCTCCTTCCTATTCCTACAGCAGAGCTCCTACATCCCAGGTGTTCCCAGTGCTCACTTACTGCCTGCACTCAGCAACACAAGGAACTAGAGCACTTAGACCTGGAATGAACAGAAATCTCACATGTGTTTTTCTGAGAGCAATTAAAAATGCCCATAACAGCAAACATTATCTGAGCCATGTAATTCCAATAAGCAACGCTTTTAAAATCCAGGGGTGGCACATAACAGCAAGAACTCACTTCTGTGTGGGTGTCCTCCTGTTCCAAATCAGCCACCACACCTTTCTTTCCCCTTCTATTGGAAAGAGCAAGCTAAACAGAATGGACATGAAGTAAAGTCAGATTCTAATGCTTTTTTGCAGGCCCAGATGACTTAACTTTGCCTCCTTTCAGGATATTTTCAAAGTGCTCAGAACAAAGCTATGAAAAAACCTTGGAATAATCTGTCATATCACACCAGCTTCCAAAGAAAACCTTTAGCAAGTGCTACACACAGAAGCAGTTAGAAAATCATGTGCTTTACTGGTGATGCTGCTGTTACAGAACATCCTACTCTCTTTATTTCCTCATTTCTCACACCACAGCTATCCTGCTTCCTTCCAGCCACAACATTCCATTCCCAGTGGGACAAACAACACTAAAGTTACCCCAAAGTATTTAAGCAGTTTCCTAGTGCACTGTAACATTTGGAGCAATAAGAAAAGAACCTGTGCACCACTGTCTTTAGCTGCATCGTATTAACAGCAAATTAACTCCTGAAAAATTCAGCATACTTGTGAGATATTCAGAAAGATGCTAATACATTTCTTTCTGAATATGAACTAAGCAAATTCTCCTCTGCTTGTATAGTATGTTGTTAGAGTAAACATGGATAAGTCCACATAATTACATTTTAAAATACTGGCAGCACGAGGATGACATAAACTGGTTTTTATGCTCTCTCTATGTAACACGTGCTGAACAAATGTTTGTCTTAAAAGCTTTGCTATGGTATCAGCCTGTTAGAGTTTAATTGATGACTTCTGTGACTGCTGTATCTTGCAAGTAGCTATGATCCACACAACAGAAACAAGAAAAAGTCATAAAATATTCTATATCAGCACAATAAAAACTTGCATTGTACTCATCAACACATTGTCTACTGCAGAACAATCCAGACTGCAGTGTAACAAGAAAAGTGCTGTAAGGCAGAACAGGTCAAACTAAAGTGTTTTTGAAAAGCATGGGACTTTATTGGTGAGTTGGCATCAATACAAGTAACAAAAAAATGAACCACAAACTAGGCAGAATTTTAATTTTGGTATTTTATGCACTGTAAATACCTAATACCTTCTGTCTTCACCAGCCTTAGAATTCAAATGGGGTGCATCCCACACAGTTGCCCTTCCCTGTATTCCTTTTAAATCAATGATAAACAAAACTCCACAAAACCCCACATTATCTACTTCACAAAAACACACAGAAAGACAGTCAAAAAGCAAAGAAATCTCACACTAATTCTACATATCAGATAGAGTAAAATCCAAACTATATACACATTCTAATGAACATTCCTCACAGTGCCTAAAGGTACATTTTTGTAAGACTGTGTTAAATACTGCAGTTACAGCCTAGACATAGGAGCTACAGCCTCATTTGCAAGGCCATATGCCATCACCGGGACCCCAAGAGCAAATGAGCACATGCTCCAGAACATAGATACTCCTCTGTTTACTCTAAGTATTGATTTATGTTCTGTGGGTATCCAAACATCAGTAGCTAATGCTGCCTGGCACTATCCATTATGAAATTACAGCTCTTCAGTGAGGTTTTCTAATAGTGAATAAAGCTCCCCACAGCCCTTCTCCAAAAGCTCCACAGCTGCAAGCAAAAAGCACTGCAGCAGGACAGGAATGCCAAGATGTCTATAAAAAAACCCAAATTAAATATGAAAACAAACTCCAGAGAAAAAAGGTCTTCAAACAGAATCCATGTTAACACTTCTCCTAATTTGGAAATGGAATGGAATAGTTCCCATTTTTCTCTCATTACAGTGGAACAGAATGAGGAAAAGCCATTCTGGACATTAGTAACCACCACGATGAATAAGAACTCCTCCAAGAACCTAGTTAGTCTACACCAAAAAAGGTTTAATGACTAATATTTTAAATGGCATATCATTCAAGCACTGATCTCACTGCAGAACCATTAATCCCCCCCAAGTACTAAATCCTATCTAGGATTCAACCTACATATTTGAAAGGCTGTCTATACAGCTGGTACATGTTCTTTCCACTTTCCCAACCCAGAGCATTTAACAACATAGCTCTATAGTTCACTGCTGACAACATGTATACTGTGCACTTTTTCATGGTTTAGGTATTTCATTTCTGTGTTTCATTTCTGTCTGTATGAACAAACCCAGGAGAAAACATCCATAAACCACTTTGATTAAATTCTCCTGGGTTTTGGAGGCTGCCTTTGCCTCCAATGAAAGCTAGAGGAAATAGGCTTCTGAATGTAGATGGAAGAACTACATATTTCCTCCACTGGGCAAAGCTCTGCTTCTTATCTTGTAATTACACAGTTTGTCAGCTAATAAAATGACTTTACAGTCCTCTAATACCTGCATAAGGAGATAGTAGAGGGAAAGCTTAGTGATGTTTCCTGAGGAACACACTTCCTAGAGATAAGTACAGTTACTCTAACTTCAAGATAATGACATAAACTTAGCCCATAAATAGAGCTCCATCTTTAGAAGCATTTTCAGCATGAACAATACTGATGCTTGCTTTTACTTCTCTACTTTAAAATTACAGGCAGTTTCACTTATTTGAAATAAAGACCATATTTTCAAAAATACAGCATTTAACATCAGAATGCAGTGGACAAAAATGCAGCGCTCTACTTATTTATGCATTTACTTGGCATTTATGTCACCTGCACACTTTTACATATGGACACCACACCAATTACTGCTTCTGGAATCCACCTACTAGAAATCACATAGATCCAATTTTCCTTTGTGACTCTCACCTGCACTGACCCAGCCCACTGCTTTGATTTCAACAGAAGAATAGTGGATTTACACTAGGATAAAGGAGAAGAATCATGCCCAAGTTTCCAGGTACCTTCACTAGCAGCGTAGGTGTTCTTTTGCTGGCAGCAGCTGGCATGTGCTAATTAGAAAGAAAACTAAAATCAACTATTTCTAGTTTTGTAAAAACATCTAAGAAATGAGATGGCTCAGAATAAAGTCTCAGCATATTACAATATGTTCCACAGGAGGAAATAACCTGACAAAATGAAATTTTCCACTGCCTTGCATCACACAATTTTCTTTAGAAGAAAATTGAAGCCTGAAAGACAGGAAATCTCTTTAAAATCTGCTTGTATGGCAGATCTGCATTAGGCTGCAAAAAAATATTAAGAGTATTAAAAGACACTCTTGCCTCCCACTATTCACAAACCAAACAAAAACACCCACAAGCTGATAAAGAAACCATGAACACAGCCTGCTTGAAGTGTTGCTAAATGAGCCATCCACCTCACAAGATACTGTATGATAAGTTAGCATGACAAGTCATTTGTCTGAGTGTAAAATCCTCCTGCAAGTCAGAAACACTGACTGATATTAAAACCAGACAGTCAGGGAAACAGAAGACTAGTACAGAATTACACTGTGGTTTTATACTAGTAGGGAAGATGACAAACAGCATGCTGCAACTGGCTGATGATTTGGAAGAGGAGAGAAATTAAAATCAGTCTGATCACTTAGAGATATGACAGAATGCTTAGACAATGTGCAGCAGGACTGAGATTATGCAAAAATACCAGAGGGGGGAAGAACTGGGAGGGTGGTAAGAATAACTGTGCTGCTAAGACAATGAGGAGGACTGTACACATTCTAAAGACAAACATGCATATCTGAATCCTGATCACAGAGAGAGAGCACAGCCGGCAGACTCACCAAGTACCTCAGTTATAAAGTATCCTTATGTTCCAGGAGTTCATATTTACGTAAAACAAAGTTACATAAAACTACTGCATAGGCTAGTGCTTTAAATTTGTATGCCTGTATACACTGTTACCAATAGAACTAAGCTAATTTTGTGGAATAGTCTAAATTTCAAGAAAATTGAATTAAAACACTGAGGAATCAACTAAAACAAAGGTTACAAGGTAGGTATTTTGTTATTATTTGCAGAAGATGAGATAAAACTCTGAGTTTTATCTACTGGAAGTCTCAGGAAGGTTTGGAAGCCCAAATGTAGCAACAGAGGCACTTGTTCCTCAAGAGGTCATGACAGCAGACCCCTCGTGAAGCAAAGATGCCCTAGAGTGACTTGTCCACAGAAAGGATTTGAGGACAGCACTGTACCATAATGTGGAACTTTCTGTGTATTTAATACTTACAAATGCCATCTATTGTTCCAAGTCCCTCAGATTGTAAATTACAGAGAACCAAGCCATGCAGAAGTCATCAGCACAGGTGCAGCAAGTAGCAGAAACCTCCCAGTATCAATAGGTCACAAACATTTGTGACTAGGCTTAGAAACAGAAATGCCTCACAACTGCACAGAAGATCTGGCACTGCTTTTCTGTGAAAAAGAGGTATAAGAGAGGCCATTCACTGAATTATTAAAATATACACATTAGAGAATATAACCTACACAGAAAGTCTCACTCAACACTGACATTACAGGCCATTTGGATAATGAAAGTTACAGCAAGTGTTTCTGAGATAACATACATGACATTAACAGTACAGAAAAAAAAAAGTTACAGATTATATTTCCTAAATTGCAGGACCACATCATTTTAAAACAGAAGCATAAAACACATGCATAGATCAGAACTGAGATTTTAGGTCTAATTTTAATGCTGCCATTTCTTGAATTACAGGTAACCTATCAAGACAGTTTATCCTTCCTCTTCTTATAGGACTTTTTAAATAATCTTGTAAGCATTGAATATATGAAAGGCTTCCCAAGAAACACATTAATTTTGAAACAAAATACTTTGGCTCAAGTAGAACACAACTTGATAGCCACTGTTCAACTGACTTGCTGTAGTTTCAGTTACAAAATCTTACTATTGTAGAATTTGCTAATATTTTCAAAGAGATTAAAATAACACTTGCCAAGAATACATATGTGCTTGTTATTTGCAGTTGTAACTGGAGGAACAAATACCTTTTCTTAAGGAGATAGAAGGATTTAAGAAAACAAAACAACAAAACATTGAATTTTAACCCAAAAGTGAAATGCCACGAAAAGAGGACTAAACAAACTATTCTGAATAAAACTGCAACAGCTGAAATTTTCCTGTAAATGGAATCACCTTCTTGATAGAAAAAGCACAAACAGATTCATTTTTGGTGACGGTCGTTTAATGCTCATCTTTTAAATGCAGCACTTCACTGGCAGATTTCACCACTTCTGCAAGCAAACAGGCTGAGCACTATAAACTCTGCAAGCAAGTAAGTGCTGCTACAGCCAGGGATATTTGCAAAACCAGTCCCAAGGCACAGGCACAGAGTTCAGACTCTACTCTTGGGCAAGTTTCTATTGCTCATTGGTACCACTGGAATGTGTGTGCACATGCAAAGTTTAGCAAAATAGAGCACTGTGTTGAATAAACAGACAAAGGAATATCTATTTCTAATGACAGGATAAAAATCTAGATCTCTAAGAACCTTACTTCTATTTACGCTTTTCTGCCCTGCTTCCCTTCACCATTTGTTCTTTCTGATTTATGTGAACTATCAGCAAATAAGGACATGCGTGCACACGTGCTTTGATGGATTCATTAAGATCATTCAGGTTTACTAAATTATCTTTCTATAGAGGGATTATTATTATCATTATTATTATTATTATGGTAGTCTGCATGCAATGGCAGAGACTGACACACCTGAAAATCTAGGATTTTTTGTTAAGTCTTTACAATATAATTTAAATTTAAATTTTTCCCCTTTGCAAAGGTTGAAATAAAGCCATAGCAGTAGCAATGATTAGGACCATTCTGATCTCCAGTATCTGGATTACAGGCTGTAAACTCAATAATGTGAAAACCTCAGTGAACATTTCACGCCCCAGTATTATGTCTCAGAAATAACTTTTCAGACTCCATTATGTCCGCCATGAACTTGATCTTTCACCTCTAGTGAAAATCCTCTTACAACTATAATTCTAAAGTTAATGATGAGAGATTTCATTTGCTTTCCAAGCACAGATAAAACCTTTTTGAAATACACTCTCACTGCCATGACCTTGGTCTATGACTTAAGAGTTCACCACATGTAATAATTTACTTTTTCCCATAGGGCTCATTGAGATTTCCTTTTAAAAGGTTTTGGATATGCAGTTGGAGCTGGAGCACTCACACAGCATGCCCCAAGTATACATCCCCATATACATTACAGACATTTTGCAACCATACCACTAAAGAAAATTAATTTAGATCATTAAAAAAATATAATAAAAATTAGGTCTAACTAAGCAAAATCATCAACACACTAGAAATTCAAAATTTTGGGAATCCTGTTGCAATAATCCACTATATCTGCTAGAACAGGCAGTTGCAGAATTTCATTCAAGTAACATATATAAATTGGCAAAATAATTCAGGAAATAATACACTGTTGCTCCCAACTTACCAGCTCAAACGCAGTTCAGTTCAAGCCCAGTAACACTCTCTTTAGCTCATGTGCCACATAATTACCAGAATTATTGCATTAGACTACCTGGTCAGCATATGGGGGCTGATTTCTTTGCTGATAAGCAAAGCTTCTCTGTTTGCTTAGGCAGGCCTTTACTAAACATGTCCTTAGTATTAAAACAAATAGATGTAAAGTCAGACCTACTGTATCCACATCAATTAAAGGCAAGTTTTTTGTTCCCCTGAATACTGGGGAGAATTCCTCCTGGTGCCAACTCCCTGGGGATGCATCCGAGAGCCTGGGGCAGGGCAGGATGTGAAGGCAGACACAGCATGGACTTGAGGAGGTCAGGCTGAGGCTGGTGAGGGGACCCCAAGTGCCAGAGAAGCAAATGGCCTGCAAATGCAGCTTGTATAAGGGGTATATAGCATGAGGTACTGGATGGGTTGGCAAAGATTAAGTTTAACAGGAAAACGACTTCTCCCCCATCACAGAGATGAATTATCAAGGGCTGCTGTCCTTCCAGGGCACTCCATCAGTCTCCTGCCCCTCAAAACTTATATCTTCTAACAGGGGCTCCCCATGTGAGTACAAGAGTTTAAGCTTCTACACCAGCTATTCCCCTCCCTCTGCTAATCTAGAAGTGGCAGCAAAGTACTGGATTTCAGATAGGAAAGGACATATTCACAAGGGAACACGTGCAAAAATCTCTCCTGAGCAGGAGAGTGCCTGAGCGTGGGGTCTGCATGTCTGAGAAAGGGTTCCCAGGAAACACATAAATTTACTTCAACACATCCAGAAACAGTCTATCAGCAGCTTACTCTTTTCAGACTTCATCATAGGACCAATATTTTCCAGAAATTGGAGCCTAAGAAATGCTTTGGAATCAGTAAAAATTTGCTGCTCTACTGCTCTCCACACTTTTTGCCACAAGCTCTAACTAACAAACAAAAAGTCAGTTTAACAGTAAAGTACAAATAGAAAACACTTCTAAAATATCCACACTTCTCCTATGAAATAATTTTAAATAAATTTGGGCTTATTTAGCTGTATATAAAGTAACCTAGGAATTTGTCCTGTTTTCACACAAATTAGGTTTTCCTTATAGAATGTAAAACACATTTTCTCAACACATATTGAATAAATTGACAAACAATTTAGAAAACAAAAACATCCACAATGTTGTTTCATAATCACAATGATGAAAAAAGAATAGTAAAATATATTTAATTTCCTTGAAAAGGAATGAAATTTAAAGAGAATAATAACTTTAACTGAAAATCCCACTTCATATTTTACAGCTTTGATTTCCAAAAATCAGGACTTAATACTGCACACCCAAAAAGAGAGCCAAAGAAAAGAAATTATGGAAATGTTCAATTTGATTTCTTTTCTATATATTCTTATTAGCCACTAAGCAAAAAATATTCATGCGAGCTGAAACAGTGCTTGGAAAGAATAAAAAATTTTCCAAGTGAAATATGCTGAAGCTTTGATTTTAACCCAGAAAGAGTAAATTCACGAAAGAGGAAACAATTATCTCTTTAAAAAAAGTCAGTGTTCAGATGTGCAACAGCAATGCTCTCCTTGACTAAATTCACTAAAGAAATTCCTAAATGGCACTTCTTGTTCTCAATAGATTTGTTTCATTTTGATGTATCTGCAGTGAGCCGTAAGAAAACAGGTGAGGGACAATGGAACCAGAACCCAGCACATCCCTGGGTTTCAGTGCCAGCAAACAACTGCACTGCTCTGCCAAAAGAAAGGTTTTCATTAGAAAACCACCCTCACACAGTGAATGCAGTGAATTCAATGGAATTCAGACTGCAAAAACCACTCCACTGAAAACGAATCATTTGTAAATTTTTGAATCATCTTCCCAAATTTCACTGCCCTCCAAAAGAGCCTTTAAGCCTTCAAAGGCTGAGTAAGGGAGAGTGGGTAACACTTTCCTTGCTAGCAAAACACCTGCTCTCTCTCAAACATGCATAAAATTAAACAGCAAAGAGTCCAGAACCTGAATTTTAGAGCACTAGACCCCACTCTCTGCAAATACTTTAATATAACTATCTCTGAATTGTTCACAGTTAAAAATGCTTGCTTTGCATACACAATGCATTTCATACAGCACTCACTGCTAAATAAAGGAAGCTCTTGCACAGTGTAACTTCACACTGAATTAACCTGCAGACCAAGACAAATTCAAAACCACCTTCCTTTAAAAGGCCACTTTTGTCAAGCGTGAGAGCAAGACTCTCCTTCTGTCCTGGCTTCTTTATGCCACAAACAGCTTTCAGGGTCAGTGATTGTGCCATAGCAGACAAAAAAAACTGGCTTCCCAGCCAAGCAGTGCACAACAGCAATAGCAAAGCCTCTAAAAACACTCTTACAAAGTCAGATCTAGGACAGTTGTCCAAACACAGCTGTAAAAACACAAGGCTGTGATGACTGCAGGTAGCTTCCAGCCACAGCCCAGTTTAGTGCAACTTAAACAGGCTATTTTAAAGTGTTCTAGATTATGGCAGTACTGCTATAAGGGAAGGCTGAACACGCACAAGACTGCAAGTTCTGTTTTATACATCTTAACTGCACAACTCTAAGAGTCTTGCACTTCCCTACTCTCTTGCACTCCCAGGACTTTTTCCACTGGACACTTTATGAGGCATGTGAAACACCCTCATTTAGAGGTAATGGCAACCAGAGCCAAAATTAAAGCTTATCCCAAGTCTAACTCAACCACTGACACATTGGGTTAGTAAATCAGCTGCTTTTTAAAGGTGCTGGAGAATCTGAAACTTCATACAAAGTGAAGAGCTTGGAGTTGAAATGCTTGACTGGGGATTTCACACACCTCATGTTAGCCTGGATTTGCTCTGCTGAATTAAGAGCAGAGCTGTATGCCTTTGAAAATCCCCTTCCCTCTCAACACTTTGAGTAGTGGGTTTGTACTACAACCACTATTGATCAACAAAAGGACATCAGTGAGAGAAGGAAAAAACCCCAAAGATTCCCAATTGCTTTGGGTTATAAAAAACTCGAGAAGATAGGAGGAACTCTAGAGATAGCTAATGGACCTGCATGACTGGGACACATTACAGGGATGAAATTCATATTGTAAGTAATAATTTGGGCTCCTTCTATGCATCGATGGATATAAAACGCACTCACCACTCAGGGAGGGAAAAAACCCCAAGTATCAATAAAAACCATCTGCTCAGAGTACAGCAACAATAAAAGAAAAGTAAACTCTTAGGATACATAAAAAATTAGACTGCAATACTAGAATAGAGTGGGTGAGTTTAATAGCACAACAGTTCCTATGTACATACAAAGCTTATGCTGACACAGTTAGTTCTTTATATTTGTACATGTGAAGTACAGACATCTTGCTAAATTTATCCTCCAACACTCATACACTTCCAAGTGAATTCAGTGTAGTATCTAATAGTAGAATTATTTAATTTTCATTTAGAATTGTTCAATCAGACAAAATTTACTACTTAGGAAAGGAAAAAGGAATCATATTTCTTTTCCTTTTACAGTACCACATTTAAAACCAATAGAATTAAATTACTTACCCTTTCATAAACAAATGCTGGACACATGAATATTTTAAATGTAATCTGGAAATCAAATTTTAGACACCACTACTGACTTATATTTAGAGAGGATAAAATGTATTATAGAAGACAACTAAACATCATGACATATTTAGTTTATTCATACATTTTAAACAATTTTGTTTCATAATGTTCATGTGTTTCCTTCCAAGGGTAAACACTCATGGTACATTGGTGCATCAGTCAGTGTATGAATCACAAACCATTAGAGCTTGTATTTCTTTTTATTCATTGTATTTTGTTTTCTAAAAGGTTAATGTACATGTATATACAGTTCAAAGAACTTCAGATATTTTTAGAGAAATCAATATCTTTCCTGTGGCTTTACAGTAGTGCTAGAGTTCACTTTTCTTTATTTCTACTAAAAAAAAAAAAAAAAAAAAAAAAAAAAAAAAAAAAACAACAAAAAAAAACAGAGATAAACAAAGGAATTTTCCAGTCTTCATTTCTCAAAGCTAATCATGTGTTATGTTTTTCAAAATATCATTTAAAACTATAGTATATAATTTGTTGGGTAAATGTTGCTGCTCTCCCTTGATTCTTTCCCAGAAGGGCTAGCTGTGAACTTTGCAAATTTGTACTCAGTTTTATATTCTACATCTGCTTAAAAAAAAAACCCTAAAAATCAATAATAGAAGTACTTCTTTACTTTATACCTTATTTGATTTCATATTCATCAGAACACCTTTCTGGCTTTCTTCATTGCAGCCTATTTTATATTTCAAAATCTTGTCTTGCACATGCAGCACCTTGTTTTACAAAAGGGCATAGCAGAGCCACATTAAAGTTGCAAAAAAAACCCAAAACATCATGTTGATTGAGAGGATTTGTACAAACCATTGCTCAACTGAACAATAACCAAAAAACCCTCAGTGGTTGTGTGGTGTATGAGATAGCAAAATAGCCAAAGTATTCTTCAACAAAATGAGCTGTCTGCAACGATTTATCTGTACAATTCCATCACAGCTCCTGCCTGTTATGTTACACTTTTCAAAAGTATGTCATTAAGCTGCCATAAAAGTCATCACAAATTGCTTTTTCTCCCAAACTGATAATAGACTTATAGATCTAATTTTCAATCTCTTTTCTTCATTACTTTGATTCTTAAGGAGAATATGACATTTGCTGTCTGAATACTTTGTAGTAATATCTGGCATCTCTACAGCACTTCTGTCTGAGTACCTCTGAGCTTTTAATAGGTTTGTCTTCACAGTGCCTTGAAATGATGACATATTTATTTGTCTCTATTGCAGACTTTTAAAGAAATTGTTTTTATAATTTCACAAAAAAACTACAAGACTTGTTGAGAAGAAAATGACACAACAAAGCCTTCAGTGCTGTGTCAAGCTACACCATTAAAATTCTGACCCTTCATAGTACAAGAGCAAAGAACAAATGTGAGGCCTTCTGGTTTTCATTCCAATTTTTTAGCTTCGTGGACTGTCCTCTACACAAAACATGAGACCGACTGACAGAAACAACTAAGTAATTGAGAAAATATCAACAAATTAAAAATTAGATTTTGATTCTAATGGTGATACCTCCTCATTTTTCACCAGTCAACACATGAACCTTTCTTTTTGTTCATATAGGGCTTCATATGTATCAAACTAACATTCAGTGCTTGAAACTGGCTTTGCTAATGAACTAAGTGTATTTGTGACAAAAGCTAGGAACAGGTTGGTTTAGAAAGTTGTTTCCAGGGTTAATGAAAGTAACACAGGAAAAGATCACAGGAGCAAGGATGGAAAATCAGGGTGAAGGAGAAACAGAGAGAAGAAAGGAAGTCTCCCTTTTATTGTCTCACAACAAAATTTTCCAATTAATATGCAGCAAAATCCACCACCCACGTAGCCTCTAATAATGTAGGCCACTTTCTAAGCACTTCACCAAATACTTAATTACCCTGTCCCAGGGCAAGAAAATATAGATCTCACATCAGATTTTTTTCAGCACTGATCTTCAAACATTTCACAAATGTGTGATTATGCATCACAACCCCAGAGACACAATAACTCACTGTGTTTTACCCAAAAGGTTGATGAAGAGCTAAAAACAGACCATGTTTGCCCAGCCCCAGATGTACTAGTTCTACCATGACACAGGGCCCGATATTTCTTATATCAATATAACCCAGGTCCAAACTGATAATTAACAGTCACTTCTACTTAGACAAAGAAACCCAAACGTCTCTACGCTGTCATAACACAGGCAACCACCACAGCTCTTAAGTGCTGTGTCTCAAGACATCCAAAGAGGTCTTCAGAGCCGTTATTGAGGGTGTGCCCACACTCTACAGCAGCAGGACACTTCTCAGACTAATAAGTTCAAGTGGAGCTTCCTTGCTATATTCCTTCTGAGCAAGCTCATTTATCTTCATATTACATTATGCAGTGTGGATACATCCTCAGACAAATCAATTTCTCTAGGTAAGGGATACACATATATTGAGGCAAAAAGCAGTTTAAGAAACATTACGATGAACAAATGCTCTCTCAGTATAACCATTTGTATTTCCAGTTGACTCCCAGGTTTAAATTCTTCATATATCAGAGTGGATTCAAACTGAAATGGGAAAAAATGCAGTATTCTGCTTATATCAGAAAAAGAAATACATCAGTAACAGTTCAGGTGAAGTTTGGCAAGCAGAGATGCAAGACTGTTTTTCTCCTCTAGCATGAAGGATGTGATTTGCTGATCTTCAGAAGAAAAGTTAGTCTGAACGACAAAGAAACATCAAATTCCAAACATATGCTTGCATTGGAAGCATGCTGAAGGTTGGCAATAACTTTGCCACATGCTTTGTCTACACTGAGCTGTTTAAAGGGAGTTTTCCCTTTACAGATTCTCTTTGAGCCTGACTGAGAATCCTCAGTTCCCAAGACCTAATTCTTGATTCACCCTCTGCTGTCAGCAACCATCTGTAAAACTCATTACTAGGTACACATTTTTACATTCCTCCAACACCAGTTTGGCACAGAAGAATCAGAGTTTAAAGCTTACCTTTCTATTACATGATTTATACAATCATGTAATAGAAAACAGCCATTTTTCAGCTGGTATAAAATGCACACACCCTCGCCACCCCTGAAAGACACTACCATAAAAAAGTGCATTCTAATGGTCAAGAAACTTAAGTACCTCTCTCCCTCCTGCACACTGTATTACATTGCTTCCAACTAACCAATCTTGCTGTAGTTTTTTCCAGAGGATCTTTACCCTGTTCAAAGGATAGTACAAACAGTGCTAAATGAGCACTCACTCAATAACCTCACTTAATCCTCACTATGTGGTATCTTGCTGTAATTTACAGCATCTACATGTAGAATCATAACTGGAAAACCTCTCCTTTCTCTGTTGATCATTATTAGGTACTTGAATTATTTCTTTATAGTAACTACTCCCCAGCACCTCCATCAGACAATTTTATGGTTTTTTTTTCAAGGCAGCAAACTGGCAGACAGTGATGTGCATCAGGATTGCCCATAATTAGAGATGGTTGACTTGAAATGCTTTGGGTCTCTCTTCAGAGGATAAAGCAATTAAACAGCACTTTGTCAGTACAAAGTACAACTTCAATCTCTTTCAGTGCTATCATGTGTTTTCAAAGCTGACATTAATCGGTCCCAAGAGCCTGAACTCAGAAAATGAGAAGTTCACAACTAATGGCCATATTTAAAACATGTGGTTGAATTGAACCACCCAACCTCACATAGGAGTTCTATGGCTGAATTAAGATTTGTCTTTAACCCTTCAGAACAGCACCCAACAGCCCCAGGTGTAAATCCCATCTGTCAATGTTAATTCCCCTCCTTTCTTCACCTACCAGGTC
The DNA here is from genome assembly GCF_965231275.1 of Zosterops lateralis. Lineage (NCBI taxonomy): Eukaryota > Metazoa > Chordata > Aves > Passeriformes > Zosteropidae > Zosterops > Zosterops lateralis. The sequence goes on along the minus strand of NC_139766.1, from coordinate 60,767,223 downwards.
TCCTCCACCTTCAGCAGCCATGAGGAAGCAAATCTAAAGGAAACAAGCTCATTAATTAGCACAGCTGGATTAATTTCCTAAATGCCATTTACCTGGCCTCCCTGAAAACAGCAAGTGCTTTGTGGATAAAGAAAGAGTGTGAAATGATACCACAATATGCCATTTTAAAGCAGAAATTTATCACAACCAAACTGAGCTTACACCAACAACCTCTATTCCAGCATTTCCTATCTGTCAAGAACTTTGCATTGCATCCCTGTCAGAGAACTCCACATTCCCTGAATTTTCACTTCATGCAGTCTCAAATAACAATATAAGATTTAAATCCATGTTTGTATTGCCATATCACTTGCTACATTTGCAGCTTCAAGCTTGAGGAATTCCTACTACAGGACCTCTTAATACTGATCACATCCAAGAATCTCTGCAAGGGCATGACTTCATTCCAAATCTATTGGTCTGTGCAATAACTACAACACAGCACAGGAACATTATAGGGTTAGGACTTACAGTGCAGCAACCACCAGAAATCTCCCAACATCAATTTCTATCAGAAATGCTTGTGTTACCTCAGAAAAGTGAGTTCCTTTCAGTTTCACCAATGCCAGCACATAACATATCACTATATTCCTTGTTTAACACCAAGACAACACCCAAGCCTTAATTCCAGAATGCTTTACAAACCACAATAGCATCACATTTCTGCCTGTGCTTTGCCACTTGAGTTCATCACAAATAAATACTTGTTTGAATGCCTGTTTAAAAAAGCCAAAATGCAAACTCACCTCATTCCCACCAACAGCTTTGGTTAAAATTACAGCAGAAGACACAGGAGGTGGCATGCAGCCCACTGTCTGCAAGCTGAAAACAACAAAAAGAATGTTACATTCCTTACAGAAGGCAAACAGTAAGCAACCTACAACCTTAAAATTTCAAATAGCTGAGTAGAAAGTCTTATCACCTGTGCAGTGCAATCAGTTTCACCCCTGCTGGCAGCATTTCTATGTCATATCTCACCAGCCACCACAGTGAAGACTCATGTCAGCATGTAAAAAGCACAAACATTTAACCTCTCTGTGACTCCACTTCCCCTGTAGTACTGTAGCTCTCATTCACAAAAGTCCCTATACATCCATCACAGACCTCCAGATAAAAATCACCTGTCTGCCAACAAATCATCAACAGTTTCCTTAGAAATCCACCTTAGAAATCCAAGATATTTTATTATTGTTGTTGTTGTTTGGTAGTGTATGTGCAGCAAAGTTATTGATGTGTACAGAAAATGCTGTTGCAAAGTAAGAAAAGAGTGGTGGTCCTTCCATTGTTTTCAAAGACAGTCCACAAAACCACAGCACAATAATTTACAATTAAATTTGGGGCTAAGCAAAATTTTTCTTTCTGAAGAAAAACTGTGTTGACTTGGAAGGAACAGTAATGTGTGGAATAAAATAGATTGCAAAATCCCCAGAAGTGTGGAATCTACATATGATTGCAAGTATTGGAGCTTGGTATTCTAATTCAGAACAATCAATTACTAGTGGTGAACTGTTTTGCATTCATAACCATGTCAGTAGGACCCCCGAGAAAGGCAGTGTCAAAAAGCTGCTGCAAACAGAAGTATTAAATCCAGGCACCAGGGTGCACATTACAGTGCAATTGATATTCTGCAAATATACAAAAAGCTTAAAGAGAAGAAACAGGTAAGTGACAATGACAGTATTCCCTTTGTCAGCTACAGGCACTGTGGGAAAGGAAAGAGTCAACCAATGTAAGCATTATATAAATCCAACCACAAGGTGCCAAGCACCACCTTGGAAGCACAGAGCACCTTCAGCTTACAGTGAAATAAGCTATGGCAGCAGAGAGTTGTCAGCACATGGCAGAATAAGCTGATATTGAAAAGAAAAGAAATACAGGAAAAAGAAATGGTGCAGGAAAGTTTGAAAACATATAGGAAAACAGACAAACAAACACATGACAATTCTGATGTCCATCCCCTACACTGTGATATTATCTCTCTTCTCTGTGGCAGCCAGCTCCTGGAACTTCTCACCTGCTCTAATAAGGAGTGGATTACATTCAGTTATCCAGAGAGATACAAAATATGTGCAAGGGCATTCATCTCAGCTAGCAGGGATTTTCCATACTATAAGGGAAAGATTTAATCATACAATCTCCGTTAATCCTCTCAAATTGAAAATAATACATTTGGGAGTAAAAACAAAAGTCCCTATCAAGGAACAAACCTCCTAATATCATTCCAGAGAGGGAGGAAAGAGAAAAAAAAAAAAAAGAAAAAAGAAAAAAATCCCACTCAGCTATAGAAACACAGGTGAAAAGCTGGTACCACCTGAATCTGCCTCACAAATAACACTTAGAGCAAAACAGACTGTTAGAGAGGATGGGAGAATCTACCATGCAATCTGATGCAAGATGGAAAAGGTCCTGTGGGCTGTGCCCTTCAGGCAGAACCTTGTGTAGGGAGCAGTGGAGAACTGCAGTGCCAGGGGAGCCACCCTGACAAAGGGTTCTGCTGCATGCCCTTGGGAACACATGCCTGTTTTTCCAGGCCTTGTTGAGGGTTATCAATCAGCCTCCACTGCATGTTGTGCTAAATGTGTGATAAGGAAGTAACTTTGCCAAAACCTGTCTTGTTCCCTTCCCTGTTTTCCTGAGGTACTTTAGTATTTCTAAGGGAATAAAAAGTGCAGCTGTGGGGCATTAGGATGAACTTTTGTTTACACAGAGCTGCAACAGCACAGTCCCTCACCTCAGCTCCTCACACACACATAGGGACCTGCTTTACTCTAGAATTAGGACAGAGCTCAGTATCTCCTGCACCTGCATCACACTGTACAGCTCCCAGCTGCTGCTCTCAGAGTGTCCTGAACAGCAATATTTCTCAAGATAGCACTCTTAAAAAAAACCCAACCAAACCATCTCAATTAAACTTTCAATGAAACCTCGATAAAACAGAGTTACTGCACTAGGAGACAAAACAGCCAAATCAGAAGCAGTGCTTCAAGGAACAAGTGCTTGAAAGGCAGCTTGAAGCAAACAGAAATACAGCAGCTCACTAGTAAGACACAGACACACTCTCATGACAAATGAGCCTGGTTTAGGCTTCACATTTAGAGAGATAAATGCACAAGCATTTATTTTCTTTTGAAAAATACATACATCCCCAGTTTTACAGTTTTACAGGTGTGCATGCATATATATACAATTATATTCATGCATACTTAAGTACTAAGAGTACTAAAGTGGCATAAGACTCATGGGAAGGAAGGAATGAGAAATGCTTCATGGAACCAAAAACATCAGAAAAATCTCTTTCACCTTGCACTTCCAAAACTGAAGCTCCATGGATTAGGAAGGAATTTCAGCTACTGTGGAAAATCACATATCTGTCCTAGCTGAATCACACATCTGTCCTAGAGAAAAACCTTCACAGTTATTTTACTTTAAAGAATACCCTTTACTACAAATAGCCAAATGCAAATGAACATCATATAGCAATCTTGTTATTTCCTTGCTTTACTGACACTGTTAAGAAAAAGAGTGTTAACTTTTAATTGATGTTGTCTCAATGTCACCTTTTCACAACCATTTAGACCAATTCACATTTGATGGAGCACCAGGAGAAGGCTCTTACAAACAAAATGAAATGCTCCTTTAGGTTTAGGCCTTGTAGAAACATAAACATGAGCAGCTTTTTCATTAAACTTTTAAGACAAGGAACTCCCCAAGCAATGTTCCAGCAAGCAGTCAGAAACAATGGGGATTCTTTCAGTAGTTTTCTGAAATAATTGATTTTTACATTCAAACATTCCAGTATAACTGCATGGCACTAAGTATTGACCTCCCATTCAAAAAAAAAAAAAAAAAAAAAAAAACCAAACCCAAAAATCCTTTTAACTTTTTTTTATTTTACACAGCATCTATCCCTAGTACACCATCAATACAGCTTTGCACATTGGCAGTGTACACCCAAGATTTAAAGCACACTGTTTTCATGGTAACTTAGTTTCTGCTCATCACAAAGTTCTTGTCCTGCAAAAACTAAACTCTTTTTTTTCCCCCCCATAATTTAGCTGGAAGCAGATATTAAACCCATGCAGGAAATCCTCAGTACAGACTACTTAACAGAAGACCAGTATGTGGCACACACAATATTTATCCACTGATTTATGCTTTTCCTTCAGCATTCCTTTTCTTTCCTCCCCACCTTCCTTGAGACCCAACACATCACTTCAGCTGTGCTTTGGGAAAAAGAAAGCTAACCTGTTGCAACCTCTCTACACATAGGACTGTCCAGACTTTCTAAAAATGAGACCAGGCTCCTGAAGGGATAATCTTGTGCATGTACTTTGTTTTCAACAGCAAAGTGCTGAAGCACAAAAAACAAAACCAATTCACAAAACGGCAAAATCTGTTCACAATACAACAAAACACCAGTTGCAGGATAAGCAGCCCTTTAAGACGACAGCTACAAATATATTTCACTCCATTATGCTTAAACATACCCTTTTAAAAGCCATTCATTTATAGGTGTGATTGATAACAGCTGAAGAAAGACCCATATTGCTGTTGGGAAGAACACAAGTGTAAAAATCTGGACAAAAAGGTGTAGTTTCACATGCATCAAAGCACTTGTCAGCTCCTGCAAGAGAAAAAGAAGAGAGGAAGTTGCAGTCATAACAGCTGAAGTAAGACCACGTTTGTGCTTTTAAAACTAGGATCAGCTTTAGAACACAAAAGGAGTGCATGTCAAAAAGGCACCTTCAGGGATCATCTGATCTCCTCTTTAATAATGAAGTACATCCAGACAGCATAAAAGCTGTCTGCTCCTGGGCACTTTTCCACAACAATTGTCCACCACTTCAATAATAGTGCAGCTCTCAGAACAGCAGCTTTTCAGTAGGCAGCCTTAGCACTTTGTCACGGCTTCAAAACCTGTGTTAACTGCACTGATGGCTGTTTACTTTACTGACTTCTGATAGCAAGAGCCGTGAAAACTTGTAGTGAGCACATGATTTCAGGCTCCTCTGTCTAAAGGGAGCCACACACTGTGATTCTCATTTATACAAAAAAAACACAAACAAACAAACAAACAAAAAAACCCACAACAACAACAACAAAAAAAACACCACCAAAAAACCCCAGAATGTTTATGGATGTTTGTATTACCAAGCATTCATTTGTGGTGTTGGGGTTTATTTATGTTGGTTTTTTCTTCTTTAAAAGCAAAGTATCTGTAGCAGACTTTGATTATTTATTGCATCAACAGATAGGGAATATATAGGAAAAAAATTTGTGTGATGAAGAATAACAAAGAAAGAGTACCAAGATGATAGCAAGCTAAAAACTGTTAAATTTCATAGAGAAATTTCATAAATTTCAGAGAAATAAAGTGTAAAGCACCACTGGAGACTCAGAAAACAACAAAGAAAATTTAATTTTAAATAGCTTGAGAGCACTCCAGAGGGGTGATCAAGTACCCTTAAAGAAGAAAAACTCTTCAGTTAGCTCTCTGTGTCTCTCAGTTTCTGCCTTTTCAGGCATTTCAAGGACCTTCTACACAGGTTTTTGAGTACAAGTAAAGAGCCTTGCACATTTCAAGTCACTTCAAATCTTGCAGACTGAGAATAAAAATTCCTCTTCCTTTCTCTCACAGTAACTCGCACTCTTTTCAAGTAAACAGTGCAAAAGAACCGATGGCATTCATTCAAAATCTAATTTGCTGGGATTCTCCAACTGACACTCTAGATGCATTAAACATATCTATCTATCTATATCCCAAATACAGAAGTACCCTTTTAATTTCATATTTTTACAATTGGAAAATGCCTCAAAACCAGAGGGTTTCAAGAAGACTCTGTGATACTTCCAAAATCAAAACCTAACACAAAAAGAAAGCCTCATTGTAACTTCCAGGGAGCAAGGAATGTGATACTAACACATCCAACCAACTGCATAGAGGAATGCTGCTTTAATGGAAAAAATCTTTGCAGATCTAAATCACCAGTCTTGAAAATGTCTCCAGTGATTACCTTTGAGAATAGTAACAGTTGTTTAGAATAGTTGTTATTATTATAAAAGTATACCTCAGACTGGATGATCACAGAATAAATGCTGAGGCAAACAGCCTTCACCTTCTTAAAAAATTTACAAAGGCTTGTCCAAAAATACATCTGCCACCTCAAAAAAGTTGCTGGGAGCTGCTAGCTATGACTCTGTTTCTGCACACTAGACAGAACAGGTTACCTTGTCTTCCCCAGCATTTCACACCCTTCAGGGAGCTTATCCCAGCCTCTCCCTGGCTGCTGTGGGTCCCTGTTGCCATCCAGCCACACTTCCCATAGTCACAGCTGGACTCCTCTGAGCAAATACCCACACAGAGCAAACAGTGTTTCCAGTGGCTTGCCAAATTCCTCCTTGAAATGGATAACTCAAGTACGTGATTTAATTTCTGGGGCCCTATGGGAGGTATTTGCTTTAAAAGAGCGAGCTATCCAGTCACTGCAAACTGAAATAGCATTATATTAAGGTGGAATCAAATGTTCTTGTCAGAGAACACACAGTATTTCTACAAATGTAAGAGGACCTTGGTCCCCTCTGGTTCTGGAAGTGTAACAAGGCTATGCACAGACAGGTTCTCCTTAAATGTTGCCAATTATTCTGTAAAATGCTTTCTGAACACGTTAGCAAAATTTTTTTGAGCATGCACTTACACAGCAGATTAAACCAGAAGTGTAACCTTAAAAGAGCATCAGTTATTTCTAATTTTGTCAGATCTATCAGAAGGCCTCTGTTAACACTTATAAACTTTTCATCCTGTCATAAAGCATTCCAAACACTAGTTTCCATCTAACTAATACATTAGTTAAGGTAGAACAGCTGACACACAGGTTAAGAACAAATAAAGCCAAAAGCAGAAACCATACAGTTTGCAATCCAAAAAACAGGCATATTGAGTAATAACACCATCTTTAGGTTGTGTCTTAAACAACTAAAACTAAAACATGCCTCAAAGTTTTTTAATAAAAACATGACCTGGCCACCTAACACATATAAGGATTGTTTTTAATAAGCACTTAAGAAAGTAACAGCACAAGGTACAACGTGAGAAATTATTTTCTTCCTCTGTGTGCTACCCCCATGGCAGAAATTCAGCAAAGGCCTAGCTTCTTCATGAAGCTGGACAACAGCACCAGCCCTAACTGCTGCTCCCAAAACAATCTGAGATCAGCTACCTGGACATAAACATCAGCTCCTATATTGATTTCCATTAATATATTGCTTTTAATACCATAGATGGAAAAAAAAAGTTACGTAAGTTCAAAGTAAAACATGACACATTTCCCAGAAAACTGTCAGTCCCTTCACCTTAACTGAAAGAAGTTAGATGTAAACTAGCATGGAGGATCTAATCAAGACTTTGACAATGCTACTGATTTCTCCCACAGCTGCTTTACAAATACAAGGTTTCAAGGACACAAATCAGTGAAAAGGAAAGAAATTTTACATTTTTTCTCTGCATGCAAAGACTCCTAAGCCTGAAAGAGGAAAACTCCACTCTATTAATACCACTCAGGTTTGTGTTTTGGGCTCTCTTCTCTGTGGAAGAGAGTGCCTATCCACAGCCTATTTCCATTAGGATTAGTTACCATCCCAGGAAAACAGATAACAGAATCCAGGATTCTTCCTGCATCCCCATAAGGCTGCTACAGAAGTGATTAAAGTTCCTCAGTTCACTTACACTGTGTCCTGGCAGAACTAGAGGTTCTAGTGCCAGAACTGCCAGGAGACAGCAAAGGAGAGGGCAGCCATCAATGCAAACACCTCTTCCACTTGGAAGTTCACCACTATGACCATGATAGAGGTGGAGAGACTTTTTTTGCTGTTGAATGCACAGTGTTCACTCAAATGCCAGTTCACCAGGAGATAATTGGACAAAATTGTGATGACTCTTTCAGGCATTAGTATCATGCAATTTATGAATAGCATCCTCTGTTAGTCAACAGCATAAAGGAATCAGAAAATTAGGCTAGCAGAGATGTGCAGTGTTTCATTTTAACTCTGGCTGCTCCTTCTCTTCTTGGCACATAGCCATCATTTCCTTTTTCCATGATTCCTTTACATGTCCCTTCATCTCCCCTGAATCCCAGACTGTTTCTCCTTGAATAACGTGTGACACAAAATTTTAAACAAATCTCAGTGCCTGTGACATGCACCAGAGTGTAGGCACCTCAACTCCACCTGTCCACAATGAAATCCCATAGGAAAAGGCTGCCAAGACTTTGCACTTGTATATTAGCATTGTATCTGCACAGGAACCCTATTGTGCTGATCCTAACTGCTGTCCTGGCCCTACCAAACAAGGTAACTTAAAGTCCTCAGGTCTTTGTTTCCATCAATCCAGCAGTGAATAGCTGCACCTCACCCTGATTTGGGTTTGGGACACAATCAGGATATAGATCCAGTCTCCAAACTGTGCTCATCACTTCCATTTATTTAAAGCTGTGCAGAGACAAACCACCCACCCTCTGTGGCTGGGTGACATTTACTCAAACTATTTTTCTCACCATCTTCATTACTTTGTGAAGCACTTCCTGAAATCAAGGAGAGTTATTCCTTAAACATCTAACATTTATCTTCTCTTGCTAGCCATCCTCCCAGCACCACCACCATTGCAATTACATTCAAATCTGATCAAAAGGAACACAAACTTTTTTAGAGCATTACAGGAATGAAGCAATGAGAAATCACAGTACCTCAGTTTTTAAGGAGAGTCCGCTGTTAAAGAATATAGCTGAAACGGCAATGTAAGTTATGGTAATTTCTGGTTTCAGGGGTCCTAAAAAATACAGACAGAGAGAACAAAGTGAACCACAGGCAAAGGGATAATGACGTGCATATACTACATCAGAGTAAATGAGAATACTTTAAAAATACCTGGAGAAAGTCTAATCAGTTAAGTCTCTAATAAAAAGAATGGCATTTCTATCAGGTTACAGAAAGCATGCTATTAATTTTTAAATAAAAATAAACCAGTGAGTGCAGAGTGAGTTATGTCATCATATAAATTTGACTTCCACGATTAGAGGCCACTGGGAACTTACAGGTAAATTCTGGAAATTGGAAAATAGGGAGTCTTTCACAATTCTGCTATCAGAGTATCCCTACAGCATCAGCAAACTCAAACCATACACTCAAGCAAAAATATTATCTGGTACCTTCACAGGGCCATTGACAGCCCTCACACAGCTGCCTCTTACTCCTTGCCCTACAACACACACACCTGTCTGGCTGCCTGCACAGAAGAACCCAAATCACACCTTGCAGTCATTTCCTTGAGGCAATACAATTCTGTGTTATCCCCCTCACAACAGAAAATGGTTCAAAATGGTTCATTCCAGCCCCACAACACATTTCAGACACTGCTGCAGTGAGACCAGCAAGGGCAGATGCCTGCACCACCAAGGGTTCCTCTGTATTAAAGGCTTACATTTGTATATATTTATATACTTTCTTCAGAAGGGAGATCAAAATATAGTCTTTTTTACACTCCTGTAAAAATGATGAATTCTCTTAATACACTTTGCCTTCAGAGGCCACCAGGCATAAAATGTATGTGCTCATTTTTTCATGAGCATTCCACCAGATATTATGTTAGAAAGAAAATATTAGCAGTCTACTTAGGACCAAAGTAATATCCTCACTCTGCAAGTGACCCCAAGTTGTCATGAGCAAAACTGCAGCAGCAAACAAGCCAGCCTTGACTCGCCACTCCAGAGGAGAGGAGGAACCTTTCTGCTCCCTCAGATGAATGATACATTCATTGATGGTCACACTGGAGTAAGGTCAATGATCCTTAAATCAGAGGGACTTACAGGTACAAGTCAAAGGTGCATCTCAAGTCATTTCAACCCAAATCCTACTCTCAGAGAGAACTCTGTTGTCAAGACACTAAAACTGTGTGCCAAACACAAAAAAACCCCAAGCTATATAATATGAAGACTAAGGTAAAAATAAGACAGGAAATGCAAGAGTTACAGTTGCAACAAAGGCCATGACTAGTTGCAAAATGATAGCATATTAACTGAATAGACAGGGGAAAAAAACCCGAAAGATTATACAAATATATAGCTTTACAGAAAACGACATTTTATAGACACAATTACCTTTTTTTTCCCTGATCTTTCTGAAGATTAGAGTATCTGTGTACATGCACATACAGCAGACAGGCAGTGGGTTAGTCTGGCTAAAAGAGGGGTTCTGCCAGGACCCAGTTTTTTCTGGTTTATGGTTTTTCACTGGGCTACCTGAACTCCTCCCCGGAGAAGCTTCTACTATCCCAGCAACCAACACACCCATGGAGCAGAGGGAACTCTGGCCACAACAGAAAAATTCTTTTCACAAAGGAATTAAATGGGTTCATTTATCAAACAGGAAAACGCACAAAAATGGGTTGGCTTATGTCATGAAAGTGACAACAACACAAATCTTTGTTATTTATGGCACAATCTTCCACAGGAATGGATGCTGGACCATCCATTCACTAAGGCCCTGCAAATTACCGTGCATGGCTTTGTCAGCTGGAAGATGACAAACTAAGGCTTTTTCATGAGTTGATACTTCCCACCCCTCACCTCTTCCTGCTTTTAAAAAGAAATATTTTTCTTCCTCAGAGCAGTGAGATCCCACAGTTTCAGAGGAGGGGATACCACTACAGGGAACACACGCTCACTACTTTCAATCAATGCTTCCAAGATTTTTCAAGCAAGTTGTCCCAGGAACAATACTGTGTCAAAGCTTGGCATCTCTTTGCAGCAGGGTAATTTAATGAAGTGCTCCATCACAGTGCTCCCATGCACTATGGAAGTGAGCCAAGGAAAAATCATCTCTTATTCTAGTTAAGAGGATCTTAACAATTAGCAGGGCACTCAAAGCAGAAAGGGACAAAACGCCTGAAACTACCAATATTGAGTCCTCTCTAAGGTCTGCTGAAAACACAGCCCAGATTCTGCAAGAAGCTCCAGGAGGGCTCTATTCACCGAGGCAGAGCAGCACACAGATGTTAGGAGGGATCCTTGCACAGCAGGAATTTGCCTACCCTGAACTCCATGAAGTACCGGAGCCTTAGTTGCCACAGCACATGTTCAGAGCCACGTTTTTTTTAAATCACTTTCTTTTTTTTTTTTTCCCAGAACCTAAGAGGTGGGAAAAGTTTGGCTCCTCAGTGAGAAGCTGTCTATCCTCAAACTTCGGCTCTGTTAAGAAGAAAAAAATAGAAATTAAAAAAAGCCCACACCAAAACCTGTTCCTATAAAAGCACAGATAGATTCTTCCTCCTCTCACATAACATGGAACTGCTAGAGGAATTGTCTTAAAGTGTCCTATTTCCCTTTTCTTAAGCCATCACAAAACAATTAGGAAGAACAAATACATAATTTAATTTCTTTTGGAAACCTGTGAACATCTGGAGCTACAGTTCCAATGGAAACTAACCAGCTGACACCCCCAGCGTTTATACTTGAAGATACATTGTTGATGTTTAAATAACAGTGGCTATTTCATCAGCCCTGGCTCCGGGAAACATACAAGCCCTCCCTGCTCAGTTTCCCTGTTTTCCTCCACCTTTCACGGGGAAGTAAGAGCGAACGACACCGAGACCATTAAAAAAAAAAAAAAAAAAAAAAAAAAAAAAAAAATTCCAAAACTTTAAAATACAAGTGTTCTACCATAAAGCGAAAGAACAGGTCTGGCGGAAGCACAGCACCTGAGAGTTTACCACAATCCACCCTCGGCTGCACCTCCGGGGGAGCTCCCGGGCGGCAGAAATCCACACCCTGAGCCGCCAGCACTTCACGCCCACAGCTCTGGAAGTTGTGACTGAACAGGAGCACATCCAGAGCCGGTCACCACTTGGCTTCCATCACTGCTGATCCCAGGAGAGCAGGGCGCTCCCGCAGCCGCTGGTACAGCGCCGAGCCAAGACCCGGGAGCACACAATTCCCAGTTCCCGAGGAGCAGCGGCCGGAGCAGGGAAGAGGAGGAGGGGATGGAGGGCAGGGCCCCTCGGGCACGGGCGGGACGGGACGGGGAGTTGGCCGGTCCCGGGGTGTCCCCGCCGGGGCAGGGCGCCCGCACTCACCGCCTTTGACGCCGACGCCGGGCTCCAGCCGCGCCACGGCGATGACCAGCACGATGCCCAGGATGAACCACTCCTTCCGCAGCCGCTCCAGCGGCCCCATGGCGCTGCCGCCGCTCCCCGGCGCGGCCGGGCCGGGCTGGGTGCGGGTCCGGGGCTGTGCGGGGCGGGGCGCGGCCCCACCGCCCGCCGGCAGGGCCAGCCGGATCCGCTGACGGGAAAGGGCTCACCCACCGCCGCCATCGCTACCGCGCACATCCTAATAGCCGCGCACCCTCGCCCGCCCGCCCGGCGACGGACAGCTGCGGCTCCCCGCCGGCTCCGGCCCGCATCCCCTCGCCGAGGCGGGCACCGCGGGCGGCGGGAACAGGACGGGACGGCGCGGTGGCTGCCGGCGCCGGGCGGTGGGGCGGAGGGCGGGCGCGGGGCGATGCGGGCGCGGCGGGCGGGCGGGGCGGTGCGCGCTGTTTCGGTACATTACACCGCCCGCGTGACGGGCCTGACGCGCGGGGGGCGGCGCGAGCGGGCGGGAGCCGGGAGCTCTCTGTGAGGGCGGCGGGGCCGGGCCGGGGGCGGCGGGGCCGGGCCGGGAGCGGCGGGGCCAACCCCGGCATCTCTGCCCCCCGAGGAGCCCCGGGCCCCAGCGAGGAGACCCGGCCGGGCGGGGGCCGCCGCCGCCTCACGCAGCTGGTACCGGGGTGTGCTCACACCCGCCCGTCCCGGCGCTGCCCCGCCGCCGGCAGGGACACGTGGATGGGGATGGCCCTGGAGTTCCCTGGAGCGCCCGCCTGGCCCTCCTGGGCAGACCCAAAGGCACCTGCCCCGCGCCGGGGAGCGACACGCCGACAGCACCGCCCGAGCCCGGCGGGAGGTTCCCTGGTTTGCCTCAGTGCTGAAAACACTTCCATTAAATCAGTATCGTAGAGCCTCATCCTGGCGCTCCACCCGCGCTTTCCATTCCCCGTTCCCCTCTTGTGGCGCTTCCCCGGTGGATTCACCATGCTGCCCGGCCGCGGCATTCCCAGGAGAGGATAAAGGAGGAGCCGCTCTGTCTGCCGGCGGATCCCCTGTCCCCAGGGCTCCCCCACGCTCGGCGGCTCCGCTGCGCCATTCCCCAACATTCTGGGGAAGTTCGCCCTGCACAGCCTCTGCCGCTGTGTCCAGGCTTCCAGGAACAGCCCTGCCGCTGGCTTTCTGCTGCCAAGGAAAGAAATGTTAACAGCTGAAAGCTCAGCTGATCTCCAAGATCTGCCTGAAAGCTCAGCTGATCTCCCTGCCTGTCCTGGGGGCTCGCTTGTGTACACAGGGATAAACAGGGATAAACAGGGATACAGCAGAGTCGGAATGTTTGGATGTGGGAGGGAACGTGCCTTCTCCCACCCGCCAGCAGATCCAAACTGCGCGGTTTAAAATAATCATACATTTCACTGCTTTACTAAAGTCTGCTAAAGTACATGTCGATCCTTGATCCCTTCTCAGGAGGGAGAGACAGATTACAAAACCTCACTGCACCTGCCCTGTGCAGTCACTGCGGGCTGGGTGTTTTGGGAGAAAATAAATGCATCATGTGTTCATCTAGAGCAAGCTGTGATTATAACGAGTGTAGGATTTGATCGCTGCACAGGAGAGATAAATCGGATGAAGATGTACAGTTAATGCTCATCATATAAACTACATTAAATCTCTCTGTGGATACTCACTCACAGGAGGCCCTGCTTCCAGGACATCTGCACCATTCATGACTCAGAGCATGCACACCCTGTCCTGTGTGGCTCTGGAAGCACACCAGCATGGACATGATCTGAGCACAGCAGGAGACCAGGCAGATGTCCACGGTTTCCCAGGGGGTTTTGTTGTGAATTTGTACACAGCCCCGGAGCTCCTAACAGAGATGGGAAGGAGAGTTTTCACCCTGTTCCTAGAGGGTGATGAGTTGCAAGATGCAGAAACCTCACACTGCATCAGCAGGGCTAGTTTCAGCATAATTAGTATAACTCAGGAAAAATACAGTAATAAACAATCTGTTTAAGTCAAAAGTTATGCACTCAGAAGTTAGTAGCCGAATTTCACAGTGAATGAAAATGCTGCAGTATGAATTCCTGCAGAAGCTGCAGAGGGATGCAAAGAAGGGGCAGGTAAGGAGGATGCTCAGTCTGGCAATAAAATTCAGTCATGTCATAAAGACAGCAGGCTCACCCTGCTTTTGCATCATAGTTTTTACATGGTAGTAATCCTGTTCCTCACTATTTGCAGGTGGATACTTATAATGAATTTCTAATCTTGCTCACTGTTCAAGTTAATTCCAGTTAATTTTGCCAACGAGTTTCAGATGTTTGCTCACAGCTGATCTAACTGGCAAAAGTTACAAACCTCAGGTTCAGTCCCAGGCTCTAGAAGGTGTTTCTCCATTTCCCTTCCAAAGGGTCACTTCCTGTCCACAGTCCCAAGCCTGTTTCTCCTTCTCTAAAGAAGGATGAGATATCTCACTGGGTATTAAATTTAGAATAGTTAAGAAATATATATACTAAAAACCACAAACAAACAAGAAAAGCCTCCAAAACCAAATGGTTATCAGACATAACAGAACTTCTGTCTATACTCAAAATAAAAAGATAAGCTTTAATAAGCTCAATGGCTTTTGCTATTGAGTGGATGCTTTGCCTTTAAATTTTTTCTAAGAGATCTGAAATTCGTAATAAACATCTTTTGCCATCTGAGTTACAGAAGTTCACAAGGCTCTCTTCTTTTGTAATCTTTAAAATCATATGCAGATATTCTAAGCTGTGTGTTAAAAGACTTGTACAAAGACATTTTAGTTGTTTTTTTAAAGCTGTCCTGCTATGATTGTGGTAAGCATATATGCCTCTTAGATGAAATAGATGAAATTGTTCCTGCTTTTAAATAAGAGGGCTCTGTAAGCCCTGCCGTGTCCCACCAGAGTGGAGCAGAAGGGAAGAAAACACTAAATGTGAATTTTATAATTGGCAGGACACTCACACATCCTAAATCTGCAAGATGGCATCACTGTTGCTATCAGAGAATTTATCATCCATATGGAGTCATTTGGTCCCTATTAGGGAGGGACAATCCAGCATCTGTCCTGCCACCCAAAACTGTCTCCTCCAACATTTCACATTCCTCTTCATGTTCCTATACAGATAATACATACATTCTAATTAAACACCAGGACTCAAACAGATCTGGAATGGTCTGGCACATGTGTATGTTTATTCTCTGTTACATTGTACAAAAACTTTTTGGGCTATATTTAGCTGTGGCTTAGACACAGTACAGAAACAAGAATTTAGCATCTCTCTGATTTCACATGACCAAATTTCCATTTCTGTTCAACTGCAAACATACCTCGAGGCTTCCAGATGCTTTCCTGCCTCCAAAGGTCCTTGTGCTTCCTTCTGCATAATACAAAAGCTCTGTGACAAGTGTAGCTACGTGGCACCAGGGTTTCGTTGCTCACAGGTAGCCTGCTGAAACCAACAGGACTGTTTGTGTGAGCAGGGACTGGTTTTCATGTCTGCAAAGACGCAGGAATGGACTGGACATTTCTGGGCTTCACATTTGGATCAACCACTCTTGTGTGGTTTGAGCTTATTCCTTTTGCGTGCCCAGCCTCTGATCTGCACCACGTACCTCACTGCCTGATAACTGCAGTTATTTGAGGGAACGTGTGAGGATTTTCATGCTCCTGAGTAGCAGATGTCATCTGATTATGCGTTTAGACAGGAGAGATTTTAATATAAAGGAGAGGGGATCACCAGATAAAGGGAGCTTAAATGAGAGGAAGAGATAGTATTAAATAATTTAGCTTGAAAAGAACAAAGATACTGAGAATGAACAAGATAAAGAGAGGTGTTAATTATAAATAGGAAAGTTGAGGAGAAAAAGTGGAAATATATGGGAGGCGGTTTACAACACATTTATATTTCTCACAAGCACTTAGTGGCATGAGCTCAGATTTTTCTCAGAGAAAATTGAAGAGATTTCTGTACTGATCCCATTAGCTGGATTTCCTAGTGGAAGAGGAATTTACAAGTCTTTATTGTGTCTTGGCCTAGGTGCTAATACTGCTTTAGGCATCTGCAAGAGATCTTTTGGTTCTTGCTACTGAGTATTATTGAATACCTATAATCACTTAGGTATTGTCAGCTGCAGGACTTACTACCCTTAGCATAATGCAATAGCAGGAATTATGTACAAGCTCAATTTAGAACAGCAGTTAATGGGACTTAAACACACATATAAGTGTGCTTTTCTAAATAGAAGGTGTGAGATAATGAAAGGTTTTATGAATCTTTGGGTTTATTATGCTATGATCTTTTTTTCCCCAGAGACCTTAAATGCAAAATACATTTTTTGTTTTTAACTTGTAATAAAAGGTCCTCTTACTTATTTAGTTATTCAACAAATGAGTCATGTTTCTTTTACTTAAGAGCTCAATGTGAAATTTTCATGAGATAATCTCAGATACTAGGAAGAAAAGTTAAGAGACAACAAGAGGGGGTTTTGCTGATCCCTTTCCTAGAACCTGCTTGTTCTTACCAGAAACAAAACCTGGTTTACTGATGCTCCACTCATGATGTTCTCTTGACTTCTCCTAGACTACCAAGAGACCATATAAATTTAGAGAAATTTTCATGTTTAGCACTTTTTCACAGAAATACGGTTTCCCAGTAGACACCAAAGCTATAATGTATTCAGAAGGCTGCATTAGAAAAAAATAAAAAAGAAAAAGAAAAGCTATTGGCATAATAAAGCTGTGCTCTTGATACAAATTATGGGCTTCCTCAACTGCAATTCAAAAACGGAAGACAAAAATTATTTTTTTTTAAACCATGAAAAGCTGTACATATTTAAACCTGAAAAATGAAAGCAAGAACAGGAAATAGCTTCCCTGGATAATTTCACAATGAACAACTGGATTTAACCTATTAAATAAAAGACTTCAGAGATAATATAAGGATACTTTCATATCTTTTCCTCCTTATGCTTACAAAAATAACCGTCTAAAATTATAATAATCATACCAAAATACCTACAACATGAGAATTTTCACTACAGTCTGTGCAGCAGTTTTACAGGGGAGAAGCAGGGGATTTATTCCTGGGTGTGGATGTACAGATGTGCAGATGCAAAAGTTTTACAATGCTTTTAAGGTAATTATCCACTCCAAATGGGAAGAGTGTGTAAATCACAGAAAGCAGAAAGAGGAGAGCAGTCACACCAGCCCCTCTAGTGCAGAAATCAAGAACCTGTCAGGAAGGTTGAGTTTGGAAGGAGCAGCCACCAGAGAAATCAGCTGCTAGAAGTTTCTAGGAGGTTTGCCTTAAGGGTGTTGAAAGCTGGCTTTTAGGAGCTTCAGCTTTATCTTCCAGAATGTCCAAGAGCAAGAACAGCCCATGCTCCAATTTTTTATATTCTCTTAGCTGGAAAGAAAGTAGAAACTTATTTCTCTTGCATCTGTCCCATTTGATTTTAATATTACTAAAGGGCTTAAAGATTTAAAGAAACAAGTCCAATTCACCAGCTTCCCTGAGGGAGAATGCCAGAGAAGGCTTTACACTTTCTCAGATTTATCAGTTTGATTTAATCTTAATAATGGCACCTGTTGTTACACCTCTTGGATCTTTGCAAGTCGTTGCTGTGTCCTGTCTTCACCCCAGGCCAGGACCCAGCGCTCCATCAGTCTGGAGAAAAGCAAAGTGCATTCCACAGGAATCCTACAGACACATGACTTGACCTGCATCGAAGTAAATTCCACAGTATTTGCAAATACATTCATTTGATCCCAGCCTATCTGGCCTTGATTTGAAATGGACTAGGAAGTGATGTCACAAGAACACTGAGTGCTTCCAAGTGCTGCATATGTCAGTCCTGAGAGGAATGTTCCCATACATCCCCCCCTAGAGAGGCATGAGAGCACATTAATAGATGGGCACTGATATGTCTGATGTTGATCAGGTTCACATTTAAGTGAAAAAATGTCAAATGATAAAGCAGATGCAAAAAGGAAAAAAAAAAAAAAAAAAAAAGGAGCCAGGAAAGGAGATAAGCTATGGGGAAATACACTAAATAATTAGGAAAAATACAACCAGAGAGGAAGAAATCCTTTAAAAGCTATCTACTAACAAATCAGATATTATATCTGTCAATACATAAAAAATGAGGTTGCTGACAACTCTTCATCCCACAGTCTGCAGCATTAATAAGTCATGAAGTATTAAAAAAACTGGGACGCTTTGTGCCTAAAACAGTATCACACAAGGACAAGGGAATAAAGCTGAACTAAAACAAAGGACATGATTGTGTTTTGCTGGCAAATAATGACATAAATGAGAAACAAAACCAGGGAAACAAACACAACCCCTCCAACCATCAAATAGAAGGAAAACACGACTGCCTCGGTTCTTTGGCAGTTAATCAGATACAGATCATGAAGTCAGCACTATCTGATGAAAGTTTTGGGTGTAGTTGCTATTCCAGAAGTGTCCAGCCCAAACTGCTTATTTAAACATTGAGAAGGAGATGGGAGGGGAGCAGAGGATAAAGGTGACACTCGAGATAGTTTTGGGATCCAAACTATCCCAAGGTAAACAGCACCATGAGGTGCTTTAGAGACTAAAGGGAAAATAATTTCTACCCAAGCCTACTGTCCTGCTGATCTCCTTGCACTGTGAATTCATTTCCCTTACTGCTGCCACACTAACCAGGAGACAAGACTTTTGCACCTGTGTCACATCCAGGGCTCAAACATTCACCACTTGCTTTTTGGCACAGCCAAAAGGGCTGCTAAACCCTCTCATCCTCCTTTCTCTCATGTTCAGCATCTGCCTCATACCTGTAACAGGACACTGCTGGATAGGTCTACTCCTGGGACATTCGGTCTTCTCTTTCCTGTTCCCAGGGAAAGCAAAGAATTATTCCTTTGTGAAACTGAAATATTCCTACAACATAATCAGGGCTTGACAAAGACTTCCAAGCACCACTATGCCCTGCCTGACATCTTATCCAGCTTATGCCACACAAGTCATCCTTGGGCGATTTTGTATTGTTCATTTCACAGGTCTCATCCAATCTCCCCTGTTCCCTTCCATGTAAGAGGCTTTAATGCCACAGCCTTGAGCTGCAGCAAGCAAGGGAAGGAACTAATTTATTTTTTTAGTAGGTACAAGTCAGTCAGCAAGCACAGTAGGGAAGTTAGAAACAGAGCAGAACTGGGGAGGGAACATCTGGCTGGGTTTTTTTCAGCAGAACCTAAAGAGGCTGTATTAGGTAGGGCCTTGTATTTCCTTTAGAGGATGTGCATTAAGCAGAGCTCTACCCTGATCCCTTTAGGAGGTGGGAGAGTTATGATGGTGCCTTTTCCCTGAGAGCATTTCTAAGCTTTCCTCATAGGAAGCTCTCCTTGTGGTGCATTCTTAAGTAGATCAAATGCAAAGGAAAATCCCAATTCAGAATTAATTGGCATATATTTTTTCAGGAGCTGGAGGGATTTTGAATTTCTTCCTTCTAGGTGAACTTACAACATTCCTGCATTTGAAATTGCACCTGTCTGTGGAAGAAGGCAATCACAAGACCTGAAGCAAGGCACACCACCCTGATTTTACCTCTCCACCCTGTTACTCAGAGACTGTCCAGTGTGGTGCCCATAGCCCACGTTTAACTCCAGCTTGTTCTTGCAGTCTTTGCTTCTGTAGATGATGTTCTCACTCTGGAGACAGTAGCATAGAAGGAAAACCATGTCTGGAATTAACCATTTCCAGCATCCCTGCACAGCCAGAATCAGCAGCTGAAGCAGATGCTTGGTAGGGGAATAAGACTCTTTGTTAAGGGGGTCCAGAGTAATAGTTTGCTTAAAATTGCTTAGTACCTTTAGCTGCAAGATCATCCACATCATGTGCTTGCCTTCTGTTTTTTTGTGAAACAAAGCAGAGGTGCTTCTACCATGACAGACCACTGTCCCCTTGAGCCACGTTCCTGCTCTGGGAAAATGGCTTTCCTCTAAACAACCCACTGGCACATCCAGCACTGCCTAAGCAGCACCACTCTCCGTGCAGACAGGTATTCCCTCTTCACCTCCCGTCCAGCAGCTCTCTGGGTGCACAGCAAGCTCCATCTGAGTCACACAGTAATAATCATTGCTTATATACAAGCTCCCTGGTGTACTGTATATTAATGTCTGGCTGGTAATTTAATGGCACCTCTAGGCATAAACAAAAGTTTATTAAAACAGTAAGTAAAATGTTCCCGAAGACTGGCCTGCATTTTTAATTTTCTATTCAGCATTCCAAAGTACAGAGCCAGCCTTCTTATGCAAAAGGAAAGCTACAGAGTTAACACTGAGTCACTTTGCACAAGTCAGACATGGCACAGTCTGAAGCAACAGGATGCTTCATTTATTCTCACAATCCCCTTTTTTCCTGGTCATCTTTAGCAATAACAGCCATACAGAAACGTGAATTATTAGGAAATGTGCCCAACTCCAGAAAGCAGCAGCATATTGATTCCTACTCACTTTACTTGTCATTCCTCAGCTGGGAAGCCACAAAGCAGCTAAAACCTTAAATCCTTGTCAGCAGTTGGCAGTGCCCACTGTAGTTAAGACTGAGTCATGCTCTGAACCTTGGGCACATAAAAGTAACACCATTCCTCCCCCCTGCTTTTCATTCACCAGATGCTTTTTTTACTAATGACTTGGAGCTCTAAAACCACCAGGTTTCTTTTCTCATAACATAATTTCTTGAGCTCAGTAAGATGTGTATAATAACAAATTAACATTTGTTATTATACACATAACAAATAACAAATATATTTGTTATTATACATTTACAGTGGGCAAGTAGGTGGACAGATTTTTTAGACAACATTTAAGCAGAAACTTGAACTGATTTTCACATTTTAGATTAAAGTTATGGAGACATAAAAAATTCCAGTAAAAAATTTGTACATTGAGAAAACTCGCTGTGGAGATGCTGGAGCAAGTAGCTGTGCTTTTTAGCAAGTCTCATTTCAAACCCCAGTCACACTTCCAGACTGCAGTGACATTCCCCCTCCACTCCTCCATTGTAATTTAGTGTATACTAAGGACTAGGAAGCATTTCTCAGCTCTCAGGGGACATCACCCCCTCTCTCCACAATGAAACACAACCCCATGGGGCTCAACTGGCCTCTTGGTTTCCACAGAAAGACAACAGGAGCATTCAGACTGCACAGAAGGTGCAAACACAAGCTCCAACAGGTCCCATGCATGTGAGCATCCACAGGACTTTGGGAGCCTGGAGAAAATACAGCTGTTCCCAGCTTGGGAGGCTTGGAGCCTCAGAACTTTTGTCATAATATAGAATATTTATCTACTTGCCATCCTCTACAGCTACCTGAAAGGAGGTTGTAGCCAGGTGGATGGGTCAATCTCATCTCCCAAGTGACAAGAGGAAGTGGCCTCAGGTTGTGTCAGGGGACGCTGAGATTGGATATTAGGAAAAATTTCTTCACCAAAAGTGTTGTCAAGCACTGGAACAGGCTGCCCAGGGAAGTGGTGGAGCCACCATCCCTGAAGGCATATAAAAGACAGGAAGAAGTGGGACTTAGGGACATGGTTTAGTGCTGGGCTTGGCAGTGCTGGGGGAACAATTGGACTGGATGATCTTAGAAGTCTTTTCCAACCCAAATGATTCTGTGATCAAGGAACTCAAGCAGCTGAGAAGTCACAAACAGCACCAGCAAGAATTAGGAGGAAGAGAAAGACTGAAACTCTCATGGGAAAAAAATGCCCAGAATAAATCCTTTAATGCCTGTACAGAATTAAAACTTATTCTGTAAAAATAAAAGCATCCATTGTGCATCGAGTGCTTTTTTACGCACCATTCTTCAGCTTTTTAATTTTTAGAACACATTTTTCTTATATTTAAGAGACAATTTAATATAAACAGATTTGCTATTGACTTGTTAGCCTTAACCTGCAGAGACTGGTGTCCTTTATTTATAGCAACATGATTTTAGCTTTTAAAAAAACCCCAAAGACTCATGTTCAGGATTAGATATTAAAGCTTTGAGCATTCATCAGTAAGCACAGGTCTCCCAGTCTTGCACAGACATCTCAGGGGGTTTTTTTTGTCTATCAATATTTTGTGGCACTGCTCACATGAGAAAAAGCAAAAGATAAGGGTCAGGCAACAATGCCATGTAAGTGTGATGTGCACTTTGTGGTATTTCTCATTTCCAGTTACAGCATCAGGGCTGACATGTTATCTGTCATAAAATGCTGCCACAAAATATTCAGACATAATGGACTAGATATGCAAACAAGAGCTTGCATGATCTGGCCCAGAACTTAAAATTAGGCAAATTAACACTGCCTTTGCAGTCTTCAGACTCACCCTGGCAGTAAGTCCCTGACATCCTCACAGAGGTCAAGGGGTCTTCCACATGGGATGGCAATTCTTATTCAAACCATTCCCTCACATAAGACATTCAGTGTAAGTCTCTCTTCTCTGTGTCTTTTCTTCTAGAGAAGAGTTAGAGTGTTTAGGATCCTCACCATGAAAGGAAAGAATTCATTCCCATTTTAGCATTTTTAAATCTCCCCAGTTGTGATTCAATAAATTCTTACTATCACGCTGTCTATGCAAGGTCCACCTTTTATGTCCCCTGCAGAACAGCTGTGAAGATACAAGAGCTGAAATTTTAGCCCCAGTTCAACAGAGTACTCACACACATATTTCAGGTGCTGCAGCTGCTAAAGAGGCTGATTTACTTAAATGCTCTGCTGAGTTAGAGACCTGTGACCTTATACCATATGCAACTTTAAACTGAGCTAATGGCAGTTACAGATATATGCACTGACACAAACCACTGGCTTTTTCATTCCAGGAACAGAAGGGGAAAAGGAAAATGTTGGTCAGAGTCTGTAAGCTTTGCATATTCATACTTTTCACAGTTGTTAAGTGTTTGAAAATTCAGGTAATGAGCATACAATACTCAGGCTGCCTTTGTATTGCTTGGGGGTTTGCTATCCTAGTAATATCTCTACAGAAACCATTCTATCAAGACAGGTTTTTTGCCCTCAAATTGAATTAGCACTTGTACATTGAAGTTTTCAACATCACCCATAAGATTTTTCAACTTGTCAAAAGAATCTGCATGGTCTCTAACCATGAATAAAAATGATTTCAGATATCATCTTTATTTCAAGTTTTATTTCCTGGGATTAATCTAATTGATTGTGCTGGTGGCTGGTTGAACAGCTGCTGAAATAAACAGACTATTTTTCTTTCTATGTAAACATATGGGTACCTGGTTTAATTCAAGTTCATACCTGTCTTGAGGGGGAAAACATCCAACAATAACAAAAAAAATACCCTGTTTTCCAAACTGACGCCATAGACCTGAAATTGCTAGAATTCTCTTAATTTTTCTCTTGTCGATTTTAATAAATCTTTTATCAAAAAATAAAATCCAGTAGACCATATATAACCTCATTTTTTTATATATATCCAGATGCTCACACAAGGCATGCATGGTTTTCTCCTCTATAAATAGGAATAACCCCATAAACCTTTACTTCAACATAATTTTTTTTTTGCTTAGCAGACCTAACCTTCTTTTGCATCTTAGATTACAATCCCATTAACCCTTTTTATGGCTTCATAACGGACCAGGGTCTAAACTAAAGACTGTAGGTAAAATACAGTGAAATGCACACCCCTTTGGCTTTAACACACATTTCTACTTTCCCCAGGTATCTCTAGTGAAGAAAATAGCATTGCCAATAAGAAATAAAACAAATAAATTGTTCCAGCTAATTCTTCTTAAACTCTTTAAAAAATTAATTGCTTTAAGATCCTTTGACATCTTGATTTTCTCAGCTATTCTCATATGCATAATCAAAAAATTATGGGCTGGAGTGGAGAGAATACAGACATAAGTAGGTGGAGCCTCTAGCACCAGGGCGGAATTGGGCAAAAAGAATTGCTTCTGTAATAAGATGCTGGCAAATAATAGGTACATACAGGATCAGTTATTAATAGCCTTTTATGCATAGATAAGCACCACTCTGAGCAGCATGCATGTGCACAAATGAAATATTAATAAGCAGCACACAGTTGTTGTCCAAACAGAAGGAAAGCTGCACAGATAAGAGTTAGAATCATAGAATCACTAAATTATTTAGGTTGGAAAATACCTTTAGGATCAAGTCGAACCATTAACCCAGCACTGCCAGGTCCATCACCAAAACATGTCCCTAAGTGTCACATTCACACATCTTTTAAATACTTCCAGGGATGGTGACTCCACCACTTCCCTGGGCAGCCTTCTGAAGAAGAAATTTTCCCTAATATCCAACCCAAACCTCCCCTGCTACAACCTGAAGGCATTTTTTCCGGTCCACTCACTTGTTACCTGGGAGCAGAGACTGACCCCTATTCAGCTACAACCTTCTTTCAGGGTGTGTAGAGAGTGGTAAGGTCTCCCCTGAGCCTCCTTTTCTCCAAATGTATTGCTAAACAGCTAAAAATTTCAGAAAGACAGCAAAGACTTCAGAAGAGGCACAACCAAGCTATGGCTGCTGAAAGAAGTTATTCATTTAATGGCAGAAGTAAGCTATTCCCATTTTCTCAGATCAGTATATAATTTGGGGGGCTGTCTATCTTGGGATAGCCTATTTTTACCCTTAACGAAGGAACATAAAAATTCTAATCAGTTTTCAAATCTCAGGAGTCCAAAGAGAATTTGCATATCTGCATAAAGAAGGACCTGGTGCAGAAGAATAAAACAGGAATCTTTTGGATTACACCAGCTCAGGTGGGATGCTGCTGTGGTCAGTTCCCCAACAGGATTTAGCACAGTTGGTAAGACCTACCTTCTTTCAACCCCTCCTCTGGAATGATGCCAGCTGTAATTATACATTATAATGAGCAAGAATCTTGAATTCACAGTAGAGCAGTGAAGTTGTTTCTTCTCACCTTCAGTAATGTATTTCTGCCCTCCTTCTTCATCTTTGCTGTGTTGTTTTGTAGTTTATGTCAAACAAGTCTCATTCTTCTCATTACAGACAAAAATCTCTGCCTGTTGAAGTGCTGAGAGAGCTAATTCTTGTTGTTCTCACTTGTTACAGAAAAGCTCCTGCCAAAGGAACCGTTTGGCTTAAAATATTGTAAACAACCTCTCCTCCTTTACCCGCCACCACAGCTTGCTTTTAAGAAGTCTGTTTTCATAAACAGTATGTCTTGTCTGCTCAAAACAGCATAACTGGGAGTTGCCATATCAAATACATTTATAGAAGATGGCAGCAAAGGAATACCTTGACAGACTAATGATGACCTCCTGCAAGTCAGGCACTTAAAAGGCTCATTTCCCTGGTTAGCATATTAAAAAGTAATGGCTGAGTGGCACTGCTTCCACTCACTTGTCAAGGGTAAAACCTGCCCTGTGGGCTACTGTGGAAACAACACCCAAACTCACCACAGAGGTGGCTACCAAATAAGTCAGGGGGATTTGAAATGCACCAGTTAATGTCAGCTTCCTGCAGAGAGCAGAAAAGACTGAAGCTAGACCAAAAAATACAGACCTGCTTTTTCTATCACACACTTTGCCTTGGTAATGCCCATGGATTTCTACAGCATTTCTTCCAGGTTAAAAGCAGAGTGGGAAGGATGAGTTTCGTTAAGGAAAAAAGCTGTCTTTGTATCTATCTGGGTGTTTTGCCTGGTGCCTAAGCACTAGTCTCTAAAGATACAAATGCACAAAAAACTATTAAAGCACTATAGCGATTAAAAAACTAACCGTAGTTGATATTTAAATAGGTCTGTGTAATTCCTGATGCAAGTAGAAGGGGCAGAAAACACCTCATGCCCATGACTTAGAAATTCATTGACCTGTGGTATAGCACTTAGATTACCACCACTCAGCCCAAACATTTGAACCAGAGGTAAAAGTAATGAAGTTCACTCTTTGAATTTGATTTCTTTTTCCAGACTTCAAAGCTAGGTAGAAAGTCTTGGTAGAAAAAGTAAACAGTGAAATCTTCATTCTATTCAGGTTAGTAGAGAAGGTACTCTAGACAACTGAAGATTATCCTGGGTTAGTTTCCAAATTCCAAGTCCTGACCTCATGGAAGTCCCACTAGCATTTCTGAAAGTATCAGAGACCAACACGCTTCTGCTAAAATAACCTCTGCATCTGAGTGCAGGGATTGCTTACAGGGGGCCCACACATACCAGCAGGTGCTGGGTGATGTTGAGTGAAATAAATGAACTCTTCCTTGGACAAAACTCATGCTAAAGCCCACTGGGCTCCTCCAGGTAGGAGTGAGCAAAGCCATATGCAAGGAGGTGGAGCTGTTCCCCAGAGATTAGGATTAATGTTTGAAAATAGGAGAGCAGAAGAAACTGCCCTATAAAGCAAACTGGTTTTCCACATAAACAGAGGGGGGGGAAAAGAAAACCACAAAAACAACAGAATAAACAGCAAACTTAAACCAACTGGAATGATATTAAACTATGATTAACTAGTGTTGGGCTCGTTATGTAAGACACTTGCAATACCAACAACTTCCAGATAGGTGTTTTTCATTAGGCTTTGTGCTTATTGTTTACTAATAAAAAGAAAGTTTTTGGTCACCTTTGAGTGAGATGCACGGGTATCACAGAATGGTCTGAGTTGGAAGGGGACCTGGAAGATCATCTGGTCCCAAGCCCCCGCCGTGGGCAGGGATGTGTATGGCTCTACATACATGGATAATATGGATGTGCCCTAGTGGTTTTGTTTGTGTTCCCCCCCACTGGAGGGTTTGTACAAGTTCCCACCTTTGTTTTCTCTTTTACCTGCTGTATTACCCTCCACCTCCTGCAGCTCCATGGGTTACTATTTATTCACCACTTTGCTTTATTAAGATGCAGTTCAGGTTTTCACCTACGTTTCATGTTTTGCAACCATGAAATAAGTATCTAAAAATTCAAAAGACACAAGAGTGTAAAGAACCTTTCAGATACTTTCTGCTTTCTGAAGAAGCCTCAGCAGATAGAGCAGTTCAGCAGTCCAGAGCTGTTACCTGTGACCTAAAACAGCTTCTAATGCTGCAAATTATTTTAGATATCGACATTATTATGCTGGGATAAATGTAGAGCTCTTTCTACATTTTTGTCATGTTCTGATAAAATCACAGGTCTGACAGGATATCTTGGCTAAAGAGTCCACATGAAATATGTTGCTAATTATTTATACGCCTCTTCAAAGGCTCAGTGCTGCTACTTGTACTTCTTGCTACTCTTACCTACCCAGGCCCTAAAGCTGTTTTTCAACCACTGAACTGAAACCCCTTAGAGTAACAAATTTCTAATAGAGGTTCATCAACCTGGCAGTGATTAACAGCACAGGTTAATCAAATGGGTGTAGAACAGCCTTTTCCTCCCTCTTCCTTTAAAGGAAACTGGCCCCAAGTGTTTCTGCTATTTAGAAATAAATTTGCAATTAACTTTTACTTATTGGTGTCATAGTGGCCTCTGAAGACCCCAGCCAGAAGCCAGCACTTTTTGTGCTTCTCAGCACATAAATGTGCACCAGGGGACAGCAGTCCCTCTGAAGAGCTGACAGCTCAGCACCATCCCACAGCTGAGCTCCAGGGGCTCTGCCAGGACCTACTCCTGCAAGGAAAAGAGCAGGCAGCCTCATGCTTATGTGTCACCCTCGTGATTAAAGCTGCTTGATGATCAAAAATAATTAAGAGGAGTTGTCTTCTTCTGACTGACTGATTTTGGTCAACTTCTTATGAAAATCAACATGACCAAGTCCACCTACTGCCAAACCTCTTGTGTTAAATTTACTCCAAGACCAACAGGACATAAGACTCCAGCATGCCCCACACACAGGGAATTAGTATCTGATTTCAGCTGTTCGCAATCAGACTCTCACTGAACACGACAGAGTAACTTTGTGGTCGTTACCAGGCTGGATGGCAGCTGGGCCTAGGAAATCTGAACTTCCCAAAACTTGGAACCAGTAAGAAAGTTCAGACAGAAAACAGCTATGAGAGGTGCATTTCTAAACCCTGAACCCATTGTTTATCCATCAGTAGCCACAGCATTTTTGTGTAGGATTTTCTGGAGCATGATCTTGAAATAAATGACATTAATATCTTGATTCAATTCCAACTGGGAAAAAAAAAAAAAAAAAAAAAAAAAAACAAAAAAAAAAAAAAAAAAAAAAACTTTTGAATTAGCACTGAAATGTATATTTGCTTCAGAGGGGTTTTTTTCCTTGTGTTAATTGCTTCTAAAAATTTCAGACTCAAACCACCCACAGTCTGGGCATGTGACAGGCTGAGCCTGAACACTCAACACCTCCTCTCAGGACTCTCCCTCACAGTTATGCAAAGCCCAGACTTCCCTCACTACCAGCTGAGTTTATGGTAACAGAACCACCACATTAATCCAGAACAAACCCACCCTCCTGCTTGACAGCTCACCCTCCCCACAAAGTCCTGGCAGATCACAGGAGCAGCAAGCACCACTCACCCCCTGCCTGCTGGGACCTCTCCTTTCTCCCCAGCTGTCAATGCTCAGGACTGGAGCATCCAGGTGCTGCCATGGCTGCACGTTAAGCTGTGCAAGTAATGACTGCCATGGGGTTACTCTGCTACCTTACACTCATCCCAGCCACTCATCAGGGTGTATTTTTTTAATGCTTAGTTGTTGTGGGGTGCTTAGATTTTCATGTTTCTATAGTGCTCCCCTATTTCACTTTGTTTTGGTGATAGGCATGAGATTTTTATATCAGCAAGTCAGAAGAGTGATTGAGACCTGAGACAGAAGGGAGTAAGCATCAGTCCCCTATTCTTGGGTGTGCTTATTCCATACCTTGGATCAGTCCTGAAGGAAGATTTTCCTTCTACAGAATCAAGGACTTACAAAAATTTTAAAAACCCCATCCCTTACAGCACTAACTTTCACCACACCAGAGGAACAAAAACTTCATCCTGAAGAATCAGTGCTTTACTTTTTACCCTCTCACACCAAGTACTCTCTGTCCTCTACTGCTTTTCCTACAAAACACAGACCTTTCTAAATAACAAGGGTTACCCCCAGAAGGCATCTGCTTCCTGCTCACATCCTGCACTGCCATCACCTGTGATCCCACTGTCCTCTACCTGCTTCAAAATTCTGTTCTCATTTTTCATGACAGATTATAACAATCAGGAGCAGATTATAAAAAAAAAAGTTACTTGCACATAAGCGTAAACTATTATTAGACTTCAAGCAAGTTATGAACAGCAAAATTTTAGCAATCTAAAAGAGACAAAGTTGCTTCTCTTTCAGATAAAGGCTGAATTTCTCATTTATGACCTGTGCCATAATGAGTGTTGGGGGTGAATTATCCAAAAGGGGATGTCCCTTCTTCCTTGCTCCTACTTAGTCAAACTATCAAAGAGGGGGAAGAGAGGAGTTGGCAAGGATGTCACAAAATCTGAAATAATTTCTTTGTTAACTTATAGTTGGGAGCATTTTTTTTTTTTACTACTGGAAAGGTTTCAAAAATTGATGTACAGCCCTAACCTGAGGAATGCTATAACCTGAAGTCTTAATATTCTGATGGGTGCCAGGATAGGATTTAAGGTCCAATTCATACATACAGTTACTAACAAACTAGGGAAGTGCTAACTTATATAGCAATTGCTGATTGCAAACACAGAGAGATGATGATTTCAAAAGGTAACTGTGTGCATACACTAAAGGACTGAATTTTTTGTTGTCTCTAATTCATCACAATTTCTTTTAGAATAAAGAAAAAAATAAGAAGCAAACTCCCCCACCAAAATAAGACTGCAAATTCCACTTAGCAGTTCCTTAGTTTTAGTACTGCTAATACAGCTTGTCTCTCCTCTGGGTTCAGCTCAAACTCTGATTTGACAGCTGGTCTTTGACTTGACAGGAGCTTTGTCCACCAAAAATGCACCAGTCCTGCTTTCATCTTTCATTTCCATGGGTTTTGCTCTGCAGATGCCAGTGGCACCTTAAGTCCCTGAGTTCAAGGGAAACCAGCAACTGTTCATACAGATACAGAGAAATGCTGTTTTTCACCATTTTACGTGGAAGAGTTCAATTTATGGGGGAGAAGTTTGATTATTACAATGAAATCTTATCTTACAACAGGTAAGGCAACACCACACAAACTCAAGTAGTGAATTGCAGCCTGTTTTGAAGCCAAATGGAACACTGGACTGCCTCTTAAAAAAAACCCAACCAAACAGATAGTCTTGCCAAAGAGCAGCACATCTCAGCTCTCAGAAGAAAGCTACCCAGCTATTCCCACGTCTGGCTGAATTTTTAAAGAACTCTGAAATGTTTGGAGCACTCACGCATGTATTAACACAGCAAAGATACTTCCAATTCGCTCAGTTTTTTCTGACTTAAAGTGGAATAAATAAAAGCAAAATCTAGTCATGTACCTTTGCTGAATCAATGTTTCTTCCCCCTCTCTTTAACCAGCTTGGCCTCTTTATGCACTGGTAGTGGTCTTGGTTAGGGTCAAGGCTGACACAGCAGCTCCTTCTGTTGCCTGACCCACTGTCACCACCTCTCACACCAATAAAATGCACATGTAAAATCACTGTCAAAATGTTACCAGAAAGATATATTGTGCAGGTACTGAAGAAAGTCTGCTAGCCCCTGCAACATCATCCATTTTTATTATGCCACATTATAAATTGCATTTTTCATCGTGTATCTTAGGCATGGAAAATAAATGCACTAACCCTCTAAAAATAAGATTCCTCACTAAAACCCTCTATAGAAGACACCAGTCCAGAGCACACATTTACAGCTACATCATAAATCTTTGGTAAAAATGGGATTTATAAAAGCTGTGCTGACACAGCTTATCTACAAGATTGTGAAAACAACAGCCATGTGTAGAGAGCTCACCCTGCTAAAACACAGCTGTATGAATATTGAACATCAAACCCCACACAAGCCCTCTGACCTCTGCAGCAGCTCCCAAACCACCCCTGCCTCTCTTCCCAAGCCAGGCTCCCACCCACAGCTGGAGAACAACTGTGAACCAAATAGAGCAAAACTCTTTTCATCACTTCCTTTCCCTCACTTACCTGAAGGACGGTATTCTTTCTACCTACCTGTTTCGGGTTTTCTTCACCACCACCTTTTACTATCTAAAGCAGCTGGGCCTTGCTAATTGATTAACTTCAGTGGCTTTGACCTCCAGACACATAACCCTCACTTGTCAGCCTCCTGAACTTTTCTGGTCTTCTGGTCTGTTCTTAAGTGTTCTGAGCAAAAACCTTCCTTGGCACTTGACACAAGCCCTGAAAAATACTGTGACATGCCATGGAACATCCTTCTGGGGACATGGAAGGACATCAGATGTGAGAGAGACATGAAATATGAACCACATTTTGCTCTAAGATATACCTCTTGCATGATCCTTGCAGTAGCTGAGTCCCAACACTCTGCTGGGCACCTGAAGGAGGATTTGCTTTTGGCTCTGGTTGAGGAGAGGAATTTTCCCAATTTCCTATAAACAGGCAGTAGGGCCAGGCAGTAAGAAGATGCAAACTCCAGGGCACCCAGCCCAACCCTCTGGAAGCACTTCCAGGAGTCACCTTTCCCAGAGTAAACTTTCAGGGCTCCCCCAGAGCCAAGGGAACACAGATGAGCTCTGGCTGTCACTGGCTCCTAAAGTATCAACGGGACCACGAAGGAAGAAGAGGGAGAAAGAGAAGGGCCGGGGGAATCCTGGTCCTGAGCTCACCTCTCCAGCGCCTGGGCTGCCTCGACCTCCCGAGAAAAAAAAGAAAAAACAAAACAACAATAAAACAAAGCTAAACAAAATCAAAACGCCCCAAACCTTCTACTCACTACCACAAACTGCATTTAATTTCCTGATTGCCCCAGCTGTATCTATATGGATGGGAGGGGCGGTGCATCCCATCCCATCCCATCCCATCCAATCTCCCTCCAGCCTCCTCTCCCGACTCTGCCCTGGAAACCCTCGCGGGACCCGCCCGACTCCAAGCCGGGCACTCCCGAGTGCATCCCCCCCTCACTAAAAGCCATCGAGCAGCTGTCAGCACTTACAGCAGACAACTTCAAATGGTTGTAAAAGCTTCTTCAGATCCAACCTCCTCATTCGGAAATATTAAGCATCATTAAAAATTATATCAAGCAAAAAAAACCCCCTAATTATCCACGCAAAACTAACAAAATAAAATAAAATAAAATAAAATAAAAAACACAAAAGGCCAAAACCCCTCCCCACCATGTTGGCCTACTTTGGGCTGGTGTGTCTAGCCCCAGCAGGAACATTTCGAGAGGCACTGGGAGCCCAGGTGACTGGGAAAGACAGGGATGCTGGGACCTGTTAGGGAGTGTTTCCTCATCTCATGGGTGTGCAGCAACAAATTCACTTACCCAAGGAGACATGGCCCTAAACAAGGAGAGCAAAATGCATTTTACTCAAGTAAGTTCACCGTGTCAGGACACCTACTAGGCAACAGAACTGCTAAGGGATTAACAAGTAAAAATATGATTTGATTCTACATTTTCTACATATATACACAGCAACAGACACAGAGTCACCAATATGCAGCTTGATAATTTGAAAGGTTTCAAATGACAGCATCTTTGGGTTGTCCCAGGTCTCCCCCATCAAAACAAACAGTAAAGTAGTTAAGCATGGATTTTGTTCATTCCAATTCAGCAAAATATTTAAAGTAGGATGTGTGGATAGAAGCTCTTGTGAGTACATGCCTCTACAGAAATTTGTGTTACATGCCATGGACTGAGCTTTCTGCATTTTAAACTCTGCTTTGGATTGGCTGTACATACATCTGTCAATTATTAATCTCCTGCTTTTAAAAAAAATTATTTCCTGGGCATCATTTTTTTTTTTCTTTCTTCAATTTTTCTTTACCTTCATAGTACCATTTTCAGAGCTGTCTTCTTTCCTGCGCGTCTGTGTGTTTGCAGTTCTCAACACAGAACCATTTAATAAGCTTTGATGTTCCTGGCAAAACTCCCATTGATCGTCTTGATTGCCTTTGTAAGAGATTTCACTGGAATTCGATGGCTGTCTCAGGACTGGGGAAGACACGTGATAGCACAGCCCTAACCCGCTGCTTCCAACAGGAAATGTTGATGCAAGCTGCAGATGCGTTTCACAACTTGATTTCATTATATTAACAGTCTTCAAAACGTACAATACTTCATTTATAGAAAGGGGTAGGGAGCACAGGTGGATGCCTGCCCATGCTCTGTGTGGGAAGGGACGGGCTTTGATGTGTGCCTGGAGGTTGCACAAAAGGTGGAAAGCATTTCCACTGAATTTTAACCAATATAAAATGAAGAGGATTTGTGATCAGCTTTGAATAAAACTTAGCGAAGTGTCTGTGCCCACATGTAAGGTGGACACCCTCCAACATTATCACTGCTATTATGCACAGATTTATCTACTGGGAATCAAAGCCTGATTTTCAAGGACTAGGTCTGAGCTCAGCGTGCCTGGCCTTGCAGGGATGGATGCTCCAGCACACATCTGATATTTCCAGGAGATGCTGGTCCTGCTGGTCCCCACCAGTCAGGTTCCAGTCCCACCATGCTCTGATTGTGTGAATTTTGAATCAAAGGAAGAAAACAGAATAATTCCCAGATATTTTCCACCCCACCATTCATGGCGGAGGATGAGTCCATGCCAGACCTCACCAAAACTATGGAGATTGTGAAAGCACAGTCCATGGTTTGGCACACACCAAATGCCACAGGCCACATCACCCTATCTCCCTAAGTAAATATTTTAACACACTATTTAATGGCTCAGAGGTACAACACCGACCCAGTGACACAACTGTGCCTGCTCAGAATCACAAGGTTTTCATCACCTTTTCCAATGCATATCAACTATCACAGTTTTTTCTTCTTGGCTGGAAGGAGAAGGCTGCCTGGTGAATCCTGGGGACATGGAAAGAGATCAGCCAACACCTTGCAGGGTGGAAGGGGGAGAAAGGCAAATCATATTTTTCTTGAAAAACTGAAGAAGCAGATGGAAGACACTGAAAACTTACAAGAGCTAAGAGCTCCGAGCTGAGGACGTGCCCATGCTGGTGATCAAATTAAAAACCACAACACTTTCCCTCAGTTAGCAGCAAGCCCTGAAAGATATCTGAAATGCAAGCACCATCTTTCGTTGCAGCGAGTGCCTGGCACCAGCCTCCAGGCACCAGGCTGAACACACGTGTCCTCATTGCTCCAGTTAAATGGCATACGGAGCCGGGGAGAGAGAGAGGAATCTCGGCCTTAATTAGGGAATGTGTTTGGAATATGATTTGTGATAATACATCTATAACAAGGGGAATTAATGAAAATAATTAATGAAGGCTAATCTAAGATACCAGGGTTTTGTCTAAATCAGCAAGAGTGGAGTCCCAAGGACATTCACAGTGTGATTTATAGGAATTTTTTTTAATGATCCATGAGGTCTTAATCCTTTCAATACAAGCAGGAACTGGGGAGGTGGTTAGGGAGGGCTCCCACCTGTGAGATGGTTTGTGAGTTCCTGTGTTCCTGTGAGAGTTAGATCTGAATTTATCTGCTTTGTATAATCCAGTGTTTCATTTCCTTTAGAAGCCACTTCATGTCTGAATTTCCCTCTGTACAATTTTATCTTTATCTGTAAGTAAGAGCAGTGAAGTTCACTGCATATCCAGCTGCTCTGATTGTACAGTGTTTGCACAGCAGGTGTATCTCAAAAAAAACCACCCCAAACCCAAATCCAAACAATCAGAAATACAGGCAAAATCACAGCCTTGCAAAACACTCATGACTCTTGAGCTATAAAGCATGCAATGGAAATTTGAATTAAAATGAATGTATTAAAAATAACTTTTGTACAGCACCACGGCAAGCCAAGCAGGTGATTGCTGTGCTGATACCAGCTAGATGGCACAGAAGGGGGGGCAGGAGTCACCACTGCCACTGGTGTTAGCCAAGGCTGTGGATGAAAAAGGCCTTTCCTGAGGTCTCCAGGACCGGCAGAGCCTTGGAAGAGCCTGAGGAGGTGTAGGAGCCTTCTTGGTCTCCCCTGCCACACTGGCCCCACCTCAAACAGCAGCTCCAACAAAGAGGAGGGGTTGAAATCCGTGCCAAAATGAATGCCAAAAAGCCCTGTGCAAAGACAGGCCCTGCCTCCACCTCCACCCTCCCTCTCGGAAAAGCGGTTTAAGAATGGTGTCCTGGGTGCTGTGCAGGAATATGCAGTGTGTGTGTGAGCAGAGGAGAGGCACTGAGGGCTGGATGGCTCCTGCTTAGCAGTCTGCTCACATCGTTCTCCCACGAAGAATATTCAGCTTTCTTTGTCTAAAATGTTGAGTGGTTATGAATAGTAAGGATAGACTATCTGTAATTATTTTTAAATTATTAATGGTTTTGTTAGATCCCTTCACTTCTACATTAGGTTTCTGTTAATGTAAGTTAAATCAAAATGTACTTCAGTTTCCAGGCAGCTCCCAAATGTATTTTTCATTCTTTCATAACATTACTTCAAGTTCTCGATGAGGTGTCCACGATGAAGTTTGCTCCCGAGCCGGCAGACTTCCAGTCCTGGTGAATCCAGCGGCAGGCTCAGCAGGCAGGGCGGGATGGCAAACGAGGAGACCGTGGCTGCATTGCCAGAGTCCCACCCCCAGCTTCCAGGTGTGATGTTCTATCCGTGAGGAGCACGGGATCCACGGGAGGGGGGGAAATTTGTCACAATAACTGAGTTACTTTGTTGGCACTTTCCATCACGCTTAGGAGACTCAGCTTGTTACGCCAGGCAGATATTTTCTGATCAGGAGTGCCTGGCTCAGGGCTCAGATCCTGCGGGCAGTGAGGAGAGCTTCCCGCTTGCCACCCTGCCCCAGGAGATGCTCTGGGATGGGGGGAAAAGAGAGTGGCACAGAGGAGGATTTCTCTTCCCCCCTCGCCCCTCACCCGGGGCTCCGCTGCTGCCGAGGGGGCGGCGCTGGGGACAGGAGCGCGCGGAGCCAAACGCGTGCGTTCAACACAAACCCCACGGAGGAAAAAAAAAAAAAAAAAAAAAAAAGCCTGGATAAATTATGCAGAGGGATTTCTGGATTTCTTTCAAGTAATTAAGTTTCGATTTCTTGCATTTATTTTAGTGCCAGGAAGCACGAGGCGCCACGGACGGCAAAACTCTTCATTGATCGTTCGGGGCTCGAAGTTTGACTTCGTGACTTGACCGGGCTCGGGGCGGCGGCCGCGCGTTTGGAGCGGGGGAGGAGATTTGGGCGAGGCGGAGCGGGGCCGGGGGGATGCCGGGCTGGCAGCGCCGAGGGGGCCGGGGATGCCGAGGCTCCGCCGGCGGGCGGGGATGCCCCAACGGGGCGGCGGGGCCGGTGCATCTCTCCGCACCCGCTGAGCCCCCGCGGCCGCAGCCCCGGGGGAGCGTCCCGGAGGCGGCAGGGGCAGGGAGAGGTGCGGGGCACCGGGTGCCAGGGCCGGGGCTGGCGCTGCCCTGCCCTCAAAACAAAGGTAGAGTTTGCTCAAAGTGTAGCCCGCATCTAAATGGATTAAAAATTCATAGGGCGCATTAGGTTCGGTAAAATATGAATGCGCGTCTTTAAATTTTAATCGTAAATCAGAACGTGGATACATGAGAGGCGACAGTGATTTCTCCCCAGATGTCTGCGTGGGTCAGGGTGTGGGCGTGGGTAAGCTGGAGGGGGGGCTCTCCTTTTATTGGGGCAGCCGGGCGGTGCTCAGGGCCGGCTGCGGGCCCGGGGGGCGGCGGGGGCTCCGCGCCTGCTGCGGCTCCTCCCGGCCCCTCCCGACTCCGGGCGGGGGCTGCGGACGGGAAAACTCCAACACCCGAACACAAACAAACAAACAACAACAACAACAAAAATCCCCAGGAACGGGGGGGGAACGGGAAGGCGCTGGGCGGTGGAGCCGCGGGCAGGGCGCTGCGGGCAGAGCGGAGCCGGAGCCGCGGAGAGTCCCCGCAGGGCGGAGACACCGCGGGGAGCCCCGGGGTCAGCCCGGGCCCGGCACCGGGGAAAGTTGCCCAGGCGGGCGGCCGTGTCCCGGTGGCGGCCGTTCGGAGCGGCCACGAGCGCGGCGTTTTGGAGATCGGCTGTCAGTTGCCATTAAAATCAAGATTAATTCATATTAACGATATGCGTTCTCAATTCTCCCGTGTGACAGCATACATTAGAACAACTATTGCGAGTAATTAAACTCAGTGCGGGAGGGGTTAAATGTATAGCGGAGGGGGGAAGTTCCTCCTCGCTTTTCTCTCCGCCAAAGTTGAGCCGGAGATCGGGGCGGGCAGAGCCCCTTCCCCGGCTAAGCGCGCCCGGCAGGCTGCCTGCCCTCGGACCTCCCCGTGCCGACGAGGTATTCTCTTCTTCTGCTTTTTTTTTTTTTTTCTTTTTTTTTTTTTTTTTTTTTTTTTTTTTCCTTCCCCCGTTCTCTCTCCCCGCACCCCTCCCGGCACGCCCGCACCGAGGCGCGCAGGGCCGCGGCCGGGGAGGCGGGGACGGGGAGAGGGAGCGGCCGGAGCGCGGCGGGGACCCCGGCGGAGGGAGGGGGGGACAGCGGCCTCTCCGCCCGCCCTGCCATCCCTGCCATTCCTGCCATCTCTGCCAGCCCTGCCATCCCTGCCCGCCCCGCCAGCCCTGCCCGCACCCCGCTCGGCCCGCGATGGCCTCGAAAGGCGCAAAATATCATCGATGGCTCTTTTTTCTCGGGCGTTGGAGATGCTCTATGCTTTAGACTAATTAGACAAGCCAAAAGCCTTTTGAAGATTAAGCAAATTGGACAACCCTTGTTAATTAGAACATAATTTAAAGTTTGAAATTATATCACTCATGAAGTAGCCTAATTAGTATGACGATATGTTAATAGCCTACCGAGACACGAAGCGCGGAGGTTTGGCATGAACTCCTTAAAGGCTTGCAAGAAAATCCTCTTTCCTATGTTGTCATTAATAAAAGATTTCTATAGACTTCAGCCTTTCAACGGTGACATACAATTTATAGTACACACAATGCATTAGCCCATAGTGCTGCTCCATTTTTTTACTATTATGAAAACTAATAAATTCGTCAAGCTGAATTAAGCATACAAATCAGATGAGGCATAACAGATTACATATTGAAGCGCCGTGTCTCCCGAGCCTAAATGAAATTTCAATCTAATAATTCCTTCCTGGCCCGGCCATAATTTGTTTAGAGATGTTGTTCTACTTCTTTCCAAGCGCTATTCACACCATAATTAAATGATACTCAAGCTTTTAACTTTGATTTATTTCATTTCTCCGAGCTGGCGACAGTGAGAGCTGATACAATGTAATTTTTTTTTTTATTTCCCTTAAAATTACCAAGTCTGCTGTTTAGGTGAGGAATTAAACACCTAAGCACTTATTTTAACCTTTTTGCTGCAAAGTGAAATTCATGGAAATAAATCCGACCACCTCCAGGAAAACTGACTTTCCCCGATTTCTTTTCTCTCTGTTTTCTTTTTTTTTTTTTTTTTCCTTTTTCCTTTTCTTCTTTTCCTATTAGAGAGGCGTGGGAAACTGGCGGGATAGCGGTGCGCTTTTGCAGGAGGATCCCTGCGGCTCCCGGCCGATGGGGGAGGCCGGTGGGGGCAGCCCCGGCTCCGCTCCCGGCCTGTCCCCGCGCTGTCCCCGCTGTCCCCGGAGCGGTGCCGGAGCAGGGAGCGGCGGGACACTCCGGCTGCAGGTGCGTGCTCAGCCCGGACGGCACTTTTTCCCCCCTCCCTTTTTAAAATTATTTTTTTTCTTTTCACGGAGGGTGGTATTGAGGCGGCGGGGTGGTCGCTTCCCTCTCCTTTTTATTTTTTTTAATTTGTTTTTTTTTCCTTTTTGGCATTTTCCCTCCCCCTTTCCAGGAGGCGGCGGGGCGCGGCGGTGGGTGCGGGATCTCGCGTGGGCGTGGGAGCGGCGGGGGGCGGGCAGGGAGCGGCGGAGGAGGGGGCCGGGGCCGAGGAGGCAGGCGCGGAGGGCCCTTCCCGAGGAGTTGGGCTGTAGTGACAGGCGAGAGGGGAGGGGAGGGAGGGGAGAGAGTAAAACCCAGCGGCGCGGCGGCAGGGAGGGCACTTGGCGAGAGGCGAGGGCCGGCGCCGGAGCGGAGGCGGCGGCGGATAGCGGGGAGCGCCCGGGCGGAGGGCGGAGGGCGGGAGGCTTCCCGCGCATCCCCCGCGCATCCCCGGCTCGCCGGAGCCGCCTCTGCCCTCTCGTCCCCGGCGGGGCTCGGGCAGCCGGCTGGGGGGCGAGCGGGATTGATTTTTTTTTTTTTTTTTAATTTTTCGGGGGGCGGGGGCGCGGGGCTCCTGCGGCTTTTCCGGGGGGTTCGGGCCCCCGGCCCCGCGCCCCTGCCCTCCTCCGGCGGCCGGCTGCCGGCGGCGAGCACCATGATGATGTCTCTGAGCAGCAAGCAGCCTTTCGGCCTCCCCCACGGCGGCGGCGGCGGCGGCGGCCTCCACGAGACCAAGTACTCGGCCCTGCACACCGCCTCGCCCTGTCCCTCCGCCGGCGCCGCCGCCCCCGCCGCCAGCTCCCCCGGCAGCACCGGCAGCGGCGGCTCCGCCGGACGCGGCTCCGGCTCCGGCTCCGGCCCCGGCGGCGGCTCCGGCTCCGGCTCGGGCTCCGGCGGCAGCGGCGGCGGCGCGGAGGCGATGCGGAGGGCCTGCCTGCCCGCCCCTCCGGTAGGTGCCCGCCGCCCCGCCGCCCCACTTTAAGGGGAGCCCCTCGGCGGCCCCCCGGATCCGCCTGATGATTTTTTCATGGCCGTGCAGCAAATCACCCGGCGCCGCCGGGCGCTCGCCCAACTTATGCATGCGGCGGCTCTTGCCGCTCGTATTAATTTTTATGACCTGGGATGCTGCGTGCGGCTGGTGCGTGTGTCCGTCCGTCCGTCCGTCCGTCCGTCCGCCCGCCCGCCGCGGCTCCTCTGTGCGAGCGGCTGCGCCGCGCCCGCTCCCTCGCCCCGCTCGCTCCCTCTTCTCCTCTCCTCTCCTCTCCTCCCCCCCACCACCCCACCCCCCCTCCCTTCTCCAGGATTTCTCTTTTAACATGCTGGGAAGGTTTTAGTGGCACGGCGGAGTGCGCGGGGAGGCGAATTCCCTGCTGAGCGTTATGTGTGCCTTCTATTTGCAATTGCAGAGCAATATATTCGGCGGTCTGGACGAGAGCCTGCTGGCCCGCGCCGAAGCCCTGGCAGCGGTGGACATCGTCTCCCCGAGCAAGAGCCACCACCACCACCCGCCGCACCACAGCCCCTTCAAGCCGGACGCCACGTACCACACCATGAACACCATCCCCTGCACCTCGGCCGCCTCCTCCTCCTCCGTGCCCATCTCCCACCCGTCCGCCCTGTCGGGCACGCACCACCACCATCACCACCACCACCACCACCACCACCAGCCGCACCAGGCGCTGGAGGGGGAACTCTTGGAGCACCTGACGCCGGGGCTGGCGCTGGGGGCGATGGCGGCCCCCGACGGCGCGGTGGTCTCCACGCCGGGGCACGCTCCGCACATGGCCGGCATGAACCCCATGCACCCGGCGGCGCTGGGCATGGCCCACGCCCACGGGCTGCCGGCCCACATGGGCTGCATGAGCGACGTGGACGCCGACCCCCGCGACCTGGAGGCCTTCGCCGAGCGCTTCAAGCAGCGCCGCATCAAGCTGGGGGTGACCCAGGCCGACGTGGGCTCGGCGCTGGCCAACCTGAAGATCCCGGGGGTGGGCTCCCTCAGCCAGAGCACCATCTGCCGCTTCGAGTCCCTCACCCTCTCCCACAACAACATGATCGCCCTCAAGCCCATCCTGCAGGCGTGGCTGGAGGAGGCCGAGAAGTCCCACCGCGAGAAACTGGCCAAGCCCGAGCTCTTCAGCGGCGCGGAGAAGAAGCGCAAGCGGACCTCCATCGCCGCCCCCGAGAAGCGCTCGCTGGAGGCCTATTTCGCCCTGCAGCCCCGGCCCTCCTCCGAGAAGATCGCCGCCATCGCCGAGAAGCTGGACCTCAAGAAGAACGTGGTGCGCGTCTGGTTCTGCAACCAGCGCCAGAAGCAGAAGCGCATGAAGTACTCGGCGGGGATCTGAGCCGCGCCGGCGCCGCCGCCGCCCGCGGAAAACCCGATAAACCACCGCGGCGACAACGAGGAAAGGAGGAAAACGAGCCCGAACGACCCCGGCCCACCCCGCCGCCCGCCCCGCGCCCAACTTTCGGGGGAAGTTCCCCGCAGAGCCGCGCCCGGAGCCGCCCCGGCAAGTACCGCTGGTTTTTATTGCTAACAGAGCTCGCCAGGGTGGCAGCGGCGTGGCCACCGTGCCGTGGCTTTCTCGGGACCCAAACTTGAATCTAGAGTTGAGGCTTCGCACCGTGAGAGACGTCTCAAAAGTATTTTGATTTAAATAATAATAATAATAAGAATGATAATAATGATTAAAAAAAAAAAAAAACAGATGGCAGGTTTTTCTGCATTTACACTGCGTATTATAAATATATAAATACATATATATTTTTACTGTGGTTATTATCCTTTTCCTTCTCTGAAGTTATAACGCTTAGGGAAAGAGCTGATCCTGCTGTGTTCACTGGTCTTCAAAAGCTATTATTAGATTACTGCCAAACAACCCCTTGTAAATTATTAATTTATCTCTCTAGCAACTTCATTTTGTGCTCATTCTAATTAATTACACCTCTTTAATCTAAGTCTTGATAAAAGTAAAAAAAAAAAAAATTGTTAGTGAGAATCAAATATTTTGTGTTGGTAGGATTTATGGACGTGAGCTTTTCTTCTTCTTCTTCTTAATGTCCCTTTTGGCCATTTGTAAATTCTCACCCGAACCCACGGTATTTCTCTGGCGAGTATTCCTATTCGTGCGGCGTCGGCACCCTGTAGTAGATGTCCTACATGATTTGTGTAGCCTGATTCACTGTCCGAGGTATTTGTTTACCGCGTTACATATTTAATGGGGATTCCCACATTGTCCCCAGCACACGCCGCTCCCCAAGTGAGGAAGGACGCGGCCGCGGAGGTGACAGCGCTGGGGGCGGGGGGTGGTGGCACTGTCGCCTCGGGTTCCTTGCCAGCACAATTATCCTTCTCTCTCGATTTCCAAGGTGTATCGCGACACTATTCACACCGGCTCGGTTATTTATTTATCTATCCGGTTGCTTATTTGCTTATTTATTTATTTGTTTATTTGCTCGGTTATTTATTACCTTTTAATTGCAATACTTTTCCACGGAGGAAAGTCCCTTTTCGGAAGTCTGTTTGTAGAAAAGCCAAATTAAAATTTGTAGGGAAGGGGAGCGAGAGCGAGGCTGCACTGCTTGTAAATTCACACCCGGTTTGGTACATTTCTTTTTGGAACAACAACAACAATAAACTGAGGGTACTCGGTGGGGTACCTGTATGTATTGTAAATATTTCATTGGCGTTGACGCACATATAGATATATTCTTACAGATTTCGCTGTATCGCTATTCTATCCGAGACTGTTTGAAGTCTTAAGTTCTGTACATGACCCGATTTCGTTGCTTTTTGTTTGGGTTTATTTTTATTTTTTTTTTTTTTAATTTTTTGTCGGTTTTGTTTTGTTAATAGGAGGTTTATTTATTCCAGTAATGTACTAACTTATTTTTAAATGTTGTTAAATCGTCTTTCATTAAAAAAACAAAGAAAACAAGATATTTTTTTTACGCTTTATTGGCAAAGCGCTTTTGCCGCTTGTTGTGTTTTTCCACCGCCAGGCTCTGCCCGAGCCCGGGCCGGGGCAGCACCAGGGACAGCTCCGGGCACTGCACAAGGGGCAGCACCAGGGACAGCACCAGGGACAGCTCCTCTGTGCGCGGGCCCCGGGGACACGGGCCCTGGGCTGTCCCCGCTCCCCGAGCCGCTCTGTCCCCTCCCTGGCCCCGCAGAGGGGGAGCCGAGGGTGCAGAAGGGCGAAAATCCCCCCCAAATTTGAAAAGGGAAAAGCGGTTTCCCCGCGCGGCGCTCACAAAACCCGGGGAAATAATAATAATAATAATAAAAAAAAAAACCCCGACGGCGGCGGGCGAGGGGGGGAGGGAGATCAGACACGAGCGGCGATTAAATATTCATATTTCCGCCCGGCCACCAGCTCCAGCCGCAGCTTCAAAACCGGCCGGGCGCTCCGGGGTCCCGCTGTCCCGGGGTCCGGCGGGCACAGGCGCCGTGTCCCGGCCGGTGCCCGCACCCGCCCTCCCCGCCAGCCCCGCCACCGTGGCGGCCCCGCGGTGTCACCCCCGGGCTGTCCCCTCCTCCGGCCCCGGCCGGGGGGCGCTGATTTTTGGGAGGGGGCGGCGCTGCCCCGCGCCCCGCCGGGACCCCCCCAAAGGAGGGAGGTGCCCCCTCCCCCGTGGGCTGGGCTGGGCTGGGCTGCCGCGCAACCTCCGCGGGTTCCCGGAGGTGAGGTGGGGCAGGGGCCGGGGATGGGCAGCCCGGCGGGCAGTGCAGGGCCCGGGAGGCCCCCAAAGCGGCACAGCCCCCCCAGACCGCGAGCAGGCGAAGGCAGCGAGCAGCGAGCAGCCCCTGAACCGCCGCTGCGCCCTCTTAAATGAGCCATTCACTTAAAGGCTATTACGGGCGAATTAATAAATTACACAGCGAATTATTAAATCCAGATAATTACAAGGAATAAGTAAGTAATCATTAGTTATCTCAGCTAATTACTGTGGGTCAGAGCGAGCGAGAATGTGAAATCCTCCTCGGGAATTGAAATTAACTTTGCACTGTGAGTCTCTCTGCTTGACATCCCCAGTCTGTAGGCACATGGCAGCTCCCCTGTGAGCTGGGCTTTCTATTTAACTTGGAGAGAATGGAAATAAAATTAAGTGGCGATGTGATAATAGGAAGCTGCTTAGAAAGCAAACGCGGTGGGTTTTATTTTTTACCTTTTACTGCCTGGAGATAGATGGCTCTCTAGTTTGCCAAATTAAAAACCCGGGGCAATTAGCCGAGTTCTCCCAGTACCTGCCGGTCCCGCACCGGCAGATGATTACCAAACGAAAAGGCGGGGAAGGGCCGGGGGGCCGAGGGGGGTGCGGGGGTGCAGAGGAGCCCGGGATCGGGAGAACCGGGCCGGGTGCCAGGGCGGCCCCTCCGCTGCCGGGCCGAGCGGGGCTGGGGCACCAGGGCTTTGTTTTGGGAGACAATGAGGAGCCGACGAGCTCTAATGAGGGTCCTCGCCTCTTCCGCTGATCTTTCGCCAGATCCTCCAGGAGCCCCCCCTCTCCCCCAACACCCAGCACTGCCCGGCTTCCCTTCACGTGTATCTTTTGTAAACAGCAGATCCATAGGCGGAGATGCTCACGCTGCTCTCGCCGGGCTTCGCCCGCATTAAAACAACAACAACAACAACAAAAACAACTGCTGTGCGCGCACGGCGAGGAAAAATATCTCGGCTTCTTTGCCTTTATCAATTGCAATTAGGTGGACAGTCTTCCCC
Source organism: Zosterops lateralis (assembly GCF_965231275.1). Lineage (NCBI taxonomy): Eukaryota > Metazoa > Chordata > Aves > Passeriformes > Zosteropidae > Zosterops > Zosterops lateralis. Next base: position 60,722,540 of record NC_139766.1, on the reverse strand, counting down.
CTCTTTCCTTGCTCCAGTCTGGGATGATAATTAAAATTTAATGAAGCCTGGGAGTAGCAGAGCTCTGTCTGGGGACCGTGGAATAGAATATTTTAACTGTACATTTACACCAAGTGTCTGGCTTCAAAGACGTGACTGCTTTTAATCTCGAATTAGAAAACCACAGACCTGAAATTAAATATTAGCCACCCTCGGCTCCCCTTCCTTCCCGCCACACTGTCACGCCTGTGTTTGCCTGCCTTGCCCCACGACACGCACACAGCCCGGGTCTCCCATTACCCTCGCCTTAATAATAAATGGCTTTGCCGGGGTGCGGGTTTTCCCTTTTTTTTTTTTTTTTTTTTTTTTTTTTTTTAATAGGGTTAATGCAATATTAATTGCTCCGAGCTGCTATAAGAATGCGCCGCGTTTTTCCAGGAACAAATCGATGGATCGGGGCGGCGAGCGCGGAGCAGGAGGCGCAGCCCCGGGGTGAGTCCGGCCTCCAGCGGGGCCTCCGCGCAACTCCCGCGCAACTCCCGCGCCCCTTCCCGCCCCGGCCCGCCGCTCGCTGCCCTGCTGAGGATGGGGGCGGCTCGTCGTTTTCCCTCCCCAAATCCTCTCCCGGGGTAAACCCCGGCAGTGCCCGCTCCCGGGACGGCCCGGCCCGGCCGGTTTGTGATCCCGGCGCGGTGACCGGGATGGGGAGGGTGAAGGGACAGCGCTCCCCTCCCTCCTTTATGGTTGTTGTTGTTTTGGCAGGTGGGACCCCCGAGCCCTCCCGGAGGAGGGAGCCCGGCGGCGCAGGAGGGGAACCTGAGCCGCACGGCCCGCAAAGGTAAAGGAGGGGCTTGGGGGGAGACCAGGACACCCCGCAGGTCAGCGGGGCGGGGGATGGGGATAGAAAAACAATCACAGCCCACCAGCCAGAAAAGCTCCCCCAGGAAAACCCGCGGGTTCCCCCAGACAGGCGGGACCCCCTTCCCAGGGCGGGGGCGTTGCTGACCTGCTGACGGGGCTCCTCCGTGCGGAGCATCCCGGGGCCGGGCAGGGCGGGCAGGGCGGGTCACGCCTTCCCTGGCCCCGGGCCGGGCCCTCGCCTGGCACTTGTTGACAAAAAAAAAGAAAAAAAAAATTAAAAGCAAGAAATAGAAAGAAACTAACCCAAACGAACAAACCAACCAAAACCCTGCCCCCAAACTGGCCACGACCCCCGAACGAAAACAACGGGGGAGGGAAAAAAAAGAGGAGCTCGCAGCGCGCCGGGCGGCGGCTGGGACACCCCGGGAGCGTGTGGGTGTGTGTGTGGGGTGTGTGTGTGTGGTGTGTGGGTGTGTGTGGTGTGTGGGGTGTGTGGGTGTGTGTGGTGTGTGGGGTGTGTGTGGTGTGTGGGGTGTGTGGGTGTGTGTGGTGTGTGGGGTGTGTGGGGTGTGTGGGGTGTGTGTGTGTGGGTGTGTGGGGTGTGTGGGGGTGTGTGGGGTGTGTGTGGGGTGTGGGGTGTGTGGGGTGTGTGTGGTGTGTGGGGTGTGTGTGGTGTGTGTGGGGTGTGTGTGTGCGGGACCGGCCCCGCAGAGGGGCCCCCGCCCTGCCCAGCGCTCCGCGGGGCTCAGGCCGGGCTGCTCCGGCCCCCTGAGGGTGCTGGGCACTGTCCCCCGCAGCGGCCCCCGCCAGCAGCCCCAGTGGGACAAGCCTTCGGCCTCCTCCTCGTCCTCCCGGTAAAGCCGTGCGGCCCCGGGGCGTGCGGAGCGGGGCCCTGTGCGCGGGGGGCGCAGTTTGCGCGCCCCGTCGGGTGCGGCATCGCTCGGCGGCGCGGCGGGGCCGGGCTGGGCTGGGCCGGGCTCGCCTCCCCGTTTATACAGAACAGGATCATTTACATAAAGTCCTTAAGGCAAATAACTGTTGGGGCTCTAATTTATATCTGATCGAAAATTAGCCGTCATTATGCGCTCCATTAGCAGCGTCTTTAATGTGCTTCTAAGCACCATTTGTCAAGCGGCTTGTTAATATCCTTCAAGTCTTTAAAGTTGAGAGCTCATTAAAGAGTGCGCTCTGTTATTGATGTAATTTAGATGAGTTTGGAGGAGCGAGTGCGCCGCGGACAACCTGGATGAGCGGGGAGAGGCTGGGGCAGCCCCCGGGGCCGGGGGAGCGGCACGGTGTCCCCTCGGTGTCCCCTCGGTGTCCCCTCCCGGCGGCGCCGGGCCCGGCCGGGTCCCGCTCGGTGGCGGGGCCGGGGGAGCCGGTCTGGGCCGAGGCGGAGTAACCCGGTTAATGATGTGCAGACGTGACTCCGCCGCCTCTCCCCCACTCCATCGGAAGAGCATAAAGGCCAATAAATTACCTCCGCTGCTTATCTGAAAATCCATCTATCCTGTCGCTTTTTTTTTTTTTTTCCTTTCCTTTCCTTTCCTTTCCCCTCCGCTGGAGGAGATGGCGTTTGTGCAACACGCAGCAGCCGCCCCTCGAGGGCGGGCTGTGGGGCAGCCCCGGGGGGCTCGGCCCCTCCCCGCCCCAATTCCTGCCCAAAGCAGGTGCTGGTGGGGCTGAGCTCTGTGTCCCCCCCTCCCCCGGGCACTGCGGGGGCTGGCGGGGAGGGTCCTCCCCTGCGCCGCCGTCCCCGGGCTTCCCCCGGGCAAAAGCAATAAAGCGGGTAATTAGACTGCTAAAGACGGATGTAAATAACGGGGAGGAGGCGGCGGTGACAGGCGTGCGACCCCCCCGGGGATGAGGAGAGGAGCCCCGCAGTGCCCGCCCGAGGCTCCGGAGGGGTGCCCGCTGCTCCGGCGGCCCGAGGGCACCGGCAGTTCAGGAGAGACTCACCGCCCATCAGAGTCCCTTTGACCCCTGGAACCCCCAGGACGTGCAGGGCGAGGGCCAGGGCAGAGGGGCTGTGGTGGGGGGACTGCTGCAGGTACCAGCAGCCTTTCAAACCCCGCTGCAGCTCCCCCACAGGGGCTCCAAGTGGCCTCTCACACAGGCTTCTGCCAAAGGGGTGTCTCCTTCACCCCACCTCCCAGGGGCACACGGACACCCGAGGCATTTTTCCTAGAAGTGTGATGTGTAAGCAGCCACACGTGTGATCCAGCCTTGCTCAGCTCTAGGGCAGTGAGCCCAGGGGTGCTCCCCATCAGAGCAGGGTGGAACACACCCATCTCTGGCCCTCACATGACAGGTGGCTGCTGCTGACCTGCCAGACACATTTTCTGCACCTCCAGCATGAGGTGTCCCAGTCCTAGAGCCTGGAGATGACCCATCCTAGAGCCACCACTTCTATACTGGCTCCCAAACCTCTCTGGGCAGAGGAAGAGAAAAATACCCTCAAGGCAATGAGTGAAAAAAACACCGTGGGTGGGCAAAAGCATGAGGCACAAAGAGCCACCAGGCAGCCCGAGGGCAACGTGATGAATTGTCCTTGCAGATGTGCCCTTAGTGATTGTCACCAGGAGCACACAGGAGCTGCAGCACAGTGGCACATTGCCCTGAGCTGGCTGGCCGGCCCCTGTTTGCTTTGTCCATCTGTGTGTGGCATTTGGGGACAGAGACCTCTGAGGGTGTGTGGGCACACGTGGGTGGCCTGTTGGATTTGAGGAGGGCTGGTTGTGTGATGGGAAAGCCCTTTCTTACCCATCTTTTCACTCACTCATAGCTTTTCTCTTGCCTGTGGTGACACATTATTTTGGAGGGAAAATCAGGGAAGTAGGCAGCATAAACTTTGAGAATGCACATTTTTTAGGGAGGACAATTACAGGGAGATAGATTTGCCTGTATTGAACAAAACCATTCCAAACCAGAACGGCAAACCTCGACTTGCCTAAGCCAGATGGGGAGGGAAATCCATGGATGAGTCTCATGTTATGACCATGCCAACATTATATAGCAGCAGTGGCTGCAGCTTTTACAAAAGTAAAGAGCAGTTCAGTTTCTTGCCATATTTTGTGGGCAGAACTTATGAATGTGCAATAGCAAATTAACCATGTCCCATTCTCAGCCTGGACACCCTTGTGGGGGGGCTTCTGGCAGTGACAAGTGTGGCAATGTCCCCTGGGCCAAAGGAGGGTGTGATGAGCAGGGCTTGTGCAAACTTGGGCATAATTAAAGCCTCCATCCCACAGGTACACACAAACATACAGACACAGCAGACGTTATGTAAAAAAAAAGCAAAAGATGTCACCTTTTGAAATAGTTTTTGCATCCTGAGTTGTAAAATTTCTTTCCTGATTGCTCTTCCTTTTAGAAACGTGGATTCTTTAAGAATTCAGTCTTAACATGCAGCATTTTTTAAAATGACTGTGACCTTCCCAAATTTCTACTACAAAAAGTGTCTTATCATCCTCCCAGTGAAGCTGAGGGATCTTTGGAGACCACTCAGTTCAGCCCCACTGGAGCTTGGGATAGCAGCACAGGTCAGCACCTCCTGGCTGTGCCTGCACCAGGGAACGAAGCAGGGCAGGGCACCAGGCTGGCCAAAGACAGTTCTGCCTGCCCTGTGCTGGCTGGAGCCAGTGAACACCTCCAGCAATGCCTGGCCATGGGCTGGGGACAGGGCCTGCTCCAGGCAGGCTGTTCAGTGGTGCCCACGCTGTTTTGGGGAGGCAGGGGAACAGAGGAAGGGAATCAGCCGTCATGCAGCGCTGCTTGGCCCCAGGCTGGAGAACAGCTCCCAGCTGGCTCTGCAGACTGGCAGGGATGCAGCCACCAGAGACCACCCACCACTTACCTAAAGCTTTCTCTCTTCTGTAAAGCCTCTTCCCTGCTGGGGAGCTGTGTTTGGCCTGGATATGAAGACCTCTTCCCCTACCCAGCTGAGCTGCTTTGTATTCCTGACCCAGGCAGCAGCACTTCCAACTCATGGAATGGTCTGGATTAGAGCCAGACAGCTGATGGGCTCTTGCCCCCACACAGGTTTGCCAGGCAATGGCACCAGGACTCGATGAGGTTCCAGCCTCTCCAAGGACCCTACTGCCTGTCCTTTGGATGATCCCAGAGCAGCCCTGCATCCCAGTGGCCCCACACGTGTGCTGATGAACAGGGACAGCTCAGGATGGAGCCATGGGGCTGCTCTCCAAGGCAGTCCATGGGGATGGAGCAGGAGGGCAGCCCTGGGAAGGTGGGGAGAGGGTTTTCCTTCTTTCAGACAGCTGTTAAAATGTTTTCATTTAATCAGCCGCAGCACGCACGGCTCAGTTAAACAGCTGGCACCCGGGCTGATGCGCGGGGATGTGTAATTTTGATTCCTACCTTTCTGTTTCAAAGCTGTGTCGTTTTCAGCACTTTGATCCAGAGACTAAACTTATTGTGGCATATTTATGTATATGACATTTTCGTTTGCTCCTTTATTTATTTATTTCTGCAAAACACAGCACTGACAAGGATCCTAGTGCCGAGGCAGAGGTGCTCTCTGAAGGAAGACACACAGTCCAAACTCCTGAAAGAGTCCTCTTTTATACATGTCACAGACTGCAATGGCAGGAGCAGTGGCAAAGTGTGGAAGAGCTCATGTAGGAAAAAGAAAAAACAGGCTGAGGGTGACTGACAGTGTATTTAATGCTGCATTCCAATGGATTGGTTTTTTTTGTTTTGTAAGGATGCATCTTTCTAGAGCTTTACAATTCTTTCAGGATCATGATGTCAACTCAGCACTTTTACCCTTCCCTGATAGCAGCATACTGATCTACACAACATTCCCACGACGTAGGCATGTGCTGCTATCCAAGCTTGCAGCAGAGGAAAACAGAGAAGTTCAGGATGGATGAGGAAATGCAAAGAAGTTTCCTGAGTCCTAAGAGTGCTCTTAGACCTGAGATCAACCCTACCCCATCTGAAAACACCTCCAAAAAACTTAACGAGTATCTCCCTTGAATATCTCACTCCCAGGGTACTGGCAGTATAAGATACTTCATGAAATACCCATTTCCCTCAGAAGCACAGCAGTTTTTTTCAAAGCTCAGCCTCAGGTGTACCACAGAGGGGAGGAAAAGCTTACTTTCCTGAATTTAGGCTTTTAAGTTGGGTTCTCTGGTGTCAAATAAGGCACAAACTCCAGCTGACATCAGAGGATGGAACATTAATAAATCCTCTTGCCTGGGGCTTTCAGTACATGTGATTTTCTGCCTTTTCCCTTGTGTGGGACACACATAGGGTCTATCACCTCTGTCATCCACTCTGCTGCACAAAACCTGTGGGGATATAGCTGCAGCTAAACCCCTTCCCCATCTGTTCCATTGGCTTGAAGTGGACTTAAAACACTTTTTAAACTGGCTTGAGGCTGGGGAGGTACAAACAGAGGCACCAATGTACAGGGCCAGCCATGTGGAGTGTGGTTTCCCAAGGAAGCCAGGTCCCATCCATGACTGAGCCACCTGAGGAAGAGATGCAGCTCATGTGACATTTCTGCACCTGGGGCATCTCCTTCACCCTTTCCTGCCTCTCAGACAGCTTCTGTTGCAACAATCCTCATCCTTCCCGGTGCAGCAGCAGCCCAAATGCAGCTCTGATGGATGAGACTAGCTTTTATTACATGGGTCCTCCTGTCCATGAACACACGTGAACACAAACAGCCCTGTTACCCACACGGAAGCAGGACAACTCCTTTTTGTAGAAACATTTTAAACATCCTCAGCAACAGTTTTAGAAAGTCTTGGGCTTCACATTAAGAGAGGCCTAATATGTTAAAAATTTAACTGGGAAAACCTCAAAGGTTAAAATTTATAAAAAAACAAGAGTTACTCCTTGAAAAGCAACAGAGGAATTGCAGGGGCTGTTCATTTCTCAACTTTAGAAAAGACTGTTTGACTCATACACTTCCAACTGAATCCCTGGGCAGTGCTGACACCAACTCTCCCTCTGCCCCTCCAGATCACTTCCCTTCTTTGCCCCTGTGGGTGTTTGTGAGCCAAGTCTTCTTGCCCAGAGGAAAATCATCAGGTGGCTGGGCTGCTTCCTTGGGTTTTGTGTCAGATCTCAGTGAGATCTCAACCAGGTGCATGACAATCTTTGAACTGTTCCTGATTGAACAGAGAAAAATCAGAAGCTTTTCTCACATAATGGTACCTTACCTCCAAAGGAGGAAAACCACCTGCAATTACAGGAGAAATATAACACTGTTTGTGGTTCATTTTCTGTCCAGGCTTTCTAAGAAGATGTTGCTCCATCTTTCCTCTCACTTCAAAATTGCAAGCCTTGCCTTGATCTGGGAAAGCACTGTGCTCAGATTACGGGCAAATACGATAAACCAACATCTCAGAACACGTGTAGTTTTTTATTTTGAGGTACCTATAGGCACTTTTGGCTGGCATTTCATCATACCTCAATCTTCTTTCTACCGAGGCAGAATCACTCTGATACACTGTAAAACAACATTGCTTGCCACCTTACACCCCAGGCAGTGAGCTGTAACTAAGATGCACACTGCAACCTGATTATTTTTTTTGTACCAAACACCTCTGTAAAGCCAGCTGCATGGCTTTGGTTAGAAGTACCCTACTTTTCTGAAGCTGAAAATCCTTCTGAAGTACAAAACTGCCGTAGGAATAAAAACTGAAATTACAAAACTTAACTAAATACGTGTATTTATGTGTCCATTTCAATATTACATTTCTGCGGCAAGTTTTGCCATTGTGTGCTGTTCAGTCATATTGGGGCAATTTGTTAAATAATGTAGAGGCACTCCATCATGGAACAACATCTGAGGTGATTTACATTCCATCTTTTAGCAGCACACCTGTAAATTGCTATAAATAATGCTAACCCCTATTAAGGAGACATCAGGGTGCTCCCAGACAGAGGGAATTAATGGGGGAGCAGTTGTGGATGATCCTGGGTAAAAAAGCATCACCAGTTGGGGTTGTTCCAATACACAGCCACAGCCAGGCCTGAAGGGGAAGTTGTGGAAGGTCCAATCAAGCTGTGGAATGGCAGAGTTGGGAAGGCATTTAGCAGCAGGCTGCTGCCCAGAGATCAGTGACATTCCAGGCTTAAGTACCTTTGTTTCTCTTGAGGCTGTAATGAAATTTTTACAGGCAAGATGTTTGTAGCAAAGTTTAATTTGAAAGAGCTTCCCACTTTTACTTCTCATCTGTATCACATCTTCACTCAGCAGCAAGGACAAAACAAAAGAAGGCTATGATGCATTGGAATTGTGGAGACAGAGGGAAGACTTTGAATGAAGGTGAAGGAAAAAATGGGTATAAGGAAAAGTGGGGAAGACAGTGCAAATGAAGAAAGGATACAGTAGGCTCAAAAACATCAGATTTACTGTAATTGTACTTGTGTGTCCACCCAAAGCCTTTTAGCTGGGGGGTGAGATTCTGCTATGAATATCCACCTACCTGAAAAAAGATTTATTTCTTTTTAATGATGCAATGCTGTATGTGGAAAATGCTGAGAAAAGAGGCTCAAGCTCCTAACCAAGGACTGGCCATGGCAAATCAGACAAAACATGGACAACACTTTCCCCAGATGAGTGATCATCATGAAGGAAGGCAAAAAAAAAAAAAACAACCAAAAAAAAAAAAAAAAACAGCTAAAGATGGCAGGACCATGTTAAACTATGAAATAAACCTTTTCAGCTCATAGGGCTGTTTCGAACACTTGTGTTTCAATGGTGTTGAAGATGATTTCCAGGTAGAAATTCAAAAAGCTCCAGCACAGAGATCAGGAAGCATAGGTATGGTGACCCATAATTTGGGGCTGCCACAGGCAGATTTTTACTTCAGCTTGCAACACTTGTGAAGACATTGAAGCCTTTGCTTCAGAAGTCAAGAGCTGACCTGTCCTTCTGTTACAGGAGAGCTGTCACAGAAAGGAGCTTTAGCACACACCTGGAACGGTCTTCAAAGGCTCAGAAATCAGAGGAAAATGTAGAAGAGCTTCCTCTTGTCTTCCTTGAACACAGCTCTGACCTGTGCCTGCGATGAGACTGAACCAAACTCACTCTATTTTAGAGCTGCAAAAGCCTCTTCCTGGCTCGTAGTCAACACCGCGACAGGCTCATGAGTCTGGGTTTGGTTCCACAGAGTCCTTCAGCTGATGAAGACCACTATATATTTCCAGCACCTTTTTCCTTTGAAAAAATAGTTAACTCTAGTCTCATAGTCCTGAAGATATTTCACTCTTGTCTGATATTAAGAAACATACAATAGGGACTGCAGAAATGAATCACAGCATGTGATGGTGAGATTAAACCCAGCAGTTTTTGAGGGAAAGTGCATTGTCTCACTGATAGAAATACCCCAGCTCCCTACAGTGGGACGTGGGATCTGGGAGAAATAGAGGGTGACTAAGGCAAGCAAACTTCTTGCAAATATATTAGTTTAGTTTTTTTAATCTTTTACTTTTCTCACCTTTACAGCTTGGTGTTTTTTTTTTTTTTTTTTTTTTTTTTTTTTTTTTTTTTTTTTTTTTTACTTTGTACAAACTATGCAGTTTTGTAGCACAGATAGTTTCAGAAAGTTATTTTCTAGGGAGGTTCCACAATCCTGAATTTTCTAGTCAGGAAGAAGGAGATAAAAACCCTATAATGGGACTTATAGGAGTGACCCCACCCAGGAACACTGGTTAAACATCATCTGCTCCAAGGTGGTTTGGTGTGTGTGTGGAAGTGCAGTCTCAAGCAGGTGTTCATGTTTCTGCCAAAAGCAGTGCAGAATCTGAACGTGTCAGTGATGTTGCCCTCCAAGAACAGAGGTTTGCAGAAGTGAAGTAAAAGCAAAACCCTAATTCATCAAAATATTCCAATATCACAGAGCTCCTCTGAGAGTATCGAGGTTCAGCAGATGTGAAAGCTCACTGCAATTCAGAATGTTGAAGTTAAAGGGGTTGCTGTGAGAGAGAAGCAACCAGGAGATGGAAAGCAGGTAATCCTGAACTTCTCTTATAAATAAATTTTGGTTTAATCTGTACTGCAAGCAGCCAGCAATGCCAAGGAAACCTGGTACTTGTGTGGGAAGAGAGTGTCTAATTCCCTCAGCCAAGTGACACTGAGGAGCCAGGAGGAAGACAATTCTTACGAAAGCAAACAGCAAAGAATAACAGTGACCACCAGGCTTCAGGAAGGGCTCCTTGAAGATGTTTTCTAAGGCATTGCTATGGTCAAGTCCAGATTTAAATAATTTCAGTTGTAAACTGTGAATTTGTGGCCAGATGGGACAATATTTTCTGACAGTCCAGGAAGACCAGGAGCAATGTTGCCAGGGATAGAACAGCTCAGTGCAGGAGGCAGCAGCCTTTCAAAGCTGATTTACCTCTGTGTATGGATAAGTATGTCCCAAATGAGGGGCTGCATGTGCCAGTTACAAAAACTGCCTCCCAGAGACAAGGGCTACCTCTCATCTGTCTGTCTGGCATAGGAGATCTCAATCCTAGCTGAGTTTGGAGCTGGGCAGGAGTCAGGAGCTACTGCCACTCCCAGACACTCCTCTTAGGATGCCCAGTCTCTGGCTTGTCCATGTGCCACTGAAAATCTGCTGTGCACTGGTTTCCTGTCCCATCTCTCCTATGTTGCAGGAGAACAAGCTGCAGAACTGAGCTATGGAGAATGAGCAGCTGCTGGGACTACTTGAGATTTGTGTCCCCCAGGATCCTCCTCAGCTCCTGGAGACTCCAGGCCTGTGTCAAAAGAGGACCCACACATGGAAATACCCATTAACATGTTTATCTTCAAAGACAGCACACACATTCTATTGACTTGTAAGCACTTGTGTGGGAAATATAGAGGTATTATGAAAATTATGTTGTCAAACAAGACAAAATTTTGTTAAAAAAAAAAAAAAATTCCTCATTCTCTTCTTTGTAGGAGCTGTCTTCAGACACACCCACCTGAATCTCAGGATAAAGTCCTTGATGCACACCACTTCTGAAGGCTGAGTTCTCACCTCATGAGTAATAGTCGAACCTCACAGAACTACTCAAGACTTTAACCTATTTCTTGCATTTTTACATGTATATTACTGCTTCTTCCAGTTACAATCTACTTTTTCCTTGCAGGAAACTAACATGTGGGTTTAGTAATACCTATCATCAATCTTATTTATTCCATCTATTTCCAGGTAATTATATATAGAGTATTTCTTAGTCTATATTCGGATGGCCTATTTAGAGATGAATGGATTCCTTCCAGAACGGCAATGACCTTTCTGTGACTCAAACATTAATTTTCTAAATGGCATCACAGGTGAAATACCTTATACATCATCATAATTAACAAGATACACCCTATTAATGGTCAGAAAAGTTGCTTTTCACAATTATAAACAGAATCCTTTCTGAGATACAACCTTCATCTCTGCTACAAATTGTTAGTCAATACCATTGGATATATCCACAGTGAAACCTACTAAAGCCCTACTCAAAAAGCAACCTTAATTGCCAGCCGAACATATCCTAGGCACCCACAAAATGTAGATTTTAGAGACATTACACTTCAGAACTATTCAGATATTCACCTCCTATAATATGTTTGACAAGTCTCTGGTTTGAAATGGACTGGCTTTATAGGCTAAATTGATCTGTCTGCTTTCCTAACTTTGTTACAGTCAACTCTGCCTGTGATTTCTGAGAGCACAGAGAAAGGGGTAAACTGCAATCCATACTCTCTCATGAGTCCTCCTTCCTGATTGCAAATTAAGGGTCACGGGATCAGGTGCTTTCCAGTAAAACTTGGAGGAAGGATTGTCAGGATAAAGAAGGAGCCAGGGAATAACCATGTTCCATAAGAGGAGCTCCTTAAAGGAATTAAAGCACCTCTCATGAAAAGAGACAAAGGACAGAAGTTCCGTTACACCAATGTGATCTTATGAGCAGGACTGTGTCTGACGAGACATCAGCAAAGGGAAGTGATGTTGGGATAATTCAGAGAGTGGTGATTTTTCTTCTGCAGCAGCACTGGGTTGATAATGCAGCCAAAGTACAGTGAGCACTGTGCTTTCAGCTGGGCTGTGTGAGGTATTCACCACAGCTGCTGTGACCCAGGGAGTTCTGACTGCTTCCAGCAGCTGAGAGCTTCATTCCAGGATCCTGTCCAAACAGTGACGTATGGAACAACATCCTGCCTAACCCCCTGGCCCCACTAATTTGGAGGGGGAAGAATCTTTGTTTTCCCACTCCAAAAGTCTGCAAGGGCCTGAACTCTGCATTCTGCCAGACTGAGAGTAACTCATCACACAAATTGTTACTGGGATGGGAGACAGGTATATTTAGCACAATAAACATAATTTGCTCCCCAAGCTTCCTGACTTTCAAGAACAGAACTCACACTTACCTTGCTATAGGATAATAAATTTCCCCGTATTTTTATTAAAAGCTGCATCATGTAAAAGTGTTAAAAAGCATGGGAGAGTTAATGCTCTAGGGGATTAATTCATGACCATTTTTCACAAGCATATCAGAGTTATCATGTAGTAACAAGTGCAGATTGGCAAAAAATAGTGAAAATCATGGATGCTATTTAGCATAACTACACAATAACTTTTGACACACACAAACAGAATGTTCAGTTCCTGCAGAAATGTACATGGGGTTAAAAGTCATTAAGAATTTAGAAACTTGACATTGATAAATTGATATTTGTCTTTTCTAGAATATTGGTGTAGTTTATGTTATTTTATGTACTCTATTTTTTTTTACTACAAAGGCCAAATTCAGTTATGTCATTTCTTTCGACAATGTTTTGATAAAAGAAATTAGCTGAAATAGCTGAAATTAACAGTCATGCTATTCTTACAAAGATTAGAAGAGCTTGTAGATTAACAGGATTTGAAGATATTATTTTTAAATATAATATAATATAATATAATATAATATAATATAATATAATATAATATAATATAATATAATATAATATAATATAATATTTTTTCAAATAATTTTGCAATTATTTGCAAAATTGTGCTGGTTTTAGAATGTTTTTTCTTATTTCATATCAATAGTATTAAAACATAAGGGGGAAACTTGAAGGATAAAGAATACAGATGTTTATATTTAATTTATAGTCCTGTTTCTCTTTCTGGTTTCCATAAAATGTTTACCTCATTTTAGCACTCAGCAAAGAGATTTGTTGCCTATGTGTGTGCATAATTGCACGTGGGAACATTTCTATACAACTTTTCAGCCTTGCAAAAGCCTTCTAAATTAACATTGTTATAACAAGCATGGTATTCAGACAATAAAGACCTACAAACAAAAGAATAAAATTATTGAGCTATTTGTATTTAAATTGCATGTATACAGCATTTTGGATCAAAAAGAGTCTAATAAGAGCTGGTTAATGATACATTATTACTGCTCTTTAGCAGGGAGAAACCCTATTGTCACATGTCAACCAAATACTCGGATTACAATCCTGAAGAAAACTGAGAATTGAGTTATTACTATGGCAAAAGTTAATGCTTGCTCAAACACTATCATAAAACCTGATTATAGGTCTAACGGACCTCGCTACAAACTCTGAGTCTGGAAAGAAAAGAATGGTCGGCTATTGGGAGTGATAAAGCTTTGCTTGTTCAGTTTAAAAGAAGGAGTTTTCTAATATATGAATTTAAGAATCACCAGTTTTCCTAAATAAGATTCAAAGGTTCCAAATACTTTGCAAAGTTGTAACTTCCATCTTCTGTCCTCTAACTCTTCCTCAAGCCAACAGTGATGGCAGCAGGCTCTGAGGGCTCTGTGTCCTCTGAGGACTGTAAAGACCACAGATGTCAGTGGGACGTGTGGAACCCACTGTCAGGAGTTTCACCAGCTCAAAATGGGACACAATTTTGTACACAGAGTCCAAAATCAGTGCTTCAGATTATTTATCAGAAAGAACCTAAGCAGAATTTTAGTTTACCTGATGGTGTGAAGTGCAGAATCACAGAATGAGTCAGACTGGGAGGGACCACATCTAGTCCCACCTGCAGGCAGGGTTATCCCACAGCACGTGGCACTGGATTGCATCTAGATGGATTTTAAACAAATCTGGTTGTGTTTGGAGTCCAACCTGTGGTAAAGACTGGATCAGAATTGCACTAGAATGTTCCATCCAGGCTGGATCTATTCTATTTCAGCTACAGCTGAACCCCAACCATGACACACATGCTAAAATCACTGGTAGCTCTATGATCAAGTTTTTCTGAAAGGGACCACAGTCTGGGATTTAAATAAAACTCTCCAGACACATTTGGAGGGTGATCTTACAAGGCATTGAGCATCTTGGATTCCCATTCATGTTTAGTATCTTAATAGGAGGATCTTGACACTTTGGAAAACATTAAGCAATAAGGGCACAAAGTAAAAATTTTCTATTCTATTATCCTTTGTCTTTTTTTAAAAAAAATATTTCAATGACAGATCCTTTTTGATAATAGCATTTTAATGACAAAACCCTTGCTGAAATTCCTACTTTGTTGCACTACTCTTCAAGGATCTTCCTGTTCTAATTTTCATCAGCTTCTCTGTCAATAAGCAGCCATCCTCTAGAATAAAAACAGCAAATAGAAAAATATTAAAATGTCAGAAGTTTATGTATATACATTGATATCTACATGTTTTATATATGGGGTTGGCATCTGATTAACCAGATTTGCTTCTGTCTCAAAGGCTTATTTCTGTAAATTAAAAGTAATTACACGATCAAAGGCAATTAAATTCCAAAACTGGGAATATGTGTAAAAAACTGAGGGAAGTGTGAATTCATTCATTTATAAGCAGGAAAAATATAATTATGTAGACATAGTAGGACAGAGATGATGTGTAATTGCCTGTCAAAATCAGGTTAAGTATTGATAGGCAATGACATTTTGTAAAAATCAGAAGACTGGAATAAAGTCTGTGGATTAAGAGCAAATACTGTACCATGAAGATCTAGAACTGGTGTCTTAGACAGAGGCTCACAGAGGCTTTGAGGCACTTGTTTCTTTACCATGTCCTGTTATTTAAAAAAAAAAAAAAAAAAAAAAAAAAGTGCATGAGTGTTTTAGACTTACAACACTTTTAATGGTTAAAAGACCTAAATGGTTTAATTGAAATGGCAAAAAGTCACAAGAGAAGGAAATCTAAAAAACACAGAGGCAAGTCACATAAGACATAATCCTAGAAATGCAGAACTGACCAAGGTTTCTGCTCTCATTTCTTGCCCTCCTGTGCAGCAGTTCTCCAACAGGAAAGGTCTGAATGGGACCAGCTGGGGACCCAACAAAGGAGATGCATTTGGGAGAAGACAATGGCCAAGACAGCACTGAAAGATGGCAGGCAGGAGGAGCACCATGCAGGGGAGGAATTGAGCAGTGCAGGAAGCAAGAGAAAGCTGCCACCTCTTAGTGGGTCTTCCTCATGGGATGTGATCCAGGGAACAGGTGGCTGGGAGGCCATGGCTGGACTCTGCAGTTCTTGACAGGCACAGACTTCATTTGCTCCAGTCATGCTGTCTCATTCCTCCCTCACTTCCTTTCCACACCAAACTCCCACCTCCTGGATGCACTTTCTGCTCCATTCCCAGGGACTCTCCAGCAACACACCTCCCTCTGCCTCGTTCCACCCACACCATCCCTGGGGCATTGCTCCTTATTTTGGGAACTACTGATCTGCTTCAGCTCCTCAAATGAAGAAAAGGCACGTAGATATCTAGTCCACCCCTGACATCTATTCTCCAAGGCTTCTGATGAAGGCTGTTTCACAACGTCCCTGATCTCTCTGTTTCAGTGCTTCACAGCCTTATTGCTCGCTTTCTTCCCTAATACTTAAGATAAATATTTATTGCAAATTAAACTGATTTTTCCTCTTGTTTTACCTTTTGCAGAGATGAAGAGCAACGGAACACTGTCCTCTTTCAGAATAACTCCTTATAGCTTGAGAGAGTATTTTCCTTTCTCTAATTTTCTCTTTTGGAGGCTAAGCAAACACAATCTCTTCAACATTTGAAAGGAGCTCATGTTTTCTTAACTGGATCCTCCTCAATTTGTCACTACCACTTTGTACTATGATGCCTAATACTGGACTTTAGGTTTCAGTCACAGCAATACCAATGGTGTTTGTATGGCACCATAATTTAACTCATGGCCAAAATAAATCACCCCATTCTGGTGGGGGTGAAAAATAATACTTGAAGTAGTGTCTGTGCTGGTGCAACGTCTGGAACAGATTAAATCTACTGAACCACTCATGACTCAATAAACTTTAGGTTTTGTCATTTCATGGGCTTTTATTAAGTACAGTTGTTAACCAGGACTTATCCATAGTTGTATGCAGGTATCCAGCACAGGATAGGTAAATCTATGAAGAATATCTGAGAATTAGCATTCCCATATGGAGTCTCATTTTGTAAGAGGGCAGTGTGTGTATTAGTGGTTTACTCTGTATTTAACAATGGAGTTATTCCAGGTGACATGTTTTGAAACCAGGCCTAAAGGAAATGAATGGGAATTCTTTTCCTAGCAGACCAAGTCTTAAATGAAAAAAATCTAATAAAACCTGCATGGCTCAGTTTAGTTTAGGAACTCAGCCAGTGGGAAGTAGCCCAGAGCCCCAGACAGTCCAGAAATGCCCAGAGGTCACAACTGTGCTGTCCTACCCCAACTTCACACCAGTGCAGTGTTACTGCTCTTTCCAGGGGATGCACTTTGCTGGAAAAGTGGTGCAAAGCGGGTGACTCAAGCTCAAAATGTGCCTGGGTACAGCAACACCTGTATTTCCAGGCAAACACAGAAAAGCCTGTCTCTGACAGCTACTGACACTGACACATGCAGGAGATGGTGGGGATGTGCACATGACAAATGGAGAGTTACAGCAGAAATTGCTTTTCTCGTGCACCTTTTGGCCTTTTGCCTTCACACTTGGACACCAGGCTATTATTGGCTGATTAACAGTTCTGCCCTCCCAGCACATATTAAGCATATCAAAGATAACTGATGGAATACTGAGCCATAAATGTTTGTTTGGCCTGTGCTATTTGGAAACAATAAAAGCACCTCATATTCATAATGATAATACATATATACCAGCACAGATCACATCATCAAGCATTCTCCTTCTATCTTATTTTGCAAAATGTGGAGATAACATTAATATGTATTAATAGAATGCAAATATAATTAATCATAATAGGATGTCCCTGACAGACTATCACAGCTGTTGATAAAATATAATTAAAATTGTCTGGTTGGATTTTCAGTGCAGCTAGAAATGGCATCTCTGTTTCTTCTGTTTCCATGTGTCTATCTACAGGATGGTACACTTCTAAAAATCTCATTATTTCACAATGCTTTTGGGAGAAAAAAAAGCAGGGCTGTAAGTCCTTTACATTATATAATTAGTGAAAAGCTATACAAAAGAAAGAAGGCCATATCCACAAAGATTGAAGCTACAACTAAATCCAGAGAGGACAGGAATTTTAGGCACCATTCTCTCAAAAGATTATCAAGAAAATGAAATAGATGACACCTGAGACTGCATGCTCATGTGATGGGGAAGCATTCAAATCCAAGGTTTGCATTATTCAGACTGTTGGACTTTATTAAACAAGAATTCCATTGAAAATTCCATGAAGTGATGAAGTCATAGGAGGACTGTTGTTTCAGGCAGCTGAAACTAGTTTAGAAGAAAAAAAAAGAAATTTTTTTGAGGAGATGACAAAAGTAAGAATGAGCATAGCATGCATGAGGTGACCCATAAGCCATTTTTCACTGTGTTTTCTAAATAAAAAAATGAGGTAGGGTCTACTGAAAGTGGGAGGGGGTGGGCTTGGATACAAAGCAAGAGCTTCTTTGTGCACTGCCACCTCATCACTGGAACTTCCTGCTGCAGGATGCTGAGGATGCAGTAATTTTATGTGGGCTCAAGAAGTGCCATGGCAAACAAATAGAGGAAATGCCCAAAGCCTCTCTCACTCCTCCTCTATAGCTCACCTGCTTAAGCAGAATCCTCCAACACATCACCTCTAACAAGATACATGCTGCTATGTTCTCACATGGATTCAGGTGCATGTACACAAACAAGGCCCTATTTACCACACCTGCTAATGAGACTGAACTCTGACTATAACATACATATGAAAGTAGTAACATAAGGCAACACAGTGTTTTTATTACATCTATTTTCCTTTAACAGAATTACTTCCATGTACTCAGATCCACCAGTAGCCAATATTGCATTTTTTTTTCCACCAAGGGGAGGGAAATCAAGACTATCTCAATGTATTACCATGTTGGTGTAACACAGCCAATGAGATATAACCCATTATTGTATTTTGAAATTTACTTGCATTTTCAAAGGTCAGCTGCTTTGAGTTATATAACCTGAAGAATGATGTGATGTTGTAGGAATAAAGATAGAGCAGAAAATAATATGACTGCCAACAACATGCTCATCCCATACTTGTAGATGATCTTCCTATGTATTTTTTTTGTCTTGATAAATGAAAATTGATGCAATGCCTTTTAAAAGCATATTGGGCCTACCTGTTTAACCATGTATCCTGACTCGGTTCACTTGGAATGGAGGCAGTTGTACTTGGAAGTTTTATTAATATAAAGATTAATGAATTTGTACAATTTGGACATGCAAAGCATTTCTATCAGGCATATTCCATTTAGAATAAGCAGTAAACCATATATAAGGGTTGTGTCAAAGTTTACTGAATAGGGCCCTTGGTAGCTAATGCAACATTTCTCCAACAAATCAAAGGTATTGTTCTATGCTCACATGAATATACAGTAGCCATTACCTTAAATTTAAAACTCACTGTGAGCAGCAAACACACTGTAGGGATATGAAGGCCATATTGTATCAGTGGAGTCTGCAGAGATTTTCTTCATATGGCTTTGCCTGGTTGAAATATATGTTGCAGTTGAAAGCTAAAGGGATTACTTTTGAATAGTCATCACAAAGGTTGATTATATTCGTATATCATTTAGCTGGACCCTGCAGGCTATTATTCCATTAGCTGTGCTGGCCCTGCACTGTCAAAAAGTTGATCGTATAATGTAAAAAGGGTCCATGCTATGTTAAGGTATGTGGAGTAACTTGAAGCAGTAATCTTTTAAGAGCAGTGCAGCTCTGTACTTGAAGGTAGATTGCATTTAAAATAAATACCCGCAAAATGGAATAAGTACAATAAACCTACCTCTGTTTCCTATTTTTCCTTCTTCGAATAGGCTGTATGTAATTTGAGTTAAGTTAATTGCACCAGGTAAGATATTGGCTATGGAGTATTTTTTCATGCTCACACACAAAGAACTACACCTCAAAATAGCTGTGTCTTTACGTGAAACCCTCATGGAAACATTTCTGGTGAAATAGGTTTGCTGATTATGCTTCCCTTGCACATGCAAACACATACACACATTTTCTTTCAGTGCTTAATAAAATGGATCTTCAGATGGTTCCATTATGTGCATGCCTTAATATTATTTTATGCTAAAACATGGACAGCGCATTAGATTGAAAGCATCTTACTGTTCCAGGAGGCAGAGCAATCATGGACTATCCCTAGACAGCAAATGCTCCCATTGGGGAAACAATGCCAACAACACGGGCTAATGAATCACAGCAGTTATTAATCATGGGCATTTGGAAAAGCCACACATAACAGAGATGGACTCTCCAGATTAGGACGGTTAGAAGGTGGGACCGAGAAAAAGACAGAAGATCATCCAATTGCATTTTAGCATAAGTTTATGGATGAGTATTTCCTTCAGTACAGTTGTGCCCGTGCTTGCCTCTGTCTTTCTAAGCAGGCAGAGAAAGAAACAGTTTAGGTGGCTCTGGTTGTCTCAGCTTTCAAATCCTTGAAGGACAATTTGGCAAAAACAAATAAATAATAAATACGCACATACAAGACCCTTAGGGCTTAGGGCCTAGTTCAAAGTGAGACAGTGCTTCTTATTAGACAAAGTTGTTTAACTTAGATTGTAAAAGCAAGACTTGGTTCAGTACACCACATATATTATTCAGGGCAATGAATGAGTCTTTATGAGTACAAATGGGAGCCTTTAATGAACTACAGCAAGCACTTGAGCAGGTAGGTTTCTCTGAATTAAGGCTTCACAGATGGGCAAGTTTATAAATGAGAAGCAGAATTTATTCTATAAGCATTTGAAGAGCCTACTCGGACAATGGCATTACAAGGAACGTGCAAAGTTTTTCTGGCTTGGGTGAGAAAACCTAACAGGAATATTAATTTTTCCCTGACTAATAACTTCCATTGTTACTTATTCATATTCAACAGTTCTCAGACAAATTAATCTTCCTCTCTTACATAGTTTGGGCATATTCCAGACATTTGTACAACAATGGAAATCTCTCTTGATCTTACATTTTTCAGTTCTGTCCATTGTTATACATTCATCTGTGACATCTTTTGCACAAACCACTTGTTGAATATCAATTTTAAATAACAACTCTATCAGGCCAAATTGTTGACTGTAGATAGAAAACCAGGGATTTTTCTCAAGGGCAAAATATGACACTGTCTTTTGTGTATCTGGAAGTTAGAGATCACAAAAATTCTACACAAATATTGGTGACTCAGAGAAATCAGCTTTGGAAATCAATCATCAAGAAGATCACTTCAAACATGAAGAAACCTAAACAAAATCGCTGCCAGTTTTTAGCTTATAGTTTTACCTTTATTGTCAACAAATTCTACATTAAATCCAAACTATTAGCTTAAAAATTCAGTACAGCATTTTGTCTCTGGCTCTACTCTGTATTTGCCATTCATTGTCTCGAAACATTCTCAGACAAAGTTTTCCAGCAACACAAAGCAGGTGAGCATCTACCCAGCTGGTTAATCAAAGTTTCCACAGTGCAAAGTAGAATTCCCAAATGGCCTAGAGAAAGGTTTCTTTTCTTTCATCCCCCAGCCAGATGCAGAATGATCACAACTGGAACCTACTTGCTGTCTCCTAAAGACAGGACAAATCCTGGGGGGACCTGCTGAGAAAGAAAACTTCTGAGCAAAGGGTGTCTGCTTACTCTTGTGGTAGAAGCCAAACTCACTTTTGCCTACCCTGAGAAGCTGGTCAGGAGAGAACACACAAGGAGTAGAAAAACACTTCTATTACCTCTACCTCTGCCGACATGAGCTATCACTAAAAACTGAGTGTGAAATCTACTCAGAAATCTACTTCCTTTCCATACGAAAGGAAACCCTTTCCTTGCTCACAGAAGTGGCATTTTATTGTCTCAAAGAACCTCTGCCAATATTTTTAGAGGCATTTCTATAGACTTTTACAGAAATGTGTCTAGATCAATGATATATGCATCAAAGTTTTAACACACATCTTTAGAGTTATGAATGAAATCTACTCACACTGCAAAGGGCAAAGAAGCAGTAAGTGGGCTGATGTTTCTGACAACATACTGATCATAATAGAATCAGCATATTTGTTCCTAATTTGTGTGCAGAATTATCATGGCTATTTCAATTAAAAAAAAAAGATATATTGGGTGCTCAGTAAATAAATACAATACAGTAGCTGTGAAAACAGATTTAAGGCACAGTGACAATTCTGACAGCAATTCATACCAAATCCATTACACTAAAAATTTCCTGCTGTCTTTCCCCAATTCACTACAGTCTTTGTACTGTAAATTTAAATACTCTGCTAGAGAATCTACTTTTTGCATTTACTGTGCAACTTTTGTGTATTGACTACACACAAAACCTTGTTCTTTTCCCTTTTCTCAGACATAGTGCATTTTGTTTGTTAAGTACTTGGTATAAAGGCACAATTAAAACCTTTGAGACAGCATAGCAGGGCAGTTCACACCTGCCTTTTGTGAACACCATCTTCTACCCATTGGGCAAAACACTGAGCAGAGGAGCTGCTCACTGGCAGTGTGTAATATTTATTTCTGAATATGCAGCTTGATGTGTCTTCAAAGGACCTGACTGTCACAGAGTGGTTAGCACCCCTTTCTCTGAAATTCAGGTTCCTTAAAAGTGTCCCAGGGGAGGAAAGCTGGGAAACACAGATTACTTAAACATGTCCTCTTGCTTAACTGTATGCCATGATCATACTGAGGTTAAAATACAGTATCAGACTGCTCTGACTTTTAAAATATCTCTGATTTTAGTTCTTTTTTCTTTATCTCTGTATTTTGACATGAGCATCCTGTGTAATTTTGTTGAGAGTTTCTTGTTCTGCAGCTCTCATTCTTTATGCTCTGGTTTGGCTCTGCTGTTTTCTGGCCTCTAAAAGTTTACCTACTCTTCTATAATTACATTTGTAAGAGCATTTTTTAATGGCTGAGACTTTCAGCATCTCCAGTGATGACTCTGCCTGGTGGCTTGCAAACTGTCATCTGAGGTCTCTATAATGCAGGGGGTTTTTTTTGCCTGGGAAACTCTTCCAAGCGCTTAGCCAAAAGTATCATCTGAGCACAGAAGCAGAAGCCAGTGAAGCAGAGAAATCCCAGCAAGGCATCTGCTACAAAGAAAAAAGGAATGCCATGGAGATTTTTTTCTCCTTACCTGACTTCAGTTTTACATCTTCTAAGGCACCTCAGGCATGAGAGCATGCTCTCTGGCTGAGGAGATGTAGGAAAGTGCCTGGAAGAGGATGTTCTTTAAAAAGAAGGTATGCAATCACTTACAGAAGTATCAATTTTCTTGTGACTGAACTTGTCTGGGGAGAATATTGCTCCCCTCTAAGACTGAAGTGAAGTGCTCCCACTTATCTTTTAAAAATAACCAAAAAAACCAGCTGCTGGAAATAAAGGTCTCAGTTTATGCAGGGTCCTTGCAGTGACATGTGCTGACACTGGTGTGCTATGGGACACACCTTCTCCACGGACACTTGGGAGAATCCTCTTTGTCTCAGCTGTTGTTGCTGATTTTACCAACAGATTGAGAACACAGAATCAGAGACCAGACCTAATTCTCTTCACCAAGCATTGAGTACAAAACTTTTGATAGCCACAGCAACACAGGGCATTCAGTTTCTCCCTCCTAGTTTTTGAATTTATGGCCATGTTCCTCCAGACAACGTGTGACAACTTGAAAGGCCACTACTTGTCTTTACAGATAAGTAGAGAGCTCCAGCTTTCATGCCACTCACCCACTTCTTTTGATGAGAAATAGATTCGCATGAAAAAAAGATTACACTGAAAAATGGAAATGGATTTTCTGTTTTATTAGCAGTAGCACAAGACTTGTGAGCTACTTTAGAAAGTTATAGAACTACAGAGACTTTTAAGAAAAAGCCAGCAGAAGCTAGAATTTAAAAATAAATGCTCTGGCTACTCTGGGCCCAAATCTCAAGTGATGCAGCCAATGCAGCTGCACTGAAGTTAGCATGGTTATGTCAGCTTTGCCAAATTGCTTCAAAACAGATCTTTTTAGAAAACATTTGACTTCAGAAATTTTAAATTCACTTTGAATTATGCCATACCAGTCACATTGTTTTGCTCTAGGAAAAGCAGAGACTAGAAGCATGCAGCTGGCAAGCAAAATGTCTTCATGAAGTAAAAGATGCCACCCTGCCACTCCACTCCTTGACCACTGTGATGAGAGTCACCAGCAGGTACTCCCAGTGTGGCAGACACTTAACAGAGCTAAGGGGAACCATGGACTTCTAGGTGCAAGGGAAGGAGAGCAGCAAGGGGTGACCTGGCTTCTTTTGGATCTTTTCCACAACCACAATGCAAGGGGAGAAAAGGAAACAGGGTTATTTAGGTGTTGCTGCTCAGTTCTGTCCCTCACAAAGGCACCAGTGGAAGTGCAGGCAGACACCAGCTGTGGCTGGTTTGAAATGCTTTCCTAAGATGAGGGAAATGATACAAAGCCACCAGCTGAGAAATAAGGAAGGAATTTTTCCCCAGGGCACAAGTCTGATAAAGATTCTGGCAGATTTTTTTTTAATTTAAATAAAATGTTCCAACAATTGAGGAAATTTGTTGTGAAATGTTCAAACCTTAGGTTTGAAAATACCACAATTTCCCCAAATTCACAAAGTGAATGGTGAACTTGAGATGACCTCAGCTGTCTAAATCTATTACAGACCAGGAGATCCCTTGACTGTGCCATCATACCCCTTCCCGGGAGGGTGTGAGAGTCTCTTTGGAAGTTGGAAAAATTCCAAGCACTAGGTAGAAAACTCTAAGTACCAGTAATTTGATAATTTAACATCAATCTGTACTCGGATGAATGTTTGGTGCTTTGACACCAGGTCTTCCAAATAAAAACAGTAACTGGCTTAAAATCCATGCTGGAATCTGTATGTTCTGATCAAACCACAGTCCCACCTCATAGCAAAGCTCACAAGGTGTAATAGACGAAACTTGTTGCTATAAATTGGAGTAAGACAGCCCTGCTTGGAGGTTTCAGAGTCTCCAGGTCACAGGCAAGCCTGCCAGGCATGGCAGTAGGTAATGGCTCTGGGAAGGTTTACTTGCCCCACTGCAAGCCTCCCGGGTGGACTGTTTGCTGTGGCTCTATTTAATTCTTAATCTCTGCATCTCTGTTTAATTCCTAGCTGCTTTAGAGACCTGTTGTAACACAGCAGTTAAAAAAAAAATATTCACATGTACTGCCAGGCCTCCCCAAAGAGCACTAACTTGACATGTAGGCCATGACAGCTGGGCTTGGACTACTAAGAAATCTAATCCAGGGTTTCCATCATCTCAGTTGTTGCCTTTCTTTCATTACAGTTTGACTCAGCCCCTAATGGATTCAGCTTTATAAAATCAGAAAAAGAGGAAAAGAAAGCAATTTATTCATGTTTCACTAGAACTCACAGAAGGCATGAATTTTCTCTAAAAATGCAAATTATTTTGTGCCACACAAGTGAGACTGGGCAGCTAAAGCTCTTAGAGGAAGGGTCTTTCCCAGGGCTAATGTTTTTATACCCAGTGATTGAATAAATCGATCCCTTTTTTATCACATCTCTTCTGCTTTCCTTTTTCTTCAGAAGAATGTAACCAAAGGTGCCAAAGCACCCTTTTTAATTCTAAGAAAACTGATTATGCGTGTTAATTTCGTTTTTAATCCCAGACATATCAAAATAAACACCACAGGCATGCGTAGCAGAAATCAATATCTCTTAAGCATCAAGTTAGTAAAAACAAGGATTTAGTAAGACTCCAAGATGTAAAAGACTAATGTACAAACTAAGCCCTTATTTATGTAATGTGCCGTTATACAAGCTCAATATAAACCTGAAAGAAACTATTTCAGAAGAGCAGAAATGGTTTACTTGCATTGCATCAAAAATGACCCCATAAGACCTTCTTTACAGAGCTAGCCCAGATATTTAATGTGAACATATGTTTTTAAAGGATTTCTTGTCTTATGTCCAGTCATTCTTGTTAATTCATGGGACAGCATACTGCAGATGTGCTTTTTTCTATGTTACATAAAGCAAAAATTACATTTAACAAGTGCAAGGTTGGTCATAAAAAATAAATAAAAATAGACTCTTAAAAGCTGGGAAATCACAAAGTGAAGCTATCAGTCATTCTTATTGAGAAGGGTGAGGACAATGTGAAATAAAACTTGCACATCTATGGAGAGACATTCCTAATATGCCAGCACATGCCTGTTATTTCCCCTTCTCTGTAGGTTGCTTTCATTGGCTCAATATTTCTTCCTTTAGGGTAAGCTGTGGTGCACATTTGCTCTAGATTCCCTTTCTAGTCATTGACTTCAATTTTAATAGTAACTAATTAAACATTTTGAACCTATCTGCAAGTTTGAAAGAAGAGAGAAGTCAATGTTAGTTTTTGTGCATTCTACTTCTGCATAAGAATGTTAAACTGCATGTTTTTTGTTATTGGTTAATATGATTGTTTAATATGCTAATAAAATAACTTTCAGATCACTTTTCAAATACTAATCCAAATCTAAGTATTAATGTCTGCACTTCATCCATATGAAAACTAATCCATTGTGATGAGTTTTTAGTTCTGTATGATTTTACTCCTTCCTGAATGCACAGGCAAGAAGCAATACTACTTCAAAAAAAGGAATATTCTCTTATTTTTTTTTTTTTTACACTAAAGATCTCAATCTTTCATCCATTATTTGTACTTTTCTTTCAAGAGTTGGTATAAGATGGCATTCAGAAAGAGGATTCACTGACTTCTAGGACATTGTTACTCTAGAGATCGCTAAGTTCACCTATATCAAAAGTGGAGACATCTCAAATACACATTTCCTTTATATATTTACATTCCAATTATTATTTGCAATGGCAAAGTAGCTTGACAACTAACAATTATGTGAAAAGGCAAGTTTAGTATGAAATTTGTTTTCTGATTTTATAGAAAAAACATGTCACAGATGGAAATAGCTACAACTCAGTTCCCCATGAGCTTTTAAGTAATGCTTTAACAAAACAAAGTATTTTTTATAGCTTCATCTGAAGTTTAATCTCACAAACAAATTATTTACAATTTAATAAAGACAACAGCTACTAGCATCCAAACAGTAGTTTTAGTAGAGAAGTTTAAATTATGATACAAGAAATTTATTTTTAAGAGTACTGGATCTCTAAATGGACAACTAAATTGAGTAAGACAATGCTAATTAAGGCTTTTGTATATAATATATTTGCTAAGGAGATACCTTTTCACTGAAAGTGTAAACAAACAACCTAATATAAGCCAAAACACTGGTTCAGATCTGGACTAAATCCTGACTTTGTAAAACTTCCCAAGTCACTTTATTAAACACAGGGGGTATAATATCAATCAAAGTTTACATTTATACCTATGTACTTTTATGTATTTTTTTATAAATGTACTTCTTCACTAGATACAGAAAGTAACTAGAAAAAAACCCAGTCTTAGGACACTGCAAAATAAAGGGTTAAAAGTTAAACTGTTGAAAAAAGGACATGAATTTTTTGCAATTTCTTTTTTTTTCCAGACATTTAAGTAAACAATGACATCTTAATTCAAGCATGCATCATACACTTGTGAGAAAATATGACTTGGCAAAAATGTAATATGGTAATATGGAGCTTTGAAGCTAATTTTGAAAAGCTCACACAAGGTATCACAGAGCACACATTGCATCTTCTGAAATTCGCAAAACAAGCCAGCAAGCCTAGAACCTTTCAGGAGTCCTGCACTAACTGAAGACCTGGCAAAAATGAGCCACAAAGGATCACAAACTGAATTTTTTTTGTTTCATTCAATTCCCTGCCCCTACTTTGAGGGCTACCAGGTAAAACTTAGAGAAGATACAGCTCTTTCCTTCTTTGAGTGATGGTGCTTTCTACTGTTTCACCACATTTATACATTCCAAACTATTTCTGTCTCTCCCTTTCTTTCAAGTACCCAAAGTCTTCCAGGACACTTTCACTGAACTATTCCCTCCATTTGTTTCCCCAAAGAGGTTTGAATGTCCTTCCAAGATCTAAGTCAGTGGTATTTGCCTGATTCTGCAGGCAAGTTAAAGAATATCCTTGAATAAGCTTCTTTTTCTACCCCCATTTCATTAGGATATTATCTCTAAATTCAAATAATGACACTTTGCTATCAAATCAAACTTCATCTCTGATCATTTAACCAGTGCTGTGATGAGAGAAAAAGGAGTGAAGTCCCTATCAGGAAAGCTTTGCAGGGAAAAGACGAAAGAAAACCCTGAAGATAGCAAAAATGTGAAAAGAATGATGAAAGAAAGAAGAATGGAAATGGTCATTAACAATACAGAGTGGGTTTTTTTCCCCAAAAAAATCTAATGAACAAGACAATACAAGCAAAACCAGTAAGTGACTAAAAGTCTAGTAACCACATGATGTTGCATTCTGACAATGATTATTGAGGAAGCTTCCCTTGAACTTTGAAAATGCAAGACGGAACGTACAGATGTCTCTAATATATAGCTCTCAATTAAAAGCAGAATCAGGGCCTCTGCAGAAATTGCTTGTCAGAAATTCCCCTGGATATCCCAGGAGAAGGCAGGTGATTCACACTCACTCTGTATCCTGGTCATTTGCCACTGACACAGAAAGCTGCTCTCTGCCACACCCCACAAACACCAACTTGACCCCCTCACTGCACTCACCAACAACTGATGACTCCCTGGCTTTTAAGTGAACTCTAATGTGAACTTTCAAGATATCAGAGAGAATTTTCTAAAATGCAACAGTTGGAAGTTTTCAGGGTATGGGCATAAAAGTACCAGTTAACCCAGTGCTTTATTTTATGATGACCAAAAATAACAGAGCACTGATATCAGGTATCACACCTCTGCAGATTGCGTTGTTTTCCTATTTCTATTTGTGCCCCTAAGGATGAAGTAGTGGTAAAAAGAACAATTACATATTTCTTTTTTCCTCAGAAAAACAAACACACCCCAAAAAAAGTTGCATGAGAGATCAAGGAATAAAAGGTAACATCAGAAAGGCAAAATGTATTCTTGGGATGGTGGTCAGTAAGGAAGATCTCCAGCAGAGATCAGCATTTTTATTTTCTAGATAAGAGAGGAACAGTCCCAAACTGAAACACTGTTAGAAAAGGATTAGAACAAGCTGTCAAATCAATCAGGCAAGAAAGTAGTATTTGCTCAAGAGGTTTAAAGGACGTGTATAAAGGTATTGCTTAATTCACCCTCAGTACAAGAGTGACATGAAGCTAAACAAGACATTAATTAAAACCAAGAATGCGCCATGGGAGGAGAGACCAGTAAAAATCTGACTTTCATACCAGGCAAATTAACTACAACTCTAATAAAGGATATAATCATAAATAAGTAAATTAAGATGTTATAATGAAGAAAAGAAATCAAGATCGCTTTTGTAGAGGTCTCCTGAGGTTATTTTCTTTTGAGGAATACAAGAGATCTGGATGATATTACCTGGTTGATTAGATTCTCAGAATGCTTCAGATATCTTCCCTGGATTAACAATTAGTTAAAGGTAGAAACTAAAGATAAGAATAAATGGATTGATTTGCATTATGAAGAAACATCAGTAGTGAATTCAACAGGGATCTAAGGCAGAATTTGTACTGTACACATTTAAATAAACCCCAACAACAACTCAAAATCTTAGTGAACAGCAAAGTGACAGAACCTATGCTGACAAAAAAATTATACAGGGTGATCAAAATCAAAACTTTAAAGAACTTCAATAAGAGTTTATGATTGGGCAATAAAGTGTCAGATAAAATTCAGTGTTGATAAATGCAAATTGCTGCATGTATGTAAAATGTCTTTTATGCACAGGGAGATTAGAAGTTTCAGCTTGATAGAAAGATGACTGATGGCAGGATATAAAGAGATGTATCTATTTTTCATTCAGGGCCATGAAGAAAAAAGAGTGAGACATGGTAACCTTCTTTTTTACAGAGCAAAAATCACAACTGAAGCTGCAAAAACACGGGCTAAGGGCAGATCCAAGGAAGCTGCATTTTAGCTGCCAAATTCAATGGGGTGCCTTGGCTTGTGGCCAATTATGCAACAGAAATGCACTGGAGAAGTTCATGGACAAATACCGGAAAGCCTATTAAATATAATGGGATCTAGATTCAACTTCTTCAAGAAGTCTCTGCCGTGTTGCTGAAGATATGGAGAGAATATCACACAGAGGGCTTCCTTCCAAATTTCTTGTTTTGATATTTTCCCCATATCTATTAGCCACTGCTGGACAGACACCAGGCCAATCAGGCCTCTGATTCAGCTTACTTACTTTTTTCCCTGTCTCATGTTAGTATTAGAAAAGTGTGATCTCTAATCATGGATATTAGAGAAAGCTTAGCACAAAAAACCTACAGAGAAACTCTTCCAATTGTTCCATGTAGGAAACAAGATTTAAATGACCTCTGCTAAACACTACCAGGGGTTTTCATCACCCTCTCAAAATCATCTTTTTGGTGACTTAAACTCATTCTATCAAACTTGACATTTTCTGAACATTAACACCTATTTCACTTCCATTCACAAGCTACTAACAAATGATGGTTTCTGAGTGCTGATCCCTCCAAGATATCAAATTACTATTTTTTCTTGCAAGAATAACACAAATTCTGCCTGTGGTGCTAATGTAAAGGCATTCAGACTGTTTTTCTATGGTTTTAGCAACAATAGAGCATATCAGCATCACTATGGAAAGACTGGACACTAAACTGTCACCTCCACTCTTGACCCCAGAGCTGGATCCTGTGCTATGTGTACTGAAATTGGGAGCACACCAGCTGTTAAAAATCCCAAGACTAGCACTGATATTTACAAACAGGAGCACCATTTCCTAGAGTGAGAGGAGTTTGCAGACTGGTCTTCAGCTTGCAGATCATCTGCAACCGCCCTGTGGGAGGACAGTTTTTATAAATAAAATATTTGGGAACAGCGGTAGTTACAGCATTATTACAAAGTCCAAAAAAAGATATCAAAGGGCACTGTTGCCTGTGTTGAACAACAAGTCTGCAGGTTTTTTTTTTCCCCCAAACAGCTGTACACTTCTATACTGTGAAAACCAGAATTTTTAAGGTAGTTTAAAACACAATGCAAGACACATTTTTTAAAAACTGGTGATATTACTTTTGTGTGCACATGGAATAAATTTCACCTACACAATTAGCTATGGTTGTGACCATTTGTACATACTTTGCTAACATATCTTGAGGCTTTTTCAAGTAACTCAGGAACTGTCTTGATTCCCCACTGATGTGAGAATAAGCCCAATTCCTGTGTGTTTATTGCTGAAGTGGGAAGGACTTAGGTATGTACAGGTTTCATGTTTTCTCTGCTTTGAAAAATTATAACTTTAGGATTTGGGTTGTAATATGGCAATGAAAACCTTCTTCCTCTGCTATTCTTTTTCCTGTTGAACAGACCCAATTTACTGAAACTTGTGCTTGAGTGAAAATGCTAAATAGTTATTGGATAACAGGTTTATATTACATTTACCATTTACATTGAAAAAGAAGTGGAATAGACCAGAACCTTGCATAAATGTATGAAAAGAAGTTCATCAAAGTACATCACCGAGACTGAAGAAAACACCAGCAACACAGAGTTTCTGCCAGACACAGAGGCAGGAGTACAATGTGATACACAATCTCAGTTCTTTGTAAACAGCACACTACACTGAGCTGATGGATGTGAAAGGCACAGGTGATTCCAGAGCACGTTTTGGGATTAAATATTACTACCATACCTGTAGACCATTCAGTAAAACCTGGCAGGGGTTTTAATCCTTTAAAGTATTAAGTTACTGCATTACTGTCCACACTTTCAGTGAGAAAAATACAAATATCTGGATTGATCTTGCTGTTTCTTCCTAAACAATGTCCTTTTCTTCAGAGACTCTTAAACACAGTTGAGCCTTGATTGTGCATTACCACCAAGAATAAGCATGGCACTAAATTATGACAGAATTTTATGGCAATCCCTGAGATTTTTAGGAAAACACACCATGCAAGTAGGAGTTATTGAAAGATAATACTTTTGCAGGCAGGTTTGAGTCAGCTTTCTCAAAGAATCTCTGGATTTCATTACACTATTGGTACCAGTATTTTAAAAAAATCTGATTTTCTTCTGACATACTAATGTGAAAGTGTTTGGTTTGGTGCCTAACAGTTACTGTCCACAAGTGACCACAACAGCATTGGTCACAGAAGACATTCATGTTTTAAAATTATGTAATTTTATTTATTCATAGGAATTGCCTACAGAGCTCACAAAAAAAAAAGTCTCCCACTGTTTTTGGGATGAATATGTGTATGACAAGGGAATCCCTGTGGTTTCAGTGGTGAATTTCTATAAAACAGTCACTGCTCTCTCTGTCCTTCTAGTAATCACAAAATCTTCAGAACTAACCTTTCCAAACAAGCTTCCAGTGCAGATTTGTTTCCTGCATATATTTCAGAGCTGAAATAGGAACCATACAGAACATTCCTGGATGTCTCTATCTGAGCTGAGGTTCAGAGATGTCTTGTATTGCTTTGGGTAGGGTGTAGGAGTTGGAGAAGACTTTAGCTAGGCATCATCCCTAAAGAGTGCTTTTGTTGTTGTTGTTTATTTTTTTAGCACACTTGTGCCTGTTGTTCCCCTTTCACTTATTATATCTTTGGTGTAGTATAGTATACATAATTTAAATAACCAGGGAATCTCTCTGGGCTCAAAACCACCTGCTGGCTTATATTAGCTAATTAATGGTGATTTATCCAAGTTACTAATTTGAGTGGAGCTGATTGCCTTTAGGAATTTTGAGAACGTTGTAAGAATTTTGATTATAATTATGCTTATTTGATGGGCAGTCTACTTAAAATACTTAAAAAAAATATGCCTGCCAGCTGATTTTTAACTGTGCCAAATGAATGACTCTGTGTTGTTTTCCTACTCGAGATCATGTATTCAGGTAGTTTGTTTACTCTGATACTCAATTTCATCTTGGTCTGACTCCATATGATTTTCTCTTTTCTATCAGGGTTTATTTGCCTAGCTTTGAAACAATGACTGCTTGAAAAATAGTCCTGATCTCAAACCTGCGGAGCTTAATCATTTTCACAAAAACTAATATAGCAGATTCATTTTAGCCAAACTTCTCTGTCATGCTGACCTGATTCCCAGGGCCTGAAAGTGTGAATTTAATGGTGGCACAATGTCTGAGGTAAGAATATAATAGAAACCTCTCAGCAGTATATCTATTGGATCAGTGTAATTTCTTTTTTCTCTACTGGTCTCAATGTCTCTTAAGGCAATCTAGTCTGCAGACAGCAAAGGAGACCAGCCTTCTCTTTTATTGTGATCCCAATGCTACTTATACTAAACAAAGAATCAAGTCCCTCGATGAGGTAGGCAGTAGACATAAGCACATAATCCTAGAGGAAAATTTACTCTATTAAAAAACTTATTCTTCTGCTGTGAATTCAAGAGGATGCTACTTGGAGGTCTATCCTGAAGAACAGAAGACCAAGTTATTACTGCTTAGCTGTATTACTATTGCTTTTTAACATTAGGAATAAGGCTATTTTTATCTTAATTGTTTTCAGATACTAGAAACGAGAATTATCTACTGTATTCTCTGGTAGTAGATATGTTGCCTTCCAGTACACATTTGTAGATGAAAATTTAGCACAGCTAAAATACTTCCCCAAACTGAAACAACAGTTTCCAATGTAACTCAAGCATGATAAATTCTATTTCTGGATGATTTACTGTCATAAACATATTCTTATTGTGAAAATTCCTTCCACAGAAACTTCTATGATAAAGGAAAACTTAGGATAAGACCCAGCATAACTGTGCTCTCACAGGTTCTTCTTTATACAAAGCTTTCTGTCAAAGTCTTGTCTACTACTGAGGAGGTGGAGGAAATTGTAGATGAGTTTCCTAAAAGTCTCAATTAATTTTATATGAGAAAGTATATGAAAAGCTATAATTTATGGAAAGTGTCTTTAAAACTGGATTGCTCCATTTAAGCATTTGATTCCACATCTTTGACTGAAATCCAAGAAGTGCAAGACAATAAAGAATGGTCCTGGAATAATATTGCTGTTCAGAATCATAATCAACTGTACCTGGATCATTTTGGTCAGACAATTTTTTAACATACACTTTTAAAACTTCCAAAATCATACACATTTCCTTCTCTCCCTAGGCTTCTTATAAATAAAGTGTATATTTCTATTGGGAGTTCTGGGTAATCAACATCTCAAACTGCTTTAAATATTTAGGTATGGTTTTCACTGCCTAATTATAAATAGCCAGTATTAAAGAGATATGACCTTAGGTTTCAGTGAGCCTTTTCCTTGAATAATGAAAGATTAAGAGAAGAATTAATTAATAGCTGTGATTTTCTGCGATTATTTAAGAAACAAGAGATAAAGACGCATCAGAGAGAAAAGGTGAATCAATATTTGCAAAGCAAATCAGTGACATGGAGTGAAATAAATTCGTATTTCATAGTGCACATCCTCAGTGCCTTATCCTCTCCAGATATTACTCTCCATGTGCTTTTCTGGTAGTCTGAGTCCTTCTTGTGGTGATAATTGTTGCTTACTATGAAAATCAGACTTCTGTCTAATTTAGGCTACTCTTTATTGTTATGCTTTTTCTCTCTGAATAGTGTTCAATGGAATAAAGCAAAGACAGAGCAATTTTTACCCTGTTCATTCATTAAAAATTACCTTACTGTTAAGTAAAATGGAGACAATGGACAAATGTTACAATTCACTTCTGCAGTTGAACTTGTTCAGCTAGATCACAGTAAAAGCTACAAGGCTTTTGTTGTCTTCCTCAGCAAAATAACTACAGCTACTGTTAGTTTTTTCACACAAAAAACACACCTTTTTTGGCAGTGAAGACAAAGCCAACTCTCCCTCCAGTTCCTCTACAGTCTTTGATCTCTTAATTCCCATTTCTCCTTCCCCTTGATGTTCCGGTCTCTCTGATCTCTGTTCATCACTACCATATATGTCCGTATAATCTCCCACCCGTAATAACTTTAGGACAACCAGAACCTCATCCTTCATTTCTGGCACACATGCATTTCTTTGGAAATAAAAATCTTGCAGGCAATCTTGCAGTTTCATTTTAGACCAGTTCATCAGTGATGTTTTGATTACGACTGCTCAAATTCGGTGAGCAAGTCAGTGAATCATGTCTATGAACATCAGACATCGAGATTTTATGTTAAAGAAAAATACGTAAAAGAAAATCCTAGAGACTCTTTGTCATGTCATTTCATATTAAAAATATTGTCTGATTTAGCTCACTCAATTGCTGGTTGTGAATATGGGAGTTTTGCTCAATGTGTTGATAACATAATGCTCCATTTTAATTTTTGAGCAACTTTTTGATGTATTTACCTAATATGTGTCCAAGAAAAAAGTCTAACCTTTCAGTAACTAAATGAAGTAGCTAAACTTGAAAAAACCATGATATATATAAAGTGTTTGCCACAACCATGTACTTAAAAAAAAAAAAAAAAAAAAAGTATAAATTACACACAATACCCTCAAAATCTGCTGCATCCCACATTCTGAAAAGCAATTGATTGGAAGATACATGCTGTTATGATATCTAGCAAATGAATACCTATTAATATTCCTTATTTTTAAACAAGGAGTTCTGCCAATTCCTCCACCCCACAAATGAATATTCAGACTAATCAAGTTAAATATTGTTTACTTGACGAGACACTATAGTATTAAATGATCTTCATATTACTAACCCCTTTCTTCACAACTGGTGAAAATAAATAGAGTTAAATTCAAACCTCTGAGCAAGGGATGAACCAAACTTCCCCTCTGTAGAATGTACTTTGTTTAGGCTACATTCACATGGAAAGCATCTAGGACTGCCTGGCATTTTTCACAAATTAACTGTGCAGCTTTGGACTTATTAATCATTATTTTAAGAAAGACTTTCTTGTGGAAAAATGCCCTTTAATGCCCTTTACCTCATAGGTACTGTCTTGTGCAATGTACTTATTAAAAAGAGCACATCCCTGTAGCCCAGAGGGCTGACAGCTCCCTCCAAAGCTGTACTGCTGCTCTGAGCTAACCTCCAGGGGCTACTCGAGAGCGATGCAGCCTTCATCCCCCCCTGCAGAGACTGAACAGATCATGCCTACAACAGTCTCTACCTCAGCTATCCTGAGAAATGCTTTTCCTAAGGTGGTTACTGAACTCCCCTTCTGGTAGAGAGGCAGTTTGGCTGAGTAGAGAAGGAAAAAAAATCACCTATCAATTTCAAAAAAAATTCAAACAATTTTATGAAAGAATAAGAGCACGGATTCAGTGCAACTGAGGGCTTTTTTCTCCTGCTCAGACACAGGTAACATTTGTTTCCATTATATCACTCATCCGTGACTTTTTATCTCACATGATGAAAATATAACAAAGAAATAAAACTGCCAAACTCTGAGCCTTATGACTGAGACAGGGAATGCTTGCAGACAGCACTGAAGAACAAAAAAGCACTGAACAAATGCAGTTCAAAAAGACTGATCATATCCTGAGGTACAGCTAGGGCTTTTTTGTTATTGCCTGTTAAAAGTGGCATATAATCTTTAGAGATTTTTTCCTCCAAAGATGATATTTCTCTAGTTTACTAGATACACTGTTTTGCTTTGCATGAACACCCTCTTTGACATTAAGTTCAGCCTTCAGGCTAGCATCGCTTATCTCTGTTTCCAAAAATCCTCATATTTGATTGTCACATTTATTAAGTCAGACTCTGAAAAAACTTCCACCAATCTGTAGCCCTTTTCTCTTTCTCTTCTTCCTCCAAAATGTAAGCAAATAATTTAAATGCTTGCAGGAAACTGCTGAAATTATAGATACAGTTTAACCATAAGGCATTGCACACAATTAGCTTTTCAAACAGTTATCAGAATTTCAAATCTATAAGTATTTGTAATTTTTAGAGGCCAAAAGACATGGAAAAATACTCAAATATTTAGTATCTTGCAATATACACCCCACGTCCCAATTTTCTATTTGCTTAGTTTCCCTTGAAAAGCCCTTTCTTGGGTTATAGATTCCTTAATATTGAGTAGAGGAAGAAAACACTACAGACTCAATAGAATTTCTGTCAAATTCATCTTACTTGCTAGCTACCTATGGCTAACCTTGAGTTTACATGGAAACATTTTTAAATTGCAAAAATAAAATTTAATGAACATCATACTGTATTGGAAGACTTGGCAGCAAGAGAAACAATCTTGTGTGCACACACAAAATGTTGAATGAGAAAATGGATCTCTTGCCTGACCTCAGCTAGTGGGGAAACAGGCATTTATTTCACTTGCAGCATGTGGTCACCTTTGAATGCTAATTACCAGACGTTCTAAGACTCCATCATGGGAAGAGGTGAAATGGTCCTGGGCTGGAAAGTGGAGAT
This sequence comes from Zosterops lateralis, assembly GCF_965231275.1. NCBI lineage: Eukaryota > Metazoa > Chordata > Aves > Passeriformes > Zosteropidae > Zosterops > Zosterops lateralis. The sequence goes on along the minus strand of NC_139766.1, from coordinate 60,685,795 downwards.
GAAAAAGTCTGGTTTGTTATTTTAGCCAGAGAGAGAAGAAATAGGCAATGGAAGGAGGGAAGAGTCCAGATCACAGCTGTGAACTTTGCTCCAATAAGTGGATTTCACTCTGAGTCTTCATAGCCCTCCTTCACATTAAACTTGAATAAGAAGCTGATTCCAGGCTTTCCAACAACCAGCAAAAAAGAATATTGTTGCCATCAGAATCAATGGGATAGAAAAATCTGATACATTGGTAGCCTTGGAATGGTTTCTGCGGAGGAGGAGCATGGATAAGAGGAGAAGAAAGAGCTGGAGAACTTCCAGAAAGGAAAATATGAGGGGATGAACTGGGGTAGGCAAGGAATATCTTTCAATACCCTTAAGCCAAAAAGTATTTTGGAAAGCTGTATTACAAAAAATACCAACATCTTAAAGCTAATTTCACAGATGATCATACTGAGATGCACAGAAATGAAATTTATTACCCACCCTTTTTTAGCAAATGAATCTTAATTGCCAGATAAAATGCATTTTTTTGTTCACAGAAAATCATCCCTTTTTTTTTTTTTTTTTTCTAGGCTATGAGATCCTGTCATGGACATTTCACAGGCTTATCTCCACAATTACAGCATGTTGGGAATGCTGCTGCCTGTATTCTGATATGAATGTCAGCTACATATATAAATCATCCTCATCATAATGACAACTCATAAACCACCGGAAAAAAAGTTCCTATAATGCTGTAAAGTTTTTCCAAGTGGCTAATCAGAAGCATCCTTCCATTAACTGCAATTTTTCAGTTCACTACTTTTATTTCAACTTATCATGGGCAAAGAGAAAAAAATCATTATTTATTTTATGCCCCTTTTCAAATTCTGCAAAGCTCAGACCTGCGATTTTGTTCTTCCCTGAGTCTCTTCTATAGATGCAGAAGCTCAAATCTACCATTAAATCAATATATTTTTTTGGTCATGATTTTTAGCTCCTTTTCATCCTTCCTGCACCTTCTCCAGCTGTTCTGCATACTCCATGAAGCATGAAACCCAGCACTGCTATGATACTAAGCTGAAACCTTACTGGTGTTGAGTAGAGCGGAAGGATTACTTGAGGAGTCATCATTTTTTAATATCCCAGGAAGATGTCTGCAGATTTCACAACAGCTGAACACTGTTCACTCAGGTTCAGCTTGTGATCTACTGCTAGTGCTGATTTTTTCCCACCCTCTACACAACTGGTACTTGGTCCCTTTTTGTAACTCTGCCTTTGATTACTCCTGATTATGTATACTCACACAAACACACACATAAGGTTGAAAACATCACGTGTGTTTCACAGTTTGCCAAGATCCTTTAGAATTGCACCACCATGGACAAAATGCATATGTTCCTTCCCTAGTTTGTGTTCCCTTCCAAGGTAAAGCATACTTACTATTCTCCAGATAAGGAATGGAAATACAACTCAGTACAGACTCAGATCCTTGTAGAATAGCAAGCTAAACAGCTTTCCATTTCTAACAACAGCCACAGATAGCTTTTGTTTGTCAGAGGTTTTTTAATAATCATTATTCATCCATTTGATAGTAGATTCATGCAGTTCAGGCTTCCTTTCTTGCTTACAAATGTTGCATATAACAGTATATCAAAAAGCTCCAGACAGATTATATCAGATATATTCTCTTTATTTTAACTGCTTTATCTGGAAGTTTGTTGCTTGGTAATTATTTTGGCTTGACACAATTAGCATTAGCAAACCCATTTTGGCTGTTGCAGATTTCCGTTTTTTCTTCTACATATCTGTTAAACATCTGGTTGTAGACTCTGGTATTTCTCCAAGACTGGATCTTGAATTGATCTATCTGAAATTTCATGCTGGCTCCTCCCTTTTCCCTTTATAAAAACAGGCATAAGGTTTGTCTTTTTCTACTACTCTGGAACCTGACTTGAACTCCATCAGCTTTCACAAATGGCTAATGACCTCAAAATTGTTCCAGCCAGTTTTTTAAGGGTTGTAGGATCAAGTTTCTGCAGCCCATCTGATTTGAAGATATATCTCCTCTAAGTACTCTCTAGCCTACTTTCTCCTGTTCTAGCCTAGGACCTTGTTGATTTTTTTTTTCCTTGTGGCACACATAAACTCTGTTTGCCACATGATCCCAGCTGACCTTTTCAGTGAAGACTAAAGCCAAAAAAGCATTAAAGCACACTGACCTCCCCTAGGTCATCTATTAAGACTTTCTCCCCTCTGCCATAGAACAGACTAATACTGTCCTTGGTCTTCCACTGGCTAATAACGTGCTAATACTTTGTTATCATTGATGGCCCTTGTTAACTGTATCTCTACCACAGATACTCTGAATTTATATTTTATCAGAACACAAATCTTTTCTCCTCCGCCACACACTCTACTTTCTCCATCCATTTCTTCATTCTGTGTAATTAAAAAACTCCGAACACTGTTATATTGATATATAAAAGAAAATGTACTTCTTGAATGCACCAAAACATACATGTCTGCCTGAAAAATGTCCTGATGTTATGAATTTTTCAGTATTAGCAGGAATAGAGGTGCTATATAAACAATGCTTTAACCATTTATTGATTGGTGCTTTAACAACATCTGACTCTGCTAAAATCACAACCAGATGTCTAGAAACTCATTGTTTTATTTAAACTCCATGTTGCACCACTGCCAATATTGGAGACTTGAATTCAGGGATAAAAATTGGTGCTGACAAACAAATTCACTGGAAAGGAAATAATATCAAAATTAAACATATCTCAGCACTGGACTTTTGGCATGCCTCTTAGTACAGCTACTGAGAGGTGGGTATAACAGAAGCAGTTCCCCCAGGGTCTGGCAACAGTGAGGGCACCATCTGGGTTCTGTGGCCTCAGAAAGTGCACAGGGAAGGAGAGGGAAAACTCAGGAAGGGGGATGAGAGAGAAATATTATGAAGGGAGATGACTGCCATAGCAAGTGAGAATAAGAGAGAGGGGGAGAACAAACACTTTGCTTCCTTTGGGGGCCTAAGAACTGATATTTCTGTCCTTCAAATGTGAAATTCATTACTTAAATCCCATAATTTTTTTTCCTTCTCCAACTTGCATCTGAAAGTAAACAACAAGCAAATGAGCACTAATTAAAGGCTAGCCTTTTAAATCTTATTTACATCTTTTGACTGAGCTATTTCTAAAATAAGGGTTCACACCTGACCCTCACTGCAGTGAAACAATATGGGCAGGGATTACTCACATGAGTAAGAATCACAAATGTATTTCCTAATACACTTGCACAAAAAAAAAAAAAAAAAAAAAAAAAAAAAGAAAAAAAAATTGGGTCTATTTTTCTGCATGTTTCATGGATGCAAATTGAAACAATGAAGAAAAGGCTTCAAAAACGATCTTATTTCTGTTTATCTCAAGTTGGAAAGAAAACAAATTAATAATTTGCAAAGCAACAAGAATTCAACCTTGAAATGCCTCTGGTCATCAATTGTTGCAAGAAAGGAAAAACAAAATGCAAAAGGAACATGGGGATTACATTTAAAAATCAAAAAAGAAACAGCTTCTATACAGAAGAAATGTTTGCTTTATACTCTGCACAGATGCTGTACAAGCAAAATTCTCAGTATATTAATATAAACTGTCTGAAAAAATTCGACCCGATTCCATAAGACCAGCAAAAACAAAACAAAGGGAAGCATGACGTTTATGTTTTTTTTCTCTAGCACAACCATGCAAGCTGAGCTGTGAAACTGTGATGGAAATATTAGAGCTGTTGTGCCTGAAAAAACGCAGTGATCATTTCATTCTCCCTGTCTTTTAATGCTCCAGGGTTTTGGAGACGAATAGGAGCAATAAGTTCACTTTGCAGAATTAATGCTGTAATTCTTTATCATAAGAGCAGAGCATTACCTCAATCTGATTTTTCTACAAAATGGTTCAAAGTCTATTTTTAATGATGGCCCTAATTTGTTAACACCTTTTAAATTATTAATCCCCTTTATATTCAAGTAGTTATTGCATGTCATAACAATGTATCTATGCAGGGAAATTTAATAGTATTTTCTGCATGTCAAGAAAAGGCTTGTTCTGCAAAATGCTATTAAAACTGATAATGAGCTAAATATTTGCCATAGCAAACACTGAAATTACTATATCAATCAACTTTGGGTTCTCTTATTCAATAAACAAAATTTAACCTATTAACTTTGCCTAATTTTAGGCAGGAAAAAGCTTGTTTTCAGGCATATCTTGCCCTTGACTTCATATCTTTATCATCTGATAACTACATTTTCCTGGCCAATTAAGCCATTGTTTTGAATCAAATGTAGCAATATAAGCCTTTTATTCTGTCTTGAATGCAACTATATTACTGGATCCTGAATACGATTTTCTCCCAGCAAATTTAGACTACATTTTAAAGCTCACATATATCACAGGAAGATGATAAGCTATGTTCCTGAAGATACCTTTCACATTAAAGAAAAAAAAAAAAAAGGATTTATGAGGAAGTCAAAGGGTAAAATAAAACCTTATACTGCAAATCTCTTAACTCTTCAGATCTCCCCAGATCTGTTTACGTGGCAGGACGCTTGTGCTAATATTTTCAGGAAAAACCTCCAAAACCACAAAAACCTGCACGCTCACATCACCGCTGACAGGCACGCCAAGGAGAGCATCCTCTTTCATGAGCATCTGAAGCATAAATCTGAATGCTGATTGACTATCTAACACCCATTCAGTGACAAAAAAAAAAAAAAAAAAAAAAAAAAAAAAAAAAAGGCAGGCTCCATCTCCTGCGCCGGCTACACAGGACCTGGAATGGTTTATTACATAAGCTGGGAGCCTCGCCTCTCGCCTCGGCAGTGTGTGCTGCTAGGTGATGCTGCTGCTCATGCATAAGTGGCTGCACTCACCCGCTCGTCGCCTCTGTCACAGCAAATTGTTGTGTGATCAAGAGGGATCAAAGCGCACCCTCTAGAGGCTAAACACAACCCCCGGCCCCGCACGGCACCCGTGCTCCCCTCCCGCACCCGGGGGCTCCCTCTGGCCCCACGTCACCTCTTGCAAACAAAATGACCACAGTCAGTCATGGGAGGGCATTAAAAATATCAGCTCTGCGTTGGTGTCTCGGTGTAAAATGCTAGAAGGGAAGGAGTGTTCTTTTTGCGAGTGCGCTCTGCATAGCATCGCTGTCAAGGAATGTAGGGGGTTGGAAATTAATTGAGGAATGAGGTTTTTTTGGTTTTTTTTTTATTCCTGCCTACAGTAAGGGTCATGCCTTGCTCAGGCTGGACCCCATCATGAAGCTCATCACAGTTTAAAGGAAACACAGAGGAAGCAAAGGGCGGTCACAAGACACAGTCCCCCAGTTTAATGGGAAAGTTTTTCATGAAAAAAACTGAATTCAATAATCAGAAAGTCACACAATGGTTTGGGTTGGAAGGGACCTTTAAAGGTCATCCAGTCCAATGAGCATGAACTTCTTCAACCAGAACAAGTTACTCAGAGGCCCCTCCAACCTGACCTTGAATGTTTCTAAGGATGGGGCATCCACCACTTCTCTGGGCAACCTGTCCCAGAGTTTAACCATTTTTATTGTAAAAACCGTCTTATTTATATCGAGTCTAACTCTACGCTATTTCCATTTAAAACCATTGCCACTCATCACAGCAGGTCCTGCTAAACAGTCTGTCCTCCCCTTTCCTAGAGGTTCCCTTCAAGCACTGAAAGACTGCAATGAGGTCTCCCAGAAGCCTTCTCTTTTCCAGGCTGAACAAACCCAGCTCTCTCAGCCCTTCCTCACAAGAAGTGCCCCAGCCCTCTGGTCATGTTTGTGACCCTCCTCTGTGCTCCCTCCAATAGGCCCATACCTTCCCTGTGCTGAGGATCCCAGAGCTGAAAGCAATAATCTGTGGTTCTTACTGAAAGACAATTCTTAGTATAGAATATTTCCAATCAAATGATGGAGAGCCACTGCTGAATAGAAATTAACCATTCTATAAGTTCATTTAAGTAAGACAAAGCTAATTGTAAAGGCTCATGCTCCTGGACCTTTTTCTTACAATAAAATTAATGCTTATTTTCTCATATTTAACATCCTTCTAAATAATGCACCTGTATGAAAGAACACCAATTTCATTTAATTAGGGCCAAGAACAGTATTAAGCTATTTTTTCCTACATAAATTACTCCAAGAATTGACCTCAAAGCACCAAAATTCCCCTCAGAACAATACTGTCATGTTAAATCTCTTACCTCCAACACAGAACTCTGTTCATTAAGAAACAATTTTCTATTAAAGATCTTACTTTCCATAGTGATTAATAAAAATCGTAATTTTTCAAAAGGGTGCCATGAATTGGTTGCAAGTACATGTTAAATTGCTTCATGGTTTTCTCTGGTCATCAAGATAGACCAAGTTTTTAGGTAAAAGTTTGCAGTTCCTCATGTATATAACTGCATTGATGTAAACAAGACTGAGCTTGTGTCAGGGATTTGTGTGTAAATGCAGTTAAATGATAACAGCAATTATCCCCCTAGTGAGCATAATAAAGCCACGAAATTCTGAATTACCTTAAGGTTAAATTGGAAAGAATCTGCCATTTACAGGGAGATTGCTGTTGAAGGTTCAGAAACATTCTCAGTTTCCTTGTAGTGAGATGCAATACATAAAAAATTACCATTAGTGGCTGCAGTTTCAGTTAAAACTGATTTAAGGAATGTGCTTTGTAGTATCAAGTATTTCTGCTTACAGTGCTGCTCATATGACAGGAAAACGAGGATAAAGAGTGACTTTGCAACAGGGGAGTGTTGCTCACTTCTGTCTCACACTGTGCCAATACAGAGAAGCACACACTGGAGTTACACCATGCAGAGATGTGGTGTGTTATATGTGTTTCATGCAGTCAGGAGGTACAGGGTAGAGCACTCCACCAAAATCAGCCAGTGGGGACAACTTTGGAATAAGGAAAGATCTACGAAGAGCCAAGATTAAAAAAAAAAAAATAAAAATTGAACTTATTGGGGAGAGCGTCTGTGAATAATCCCTTTTAAAATCAAAACTATTATTTAAAATATTAAATAAAATATAAAGTTTAAGCTAACTCCTGCAGCAGCCAAACTTACCAGCTGCAGACATGTCAGAATCACAATTAAAACAACAGTGATGGAGGAAAACTTTTTTCATCTGTTTCCAGGAAAACAAGGTAAGAGTTGCTGTAAGAGCACAATCCTTCAGTTTTCTAAGTAATGATTACTTCAAAAGCTCTTAAGCCCTTGCTTTATCCATTGAAACTGAGATTCTCAGGCACATAGGAAACCTCAGTCTAGTAAAATGAAATGCAACAGCCTCCTTAATATCGAGACCACAAAGTTCTGTGTACACAGCATTCACAAGGTCAGGGAAAAAAAAAATGTTTTCCCCTTAACTGAAACTGTTTATGTCAGACATGAGCAGGTCCCACACATGCATCCTCAGAGACAAATACTTGAAAATGTTTACAGATAGAGAGGCACTGGAGACTCAATGGTTATGAAAACTTGAACAAGAAGCTCAAGTTTATGGAAATCAATATTGGAGAACATATCTCATTTTAAGTCTGACAATTTTCTTCCTTTTTTCCATTAAGAACACACGTCCCCAAACACAATATAACAACCAGACCAGTGTGTGCCACTGCAGTGCACAGTGTACATGTAAGTAAGGGAGAGAAACATCCTTTTTTCTCCAGAGAAGCTCCATTAATCAATCTGGAGATTTCAGAGCACAGTGAGACAACTGAAATTGGCAGAAGAAAATCAAACACACCTCTATTTCACAGGGAGTGAAAGAATGTGTGGAAGATCAGCTCACTGCCTGGCCATAACTATTTCCACAGGATACACTTTCTGCTCAGCTATCATGAAGTCATTTTTCTGAAGCAGAGTCTCCTTGAGCAGAATGTTTGCTGGATGCAATTTGAGTGGGTTTTATTGATCATTTGATCTAGTTGAAGATTGATGCTTTTTGTACTCTCTTCCCTTAGTTATAACTTCTGCAAAAGACAAACACAGCTTCAGATTTTCTTTTCCATGAATGAGTCCTAAGCAAACAAGAGCCTTGCCAGCTTCTAACTTAGGCTGAAGTGTCTCTGTAGGAAACTTTCACTAATGAAGGCAGCTATTGTTAGATCTTAGATATGACAGAAAAAGGAGCAGCATTTAGAAATGAATTTGAGTTGAGAAACTGAAGCAAGGGAGCTATGGCAGATAGTTTTAAAATAGATTCCAAGACGAGAAAAAAACCCAAACCCTTAATTGAGTTGCTATGGAATGGCAAAAATAAGTATTAACGAAAAGGGAATAAAAGCATTTGACAAAGGCTCAAAAGGTGAGCTATCTGTCCTGTAAATATTTTGATTTTTCATTGCAGAAGACTGGCAAACAGGGCTTGGTATAGCTTTATGAGCATCCAAAGTTGTGAAGGCACACAGTAGTGCTGTATTTTATTTTTTGAGGATAGGGATTGAAATAGTGAACTCTGAAATGAGAAAAAACAGTCTGGGTTTTTTGAAGTATCAAAACATCTAATCTAGAACTGATAAAGAGCTTGTTCAGTTCTTCTATTTGTTCATAGAAAAAAAAATCCTCAATCATAAATAAGGATCTAAAGGATTTAATTTAAGATTAGTTGCATCTCTAGGAAGAGTTGAAGTATGAGTGGATTAACTCGGTAAAATGAATGAAGGAATCTAGCTGCTTCCCTGCTTCAGAAACTTATGTAAGAAGAAGAGTCCTGAATTATGCATGAGACTTTGAATAACAAAGCTTCACAGCACTTAGGGAGACCATTTAAGAATACGTAGCATCCCTTCCCCCTCTGTACTGGTTTATTTCTTGGGCGTGAAGCCCGAGGTCTTCCTTCCTGCCCTTTTGCAGTGGATACCAACCTACTGTGCTCAGCTGAGTGATATAGACTAATCCTACTGGGCACTATAACTGGAAAATAAACAAAAAGGGAAACAGGACTCTTGCATCCGTTCTCTACCTCCTTCCATCAGTCATGCTTGTAACGAGGAATTACATTCCATCATATATAATTTATACTTAGACTAAGTAATCCTTATAACCATCCTCTTCAGAGATCACTAGAAAATTTTCTTCTAAACACTAGTATGCACCAGATAATTCCTGTCTCTGAGTTTACTGCAAACATGGAAGAGATGAATTTGAACAATAGACACAGAGTTTCAATTACAGACCACTTTAGACAAATAAAAAACTTCCTGGTTTATTCCTTTTTTCTGCATAATTTTATCCTGTAGAACAGATTGCCTGTGGATACTGTGGAAAATCAATTGCCAGATTTTTCTAAGAACAGACAAGACAAACTTCTCTTGGAAATTACAAAAATGCTTTGTATTGTTGTTCCTGTATAGGGGCTGGCGATGATTTCCTGAAGTCCTTTCCACTACAATTTTTCTATGATCCTATGCTTATTGTCCTGGCTCATTAAATTCCACAGTTCTGGAAAAGACTGGAGATGATTCTGCCAAGGTGATTTGGGCATCTTCAAATTAACCCCACAGGCTTTGGCACTGAGAAACACAAAGACTGCCAACTGCTCTCCGCTTTTTTCCTAGCCTGCCTCTGATCCCTCTAACTGGCATCTAGTCAAAGTAAGACTGAACTTGTACACTTCTGTGTTGAAAAGAATCAAAGTACCAGAGTTCACAGGGACAAATGTTAGAACCAGATTATTTTAAATAGCAGATTATACCTATGTGGAAACTAAATGTAGGTTTGATTGTCCTATCCAAGTATCTATAAATAAAGAAAACCTCTGTCTCCATGTCTTACCATATTCAACTCCTAAGTCTGGAGCACCTGCACCATCACAAGCGGTGAAGATCTCAAATCTTTCCATCAGAAGACAATTATTTCCCCCTTACAGACCTTACTGAGGACAAATCTCATTCTAAAAGTGCCATTAAATACATATCAAAAGAAGCCCAGGGAGTACACCCAAAGAAGGTGAATGAGATGCTTTACAATACTGGGAAGCAAATTAGATGAGCTAACATTGATGATAATTTAAGTAATAAGCCTAAACTATTAAAATATAACTGGAAAGAAGCAACAAAGTAGCAGTTTGTTGTTATTTGGCTTACAATTTCAAAAGATGCAAAACATTTGTTGTTGTGTCAGCCTTACTGACTCCGCTCAGCTTCCACTGTTCTTACTCAGACATAGACAGGCTGTTAAACGGGGAGAGCCACAAGCAGTAGGTTAAGTTATGGCACGTATATAAAGCCTGACTCGAGGGTTCAAGGCTCAGCCTGGCAAGATAACAGCATGTTCTACAATTATGCAGATAAGAAGCACTTGAGCAAACAGCATCTGAAGAAATGCCATGCTGAAAATGCCACAGTATACTACGACAATGAATAGCATCAATAGCGATGGCTGCCTCTTTCTGCAAATATCAGATGTCACAGCATGCAATTTATCTGCACCCAAAAATGTTTTCAAACTTGCACGGCAAGGAATCTTAGTTCCTGAATTGATACTCAGTTCTCTCTGAAATTGAAAGGGATGGAGAGATGTCATGTCTTGTATTGGAACTTCCTTCTAGTACTTCCAAAAGACTGACAGTGATGTCTTCAGTCCGACCAAGGAGGAGCATGACAGTGTCCTGCTGTTTTGATTCTGTGGTAACAAAACTGATATGAAGAAAGAATTTTACTGCAGTTTACACAGCATTATTTTATGCATGGCATTATCAATTCCAGATGGCTCAGGGAACAAGGGATTTAATTTGAAAGAGAAATGTTGCAAGAACCTAAACACAGAACTTAAATATTATGTTGAAATGACTGAAAATTAAGGCCTAGATCTACTGCACAAGGTATTATTGTGGATTAAATTGTAAACTCTAAGGTGATGCTTAAAAATCATAGGAAGACCTAAACGAAATTAGAAATAGCCTGAGTAAATGTAGCCTACAAAACTAAAAATAAATAATAATCAAGCAGCTGTAAATACAAGATGTATTGTTGCATGCACTCAAGGATATGTGCATTTATGTATTTTGTAGGTATAACTGAAGAACAGAGTTCAAAATACTCTTAAAAATCTATACACTTGGGTGCAAACCCTCTAGATCTCTTATTCAAATGAGGAAAAAAAACCCCATTCTGAAAATAAACTCTCATTGTCACTTCAATACAAGGTTAAAATAGATCCATTGCTGACTTCATCCATTTGCCAATTTTTGACATCTGTCAATACAAGGATTTGATTTCTTTATCCAAGCAACAAACATTACATTTGTATCTTCAGAGAAAGATCTTGACTGTGAGCTGCAGTTTCACTGCCCCAACTCAATTACTGCATTCTTGAACTGCAATGTATTCATTTGTGGGCAGTGGGGCAGCCAGTGGGAGGGTATTGATTGGAGTATAATGTCATGTGTAGCAGCGAGAGTAAGATGAAAAGTGTTTTCTGCTTAATGGGTTGGTATTAAGTAGGTGGGAATGGCTTCTAATTAGCCAACAATTGCTGTGTTTCTCAGTTTCCCTCCCTTCCCTCCTCCTGTCGGTCACCAGCTGCCAATCTCTCTCCCCTTTTCCTTTTTTGTGTGGAGTTCATTGCTCACTGCAGTGAAAGCCTTTGTTTAAAAAAGAGGGCTCCCAGGGTCTCATCTGCCAGGGTACAGCTTGCTGCCTGCGATGAGTAGCAACTGTCAGTTTATTTTATCTCAACCTTTTCATCATTCTGCTGAAACTGGTCGAGGGAAACCACCTGAGAGACCTGAGGATTCAGTACCTACAAGTCATTAGCCAGGACTGCTCAGTCTCTCCCCACACAGCAAGTCAACTGAACACTGCTTAAAATATAGTCCACTTTAACCCCATATTTTCCTACGGTGTATTAGGACTCCTCCTGTATCTTCCACATTTTAGTTGCATGATCATTCCTTAAATGAACTACAACTATGATTAGGGCTGTAACATATTTTTCAGTGTTTCCCAGCAAAAAATATTCTTTAGAAATACAAAATATACTAAAATCCAGTTATTAGAAGAGCCTGTCAGAACCTCCTTCTTATTTAGATTATGTTCTCCAGCATGAATATCATACCTAGAAATTCCCCAATTATTTCAACCTCTGCTTGTCTTGAAGTTTTTGATAATGCAGCTCAAAGGGGCAAAATCTACTTATAGTTATAGCTGTGCCACCCTCCTCAAAACAGTAAGATTTTATAAGCATAAAAAAAGCAGTATTTGGCTCACAATTTTTAACATAAATGCAACATTCTCCTCACTTTGCCATACAGTTTCTCTCTCTGTAGGTACACACGTATATGTTCATGTACTCCACATGCACACCCATCTTCCAAATGGCTAATGGAATACAATCATTAAAAACTTATCAAAGTATGTGAGAAAAAGGAATATTTTATCAAAATAAAATAACCGAACAAAACTAAATGTATCGAAATCAAATTCTGTGTCATTAGTCTCAGCTGGTTTTGGTAATCACAGTTAACTTGCTGCAGTCATTAGTGACATTTTTTAAAGTCTTATTTTTCCTCGTATGAACAATGAGCCTTTTCAAGATCTTTAAGAGATGGCAAGAACAGAAATCCAGTTGTCCTTCAATATATCAGTTGATTTCTTGATGTTTGAAGTCATCAGTGTTTCACCTCAATTCTCTTCTTACTGCAGTGAGGCATTGATTTAGAAGAATTAAAGACTGTAGTCAAAATAAATAGTGCTGAGATAATGTAGCTAGGACTTCGCTTTTGCTAACAGAAGCCAGACTGAAGGAACTGATAATTATTGGAAAGAACTGATAAATCAGAGAAGCTGTCAAACTAGGCTTTTGCATCCTAAATAATCAATAGACCCCATGAACACAATACAATCATAAATCAAACAGTCCTGGGAAAAACAGGATTTAGCTGTCACGAACACTAAAGGTTAAAAAGTCAAGAGAGGAAGACCCATCTTACTTCATCATTTTGGGACCTCACCCTATAAAAAAGGACCACCGACCCATTTCAAAAAACAAACTACGCATGCTTGATGGCTTTTTGGGCTAATTACCGTAAGAAGCGGGGAATGGGAGGTACCAGAGTCATGAATATGCATTTGTAGTTTGTGTATTCAATACTCCTGTAGATAAAAGACCCTGTGATGATCTGTAAATTGCGCGTGTGTTTTTGGGAGCTATCCCGCACGCTGCCCGGCGTCGTAATAAACATACACTTTCTAACTTTAAACTGTTAGAGATCTTTGTCCGTCATAGTTGGATATTGGTATTAGATCAATATCCATAGTTTTTTAATAAATCAGCAGCATAAGTGGGCATACTTGTATGAATATCAACAAAATGAAACTTAATTTGATTTAATACTGTTCTCAGAACTGAGCTAAAGGAAAAATAACAAGCTCACTCTTGGAGAATTACACATTTCAAGGCATTGTCTGGCAGATTGAAAGTTTCTGGAGTCACAGAACTTTGCTCTATAACACCCTGAAATGACGTTCTCCAGCAGCAGCCTGAAGTGTGAGGTAAACAGAGGGCTGCAAGTGCTGCACCCAGGATAAGAAGTCAGTGGATACTGTGCAGTATCCACATCCCTCTCCCCTCCTGGTTCCTAAAAACTGGTTTTCCTTGACACCTTGGGTATGGTCTGAAGTCCCTATTTGTCAAATTCCCTGGGTACACAACATGAGCTGAGCAAGATTACTCTGAGGCACATCCTCCATGTTTCAGCTTCAGTTTTCTCTCAGCAATGAGTGAAATGCACAGTGCTAACAGATGCCCAGTTGGGATGCACAGACACAGTCAGGCAGCTCCGTGTCTCTGTTCATGTGACCTATAAATACCAGACGGTGAAATCCACCTTCACAAGACAGACAGGGCTTGAGTACTGGCTTTCATAGACATTGGCATTAGCAGAGGAATAAGCATAAGGTTTACTTATGAGGGGTGTTGGGCACTTGCAGTTCCCATTTCAAAAACTGCTGTGGAAGATTAATTCCCCACAGGAGCTGACACCAGCTACATTATGTTTGATTAATATCTGTAGCAGCTCAACATCCCCAAAATTAGAAAGTATGCCATACTTTTAAGAAAAACCAACGATATTAAACTACTGTAGTGAAAATGGAAAAAAAAAAATCCCAAAACCTTAGAGTAAGAACAATTTCAAATCACGCTCTCTATGTCAATTACTGTATCAGATACTTATTAATGTCAATATTGCAAGATAGTAGCTCCATGTTCAGAACGATGTACCTGTATGACACACTATGAAAAACACTGAAAAATTACTTGGCTCTATGGCAAGACCTGTATGAGGCCTTCCATGGGAATATTCTGTATTATAGATAATATTGAATGCTTAACTGAGTGAGTAGGAACAAGCAGATGAGCCTGGAGGCATGGTCATCTACTTAAGCATGCATTTGGATCTTCAAGCTAATTAATCACCCAGTTGTGTACTTAAACTTAGTCAATCCATTCCCACAGGTGATTAAGATCTATTTAAAGGCCATTTTGATACTTCACAGTTTTCTATTAACCAACTTGTCAAGCTACTCAATAGGAAGTGTAATTCTTTCCACTTCATTCTCTGATCCCAGTGCAATAAAAACACATGAAGAACAGTGTGGAAACAGTAGGAAAACACTGAAAAAACTCTCAAAACCCTCCTATTGGTCCTACTACAAGCACAAAAAATATACCTAAGAAGATGAAAGTTGAGATGCCAGCTACTGGGTATAGAGATAAATGACTTACACTCCTTAAACAATGACATAAGTATGCATAAAATTGGAATTCGGAGTGAAGGTGTAGGGCCAAAAAAGGAGAAAGAATAATTTGCAGTAGAAAAGTGAAGAACAGACAAGAAAACACAAGAGAACAGATAAGGAATGAAGAGAAACAAAAAAATAATAAATGTTTCAAAACCAGTTCAAAAAATCACAAAGTATCTCTGGTGATTACAGAAAAGAATAAAGAGAGGTGGATTTTTTGGCAAAAGAAATATGGTTTCATAAATACATAAAATTGTGGAAGAACAACACTTTACTTTTCAAAATAGATTGGCTTATTCTAAATGTAAATCATTTAAGTCTTGACTATCTTCAGACTACAGAGTCTTAATAAAAACAGCAATTTGTTACTTATAAGAGGAACATAAAAGGATGTATCTAGGCAGGGAAAAAGATCCCAGAAAAAAATCTCTCAAGGATGCAGAAAAGAAAGCTGGCTTGGGAAACCCAGGAGAAGGAAGGTGTTTGATACGCTGCCTGTGACTCCTGAGATGACCTAAGGCTTCTGTTACAGAACACATGCACTGAACACAGTTTCTTTGTCTTGGCTTTGATTTTCTTTGTGTCCAAAGATTGTTGGGGAGCTTTAGGTAAGGAAGGGATTGCAGCAGAGAGCTGTTTTCATGCTGGCCCAAGGTCTAGACTGGTTGGCATGTCTGCAGACAGCCCCAATAAAAGATTCTCTACAAAGTCTAAATGACAACAACCATCTCAATATTAAACAAACCCAATACAGTCTGATCTCTGGCTCTTTATGAGTATCCATTCTCCCTCCTGAGCATAAACCCACTAGATACACCTCTGCTCGTGTATGCAGCAAAGGAAAGGAAAGGATGGGCACGTGGAGAGGCCCTAGGGCCACTTCAGAAGTTTTCCAACTGGCTGTTCCTACTTTGGCCCTGTCACCATCAGGGCACTGCCAGAGCATAACTCCTGCCAGCTGTTTGGTTTTGTGACTCTTCTCTTCATCAATGCTGCAGTCAAACCTAAAACTTCTAAGAGCCTCAAATCAATGTTTTCTCCTGAAGTGGCTGGGCAAGAGATTCAATTTCTTTTGCACCATTCTATAAAATCAAGCAGGACTGAATTTCTGCCCTCAGAATTTTCATTTTTTAAACTGGATAGGAACTCTACTTATGTAGAAGCATTGACAATGCAGTGCACAAAGCTATGCTAGTTCAGTGCATAAAGCTACACTAAAGGGTCTGACAATATACTGCAGTTTGAACATCACTTCCAACTTTTTTTTTTTCCACAAGAAAGAACAATTCACCTTATTTAGGAAACCATTTTCTGCTGATCTAGGGAGCTTGTCTGAGAAAACACAGCTGGATGCCAACAATACTTAGCACAGGATGTGTCTAAAGGAAATGTGTTTTTAGATGTTTCCATACGAAACATCAGATGGCAAAAAGCCTAGATAAGATCCAAATTCACCTCCGGGTAAAATGTTTTTATATAACTATTGATGACAAGAACACTCACAATCACAGCCAGGATGATAGTGATTTTCTTGAACCTATAACACCACTTAGTCATAAAAAACCTGCCAGCTCTGAGCAAGGACTAGGAAGGAATTTCTAACACATTAATCCATGGCTAAACATGAAAACATTCCATGAGCCCTCCTCTTAAATATGGTATAGGTAACCCACACACCTGACCTAGATCTGATCCTGTCTAGCGATTCCCAATTATTTATGTTGGTATTTAAAAGAAATCACAGTAAAACCCCTTGGATATTGCATTTGTACAAAGCATGAGAACATTGAATATCAGCACTCCCCTCTTTTCAGACAAACTTCAGCCATCAACAGAAAACAGAACAAGCTACTGCACTCCTGGCAAAACTGACACAGATGTTTATACCGTGTTTCAGGCTCTTCACCGAGAATCTGCTGCATTCTGGCCACTGTGCTGAAAAATCTCCCTGTCACCTTCAGTTCTTCTCCTCACACTTGATTCTTTCTGTAGCCCAAGCAGTAACCACTCTCACTTGCTAAAAATATCAGTTAAACACTCTTGACACAGACTTAAAAAACAAATCCCAACTAATAATAAATAATATAATAGCTGTGAACCACATAGGCTGATTTTCTGAAACATACTTGTTCCATATCATCAACATCTATATACAAACATGGTCTATTTCAACACATAGTTAAGACTGCATTAAGACTTACTAAGAATATTTTAAGAGTGTATCTAGCATTAATATAAAAAATGACTGATATTTTTAAAAGCTAAAGGTGAGACAAGATAAAATTTAGAAAGTGATGAGTGCTAGGTGATGTGAATGAAGAAGAGGCAGCACAAGTTTACCAATTTTTAAAGAAAAAAAGACAGAATCACCTCTCAGCTTTTTGTTTTCCTAATAATTTCCCTAAATGTATATTTTTCAGAATTTTTAGACACTGTATTTTTCCAAAAGGGAGAAAATTATTCTGTTTGAGAAGCCCCATAAAATGGTGCAGAAGCCATCCTGTGAATTTCAATAGGGGACTGAAGCATTTGAACTACTTTCAAAACAGTCTTATTAAGATGTGAGCCTTTGTGCCTCTGGCACAGGGAGAGCCTTGGAGTCTGTACTTGGTCACTCACCTCCTTCATATAATTTAAAGTCATAGTTCTTATTTACCAGTGTGAACAATAATGATTATAAGTATATACACACTATATATAATGAACAATAGCGTGTATTATTCCTTTACTTCATATTCAGCTGCATTTTCTGAGAACCCCAAAGTCTGTCTCTAAAATTCTTTCAGTTTCTCCCTATCTCCAGACTAGCACACAGTGCATAGGCTGCTGAGAGAGAGGAGGCAACATTAGAAGTTTTCCTGGAATTAGTGTACTTTAGACAAGAGATACAGTAAAAAAAGCAGTTTATTACATTATGATCCAGCCTGTTCTGCTGTTGGACACAATTACCAACATGGCCCATAAATAACACAGTTCTGGTAAGTTACAGTAGAGAAATATTAACTGAATTTGTTTAGCATAATCCTTGATCTTATATCTCACTTCTGACTCTCCCATCCTTTATGGATATTCCTTTTATTAATGAATGACAAAGTCACACACACACACGTTCAGTCTAAAATGCACTTGGTCAGATGGCTGTTTTCCAAAACATTAGAAATTTTGTGCTAGCCACATCTTTTACAGAAAAATGACTACAAAACACCTTAAAGAGCTTTCAAAAATGTGAATCAGTAGGATGAAAATGCAATTTTTTACACAACACAAAAGAATGCAGTCACACTGTGGAGTGTACCATTCCTTACATCCATAAGAGGAGGCTGGAAGAATATTGAGGGACTACATATTTGGGAGTAAGAACAAAAGCTCATTGGATTGTATTTTCAAAGCTATAGGTTTAGCTGCTGCATGCCTTTTAAATTATATCAAAGGCTGCTCAGGTGTGGAATACTAGAAATAGTCCTGATCATGCTGAACTTGATGGTACCAAATAACTCCATTGATCATAAGACTTCAGAATTGATGACAATATGCAGTATTTAAAGCTATCATAAAAAAACTCCAACAAAATAAACACAGACAATCTATGGTAAAATGTGTAAATTTTATCAAGTTCTCCAAAGTCAAGGAATGTAAACCTAAATTTTGTGAAAAGCACATATTATTGCCCAAGAAAACAACTGGAGACTTTGTAGGATGAAGAAAACAATGCATTTTAAATCAACTCTTAAAAGTGTTCAGATGATTTCAAGCACTCAAGGGCTCTTGCTGAGGCACAGCCCTGGCAGACACAAAAACCTGGACTGAGAGTTGCCAGTGAGTTTTTTTACTCACAGAAAACAATTTCTGGTCAGCATTTCATGTAATCAACATGCAAAATCTGATTCAAAAATTTCCTGCCTTCAGCACCTTTAATTATTCTTCTTTCCTCTAGAAGGCAGCAAGTCAGGTGATTATTTATTGAAAGACCTGTGAAATGTTTTCTCATCAGACAATGTTAGGCTGTAGGCTTCTTTTTAGGATTTTATTGGAGTCACAATCCTTTTTGCCTACTGATTCTGCTGATAAGGTTTTTTATCCATTTCACTAAACATAAAAAGAACAATAAAACCATATTTGTTGTTGCAGTGGCATCTCACAAAGATATAAATAACTCTCTTGTAAGTGAAGTCAGGTGACTGAGTCAAAGGCAGCAGATAGAAACACGTTTTCCTTTGCATTTTTAAACATTATTTTCTGACAATCCTATCCCTTTTGTCCATGACAACTCCAGTCAAAACATCTATTTTATTAATAAATGTTGAGGTAAATTGAGTAATTAATGGTTCTTCCTGCCTGGTTATTGAAATGATTGATTCAGAAAATAAGTCTTGGTTGAAAGACATAAGGTAATATGGCAGTACTTGAATTTAAATGAAATTTCCCCCCCACTAGCTTAAGTATTTCTTTTGCCTAAGAATACAGAAACTACTCTTATTTTTTTGACACAAAAATTCTTCAGTCAGAAGAGTTAGAAATAAAAACTTACTGTCTTTCTTCTCCCTTTCATTAAATTTCCCTGTGGATTAACAACTACAATTGTATCTTGTCTTTCTCTGTTCTAGCCTCAAAAAGACTGAGAAAAATCTAGTAGATTATCAACACTGAGCTGTTTGAAAGAGCTAGAAATACTGCTCTATTATCACAGCAGGAATTTCCTAAGTGATGAGTTCATCATAGGATGCACAGACATTCTCCTGGAAGGTAGAATAAAGGCTGTACCTGAAACTCAAAGCCAGCAAATCCTAATCTTGAATTGGTGCCAGGTCATGTTTTGCCAGACAAAGATATTAAAAATGTAATGCCAGTACTAACGAGAGATTTGGCACACGAAACATGAGGAATGTTACAGATTGTGCTGACAGTGTGACACTATGTTTTCCTGGATGTAATCTGGGTATCATGAGAGTAAGCTTGGAGCACTAATGAGAAGAATGATATTGAACTGGAAGAGCTGCTAAATATGCAGTAGCCACAGGGTTCCTGGAGTGAACTGGAACTGAAATGAAAACTGCAATACTGAAAGTAACAGAGGGTAAACTAGGCAGAAATACAGAAGGAAGAGAATCTCAGCAGGCAAAACTTGTTTGTGGTACCACGCTTGCCAGGACATAAAGGGCTTTTCTAATCATACTCTGTTTATCCCTGAAGTACTGTTAAAGAGGAGCAGGATTCTCAAGCTTAAAGGGGCACATATCATTTCAGGATATAAATGAGTTTCACAACTGATTGGAAAAAGTAATGTAAAAAAGTTGAACAGAAAACCCCCTTAGGTGCAAGACCTAAAATTGGAGATACAAAGTTCATTCTGTGTCTTTGAGGTTCCTGTGGGGTTTTTTTTCTGTTGTTGCCATTGTTGATTTTTGTTTGCCTCCTATTTGCATCAGCTACAGTTAGCGATCCTTATATGAAATGTACATAAAATTCTTTTATGAATTCTTTTTTTGACCATCTCTGTTGGAATTATTGGCATTTGCACTACAGGTCTCAACAGCAGACATGCACCCAAATAACTCTGACAGTCAACAAAATCTGCCGGCATGCTAGACGTTCACTTATTGAGACACAAATCACAAATATAGATACATATAGCCATTGAAGAAGTGTTACCATCACTAGAACTTTAAACAGAATGTTATCTAATTTATCTCTTCAGCCTCCAAATGGATGCCCTTGTTCCATAATTCTCAGTAGCTCCCAGTGTTGCCTCTGGTATGTTGGCTCCTGTTAAACTGCTAATATCTTCAATTACCACTTATTTTATATACAAAATTCACCACTGAAGTTACACTTAATTTTCTACTTCTATGAAAGGGTGAGATACACAAGAAATCAGCAGTCAGGCAGTTCTTTGTCTTTAGGAGTAGGATAATTGAGGGAATTACAAAGTAACCTTGAAGCTCCATATTGTGACTGCCCCAGTTGTCATTTCTTTCCACTGTACTCCAGATTCACACTCTTCACAGGAATGCAGAGCAGGAAGTTTTAAGGGAGAGCAGACTTCTTCCTCAGTACAATACAGATTCCTACTATCAGTACTTGTAGGTAATGCATAATTCAGTTTGTCTTGTATTAATGTATTGTGCAAGGAAAGAAGAGCAAAGAAAATTTAACCCATGAAGAAAGAGGTCTACTCCACACAAAGTTCTCTACTTTTTCTGTGATAAGGAAACATAGTGAAGAAGCAGGCTTGCTTTTATTTTTTTCCCTTTCTCTCTAATGTCAAGTACAAGGATACCAAAAATAAAGCAGCATGTTTTTCTGGATTCAGAACTATGTCAAGCAGAAATTACTTCTCACTTTTAGTAAGAGGGATCTTATATTTGGATGCAGTTGAAAAGTGTACTGCAAATGGAGATTATTATTATTTTCTTTAAAGATTAAAACAATTGCGTTTTGACTAAAACATGTAACTGAAAAAATATAAGTTACCATCCAGAGAAACTACTATCCATTTCTCCCTGATATTTTAAGTATTTTAACTTGTTTAATTCGCCTCTAAAACAAGAGCACAAAGGAGTAAAGCCCAACCTCCTTTACGTCCAAGGATTAAACCCGGGAAATAATTAAATAAAACTCTACAAGAAAAATGACTTAAGTGTTGAGGACAATGCAGCACTAATGTGTTTCATAAGCACTGCCTTACCGGCTGTGAGAGGGTCAGTGCACATGTCACTTCTGTTTTGCTTCCATGCCAGCAGGCACTGCAGGCTGAGCGGATCGGCCGCCGCCGCAACGTGGCTGTTGAACGGCACCATCAGCTGATGAGCCTTGGCGATGCCACAGTAACTCGCTGTTTCAGCCACCAAGGGCAAGCTCTCCAAAGATTTTGCTGCCTCAGAGGCCTGGCTGAAATGTTCCAGAGCTTTGCTATAGTTCCCCTAGTAAAGAAGAGAAAATAAAAGAAAATAATGTTAAAAATGGCCTGTAGTCACCTGTATTTTACCTTGACATTAGAGCTTGCTCCTCTGACGCCTCAGACACAGAATGACTCAGGGCAGGGCATTAAGCAAATCACTCCCCCTTGCTGTTTTCTAACCTCTAAAATCCAGATAACACTGCTCATATCTTTGAATGGAATATTTTTTTTGGTTATCGTTTTTGGTAGCATTTTGAGCATACAAATCCAAGTATATCAATGCTAAATATTAATAAAGGTTGCAGCCAGGCCATTTAGAAATTATTGCTATTGTTCTGTTGCATTCAATATATCTGTGGGAGGAAGGGTCCTAATTTATGGTGGTATTAAACTTTAAAAAAGAAATCCTAAAAATGGAAGAAACAAAGTGATAGACTTAAAGCACAGCAGAAGAACAGAAAATAAAACTTACTCATTTATGGGGAAGAAAGGGTATACAATACCCCAGGGATATTCCTAATTACAAAAAAGAGGAACAGCAGGCAAAATGCAGCCCAACTGTTGCTGAATAGAAAACTCAAAACATTTATCTCTCTATCCTGCCATTGGCATGGAATTCTGCTGGCCTGACAGCAGAAACTTCCTGACTGAAAACATTTTCAGAGCTGTCTTATCCTTTCACCTTGATTTGTAAGACTGAAATTCCCTTCTGCACCAAGCCAGGGAGGGGAGACTCCAACTGGTACCTGTTTCACTTAATACCACTTTTTGGGGTGAAAATTCCTGTAACTGGTAAAATGTGCTTATAGTTAAAAAAGGATAAAAAGAGTAACAGAAATTCTGGTAGTCTTTTAGCTTTGTTTAATACAGCAGAAGAGCAGAATTAGGCCTATGAGAACACAGCAATGAATAAAAAATGATAAGCTGTAATATAATAAAAAGGAGAAACACCTACTTACCATACTCAGGAGAACTATAGCAGGTTAAGTGATGCAATTAGTGAGAGGAATGCAGCAAATCAGACTAAGAAACTTGAAAAAGGTGAAATGAGAAATGACAGAGTATATAATGGAAACTTCACAGTGTACATATTAGATAAGCAACCTGCTTAACAAACTGGGAGAAATGAGACCTAACAGTCCTGCATAAGACAAACCCAGGTATTTTAGGAAACAAGAAACATCTGGGTAAAACAATCATGACTAGAAAGCAAACAGTGTGTGCAGCATTAAAAAAAAAAAGTGCTGGTGAGGGAATAGTGAGATGAGAGAACTGAAAAGGTACAGCAACAGTATGGACAGAGCAAAGTGAATTTGGTCAAAGTGATCTGTGTTTGGAAGAACAGGAAGAGTTATATCCCTGGTTTACTAAAGGTCCCCAAGGATAGATCTGGATATAAATAGAGATATCTTTAATTTGATGGACAGTACTACTGCAAATTTTATCACTGGGGGATGTACAGAGTTGAATAAAAAGACCCTAATAATGACTTAACTTAGAGAATACTGGTGATGACAGCTGACACCAGCAGGCAGTGATCCAAAAGAGGAAATGTTAATACACACTCAGTTTTGGTAAATACTGCTGACCTTGCAGAAAAAAATATATAGAAAATAGGGAATTGCAAACTTCAAGATTTTTATATATATGTTTTAACTAAATATTTTATATACATTAATAAGATTAAATTACTGCACTTGTGCCCTTTTACACCACTGCCTCAGCTCAAGGCAGAAAATTCTGAACTGAGAAAGAGAATTTAAAGAATAATCAAATAGAGACTAGTTCTTAAAATACAAGCTCTATTGAATTGATTATTAGCAATGGTGGAACAAGGAATGAAATACAGAAGTAGTTAAACAGAAGTTATTTAATTATTTTTCAGATTTGGAGAAGAATAATTCAGCACAGCGTCATATCACCCTGCTTTCTTCTAAGTTTCAGATCCATTTTGCAGTTACTTCATCAAGTCGTCAAAGAACTTAAAACTTAGTTTTCAAGCGGAAATTCAGCATTTACGTTAGAACACATGTAAACAGAAAATTCTCATCTCAAGCTAATTTAGAGACTATAGAGTAAAAAAAAATTCTACTGCTCATGAAATAAAAACAAGACAAACAGGACAGCAATTTTGGTAGTGGGAGTTCTCTGTAAGAGGAACCCAGGGGGGAAAAAAAAGGGGCATTTAGGGATAGTGTAAGTAAAAAGGGGAAAGTACTCTGTTCAATACATTACACACAGAATTTATGACAAAAAAATTTGCAACAGAAAATATAAAGGGTATATCTATTTTTATTTTATTCACAGTGAAAGTGTTTCCTAAGTTCCATGTTATCCACCATACAGAACAAATTATTTTTATTACTTTTTGTATCTAAATCATTTTAGCAATAATTGTAGCATTCAGCCCTAAAATAGGGGTTAAAGCATGAATCTTTCACTTTTGCAGCAATGTCTTTAATCCTTTTGATTTCAAAACCCAAGTGTTACTGCAGTGCAAGCAGAGACAGAAGAGAAAGTCCTTCCACTGCGAACATATCTTTGACAAACTACTTGATGCTAGAACCCATTTCATAAATTTGGCTGAGAGCATGGAGAGGAGAACTGTAGCTAAGATTATAAACAGCTCATTAGTATGCAATGCAGTCTACATTCATGTATAGTGCAATAAAATTTCATTTGCATTAACTGATGACTCTTCATGGGCATATATGGCCCCAATGGTGATTTGGATGCAGATTTTTCACAACATGTAAACTTTGCCCTGATCTAAATTTGGAGGTTTTCATTCATCTATTTTAGAACAAAACTCTGTGTGTTAAATATGATGTGGAATTTTCACCTTTCTCAAAAAATTATGGCCCATTTAATTTAGTCATGCAGTGACTTCTCCTTGGGTAACTCCTGCAAGATGCAACACCTGGATCAAATCCTCCTGCGTCACCACATAGGCAAAACCAGATTTCACTAAGAAGTAGATCAAGTTGTTTGAGATCATTACTACAAACAATACTTACTGTTTCATTGTGAACTTTCCCAAGTAGGACATTTGCATCCACCAGGCTTTGGCTTAGATTAGCTCTCTCAGCATTCCTCACAAACTCTCCCAAGTACTCCACAGCCTCATCTGATTTTCCCTGACTGCAGCAAAGGACAGGGACAAAATGAAGTATTTACTCACATGGCTTCTTCAAATGCTGAAGATCTGCCCCCTTGTTCTGAAACAACTTTGTGATGACTCATCCATGACTGGATTTTATTTCCAAATGGCCTTCAGCACTACCTGTGCTGAGCCCAATGAGACTTCACACTGAATGTCTGAGGGCAAAACTGGATCCTTTCAGCAAAATAGAACAAAACTTTCTTTCAGAGTATTGTGCCATATTTTAAGGCCAAGAATGAAAACACAGGTGGATGATTTACCAGGGCTTTTGCACTTTCCATTATTTTAACTTTTTTTCTACTGAGCTGCTGATAGGATTTCCAATTCAGCTGGCCCTTACATCCTGACAAAATAGGGGAAGGAGGTACGAAGGTGGTTTTTTCAGTAAGGCTTTCTGTCATTCAGAGCTGCTCTAGAACCTGGTGGTGCAGCAGCAGCTCCATAAAAGTGCTGTATCTCAGTTCTGGGGTGACAGCCTTTCCCTGGAACACAATACTGCCCTTTGGCTGGATGGATCAAAGGTGGCCAGGATCACACAGGCAAACCTATAAACTGTGGATTGCAGGTGCCACCCCCAAATCCCAGTGAGCCCAGAGCAACCTGAGGTCACAGCTGCATCTAACTTGAAAATTGGCTAATGTACTTCAACAATAACAATTTGCAGATTTCCTTTTTTTTTTTTTTTTTAATAAAGCCAGTCATATTAACAATATAAGACCTCAGCAGTGTGGTTGCAAGATCTAAGACAGACATCTGAGATTGCTTGTGAATAAGGCACAGTGCCCTTTTTCCCTTTAAGGCCTGAGTGTTACTTCAGCTGACCTCAATATTAGCCATGAACTTGAGACACTAATGTAGGAGTACAGCATGCTAAATGTCAAGGCACCAAGCAAGATAGAAAATCCAGTCTTAATTAAGAAATTCACAAAAAATAGGAGTTTCTGTAAGTGATAAAGAATTATGATCTATTTTCTTACCATCTTAAACCACCTTCAAGTTATATTCCTGCAGCAAATGATGGCTTGGCATTTATTCACCACACAGTTTTTATTATAAACTGTATTAGAGGTATGTGCTTTCAAAATCTGGCAGAACTCTGAATTTCCCTTTTATGCTACTGAAGTAATTATAACAGCCTGCCATGAAACAGGAAACACAGCAAAGCTTAGCTGCAAATTTACAATATTGCAGTGATTATCTGTATGTGACTGAGAGGGCAAGATTACTACAAAAGGATGCTAAATCACAGCAAACTAACATTCTTGAAATGGTCAAGTATATGCTACTGTAAAGCTTAGTGGTCAACTAGCAGACTTGGATTTACTAAACTTTCCTGATTTAAGTATTTTATTACCATGAGAATATGAAGCATACCAGACTGTAAACATTTACCAAATGTCAAAAGGCCTCTAAATTTTAGAATTAGAGACACAATTTTTTTTAACCTGTTTTTTTTTTCCTAAAGAAAAGAAAATCAAATGTTTCCCTACAGAAATACAGCATATGATTTATATAAGTTAAAGGACAAGGTTAAAGTGTTAGACAAATATTAATTCCAGTTTTTCTAGTTTTCTATATGCAGTGCACAGGTGCAACTTGAAGAGCATATTATATGGTATAATCATTAAATCCATTCAACCAGACCTTTGAGAGTTAAAAACATATATTCTGAGGAAAAGGACTCCTTGGTCCAAGGAATGAGAATGAAACAGTGCAGAATATTTGTGTATCAAGGTGATTCCAGTTTCCAATTGGGAAAACAGGACTGTTAACACCCACATCCCCTGACAACTGTCCAATTATGTATATCACACTTGGCCTACTGTTTGCAGTAGAAGTAATCAATAAAGGATGTGGTTGAGTGAACATAGATTTTGGTTGAACCAATGCATGAAAACTTAATCATTTACTCAGAGTGGAGAAATCAAATAGAGCAGAGATGAAACAGCCACTAAGGGGTTTGTTGATTGTGCCACCAAGTTTGTGGGCTAGAGGCTGAAAGTAATAAAGCAAATGGAATCAGTGACAGGAGAAAATGTAAAAAGGCTTTCTTAATTTCATGAATTAATAGAAGCGTTTTGATGTATTTTTGGCCATTTTTTATTTTTCACATCAAAACTTCTGTTCCACATATAGAAAATATGAAAATTGCTAGGGCATATAACCTCTTTGAGGAAAACAGGAATCAATTTGATACACATCAGAAAGATATTTCTCACTGTTAGAACTTCACTTATGCCAGGTAGCCATCAGTTGGTACAGTTTAACAATTTTTCAGAGGAAGTACTTTTAAAAGCACTACAGCTTGAGATATTTAAAGTATGCTAGGAGAATTACTGAAACACTTTATCCCGCACAAGACCTGATAACATGATAAACAGGTCTTTCCTACTCAAAGGGCTAATATTTTATAGTTCCTTCAAAAATCTACATGTTATTTTATACATCCGTATACTTTCTATCTCCTTAGACATCACCTTCCTAAATGCATAAAATGCAATTTCCTAAAGATATAGTCATTCATGATCCCACAGAACAGTTATGATGACTTCAGCAGAAGAGATTACACATCTACAGCAACTCATTTTCCAGTTTCATGCTAAAATGCCCTATGAGATTTTTACCCCTATTAGACTTTTATGAAAATATGCACCTTTTATAGGATTGCTCATGTGATGGAATTGGATGTATAAATCATGTGTCCACAAAAAGTCATTACCATGGTGGACACTGGCAGAATAAGTCAAGAACATGATGCTATTATGTCAGATTCTTTCCCCTGGAAAATGACATGACTAAATGCACATGATAAAGATTTTCAGTTTCCCATGGTCTCTGGAAACATCTGCAGCAAAGATTTCACAAAATATTCTAAAGCCATAGACAGGTTCTGAGCCATTCAGGAGGGCTCAGGCTCTTTCTCCAACCCGTCAAGAGGAAACAAGTGCTAATTCTCACGGACATTATGGTTGTAATGCATTATTTTTGGGACTCAGTCATCTTCTTGTGAGGATGCTATCCATCAAATTTAAAATTATTTACACAAATCTAGCCTAGATAAGGTAACAATACAAGTAAAGGAAAATTGAACAAGCTGCATAAGGGGATTCTGTCACTAGCAGTAATTATTGGTGCGTTTTATCCAAAATGTTCTCTGTCCAGCTCTGGCATCCTCAGCATAGGATGGATATGGACCTGTTGGAGTGGGTGTAGAGAGGCCACCAAGATGTTCAGAGGGCTGCAGCACCTCTCCTATGAAAACAGGGAGAGCTGGGGTGGTTCAGCCTGGAGAAATCACCATGGAGACCTTACAGTATCTAAAGTGAGCTTTTAGTAAAGACGGGGAAAAATTGTTGAGCAAATGTTAGGCCTGCTGCAACAGGACAAGGGGCAAGGGTTCTAAACTGAAGGTGGGTCAATTTAGATTAGGTGTAAGGAAGAAATGTTTTATAACAAGAGTGGTAAAACATTGGAACAGGTTGTCCAGAGAGGTGGTTGGTGCCCCATCCCTGGAAATATTCAAGGCCAGGCAGGATGGGCTTTCAGCAACTTGATCTGGTTGAGGATGTCCCTACCCATTGCAGGGGGGTGGACTAGCTGACCTGTAAAGATCCCTTCCAACCCAAACTCTTTTACGATTCTCTAATTCTATGATTCATAGGTGCCCAGACTTTTCCCCATATAAGTTTCTCAAACAACTGAAAGTTGCTGAGAACCATCATGATATTTTACAAGCTTAAACAGTAAATGCCTATCACATACCCAAAGCTCTTCAAAGCAGGTACATAAGGAAGGTGTTCAATTTGGTAAATGCTCTCATGGCAAAACTAGCAGATGAGTTTTATAATAAGTACTACAACAGCCATTTTCCAGAGAAAGGGTTTATGGTTGGGTCTTCACCAAGAAGACCCAATTTATTCTCTAGTCTGTTCTTCAATTGATTAAATCCCTGATCATATACATGAGATTGAACTCCTCCTTCACCTGAATTAATCAGAATTTTCCTCTTCTAGGAGAGTGCCCTAAATACTAAACAGAGGAGCCTTACTAATCCCACTGCTCCTCATCTACTGTTTTCTTTCTTTTTCAAATTGCAACAACTGGAAAGCAGCGGAACTGTCCATTCCTGGACAGCTAAAGAATGCTCCTAGAAGGTGTGGAATACAGATTTGATGCAGAAGAAAATCACTAGCCACTCTGTCTTTAGGTCTGCTTTTAAGAAAAGAATTGCACTGGCATGGTCTTTCAGATGAAGGGTTTAGCAAACTGACTTCAGAAAGATCTCAAAATCTGCAACTTCTGAGTAAAAAATGCATGTGCCCTCATTCAAGAATGCCTAAATCACAGAAAGAAAATATAAATGGTTTACCAGGGATGTTCTCTTGACCATCTTAACCCAGCCTCTACCTAGACTGCTGCTTTTTGAGAATACAAGGAGCTCAGGAATGCTACTGAGAGCTCAGAAAACTTGGTACTCATTGCAAAGCTACTCTTTGTAACAGATGGTCTTTTAGCTACTAAATCTTTCTTTGTTAGGCTTTAAGAGAGTTTTAAAAGTGAGACGTGGTATTCTTAGTCTGTTCTGTCTTTTTGACTATCTTTTCCCATGTCCTTATTTAGGATGCTCAGAATACACGTAGATATGAATTATGCATCAGAGAGCTGAAGAGGACTGTGGTTGTGGCTGATCCCTGTGTGCTTGGGTAAGGCCAAGAGACAAGGGATCTGACTCAAAGAGTCTGCACAATTTACTCTGCACACTGAAATAAACCTGGTGACAAGCCCCTCTCCATAAACACGAGCCAAGATCTATCATGCATCATATGCACTGAGGTCTTCAAACATGGGATAAAACAAGAATAAGCTGCAACCTTCACTTTAATCTCTTTTTCCCCTATCTCATCTGATAATTTAATTAGATGACTTTCTGTCAAAATTATTGGCACCTGAACTAATTCACCTGGAGGAAGATTTTAATGCCAGATGCTGAAACAAAAATATTGAACCCAAGCATCGTATTTGTGACAAATTTGTACCTAGTCACACATGCACAAACCAGAAATACCTCCACAGAAGTGAGTACAATAAATGGAAACCTAAAGTTCAGAAAATATTACACTGAGACACCTATTGAAGCTTGCTGTATTCTTCCAGGTTTTCTCTCTTTCTTAACCTGGAAAATAGGTCTGTATTTCTATTTTCCAGTAAGGTAAGCCCCCCCCCCCCCCCCCAATACAAAAAAACCCCACATCAACACTTAAAAAGCCCTCGAAATGTGGAAGAAAAAGGACATGTTACAGTTTACAGGCAAAGAAAAACTAGAACCATACACTTTAAAAAATGTGTAACAGTTTAAAACAACTTTCGATGAAAGGGTCACTTACTGCAAGAAGGGCACTGCTTAAAATTTAAGCAGTCAGTAATGGGAAGCGACAGACCTCTTAACAATTTCAGTCTTTCACAGCTGAGTGAATCTGCACTGACAGTCAGACAAGGGTGTGCTAACCTACCTTGCCAGGATCTTGGCTACAGCTGCATATGCTCTGCCCAGGCCACCAGAATCACAAAGGAATGTGAAGATTTCTAGAGAGGTGATCAAAACCTGTGAAACAGGAAGATAAAACCAGTAAATTTTTGGAATTTCCCAATGGGAATTTCCACTTTTTCTTCCCCTCCCAATCTCTCTGTCCACACAGAATGCAAAATTTAAGCCTTCCCACTTCTGCAACCGTTCTCTAATTAGACATAACGGGACTAGGGTTTTGATCATTATTTATAATTGTTGAAACTACTCAATAATTACAAATCAAAAAGATGTAATTTGCAATTATGTCTCTGTATTTTGGCAATTTGCAAAAGACCAAAGAGGTACTCCCTTATTTGCAGTATAAATTTCCTTATCTATAATTTAAAAGATTTGAAGACCCTGTGCTTTTATGAGTTTATGATAATCAATAACTTAAGATGGTGTCCTTAGCATTCATACTGTTTTAGAATTATATGCTGAAATACCACTCGGTATTATTTTTCTTTCTTTAACCTGTCACAACTTATCTTAGCACAATTCAGATGCCCCAAAACTGAATAAACTACAGGGTATACATTTAACCTATGTTGGCTTAAAGTACTGCTGATAATGCTGCTATTTTTCTGATTAATTATTCACACACAAGGAATTTGTTAGCATTAGCTTGGAATCTACTCTATTATTATGAACCTTCCAATAACTGAAGGCTTACAGCTGCTGCATAAAAACATATGATCTTAATTTAGCTCCAACATCACCTGTACTGCAGAATTTCTCTTTTCTTCCATTTTTTTTCCAGTGGCGATGACAGGAGAGTGCATATAAAATTAAATCTTATTCTTTCATCCCTCCTCTTTGTTGCTTGACCCAATCTATTACACACATGAGAAAACAGGAAATCTCCAAAGACTCTCTATGGAAATCCTTTTTGCACATTTCCAAGAAAGGAGTAGCGAATGTCATTTACCAGCTCTGAGGGGGGATGGGAGATGCCCAGGGACATATGACAGTATCCTGCATGCCCCAGGATGCCTATTTATACTGAAGTGAAAGACTGGGCATTTTCTACTAAGAGTGCATCCTCTGCCACTGCAAAGTGCATCGTTCAGGAGAAGACAACCTGTGTGTGCTTGTGCTGTGGGTGTCACCATTTCCATTGCTGTTTGCACCACTCAGATTTCCTAGTTCTTGAAGGAATTTTACTACACGTAGCAGCATCCCTGGACATGGCTCTTATTCTTTAGCTACACAAGCTCTGCATGCACCAAAAGCAGCATTTATTAATGTGCACTGCCCTATTTATCATCCCTCAAATACTTTCTTATCAGTAGTGTTCTAATGTTGCATTCTATCCTTGCAGGTCACTGCCAATTGAGTTATCAATGCATTAGGTGTGACAGAAAGAGTACAAAGGCACCTCAGTTAGGAAGTTGTCACATCAGTTCAGAACTCTAAATTGAATACACACATGATGTTGTCAGTGCCTGTAGTACACCCTTCTAATAACCCAGGATGGTAGCAGAAACACATAGGTATCCAGGAAATAATTCTTGGTATTGCATTTAACTCCGGAGACCTACGGCATTTGTTGTAATAATCGTGCCCATATTAGAAAACCTGCTCTTACAGTGTCAGGAGATGTCACAAATGTTATGTGCTGGACTGAAATCATTCCTACTTTACACTGGCCTCTACAATATTAAACTTGGACAGAGGGCCTGCAGTCATTACTATCTGGCACAGAAAGGTTACTTAGGAACCTAAGGCTTTGGCTAGCATACTTTTTTTTTCTATTAAAGATATCAAAAAGCCTGAAAAGTCCAGATAAAGCCAAGGACAAATCATACACAGCATAGCTGAAGTAAAAAGTTGGTTCATTGCATCGCTGCAACAGCTGCGAGAAAGAAGTAAATAAATAAAACCACTCATTTATATTGATGAAAAGTGCTCATTTTGGTCCCAGGTTACTACTACTCCACACAAATCAGATATTTCATTCTAAATAATGAAGGAATAACATTAATTAAATCATCTTCATGAAAGGGAGGAAATCTTGATAAATTACCATAGAAAATGTGCTCTTTATGTCTGTATTTCAAATGACTCCTCCAGCTTCAGGTAACATACAGGGACACAGAAAGAGACACAGGGGCTTGATGGAAAAGAGCCGAGTAGTGCCCCTGGATGCCACAACTACCCAGTAGCCATTTATGTGAAGGGAGAGAAGAGGGTTCTCCTCTCCTGTGATGTATGCCCAACCTTCAACGCGCAGGATAGAAAAAAGAGGAACAGATAGAACACACTAAAAGGATGGTGAAACATATAAGCATTATAGAATTTCACCCAGAGTCTCTTGAAAATATAGCACATTTTTAATTGCTATTTAAAAAAAATTATAAAGTTTACATGCTGCAAAATCAAGTGGAATCAACACAGTGACACCTGCCAGAATCTGTAAAAAGCCTAACACCAATGAACAGGCATGAAAACTTTCCTGATTTTTTGGGGGGGATAGAAACAACAATCCATCTAAATGGCTTCCTGTGGATACCACATAGGAAAAGACATGCATATGGCAGAGAGTATTGAGTGGGCAGGGCTCTGCCAGTCACCTATCAGCTCTCTGGGAAGTGGATAAATATTGGGAAAATGTAACATTTAGATCTAATGGAATTTATAGTTTCTCCATGAAAGTTTGCCTTTAGACAGAAGCATAGCCAGAAAATGGTATTTATATATATATATATATATATTGGTCAGTCTGTGCAGGGGAAAATGACATCCAAGGAAGAGGTGGAATAATTAATAATTAATGCTGAAAACTCCTACACAAATGTGCAGTTTTACTGGATGGGAAAAAATCCAGACAACAAAAGAAAAAGACATCTTACTAAGGTAAGATGTTTCTGCTGCAGTATTCTATAGCAAATATTGTGTTTGAAAACGTCATCTTGGTAATTTTCTTTGTAATTATTCATTAATTTATTTATTCATTAATAAAAATATATAACAGTGTGAAAATAGATGTTGAATGGGACTATGTAAGAATCTATACTGGTAATGTATATTAAAACCAGTTTGGGTATTACACACATTTAGCTAAATTTCCTTCTCCAAAGTTAGACAAAGTTTCCAGAGATTCAGAGTTACTGAAGGAGTGAAATGTCTGTTTTTTTCTTTATATGTTGTGTTGTTTGTTTGTTTTTTAGAATCAGTCATGTAAAAGGAATTCTGAGGAAGGAGGCTGTTACAATAGATTTATCTTGATCATGCTCACAACTTTATATAATTATAAATTTTCCATATTGTTTCAAAGACAGTTTGATACTCCTAGCAACTAGTGGGAAAAGATTGTTGTATATCAGCTTGAACAGATTAGAATACTGCACAGTTCTTTCTATATCTATATAAAAAATGTAACCTAAGTTTAACAACATAGCAATTATAAAAACCACACTGATTCTGGTCACAGATTAGTTTTTGGATCAATGTGACCAAGCACACCGACTATCTAAGAATTCTTACCTCTGAGGGTCTGTGGAAACACTAGCTTAAAAAAAAAACAAACCATGAAAGTCAAAGTCTAAATACAGAGGGTTTCAATCACATTTCCTCCTTCATGCAGGATGTGGGAAGTTAGAAGTTGAAGGTGGATTTCAACTTTGTCTTCCACATAACAGACCACAGGATAGCTCCTGTGGGAGCATCCATTCACAAAAATCAACTCCCTTCCCTTGTCTTTGTAAGTCTGTTGTGTCTACAATTACAATGTAAAAATAAAGTATTAAGCTCTGCTTAAATCCATAAACTAGAGCCTGTTTGTGGAATGGCTCTCACACCAATTCTCTAGCTAGTAGTGTATTTCATATTTACCTCCTTTTCCAAGAAAAATATTAGTGAGCTCTCAGGCCCAGATTTACTTCTCAGTTATCTTGGCATTATGCCAGGCTGACCCTCCAGGGCTTATTCCATTAATATAAAACAGATCTAGGAGCTCCTCCCCCAAGAACCCCCTCCATCCAAAATCTCACTCTTTGTTTTTTATTGTTGTCACACCTGTAATTCTTTTATATGTACACAAAAACATGCACACAACACCCCGTTAGTGTATGCAGGACTCAGACAAAAGCACAAAGGCTCTGATGAACACTGATATATCTGGGGATAATGGACAAAAGAGCAAATATTGAAAGTATGAATTTATGTTGAATAAAGAACATCTATCCAAATCAATGCAAGATTAATGCTACTACCACCATTTCGCTGTTTTGGTAAAATACATTTCTCTGACAAGCACATGATGAGATAACGTTGATTTATAATACTGTAACTCAAAAAACCACAAAAAGATAGTTCTTCTCTCAGCTTTAGATTTGATATTGTTGCCAAACTTTATTGGAAATACATTTATTTTGATTTCTGCAAATCTAGCTGTGTTTAGCCATTTCACAGCTGGTGAGCAGGAAAGATGCTTCTGCCTCATTTACAGATCTTGAGCATGAATCAGACTATCAACTGGACCATTAGTCAAAGAGATCAGTAGCTAATGATTCCTGACAGGCACTGCAGTGGCAGGCTAAGGCCCAGCCTGCCTAGCAGCATCTGACAGGATTTTTCTGAAGCCAACAATAGGTGTTGGTAGACAGACAATGCAGTCGAGTGAGATTACAGGACTCATACCATTCTGTACTTCTTAAATACTTTCAGAAAAAAACACATAGTTCTGATGGTTGCTAAAGAATCACTTTGATACAGTCCAGTGAAAATAAGAGACAATAGAATTGTATGCATAGGCACTTTGCAGTTCAATGAACTCTGACCAGTAGCTGCCCCAGAAATGTGTATTTAAAAATTACACAAAAGTGCAGTCTTAATTACCATAATTTGAGTGGTTACACACCTGTGACCATGCCAAGTAAGATCAAAGAAAAGTTTCACAATACAAACCCAGATGTATTCTTATTTTTGCTACAACACAGCTTGGGAGAGGTTGGACAGCAAAAGAAAATTGTTCTGTTGATGAAATGTATTGATCACAATGAGCAGAGCTCACTGATCCCAGGAATATTACACACCAGCATCAACTGAATGGCAGGGCACACCTTGTTCAATGCTAAATGTGTTCAGGCACAGGGAGCATCCAGAGTAGAAGCTGCACACATTCCACTTGCATGCTCACAGTTCAGAGATCCAGAAACTGGGTGCCACACCCAGGAACGAGGCAGCACTCCCTGATTTGACTGAACTGTTACTTCTCCCTCTTTACCCACAACTAAGATTCACCAACTCAGTCCTGTGAATGTTAACTCCTTGCCCTTAGCCACATCCACTTACGCCAGCTATAGTTCTGGATAAATTATCAGAAATCCACAAATGTTGTAAATCACCTTACAGAGACAGAAAGAATTTGGCTGGAATTGGCCAAATTGGTCTGTTCCAGAACTCCTGTTCCAGGGACTTTATCTGGATAATGCATAGCATAAGCACATATATGGGAGCAAGGGCATCAGGGACAGGGGAGGAAGTAGAAGAATCCACCCAGAAGTCTGTCCAAGTCAAATGCCAAAGGGGAACACCCTTGTAGAAGACTTTTCAGAGCTAGGACAGGGCTATCACTGAGGTGCTGCTGGGCTCCACTCTCCCTGTGGGTAACTAATCCAGCCCTCACTCCTCCTCCCCTCATTTACTGGGCTATCAAGTGCAGTATTTACCCTCATACTCTACAAACACTCAGCAACACATGCTTGAAGTTACTTGTGTGTGCATCTGCTTGAAGGATTAAGGGAGGGAAGACTAACATTTCACTCATTCCTTAACAGTCTATCAAGATCAGACCTAAGGCTCTTTGCCTGTATCAAGTCTTGTGTGCTTCATATAATACTCAGGGCGTGTGTATTTTGCTTTGATTTGAATGGATGACATGTAAATACATGTAAGTAATTGAAAAAGTTCCTTTCCCCAGAGTAATTTCAAACTTCTATTGGCTTCCACAAGGTCAGGAGTTCACCTTGTATGCTTCATTGTGTAGCACAGAAAGCTTAAAGAGATGAAATATACAGATGATTGAAGAGGAGTTAAATTTTTGTTTCTGCCGTGCTGTCCTTAATTCTGGTCTTCTGTGCCATCAACAATTATATTAATTCTGATTCTTTACACAACATCTTTGCAGGAATGAAATAATAATTTTCTTATTTCCTATACCTCCTAAAGGGTTTTAATTTTCATTAACATTTGAAAAAAATTTAAAAATCATCCAGGTTCTTCAGAGTAAAAAACTATGCAAACAACAAACCCAAGTATTTTCATTTACTATTATTGTACAATTTGAAATTTCCACTGCAAAAGACATTGCCCTAGTAAAGGTTATTGCAATCTGTATTTAGGACAGGAATGTAATGTTTTCCAAGCCAGCCATTGTTGACATATTTCTTCAAAATAAAGCATGGCTTAACAGTCTGGAGTGAAGAAGCTTCATCTGTTACCCTTTAACAGCAATATAAGAGGAAAAAACAGTTTATGTATCCTTTCCATCCTGACAGATGTGACAATAGCTGGAAACACTGTGCCTGCCAAGAGCTTTTATCAAGTATGTTATAACAACTAGTAATAAGTGTAAATAATAAATGGCTACGATCTTATGGGAAACGGTGGCAATACTAAACAATTTTTGGTGCTTGCTGATGGGAGTCTGCTAGTCTTGGAATTCCCTGGCTTCCCAGTAGAGTTTTGGCCTGACAATAAACAACAGTTTAATACTTTATCTAATCCCAGCCAGGAGGTAAGTTCAACAGCAAGCTTTTGCAGATGTTCACATCCAATAATCTATTCATAATTGATGAAACAGGGAGGTCAGATGTAATGGTTGCTACTATTCCAGCAACAAATAAATGGTTATTGACAAAACAAGGCAGTGTGGCGCTGAGTGCTGAGCAGTGACAAGCATGAAACAGTGCTGAGACAGAAGTAGTGATATGAATATAGCCCTTCATCTTGAGAATTCCTCTATGTGATGTGTGGCACCAGGGCCACTCTGACACATAAGCAGATGGAGGTGACTTGTAAAGGAAAAATGAGATTCTGCAAGTACATGAAAGACAAAGGCAGAGCCAGGGGAAGAAACAAGGAGAAAAAGGTGGACAGGACTGGAAATTGGGGTAAGTGCAATAATGTGAATTGTTAAGAAATATTTTTATATAGCAGCACTGTGATCTAGATGTCTGGACTGCTTTTTATCAGATTGTTGTGTCTACATGAATGTACCTGGCTGTCAGATCCCTGTAGCCTGCTAAGACAATAGTATCATAATATATATATCTGTATGCTTAAATGCCCATTACTTCTTAGACCAGCCACCTATAAATATTCTGCTTCATGCTTACTAATATCTTGAACAAATATTTTTAACTACGCAGTTTTCCTAGCTAAAAGCAAGTAAGCAAACAAACAAACAAACAGTTAAGATTTGCATAGCAATGGTAAAAACTGCAGAGATAAACTAGGAAAGTATAAAACCAATTTAGATTAGATAATGTAGTGGGTACTTTTCTGCAAAACAATATAGAAGTTAAGGAAAGGACCTCATTCAGCTGAAAATCTTGTATTCTTCAAATTTTAACCCATGTAATGCAGTAAAAGGATTAATAGACTGTTCTTATTGACTGAATAAAACTTGATGCAAATAGACACTCGAAATCTTTTGCATCCATTTCAGTGCTAAAAGATAGTATTTCTACAATGTTTACTGGGTAATATACTAGTATGAAAAACAGCTGAATGAAATGGGGACCTTTACTGGTATGTGCAGTCATAACAAGATTTCAGACAGAAATATTTTAAATATTAATATTACTAAAATCATTTAAAGCACCAAGGAATGTGAAATCGATTTCTTTAGAAGTACAATTTATTTCACACTTTGCTACCAATTCTTTTGATCAGCTCTGAAATAATACATAAGCTGAAAGCAAAACAGCAAAACAAATTGCTTCTAGCAAGGAGGCAGCAAGCTCTCAGTTTTACACAGGCATGCCTCAGTGTTTTAACTTCTCAGGTTATTTATCTATCAAAGGATAAATTTTAAATTCCTCAAGATCTAATGCCTGAATCAAGACCTACTCTCCAATTTAGCTGTCAATGGTTCTGATCAGGCCAAGCTGTTAAGCATTTGTTAATACCTGAATATATGACTTGTCCTCCCAAAGTCACTGAGAATAACTGAATTGAAATTTAAACACATATTTACTAAGTGAATTGCTGTAGCTTGAACTGTACCAATTTGAGAAACCAATCTAATTTCAAAAGCCTTACTTTACAGAATTTTTTTTATAATCTGTTCATTAGAATTAACAATATACAATGGAAAACTAAACCTCCCAGATTATGAATACATTTGCATTTAAGTACTGAAATTCCTGAATTTGTACAGTGTGGGCACAAATCAAATGTTTCCTTTCCCACAACACATTAAGAGCCTGACTTCTGTAAGTAGATTATCTAACAGAATTAGAAAATTTCTCTTGCAGTTCCTCAGCCATTTGCTACAGCCCTGGGCATAGAATGTGCAGTTTCACTAATGGAAGTGCACTAATGGGCTGGCAGT
Source organism: Zosterops lateralis (assembly GCF_965231275.1). Lineage (NCBI taxonomy): Eukaryota > Metazoa > Chordata > Aves > Passeriformes > Zosteropidae > Zosterops > Zosterops lateralis. Next base: position 60,646,814 of record NC_139766.1, on the reverse strand, counting down.
TCCTAAGATCTTGTATGTATGTTACTGTTTTCAGATAACATAAACTATGCACTTAGACATGCTGTAGCTATCCCTTTCCCTCAATTATGTACAGCATTTAGGTTTTGAGGTACAGCACACCTAAGCTAGAAATCCAATGTGGGAATGAAATGAGGGGAAACTTTACACTGGTAGGTGTTTAAAAAAAAGAATTAGAAAAAAAGGAGCGGAAAAAAAAAAAAAAGGAGTGTATTTCATTGGCGACTCTAAAAAAAGTTTCAATAGAATCTAGAGAAAATGCCTAAATCACATTCTGTAACTGGCAGGAGACACTTACTGGAATTTCAGAAATCTCAGTCAGGACAAGCTAACTATAACCTTCTTTCCCAGAAGCAGACCGGTCCTGTGTAGCTGTATCCCCAGTCTGGCTGATAACCTTCCTGGGAAAGCACAAGGAAAAGCCACCTGCACTGGCCACTCCAGCAGAGAGCACACAGAGGCTGCTCCATCCCAGCAGCAACACCAAAAAGATGAGACCTGAGCTGAGGCTCCATGACTGCCAAGTGCTCTGCCCACCATGCCTTGTGAAAACCAGATGTAAAGATATTTTGATTCAAGTTCAAGGAATTTTTACGGCTTTGTTCTTAATTTTTCAAGATATTAGAGCTGAGCAAACTCCCCATAAGGGCAGTTTGCTTTTTTTGAGCTCAAATATAACAGTTGGAAGCAACTTTCTCAGAAATAAGTAAGAGTTATACAAAGAATTCTATTGATATTAGAATATCTATTGCAATGTAAATATATACTTTCACTAGTGCTGCACTGCACTCCCCTCCAGTTCTTTTCCATACTCATACAGAAAGTGTGTCTGTGTAAGTGCCTGCATGTGTGTGTAAGGCAACAATAAAATAATAAATAAATAATAACATTACAATAAATCATTCTTAAGTAGAGTCAAGATACTACCAGAAATAGATTTTGAAGTTTGGGAAATCACATTTGATATGCTAAATAGCAGAACTTCTAAATCAAGATGTTTGACATATATATATTTTAAGTAAAGCTACATAATATTATAAATATATAAATGAAGAAACTTTCATACAGTTTCAGACTTAGAAACAAACAAAACAATGCCCTTCAGGCATAGCCCTCAAATTTGAGGTTTTAAACTTTCTGGCACCAACTTGTATTCAGATTCCTGAGAACACCAGTGGTCAGATAATTCTAACATTCTGAAAAGGTGCTGTAAATTTATCTACATGGACTGTGCACTCAAACTTTCATCTCATGGCAGTAGTCCTACTCTTTTGGTGTGTATGAATGAGTAAATTGAAAACTGTAGTGGATGAGATGGAAATCCAGCCATTCATGGTGTTTTGGCAGCTGTTCTTATGGGACATGAGACTCTTGAACAAAAGTAGGGTCAATATTAACAAGTTGCTAGAACATTTATTTTCACTGTTGCTGTGGGAAAACATGGAATTGTGATTTTTCTTATCATCAGGCAACAAATTTTTAATGTATTTAATATTTTTTGTTTCTCATGCTCTACAATTTTTGTATAACTAGACTACTGTAATTCTGCAGAAGGACTGCATTTAAGAGTGTTTTCTTACAGATCACGTTCTTGTGGCACATTTGTCTTGACAAAAATCCACATTACTGAAGGGAGTTTTTGTGCTGCCATTAACCAACCAAAATGCAATCTGAACCACAGACTGAAAAGGAAAATGACACCATGTTTCAAGGCAGGTGTAATGGACACCATAACACCAAGGTGCAAAACTACATGGTGTATGGAAAAGTATTGAAGGAAATCTGAGATGGAGATTGCTGCATCTCAGGCATAATCAGAACCCTCTTTCCCCCCAGGTTTTCAAGAAACTTATTAATACAGGAAAAATCTTATTTACCTTAAACCAACAGAAGAAATCCTTCCTTCACTGAGAGACTGTTAACTCTCATGTCCAAATAAAAAGTTAGAACTGGCCTTCACTTTAAGAATTAAGTGCTAAATTAACAACAAAAAAATTAGTTGAATGATCAGACATTTCATCTTTTTCCAGAACTTCCAGGTCTTCTTTAGTATTGCCAACACAAATAATTTTTAATTTCTTAATTCCCTCAGCATTTGAGTCAGTGTATTATGTCAGGTCAAAGTTCACTCTCAATATTAATTCTCTCACATAATTATGTTTGTATTGTCTTCACCAGTGTCTAGCAGCAATGGGACCCTTCAGGAACATGAAATTTAACCAGTTTCAAAATTGGGCCACTCCTTTCTCTGTACATGATTTATTGTCAGTGTCAAGACCAATCAGAAGTGCCTATCTTCTAAGAAGGCTCAAAGTTTTGGGGTTTTATTCCTCAGCTATGAAAATCACTAAATTTCTATAAGAATATAGTTTTAAAAACAGTTTAAAAATCACTTCAATGAAAGTGGAGCCTCTAGGAATGATGAGACTTCTTAAACTGGTAGGCTAAGATGTTTTTCCAAGCACGTGATGCCATTTGCTAAGCTGAAAATGTTACACCACATTATACTAATGGCTAAACACCACCAAGGAGATTCATAAAGGAGATCATGTCTGATTTAAAAGAAGGAAGTTTGAAATTATTTCCATTAAAGAGTATCTTTGGGTGTGTATTGTGAGTCCCTATTTGAGATGTTTTTTTGTGGTAACAATAACAAAAGCTTAAACCCAAACTCAGTGGTCTACTCAGGCACCAATGACTTGGAGTTCAGCCTTCTAACTTCACATGATCATTCTTCTCAATGACCTTACACAATATTTGGGAGAAAGGAGAATGACATTTCACTCTACCTTTTGGAGTTCTTTTACTTGCTAAGATCCTCCTTGATTTACCAAATCCATCCATCCATCCATAATCCATATAAAGAGATATAATAGATTTAATCAGATAAAACAGACTGTAAATGCTAAATTCAGAATATCTGCATCCCACTCATATTCTCCCCAGCTGCATGAGAGGAGAACAAAATTCCCTGTCATTCTGACACAGACTTTTGCAGAAATTAGGTTTATGGCCATTAATCACCTCTGATTGCTTTAACAGGGTCATTTTGAATGTGAAGATGTCTTTGCAAGTTCATAAATTTTTTTGATAATTTTATGCCTGTGGCTTGTGTATCGTAATTCTGACAATTCATGCAGATAGCATTATGTCATAAATTACCACATTTAGCTGGGCATGAGTTTCAGTACTTATGAACACTGCCCCTATTATTTAAATGTGTAACATATGTGAAGTACAGGATTTAATATCCAAAATAAAGGAACACTTATAAAAAACCCTAATATTTAGATGAGGAATGAGGATTGGATTTATCCTAATGATTTAGGATGAAACTCTAATTGAAAGAGAAAAAATCCACAATACCCTACACTTCAAAGAAATCTTGAAAGCCCAGTCTAAGGAAAAAAAAAAAACAAAAAACCCATCAAGCATTAGATTATAATACCTTATGCAAGATTTCTAATGACACAGAAATGTTTAACTTAATACTCTGCTTGGGTGAGTCTGAGGAAAAAACAAGTAAACAGTAACTTTTACTTTAAAATTAGCCTAGATGGAGAGCTCTCCATGTCAAAATCTATAATGTTTAAGATGAAATCTATATAATGTGAACTATTAATATTTTGTGGAAAAACCATTAGGCTTGATTATAAAACAGATGATATGAAAAATATTATGAACATATCCCACTGCTATTGAATGTAATTAGTTCTCAGGCTTTTAAACTTGCACGCACTTATATTTTTACATCTGAGTAGCTCCACTGAAATCAATCATATATATCAGATCAAATTAAACTAATTTATACAGATTATACACCAAATCAAATTATGTTAAACACCAAGTCCCTAGCAAATAAAAAACCTTCTCTAACAAAACCAGCCCATTTGATACAAAGTGACTGCATTTTTTAATAGAATAGGCTGCAGCTTAATCATTTCAGTCTTTAATTACTGCATCAGATAATGACTATTTTGAACATATGCTTCTCTGCCCTGCTAGAAGACATGAATGAAAGAGAAACAAGTTCATATGCATGATCCTGTGTGTGGGTGTTGGGGGAGGGACGCTAAAGAGCAAAAGGAACCAAGTGGCAACAATTGGAGGAAATGGTGCCTGTAACAGCTGCTCCTTTCAGATTCCCCTAGAAGGAGACTGCCTGAGGTGGACCACGGCACAAAGGGATAAAGAAGATGAAAACTGATGCAAAGCAGGGAAATAACTGCTGAGACCCCTGAGTCTACATCCGAATAGTCCCAAGCTGTGTGGCAAGACCTCTTTAGCATGCTACAGAAGCTGGTGATGAACTACATATTACCATGAGGCAAACTGGCTCCTAGCAGTATTGTCTGCATGTTATGTGTAATGATAACCAGTGGGCCCCTGGGAACAGGAGGCAATGATTTCATCTCCGTAAGCATCTGAGCTCCCCTTGGATACAGAGACCATTAAACTGAGAACAGAAGGGCAAATTTTAGGCAATGATTTCCAACTGGAGAGTGAAGACAACTTCTGCTCAACAGTACTGTCAACCACTGATATTTTACTGCTGTCTATATTGATCACTGCATAGGACAAAAGCAGCTAAAATGGTACCCCTTTTTCCTCATCCCACAGAACACAGCATATTTTTTGAACAAAAGTACTCAAAAAGTTGCTCATGTAATATTATTAGTAATGCCATTATATTAGAAAATGCCACTGTATTATTATCACTGAAAAGTATTAGTATTTCCATTACTGTTAAAATAACATTTTATACTCTTAACATAATGTATAATATGCTTTTGTACTACAGAGATCTTCTTGCCCTTGCACATTGCTTTCCTCAACTGTCAGGTGTTTTTGTAGGACTAAAAAAATTAGGTACTACCTATTGGTTGCATATTTAAAATGAGTAGTGGTACATTAAAAAATTCAGCGTTTCAGAAGCTTCCTTAGAAAAAATAAAAGCACGCAACGAAAAGAAATGCAACTTCCAAATAACTGCCGTAACTTTTTGACAGGAGACATGGGAGGGCAATGAAGGGAAAATAATAGCAAGAAAATGTAGCCAAAATTGATTCTGAGGAAACAATACCAGGACAACTAATACTTTTGGCTCTTTCAAAGTCAAAAGGGTAGTTTTATCCTTCGTATATTGTGGAGAGATTAAGGTGCAGGTTTCTTTATTTGGCACATTTGTTTATCTTGCTGCTCTTCATAATTCAAGCAGTATATTATGTGAAATGGAAAGTTAACTTAAGTTTCTGAGAGCCTGAGAAAAAATGCTCAGGTAAGAATGCCAGCATACTTGTCAGGCAAAAAACAATTGCAGGTAAACTGAAGTACAAAAAATTCTGGTCTATTCTATCATACTGTTTTCTTGTAAGAGATCAAATATCATTCTCGTTGCCATTGCAACAATTAGATACAATTTTATAAAATTATATGAAGCTTTTTAGTTTTGAAATATTTTTACATTCAGCTACAGGCTTAATTGCAATTCACTGAGAACAGGCTCCCCCTTTCCAGCATTCAATGGATTTATTCAGAAGATAGGACTTTCAGCATTGAAGAATAATGTCTAAAGGTGGTCAATAACTTCTAAAAAATCATAACAGAAATTAAATCAGAAAGAAATCTAGAACACCCTCTACACTGCAAGAACCAAAAAAGTAAAATTGATACACAAGCTGAATTTATTCTGGGACTTCTATTGGTCTGCTTCTGAAAATACAAACCAAACAAAAACCATCACAACAAACACCCGCAATGAATGACCTCTATAAAACAAATTCATCAATAGAATACTGAGTCATTCTGCAGTTACAAGAACAAACAGAAAGAGTAATTAATTACAATAATCACAATCAAAATATTCAAATTTGTTTTCCACAGAACATTCTTAAGAGGATCATGGAGGACTGTGACTGATGACTGGCACAAAAGAACCAAGGTCCTGCTTATCTTTCTGCTCACACTGACCTATGAGGAAGCAGTGAAACCCCCCTTCTAGACTAGAATTCCACATGCAGAGCTCTCACTGTCTTAGAATTATTAAGGCTCAAGGGAAATATCGGAAGAGGAGTTTGAACTCAGGCATCCACAGCAGGAATTGCATCAGCATTACAGCTTTTCAAAAGCAATTAATATTTCTTCTAAATTACTGATGTTCTAACAATATCAGCGTGTGAACTGATACATTTTTCATTGTTGCTCACAAATACACTGCACCAAACTAATTTGCAAAACTGGTGTTTTATACAAAAACCTAACTATACAGGGACTGTTTCATATTCACATATGTACAAGAAAAGGAAGGATAGTCACGTATAACCTGAACTGTAAATTTATATTATTTCCACAGATCCAAGCACGGAAACCTGGACTCCATCAGTTCAGGAATTTATTGGAACCACAAATGCTTGATCCACATGGATCCCTGTCTACAGACCTAGATAAAGTTATGTAAGGTCCATGAGCCAGGACCTTTCCACTGTTTTTTCCACTCTGCAAATGCCAAACATGCTGAAGGGGTAGAGGAAGGCATTGAGAAAGCTAAAGTGAAGAATAAACTTACTGCTAATGCTGTCTCATGATCTCCAGAAAAATGGTATGCCAGACTTAAGCAATAGGCTGCTTCTCCATGCATCTTTATATCACCTCCTAAAGGAAGGGTTAAAGGTGGAGTTACCAGGGTGATCTGAACAAAATGACATTGGTACAGCTCTTGCAGGTTCTTAAATAACATACAGGTGCTAAAATACTGCAGTAAATTTTTCCCTTTCCTTACTCCCACCACGTATCTCTTTCTGAAAACATACAGATAATTAAATACAGATAATTAAAAACAGAGGCTATGGAGCTCACCAAGGAAGTTCAGCAAAGTCAGAGAAAAATATCTCTCAATAAGAAAGTACAATCAAAATGGCACATGTCAGGTTCTCTGTCATCAATTGTTTAATCATGGTCCTAGTGTCTTCACATTGGAAAATTATAGCAGCCTCTCTATATATACTCAATTTAAAAGTGGCTACAAATAGGTAATAAACCTGAATATATAAACACAAAATGTATCTTGACCCACATGTTTTGCTAATGTGACTCTTAGGAAAACGCCAAGAGAGAACCACCAGTTGTCCAGTTTCATCTTTCTTATTCTCCTGCCTGCTTTACTAGCTACTGTAGGATAAAATAGCTTAAAAAGAAATGGGTAATATACTTGGAAGCAGCACTTAGAGAAAATTCTGTACAGGCTGTTGCTAAGGTGCATCCCACCTTTGCATGCCAGGTATCATTTCATTCACTGGTCTATCAAAAACTTCTTGCTGGTCCTTTTGCATGGCTCCCTCAAGAGAAAATCATCTACTTGACTATTATTTACCAAAATAAATATAAACTAATTATGTAGTTCTTAAAGTATCACAGCATATGCAAAAATTTCCCTGTAGAGGATGAGTAGCCATAAAAAAACCCCGATAAATGAAATTACATTAAAAATAGCCAAAAAAATCCAATTTTTCTGTTGCTCAATAACCATCTGCTCCAATACAATAAATGGTGAAAAATCAACCCGAAGAATAAATGCATATCAAGGTATTTTATAAAATGCATAAATAAATATAGTCACAATGAAAAGGGAGATTGTTGGCTACAGTTGTAGGCTCCTTCTGAACAAACACACAGAAGCCTACACCTGGTTCTGAAACTCTCTGAATGATAATAATTGCTGAGGCCAGAGCAGTGCTCTATTGATAGCACTTAATATGTTACTTACCATTATTAAAAGCCTGTCACCTGATGGTCTTTTCCAATATTCAATATCCCTTAAAAGGCATAATAAGACAAAAAGATACAGAAAAACATTTTCACAGAATAGTAAGTTAAAGTTGCTAGGGACATAAAGAATTTTCTTCCTTGCTTAAGAGGATCTGACAGCCTGAAGCAGCTAATATCTAATCCTAATTCCTAAAATATATGAAGATAGATGATGGTCTAGAAGCACAGAATGGACATTACAGATAACATCCAGTAGCCAGTATGGCTCTGGAATGAGGACTGGAGAACTCCTCAGAAAGAAGTTCCTAAAGCTTAAATTTAAAGAGAACAACAGCACATATACTGTGCATAGTGATAGGTGCTACATGCCTCAGAAAGCTATGGAAGTGATTGATTTGAAATTTGAAATAAGGGAATCAGAACATCTGTCTGGTCAAAAAAAAATTTGGAAAGACATCAGATCCATTTTGACAATCACTTAATATCCAGCAGGTTTCACCAGCAATAAGAAGACATCCAAAGGGCATTTCATCAGCAGCCCTTCTAGTTACTACACCTAGTATTAAGAGGAGGAGTTTAACTGTAGCTGTAATTTAAGCATATATTATAGACAATAACTGTAGAAAACACTACAAACTTTTATTATGATCTTATACAGTCATAATATTATTTGTCACAGAACTTATTTTAAAATTTGGAAAATACTTTCATTTTTTGCCATTTTTGACAGTCTATCTATTCCAACTACTAGTCAAAGACTGGGTCACAGATTCAATGTTCAGCCTACATTATTAAATTTAAAAAACCTAATGGATCTGCTGATAAATATTGAATTAATACGTATTTAAAACAAAAACCTTCTTTATTGTGAGGGTGTTCGAACAGTGGTAAATCTTTTACACAGTGGTTATGGAGGCTCCACCTCTGGAAACACTAAAACCTGACTGGATGTAGTCCTGAGCAGCCTCCTCAGAGCAACCTTATGATTTCCAGGGGTTTCTCTTCCTACCTACGCTCTTATGCGATTCTGTAATTTTTTCCTTTAGGTTTAAAAATATTGATGTATATTAAGATAGAAAATTTTTGTTTCGTGATAGAAAATTTTATGATAAAAACCTTTTTTTCTGTAACTATGTAGAATGAAAAGGTAACTTTTCCAGCAGATAATCAGTCAAAACCTGCCAAATCAACAGTCAGTAGCCAATCAAAATCAGCTTCCATCACTGACCTCACTTTCTGATTAGGGATTCACAGTTTTATATTATTGTTCCCACAAGGTTGTCAGGGTTTTTTTTGGAGATAAAGCTTTGAGGAACCCAAAATTTTCTTTGTTGTCAGCAAGAAAGTATTTCTGCTTTAGTGAGATCTGCAAGTGTATTGATAGCATTTGTCTTTGAGTTTCATAGGAAATAATCACCCAGTCAAACCCTTGACACTTTCTACTTTACTCTTGGGAAAATCATGGCCTGCACATTGAGTGAAGGAATGGGAAAGTGTTATTTTCCACCTACCTTCTTGTGCCATCTTTAAAGCTTTTATTAGCGTTTTGATGGCCTCTTGGTGTTCTTCATTTTCCAGCATTTTGTCTGCTAGCAATGTATAAATTCTCCAGAGATGATGACATGCCAGTGAAGTGTAAGTGTGGCCTGTCTTATCCTTCCAGGCTGTGCCCTCTGTTAGCCGATAAAATGCTTCAAATAACTCAGCAGCTTTCATGATATGACCTGAAAAATGTCATTCATAATTAAAATCAGTGCAATCAACAATAATAGTTAAAGCTTGGAGTCTATAATTTCATCATTAAAAGTAAGTTGCAGCCAAACATTCCACAGATTTTTCAAGACTCTTCAATACATAACTCGCAGATTTCTGGAAAGTATGGTCAAATTTCACAGTACCCAGTAATGCTCTAATTTAACATATTTTTAATTAGCTTTAATTAGTATATTCCCGATGTTGAACGGGTGTGGTTCCTGAGATGCTAACTCAGGACTTCTAGAGAACAGATTTATTCTAGATTCATAAAGCTTTTGTGGTTCTCAAACATCGAAATCACATCTATGTATAAATAATCACAACTGAAACCATTCTTCAAGTTTTGCTTTCCGTAATGAAAATCTGTGCTGAAAGACTTGAAGTGTGGAGGATAAATGTAACAAAACTGTGGGGAAAACCTAAAAATCTTCATTCAAACAAGTTATTCAATGAAAAAAAGAATTATCATACAAAGTAATTTATTTAACAGTTATTGCAAGGCCTAGTCTGGTGAGTTTATCTAGTAGATTTACTGCAAGAGCATTAACCATGGATAGATTAATTATTGAGCCTGAAGTAATATACTCCGAGGTCTTCAAATATAAGTTACTCAAACATCTTTAAGGCATAGGAAAGTTTGAAGATAGAATTCAATTCATTTTCACATTCAAGTAGTTTTTCCTCTACCTTCAGCTGGATTTACCTCTGTGCATAAAATTCAATCTAGGAGATTTCCATACCTGCTGGACAATGAAAATTCAAAGCTCTTGGAAAGAACAGAAAAGTTTTTTTCTCATACATAATGAGTATTGCTGGGAAGCAGGTAAGATAAGATTATTTACATTAAAAATAATTTTAAAGAAAGCATTCTGGTCACAATATCTTTTTAAGCAAAGACTATTCTGTAGCAGGGAGAACTGTGAGTGTGACCCTGCCTCCATAAGTTTGTGTGTGTGATGGAGGAATCTTGTCCCATAGACCATCAATATATTTCTATAAACAGCTGAAACAAATCATAAAACAAGTTCATTTAGATGTTTGTAGTTTACACCTCTTCTGAGATGTGATTTACAAGGAACTGTTGCTGTTTTGCAGTCTTTTTTTACAGTGCTGAATTCAAACTGCAAAAAGAACCAGTTGTTTCCCAGTCATAGGAAAGGAAAGCAGAAAAGCTTGGAGAAGGATCTCCTTTAAGCATTCCTAGAGAAAATGAGGTTATCTCCCCAGGCCTCCAGCCAACTTAGAGGCAGCAGAACAGCTATGACAGATTTCTCTTATTAACTCAATTTAGATTTGTCTTTTGCATATGTTACCCCTTTATAACCATGCTTTCAACTTTGCAACATAAAACATAACTCACCTTTATTAGAATTAAATTTATTTTCATATTAAGTTTCTCTGATGATTAAAATGAGTTCAACTAAAACTGACAAGCACAAGAAACTCCTCTTTCAAAGACGCAATAAATTAAATGAGTGCCACAGACAAATAATTTTATGGCTCTACATCCTACAATTTGTATAAGAATGCCAGAGGAGACAACAGGTACTGAAAAGTGCAGTGCCAGGTGAAAGGGGAGACAGCAGATTTTATTCAGTTTCATTCCAGCTAAGGACAGGTATTGGAGAGATGGCCCAAAACACTGGGAAAGCAGGAAAAGTTCTATACATTCTTTCCAAGACGTCACACACTTGACATCAGACTGCACAAATAGAAAGGCAAAGAGAAATTATCACAACCAGTACAAACTGTTTATGGACTCCCTGACAGTAGATGTAACAGAAAATAGAGCTGTAGATTTGCTAAAGCCAGATGAAAACCTTTGTCCATTCTCAAGAGGCTTCCAATTTCAGATTTTGTCTATCAAGTTCAGCTAACTTCTTAGGGCACAGTCAACAAAGTCAACAGAATTCCACTTATCCAAGGTGCTAAAGGCAGATTTAAGATGTTGAAGAAGCTAATGTTGGGTTTGTGACAAATGACTGAAATGAAAGTTGAGTTAAAGTTTAATGTTAATAGGTAGAGCCAGCATTTTCTTCACTTGGTTTCTCATAAGCTCATGCAAACTCTACCTTGAAATTCTCTCCGAAGTTCATTAATGAACAGATTGTTCTTTTGAAAGGTTATTATCATACCTTTGAGTCACTGGGATACACTACACGTGTAATGGATTCAATTGAATTTGGTTCATGTGTTACTCAAAAACTTTTAGTAATGGGAAGCAGCAAACAAATGAGTGGCATCACCATGAAGTTGAATAGTATCTGAGTTTCTCCTGACACCATAACATGATCACTTAACAGTTTAGGTAAAAAAACCTTGCAACCTCAAGCACTATTGCTCAGGTTGTTAAAACTATCAGGCATGGTGATTCTTATCCAAGCTCCCTCTCTTGCAGTATCACCATGAGCAAGTTTCCATCAGACTAGAAATGGAACTCACACATTCCATGCACCTCACAGTTCTCAAGAGTTGACCTGACACTCCTTTTGCCAGATCTCAGTGAAACCTCTTTGGAAACAATCCATCTACACCAAGCTTCAAAATTATAAAGTAGTATGATTTTTTTTTTTTTTTTTGTAGTATTCAAATGGATCTATATTACATTTGGCTTCACAGAATTATCAAGAAAGGTTATGCAGTAAAATGTAAAAAATCTGCTCACAGAAATACTAAAAGGAAAGTGATGCACAGAAAGCCAAAATACCTGCTAGTTTCCTAAACAAGGAAGAGATGGAATTTCTTTACTGAAGACTCTTTCAAATAAAACAAGCTATTTGCAGACTTCTCAAATTCATGGAAAGTAAAATTTTTTGGACTTTGGAATTCATTTTTCCATGAAAATTGAAATCCTTTGTTGCCATTCGCAAATGACACATCAGCCTATTTATTTAATCCATGATGTTTCTGTGAAACTCAAATGTTGTGGGAAAATCATCTTTTCAGGGGGCTGGTGAATTTAGTCTCTGGATCTGGAACTGATGAGGCCAGTGCATTCTAATTTTTAAAAACTGAAGTGCTGTAAGTGTTGGCTGCAGACATACAAAGGACACCATCTGAAAAGGTTGAAAAACATTAAAAGAAAGCTATTAGCCAATTGCAGAACATTTCTGAGAATAAGAGCATTTTTATCTCACTTAGGCAGTGATAAGATAGAGTTTTAAATTACTTTTATTATGATCTGAAAAAAAAGAAAGACCAAAAAAAGCAAAAGGAGAGGAAAAACAATGGAGTAAGAAAAAAGAAAAGAAAAAAAGAAATCACTTGAAACAGTTTGCAGAAATATATTTTTATAGGTCTAGGAATTCAAAGAGAAAATCAAGACAGTATTTCTAGGAAACCCATGTTTGAAAAATCTATTTGCAGAATGTTACACTAAACGGTAAAGCTATTTTTGGTTGGCAACATTAATAGCAATTGTATATTTTTTCTCACACTGCCATGCAGAATTTATCTCAGTGGATACCAAATAGAGTTGGAGAATCTCTGATGTCTCTCTTCTCTTCTTATAAAAGGAATCAAAACCCAGAAGGGTAACTCTTACAACATACATACTACCACTACTAAAATTTTACAGTTTTATCATTTTTTACAGTTTAATATAATTTAGAGCATAACAAAGGAAATCTCATCAGCAATAGCTTAATCTTAAATATAGGAGGCTAAGACTGTCACATTATAATTTTGGGAGTGGAAAATCAGTTCTAAACAATTAGATATGAATATAAGACATTCTGAAACAATTTTCACCGAGTTGCTTCAAAGTAAAAAATTAAATCTATTCATTCAAGCAAAATAATTCAATGCAATTTTGTAAATATGGAAGAGAAATGTTTTTAGATTATCTAAAAGTTTGTTTATAATTCCCCTTCTTAAAACCCAATCTAAAAATACAGATTTGTTATATCAAAATAGATACCAAACCAAAAGGGGTATATATAGGGAGACTACAATCTTGCCTTTTTTTTTAAGTAGAAAGATTGACTAGATATTAACACAAATGGGTTTAAATGTGAAGCTGCCATAAAAGCAGGCACATAAATGTAATTCTCCCAGCCGCTATTTTGATGCACATTTTTGATTCCATGAATATTTTATGAAATGGCCCAAACTAAAGCCATATAACATTCCTGCATTACTGATGCTTGAGCCCGTAAGCTACAAACATTAGAGGCATGATTGAGTGCATTAAAATGAACTCATTCAGCAGCGCATTGATTACTTGAAGGAGGGAAAAAAAAAAGTTACTCCCACTTAAGAAAACAGCACACAAACCTGAAGTTTTCAATACTGAAATTAGAGACTCAAATTTGAATAATGTGGTATTTAATAAATAAAGGCAGTGCAAAACAATCTAGAATTCTCCACATACATTCCTGACTTTAATTAGGTGAAATGTTAATTAGGTCCACAGACTGTTTCCAGTAGTGTACAGGTAATTTAAAATGTCACAATCTGCAAAACGCGGTGACTGACCTGCTCTAGCTCCATGCCTCAGCAATACTGAGAGCACCTAATGATTTCCTTTTCTATCGGCTTGTATATTTGCCAATGAAAATAATGCCACAGAAACAACTGCACAAGAAAAGTGACAGGTCTGTTAGGTAACCTGCCTCAGCAGCACCATTAGAAGCAGGAAGCACATTTAATTCTAAATTATAAACAGTTGTTGAGTGCTTCAGAAAATATTCCACTGTAGATTAAAACAACTTAAAGGAAAAATAAACTTTGAGTATATTGTAGTATATTTTAATCTAGAGCATCTTTTGCCATCAGTTATTTCACTTTACAATGAGAACAAAAATCTGCTTGAAGCATCAGTTAATGGCAATGAAAACCAAAAATGCTCTTATCTTTCAAAAGATATATGCTTACATTCCAGTCTAACTACTTAAACTACTTGTATTATGCCCAGTTTCTATGTCCAATTATGGCAGCACTACTCATGCTGAAATACTGAAGTCTGCCACAGAGATTGTTACGAAAGTGTTTAACAGAGGTGTGTTCACAAAAAACATAAAACAAGGCCTCTCATTCAGCAAACACCTCTCATTCAGTTGAACCACCTTGCACTCCTGAGGTGTAAAGAACTGTAAAGAAGCCACTGGGACAGGTCTCACATACAATAACCTGAACTCACGTGCCAGCTAAAAAAAACAAGGAAAAAATTGCAGAAGTGATTTAAGATAAAATTTTGTGGTTTCATAACTCTCCAACATCCATCTTAAACAAAAACAATCATCAGCCAACAATTAAAGTGAATATTTTTAAGATAATGGATAAAACCTTACATTAATTTACATTAGAGAAGCTGAGGGTTTTTTTTTTTCAGAAAGATCCCACCATGAGCTTTAGCAAAATGACATAGGCAGTTCATAAGAATATTGCAATGACCATACTGGCTCATCACAGGGTATTCTGACCATTCCTCCAGTTTGACAATACACCAGTAGATCTTACCTGGAGTCCTACTTGCCTAAGGCCTGCTGAAGTCATGCCTGAGAAGTAGAGCACTTGAGGACAGAAAGGAAAAAGGAGGAGAGAAAAGGAAAGCTGAGCTTCACACAACCTGAGATGTAGCACTGGTGGACTCACTGCAGTACAAAAGGACAGTATTTTATCTTCTCTTCCCTGGGTGAAGGACTGCCAGGCTAGTCCCAGGTACTGCACTGTAGAGGACGATACATTATTCCTGTTTACATTACTTAAACAAATGTTTGTTGTCTGAAAAGAAAATCATAACTGTAGTAATCCAGTGAGCATTACAGCATATGTAGTTTTGTCCTCTGAGGACCTATATTACTTGCCTTAAAGCTCAAGCACTCAAAATACACCTACAGAAGCCTAGAGGGCAGTGCAGACTGCAGAACCCAGAGCAGGACAGTTCACAGACGCTGTGGCTCACCAGCAGCACGCTGGGATATCAAACCAAAAGGGCTAAAAAAGTTCTAAAAAGGGCTTGCTTCAAGAGTTGTCCCAGAGATACCTCACAAGGTAGGGATAATGTTGGCTTTTCTGGTTGCCTAGCTGCTCTCTAATCCCTTCCCCTTCTGCTGCCAGCACTCCTGAGCTGCAAGCAGGAGGCTTTTCCCACAGGCGGATGAGATGACATCTGCTTTGGGAATGGTGCACTGCGGACCAGCAAAGGGAAAAAAAAATGACAACCAAACAGGTCCCAAATAAAAATTCCACTAACTTGCCTGTCTTACATTCATACTCAAATGAACCAACACGCAAAATTCTGGTTTACAATTAAAATTCCTTTATCTTTTTAGGTTAACACATTTTATGAAAGCAACATTTGTCATGCACTGCCTTCTGATTTGTTTGATTTTATATAAATAAACACTTTTTGATATCTATGGATTTTAATCTGGAGGACAATATTGCAGACAATGTTAAACATTAGCTGAATGCTCACACACCCATTTCAGAGAGAATGGAATTGTTGCTTCATGGTATTATTCAAGCCTTTTTTCATGCTTGCAGAGCATCAAAGTGCTTTCCATATGCAAAGGCTACCCAAGATGCAAAATGTATTCAGGAAGCTCACATTGTAAGGCTCCAGGCTCTGGATAAGAGCAGGCCCACACTCAGTGGGATTCTCCTGTTTCAGGTTTCAAAATATTTCAATGTCTATGGGTGAATATCCAAATGCAGAAAGGGAGCAGAAAACTCAGGGATGAATGGCACATACTTTGCAATTCTGTTTTTCAGGGCTTAAGAGTTTTTTAATTTCAATAGAAATAATGAAAACTAGTTATATTAGTATTTAACCTCAAAGATTAATATTATCATTATTCTTTAAACAGAGAAAGTGACACTGTAGCAGATTAGTTTCACTAAATTACTTTTTTTTTTTGCTAAGACATGTCAAATGCATTCCTTGGTTTAAATACGTTTTCTTGGCAGTGTTCACATTTTATTCAGATCCCACCCAGTTCCTCTTACTTTTCATAGCTTCCAATAATAAATTTATTATCAGATGCAGCGCTCCAGCACTGGAGCTGTTCTGTGGTGCAGATGATTTACTTCAGAAGTGCAGTTGGATTAATGACCTGCTAAGATCCCAGCCAACCTGAATGATTCTCTGAAGAGTAAGATATATTTTTATTAACAGCTTCACGTTTGCTTTACCCACAGTTTCTCCAGATTATTGGTAATGGCTGAGGACATGCAACCCTGGCAGCTCTCAGTGACACTGGAAAGACACCTCTGGAAACAGCCTCTTTTATCAATTACTGAAAGGAAACACTGCCTCCAGGAAAGTTTATGATGACAACTGCTGGTCCAGCTACAGTATTCCAAGACCTCTCAAAGCTTTGAAGCAAAGAAAAAACCCTGTGAGTGAGAGGGCAGCTTCATCTCAGTACTAGTCATTAAGCAGTAAATAATTAAAATACCCTGGAAAGGACAGGTAAAATACAAGCAGCAATGTCAGTAATAGACATGAAAGAGAAGAGAGGGAAAAAGAATTTAAAAAAGCAAAGAAATAATTCATTTGAAGTTTTAATAAAGTTTCATTTGCAGTCTTGTTTAAAGATATATCAGACTTTAGGGATGTAACCTAATTACATTTTTATTCTAAGTTCTATTCAAATATCTTGGACTTTGAATCTTTAACACAGATCAAACACAGTATAATTTACTCATGGCTATCAATACTTTAAAAAGATCTCTTCATTAAATGTCATAGTCGTATGAACATGCACATAAAGCAAACAGAGCAATACTGGATACCGAAAATATTTAGAATATGATTCGTGAAGAAGTATCTATATAAACAGCTCACCTGAGTGCAACATGTTATATTCAAGCACACATCAAATGTTTTTTTCTAAAATATTCCTGATACATCTTTCATAGTTCAAGTAAACAGCCATAGCTTTTTTTCAGTAGTTTTATGACTTAAAAATGAACTTCACAATCACTGAACACCTAGGAGTCCTAATTTAGGATCTTTTTTTCATATGCCAAAATTTTTAATGACAATGCAAACGACAGAGTTTAGAATCAGCACCTGTGCACTGCTGTGAATATTTTGAAGAGCTTATCAGAAAGCAAGACCTGTCCCCAGGTGTTATAGCAGAACTAAAAGATTCTCCATTTGAAGAGTTAGGCCAGGAAAGTGGGAGTGACCATGAAAGGATTAAAGAAACTTACTTTTTTCTTACTCTAAAGGATGTTTTTACTTCCCTATGCTTAATGAAAAGCCTTGATTTAAGCCAATTGTAGTAAAATCATGTAGAAAGTATTATATTTTCACAGGATTTCTTTTCAGAAGAAGCACTACGGAATTTTCTCTGAGTTCTCTTATTCAAAATATCTTCGTTAGCCACCAAAACCTTTTAAAAATAAGAATAAAAAATATTTATGAAGAATATTTTTATGAACTTAACAGGCCCTCTTTTGCTTTCATGTTTCATGAAAAAAACAAAAAGCTTTTTCAGACTTTCTTAAGACTGTGCTAATTTGAACTGAAAACATTCCTAATTTCTAGAACATCAGTTCGAGACAGCACTTGTTTGTTCAATACCAGCAACAACCCTGTAATAATAAGATGTCATTTACTGGGGAAGTACTTTGTGCACTTGAGGGAGGATGAGCTCAATTATTTAACAAACCTGCTCAATCTGTCCTCCCAAGAATCTAGCAGCATTTATGGCTGCTTCTGACTGCTACTGACTGACAGAGAAAACCAGAATATCCAAAGAGTAACTCCTAGCAATTTGCTGCTTTAATTTTTTAAATTATGCTCTACAATCAAGTTTTTTCCCAGCTGACTTATATATTCAATTCTTAAGCAATCAGAAAACAATATAACCACTTTGTGAGGTAGAGTAAGTGCAGAATAACAAAGGGGAATCATCTTCAGTTGATTTGGTGAAAGTCAATGACTGGAAGTACCTTAAATGGTCAAACTGGGTATGCAGAATTTCATGTCCCACCAACAGAAGGCTCCTTTCTCTCTTTAAAGTTCTCTGATGCAGAGACTCTTTTCAAGTATATGAACTTAAAATGTAGCACCAGTTTTATGTAGTCAAAGACAAGGGATTTGGAAACAAGTGAGTATGCTCCTAGGACTAAACTATTCCTATGTGCCTTTTTCTGAATAAGCTGTTTGGAAAATAAAATAACCATAAGTAGAAATAAATCTGAGAAGTTTGTAAATTGGTATATGCAACCTGGGGTGAGGAGGGGGAATATCATGATAAACCAATGGTATTTGGTTACTACTGGATTTGGTCTGTTACATAAATATGTGTGTTCTCTCCAGACAATCAACAGTGCTAAAAGACACTTTTAGGGTGGTCTCCACAGGGAACAAATCCATATGATCATCCTGATCTTCAACTACTTTTGGAGTGAGTTTCAACCAAATTTGGTAAGAAGTCAATAGGACAGTAAGTTCTCATCACTTTTTAAGAAAATTAATATCTTGAGGATACACATGGATCCAAACTCCAAACAGACAGAAAGAGAGCCAGAACTTGCAGTACACGATGAGACAGCAGCACTCTGCTTAGCCAGGGAGCAGCATGTTCTCATCTAGCTTTAGTTTATCACACACTGAACCTCACCAAGTGCAAGTGCTGCAGAAGCACAGAGGAAAGGGTACTGTATAAATGCAGAAAAAACCTGTGGTTCCTGTCTGAAAGGATAGATAATCTCTACATCTCTAGAACTGTGACTCTCCTCTAGGCCATTGTCATGTTTTAATTAGCACACAAGCTTCCTATATAGAAAAAATTACATAGGAATTTATATCTTTAAATTCTGTTCCTCATTTCAGTCCACACAATGACAAATCTCATTATAAAAAGAAAGAGAAAGATAATGATGAGCTTGATGTTTTATCAAAAATCACAAACATAACTGGGTATCATTTTAAGCCAAACCTTTCTGTTGCTTACAGAAAGGACTCTCCAACAGACAAAAGGATGGACAAAACCTATCTTTTAGCTGATAATTTGAGTTGCTTTTGCTCCTGAATGAAGAGATGAGATTCACTTTAGGTTGCCTTAACCCAGTGTCTAACATGGGCTTGTGGATACAGCGGTATGGAAATCTCAGATGCTGGGCATACGCCTTATGGTGGAAACACAACATAGCTGGATGCTTCAAATGCAGCAATTCTGTTATCAGTGACAGCTCTGCACTCCACAGGTAACAAGGAAAAAATTAATCTCTCTTCACAAATGCTGTCCCCCTGGTTTGTTTTATTTATCAGCTGTTTACGATTATGCAATCAGATTGTAAAGCAGAACGTTTCTACACTATACCATGGAGGATTTGCTATTTAAGTGGGATTGGCAGAATTGCAGCATAGATAACAACATAAAGCTCTATTAATGGAGAAGGTGCATTTGGGCCACCCATCCCACAGGTGAATTTTATTCTGGCTATACTTAGGAATATCCTAAAAAGAAACTATATTTTTATGTAATTAAAATAAAGTTGCAAATTGTGCACACACAAAAGTATATGAAATTTCATATGCAATTTTAACTTTTGCCTTTTTAAACCTTTTTAGTACTTCATTTTGCAATATTAACATTCTCTTTTTTATATCTGAATATAAATTATTTCTGCCTGAAGGCAAACCAATTGGGGAAATTCTGCTTAAACGTGCATATTTCCTCTGCATAGATACTCATGAATTTATGCTGAGTTTCTCTCAATTATTTATACATTACAGTTTTCAATTAAAAAACACTAGCCATAAACAATTCAAAACACAAAATCAACAATTTCTTAGTAAGAATGGATTCTTGGCAAGAATTTCTTGACTAAGAACAAGAAAATAAACAGTTTAGATTTTTTATGTTCCAAAACCAAAATATGTTGTGAACCATCTTTAAGTTGTTGTTCAGCAAATATATCCAGTAATTAATAGTTAAGCTTCATAACTCAAAGCTATCCTGTGCAACCTGTTCCAAGTGTAGCAGCTTTAGCAGGGCTATTGGACTAGGTGATTTTCAGAGGTTCCTTCCAATCCAGCCATTCTGTGAAATGCCCCTTAAACATAATCAGAACCTTTCCATCAATTTCTGCAATGCCTTGATAAAAACTTGAATTTCAATACAATAGCAAAGGGATAGGGAAAATCCTACACCTCAGTCTCAACTGAGATTGTTAAAATCTGCAAGAATCCTGTGGCAGTCTTTTTCCCCAAAAAATTAATTAAACTTGTAAGTCCCTCCCATTCAGTAGGTCTTTCAACCAGAAAAGTTTCCACCAAATTCCAACATATGAAATAGACCATATTTTATCCATGATTGCAGATAAAACAATTACACCCTTTCAAATAAGTCAGGTGCAATTTATTAATATTTTTGGGGTAGGTACAAAGTGATCAGAAGTGATCAACTCTGGCATAACATTGTTCTGTTTGAAAAGCAATCAGACCTTAATATTTCTTACAAACAAGGCAGAATTGGATTAGGACTGAACACTTAAAAATCCTTGATTAATTTGCAGAATATGGCAGATTTTTGAAATGTCTAAGCTATTTTAGAAAGGACTAAAGGAATACCTTATGGAGCTCTCCTAAGACCCACAATCTAAAAAACACACACAGATGGACTAAACTGGGTTTCTGGATTAGCTGTGTGTTGTGGGTATCAACTCTGAGATTCCCAACATTGCTATTTGCTTTGCACCTGCTCCCTTTCTCTCACCAGTTCTGCCTGCCTTTAGTCTTTTCAGCCTGTAAAGATTTCAGATAAAGTATTACCGCCACTTTTGTTGATCCTTATGTGCTAGCAGAATATAAATCTGATGACTAATTCAAAGTCACCACTGCCTTGAGACTATATGGCATAATTTCCACTCATCCTACAGCTCTCATAGCAGGGGAGATCCAGGTTCTGACGTGGCACTGATACACATTTGTAATTAATTGTTAAAGTTTTATTCATTGGACTCTACTGTGATACTTACATACTTTCTCAAACAGTTATTTAAATGTATCCAGAAATGTTCCCAAGCACTGCAACTGACAGGTACCCTAATTTCAGATGTCTGGTTGTGATATGCTTTTGAATAATACAGAAATTTATCTGGTTTTGTAGTAACATATTTGAAGCAAAGAGCCCCTACAAGTATAAATTCCTTGTTTTCTCCCAGGCTTCTCTTTTTATTGATATAAGTTATCTTAAACTTTGGGACTCATATATTTAAGGTGTATATCACTTCATGCGTAATAGGTGGTAAAAGCATTTAGCACAGAAAAGAAAGCACTCAAATATTGCAATGATGTAAGAACATATACAAAACAATACTAGACATTGTGTTTTTCAGTGCACTCCAACTGTTTCTTCTGCAAGATACAACAGTGTAAACCCCAAGTTCACAATTAACTTCAGCAGAATGCACACTAATATAATCTATTATAAACTATGATTATAATCTTACTCTCTGATATGCAGAACATTGCAAACATTTATAATGACTGATATTACTTCTGAAAAGGCATTGAAAGCACAGGAAGAAAAGTATTCTTAAAAAACTCATTTCTTACTAGAGATTCTATCACAAAGCCTGTGCTTACTTGGAAAAGTATTTCTGAATTTAACATGAGAAAAACATGTTATGTCACTGCATTTTCAGTGTCTGTAAAGTGACATCAGCACAATAAAGAGCTATGTGAAAAAATAAGTAATAAAGGAGTAACTAAAGTAAAATAATGAGTAACTGAAGTAATAAAATGACTTATTATCAGCCCTCTGAGGAAAGACAAAGTAAGGCAGTAGCACAGCTAATTGAACAGTATCAAAATCTGAACACTCCTACAATAATCAATGAATGCTTCAGACCTTATTTTACAGGCAGAGTATTTTAGGGAAGAGGTTAAAAATCTCATTCTGTGAAGAAATGCCATTAAAATTATGTTTGCTCCAAGCAGAACATTCCATTTGTGTCTGTAGCAGGCTACTCACATATTATTGTTTTCTTTCCCTTACTGGCAGCTACTAATGGCTTGCATCCAAACATCATGACTGAAGTCTACACCACTGACACCTCAAATATTTAGCTTTGAAGATTAATGAACACCAGGTTATATCCAGCCTTTAGGACAGGGACCAGGCTGAAAGTCAAAGAACTTTAAATTTGATTACACAAAAATTACCCAGCAAATTTATTGATTTTCTTCCAAGGCAAACAGCAATCTTTACAAGTCCATGTTTAACTTTATACTCCCAAGCAATCAGTCCTAAGCATATATAGACAGCTTCCTTTCCCAAGTAATGAAAAATACACTATTGTATGAGAAAACTGAAAAGTACTGGGACCAGATGTTTACTTTTATTCCTGCAGATACAGCCCCAGAGAATTGGGAATCTGACTAATTTGGTTCACAAATTAATTACCAAATTATAAATAACTGAACAAAAAAACCCAAAATAGCAGAATTAAAACTTTACTTATAATACCATTAAAACTGATGCAATATTATGCAATGGCAACCCAATATCTCTTGTACTTTTTCTCCAGTCAGAACTTGTCCTTGAATCAATTTTTCACCCTTGGAAATACAAAGTGCACAGAATACATCTGCTGTCTTTTTTCCTCAGTGGTCCCTCAAAGCAAATCCTATGCTTACTCTCTCAGCTTCTTTATTTTTTTTTTTTACCTCTCTCTCTCTCTCTCTCTGGAAAGAAAATACTTGCAACAGACAGAGCCCACAGATTCAGTGGAGCTTTACCCTGGGCAGTGAAAATACACTTTGTTTTCTCTCTCTTAATAATGTTAACAAGAAGCTTCTCTTCTAAAAGTTTCTAATATTTTTCAGCAGGAAAATAAAATTTCTGCTCCTCTGATCATCTCAGGCTATTTCATAACTTTACTTATGTGCTTTTGTAATGGGCCTCAAGATATTTAAGTATTCAACAACTTTTGCTTAAGACATCATAAAAGTAGAAAAAATTGGGTTTTTTTAGGCACTGCTTGGGTAACAGCAGTGAATCACAGTAAGAGCTTTTGAAGTTACAAGTAGATATGAATGTTTGCTTGCCTGCACCTTCTTAAAATTTTATTTTTTAGTAACTAAAGGACCAAGTGAAAAGGTTGCAAAAAAAAAAAAAAAAAATCCAGCAATTTTCCAGCAGTTTTGTTCTACTGAGTAAGAGATAGATAACCTAACTAAGCATTTTTCATTCAAAATAAAAATTACTTGGCTGCGACTGGCCAGGCTTTAAGTAACTGCTATCTTATCAACTGGGAAACTGGATGATACCATGTGTAAGAAAAGTAATCCTTCCATTTTACTCATTATTGGTATGTGCTGGAATTTTAAAACTGAATCCAGGTCTGGGTATTGCAGGCAAGAAAGGCAACAGTTCACAGGAAAACAGTGTGAACGGCCATCAGTCTAGAAATATGTGAGGAAATATAAAAAAAGGTGTTGTGTGAGATGTAAGAGAACAAGAGGGAAAAATAGGATGACACCTTTTCAATTAAAAATAATAGTAATAAAAAAAGAAGGCTGCAGACTTTTTGTTTTATGTCCAGGCTTTTGCTGGGAAATTGGCCCATCTTTGAAAACACACCCAATTCCATCACACATTTAATGGAATTAGACTATTTCCACAAAATATTTCAATTTCTGTCTTTTTTTTTTTTTTTTTAAGGGAAGCCACTTTATACAAGAAAACAGCCACAAATTGAGTTCAGAGTTGGAATTGTTTCAACCCACAGCCAAATTCAGAAACAACACCATAGTGGCTATACAAATCACATATTTTAAGCAATAGTTAGGCATTGCAGTACACTTACAAATTAGAACTGGAAGACAGGCTTTATTCAATTATTTGAGGCTCACTTACTGCTTGTATTCCCACACCACAAAATTATTTCATGCAAACAGAGGAAAACACCTTTTTTTATACTCAGACTGCTATCCATACACAAACCCCTCTGCCATGATAGGTAACATACGCTTTTAAATACAGAAACAAGGTTCACCTTGATATAAGAAAGCAATATTGTTTACAGTGAGAACAACTGTTCATTGCAACAGGCTCCCCAGGGATGTGGAAGAGTCCCCATCACTGGAGGTTTTTAAGATGCAATTGGCAGGGTGCTAAAATGACCTCATTTAGGCTCCCCTTCCCATGAAAGGTTGGATCAGATGATCTGTCCAGGCTTTTTAAGGATGTGGATGGAGAAATGGAGCTTGTGGTGAGGTCTAAGTTTGAAGCAAACACCAATGTGGCAGTCATGTGTGAACAAAGAGGGTGCCACTTGTGGTCAAGAGAACCAAAAAGTCGTTTTAAAAAGAACAAAAATATATAGGCTATTTATCTAAGTTGGAACCAGGATTAAACATTACAGAACTACATGTCCACAGCTCCTTTAATTCAGCCCAGTTTGTGTAACTACAGATGCCATCCAAAGCAGCTTTATGATGTCAGTGCCTTACCTCGTTCTTCTTGGATGAGGCCCATGTCTACAGATGCTTGTGCCTTTCTCTTCCCACCATCAATTTCTACTAACTGAGCAGTGTTATAGCTCTGCTCATAAAAGTAGTCACGTAACCATTTGTCCTCAGGGTCACTGAAAGAGCAGGCCAAGCTAAGCTGGTTATCATACACCTTCTCATAGTGCCCTTTAAAAACAAAAAAATCACAATAAAAAAGTTAGATCATCATCAGTGTTCAGAAATTTTGCATGTTATAGAAATAATCATAATAAAAATTAAGAGCTATTTCTATTTTCACCATTCAATTGCCAGCAAATTCTGCTACGTGTTTACTCAGAGAAATATAAGAGGAAAATTATAACCTTACAAATTAAGCATAATTGAAAACATATTTTTGTTCTCATTTCTGTGTGCAAAAGCAAAAGTCAGTTCAATAAAACACACAGAACCTGGATAAAACACTGGGTAGTCAAAAGAGAAGTCAGAGAGAGACTGGAGAACCATTTGTCTGAGCCTCTGGGCCCTGAAAAGGCCTAAGGACTTTCCAAACCTTGGACCTCTAAGGTAGCAACTGTATTGATGGAGATCAAGAACCAGAAAGAACACTCTGCAAACACAACCCATAATTTCATATAATTTTAAATGTTCAAAGTAGGATTTATAGGAGAGGCTTTGATTTTTCATGTATATTCCCATGTTTAGTACCTTAGCACTTTTAGAAATCAAAGATAAATTGAAGTTGCACCCATTTCCCTAGGGACCCCCACTTCACCAAGGAATTGTTCTCAGAACAAATGTGGAAAGTAGGGGAGACTCAAAGTTACAGTTTCCTCTATGGCCTGAAGTTTGGATTCTAATCTTTATCATCTCAGACAGTTGAATGAACACAGATTATCCCTAAAATTTACAAAAACCTTCAAGTCCTAAATCTAAGTAGCAATACAAAAATATCCACAAATATATGATCTGCAACTTAAAGTTACAGAATAACAGCTTATTTCCCTAGGAAAAGCACCTTTTAAAAAAAGCCACAAGATGCCAGCTGTGAATTATTCCAAAACTTTACTAATTTGGAGTAGAAATCTAAAACTGTCCTAACAAATCTTATCATACTGCTCCTCCCTAAAGTGCATTTGAAAGATCTATTTCTTATATGATGCTGAAAAATCTATGAGATAATAAACTAAAGCATGAACCTATATGTTTCACGGCTAATATAAATTAATTTTCTGTCCAAACTCTACTCATGCTAGATGTGAAATTGAATAATTAGCTAAAATTCCATTGCAGTTTTGGTGGGCTACTTAGTGTGTTTGTGGCTGTTAAGGAATTTCCAGGTATTTGGGTAAAGAAGGAGTTAAGAAGCACACATCTGGCAGCAGGTAAGAGAGGCTGTGTGGTTAAGCTGGACGCATGAACAGAACTGCTCTGGTTTTGGGAGTTCTGTAATTTGTAAGCTTTGCTCAAAAAATAGAGAAAATGGAGAAAAGAAAAGCCCCTCTTAATTCTGGGTATGGAGCACTACACAGAAATCAACTGGGAAAAATAAATCTTTTCAGCAGAGGCAAGATTTCACAGTCCAGCTCTTTCCCAAGTGTTTTGAAACTATGATAACCATATCAAACCACTTTAATCAAAAGATGCAGTTTAATTCTTTTCTTCTGTTATCTACAAGAAGAATTTGGGGGAAATCCAACTTCTAAAAAGATGAATTAAATGACTCTAAATTGCACCACCTATGCAAATCACTTGCCCTATTTGGAACACATAGCAGCAATTACTCAAATAAGTACTTTAAATTCATGACTAAACCACACAAGAGGGGTTTGTCAGCCTCATCTCTAGTATGCTCTGTCTCAAAATTACAAATTACATATGATCCAATTGAAGAAATGTAAATCTCTCATTTTCTCTGTTGTCATGACTGTTATTTGACTTCAGAATATGTTCATAAAGGTCTTCAGTGTGTTGCACAACAGGACTTCATTCTTTTGAGAAGAAGGGCTGCCAGCTAATCATGCTGCAATCTTCAAGATGCTCATCTACTACTTGCTTCTCCTCCTTTTTTCTCCATCTTGGTAATTTCAGAGACCATTGTCTGAATTTGTCCTGCTTAAAGTTTTTTGAAATCAAGCTGAAACATTTTCCCCATTTTTGAACACTTTTTAAATCTTTTAATTTAAAAATTCATTCCTCTAATGGTGAAAAACACTTTTTTATTGCTTGTGTTATTTTATTTATTTTATTATTTTGCTTGCTTATTTATTTTCTCAGAGTTTTCCCCTCCATGAAGTTGTAACCTCAGATTTCTATCTTTTTAATAATTTCCATTAAAAAATTATAAAATTCTTACTTCGAAGCAATGTGTGTTATATACATTTCTATTTCTAGTATTTTAAAAGAGATAACATCCCTTCCAAGAAATGAGTGATTCACAATCTCTTTAAAATCACCAAAAATGAAACAGCTCATAAATTGCATTTAGATTATCATCTCATCATTTGCATCCAAGGTTTTAAACCAAAACATCAGCTTAAGTTTCAAAGTTCAGCTTTGAGAGGAATAATTATTGATATTCAGACTTCATGTATTGGTAATTGTAATATTCTTTATGGCTATGAGCTTTCATGCCTTTTGTTTCTTCTCAGGACTGAAAAAGCACCTCTTCTGTGCCTCTTTTTCAGAATATCCTGGAGTCTACGTAATATAAAACATGTTTATACATTAGAAATTAAGACTATTTTGGTACAACAACCTCATAAAAATCTCTTCAAAAGATTGTGGAATGGAAATAACAAAACTGGGTTGGGCTTAATATATCTATATTTACCTGTGTGCATGCACACACACATATACGCCTATATATGTTTACAACAGATCTATTTATACATCTATAAACATCATTCTCTATCACACATCTCAACATTATACTAAATCCGAGACACTGCACAGTACTAGCTACAAAGAAGAAAATGAATTCTATCCTAGCCAAAACCAGGACAACACACTCAGATAAAGTCAAGACCCAGTTGGGATTCATCCAAACGAACCAATTTAGATACAGATAGGAGTCACCTAGGATCCCTTTCCTCTCAGTGAAGAAAAGCAGATACTTGTTGGCTGAGATTTATCTCACCCTGACTTGAACAGTGCTTGCAGCACAAGGGAATGCTTTTAGAGATTATCTCAGAAGTAGAGGCAGAGCTTCCCATGATTACAAGCACACAACCACAAGAGCAGTGAAATACAAGACCTAATTATAACCACTACCATAAAGATAACAATACACATTACGTACAGATCACAGCTAAGTGAGAATGAACTCAAAGATACCAGAGGATGCATACAAATGATTGCAATAATCCAGAAAGAGAAGAGATAATTGGATCATCATTGTATACAGACACACTGGATACAGATTTGCTCCTCTGAAATCATTGCTGCAAAGTATCAAGGCACTTATGTGACACAGAATTACGCAAATAACTTCAGGTAGTGCCCTACAAATCCCAAGGGATGGAAGTGACCTGAGGCAGACTCCAGCTACTGCCACAGCTTTGATTGAATGAACTTTCATGTGACCCTCTGATGACGATCCTGCCGGTGCATAACAATGAGAAGTGCACAAAGACAACCCTGTCCCTGGCATTGTCTTGGACAGTGGCTGACCAGATACATGGTCATAAAACAGACCCCCAAACCCCAGACTTTTAAAAGTCATATTGTCTTCTGGATTCAAAGTCTGAGTTACCGATCAAGAAGTTAATTAATGCTATTCTTATAGTGGCAATGCTTGCGTGTCAGGCTTAATGAAAGTGAACTTTTACATCCCCAGGAAAGGAACACAGGACTAGGTAAATAATCTCTTCTATAAAATCTCTAAGAAGTAGTTCAGGTATTAAAACTTTGAACTCTCTGATTTTGTGGAGAGAGATTTTAAAATACATGTAGATAAGTAATTTTTAGGTATCTGTTGATCAAAAAAATGAAAAACAACTCCCTAAGTGAGAGTTTATGTACAAAAGGAGAGTTGTCCTACCAAACCTTCCTGAGATATTTCTGTTAAACAGAGATTTAAAAAAAATCAACTTTTCAACTTGACCTTAAACATTATACCTCATACATTAAACACACGGGGTATTCCCTGCTCTGTATCAGGATTTCTTTAGGTGCACCTCAGCCAGAGACCCTGATCAGCCCACTGAACAATACCTTTGTTCCTGGGCTCTTCCCAAGAGCTGTTCCCTTGGCAAGCAAAGCTGTGCACTGAACAGAGGACCACTCAAATCCATGTCTGCATGTTTGCTGTGCTCAGCTAGACAACTACTAAGTAGTGCAATGCAAGGGATAGTGAGGTGCAGTTTGGGAACCCCAACAGGGCTAAAATGAGAGAAAAGAAACAGAAAGTCAGCAAGCCATCCTAGTGTGACTCAAGTACAACATGCTGCCGTATCTCCACGATCTCCTTTGTGACAGGATGCAGTGGGAGAAAGGAAAAGAAGTACAGGAATGGTCTTTAGAGAACAGATGAAAACATCACGAAGAGATCCTGGCTTGGTATTTCCCTTGAAGAATAAAAGAGGCAGGTGTTCCATTTTCCATTAACAAGAACTTGCACTGATTTTTAAACTACAGGTATCAGAAAGAAGTTTTTCAACATCTAGCTATGGCTCAGTATTTTCCACTCAAAAAGCCACCAGTCAGTCCTTTGTTCTTGCCAGGCAAAGGCCAAATGCAAACTTTTCAACAGGTGTTAACACTCATCCTCCACTGCAGTTAGCTGCTGAAGTGTGTATGACTGGATTATAACTGACCCTTCACTCTTGAAGACACATAAAGGAGTGGTCCAAGGTCAATTAAGTCACTAGGAGTAAATTTTTTATGTCAGAATGAGACACAGTGCTGGAAGACTAATTTTTCTTTTGCTAGAGAGATCAAAATCAGTGACTTAGCATCATGATAGCTGATGCTGTGAAGAATTCACACTGAGAAAGATCCAGGATAGAAGCTGTTGGATCAAGAGACAGCATAACTGCAATTGAATATGGTGCTGCAATCAGTTATTTCCACCTGGATCTATAAGTGGCAAAGAATCAGTCCCTTTTGCTTGTTCAGAAAAAGAATGCCTTTACGTCTATAGGTAGAAGACTCCTCAGTCATCCCTTTTTCCAGTGAATTTATTCATTAATGGATAAGCTTTTCTTCCCAAATGTTTAGCCATAAGTCCACAAATGAAGAAAGTGAAAATTTGAGTTGTGAGCATGACAAAACCAAGTTTCAGGCAGAGTCTGTTTCCTGGAGTGCACAGAGAGCACACCACTCCCAACACTGGCACATAAAGGGATAATGCACAGTCTGTGCAGAAATGCTAAGGGAATGGTCAGGGTATAATTTTACGGGGTAAAGGATGAAACCAGCTAATGATAATAATATGAGGCAATAAACTGGTCATCTGGAATGCTAAAAGGGAACTCCAAGCTATTGCAACAAAAATATACTACAGAAATTTTCTAAAAAGTGCTGCTTCTGTTGAAGTCAATAGCAGTTCTACAAGTGCCTGTATTTTGAGATGGCTTGGCTTCCTTCCTGGACAGAATAATTTCAACTTTTTGTATGATAACTACAAAAATAATAAAATTGTCCCCTGGTCTCCAGCAACTGCTGCATTTTTTCTGTGATAAAATATTAAGTAGGGAATGACAAACTTGCTTAGAAAATAAAACAGTGTTCCCTTGTCCAGCCCCTCAAAAGCAAACAAAACTACCACTCATCTAAGCAAATATTAAAAAAGGGAAAATGTTATACCTTTTTCTTTTAATGCATAACCTCTTTCTGTATTTTTTTTTTTTCAAAATAGCATGGGCAATATGGCTATTCCAATGTTACTTGCACAAGCCTAAGGCATGAGCGTGAAATCTTACAGAAAAGCTTTCTACTGTAAAATGCTAAACTCTGTTTGCAACCTTGACTAAACTGGACAAAGATCTTCCAGCGGAAACACATCGAATACTCATCCTTCCTTCATATCCTTTATGAAAAGACATCTTTTACAACAAAAACTAATGATAACTCATACTGTCAAAATTTTTCTCTACACTGAATTGAGGGAAAGAAAGCCAAGTTGTCACTTCTTTCTAATTGTGTGTGTCTGGTACTGTCTAGAACAAGGGTCAGCAGCCTGCAGTACATGCACGGATTCAGCATTTAGCACAAAGCATAGCTCAAAGGTTGAGTGGGGTTAGGAACCAGGAGCAGGTGGAATCTCACAAAGGCAGCAGCTCCCAGGTTTTAACTCCTGGTTTCCAGCAGCTGCTCCGGTGATCAGCTAATAAGCTGCGTCTTGCCCTTTTAAAGGCATGTTCATACCCAAGGATTCCATCCTCTGGCATAGGCACAGTGATCTGCCACTACAGTACTGAGTGCCCAACACATGTTGCAGTCATTGAACTGTGGCATTTTCCCTGGTTTTGCATTCCTGCTCTGGCAAAGCAGAGTTAACAGCTGGGACATCTCTAGCTGTTCTTGAGCTGGAACTTGTTTTGCATTCCTATCAAAATCTACAAGCAAACCAGCTCACTCTAGCTGATAAATACAGTACTGATAAATACAAAACATAACTTGCCTTTTGAAGGAACCCCCAGTATTCCCATATATGTGCCAAGAAATCATTGTATACATCAAATGCTGAGCTGTACAGATCCATTACTTGGGCATTTATCCTGCATTCTTCTGTAAAAAGACCTACAACTATACATATTTAAACAGCTCAACTACCTCCTTTTTTTTTTTTTCCTAAGCTCCTGAAACCAGAACTAGTAAAAAAAAAAAGGTTAGTCCAGGATAAAGAAACACCAAAGAATTAATCAAAACTCTCTCAATTTTGAAGTCAGAAACATTTACTTTACTTGCATAAAGAAGGCAAGATAAAAATAGAGTCAAGCATTGCCAATATTGCCAGCGCTTTTAGAATAATGCTGAACTCAGGGCAAAATAACTCAATCAGTCATTTTTCTGAGAAGCTGCAAGGATTAAAGTTCCCTCTCTATTTTTTTAATACTTGGGAGATATTCAAATGCAACAAAAATGAGTTAAAGCTGGAAAAAAAAAAGCAGGAAAAAAAAAGCTGCTTTCTTTGCCCACAGTAAAATATCGGTAATGGTAATTAAAAAAGAAAAAATACAAGTCCTGTATGATTTGAAGTCCAACCAAAATATTCTATTAAAAATGAAAACAGAAAGAACCTTTACTGGTGTGTGTAAAGGCAATCAGACTGTACACTGTAATGCTGGTAAACAAAATGTTACTATTTTCAAACCCAGCACTAAAGAAAGTAATTGCTCTTTGATATCAGCCTGTGCATTGTGGTGGATGGCTCTGATTCAGTTGAAGCAAATAATTTACATCCAACATTGTAGTGTCCTGGAACTATAAACTGTGGAAACAATATCACTTTCCACCAATAAATATGAAAAGTGAATGCGTACATAGCTTGCTCTGTACACTATGGTAAGTACCATAAAACTCTAAAACTAGAAGTTCTAAGTTATATTCAAAATTAGGACAGTAATACTCTATGATCCAAAAATATCAGACGAGAAAAATTAAATAACAAATAAGAAAATGATTTACTGATAAAATATGTGTTTTGTTTTCCACAAACAAAATGGTTGTGGTTCAAAATGCTACTTCAGACCCCAACATTTCATGAAGTTTCAATTCATAAAAAAACGCTTACAAGTCATGAATCTTCTATGGTCATTATTTATAGCTGCTATCTCTTTTTCAGCACAATTGTTACCTGAGATAGGTAAAATTTCAGCCAAGCTAGAATTAGCAACATCAACCATGCTATGAAACTCTCACCATTTACTGACCCAAATATTACTTTCACCCTTTTAAGCTTGAACTGTGGCAGCTGAAGAGCAAATGCAGGTCAGCTGCTGCTGTGGCTGCTACATCATGGCAAGTTCCAGCTGAGGTGAACTGCTGAATGATTCTTAAATGGTGTCAACTGGAGTTGTCAGGAGATCATAAGGCAGAGCCCCAAGCAATTTGATTAAAATCAGAGAGTAACTGGATTAGCAGAGCTACTGAATTAGTGTTTTGATGAGCTGCACAATTCATGTGAATCTTCACAGCACTGCTGGATCTCAGACCTGCAACAGAAATTACCATCCACCCCTTCATGTGCCAGGCAATTCAAATCTCACTTTATATAAACATTAGTGAAAAGGTTTGCATTGAAACTGGTGAAAAAAATCAAAACAAACTATGCCCTGACCTAGCTTGTCAACACTTAAGTCCTCATTATTTTTTTTTTTTCTTCTTTCATTTTAATCAACAGGAAAAGTTGGGAGATACTCTCTCCTAGAGGCAAGGTGCAATCAGGCAGCTGCTGGTGGTACCTCGTCTCTGAGAGAGGTGAAAGACTTACAGAGACCAGCACACATGAAATGCTGGGTTCAGTGAGAGAAAGGCAGGAACTGCACATTTGGCAATGCCGTGCCTCTCTGGGAGCCTCTTTGCCACTTCTGTTGTCACACATCAGCTTGTAACACTGCAAATTATCCTGCACTGAAGGCAGGCAAACTGTTCTCAATTGGCTGCAGGGAGCAGCCCCATCGAGATAAGCCATGTCTTGTACTTTTTGACCATCAAATATTGGCAGAATGCTTCTGCCAGGGCAGTCCAAGCCCCAAACTTCTCTCTTGTATTCTGCAAGATACAGGGGTGTCTCTTCTGGTTTTAGTCATACTCCAGGCAAAGCTGAAGATTCCTTCCAATTATGGCTGGCTGGACTTCCTGTCATGAATTATAGTGAATTAAATAAAGAAACACAATTTCAGCTTCCATGGCAAATATAAAATAAACATTTAAAATTAACAATTTTTTGAAGTGCCAAAAGGGTTTCTTTCGCTGGTCCTTTTTTGAAATGAAGTTTCCCATTTCTGAGTTTCCCTCAAAAAGCTTAGATTACAAACTCACAGGCTTTACTGTAGGTTTTCATATTTGTAATAATCAAAATGCAACTTGAAATAAGACAACTACTGTGAAATCAACTCAGCTATGAAACAGGATTGCAGTTAGACCTTTATTTGCTTCCATTTCTACAATTATTCCAAAGGAGAAAGATGGAGTAAGTTATACTATTTATAGTAAAAGGAAATGATAAATACGAGTGCTTAGTAAATAGTAGGCAATAGAGAAAATACAGTAATTTGGAGTTATGCCTTCACTAATATCCAGTAATTCACAGGTGGCATGTTACATCTGTGTGCTGTATTTTATTTGACATGTTCACAATCCTTTTTAAGTCAGTCACAAATCCAAACACAGTTAGCAGACAGGGTATTTAATAAAAACAGATTTATAAAACTATTACCGTGTGAAACAGCATTTCACCTATTAAATTTTTCTAATACGAAACCAGCTACTCAAATCAATAGATGAAGAAAAACAATAAACAATGAAACTATGAGAAAACAATTGAGATGTTATCAAAGCTATAAATACATCAAACATTTCTGACCATATCAAAATGCACTCTACATGTTTTCCCCCTTTTTTTCCCTTCCTTCACAAAACCTCTCCTGATATCCGCAGTTCCTAATCATTTATTCTATAAATACAGCTCAGTTGACTAAGGCTGCAATGTGCTAAGATGCAGTAGCGTTTCAAATTCATACATGAAACAATTTGGAAGCTTCCCCCAGGCACTGGCGGCTGCGGCTCCCGCTGCTCTGCTACCCACAATCCCCCCATTTACCTGCTCGCTGGGCTGCCTCAGCCCCGGTCAGGAAGTGGTAAAGCTGATCCAGCTTATCAGGCTGCTCCTCCAGGGACTTCTCATGCCATATGGCTGACCCAGGCCCTGCAGCCTCCCTGAAGGCATTCCACTTCTGGATCAGAGTGAGGAGCTCAGAGAAGGACTTGTGATAACCCTGGCACAGCATGTCTATGCAGATGTTCTTCTTGTATGAATTCCTGTAACTGGGAATAAGAAAGGGAGATTTTAAGCCTTTAAACCTGTATTCTGTTCTCCACCTCACCAAATAAGTGCAGATAACTACAACAGCTTTCAGGAAGAGACCTCTGCAGTTCAGCAGCAGGGAGTGGGTATTATTTCCCCTGCTCAAAAAGAGATCTGCTAAAATCTGGTTGCAAATGCCATACCCTAGGGAAGCAAACATGGCAATAATCAATAAATACCAATATACACATTGAAAACACGGTAAAAAATACACTGGTATTCTTTAGGTAGTATTTGGTAAAAAAGGCTGACTGATGGGAAACCCCCCGATGTTTACATTAGTTCATGAAAACACAATGAACCCTTAGTTTGCTTTAATATAGTGCACAAGGAAAACTGAGGCACATGTCAAAACAACAACTGTGTTGTTATAGATAACACCATTATTATATGTTATATATATGTTGCTATATATTATCTGTATATGTTGTTATATATATACATTAAATAGTTTTGCTGTAGGACAGGATGGCTTGGCTTAAAAATGTAAAACAAATGCTATGCCAGAAACATAATTAGATATTATTTTTCTTCCATTTAGCACATAACTTCAGCTGGTTAGTGATGTAACAGTTTGATAAATTCTCCTCAATTTTACTATCAAATGATGTTGTGATGACTTTTTATTGAAGTTAGAGCCTTCATAAACTCTGATAAGATGTACATATTGAAAAGTTGTGGAATCAATGGTATATAGAAGATAAAACTAACAGTATACACCTTTGGAGGTATTATTTATGGAAATAATAAAAATATTTATGTTATATGGCATGAAACAATAATTGTGTCCTGTTCTGGACAAAACTATGAGTCCAATGGGACTGCAACACAAAGGTACAGATGTAAAGGCTTGCAGGAATGGCTGCCCAGTCTGGGAAAACCAACCTTTACCTCAGTAAAATGGCAAGGACCCAGACGTGTTACTTTTATCTTCTATATACCATTGAGTTTCCAAACTGTTTTCAAGGCTGTCCTTTTAGATTAAAATCCATTTAAATTCAAATTATCTCAGCTTCAAAATAAATACGGAATTCTGAAAAATGAGATTTATAGTGTATGTAATAAATTCAGGTGTAATAAATAATAGGCCAATGAGACTAATACTTTGATCTTAAAAAGAGCTACTGCAATTCTTTAACAATGCTGATAAAATTGAAGTGATGTGAAAAACTTCTTAGCTAAATGTCAATAAAATAGACAGAAATGTAAGATGCAGGAAGCAAATAATCTGCATTATTTCATATTTGACATAATTAAAATAAAATCTCTTACTACACAGATCCACATTAATCCTTCACATGCATTTTTCACATTTCAGTTGCAGAACTGAGCATAAAAATATTAAAATTCCTGATACAATTTAGACCAGACAGTACTGAGTTTGTGTTTAATATATAAATAGATTTTTTTGAGATTGAAAATCACATACTGCTCATACAGATAAGGGAAAAGATCTATCTATTCTGCACCATAAAATTACCAACATTTATCTTATAAAAGTATACAAGAAATATGCTTAAACATTTAAATTTTGATTTGCTAGAGTATGGTATATTTGACATATACAAAATGTACAGTGTATAGCTTCAAAATACTGTAAAGATACTATGCTAATACCATGCAATATATTCTCTATTTTTTAATATGGAATACCTTTTTCTTTCCTGGTTAAAAATTTTATGTAATAAAGAACTCCAACCCTGAAGAGCATAGGTAAAAAATTCCTACCAACTTCCAAAGGCCTAGGAGTGAATCCTACAGTAATATAACTCAGAGAAGTGGAATAACAATCTGCATAGCAGGCACACATATGCCTGCTTATTTATAAAATGGGATCCACATTTTGTTTGTTTGTGTGCATGCATGCATTAGATCAGGAGATGTACTGGAAGTAAACAAGGAAGCAGTGCTAAAAGATCTCAGCAGTCACTACCCGAAATGTCATTCAGGTAATTTTTAACACTCACTGCACACTCACTGAGCACAGAACCTGTATTCATACAAATAGAAAAACTGTGTCCATGTAAGGTGTTATTTTCTGTAGACTGGTGTATTTTGCTTGAAGTCAAAGCACATTTTCCCCACAAGAAAGCATTATTAGCAAACCAGTACAGGAAAACAAAGCATACAGTAAAACATGTAATTTTTAAAAAACAGCATCAAGAGTGTTTTAATAAATCCCATCCAAATTAATTGAGAAATTGAAATGAAGCTGAGGTAATCCTACTGTGCAGAGCACATTTTTTTCTGAGGCAAAGAGAACTGATTTTAGCACACCAGCAATGAAGGTATCTACTGTAAAACCCTTCAAATTTAGTGGCATAAAAGCAAAAGTCATCTCAGTTATAATGCACAAAGCACACAGCAATAATACTATTGTTTCCTTAAGTTATTCCTGTAACACATAAGCCACAAGTGACTGATCACACACAAACAATAAAATTGGGCAGGAGATAAATGGTATTATGGGTATAAATGGTATTTGTACCACCTAAAATAGCCTGACACTGCAATGAAATCTAAAATTGGTACAATTAGCAAGGTGCTTCCAGATGAAAATTCCAGGGTCTTTTTCCCCCCATCAGACACTTCTTTTGAACAGAGGCATTTTGTAGGTGACAGCAGTAAACTTTTCCTGATACCTAGAAATAAAGTACACTCAATCCTCAATCCTTGAAACACTTTGCATCCTGCTTTTTATGATGCCATGCAGCATGTAAAATCCGAGGTAAAGCAGAACAACTTACATTTTAAATAACTAAAGATCACTTGATTTCTAACATAAATATCAAAACCTGATACCTAAGGTTCCTTCCAACTCAGGATATTCCACGATTCTGCAATTTATTTTATAAAATCTCACTGTTAGTGTAGCATGTTATTACATTAATAAGCAACCTTACACTAAACACTTTTCAATCTTGCTACCTAACAATTTATGCTTTATTGTTAAGCAAGCCAGTTTGTTTTTCCGCATTCGTCCGCGCCGACTTGAGGTTTCCTTTGAGCAATTCTGTTCCTTGCAGGAGCGAGAGGAGAGAAGACCGGCTGCCCTTTGCCTCGCTCGGAGCGGAGCTGTTCCCGGGGTTTAATGGTCTCTGGGGGCATCTACTGGAAATGTGGGAAACTGCAGGCAGGATGCGCGGAGCCCGGCGCGCAGCAAAGGGCACAGGGGCCACCAAGGTGCTCCCCTGGCCCGCACCGTCCCCTGCGAGCCATGGAGTGTGCCCACAGCTCTGTAAGATCAGCCGGGTTTCATTTCAAAACTGAATGTGATGTGACTGCAAACCCGGAGTCCTCTCTCCCCCAGAGTGATCGTGAGACCACGCCAGAGAAAAAGGTTTCAGATGGATTGTTTTAAAGCAAACCAATTTAAAATAATATATTTGGAGCATCTCTATGTATTTATGCTTAAAACAAAGATACCAATAAATCTGGTTTTAGTTTAAAGCAGAATTGGTTTGGGTTTCTTCCTCCATGAAACTCAGCAGATGAGAACCACAACGCAGAGCCCAGCTGATGCTAAGAATACCAAGATCCTCTGTCTGTGTACTAATTTCTGTCATTGCTGCTACCTGCTGGTGTTGCTAAATGTTTATTTACACAAGCTGGGCAGTGAGCTCCAGGTGGATCTGGTCCTGCACCAGCAGTTACTGTGATGCAGTGTTCCATCAGAAAGTGCTGAAAAACCCTGTGAGTTTCTGAGAGTCTGTGGGCCATGATGTCACAAGACTTTTCAGCACCAAATAAATAACCAAAACTCCAAGTTGCCTTTTCAGTGGAACCTTGGTACAGGTGATGTTTTTGTGCCGTGTAACATCACAGGTGGAAGGAACTACTTATTGAATGTGGATCTGTGAGCTTGAAAAGGCACTGCTGTTGTTAACACTGTGCTTCATTTAAGTGTATCTGGATATTGCTATAGACATTTTAATTTTTTCCTAAACTATACAGCTACTTCAGTAATTTCCTTATGTGGATTTCTTTTTGCATTATCATTGCTATTACAAAACAATCTAGAGTCACGTTGAAAAATCACAGGAATCTGATTCTAATCTGCCTTTACCAGTGTAAGAATAATAAATAGTAAGTGTTCAGTGAGATTAATGAAATTACACTGTTGTTCCAGTCTCGAGGCCTTTCCTATATCATGGTATTACACTTTTACAAGACTCTTAATGCTGGGAGAT
The DNA here is from genome assembly GCF_965231275.1 of Zosterops lateralis. Lineage (NCBI taxonomy): Eukaryota > Metazoa > Chordata > Aves > Passeriformes > Zosteropidae > Zosterops > Zosterops lateralis. The sequence goes on along the minus strand of NC_139766.1, from coordinate 60,607,633 downwards.
CACACAACATTCCCCTCAACTTAAAATCCTCTACAATAAGGCTACTTACATTCTAGCCTTTACACTGAAAGAGAGAACAGAAAAAGGAAATTAAGAGGTCAAGAGGCAGGAACTGGTGTTAGAAATAATCAAAATAATCAGTATAGCAGAACAGGATTATTTATCAGGAGCTTCATTCTCCATGCCTCCTGTCTGATTTGGTCAACTAAAGATTTGCAAAACAAGTCCAGAAGACTACTATTTTCAGATGGCATATATATATATATATATATATATAAATATTAGGTTTCATATATTTAGAATTTATAGGGCTTAAAAATACTTTCAGTTAATTTCTGCTGCTGATTACAATACAAGTAGTTGTACAGTACTGTAGCAATCCCATTTTGTAATGAACAAAATGGCATGGATTAAACAACGAGAGTATATAAAATATTAAAGTGTACTCTCAGTGTAAAATAATTACTCTACCAATTATTATAATGTTTAAAAACTGTATTCAAATAGGTTCCATCCACTTGGGATTTCCTGCAGTTGGCAAGCCAATGACTGATATAAATCCCTTAGATAAGCATCACAAAATTATGAAAAAATAATAAAGATATTTTTGCTTAAGTTTATTTAAACAAATGTATTTTACTTCCCCATTTCCTGGCTATAAATCTACAAGAAAATTAAGATTACATAAAGTATGTGAATACTTAGCTACTTTTTGCTTAACTCATATGCAAAAAACCACATCATAAACATGGAAATATCAATATTTCCTCCCTAAAATTTGAAAAATATACGCATTAAGTGAAACAAACATAGTACATAAAACAAAAAAAAGCCAAATACGCTGTAAGAATTTATAAGTTCAGGCTGCTCTGCCTAGGAATTGAAAGAGGAATTACTATTTAATTATAGCTGGATAGTCAAAAAAAACCAAGTTTTGCAACACTACACTCAATATGAGTTAAAGTTTTTGCAGGGAATTGTTGAACACAGAAAGTGCTCATGCAAACACTTGGAAAATTTGGAAGGTGAGGATTTGCTGTTAGCACCAGGTTCCAGTGGTGTCAATCTCTGTATTCACACTCCTGATGTCTACACTGCCACATCCCTGGGCTGCAACCCACCACAGCTGACTTAAAAACACATCCAAGTCCTGTGCTATCCCAATTCTCTGTGAAAATTTATCCACATAAGTATTTTGGTACGTCAAGCCCTCGGATGGTCCAGGCACTCAGCACATTTCAGTACCATGTACTGCTACTGATACAAAGCTATTTAACTGCATCAGGGCACAGCCTCTTTAATCCTGCTTTAAAGACTGTCCGTTTAAATACTTTTCTTTTAATGAAATATTTACTGGATGGTAATATGTTAAATTGTAGACTATAGTAATCTCATTAAAAAAAGATATGACAGTACAGTAAATGCCATTAAGCAGTAATAGACAGTTAGCTTACACTTCAGAATATTTTACTACTAAAGCTGAGTGTTAAATTACATTGGGGTGGGGTGCCTGCTTTTTAATTCCAAATTACAAACTTGAAATTGCTAATATCCTATTACAAAAAAAGAATAAAATCCACAAATCTCCAAATGTTATAAAAAGGATTCTCTATTCTAATTATAAATAAAAAATATTGCACGATAATTTGTACATATGTGGAAGGGAAGAATATCTCCTGGAACTGATTTGTAACAATACAGATTTTTTAAAGAAGAAAAGCTTTATGGAGCTATCTGGAACTTTTAATAGAAAGATGAAAATAAAGCATATATATATATAAAAGAGATGTAGCTACTTTGTACAATATATATAGGTACAAGAACTATCAGCTTTAGCAATGCAGTGTTTTTCATCTGCTGCCTCAGTCACTGGATTGTTGTCAAACCTCACTTTAACCTAAATCATACAATCAAAGGTGGATGCACACCCTGTCAGTAGGATCCCGCAAAGAACACATATATTGAACTCCCTTTTGTTCAAAGCTACGCAAAATGAAAAATTAATCAATTATAAACATCAAAGGATGACACAGAAAAAGTGTTCTAAAATGAATGTAAGCACTGTAATAATTAAGAATTCTCATTAACCCAGAAAATGGAAATATAAATTTAACAATGAACTTTTGAAATATTCTGTCCCTAAATATAAATGCAAAGAAAACACTAAAAATAAAGATAAAAGTTCTACCCTTATAAAAATATTCATCTTACAAAAGTACACACACCCGTGATTATTTCCAGCATAATCAGTAAAAAAAAAAAAAAAACCAAACCAAAAAACTTCTTTAATCTTTCCAAAATTTTTTTTCTAGAGTAATAGTGTTCCTTAACCAAAAGTAATTCTAACCATATTTTATGGACTACTGTTAATCAAAATTTCTCAACTTCTCTCTTTTATTTCAAAGCTGACCTGATGGACTGAGAGCTAGAAACACATGAGAGTGGAATCCTTTCCATTTGACTTGCATGATAACAAAGCAGTTATCATATTTCTCTGCAAGTTTCTTTTACAGTGTGCAAGACAGATAAACATAATTATTTACTTTCTGTAACCTTTCAAGCTGCTGTTATGACCCATACGAGGCTCTGCATTTATTGCAGTATTGACATGAACAATTCCTACAGTACTTCTGCTTTTGTTTAGATCTCTTATTCAAGTCTCCAGCTGCATTTACTCAGTAGGATAAGGACAAATAGACCACACAGAGACTGAGAAGAAAGGAAAAATGAGGATTTTACACAATGCAGGATTCACTGTGAAAATTATAAGGAAGTCATGATTGTACCAAGGCAGATTAGACAATCTTTCTTTATCTCAGTCTCTTTTTGTGTGTTAGAGATGCTTCACCTTTATGGAGTGTTTTAAAAATAGAACTCAGTTGTGTACTGCTTGTACATTATCTTCAGTAGTAAATATTGTTGAACTATTGTGAAATGAAAGCACTAAAAACCCGTAAGACCAGACTTAGTAAAAACAACAAGTTACATAAAAAAAGAAAAACTTCAGCTCACTGTGTTCTTCTTTATTAAAGTATGTCATGTATTTTATCTTTGCAAGAGTTTGATGAGTTTTTGCAAGTAAAATTCTGTTTCCTCTATACTTGCTAATAGTCATGAGAATCTGTAGTTTGCACCTTCCCATTAAAAATGTATTGTATTTTTTGAAATTATTCACCCCGCCTTTTATCCAGATCATGTCTTTGAAAGGAGGAAGTAGATAATAAATGGAATAATTCATGATTTCCCATTAAATATGAAACTTTCTTTTGCAGAGTTTAGAAAATGAAGTTCTACATAATGTACAGAAGTTGATTAGAACTTTTTTTAACCTTTTCAAGAAAAATCTTTCACATTACACAAATGCACAGAGAAGTTTCTTTAGGAAAGGCAAACCATTCGCTTCCTACACAGTTCTGCTCTTCAGATCACTGCCTAATTACACTAAATAATATGCTTATCAGGCCCAAAATTCACAGAGATCATTCATTTGACCAAAAAGAATGTGTGCCTCTAAGTTCTAAAATCTCTTTTTGAAAGTTGTTTAATAAACATTGAATTCTGGTCATGGCAAGCGAGATTGTTAGGAATTATTCAGACTGAAAAAAATACATATTTAAATAATATTGTGAAAGGAATTTAAAATTTATCATCTAGCTCACTAAGTGACTTGTGCCATCTCCCTTTCCACAACCAGCAGGGAGTTTGGGACAGAGTGCCTTAATTTAAAATTTCTTTTACCATGAAAGAATAAATTTCTTTGGTTCTGATTTACCCTCTTCCGTAGTTTTTAGTATCTAAAAGTGAAGAAATACCCTCATAAAATGTAAATGAGTTTACACAACATTCCACCAGTTTTCATCCAGAGTAATGTGAACAAAGAGGGCCAGCAGGTGCTTACAGGTCCTGTCCAAAGACTGACATCAGGAAGAAGAGCAAAGTCTTGCTAGGACTGAACATGAAAGGGAAAGAAGTTTACTCCCCTCTCTATTTGCTGCTGTGTCCTTGAGCTTGGCTCCCTCCCTCTGTCTCCACAGTGTTGTACAGAGAAGAAATAGAAGCAACTCACAGCAGTGCATGACTGGAACCAAATACTGTGCAATCAAGGGCTGAAATACAAAGGAAAAGCAGAATCTGCACCTACACACTGTCTGTCTGCACCCCAAATTGCCTTTTGCAAGCTTGCTAGTAATAGCAGATGCACCTCCTGCTTCCTTGCCTTAATCCCAGATCAACAAGATATTTTTCCTTACCCTTTTTCTTGGTAGTGCCCCTCTTCTGTCCCTCAAGAGCCTCATTTATTAACAGAGAAATGGTCAAATCCACCCTACAACACAAAATTCCCATGCCTAAGCTAAGCTCCGTCAAACGGAAGCCCCAGTAAAAAATTCAGGGGTAGTGAAAAAGATAACATGGCAATATGATGTCAATGAAAAAAAAGGTCTCCATCTATTTTTTGAGTAACCTAAGAAGTCACCTTACTAATTTATGTGGTAGAGGTGACAGCTACTAAAAGTATGGGTTAATCAAATCTCCAATCAGCTATTTGTGTTTAGCTTCCTTAAATCCATTCTGGTCCTTCAATGCAAAAGACCAGAATACAAACAGATAAAGAAGCAAATAAATCAAAAACTGAGTACTGAAACCCTCATGATTTAAATAACTTAGAAACAAATTTCAAGTCAGAAAAATCCCAGTTTAATAGTAGGGCTTCCTAGTCCAGCATGGCTATGATGAAAATACAGAACAAACCTCCATCATACTAGGTCTTCTCCTCTCCATCAGCCCACAAATCTCATTTTTCTCCTTCAGTGAACTCTCCAGATCATCCAGGCCTCTGGTCAGGTGAGGAAGTTTCTCCCTCTTTAGTCCTGGAGGACATATAGAGCTGAGTATTCAGAGATCACTGGTAGAAGTCATTTGGATGTAGGAAAGAAATAGTTTATTTCCACAAACTCCTCTAACACGTAATCCCTCATAAATTTTCCCACTTTTTTTTTCCTTAACTCTACCTAGCTGATGCTGACACTGAAAAGAGGAGAAACTTGGGGAGGGCAGTAAATAATTTGGCTCTGACTGAAGAATGGAAGAATAATCTTTTATCAGATGGCACCAACAGAAGTTTTAAAATAGATGCCAGCTCACCTCTGTTTTGCAGTTGACAACTTCTTGTAAAAATGCTGCCTCAGGAGTCAGTCTCTAAGACCACTACCTCATCCTTTCCACAGCTTTCAAAATTCCATAGTTCTGCAGTGTGGGATTGAGTGGTAAATTATGTGTCTACATCTGAGCTCATCACCCTACAATCTCTCTATAAGCAATGGATAGAAACGGGTGCTTCAAAAGTATCATTCACCTGTTTTCTAAAGCACTTGTCTGGATCCTGAAAGAAGGGGCTCAACTAATGATATGGTTGGGGTTATTAACCTGGATCAGTTAAACTCGGGTGAAAGCCCCTCTGCTCCTTTTGCAGGGAGTTTACAGAGGCTATACTTCACTATAGTCATCACTCATCACTGCTAGAGCAGAAATTTTAATGTTCCATTTTGCAGGCAACAATCAGAAAAGTAGTTTAATGATCTACCTTCCCAGTATTGGCAGAGATGGCCAACAGCTCTGGGGGACACAGCTCATCTGAGAATCAAAGCCTTTGCCTTTTTCTGTTTCAGCTGATCCTAAAGTGGGCCAGCCATTGGAGAATTCTAAGCAGAACAGCCCACTGTATCTCAAAAACATCTGACAGAATGCATGTAAGAGAATGTTGTCTCCTGCCTGAAAAAAGTCATCTCAGAATGTGTCTTTACTGACACAGATTTATCAAGCAAGTATTCCATAACACATTGATCCACCACTTATGAGACAGAAAAATTTTCTGCATACCTAGGTGAGCCTTTACCATCTCTGTATAATAAATAATTTGGATTTTATTTGACCACCAGAGTCTTGAGGACTCCTCCATCATTCAATCCAAAACTATTTAAAATACATGTAGCAACATCACCAAGGAAATTATTGTTTTGGTTACAGTTAAGCAAAGCTACTCCTCTCATCAAATACATTTCAAAGCTTTTCTTTCTAGTCTTCAATTCTTTTTTGACGACGTGGTCCTCTTTTGACATTTGTATGGAGAGGAGAGAACCGTTACTTGATCTTTCTGGCCCTGACAAAAAGATCGGGCAGCAAGAACGACAATATCAAATTCAGGCCCATTTTAGGCTCTAAACTAATCTGAAGATTCAATCTTGGAATCAATCTCTTGATTAAAAATGCTTTATTTCACAGTTCATCATTAACTTCTTGACTCTTAGTTCAGTCATATGAACTATTTTTAATTTTTACTGCAATCTGATTTTGAGCTGTTAATGACTTGGTGAGTCAGGACTAAGAACAGAAAGTATAAAGAAAAGCTGACTGAAGGCCACGGGAGTCAGCCAATCTCCTCATACAAAATCCTGATTCTGTGGCAAGAAAGCATTCCCATTCTGCATTAATGAACTTTAACTTTTCTTCTATTTCCAGATCCTTGCCCCACATTCACTTCTTATTTCAAGTTAAAGTCTTTGAGAAGGAAGCAAAACAGAACCAATGAAAAAACAAAGTAATATCCTGTTTTAATATAATTATAAGTATTATTTTTCTTAAGCACTATTTTTTCTCCCTTGTCTATCACATCAACCTGGGACAAAAAAATTATTACAAAGAAAAAACCTGAAAAACATTTCCTCATTCTTCCACAGAAAAAAAGAGATTATATTACGAACACACTTAATGGAATTCTCTTTTGCTGAAGTTTGGAACACAGAAATATATTTTACAACACAACAATAAATGCAACATTTTTCCTTCAATAGTTCATCTCAATTTTAAGAAATATTGGGAAGGATAGAATTTTAGAGAAATATTTTAAAGAATATTGCTTTTTTCCAAAAATATGATACTACCTATATAGTCCTTTATTTAGAAGATAATAAATTTGTTGTTTGCCTAACATACAGTTAAAAAAAAGAGTGTTTAATATTAAGCAGGAGTGTGGCTATATAAATTCATCTTGATGAAATAATCACTGGCATATTAAGTTAGCCTCCCTATTAAACAAAAGTGCAGATATTTATATATCAGAGGAAGGAAATTCAGTCCTTTTATAAAGAAGTGCAATAATCTGCTTCTGGAATTGAAACAATATTGAAAAACCACACAGCATATTACAAGCCATCTCTCATATTCTTAAATAATAACACCCGTTGCCTGCTGAGACATACCAAGTCTGATTACACTGATTTCAGTAAGATCATTTACAGACGTGGCATTGCCTTAATAAATTTGTTTTAGATTACATTTGATGCATTTAGATTTTTTCTAACTAGATTAGCATAGTACTAATGTAACTGTGTAGTTAGTTTGTTACCTTTTGTTTGCTCTCATTTTATCAAGGTCATGGAAGAGCATCAGTAGATCATATATACAGAGAGAAATTTCATAACTGCTGATTTATTATCAAAAGCTAAAAATTCCAAGAAGAATTAAATGCACAGAACATGAATGTAACCTTTTAAAGTAGGTACTTTTAAAATCTCCATAGAAATAAACCAGAATACATATGATATTTCAGTTTAATCTTTTAAGAGGCTTTAGTAACTTCAGATAAACAGCCTCTTACAGAATATAAAACTCCACTTTGTGTAGGTATTACAGAACAGATGATAAAATTCTTACTTCATTGTGGATGTCCTCACTGGTTTCCTTTTCCACAACATTCAGACTCAGGGTTTGGATATAAAAACATAATTTAGGAGGATTTTTTGGTTTTTTGTTTGCTTGTAAAATGCCCCTTGAACCCTCAAGGGCTTCCTAAAATAGCAGTGTGTGTGGAAATGCCACACCTGGCATGGTGTGTGGAAATCCACTGGGTCTGAGGACTGAAAGGGCTCCCCGGGAAGGCAACTCAGCCTGTGACAATTGTTGGAGTGCAATGAGCAGAGCAGCCAGTTCCACAGCTGGCATGGAACCAGGGGGACACTAAGGGAAGGTGCTCAGTTCTCTGCTTGCTCCCTGAGGTCTGATACTTCTGGTAATTTTCTGGCTTTCAACGTGGAAGTTTTTAGGGAAGGTTTGCAGGCATGTTCTTAGGCTAGGAAGCAGAAAAGAAGCATATTTTGCAAGAAACTAGCTGGTGGAATTCCTGTCTGACTGATAGAATGTTTTTATGCTGCAAGGGTGATCTTGCAATATTCATTGTTAAGGTGCCTAGAGCCCTTGTATATGCATCCTTTTATTATTTAAATATTGAAATAAATAAATCAGCTCACTTAAGAAACCAGCAATCCAGTTTGTTAGAATTCTTTCATTAATTTTGATGGTGCTGAACCCCAGATCTGTTAAAAGACTCCAGAAGAATAAGTCAGTCATAGTCTCTTGTAACTTCTAAATGTAAATACCTCAGCTGTAAGAAATCAAAAGTTATCTAGATTTCTTTCATTCACTGGCTTTTTAAATAACTAATGGGGTATTAAATGCTTCACCACAGAAGTCAGCACTTGAGCTTGGCTAAATAGTAATTCAAAATTACAAGAACATGCATGTCGGTACACTAAGCTCCCACCCCAAAGGAGATATTTCACAAAGGCTCAGAAAAAATAAGAGAAGGGCAAAGAAAAAAAAAGGCAGCACAATATAATAATTACTGACACAATCTTAACAATAATGTTACAAATCTGATCTAATTGGTAAATATACAAATTAGTAAAACCAAGGAGATAAATGCTTTGATATATTTAACATCAGGAGAAATGAAACATCATTATTTAATATCAACTTCAATTTTTAAATGCCAAGTTCCACAAAAAAGGGTAGGGCCTAGGGAACTTTAAATTTAAATTACTATGATGACTAGAAACAAAGGAAACAATAAACTTATGGATGTTAAAATGCCTCGAAAAACCCAACTTACGCAGCGGCATCTTGTTTTGACACCCCTTTGATATTCTTCGCCAAATAATCATCTATGGCATCTTTGTCTTTGATCAAATGAATCCTAAATTTAAATGAAAAAAAAATAAAAGAAACACTGTAAGGTGCTAACGTAGACTTCTGCAGCATGTATAATATATTATCATTGCCAAGTAGAGCTAAACACTGAAATATTGACAAAGTAATATATCAGACATTCTATAAGCACATACAAATATCTTTTTAATTTTTTGGTCCATAGCTAGTTCAAATCTTTATTTCTGAAAGAAAACAGAGGTGGTACTAGCTTTCAGGGATCTGGCTATCTGATATTTCTGTCTAAACTAGAAGAAACTGTGTATTAGCAAAATCAGTAATAATTGATTAAGCTATCCATATTTAACCTGTTTCCTAAATCAAAACTGTTACATTTTTGTATTATCAGTATGGACCAGAGCAGTCCAATCTATTTCATATTTAGCTTCTTCAAAATTAAAAAGGAGGACAAATCAAGAAAAGAATTCCCAAATCCAACTCAAAATGTTTTCCTTGGTGCAGTGCAATCTTTTAATACTGCTCCTGCCTTTTCCCAGTTTGAGCAGCATAGTGCAAAAGGCGCTCCACTGAGGGGATAATCCCAAAGTCATTAAAATAAAGAGCAAATTTTAGGATGTATGGATCTAGGTTTAAAATTTGAACTGTGCATCATTTCACCCTTCACTTCAGCCTGCATCTCCCTGCATCTCCACTCTGATACACATGAGATGCCTGGAAAGGGTAAGATGTGCTTACTGACCATAAGGTGTAGGCAAATAGAATGTGATATCCCAACTGTAGAGGATGTTATCTTTATAAAAGTAATGTGAATTTATTTTTATTCTTCTGAGAAAGAGCACAAAGATTGTCTAGTTAATCACTCAAAGATAAAAGAAATTCAGTATTAGTGTTCCACATAAATCCATTACTTTGCTCTTTCTCTCTCTGTATTACACTGCTGTCTTTCATTACAGTGATGAGAGTAAACTCTTTTCATAATGTTAGCTAATATAAGCGACACGCTCCTTATTGCTCTCAGAATACAGAAGACACTTCACAAAGTTCATTTAAATGAAAACAAAATAGCTAAGAAAAGCAGAGATATTTTGACATATCTGTATTTAAAAAAATGTACCAGTGAAAACTTCCCTCACAAATAATGCCTTTAAATTTGTTCCAGAATTTGCTGCTGTTGAATGGCACCAGCTGAGGCTTGCGCTTCGAGGCTGCACTTAACACAATCCTTAGGAGTTGCTGCTGATCTGGCTAAATGTACACCTTATGGATATTGCTGTGAAAATTCACTTATAATCAACACCAAAATGTATTCAATATCAAAATTTTCACACCAGAATAATCAAAATTTAGGAAAGTCTTTGGAAGAAGGGAGAGTAAGTCAAAACCTCCGAATTGAAACAGTGAACTACAAGTGAAATTCCTGCTGCCTTTCCATTGTCTTTACAAAGGTATCTTTAAAATAAATTAAAAAAAAAAAAATCAGGGGGAAAGCCCTTAGAATCATATACAATTTAAAATAGTACCTGCCTTAAAACCAAAGTATAAATTTCTGACTTCTGATTGGTAACACCCTCAAACTTAAAGAAAACTACAGCCGAGGGAAAAAAAACCAACAAAACCATAAGCAAAAACTTTTTACATAAGTTCTGTAATAACTGTATTGGACTGATGCAACTACAAACATGGTCATCCATCATAAAGAGTTGAACTTATTAAAAATAACAAATACTCATCTCACTCAGGCTGTCATTATCAATGATGCTAATGTAGCAATAACACAGAAAAGATGGGCAGGTGATACTTAGAAAAAATACACTAGGAAACTCCATCTACTGAAGAAAATCATTATGGCTTCCTATATGCAATGACAATTAAAAATATTAAAATAAATAAATTAATTACTCAATGTGAAGACAAGAGACTGTGACTTGGAATGGACATTGTTTCTTTTTACAGAATTGAGATGAGGATGGCATTTGCTAAAAGAACACTATTTCTTTTCTTCCAGAGGTTGTCACTTGCCTTTTCCAAGTTGTTTTATCCTTATTTCTCTGGTGTTTTCATAATGGTACTTCACAGAGTGTACAAAAAGAGTCTACTTCACCTGTAAGTTGCCTCCTATTTAATTTAAACTCACTCAGTTATTAATGAGAAATGCATTTTAATCCAGTGGACACCTTCTTTTTTGTTCTCTTTTAATTGTGGAACTTTCCTAAGAGAGAATTTCCTTGCCTATGATTTTTTAAGTTTTAAATATTGTAAAAGAGCAAACATAACTTGTCACCTTGGCACAGCTGATTGAAGCTGTTCACAGCAGTAAAAATGATGCTTTGAAAAAGAAGAGGAACCTACCTTGCAAACTCTAAAGGAGGGCAAGGAGGCAGCTCTATGAACTTGGGATGCTCCCCTGGGCTTTGGAGGATTGCTTGAGGCAACACCTTCATTTTAACTAAAACAAACAAACAAAACCAACATTACTTGAAACAACCCCTTCACAGCAATGGGATTTCTCTTCCCTTTTGTGCTGCCTCCCAGCCCACTCTCTGTTATTTCCAGTGCATTAAAACCCAACTCCAGTTCCACACAAATTGCAGCATTACTTCAGTAGGACATAATACAAAGGAATGGTCATTATTTAACTTTCCATGGATTTCTCTCTTACACTGAGGTGCTTTTGATTTCCATAGGGACAGCTGATTCAGGAGCCATACCTGCAGGGGATTCCCTCTGCCTCCTCAAGCTACCTAGGTCCAACTGCTGATAGTATCTTAAGTTATACACAAAATAGACAAATGATGAAATATACAGAGTGCAAAGCAATGACAGGCACCGTGTTAATGTTCAAAATCCTACATAATCATAATAGAAACAAGCTTTTGAAGGAAAAAATGTAAGTAATGCTATACTTACAACACAGGGTTTTACTTAAAACAAAAACCAAAAGCCCCACAGTTATTTAGAATCATCTAGCTTGTCATTTTGAAGTACATAAATGCTAATAGGACTTTTTTGTCATATAGAGCTACTGTGTTTTTTTCCCCAAGTATTCAGTCTACACTTCCAACCATTAAAGTTTCAGCTGCCAGTTCCTTCATTTTGCATGTCTGTGATCTGAGGACGTTAGCAGCAGGAGCACCCTTACTTTTAAATTTGGTTTAATGTAGGTATTGCATGCCCTGCTGGTAGGCCTGAAGGCATAAACTTTTAATAGGGATGGAAAAACAGAATATAATAAGAGGGGGAGAAAGAATTTAACTATTTGCTACATTTAGTGAAAGGAAATTTATTTTTTGGGAAATAACTATTAGATCTGAATCAATTTGTTACTGAATGATCAGCATCAGACTAGCAGATATTTTATATATTAGTCGTTCTGGGATCAAAAGGCATTTCATTGATGCAGTATTTTGCTGTGGTTATAATGAAGTAATTTTTTAAAATTGTGTTATTAGAACTGAATAATAAGGAGAATTATAGTTTGAAAAGATGACAGGATAGGATATTTCTCCTAAGTAATTCTTTTGGGGCCTCATACTAATGATAACATTTTTACAGAAAAAAAAAAAAGGTATTATCTATAGATAAACTAGTCTGCAATTAGAGGCAGCAAAATTTAACAGAAATGTGTCCTGGAAAATAAAAAATCAATAGAATAAAAACATATGGGTAATTCATCACTGTAAATGATTACTCTTCTCACAGAGAATGACAGGTTTGTATACAAAAACTGTATAGAAAGGAAAACCTCTTTTTAGGAAGATGCTATTCAGTGAAATAGTAATTCAGAGAAATAGTAATTAAACTTTGGAACAACAATCTTGAAGCCCAGAAAAGATGCAAAAATTTCTACAAGCTTCTTTGTTGTGAGGTATGAAGTGGGAAAATGAGCACAGCCATGCTGATGAATTTGGCAAGGCAGGGGAGCTGACTGCAGCTGTGGGGCAGAAAAGGAGGGGAAGCAGCTGAAAGGAGACCCCCACAGAGCCACTGCAGCCGTGGAAAGCTGTTGATGGGGAGCTGTAATTTGGGGACTGCCCCAAAGCACATGGCTGGAGCACACGACAAGTCCTTGCTGGCTCACACACTCCACGTTCCCAATCCACAGAAGTCAAGTCTATGGGAAAAGAGGCTTATGAGGCACAGGTCTCACATGAGGCACATATTCAGACATTTTTCTTAGCATGTTTCTGCCGCACAAGGACTAAAATACTGCCCTGGCTCCTATGTCAAACTCAAAGCTTGGGAGAAGGAAAACAAACCCAAACTGCTTTATAGGAAGGCCAACTGAACTTTTACTTTAGATATGGGAAACTGCTTTCAAAATGAAATGGAGGATGTATTTCCCTCATTTCCAAGGTAACTGACTCTTACAGGTAAATTACAACCACAGACACACGACAGAAGGCACCAGCAACATCCTTCTCAAACCCATGGTATGTCAGTCGTGTAAATTTCATTGCGGGTCATTTAAAGACCACTTTACACCTTTATTATAAAGTCCAAGCCAGGTCTCATTTACTTAATCAAACACCCACAGAATTCAGCGCAAGATGAGGTGGGTGCAGTTTGTTTCTAAAGCAGTGCTTCACTTCATCCCATAATGGAGAGACTCTCCCCGTTGGCTGCAATTGCTCCGAGGTGCACTGAAGGGCAAAGCAAATAGCTGACAGCAATGTGCCTTTCCCTGAACCTTTTGGGAAACCTGCTGGCAGCCCCTTTGCTCTGGAGGTGAGGATTTCCCAGGGAGGGAAGGGGGTGAGGGAGCAGGGATAGACACAACACACACGAGGTCTTTTGTGGACCTCGTAAGGTAAATGGGACATCGGAATGTGTCAGGGCAGACTTACTGGCACGCTGCTTTATGACACTGAAAATAACAGTGTAAATTGATTTTAAAAAAATTAAAAATTAACAATTTTTTTTTTTTTTTTTTTTTAATCTACAGCCAGCGTGATAGATGCTATTTATCCCGAGTGGCCCGGAGGAGGTGCCGGCCCCAGCCTGGCCCGCACCCTCCATGCCGCCCGTCCCTTTGGCTCGGGGAACACGCCGCCCTCCCTGCTGCCTGCCCGCCTGCCACCAACCACAGCCCGGGGACACTGCAGCCTGAGCCTTCCCCTGTCCCGCCACACACCCGGTACCGATAAAATGTTCCCCCATGGCCCGGAGCTCCCCGGGGCACAGACCTGGGCCCATGGCGAGGCCGCGGGACGAGCGCTCCCAGCCCGGCCCGGCCAGACACGGGACGCCGCGGCCTCGCCATGACAACGGGCCGGGCGGCGCTGGGGCCGCGCAACCGGAGCCCCCGGGAACAGCCCGCCCCTTTCCCTTTCCCTTTCCCTTTCCCTTTCCCTTTCCCTTTCCCTTTCCCTTCCCCTTCCCCTTCCCCTTCCCCTTCCCCTTCCCCTTCCCCTTCCCCTTCCCCTTCCCTTCCCGGCGGGATCGGGAGGTGTTGGGCCCACATTACACCCTGGAGTAAACGGGGGCTGTGAGCAATGGGCACGGCCCGAGGTGTCGGTGTGTTTTCCAGGAGCTCAGGTGAGCTCCGAACCAGCCGCCCCAAACGGGAGCGGCCCTCAAAGCTGAGCGAGCTTCTGGAGCTGGCAAGCAAAGAGCCAGGATCGTATGGACACCTAAGGAAGTGTGGGCAGTCTCTCAGATGATAAATGGAGCCCTGCAGTGAGCAGATTTTCTTCTTTCACAGAATGGTTAGGGTTGGAAGGGACCAGCGGGCCTCTGGTCCAATTTCCCTGCCTGAGCCGGGCTGTCCCCAAGCACACGGCACAGGGCTGTGCCCACATGGTCTGTCAATATCTCAGTCAGGGGAGCCACAATCTCTCTGGACTCTCTGTTTCAGTGTGTGGTCACTGCACAGTAACTAAGTTCTTCCTCATGTTCGGGTGGAACTTTCTGTGTATCAGGTTCTGCTGTTGCCCGTTGTCCTATTGCCCAGCACCGCCGAGCAGAGCCTGGTCCATCCTCTTGCCATCCCTCCTTTGGATACTGACAAACCTTCCTAAGGTCCCCTCCCAGTTTTCTCAAGACTGAACAGGCCCAGCTCCCTCAGCCTTTACTTGTAAGACCAATGCTCCAGTCCCTGAATCATCTTTGTTCCTCTTCCATCCTTCCAGAACCTTCCTGAAATCCTTCAGGACTTCTGAGTAAGGAGAAAGAGCAAGTGAAAAAAACCAGACTGAATCTCTGAGCAAGTGACAACATGAAAGCATTTGGTTTGTGGAAAATGTCCTCACTTTCTGTCAATGAGCTGTTCTAAGGGGCTGGCCTGCTTGGGTGTCTGGAGGCTGGTCAGAAATGGAAATATTGAGAAGGAATCAATGAGCTTTTGCTAAAACTATAAGAGAAACCCAATTGGGATGTTACAGAATATAAAGAGCAGAGATTTTTCAGTGGCTTCTCTTTTTGTGTTGGAAACTTGACACCAGCAGGAGATCATTTTTTACCACAGATTTGACCTAGTTTTTATTGCTACAACTGTTCAGAAAACAGGAATGTCAGAATCAATTGCTGTAATCTATTTTGGAAGGATCAAGTGGACAGAAAGCACTTAAAAAATGACATTACCCGTTTCTGAGTTGATGGCAATCGGAAACAAAGGATCTTGAATGTTTATGGGTCAATGTTCTAGTGGATAAGTCAGAAGCTGACAGGGTACTTAGCTGATATCAAATCACACTAGAGAACAGCATGACCTATGCCTTACCCACCTGCAACACATAGGGAAAGCACTGCTGTACTGAGTGAATTTCAGTCTGAGTGGCATATGCTGAAGGTCTCATGCTGCCAGTGTTAAAATGTACTTGGAATTTCAAAATATTTAAAATGTCAATTTCCTAACTCAAAAAATGTTGCATCCAACACAGAGGAATTCTATATTAGACCTCATCTTGTCAGATGAAAAGGAATTGATTACAGAACTAAAAATTAGCCATAGCTTAGGTATAACTGATAATGATTTGATCACATTTGATATGTGCAAACAGAATTAAGTCCAAGCCAATAATACATATACTTAATCCTTTGGAAGTGCTAATTTTATAAAGGTGAATACTATTATAAGGTAAGTCTGTCGGGAGAAGAAATTTAATCCGAAATGGGAGAATAGTAATTGGAAGTGGTTTAAGGGTGGTAGTGCAGATATCCACTCAGCCAGAATGCCACAACTAAGGAATATGTTTGCTGAAAAGCCAGGGTGCTTTACAAAGCAAACATCTGCAAAACTGGAGAAAGAATGTGCTGTTGTTCATGTACACTGAAAGGCAGGAATTGTAGAAAATTGCTGTGGCAAGTAAAAGGTTATGAGGGAAATATACATATGGGCAACTGAGTTAAAATGAGGAAATTGGAGGGTTTTTGCAAGTATAAAATACAGAAAATTATCTGAATAGTAAGACCTATTAAGACCTGAAGATGAGAGCTTAAACCTTAATCAGTGACAAATTTCAAATGTTAAAGATACAGATATTTGTTCTGTCAATTGGGAAGATGGCAGCTGATGTAAATATATTGTTAGTGTTGAAGAATTGTTTTCTATTCAAAGATGAGGGGAAATGGTTCTGTTACTGAAAGAAAACTGCCATTAAAGCCCTTGGAATGAACATGTCCATCAATGTTCATATTCAGAAGTTCCTGATACACTAAGACTTTTTAAAGGATGATGAAGCTAGTATTGTTCTAATACCTTAAAAGAATAAATGGGATAATTATAGTTTACCAATGTGACATCGATCAGGCAAAACAGACAATATTGTTAACACAGTTAACAAATGATTTAAGACAAGAAAGATATTTCCAGTTACCGTGAGCTTCTGCTAAAAATCTATATAAGCTGGCACAAAAATAGAGCCTGGCAATCAGGCTTTGCTGTCTTAATGAGGCTGCAGGTTTTGCTTATTGCTGTAATTTAATTAGACTTCAGTAAAGCATCTGACTTATTATCATTTGGCTTTTTGGATTAAACACTTCAACGACACAATTATTTGTATCCTGTACATAAACTTACAAAGAAAACTTTTAAAAACCGAAAAGATAAACCAGCAGATTAAAAATTACTCTTAATATTGTGGAGTGATATCTGAAGTACTTCACAAGCAGACATTTACGCCATGGCTACATCTCCTGTGTTAAACATATATAATTCATTTGACTTGGAAGCAAAGTAAGAATTTTTTTTTATGGAGATGTGTTCAAAGGATCCTGCATGCCAAACAATATGTAAGCTAGAGAGAACATTCTTAGCAGAGAATCAAAGGCAGTCTATATCTCTATAGTAATATGAAGAGGCAGTAGCCTTTCTGTGGTTAAGGATGAAACCAACTCCTATTACAATGCTGTGTTCTAGCACCAATTTAATTTGCCTAGAAATATTTGGCCTGCAAGTCCTGAAGGGAAAGGATGTCTGTCTGTGGAAAAAAAATTCAATTACTACCACTTTTTTGTTCCTATCATTAGAATAGGTTTGCTCCCAATTCTGTAAGCAAGGATAATGTCCAAGGAATGACTATATTTTATAGCAGGTGTTCTTTGCAAAAACTATATGAAGAATTAATTCACATGGGGGAAAAAAAATTATTTCAGACATTGGCATATTCAAAACTGTAACCTAGAGAGGCAAAAAGTGCAATGTATTGATCATTATGAGTAGCTGGTACCCTTAGGAAGTATATTTGTGCACTTTTAATGGTTACATGGGAAAGGAATTGCTGTGCTTAAATGTGGCAATGCCCAAACTTTACCAGGACATATCTGGATACTCCTGAATACTGAATACTTGAATACTTTTAATTAAAAAATAAGTGCTTTGATTCCTGCCTACCTGTCCATCTTTGGTCCCTGGTAGTTCTGATTTTCCTATTTCTTATCAACCTGTCCACTACACAAAAAAAAGCTGCAAACCTGAAGTATCCCCAGTCCTTCACTTTGGAAGGGAGGGAAGAGGGAGAGGCTTGGTGAAAACTAAAGTATCACAGTGAAAAGTATGAAGAAAACAAAAAAGAGGAAAGGCCAAATTGTTAAAAATACAAAACCAGGGAACTGGAGGGGGGCAACACCGAGCATGCTACCAGGTAGCAGTCAGTGTACAAAGATTTTCTTGGCATTTGCCTGAGAGCAGCTAATAAACTTAGTCATGAAAGTTGGAATTGCAAGTCATACAGCTTTCCAAAATCATGCTCTTAAGTCTTTATATCATGCCATTGTAAACCCTGTATTTTACATGCATTACAGACAAAAGTGCCCCAGCCTGCACTTTATATGTTATGATAAAATTAAATTTATGTCATCAATATCTCCTCCTGGTTCTGTTTACTTATTTCAAGTATTTTTTATAGGTCTGCATCAGATGGATTTTCACCTACTGAAACATTTGTAACATTGTCAACTGACTTGTTTGGCCTTCTTTTGAAAGCTGTCTAGAAAGATTTATATAAAAAGTTAATCAAACTACATCACTGACTCAGCTCATCAGTAGAACTTTTTCATCACCATAACAATATCTCTGTGACATCTAGCTTATCATCATGAATTATGGGGTAAAGGATAAACAACCCATTAAGAAATTAAAGGCCCACAAAGGTGCAGTTTGATAAAGGATAAAAAAAAACCCACGGGGTATGTATAATAAAATCTCTCTCCCCTGAAGAGTGGTTGTTATCTTCCTTTCATGAGCGTCAAAGACCTGGAGCTTCTCAGTGCCTCAGGCAACTGAGTTTGAAGGTCTCCTTCATGATTGAATAGGAAATTGTAATCAGAATTAGGTTATGACTGTTTATCCTATAGAGCTTTTAAAAAAATGTTTTATGTGTAGAACTGATATTAGTAACTGAGAGAAAAAGCCACTGTAATCACATTTAGAAAACTCTGCTGTATTTTCAGTATTCAGTCTGTGATTATCTGTTTATTCTGGTGTGTGTTGGGACAAGCTGTTCCATGGACAACTGAGCTAAATAGTTCTAATGCAATGATTTGTAGAGTCTTCGTTCTGTAAGAAATGGAAGCCTGGGTAAAAGAACAGTGATGTACAGATAAAGATATCTTTACAACCCCAAGAGAAATAAGTTATTCTTAAATAAGTTTTCATTTCCTGAGACAAAATATGCAGCCAATATTCTAACTGTACAGCAATTAATTATGCCTTTCTTTATCCTAATGGAAGACAGCAGTATTTACAGCCTTTCAGACTCCTCTGAGTGAATTTCATGATTCTGCACGTGGTATGGCTTGTGGCTGAATGAGAATCTAACTAAATCAAAGGAGGTACAATCAAAATGAATGACTTAAGCAATGACAGTGGAATTATCCTGTACAGTTCTGCTCCTTGTATGATAAATTATGCTTAAATTGGTGAAAAAAATGATTGGAGATAATAAGAAAGACTGCCAGCAAGAGATGCTCATATTCAGCTGGCAGACAAATTATTTTTTTCTCTAGTAAGCTGAAACTCTGAAGTTTTGCACTTGGTCCCTGAAGATTGTTTGCTCTTAATTGCTATTAAGCTCTTCTTTCATTATCGTTTACTAGTTCTGGTCAGACCCATTGATTGCATCTCATCTAAAACACTGATAGAGGCAACAGCAATTATTTACAGATCCTGTTTTTGGATGGAGCCCAGGCCTGAGACCTTTGTGCACTAGTGCAGTGTAAATGATAAACAACAACATGCTAACTATGGAGAACAGATGTCTTTTGAGGTTGGCAGGTCTAAAATTCTCTTTCTAGCTGACTTCTGGAACACTGTCAGTGACAGCATTGCCTTTGGCCTGTTGTCTGTTAGCCCATGATTTCTAGGATGTTTTAAGATGGAAGAGTACCCAGCAGAGGCTCACCTACATTTTAAAGGCTTACCTATAGAGGTTTATAACTTAAAGTAGCAGGAGTGAAAAGGCATGAAAGATCACTTCTAGGAAAACAGGAAAATAATGTGTTGTTCTTACATAGTCTAAGGCAACACTTAGGTGTGTCATGCCAGAGATAGTTCAAATCCTTTGGGTTCTGTGGGTCTGGTGATTAATGGATGTTCATGCTCCACTGTGTAAACTGTTTTCTATCCATAAGGCTAAGAAATGTTGCTCCTTTTTTGGTAGAGTAGGTTTTTAAATTGAATTTTGGAAATTTTGGGGGTGAAAAGGACTTCGTAAGCATTCACTTCTGCATCTAGTACTGCTGGGTACTTACATGAAATTAGGCATTGTGATAAACCTGTTCATTATACTACAGGAACTTTGTCAGTGTCCCTACCAAATTATTTTGTAGAAGTTTCTCATATATTAGATTGTTGTTATTAACCAGACACAAAAGTGATACTGAAATTACAGTGGAGGGCATTTTAACATTCCTTATCAGTGACATGAATATAGGCTTCATTTATTAATTGTATCTGATTAGCCACAAGGCAAACATTTAATTAAACCTTGGGAGACAATAACATTGCACATAAATTATCCATTTAAGAGCACATAGGTCTTTATATTTCATTAAAAATTGTTTAACCAATAACAACACATCTTAAGTTCAATCTGTATTTGCAGAGATTTGAAGTCAGAGAATTCCCTAGTGCATTGCTGGGGGCATTTTTTCAGATACTTATTTCTTGATGTGTTTTGATTTGTACTTACTTAACATTTGTTCATGCTGTTTTCCTGATTAGTCAGACTGCCACTCAACTCAGTCCTACCAAATTATTTACTTTTAAAATTATTTCAAAATAGTCTAAAAGATATGTTAGGTGCTCATGGGATTAAGAAAAGCAAAAATCCAAACAAATATGATGTATTATTGCTATAAATTGAAGGCTTCTCTTTTGAATTATTTTTGTCCAATGCAGCTATTTTCTGTTCTTCTAGCACTGGGATTTTTTTTCCTGAAAGAATATATGCTTATTATTTTATATGTTTTTCTGAATTCTGGCATATTACATTAAATGTACTTTTAGATTCAAGAAGCAAGATGACTGCTTAAGAAACTGTTATATTAGTCAAAAATTCAGTTTTCCACAGAAGTTTTCTACTTTCCATGAGTTTGAGAAGATCATTATCCGCTCTGTGAAGTAACTTTAAGAACCTTCAAATCATTTGTGGTCAGCCATAAGCTTTGTGGGCAGGTCATTTTTCTTCAGCATGTTTTCTACCCAGAACATTTTCTAAATATTGTAGACTTAGGCAAAGATATCTGACAAGTAGCTGAGGGGAGAAAAAAACCCAACCCCGATTAAAATGGTTTATATAATGTATTGGACTGATTCTTATTTCATGTAATTAATCAGACTTAGAGCCTGACTTCAAAGTTATAAGAACTTGATACTAAATTCTATTTCTCTATCCTGTGATAGTGTATAAGGAGCACAGGGAAGCGTGATGTGAGATATACTTGATTTTCTCCCAGGGTGTTTATGTGTACATTAAAAAATTACAAAAGTATCAAACAAATATTTGTATCTCAAAGATTGCAGATATTTTCTGGAAATAAGTCAAAGGATATTCCTATAGATGTTAATGCCACCTTCTTTACCTGGCTTTTATCTCTGTAGGCAATACTAGAGCAGAGATCTTGCCTCTCTGTTTCCAAAGTGTCTTATTTATAGGAGTACAGGGAAAACAGATTCTGCTTAATTGTGGGATGAAAGCACTTGTGAAAATCAGTCTGGTGAGGTATTATCAATGCTCTCCAAATAATTACTTCTGCTAAGACACTGAAACCAGACAAGCTACCTTGTCTTGTAATGGAACTTTTCTTTAAAAATTGCTGAACTTAAGTAAATGAGCACCACTGAGGGAGCCAGTATGATTGAATCTTAGAGATGAGCCCTCTAATATCCCAAGCTAGCCTCTTTCCCTTAAGGTTTAGGAATATGCTCTGTGACTTTCCTAACCAGGCAGGTTTTCTTCTCTTTTCACATTTTATTTTTGATTTGGAAACAGAAGATTAAAAAAAAAATCTAGAAATCAATTATCAAATAAAAGCAAGCAGACAAAATAACCACATCATAACCCAAAAGCTGAAATTCAGTAGATTTGCACAACTGCCTGTGAAGTTAAATGTAGGTTACTACATTCATCTACAAAGATATTTAGATGGCAAATGGAAAGTAGCTGCTGTGAAGCACATCACATTCATATATAATTGAAGTACCCGAGAGTAAAATACTGAGGCACAATAGGTGACAACTGATAAAAAAAAGATAAGAAGTATAAAACAGGATACAAAACTCTGGGGAGTACAGAGAATATCTAACACAGGCTGAAGAATCTACAATAACTGTATCTAAATTACCAGATAATTAAAAAAAAAAAAAAAAGCCAAGAAAAAACTGAACTGATAAAGCCAGAGAATTCAGTGAAGTGCTGCTGTTGGAATGATACTTTACTGGAGTAAGAAACGTTTGCTTGATTTTCTTCACTACTACGCAAAGAAGAGGAAGATTTTTGCCTGCAAGATGCCTGCAAGATGCCCAGAACAGGGAAGCAGGTTTTTCCCAGCAGAAGCCATAGGCTTCACTAATTCTTTATATGGGTCTACCTCAAAACAAAGTGTTCACAGATGAAGGTGATAGTTATTGTCCCTCAGTCTGCAGCGATGTCCAAGTGTAACTCAAGTTAATACTGGTCCAATCTAGCCTTACCCTTATTTTGCCTGCTTATCTGGTCAAAGTAAAGTCTTTTGGAGAGTAAAGCAGAAGACAGCAGCTGGAAAGGACAGTTTAGGGCCATAAATCCTGAAGAAAGGATTATCACTATGCTAAGAGCAGACTTGGGTCTACATGCAGTTGCAGTAGGCTTTGACGTAAATGCCTTTGTCTTGTGGTGGCTGCAAGGCCCAAACTGTTGAGTCACATTCTCCCCTAAATGTGAAACAGACGTTTGTGTCAGTTTGTCATGAATGTTTATTGAAAACAGATGTTCTCAGCATTCTTCCACTGACAAACTTCACACTATTGTAATTGCAGTACACATCTGTCTAGCATTTTTACACATTTCCTCAGATCCAGTTTCCTCAGAGAATTCAGGAATGTTGTCTGTCTTGCTCTATCCTGACCATCATTTTCCACAAATTTACAGATGCTCTGAATTTTAAATCTCTTACTCAGCTCCAGAGAGGATGGTGCTAAGGGTGGCTTTTCTTGGGACTTGACCATGAATTCAAAACCTTCATAACCTGGAGTACTGAGCACAGTTCTAGTACTGCAGACATAAGAAGGACATGGAACTGTTGGAGAATGTCCAGAGGAAGGACATGAAGTTGATCAGAGGATTGGAACACCTCTCCTATGAAGACAGGCTGAGAAAATTTGGGCCATTCAGTCTACAGGAGAGAAAGTTGTGTGGAGACCTTGTATCAATTTCCCAGGCTACAGCAGAGCTACAGGGAAGCCAGAGAGGGACTCCCTGGTATGAACTGCAGTGGTAGGGAATTCAGAAAATTTATGGAAATCTAGGCTAGATCTTAGGAAGAAATTCTTTACTGTGAGGGCAGTGATTTGCTGGCATGGGGTGCTCAGAGAAGCTGTGAATGCCCCATCCCTGGAAGTGTTCAAGACCAGGTTAGATAAGGCCTTGAGCAACCTGGCCTGGTGGAAGATGTCCCAGCCCATGGCCATGGGGTGGAACCAGGTGATCTTTAACGTTCATTCCAAGCCTTAAAATTCTATAATTCTATGATTCTATAACAACCCATTACCTTTATGTGGTAACAGCATCAGTTTCAGCTTTGTCTTAAGTGTTGCCAGATAGATGTTCTTACAGAGAGATTAATGATAATTTCTTTGGACAATGTTATTTAAACAGTTTGAGCTAAGCACATGGGAACAAGCTGAACTGAAATTGTAGTTTAGTAACAAGGCCCAGATGGGAAATGGATTATGGCAATAGTAAAGATAATAATTTGAGTTTACTGCAAGAAAGATTGGAAACTAATGCTCATAATGAAATTCAACATTAACTCCTCCTGGATGATACACTGTAATGTCAGCACCCATCTGTCCTTGGTGTTGGATTTTTTGAGAGGAATTCCTGGTCTCCAGAACCCAGTGTGGAGGATTCAGCCAAGATGCTTCTGCTTTGCAGAACCAATCTTCTCTGCCATAACAATTTAAATAAAATCAGGGTTAAGAATCTTGCAGAATATAGGTTTGTAAGGACCTACATTGTAATCATATAATCTTCTAATTTTGTAATTTTAACAGCTGCCTTCTTGTCCACCCTGTGACCTTTGCCTCTGAACTCTCCTCAAGGCCTCGTAGTGAATCCTTGCCCTCTTCAACCTAAGCAGAGTTCAGGCACTGCCTTTTGGCCTCTGTTCTCTGCTTTAGCATGCAGTTTCCTTGTCCTGCACACTCCCCTGAGAGCTGGGTCCCTGCTGTCCAACCAGGAAAGACTTTACAAAGATAGCTACCCAAAAGCCATCAGGAATTTCTTTCTTTTCTCAGTTGCAAATAAATTGGCAAAGGTTCTTAAAGTATCACAGCAGAGAAGTGTGGTGACTGAAGTATATGAAACACAGGCTTTGTAGAGATCCCACCTTGATTATAACAATATAAAGAACTGAAAAAAATTATGTGAGATACAGGCAGCTGCCTGGCTTGTTTCTGAAGAGCTGGTTTTTCTACTTCCTTGTGCCTTGTTTTCCTTCAAGTATTGGTATTTCTTTCCCTAATTTTCAGCTAAATTTTGTTTTTTTAGAACTCATAGCAACATGGACTTTCTTGCCTATATTTTTCTCAGTATTTTTACAGTGTCTTTTGAAGAGGGAAATAATTTTGTATCCATACAGATAGAGAGTAGGTAAACAGGGCAGCACAACACACAGAAACACTGGCAGGCATGCCCAGAAAAGCAGGTCATACAGCTTATGAAACAGTCATATCCATGAGGAAGGTAAGCAAAAATTACATATTTGGTTCTTCCCAGGGAAGATTTAGTCAAGAAACATTCATCTCAGATCACTTAGGAAGATACATACATGAAGACGCATTGTGACACCACATACAATGTCTAGTAAAAATAGTGGCAAAGGTAGGATATCAACATAAAATTGTAGATTGTAGAAAAATTCGTTAAGTAAAATGAAAATCACACATCTGTTCTTATACAGTCACTGATCGCTTAATGGAACAATTTTGATTTAAAATTTTTAAGTCTTTGCAGAGCATCTGTTTCATTTGTAAGTCAAGAAACTCTAGTCAAATCTGCCACTCAGTCTTAAAAGGCTCTGTGCAGTCAAACAGTTTCTTATCCAAAAATCTTGTGCTTATTTTAAAAGGTGAGATAATATCTCATTATTATAAGACCAGTAACTGGCAGGTTAGAAAAACAGTGAAGCAAGTTTTCAGAAAAATTTACTTTCTGTTTATATCTTTGAAGCTGCCAGTTGTATTTTCAGTAATTGATAATAATGTATTGTTGAATAAATAGATGTGCTATACTTTTTTATGTTTGCATAAAAGTTGAAGTGGAGGATAAATATACATGATAATTGTATATATCATTTGTAAGTAAAATTGATTAACTATTGTTAATTTTCCTGTGGGCTAAAAAAGTTTTGGGATTGAAAATTGTATGTACCTACACAAATCAAGCATTTCTCCTCCTTTAAAAAAACCTACAGGATTTCTGTAGCAATGATTTCAGACACTCTAAGTAATAAGAGCAATACTGGAGTTTGCAGTAATTACTGTAGAATATGGTATTTTATAAAGGTGGCACTTCATATTTCACCCAGCAAAACTCAGTTATTCATGTTTTAAAATTAATGTGCTGTAAGGTAAACAGGTAAATAATAAAGTGCAAAGATACAATTATGCAGATAGAGAAACAAGTGTGAAAATCTAGACTTCCCTGTCTATATTTATATAATCTGCATACAGTTGCATTTCAGCATGTTGTTATTATAAATGAGTGAGGAAGACATCAGATTTTTCTGGATGTGGATCTTATTACTAAGGCAGAAAGTGGTAGCTAATGCTGCAAAACAGAACTTCACATTAGTAAGAATATGTGGATCTAAAGTGCTAAATGTAAATCATTGAGTATTACAGAGAGGCTTTATTCTTTGATAGACATCTGAGTTATAATTTGTAATTAGTAATCATTGGTCTAACTGCTTTTGGTTGTGTCATCATTTAACCCCCAGCCAGCAACCCAGCCCCAGGCAGCCCCTTGCTCACTCCCTCACCAGCAGGCCTGGGGAGAGAATTGCAAAGGTAAAAGTTGGAAAACTCACGGATTGAGATAAAGACAGTTTAACAGGGAAAGCAAAATCCACAAAAAGCAAAGAGCAAAACAAGGAATTAACTTCCTGCTTTCCATGGACAGGCAGATTCAGTCATCTCCAGGAAAGCAGGAACCCATCACAGGTGACTTGGGAAGACAAACATCATCACTCCAAACATCGCCCACTTCCTCGTTTTCCCCTCCCTGTTTATCTAGTGAGTATAATGTCACATGGTCTGGAATATCCCTATGGTCAGTTGGGGTCACCTGTCCTGGCTATGTCTCTTCCCATCTTTCCACACCCCCTTGCCAGTGTGGCAGCAGAAAACATCTCCACATTATCTACTCTGTGTTCAGCACAAATCCAAAGTACAGATCCATACCAGCCACTGGGAAGAACATAAACTCTGCTGCTGCCAAAGCCAGCACAGCCTGGCTCACAAACACACAGCTTTCCACACTGCCCCTGTTACTTCCATTTGCTATTGCCACAAGTATTGCAGTATTTGTTGCATTGGTAACAGCCAGCTTCACATGGAGATACAGTTTTCAAATGTCATTCTGGGAATACTGATCCCACTGCATGTTTTCCCTCCCAGGATTAGCTGGTGTTTGTTCAAGTTCAATCTTGAGATGACAAATATTTATTCTGGTGACGAGTAGGACTAGGTCATAATCTTTATAGAAGATCGAACACTCGAATGCTTTAATGTATTTTCATTGTTGTAACTGATGGCACCTTCAGAGTAAATCAGGCAGTAAAATCTGCAGCTGTGATTTGCTTTTGAGTGCACAACATGATTTAAGTTATCACACGACTATACGTAAGGTTACAGCTGCAAGTTAGTCTAAAATAATGTCCCAGATGTCTTTACATCTAAGAGCTTTCTACACTGATAAGAGAATACTTGAATGCATTGCTTGCTTTTGCATACAATTTTTTGTACTTCAAATGATTCTGCATCTTTCCTGCACATATGGCAGTGGTATTTTTGTCCTTATTTTCTTTTCAAGTATTAGCATCTTAAGTGGAATAAAGAGCTGATGTCAGGTGTCAGTTTGCATCTCCTTTTTTGATTCCAGTCTTGTGCTCTGATTCAGGCATTCCCACTGCTTATTCCAGTTACATCTTTTGAACTTCCTGTTCCCATATAGATAATTGGGTATCTTGCACAGTCTTTTTCTAGACAGAATAAATGTGCCTCTTTTGGGTTATAAGTACAGTCTCTGGTCAGGTTTTATGCAGTATTTATGCACATCTTTCCAGAAAGATTATTTTGATGCAGTTTTAAGCCACTGAAGAGCACAGTGAGCCATCATCAGTAAATTAAAACCTGTAGACAAATCAGATCTATTATTTCATATTTTTTCAGAATGGTGACAACCAAATGAGGTGTGAATAATGCACCTATTGCCCTCCCCACCCCCAGCCCTTCTCAAATCTTGTCAGTTACAGAGAAGTCCACGATTTTTATGGTTTCATTTCTGTGAACTCTCCCAGAGTTCATCTATTTATGAAGTGGCAGGTACTTCTGGAAAGTAGGGATTGATGTAATATGTAAGAGATAAGATCTTGAGACACACAACTTTTCCCACTTTATTTTCCAGAAATCTGCAGACCCAGCTGGTAGAAAATCTGAATTATTGATTAAACATATTATTTGTCCAAGACCACTGTGTATGATGTTTCAAAGTTGCTCCAGCATTAGGGACCAAAATCTAATATAAAATCATCTCAGTGGAATAATCAGAAATTGTGCATTATACTATCATTGCAACACTCGTAAAAGGAAGCAAACTCTGGCCTTGCAATAGATTTTTGAAGTTCTGTGTTTGTTTTTTAAGTGCATCATTGATACAGTAATGCAAATGACTCTGGTAATGTGGCTGTGCAAACCTCTCAATTTGTTTTACTTTTTTATAATTATGTATTATTCATGTTGCATTAGCATAGGCGCTGTTTATTTCCCTAATTGTAACAAGCACTTAATTAATTACACTATAACCTCTTGAATCTATAGGCCAACTGTTGCGTCTTTAGTTAATATTTTAAAGTCTCATCTTTTTCCATTTTTCCGTGTGTCTTTGATGTTTTGTTTCTTACCCTTCTTGTTTGGGTTCTCTGTGGAATAGTCTCAGAATAATTCTGCAGTTCTCTTTTATGGCTGAAACTTTGCATTTTAACAGTTGTCTGGAGATAGTTTCTTCCTTGTGAAATATCAGTTTTAATAACAAGAAAAGAAAAATGCCATAAATCTGCACTAACTACATAAAGCTGAAGTCTCTGAGAGACTGATTAACATTGAGACTCTACACAGGTTTTTCAATAATTAGAGGATGTGCTTGCATGGAGCCATGACTGCTCTGGCCTTGATGCCGTTTCCCAGGGCAGGCAGCAATTATTATAGCCCACAGTAAATTTCCTGCACTCATTGCCTCCAGCCACTGAAGATCTTTTTGGAGTAAAGGTCTCTTAATTTTCTACATTCTTCTCATCAGCTTGGATTAGCAACATGTTCTACTTATTTTCTTCAGTTGTTTTAGAAACAATTGACAGCTGCTTTTCTGCTGCAGCATTATCTTTGCACCTGAGGTTGAAGGAGTCTGATCACAGCTTTTATTATATTAACGTAGTCCTGGAGCTTTTGTCAGGGCAGCCAGAACCAAACCGTTATCACTGTCTTTGGGCTCAAGTGAGTAACCCCCACTCAGTACTCCCAAGCTTTGTGGTGCAGATTATATTTATTTATTGTTCTCAGATTTTTATGGCCTCCGTGGCTCACAAATGAATTATTCATTGAGGCAGAAGGCTCCTTCTTCTGTGTCTTCACCTTGTTCTGTGCTTATTTTGACTAGAATTTTGTTGCGTTATGAAAACATCAACTATAAAACTGACTCATCTAATCTTAAAAAACAAAATAGATACTCATGGCTAATAAATGAAATGTTAAGTGGTGAAATTTTAAGAGGTTATATTCTTCTCTAATTACACAGGTCAGATGCTGCTAGTTATAAGTGGGGAGAAAATGCCCAGACTGCTTTGTGTAGATAATCTTGGACAGGGCTGTCAGATATGAAACCATTGCTGGTGCACTTCATAATTTGCCTTTACATCCACTGTTGTCAGTTCATGCTAAGCCTCTCCATGGTGATACAGTTAATTACAGTAAAGGAACTTTTAAAGCAAGAAGGGACCTAAAAGCCTGTAAAGATCCATTGTAACAAACTCTACTTTTAGTGCAAATTTGTAGACATTCATTCACCAGTGTTTTGACCTGACCTGAAACTTACAATTAGGAAGAGCAAGGATATCACTTTAGGAATTAAAAATCCTTTGGAAAATGATGTATGCTTTCAGAAAAAAATAAGGATTGAAATAAAAATGGACATTGAGGAAAAATATCGAAAGAGAAGTAGAAGGAGAATAAACTTCTGACAGGAAAGAAGTAGTTCAAAGAAATATGAATGGTTAGTGAAGGAACATCAGGAAGTGTGGAGGAGGATGAAAGGTTTAAAGATATTAGTTAGAATGTGAAAAAGAAGAATAATTAATATTAGTGGAAAAGGCTAAGTTATTAGAAACCTGTTGAATAAACCTCTGGAGAGAAAAGAGAGGAAAACGACTGTCAGGCTGGGTATTGTGTGAGAAAATGAGAGTGAAAATGCAGGTAAATACAACTGGCTATGCAGTGGGCTGATCTCAGAGTTGTCAAGTGCAGTGCCTGGCAGTTGTGAAGGGTGGGTGAGATGTCCAGGGCAGATAAAACATGTAAACAGACTTTCCGTTCTCAGCTAGTTTTGGTAGGATAGGTTTGAACTGCCAGGTGGGAATATCCTGATAAAGGAACTATTTTCTTACTGCTTTTTCTATTCCACGTGTTAAGGATCTTCAGTCAGGCACCGTTTAAACAGAGTAAGACTTTTATCTGGCATTTCTCTTAAGGGAGGGGAACACAAAGTATCCTTTTAGCATATCATCTCTGTTACAAAAAAACCCATTAATAGTGGTGCCTTTGATTTATTTGTTTGGGTGCCAGGGAATTGATGCTGTGTTAGAAGAAGGTGCTGATATTTATGCTTTATTCTTTCCCAAATAAAAAGAGAGGAAAGCAGCAGACTCTGAAATGGAGAAGAGAATTTCCCTAAGCCACTTCAGAAAGAAGAGAAACCAGCACTGCTGCATCCAGCAGAGATGAGAAGAGAGATCCAGTACTAGGTCGAGGGAGTGACACACAGTAGTGTTGCTTGGAGCTGACCTTTTCTGTACAGCATTGCAAGAGCTGAGATAAAGGAGTAACTGATGGTGGAAAAAGGAATTTTTTCCGAGAAGGAAATTCCAGCAGAGCAGGTAGACTTATAGGAGAACAGCAGATTTATGTTTAAGAATCCCCATAAGATTTTGGTGTGGCAAAAAACTTCATACCCCCATAAAAGTTATTTGCTATAGAATATGATCATTATGGCTGGTAGGGGAATTAGGATTAAAACTTTAAAATTATGACACTGATACAAAACATTCCAGCAAACACACAAACTCAGTAGCTAGATTTGAAGCTGAAAAGCAGTGGCTGCTCAGACCTATTTTGCCAGGGATAAAGTGAATGAAAGCCCTACAAATCCCACGCCTTGGTGTGATATTAACTGCAGGAGCATCAGAGGAAATGGCACAAGATAGCAAATGCAGACATAGTCTCTTCCTGCCAGGCATGAGATTAGCTAAGCTGAAGGTGACTTAGAAAAAATGTAATAATGTGACACTGACTGAACCCTTTTAGTCCAAGATCTTGAATGAGATCCCACTTAGAATCCTGTTCTCTGTGGAAGGAACTTGTGCTCCTGTATAACATGCCCTGGACTTTGTGGCTCCGAAGCTGTCACTAAAACTTGTCATCCCTAGGTACTGCAACATCCTGCTCCAGGCTTTAGATATTTACTCAACAGTAATTCCAAAAATTGAACATACTTGGAAATTTAATTTGGTCTTGCATAAACATTCTCCACATTTAGTCCCTAAATGAGATTATTTTGTGTCCTGTAGTTTTACATTTGGTGTCACTGAAATCAGTCCAACCTTCAGTGTGATTTTTTTCTCTGCATATTTGGATCTTCTCTGTGTTTAAAAATTTCTCTCAGCTTTGACTCATTTATTACCAAGACATTTTTTGAACGTATCACATGTGATTTGTCCCCTCACCACTACTTTGTGAACCCTACACACAGCTTCTTCTTAGCTTGACTATTTCAGCCTTCAACACAGTATGGCAGCATCTCCTCTTCAGTGAATTCCCTACATTCTTTCTTCTTTTAAAAATTCTACTGCAAAAAAAACCCTCCCCTTAGTATTGTATCAGGCTTCATTCTAAAATGCAGATAAGAAATCATTTGTGTTTCTTTTGTCCAGAAGGAACATAAATTATCTTAGCAAAAACTAATATTAGGTGTTAATCTGACCTTCATTTTTGTAATTACAGGCAGTATGCTTCACAGCTTCCTGTGTATATGTACCAAATTTCATTGGTGTATGCTCTTTAAATTAAAAATACATTTTAAATAGTAAATGAGTAGTGTTTAGAAACATGGGGCTAGATTTTCAGCTAGCATAAAGGATCTCTCTCACTTAGCCATGCCATTTTTTACAAGCTGAGAACATGGCCTATGACCTCTTTCACTTACTGTATCATGAGATGGAAATAGGAAAAAAAAAATGAAACCAATGAGATTTTCAGAATTATTCTCTAAATAAGGAAAGTCAGGAACACAAATGTTTCAGAGTTCCTGCCTGTTAACAAATATTTTTAGGAAATAGAATATCTTTACTTTCAGAATTATTCATAGTGCATTGATTTTTAGTTGTTTTGCCATTATTGAGATCATAATTAATAATACATTTTCTAAATAAGTGGTGTTCTAAATGGATTAGCATATATAAATATATATGTGGTTTTATATGCACATATTAAGTCTAGGAGCTCATCAATGTATTGTGTTCCAGATTTGAATAGCACTTTAAAATGCAGCAACAAATAGTCAACTAAAACAAAAAAAAAAAAAAAAAAAGAAAGAAAAAAAAGGAAAAAGCTTAGTACTCAACCATAGAACTATGTCTGGCTTTGAAAAGGGGTACAGACTATATAGAACTATTCCAAGTGTAAACCAGTAGATAGAAGAGTGAGAAGAAAACACCCAGACAGGGAAGACTGTGTCATAATTCTGCACTGAGATGTCATATGCCTTTGTATAGGTGAGAGAAAAGTTATAAAGAGAGACATCTGTTTCTGCCTGATTTGGCAGGTGTATTTATCCTCTCATGAGGATAAACAAGTGATGCTACTTAAACAGGGCAGAAAATGCTTCAGTAAAAAATTATGATACTGTACTCTGTTATTTTGGGATTAAAAAAAAATATTAACAAAAGTATTTGACCACACTCACAGCTTGTGCTTTTGTTTCAGGACAGGTGGGATCTGCAGTGACAGAGACAGTGCATGAATTAAATACAATGAGGGAGAAAGAAGTTACCAGTCTAGAACAGTGAATAAAGCCTTCATGAAAGAGCAGTTCCTTATATATTCTGTGGTCAGATTGGGGGCTGTGCTGGCTTTGCACAGCCAAGAGCAGGGTTTTTAAGGATCCTGGGAAAAGGATCCTGTGCACTCCAGCCTCACAAAGCTCGTGCTGCAGCCTCCTTTGCTGGGCTACTGTTTCCAGAGCTAGCTGGGTTTAGCTAACCAGGGATGCCGACACATGATAATGAAGTTGTGTCTTTATTTTACTAGGTAGACAGCTGCTCTGAAGTTAGGATGTTATGGGATTCCACAAAGTTTATTTTTTTTTTTAAGGCAAAACAGGTAATGATAGAGTTTGATGTTAAAATTGATGAAACAGACTATCTAAATAGACTTGTTCAGAAATATGGGCAGGAAGGAAAACAATACACCAGGGTAAAGCAGCACTCAAGACAGATTGATCAGAGGGAGCAGAAAAAGATATAGTTAGAACTGAAGACTGAATAAATTCTCAAGCTGTTTAGTATTATTGTGGAAAAGTATGGCTGGCTGTGACAAGAAGGTTCTGAAGACTTAACAGAAGAAGGGGTGATCAAGGTCACATTTGTGACACTAGAAAAATACTACACTGCAAGTTGTTGACTTTTTGTCAACGGAGAAACAGATAAAAAGAAAAAAAGGGAGGGGGGAGACATATCACAGAAACAAGCTATCTAAGGTTTTCAAATTTGAGTTACATTTTGAATTTACCCCAAAATATGCACAGAGAACTTAAAAATTATTAAAAAAACTTGATGGAAAAGTATGTTAAATTTCTTTTACACTAAGACATGCCCTCTTTCAAAAATCTAATGTCTAAAAGCATAGTTTCAGTCGATGTTTTCTCTTTAACTTCCATACTGTTTTTGCTCAGTTTACCAGCCCAAGTAAGTTTTTGATCCTTTTAACATTGTAGTTCCTGTCTAGCAGAGGGAAGGCTGTATTCTTTTGGTTTCAGAAATAATTTTCAACAATAGAAAACAAAATTGAGATCCAGGAATGCCTGTTTTTTGGGGTTTTTTTTTTTGCTTTTTTTCTTTAGGGATGCTGCCAAAAGCACAAAGAATGCAGTCAGCCTCTTGAAAGCAAAGTAACTCCCAGGGCACTGCTTGTCAAGACTCTTCAGAGCATTCTCTTCTGTGGATTCTCAGACACATAGGACGGGCTGTCTGTTATTGACATTGCTGCCATGGCTGTGGAGCAGAAGAGCTTCTAGGGGTGTGGATCACACGCACACCTGGACCTTTGCAACTCCATGTGAGTAACTTCAGTGCCTTCTGCTTTACTTGTTGTTATGAGCAAAGTTGCCCTCACGATTACAAGCAGCACTTTTGCTGCTCTTCTCAGCAGAGATCACTCTCAATGTCAGACTCTCATAGTCTTTGTAGAGCAGGGACTTTGGAAGCACTTTCCTGAGATGTCTAAAAAGTCCTGGGTGTGTTGCTCGTGATTTGGTACATAAGGGAGAGGTTTTTCACTGCTAGTGGTGCCTTATTTGTATGTTAAAAAGATAAATCACTTTATAAATACCTGTAAGTAACTTCCAGCTTTCTTTTGGCATGTCAACAATAGAACAAATTAAGAAGAAACAAATTACAATTTAATACAGCTTCCCAAATGCTCTCTCTAAAGTCTTAATGCTAGGATAGAATAAAAATACTCTCAGGAGGCTGAAGACCGACAGGATATAGGGATTGGTTGAGAAGAGGCTGCAGTAGTCAGATCTGACTAGCAAATCTGAGCAGGATACTGAAGATAAAGAAGGACCACTTGGAAGGCAGAGAAAATTGTGCCCTATTACTTGATTGCTCCCAACTGTAGTGTCAAACACCCTTCAAACTATTTAAAATTAAAACTATTTCTCATCATCTGTAGCACGTTAGCAATAGAGCCGGTTTCTCCTTCCTTAGATATTCTCTCTGTTACTAATTCCTGCAATTGTACTGAGTTTCATTTATGTTTACTTGTTCAACAGACTAAAGTTTCAATATAAAATTATCTGATTTTTAAGTTTGACTGATTTTATTAACTTAAAAATAATTATTCTTAAATTCTGAACTATATGGAAGGCCCCAGACTCATTTCTTGGCGTTTTACGACTGTGTGAACTTTACAACTTGACTTAAGAAATGGCCTCTAATATTTAGATAGATGCTGCTTGTCCACATGCAGATGTTTTCTAATCAATTTGAAATGATTTACACAGTTACCTATTATGTTCTATCAATAACTGCTGTGCAATTACTTTTTTCCAGTTTTCAAACTGTAAGGATTCTTCCCTCTACGTGGCCATGCATGTCACACATGTCTTTGTCCCCAGGGGGATGAGTTTAACCTCTTGAACTGGGTATCTTCTGATCTCTGCTCTAAACTTAAATTGGATTGTTTTTAAGATAGTCAAAAGAATGTTTCTTCTTGCTCTAGGACCCTTTTTGATTTCAGGAACTTTGTGAACCTTCCTTGTTAAAATAAAAGATGAAGAAAAATCCCTTTAATTACAGTAATTTATCTTGTTAAAGGAAATTGCAGAGACTCTGTAACTGTGCCTCAGTTTCTGAACCAGCACATTTATGAAACCACACAGTTTTATATTCCTAAGGCAAGGCTGGACTGGACAGGCATAGTGGGCATCCCTCATTTTTTAGGGGACTAGAACTGTGTATAGAGTTCCCTTGTTCTGCATGACATTCTCCCTGAGGGTCTGTCCTTGGATCTGTACATAATCTTTGAGACAACTGAGGGTAGGGAAGAGTTTCTGTAAGAGAAAGGCTGACATAAACTAGAAAGAGTTGCTAAAAGAGGAGTAACTAAGGCAGCTAGAATCATTAATAGAATGAAGAAAGTCATCAAGGAATGATTGCTCATTGCCTCCCTTTTCAGAACAAAAATTTGGGAGATAATTTCTTAAAAAATTAAGTCCCATTCATTAATTTTAAAAATCTCATTCACTGGAGATATTTTTGAACTTTCCTTTTGGTCCCCACTGCAATTCCCATACAGAAATTTGTTTGGAAAAAATCCATAAAGATTACCCCTGACAGATTCCATTGGACTCATCACTGTATGTTGTTCCATAGCACAGGGTCACCTTAATTTATCTTTGGGGTTTTTTTAAACTATATGATTTGAGTGATAAGAATATAAAGTGTGCATGAAATCAATACACCCATCTTCCTTAATTGAATCATATATACACTTATACATCACATATACACCTATAAATATGGGGTGCAATTTTTCCCTGCTATTTCTGGACAGCTCTAACTTTATATGAGCATAATTGCATTATTCAATTATTTTTTGCATTCTATTTATTTAGCAAGCTCCTAGTTTGGATGAGAAATAATGAGAAGTCTTTCAGAATGCAGATTAATGCAGATGTTTTTTTCTTTGGCTGACATTTCCTATTGACTGACTATACAAATGTCATCCGGGAAAATAATATTTGTCACAAATGCATTAGCATGAGGAGTAAAGTAGAAAAATATTTTAAACAACACCAACTTGTTGTGTGTTTCTCTGTTTCTTTTTTTTTAAATGGAAGAGCTGTGTTTTCACACCATTTCTAATCCAGAAATCATGGCAGAAATCTCTTCATCACTGACCACTTGTGTAGGATGTGGCCAAAGCTTTGACAGAACAGGCAGTGCAAAGGGTCACATAACACTATGCAATTCTGTTTGAGCCTGCAGATTTGAAAGCAGGCTCAGCCATGAAATAGGAGGTCTTTTCCCATGCTCCATTATCTCACTGAGATTTAAATAAAACATTGGGAAGTGAAACAAGTTGAGAGTTCTTTGGAGAATGACAGGAACAAACCAAGCAAGCAAATAATCACTGCTTTGGCACCAGCAGGGCACTTGTCTGCCACTCTTACTGAGCTAACAACTTCTTGCAAAACAACTGCTAGGGAATACAGTCATCCTAATGACAAAATGCTCTGAAGAAGTAACCTTAAAATGTGCAGTTTGTAAATTACCACAATATTGTTAAACACAAAAGCCACCAGCTGCAATTTCTTCAAATTCCAACTTCAGTCATCAGCTCTTGCTCCATCATCAGTGTAAAAAAATTGTCTAGAAATCAAGCTGCTATTACCAGTCCAACACTTTCTGTAGAGGCTCTCAGAGGTAGGAATTTTTCCTACATCAGATATCTTCTGTTGTCAGCTCAGTGTGAAATGAATGTGCTGCTGCATTCAAAGTCATAGCAGAATCAGGATTTTACAATGGCTCTAAGATTTCTACAGCCAAAAGAGAAACACCCCAGCTTCTGGGTGTCTTTGTACTCAACATGAACACCAACTGTTTTATTTTTAACAGAGATGATCCAAATTGAAGTAATTCTGCTTTCTAAATATTCAAATCAGACGGCACCAAGCCACCTCTGATTCCAAGAAAGTCCCTTTCTTTCCTGTCATCTCTTGTTCTTGCTTTTAGTCCACTCTTTTCTCCACTCTTTTCCTTCTTCTGCTCAGCTTTTAAACTGAGGTGTCCCTCAGCTCAAAGGAACTGGTCTTCAGTTTGATGTTTTGAAACCTTGCCTGGCCTCAGACAAGTGGATGTAATAGCTCAGGCCTTTGTAGGGGCGAGAGATGAAACAATGTCCAGGGGAGCTGAGATTCCTCCAATCCTCTTCCAGGCAAACAGAGCACTTAACCTATACCACCACCTCAGTGATGAGGCCCTTTATGTTTGGCACTTTCTCTGGATAGTTTAATATGAAGTAATTCCATTAATGTTTCATACTCTTGTTTCATTAATTTTTTGAAGGAAGAATGTATTATTAAATGTTCAGTCCCTTCTCTCTTATCAGTTCAATTAAGGTACAGAAGGTACATCTGCAAAATCGTCCTCCAGCAAAACCAGAATTAACATCTGATATTTGATTAAGTCCATGAAAACCCAAAAAAACAAAAGGTTTTCAAGCTCCCTTTACAAATCACACGCACAGAAAACAAAAAAATAAAGGGCAGTTACTCTTTTGTTATTAAAGAACAATGTTTCAGCTTGTAATTGTAAATTGTAAATGTGACATAAAGTCTACTCTTTAAAATAAATATTTTCCTTGATTAGGGTCTTTCTGAAGTGTATTCAGCCTTTCCTTCCCAAGACAACCTTTGTCTCTGCTCTCAAATCATAAGCACTTCTCTCCCCTTATTGCTAGTTTTCTTTGTCCTTTTCCCGTTTCCACACAACTGTACCAAAATTCCAGGGTTGCTACCTAATTGTTCCATTTTGGTAATTTTTAATGCTGTTTATTAAACACTATTTATTTACTTAAGACACTCTGTGAGTGTTATAACTGCATGAGTGGTATATTTCCAATGAGTACCATGTCTGTTTATTTCTAAATATTTGACTGTGGTATGGTTCATTCTACTCTCCATAATTCAATTGACTCTATAGAATGAGCCTACCTCAGCACAAGAACGCTGTTTTAAACCACTGATAGTTTTCTGAAATTAGTCTAGTCCTTATAATAGATCCCAAGTTACTGGGAATACCATTCTCTCTGTGGTGGGTGGTAGAGAGACTTGAACTGGGGTCTGGCAGCAAAAAATGCTTCAGTATCACTTTAATAAAAGCAAAATTCATGAAAAAGTCAGTTTCACTAAGTCTTACCACATGTGATGTGGCTGAATAATGGCACCAGGTGCTCAAGGGCCTCACACAGGCCATGCACAAATGGAGTAATTCTATCCCAACAAACCCTTACTTCAGTGTCCTGCACAAAAGCAGCTTCCCTTGGGATTCTGCCATCTACAGCCCTTCCCGAAAGCAGTAAGGCAGGTTGTCAGAGTTCCCTAGAGCTGACTCCTTCTATTCCTGCTGGGATTCCAGAACCCTAAAATTCTCTCCACTCACCCCCACTTCCCTACACGTGGTTCTTTTCCCTGTCATTCCTGCATCCTATATAGCACAAGCATAGATGTACAGTATTTTGTTTGGGATTTTTTTAATATGCTGTGCCTAATGAGAGCCTATATTCCTGTGTGTACGTTACAGAGTGTTCTCTGTAATGCCAATCATTCCTTTGACTTTATTGCCATACTTGGGAAAAACTTTCTGATTAATGAGTTTTTTTACCCATGTGAGCAAAAAGCGAAGAGATGCCATTTAAGCCCAGTGAGTTGTGCAGCAGGCAGAGGAATCAGCATAGGGTTGTTTATGGATTTGACTGACTTACAGCTTGTTATACAACTAAAATAGTGAAAGAATATTCTTGTTTTACCTTTTAATAAAGCTCTGTGCTGTACAATATTTTCATCTACTGAAAATGTTTTTTATAAAGTATGGATAAAGCATGTATATTTAAAAAAAATCCCATTTGTGTAAGTCAGTACATCAGTGACATAGTTGAAAACACTTTATGAAACAATGTATTAACTCAGTAAAATACAAATGAAAACTGTATATTAATTGCTTTATGTGCCCTCCTATATTCATGTTTTATTTACTTTTTAATATTATTAAGTATCATGCTAGAGTGTGATACTCCTTCAAATAAGGCACTATTTTTACTGAGTTTATGAAAATAAATGAGCATTTCAGATTAGCATTTTGATTTTGCATGAAAGCACATAATGTTTTTTCTTGTATTCCCTGATTGTTTCAAGGGCATTGTATCATACCATAAAGCTGAAGACTCTTTCATCTTTCTTCAGATAAAGTTGCTAATTAATCTTAATTTTACATGATATTTAAAGACTTTAGCATTTATTATTATCATCAGAACCAAGTCCTAACACCATTCAGATTATGAAGACACTAGTTAGCTTTTTTTTTCAGTGTTTCTCTTACAAAGTAGAGTGATGACATACTCCACCACCACCTCATTCCCTTCCCTGACTAGAATTTTATCAGAGTACAAATGCTCAATGAAAATACAGTTTAATGCAGCCACTTAAATTGCCTGAGAGGAAACAGTGCATACAGCTTTTTTAAAGCCTTTCCCCTCAGGCCATTAACTAAGAAACTGGTCACTAACTGCTGGTAACAAACCATTTTGGAGGGATTATTGCTATTACCAGAATTCAGTGGTTTATGGCTACATTTTGTTAAAGACATTAGGAACTGTAACATGGACGAGCCCACAGTGCTGGAAAAATCCTTCTTTTCCCTTGTGATTAACAATAGTTTTTCTTCCAGCCCAGATGTCTCAAACAGTGGTTTCATTATTTCGCAAATCTCCCAATGTTGTAAAAAAGGCTTTTCATCATAGCCATGATTCAAATGAAAAGAGTGGAACGACAATACTGACTTCTGGGAAAGTACAGCTCTTGTAGAAGCTGCTGCAAGCAGACCAGATTCTGACGATTCCCAAGAATTGTAGCTGCTACAAAGAACTGGTGGAACAACACAGAGCAGCTTTCCCTACCTGTGATCAGCCTGATGAAGGTACCACCAACTGCTGAACACACCAACAAGGTTTTATGTTCATTTTACATAATTTTGTAGCTTAAATTTTAGGTGTAAGAAAGGGGTTTTGATCAGTATGTTTCTAGCAGTCTTCAGTTAGTTCCATTTCCTAATTATTGCAATTCACATAATCTATAGTATTAGCAAAGATGGCTCAGCCTCATTAGTAATGGAAAGTAGAGAATTCTAGGAAGTTCAGCACTTAATTAGGAAAAGTTCTGTGGAGACCCGAAAATCTTTATTTTATTCTTTTCATTTTTTTTAAGGAACTCCATCTAAGAAGATATTTTGACAGCTTGGTTGTACAAATGATACTGTTGAGTTAGGATGCAGATTACAAACACATTATTTGCATGGCAAATGTGTTTTTCATTCTATTCTATCCCTCTCCATCTTTTAATTTAAAAAAAAAAAAATCCTAGATCAGAACATATCATTAGCTGTGCTTCTTAGTGAACCTGACTTTTCTCAAGAAATTTACATCTTTCTCTCATTTTCTGTTAAGGTTTCTTATCCTGTTTTCTCACCTAAAGAATTATAATGAGGTAGAGAGAATGAGATCTATGGGGAAAGCAGTGGACCTAGAGACTAAAGGTAAAAGGATGATTGATGGTATGAAATTACCATAAAAGTACAATCAGGATCAGATTTTAAAATGAATTTTTAAGCAGCCTAAGAGATACTCTTTGATTTGTAGTCTGGTGGAATGGATAATGTCTCATTCAGTGGATAAAGTTTCTCACTGTGTGACTTGAGCTTTTTCTGATCTTTCTGACTGGGAGTAAAATGGAACCAAAGCATAAAGTGGTTTTTAATGCTGAAAATATCAAAAGCAATATTCTTAATGTCAAAACCTAGGCGTAGCAGGTGATAAAAAGAAAAATAAATATAAGTTAATTATAGTGTTGATATTATTGTATAAAAGACACTATTGTCTTAAGCACCCTCTTGGATCTATAAAAATATTTCAAACATAAGGAAAGGGTCAGATCTTTATGGTGAAATGTAAAACCTCCTGATCTTTAAACATTTTAGGTATTTGTGAATTTGTTAAATCAATTTTCAGTCCAAGACAAATACTACAATTTATGTCTGAGCAACACATGACATGTATTGCAATCTCTATATAACTAACAACAATTTACAGTGCAACTGGAAGGTCGGCAAAAACAGAACTTGGGGGTATTTAAGAGCGTAAAAAATTCTGTAAAATTATTCGTATATAATTGCATCAAATATTAAAATAAATTTACAAAAGTTGAAAGTTGAAATTAGGACACTTTTAACTTTCTAATTTATTGCATTCTCATGAGGCATTTATTGGCTCTGTAGGATTGATGTTAGAAAGCATTACATTGTTGACAGGCTTTTTTTAAAAAAGCAAAATTCTTTCAATTATGAATCCGTTTTTTTCCTCCGCCCACTCTCTATTTCGTTTATTTAATTTGGATGATTTCTTTCTGATACTAAATTTTAGAATAAGAATTCTTTTTTTTTATTTTTGTAAGCTAATTCACTCCTTTCATGTAGAAGGAAATTTATGAATAATTTTCTTCTTATATATGTAATAAAGATGCTCATATATACCATTATGTGTATAACCTCAAAGGATTATGTATTTCATTACATGGATCCTTATTATATGGCTGGATATTGTGATATTAAAATTACGGACAATATTTTAAAATAGTTTAGCATTATAAAAAAAACCTCCCAAGATTTCCAACAGTTGCTTCTTATGACAGTTTTCATTTTTTTCCCTCCTCCTGACAGTTCCCATAATGACTTTAATCATATAGTCTGGAAATGGAGCAGGTTACTGAACAGCAACAAACTCACTGGTCAATGTCGGTGTCACTTTTCTGGGAGCAGGACTTTTTGAGCATCAAGGAACTAATTTTAACAGCCTGCTGAAAAAAGTGTTAAGTGCATTAACTCCCTGTCAATCATATTTTTAGCATGCTAGCCAAATTATTATTATTATTTGGCTTGAGACATTCTATTGAAACTTATTTGTATGGTATTCTTATCTGTGTACCTTATGTGACTAATGATGATTGTTTATGGAGAGGTGCCTGTCCAATTATTTTTGAAGGAACACAAGAATGCAGAATGACTGGAAGCATCAGGTTTTTGCCAGAGAATGCCTCAGGTAAGAGGAGAATGGCTAGAGGCTATAAGGAATCACAAGAGACAAGTCAGAGTCGTAAATTGGGAAACTGACATATCTCATCTAATATACTTGCTAACTAGGCCTTTAAAAACCTTGACATTTAACTAAGTTTGTGGAAAAGTTATATATTTTGTCCTTTTCTATTGGCTATAACTCATTAATATGATGAACTGAGGTGTTTATAATCATTATCAGTATTAGCTGACTAGCATATGGGATCATTTAGAGATCCAGTTAAGCACCTAACAACTGCTCAGTTGTTTGTGGAGGTTGTGCCTTTTTCAAAGTCAAGTCAGTCAAAAATGATATTGCAAGTTATTTACCCTTTTGGTACTTCAGTGTGTGAAATAGGATGAAAGAATGCTGGTATTCAGCTGAGGCATTTAAATAATGCTTTGGAAGTCCTGGCCTGCTTAGAACACACTGCAATCCTTACTGTAAAACAGAAATTTCTGATGGTTTCAAGAAAAAAAGGT
Source organism: Zosterops lateralis (assembly GCF_965231275.1). Lineage (NCBI taxonomy): Eukaryota > Metazoa > Chordata > Aves > Passeriformes > Zosteropidae > Zosterops > Zosterops lateralis. The sequence continues at coordinate 60,564,802 of NC_139766.1, read as the reverse complement.
AATACAAAAACAAACTTTGCAGTGAATGCTGCCTATTAACTCAAAGCGATTTAAATACGTTAGGGGCTTAACTTTTTTCCTGGTGAAAATAAACTTTGTCTTTACCCATTAATGTTCCAAGGATAAGACATTAATGGGTAATTTAATACATACCCTGCCCTGATTCTGATCCTATGTATACAGATTTTTATATGGGGGGCGGGGGGGGGGAAATCTAATTTCTATGTAAAAACATAAACCAACAAAAATTCAAGCCATGGAGTTCTGTGAAATGAACAACAAAAGGAGCTCACTTCAGTATAAAAAGTGGAGATGATCACAAAAAAAGCAGAAGGAGGCACTGTAGCTCAATAGCTAGAAAAGAGTATGTTTTAATTTCTGAAGAGCTCCCTTCTCTGAAGGATTAAATTAATACAATATACTTTGCAAGCAAGCATTTTTATTCTTAGGGATTGCCGTAATTTTTTCAAAAAGCAGAGAAAATATGAAGGGAGCTAGTCAATGGAGGGAGGGGGAAGCTATTAAGGATTGTTTTCCCAGGGCAGGAAGCTGAAATTCAGTAGGAAGTGGCATTTTGACAAGCACTTTGTATTTCCAACCAAAATGGAATCTTGCTCATTTAGTGCAACTGGAAAACAATTAATTGAGGAAACTCCATCATTTTAATCTTACACATGAGAAACTGTATTGACTTTTAGAGGATTTGACTTAAGTCTACCAGCACTAGGAATTCATTCCTTTTACCTAATGTATTTTGGAACATGAATAAATTATATGGCTACATATTACAGTAGGAGAGAAAATGACTACTACTGCTCAGGCTGGGTGACGTTTGCCATGCTATCCCCATTTTCAGTAGCTCATAACTTTCTGAAAACTTCTGGCTGCTGGGTGAAATTTTTCATAGTTTAGGTCTCTGTTGAATGAAAATTATTTTTTGAGAGTTTGAGGGACTTGTTCCATTATTTCTGGATATGTGTGGATAAAAACATATAGCCCATCAGGCAAACAGTCTTGTTTCTTCTGCACTGCACTGTCATCCAAATGCAGAGTGGAAAGGGGATCATTTTATGAGAATTTGGGGACTGCAAATGAATAATTTCATGTCTGCTCAAAGAGTTGCTTAGTTTGAAAACAATGAAAATCTTAGAGGAATTTCCAATTTCATCCACTGAGCTGCTGAATTCCCTCAGCTCTTTTTCCTCAGCACATATTTTTTCAGGTGATAACCACACAAACTTGTCAAACATAAGTGTTCTTTATCCGGTCACTTATGATCAACAATTACTTGGCAATATTTTGACTGGTCTGAGATCACTGAAGACTGTGTGCTGGGTTATATCCAAGTAAGCCTTCAGATGTTGTGAAATGAAATCAGAATGTTCCAGCATGTGTAGGCTCCTTGAATTGTTGCATCCCATCAGGAATCTAATCTTTCAGAGGAACATGTCACAGGACACGTTCATTTTCTTCCAGTTACACTCATCCAGTTGGTTAAAGAAATAAGAAGGCATTACCAAGTTTGTTAAAAAGGTAAGCATATGTCACTTTGAAAAGACATCTGTGCTTGCTAAAAATAAAATCTGAAAATCTATTTCAACTGTTTGTCCCACCCTCCTCAGGTGAGAAATTCAGTTCCACAGGTCTTCTGCTAGGAACTTGCACAGAGGCAGCAGACTCCTCAATATTGGTATTTACACCGAAAACTTGGCTACAAATAATTCTCAGCCAGTGAAAAAATAACAAGAATATTATCTCATTCAATGTCCACAAAATGCAGTAAAATAATTTAACAAACTGCCTGCAAAATGAGAGTGATTGTAAAATGTCTTTGGTATATAAATACTTTGGGTAAGAAAGGGAATAATTTCTATATCAAGAAGCTGAAAATCAGGATTGTAAGACAAGAGATAATTGGGGGTTTTCTAAGTTGCAAGTGCACTGGGGTTGCTTTATCCTACAAACTTAATTACACTTTCATGACATTCGTCTCTGAGTTGGTGTCAATTTAAATAAAATTACTAAGTAAAAGTGTATAAGAAAAATATTGACTACAATCTGTAGAAATAAATCCTTTTGGATGGACAGCATAGAAGGAAATACATCTTCCCTCCAGAATGAAAAGAAGGGTGGGGAACAATTGCTTGCTTTCTCCCTTGAAAGAATTCAATGTCTCAGCTGAGGATACTTAATTGATAAATTTGGACAAGTGATTGGGAAAACTGTTTCTTTCAAAGTTCTCAATGTAATCTCCATATCTGAATTTAAAAAGCAAGTATATAAACAAAAAAGAGGAAAAACAACATCCCATTCTTGTCAATTCTTTACATTTGGATAAATTCCATAAAATACATCTACATACATGGGAGGGGATTGTTACATCTTTCCCATCATGTGAACCACACTATGCCAAGTTTTAATGCCGGGTCTAGACTTGCAGTTAGCAATTTCTGTAATGCTGTAGACTAAAAATCAGAGCCCAACTAAAGCAAAATTCCAGCTCCCAGGTTTCATTGCTTAAATATGTTGTGTTTTAGTGTTATTTTACAGCTCTTATTTCCTGCTTTCCATGGGTTAATTGTTAGGAGTAAGTGAGTGGAAGTTAATTATTTGGAGTAATAGCAGCAGTTAATTGAAAAGGAAATACAAAATGTTTTTGCTTCAGTATGAGGAACTATTTCTGTGAAGGTCAGTCTAGTCGGCAAATAAAATTAATGCAAGCTGCATACAGGGCATTAGCTAAATTTGTAAGAGCATTTTATGGAAAGGTGTATGTGCAAGTTTTTAGGGTTAAACTACAGTTAAAAAATCAGCAGCTCAGTACATTCAAACTATGTGTGTCCAAGTGCTCTAAATACATTTGTTGTCAGTTTTGCTGTTGTGCTCAGCTCAACACTGCACATATGACACTTGTTGACTTCAGTGGGGCCTTCAGTCCTACATAGGATAGCTCTTCCTGCCCAACAATTCCAAAATTTATTTAATAGGATCTGAGATAAGTGCATCACTAAACACAAATGGAATAGTTACAGAGAAGGGACTGCAAAACACAGAACCTTCATACTTTAAACTAAACATTCACACATACCATTTCTGTTCCCACTAAGGTGCATGGGAAGAGAACAAGAGTATAACCAGTTCTACTAAGTCCTCCTTAATTCTGTCACAGGTGAACTTTTGAGGGTGAGGAAAAGAAAATGAGCAGCCAAGGCACCCCTTGTGGCATTGCGACTGCCTTTCCAAACTCCATACACAGGCAGAACTGTGGGCTGGCATTGCAGCGTGGGAGAACAGAGAGATAGGGTTGGAAGCTGGATTAAGCTCTCTGCTGCCCATCCCTGTTTCCCAGCAATGCTTCCTTTGTACCACTGAGCTATGTCTTTCATCAGAAGAGTGCTGTGGAGCCTCAGAACTGCAAATCTGGTGCAGGGAGAAGTATATAAAGGCACAGGCAGAAGGTTTTAGTTGGAACTAGAGTTGAGATGGAGGATGAGAAGTGAAGGCATATAACCAAGGAAGAGACAACTGATAACCTCTTTCTTTATCAACTGATAAATATCTTTCCCCATAGCAAATTTCTGAGATCTGAGGTCCAGACAATTTTTGATATGTGATACATAAGTTCTTTATTATTATATAGCTTGACCTTGACTAACTTGAGTCAGTGAGCCCTTGTGCTCACTTTTGTTCTATGTGTCCTAAACATACATCAGTATTTCTGTTAAGCAGCTAATGCCATACATTAAAAAAAAAAAAAATAAGACATTTGTCACCTCATAGATGCAGTCCTCACACAAGAGACATCAACAAGACACAGGGGAAATAGCACTGAGTTTGGTGGCCCCTGTCCCTTAGCTTGCAGGACAAGCTTACTCTAATCATATTACATTCAGTTTCCTCATCTGTAGGACTTAGATAAGAACTTTCATTTTATTTATAAATGCATAAGAACAATCCAGGAAATTAGATGCTACTATTCTAACTTGAATTAGTTATGCCTGAGTCCCAAGGCATCCCAAGTCTAGGCAACACCTTTCAGTAGAAGAAAATGGCCACTAGGCTAGACAGAACACATGAATCTGAGGGAACCAAGCAATTCATTTATTCTACTTATTTTTATCTTTTTTTTCTTCCTTCTCCTATGTTGGTACACCTGGCCCTGTTGTGCTTGAAAAATCTGGGCTTGGCCATTTGAAGTAACTATATGGAATGTATTTGTTTATAAATAATACACACAGAAACATCTTTGTATTCCCCAAGACAAGAAATATCCAACTCCTCTCATTCTATTTTGGTCACTTCCTAGTCTCAGTACATTCTTGACACATGTGCAAGTAATCTGTCTGGTTTACAAAAGAGTACACTATCTGATGTTATTGGTGAAAACAGTTTTAATAGTCTTCCTTTCTGAAAATAGCTCTGAAACTCTGACATCTCCATTACATTCATGTCCATTGTACTGAACTGATCTTCTTCCAAAACCTGTAGTATTTTCCTTTCTCTTGTTCAGGTATTGCTAATAAAGCAGTCCCAAGAGTGACTTTAGTTGTGTTCATAATCTTTAGTTGCATCAACTATGTTATTTAGATGTGCCATTTTATTTTTATCAACAGTTGAGTCTTTAAAAGGCACTTGTTTTATCTTCAAAACTTTCTGTCAGGGTTTCTATCTGCAGTCTTTGGGATACAATTTCCCAATGCTCAGTATGCCTGGCTGTAGGAGACTGCATTTATTTTCACTATTTCATAAGAATAAAGTATTTCTTAGAGAATAATTCCAAGGAGCATACATCCCTTTTCACCAGCAAGAATTGCTTGTAGCATTATCAAGGAAAGGGTGTAATTTACTATCTTTAAAAATTGCTTATCCATTGCAGGTTTAATTACAACAGCCTTCTAGTAGTTGAAGCCTTCTCTTACAGCTAAGCTAATGAATTCAGATATGTTAGATCAATGTGTAGTTGATATTAAAAAACACAGATTAATTTTAGGAAAGCAGCTGGCCTCAGTTTCCTTTAAGCAATTGTATTTACTATTTACTCTTTAATAATTATTGTTTTCATAAGTCTTACTTGCAGCTTAGAAATTCTCCAGCCCTCAGTTCACATTTTCCTAAAACTGTCTCAAAAATTTTAAAAAACCAAAATAAATTATTTGTTCTTCACCCTTTCCCAGAATGATCAACACCAGCAAAGAAGTGAGATTTTTTTAAGGCACATGCTTTGGGCTTCTATCAGGCTTACCAATACATTTTCACCAACATCTGTTTGCTGTGAAATGAATTATTATTCCCAGTGATTAATAAAGAGCTGAAGTGGAAGACAATTTACTCCACCTCATTCTGAGAAATTATGATAGGACTATGAGAAAGGTTGAATTCCCTGATCTTGATAGAAGGTTTAAACAACGTATCACACAAAATTATTGACCAAGGGGAGATAAACTTGGCTATAGAATTAATAGTGCTTCTACCATTATGAAGATGAAAAGAACAATCTGTCTTATTTTAATATTACCCTTATTGGTTTATGTCTTAAAAGTCTCCCTCAAATTGCATGTTTTGGGGTGTCTATATTGGAGTTGATTTTTGGGGAGACTGCTTCTGGAATATGTAGGGACTGATGGAAGAGAAATTTTCAGATCAACAGCTTTGAGAGTGGCAGGTGCTGTTGTGTCTCTGCTTTTATAGCCTGTTTGCAACTATCACTAAGGGTTTGTAGATCTATTAAGAGGATGGAGATGAATAAATAATGTTTGATGGCTGTGAAGTAATTTTCGTTGGATTATTTGTGGATATAAAGAAGCTTCTTTTGTCTAATGCTGTTAGTGACTCATTAGTGGAGATTGTGACTAATTAAAATAACAAACAGGTAGTCATTAAAAACCAAACAAAATAAGCAAGCTAAGTCTACACAAGCATAGCCTGACTGCAAAGTCATAATTTTAGGGAATTAAAGTGTTGCCATAATCATTACAGCCTACAATAATATTTACATGTTTGTATATTTATTTTATTAGTTCACTGACGTGTTTGTCCTCCCAGGCAAATTTTACACCTTTGTAAGAAATATGTTTTTGACTCAAGTCTTCAGTTTATAATCCAGGTTTTCCTGCTGACCATTAAACTGTGATGTATTGCCTCATCACAGTGGTAAATATAAACAAATTTGGTGGAAAATAACCACCTTTTTTTGTTTGTGAAAGGTATCTGTCAGATCAAGCGGATATCACTATTATTGTCTCAGTGGAAGGGAGAATGTTTTTTTGCCAAGACTTTTGGGCTGAATTCTCTTGTATCTGGATTTCTCTCATATATTTACTGAGAGGTAGAGGAGCGCTGTAACACACCTGTGATGAGAATCAAGCCTTGGTGGTCTGGATTTTATATTGTGTTATTTCTATATCATACAAGATGTTTGAATTGCTAGACAGGGTCATGTGGAGTACATCTTTGGGCTGGTTCTTAGAAAGATGCAAAGAACTTTCGCTCAAAGCATTTCTGGTACCTGGGCTCTTTCTGTGTTTTTCTGACTTCTCATTGTGAGGTGTGTTTTTGAAGGTAGGGGAGAAAAGCCACTGACAGCAGCAGATTCTTTCATCACATTGGCCTTTCTATCCCCTGACAAGTCAGCAACTGAATATGCAATGGCTATAAATCTTGCAAAATGATTAGCCAAAGGCTATCATAATTCATACACTCCAAAAGACTGAGAAGTGTTCTACCTAGTTAGGGTGCCTTTCCAGATTTAATTCATGATACTCTTTGAGTTAGCCTAATTGAAACAGAACAGCCATTTGCAAATGAAAAAGACCAAACCACCCACCCTAGTATGTCCTTTTTTTTTTAATCTTTGTAGGTCTATAACTATTGATGCTTGAATTTGAAGATCACAAGGATCAGAACATAAAAATATATCACCCTTATAATAAATGTAAATAAAAACATAGCAAAAATGTGAACTGACACTCTTGTGTTCCCTACTGCTTCTGCTCAATCTAAACACATTGTTTTCTTGTCTTTGTAGACCTGCAAAATTATTAAAAACCTGCAGCAGGTTTCTTTTCATTCCCACTAAAATGAAGCAGTTAGCAACAGGTAACTACAATCAAATGCTCTTAGCGTGTACTTTACAGTTAGAAAGAGAGACAGTAAATAACTTTTAAAAGCCACAGGTACTGCTATAGAGCTTTGGTACTTAGCTGTTTGCTTTTCCTATCTGATTTATGAGGTACTTATAGATTTTACTGGTGCTCAGTGCCACAAAACTGAGCACACTGAGAATTTCTATGCAGAATCAACAGAACATTTTAGCATTACACAGCAACAGAGTCAAGTTAACACACCAGGTTTGTTCACCCAAAAGCCATAATACCAACCAAGTGTAGACTTAGACTCTTCAGAATGTATTTTTGTATTTTTGTCTTCCTTGCACTGGAGCGAAGCAAGCATTTCCCTGAATTAGTGTGTGAGACTTCCCTCATGGTGGGTGTTTTTTTTTTGTTTGTTTTTTTTTTTTTTTTGTGTTAACATGTAAGGTAATTCAGGGAAAGAAAGGGAAAACAACTGGGACTTCAGTTAAGCTTAACTGCAGATTTGCTGTTTTATAGTTCTGTTAACAACCAGTGTGTTCACTGGAATTCTGGCAAATATCTTCTGATAGCTGTCTGGATGTGCACACAAAGCTTCCCTCCTACCCCCCTCAAATGAAATGTAGAAACTTGTAATGAGGTAATATTTAAGAAAGGGATTGAAAATGAAAAATGAAAATGAAAATTCACAAAATGGATTTAAATTATATGTTTTTAGGAGCATTTTGCCTAAATTACACATCACCCTCCCATCAATTTTCATCTGATGGATCCTGGGGGAAGGCAAGGAGGAAGGACCTATAGTCCTGGCAAAGTGAGAGCTCCAACAGTCCCAGAGTAATTCAGCCCAGTGCCCCATGAGGCTGTGGTGACCTGAGATCAGAAGCAACATTTCAAATCCTCAGGCACAGGGAGGTGAGTGTAACTTGGCCAGATCCAGTTCAGGAATCATTTTACTGCAGCCAGTGAACAGACAAGAATAAGGGATGTTGATGGTTAATTGTAGTTTACACTTAATTGCAATAAACATTTTTTCACATGAATAACATTTTTAGTGTGAAGAGATTATTTTGTAATCCCATTTTTATTTCATACTAATCCCCATATGCTATTTGGTTCTTAAAGGTTAATATTCTTTTTAACAGCTTTAAATACAACAGAACATCTCTCTTTTGATTTATAAAATATGCTTATGAGATTAAAATCATGTATGATATTAAAATACATCAGACTAATAGAGCCACTGTCAATTAAAAGACTGCTCCAAAACTGCAGGTTTTGGTCTTAAGAAAGTCTCTTCTAAAAATGAGCCCCTGAAGCTTCTAGGGGAAAAATCTGGGGCTTTTTCAGTCACCAGGGAGCTGAACTCTGAGCTCTCCCTGCTCAGCACAATTCATAGCAGCCTAAATATCTTTATAATTCAAGAATTTCATATCATCTGAAGTGTCAAAGTAGAATACAAATAGAGAAGTGACCTTTAATCAGTAACTCGAACCATAGAACTCCTGTGTTTGGAAACAATCTGGAAGCAAGTGCAAGCTTCCCTGTGAGCAATCCCACCACAGCAAGCAGGCACGCACATCCTGTGTGACAGAAGAGATCGGATTTAGCTTGGCTTGAATGCAAAACAGCATGGAGGTGAATCTCCAAAAGGAGAGTTTGTGTTTCTCTTTGCCAAATGAATGAAGGAAGAAAACACTCTCGGCTTCAAATATTACTATTTGCCCATAAAAAATAGGGAAAAGACTATTTTGCATATATTTCAAACAAAAATACATCTTTCCTATCAGGTGTACTTTACCAGAAGCCATTTCCTCACAATAAAATGCAAAACTCTAGCAACCATTAGAGTCTCCCTAAAATGCACCTAACACCATTAGCTGCAACATAGGTTTTATTGATTTTCATTTAAATAAAATTTTTATTTAAATAAAATTTTTGATATAGAAGAAAAAAAATTCTTTTAGTGAAAAGACTGGAAAAGATTCTATTTGACTAATGCTACGATAACTAATTCAAAATTATAACAAGAGAAAATTTTCTATTCATTTTTAGGCATGCTTCTCACAAACCATACACAAAATAATCCCTTATCAGTGGTGCTTAAAGATAGCCCTGGAAAATCTCTGCATGGTGGACCAAAGTATGCATGCAGTGTCTGATAGCTTTATTATATGTACAAGGAAAAAACTACAGAAAGATGTGCAGTGTAGTATGACTGGGAGAAAAGAGATTTTTAGATTTCTCCACATTTTCTCTGCAATGCTGTGTTGGAAGCACTCATATTAATTTAATTTTGTGACTATGTTTCTTCAGTAAATATTCAGTCCTGCCGTAACAGATGATTTGGGATTACTTTGGCAGAAGGAGCTCCAGCTTTCATTTCTTTTACATTCTGCTGTTGGTCATTTCAGGCAGCATTCAAGGAATGTGCATATGAAAAGAAAAGGCACTTCAAGCTTCTCGCTGCTGTAAGAGGGGCGCTTTCATTTACATCACTGGAATGTAGAAGTAGTTTCAGAAGAGTCAGATGAGGCCCATGAGGCCTCAAGTCCTCGCAGGCTCACAGAGCATCGAGTTATTCATCAATGCAACCGGTTCTGTGTGCACAGAGAGCCTCGGAGAGACCACACTGCCACTCTGCAGACCCGGGGAAAAGGCAGCCTGGCAGGACTCACGTCCTGACAGGGACATTCACGTCGTGCCAGGAAAGAGACAAGAAATAAAAACAGCTCATCTGCAATGCACATCTCCATTTGGATGTTTCTAAATGGGCACGATGTTCAGCGAGCATCTTTTGACCCGTGGATGCTTTCGTTTAGGGAAACGAACCCCTTGTGCTGCAAGAACAACAACTCCTGGTTTTATCTACACCTTCGGACAAAGAGCCCCTGCCTGCTGCCTCTAAGTACCAGGAATGCTCCCTGGACACAAGCCAGAGACCCAGAGTCACCAAACCGTACTCTCAGCACTTGGGAGAAGCCACTTATACCCGAATCTTTACCCAAGAGAAAATGCTGTCATTTCTGAATTTCTGCCTCAAAGCAGAACAAGAAGGCAGCATTTCTGAATTTCCTCCTGATTTCCCGCAAATCTCAGGAAAGAAAAATTTTGATCAGTGCAACCTAATGTGATAATACATAGCAATACGTGAAGCTATCCACAAAAATAAAATGTGACATGCAAATAATAAACATTAACTTCTTTTTAGGTATCAACAGTTTAAAGGTAATTACTGGAATAATGAATATATTGACATCCAGAAGGGCTGTGCAAGGTAATTCTGAGAAAAGGAGAGTAGAGATTTATCTGAGAACTCAAAACCTCATTACTTAGAGCTATTCTCCTGCCACGAGAAGGAGCAACAAAGTAGAACTCATCGTTACATTACGACATTTCTTTTAATGTTAGTTAAATGGAGGAGACTTCAAAGTTTCTCAATGGAGTTTCTTCTGCCAATACACGAACACACACACACACCTCATAAAAATCAATACTAAAAAGAGAGGAACCAATTATAAAAGACCCCTACAAAAACCATGGAAGCCTGTTCCACATTTTATTCTGCAGTTTCTCAGCAGAAATCATCAATATATACCCAAGAGACCAAATGACATCTTTGTGAGTGGCTATTTATCTCTATCTCACTTATGTCAGGAAAATTTGTATTAAAAGCATAACAAATGATTCTTGAATTTGTAATATCTAATTCACGTGATATAACTAACTGCTCAGTGATATATTAATGCCAATCTCAGTTAAACTGGCCCAATTTTGTTTCAGTTGCTACCAGAAATGAATGTCACCCTTACAAACTGTATTCATTTTGAATGCATTGAGTATAATGCAGTACAGTGTTACCTTCCAAAGCCAATTTACAAGGGTTTTACTATATATATATGTTAGCATGTTAACCTGTAGCAGCCCTTTAGCCAGTGAGGAATTCAAGCATGAAGATTAACAAAACCAGACTGTAAAAGCTTTTGTCTTCAGCTGTATCAGTGTAAGAACAGAGGATGAAGCTCTGAACCTTTTTGTAAGGGGAAGGCAATTGCCAAGACAGTGCAGTAAAACAGAGGAAAACACTACAGTTTGAGAAAGGAAGGAGATGGCCATATTACTTCTGGTCCTTCCTTGCCATTCTGGTTCGTATGTGTTTACAGAGCTGTGTCTAAAAATGGATAAAGAATAAATACCTGGAAGAGTAAAGTCACTTTCTGAGGGAAAGGCAAGGGAAACGTATCCTGTGCAGGAGGTGCAAGTGAAATATATGTAGGCAAGGAGTGAGGAACGCCTGCAGAGAAAAAAGTGGGAGCCATGAAGTAGAACTCAAAGGCTTGAAAAGAGACTGTAAGACATGCAGCATGAAAGAAGTGAAAAAGAAATCTTGCAGGGACAGGCCAGGACAGGCCAAAGACTAAGAAGGAAGAACATGGTTTAGAATAAGGAGAAATGAATCAGAGTCAAAGACTATTTTGGCCTTATGAAATTGAGAATGAAAACAGATAATGAGGAGGATGAGTGAAAGTTATGAAAATATTAATATTAAGCAATTCTAAATAAAAGAACTTCCCAGTCTTGAAGTTGTGAAATTACAGGTATAAATGAAGCAAAAGGTTATCTCTTTTATGAGGCTGAGAACCTGCAAGCCAATTTCTATAAGATTTCGGATTTGCTTTGGTTTGCAGACAGGTGGAAACAACTAAACTGCAGTCTTAATTTTGTAATAAGGACTTGAATGTTTTCAAGCTTTTAAGGAAATCGAAATAATAATACTGAGGTATATGAAGTTTTCTTGCATATCTGAGGCAGATTGATACTTAGATACTTCAAAGCCTTATTTAATGCTTTGAATACATACATGACATTTTATAACTGAGCCTTTAGCTGAAAGATCAAGTTAAACACACATATCCAAGAGACTGGGCCGCAGCAATGAGTTTAGGACTGGGCAAACCAAGGACTTTTAAGAGTTCTCAAGATTTTCTGGAGTCCATTAAGAAAAGTTCACTGCTTCTTTAATGTCAAAATCATCTCCATCCTTTCCGAAAAACAGAAGACATTTCCCTATTGTGTTACAATTTTCTGTGACTCAGAGGGATTGTTGATATGTAGTAGGCCCACTGTAGCTTTTTGGATAAAAGAAATTGGCCACTTTTGATATTGGTCTGTCATTGTTTCTTTCTATGAAAAACCAAATGGTTTCAGGTAGAACACTAAGATACGAAAATAAAGTAAAATCTGTGTCTTAACATTAATATGCCCAGATGCAACAAATGCTCTCTGCCCTCTGCAGCCTTAGTTTCCCTGCAGTTACCATCTGTTCTGTCTCTTGAAATGACCTCTATGGCTTTTTTTTTTTTTTTGTACACTCATTTACACAGTTGCTGGTCCAATGTGTGCCCTACCTCAATATCTTAGTTTGTGAGGAATCAATTTCACAGGTTATTGATCACAGTGTGCAAATGTTTACAATCACTGAGGACATACAAATACAAAGCATTGCCACCATTTACTAAGTGACTTCTAGAATCAGATCAAGCACCTTTTCCCCTATAAACATGATGCAGCAACAAGAATTTCCCCTGCCCCACCAACTGCAGAGAAGCTGATTTTGTTTTCCATTTTTTATTACATTTTGGGAAGCATATGGCAACTAAATTTCTTTCATAGCTTGTGCTAAATGTTTATCTCATGGAAGTTTACAGAGAGTAAGAAACAAGCAACTCCAGCAAAAGTGTCAGAGTAAGCAAAGAAACCTTCACTGTGCCCCAATCAAACTTACATTTATTGCAGACTTGTCCCCTCAGACCATAAGTTTGCCACTAAACTTTGCACACCAGTCTTGGACGATTCCATTCTTGGCTCACATTCATGCAGCAGAATTATTTAGACAAGCTCCAATTTCCCCAATTTGGAATGGGAGGGAAAATGTATGGCGCTGCCAGGCAGAAGATTATATCTTCCTTTTGGTGGAGGTTTCAGGCTCTTCAGAGAGCCTCTGGTTGTGGCTGTCACTCTCTGCCACACTCAGAGGCTTTTTTTATTGTCCCTGTCAGTTAGCAGCCCAAGGTTACTGCCAGCTCTCTGTCAGTGCTTTGATTTTTGTCAGCTATGGCCAGGTCCTTTTAGTTATCTGCTATCTTTTCAGCTTTGTTCAGCCTGAGCTCTACTTGTCTACTAATTAGCTCTTTGGAGATTTCCCTTTTAAAACTCACTATCACAGAGGACAGGAACCGTTCAAAAGTTTTGTGCTTCATAGAAATTCCATATTCATCCACATTCCATACAGCCATCTTTTTAAAATTAGAAGTGGCAGGTCAGGCCAATTTAAGGTATATAAGCAGCACAGCCTGTAAAAAGATACCTTTAGGTTCTTGATCAGGTATGTAGATGAATGACAGAAAAAGAATAAAAAGGTTTCCACTGAAAGGACCAAGGTGTACAAATAAAAAAGAAACTATCATTCTGTGTAACATATTCTCATTTTCTTTATCTTCTGGTGTGCAAATATTGTGCTAGCTGAATATAAAAGTAGCACAACTTTAGGGTACAAAAAAAAAAAAAAAACCACACTGTAACAACATCAAGAGTGGTCTTACATCAAGGAGGGCCCTGAGGATGTCTTTGTTGTCAACTTCAGAAGAAAAGAGAGGAACAGAAGAGGAAACTGGCAGAAGGAATAGATGCCAAAGAGAACTCAAAGGATTAGGTCCGGGTGAGGTGATCGGTATTCGAAAACAGTCTGCCTTCTGGCTCTGATCTAAGGGAATAGGCTGGCAGCAAAGCCAGAGGGCATAACAGCACAAACACACCTTCAGCACACTGCTGGAGGCTTGCCTCAGTGCCTTAAAAATTGTGGTAGCAATTAGAAATAAATGTATATAGGAGCAATAGGCGAAAGTGCTCTATTTATGAATAAAAGTCCTCTTTTTACATAATGCTCAGTCTACTTGTATCTTCTTTTCCTTCTTTTCTGGCACTTAGTACATTTTTCTCATGGCATCTCATCGATGCTGTAAGTTGCGCCTACATTGCACTTACATAGTGTTAATGCCTGGAAGATGAAAGTAAAAACCTTTGAATATATTAATGCTATAACACAGATGTCTTACTTTTTATACTCCTTTTTTAGAAATATGGTGTGGTTAATAATGATGCAGATTGTGCTGGATGGATGAGCAGATGAAACAGGGGAATACAGATTAAATAAAAATTTCTTCAAAGCTTACGTTTGCTTCATAATTTAACTTCTGTACTTGTCATGATAGTAGTAGCTAGGTGCAACTATGCATAATCACATTGTTCTAAAATATCCTGGTGAAACAGCAAACCTAATCTAAACAGCACTGCCACACTTGTTCAGATAACTGGGGGGAAAAATGTAATTAGGAGATGTCAGTTGGCTCCATGGATGATGATAATTACAAATCTACAGTTACAATAAAACATACACAAACAGTTTTACAGTGGAGAACCAGGCATTTCTTACTGAAGGCAAGGCTGCAGGGAGACAGTGGAATAATCTGTCCAGACCTCCTTTTTAGATACAACACCTCACACATTTTCTGCCTGATTTCTTTTTTTTCTGCTCTGATATTTGTCTCATGCATTGGGCACCAGAAAGAAACATAGATTTGGCAGCTCTTGCTTTGGTAATGGAAAAAACTCTCTTCTCAGGTCACTGCTAACCTGGGTGATGTCTGGACAGCATGTGCTGACTCCAGAGCACTCACAATTCTACCTGAGTGCTTTTTTGTTTTTCAGAGATTGGGTTTTCAATGGCCTGGGTATTAGAATGAGTTAGCAGGATAATTCTTATTCTTTGAACTCCTTGTATACATGAAGTCCCTTGCTCCTGATGTTTGGCCAGATTGACAGATAAACAATCATTCAGTTGTTTCTTGTTTTTCTCATCTTTGGATGTTTCCAGCTGCTTTTAAAACTGTCTGTTGATAGATATGGACACTTTACACATTTTTTGTATTTCTTGCAGGTTGAACATTTTCTACAATTTACTACAACATCATAACTCTGCTGTCTTCAAGGTTCAACCATAATCTTTAATGTGTTGGATTAATCTAAATTGGGACACAAAGGTAACATACATATTTCAGCTGCATGCATTGAAAATATTTTGATGTCACCTACTGGTTTTAAGAAAAGTTCTGACTGTCACACTTCTTTTCAAACTGAATTGTAATCATCAAATAGCAAAATTGAATTAACCAAATTTTGTATTTAAAAAGCCAATTAGTTACTTTTATAATTTGCATTCTGTTGATAAGAGCAGTTTTTATATGAAAACTGCCTGGTGTCCTTTTTGGAGCAGCAATGTTCCAGACACTTTCTCATTGGCACCACATCTTTTGTCTGTCCCCACCTTCTGAATCCTGCATTTCTGCATGGAACAACCAGTCACCTGCTCTACGTGCATCAAGATGAAACAGTTGTGTCCACATTGCATCTTTGGTCCACTGACACCTTAAATGCTTGGGAGCAATTTAGTTCAGAAAACTTACAGATATTAAAAGCCTCTCAGCCTGCCCTTCCTCACTAGGAGGAAGGCATACTTCAGGTATAGGTGGCTGTTATGTTCCTTTAGCCTTTCAGGGTTTAGGGAATACTCATAGCAGAGAGCAAGTGACCCCTGTATAACGCTGTTGGCAGTCATTGCTTCTCTTGATTTTCCCTTATTTTAGTTGTGCTTCCTTAGCTTGCTCGTAGAAGCAAAAGGATGTTGCAGACATCCTTGAGTTTGTGCTGACTTCAAATTACTAGACCTGAGCATGCTGATCATCAGGATATTTATCTCAAGGAGATTTCCTAGCACATTTGGCTGGCAGCATTAATATTCTTCTACAGATAATTTAATCCACATTGTCTCTCAGCCTTTCATTTATACTCTGCAGTGTGGAGATTAAGGTAAACGATTGCTTTCTTAATACAAAATTGTCTGGTTGTGAGACAGTCTGTGCTTTTCCAGTCAATTCAGATATGATTTCCTCAATTGCAGGCATCTGTTACTCAGCTTATCTCAGTAGCATCCTATATAAATGAATTGCTCTATGCAAATGGATTTTGTCATTTTTTCACCAGATACTACTTATCATGCTGCTTATCCAAATCAAGGGCTGTCTCTTCACTGAGGTTTTTCTACTTGCTTACACTGTTAAAATGTAATGCATCAGGTGAACATTTTTTTAAAGTTCTAGTAGATGTCTGTTGGGCATGACAGCCCTTGAAATACCTCTCAGTAATATCTCGGTTTTGTTCCAAGGTGAGTATTTCACTTTGACCAATTGTTTTTCTTCTTCTGTGTTTATTTTATGGATTGCTTGTCGTATATAATTATTGAGGAAATGTATTATAATTACTGAGGTAATGCATACCCTGCACTTCAATAATGATTCAGCTGGTCAAAACCAGGGTGAGGATTCATTGCCAGCACATTTGTAGCATGTTTGGGAATCTTCTGAGAAATGCCTCATCAGCTGGGCACTTGTGGATTGGCTGTACTGAGCAGCAAGAGAAAGAAGAGGGCACCCCAAGAGAAACAATCACTAGAAACACATTACTGTCAACTTCAAAAGAATCAGTCCATTCTGAAATGTGTTCCAAGGAAAGGAGAATGCCAACAGTGGGGATATCTGACCTTTATGATGTAGAAAGGTATCTTCTCTCCTTCAAAAAACAGAAGTCACTTACTGTAATCTTCAGACTGTCTAAAGATCAAGACTAGTAAAAGAAAGAATGCAATGGGAATTTAATTTGACTGAAACTTATGTCAGAAATAAGGTTTAACTAGAGGATGAAACAAAGATGGGTGCTCTATGCTGCTCCTTTCCCCTATCCATCCTACCCTCCCTGAGGATGGATACACCAGGAATTGTGGCTATAGGAACAACTAGAGGCCTGTACCTCCCAATTTAGGTTCATGAGAAGTTCATCAAGCTCAACAGAATCCCACTTTTGCTGAAATAAAATTCTTCTAACACTCCTGGTTGTAAAGAAAAATTCCATAAGGTGATGTAAGTATAAATAAAGTCATGGATACCTGCCTACATTTGCAGAGAGCTTTGTTAATATTTGTATGTGAGAAGCTCCCATAGGTAATATTTCATGTTGTTGTCCTACCTGCCACATTTCAAGTGCAATATGGACTTTTTACTAGGGACAGTAATATCTCTCTAGAAAAAGGAAAGGCAGACAGAAAGCCAGAATCATGTTAACACTAAACTAATTTTCTTCCCAATAACTTAATTAAAGGGACAAAATTTCTTCAGGACTCAAACAAATACTAAAATTATTAAATTCAGTTTTTGAAGGATGTAGTTGTTAACATCCTTACTTTACAGAAGGAAGAACCAAGACAGAAGTTTTGCCTGAACATTTTTATTGGTCTTCATTTTAGGCCCCTTGCATTTTAGATGTCCAGGTCCATATCTTCTCTTTCTGTTCTCTTCTTGTGCTCCTTCTTTGTCTAAAAGATATTGGCCTCTCTCAACTGCAGCTAAGAGTTATGTCAATGCTCACTGTCACAGAAAACTAAACTAAAATTGTATCAGCTAGAAGTCGAAGTGTTAAAAGTTTCAATGCAAGAAACTGGATTCTCAGCACCTTACTGAGGTCTTTGAGTTTTGATTTCCTCTAGCTCAGCACTCCTGCACCAGAAATTCACAGTGCTGCCACCAGGTGAATCTATGTGGGTGCAAAAAAAAATTCTTTTATAGAAAAGGCCAAAGGCCAAAGAGCTGCTGCACAAATACTTTAGAAGTCAGGCTCTGCAGTGGTGAGTGGTTATGGGGGCATCTACAGTCTCACAAACAGACAAGAACCTACTCTGTTCATTCTCTAGGCTTTCCAGGCATGGATCACTCCAAGCTGCAGCCATGGCCAGTGCTTTGATGAACCTAGGGCAGTGGGCTCTGCAGTGAGGACCAGCATTACAGTAATGGGATTACTTGGCTTTGGCTGCCCAGGCTGCAGCAGAGCCTCATGACATCCAGTTACAAACACTTCATAGACTTATCGTAAACATCACCTGCTGCCTTATTCTCTTGGAAATAAAGGAATATAACGATTCATCTTCCTCCTCTCATGGCAGGTTTCACACATTTTTGCTCCTTACAAAATCATTTTTATGTCTTTTTTTTTTTTTTTCTCTAAAAACTATTGTTTTACTTTTTCAAAGAATAAAGGCACTCTACAAGGCAGAGAGTGCAGTGAAGGCAGAGCAGCAGTTTAGGAAGCCCAGGAGTTTTCCATGTCACCATTTTTTTCCTGGCTTTGAGTGGAATGAAGTAATTGAGCTACATGTGATTAATGAAATAGGAGATTTGCATAACACCTGACTCTCTATATGCTGTCATACATTAAAAATGGTAATTCACCTGATTTTACCAGGTACTGCTAAGATGAAGTGACAGCTATCCTTCTTTTGAGCAGTTAAAAGAAGTCCCTCAGCAAATACAGTCTATGTAGTTCACTGGTTTTTAATTTCCTAGATCATCCAAATCCCACTCACATAGCACTACATAGCAGGCAATATTTTCATGATTTTCGTAATTTTTTTTTCATAAGGAAGACAGTCTCTGCATTTTTGAAATAGCAGGAGGAATTAAAAGCTTCAGAGCAGCCCTTGTGTCAGAGACTAAACGACACAACATAACTTGAAGCTGAGGCCCCCACATTCTTTTCCTTCTACACCTGTTTCAAAAGTCATTTATACTCTTGTAGAGAGCCTGGAAGAAAACTGTGAGGTCAGTGGAGACCCATGGTTACTTACAGAAGTTGTCTACGTATGTACATAGGTGGTCTGCAGATTTTGTCATCTCTTTCTTGCCATCTCAGTCTTTTCTCCTTTCAGGAGAGAACTGCAGATCCCTAAAAATGCTATCCCATTTTTAAACAATTGGAGTAAATCAACTTTGTCCTGGCAGGACAAAAATCCTGGTGATATCTGGCAAAGTCATGGGGATGATATAGCTGGCTATAGGTGGTTGTGTAGATGGATTTTAAGTCCAGAGGAAGTGAGAAGAGGAAAACAAGGAGAAAGCAGGAGATAATCCCAAACTAAATGGAAACAATTAATGGAAGTAGCTAGGAGGGAGAATAAAGGAAAAAGTCAAAAAGTGAAGAAATTAAATATAAGAACATCCATCTATTTTAATTTAGGGATGCTACACCTGTGTTGTACTGTTGCTCTAAAGGAGGACTGAGCTTGTTCTCAGCGCTGCAGGATTAGTGCATTTCCCTGCAAGCTTGGGGTAGGTGAGCAGAAGGGCTGTGGGCAGTCAGGGCTGTTGGCTGTGGGATGGACTTTCACCTCCAGCCTGTGCCAGATCCAGAAATGAATAGGAAGTATTCTCCAAAATGCAAGTCTGAAACGTATTGCTTGAAACAAGACTAGAAATACTCCATTTCCTGCTCTATTTGTGATTTTACCTACCTATCTCCTGCTTCTAGACCAACAGATAAATGGCATGTAATACCCTCAGCCTAATGCTAATTCAAAAGTAAATGTCCAACTCATAGCTCTGCCAGAGAAATTTCACATGCATTTTGAAGGTGGAAGAGAACACACTTCTTATTTTGATTAGAAAAACATACAGGGATTTGTGTGCATGGAGGAGTCAGCAAAGAAAATCCTACAGTAGTAGGAAAGTAAGCAGGGCATGATCAAACTACACATAGTTTTTGTCAGTGTTTGAGGAATATACAAACTAATAATCAACATGACATTTGACTGTTCTTGTGCCATTTCTCAGTAGCTCCTTAATCCTCACCTTGCTCAGGAAGAAAGGGATTTTTGAAAGAGGAAAGGGTCCTTTTCAAACTAGAAAATAAAGAGAACCTAAACACTTTGAAACTAATCTAGAAAATGAATCTTATGAATTCCAGCTGCATGTTCTTCCGGGACAGAGATGTACCTTCATGGGCATAACAGCCACATGCACAAGAAGGTAGAGGAGATCTCAAGACTCAGATTCACAGAATGCAGGTATTTCATATCTTCCATATTCAGTTCAGTTGGTTTACAACTGTAAAAGCATTTTTGTCTTTCAAACAATGTAGTGGTAGATGAGAAAGGTGAAGAGTATAATTAATAACACGTAGGATATGTAAAAACACAACTTGCAGCATTGAGTTTCTACCTGGTCCCTTTTGGGCTAAGCTGTTTGATCAGCTTCCCTCAGTCTCTGTGGATGTCCTTATACCACTTTAATTGAAGGACCCCTGTTCTCTTTTTATTTTTGCTCTATGAAAAATGCATTGGAGATGTCTTATAATGAACTTTGATATGGTGAAATGATAATAATGTCCTAATTATATATAAAAATGTAATTACACTTGCTACTATTATAGAAAAACTCCCTTTATAATGAAGTGTTATGTTAGAAAAAAAGATTTCATTACAGCCAGATTCCTTTACTTGTTAATTTGGCCTGTGATTCATCGCTTTAATAATAAAAAAAATTTCTAAGCTACTTTTGATGTTTCTCATTTATGGTTCATTTCTCTGCTCTGGCACCTTAAGATGCCAAAAATTACAAACTTATTTAAGATGTACTTAAAAATTCACTAGTTCTTTAAAAGGAAAATCAGAAAAAAAGGAATAAGGTTCCTTCTTCTGGTGAGAATATTTTATAACAGAACATGGAACCAGGTTAAATACCATGGCCATGTTCTCAACTGACCAATTGCCTTTGCTATTAAAACTTTCTTTCTCAGCATATTATTAAAGGGAGCATCAAATAATGAATATTGCTAAGGAAAGGAAGAATAGTATTAAAATAAATCATTTGGAAAGATCAGTTCATTGAAAGAAGCGTGAAACTTCTGAAAGTTGCAATCAAATGACAGGCCCCAAAAGCTGGGAAAAAAAAAAATAAAGAGAAAGAACTGACATAATGCGATCTCAGGTCTAGTATAACAAGACTGATAATGAGTTCAGAATATTTTCCCTGCTATGTCATGAGAGTATTCCATGTGTTTTTGTGTGCCAACAAGTTTTCCACTGCACTATAGAATAGTTTGCAACCAATCAGTTGGTGAAAAGTGAGAGGGGGAAGGTGTCAGTAAGGCAGTGATGTGCTAATTATCGAAAAAGGGAACAGCCATTTTCTAGAGCAGGAAGCTTTTCAAATAAAAACAACTTTGAGGTGATAGAATGTTTAACCAATTACACTAAACGATATAGCCACTGTACACAAAAATCTAAGATTTTTAAAATGTTTTAAATGTAATTTTTTAATAAAGCATATATCCTGGCTTTTATCAACTTTCCAAGTAAAGACCTTTAGTTTCCTTTTGCATGGAAGACTCCTGATCCCATCCATTTGCTGTTTCCTCCTCTTTGTGGAGGAAAGGTGGCCTCACTAGAGGAGGATGTTCCCCACTAGCTAGCAGCTCTCAGGGCTCCAGCCCTTGCTGCAATGGGTAATGGTTCTACCTTGTTATAGACTTAAGAGAAAGAGATCCATGCACCTGAAAGCTGCTCTGTATGGACAACTCATGGAGGAGTTTTCTTCTTGCTAAAGCCTTGCCTCATTTCTGTCTTTAGACCATTACAGCTGTAGCACCACTGATGATAAAATCCATTTATCTATAGTCAGAGCTAATGTATTCTGTATGATGCTTATACTGCATCACACTCTCCACTCTTTCTCCTTTGAGAGAAACCTGTGAGGAAAAAGCTTCCTGCTCTCTTTACATCCATATACTTCTGCTAGTCAACAAACCGCTGAAAGGCTCTGTAGGTCAGTTTCCTTGTGGGTGCAGTAGTGTTTGGCATGTTTTCCTCTTGTTACATCCTTGTAAAGCTGAACAAGGTAAGAGCCTCAGTCTTGTAAATATTACACAGAACGTCTAGATACCAAGAACTTTTGTCCACATAACTTTCCTTGCTTCATTTTGCTTACTAAAATAGAGATCTAAGAACCCTTACTGTTTAACAAATATGGAAAAAACCCCTTTCCATCTATGTGGTTTTATCTGCATTGATCAGGAATCACAATATGAGGGTAAGTAGCTCTTCCAGACCATCCTTTCAAAACACCCTCCCAATGAGTTCTTACAGCAAGACTGCATAACTCTCTTAGTGATTAGTTTCTTCAGCAGGCAAATCATATCCTCATCTTACTGTGCATTTCAGCTTATACAATTCAGCCATGGAAATAATTTGAATGAGGCCCTAAACCTGGAAGGCTGAGAGAGGAAGAGAGGAAGGGACATACCCAAGACCATCAGCAGTAGGATCAGAACACAAGCAGATTAGCAACAGGTTGAGCTGTACTTCCAGCTACTGTAGTGGAATAGCTCATTCCTTTTCCATTTAAAAGCCCCTCAGCCTATTAGTCAACCTATTTGCAAAATCAGCACAAGTGTTTGCATGTCTAATAGCGTGAATTCTGAGGATACTTTTGGAGTTTGAGAGTCCAGATAATTAAAGAAAAATGAGATCAAATTAAGAGGTGACACTGAATATATGCATTCCTAACCTACTGCATTCTGTAGCACTATTCTCTCTTCAGAGAGAAACAAAAGTAATAAAATCAGCAGGGATGTGAGGAAGGGCAGGATAGAGGCTTTTAAAATGGAGCAGCAGCTGTAGTCTGCAACAGGGTAGCAAGTGTCACCAAGGAGATGCAATCTCATGCTCTGCCACAATGCAGAATTCCCACCGATTTTTTTTCTCCTCTGTCAAAGGAGCACTCACATGAGTAACAGCAGATGAAGCAAAATTGGTTTTGTAGAGGAAAACTAGTTACAATTTTAATCACAGAAGACGTTTGAATTAATAAAAAGGCATATTTTACTCTGTTCCCTTTTCAGCCTTTTGCGAGGACTGTGTTGGGATTCCTCTGATGTTTTGGTAGAGATTTTTGGAGTGTTGTTTCTGATCATACTAAAGCAATTGGAAAAAGAAGGCTTTACTTTCTACTTGGTTAAAAACACAGGGAAACATTTTAAGAAATACCTAGTTCAGACTTAATTATGGTGCAGCCTGTGGAATCGCAGCCTATGGAACTTCTGATTCCAAACAGGTATTCAGGGTTGGACAGAGTCTTGTCTGCCAGCTGTGCTTTCTCCCAGACCCTTGCAGCATCTAACCCGACATATTGTCTGGTGTCTGCACTGATGGGGCCCTGACAGGGCTACAGAGCCCAATGGCCATTTAAACTCATTTACTGACAGCACTTCTCTGGCATTCAGAGATGCTAATGGTGACGTACCAGGCAAGCATTTCTCCTGCTAGCAAAGCCTCACACAGCAGAGCAATCACAGCCACTTTTGACAGAAAGCACACCTTTGAAGGCTTTAAGATCCTTGCAGCCTTTAAAAATTTCATTCTAAGCTAGCCAGTTGCAAGTTATTTCAAAAGCTTAAGCTTCCCATGATCAAAGGCGCTCCTGAATCACACTATTATGTTCTCCTCCTTAAATCCTGTCTGCTTGGCAGTGTTGGTGAGGAATTCGGCAATTTATTGCTCCTACTCATGAAGCATATTGAAACATGCAAAGTGCATGCACAGAGCTCCTCCACAGTGTCACATATTCTGTTGACATCTCAGGATGTGACAACACATAGCAATATTTTGAGAAAACAGATTGCTGTTTATCCCACTGCTTAATTTAGAAAGCAGAAAAGTGATCAATGTTTAGTAATACCATTGTAGGCAAGAAAAACATGTTGGTGCCACTTTGTAGTCATATACCTTGAAAGTAACATCTATTTGAAAATAAAATTGGGGACAAAATTTTCAGTCTATGACTTGAAAATTTCTTGCCATTTTTTCCTTTGCTTTTCTGTCTGCAAAAGCAGGATGTATCCAAACAGCTCTGTGCAGGTGCCAGGTGGTCCACCATAAATGATGGTTGGCCATACAGCTCCTCACCTGTGTTTTATTCACCTGGATTTATTAGCATAAAGTAAAAACATTCAGTTCTAAATTATTTTATCTCTCTGTTTGAAGAACATAGCTGAATATCACTAAATGTTCAAATTGTCCATGGAACCTACATGATTACTTATTCTTGCCATTATGACAAACAGAGCTTATCTTCTTGCCAGGAGGGGAGAAAGAGGTTGGTATGTATATTGCAGCCTACTAATGGGCTTTAATTCCTATCTATTGGCTCAAGTTTGTGGAGAAAGGACAGGAAGGCAACAGCTGTTCCCACAAAGAAAATGAGCTCTGAGAAAGATACCAGCTAACTCCCTTTCTTACATGAGTCTGTTACTCATGTTCTGTTACTTGGTTGTATTCTGTGGTAGTCTGAACCCTCATCTTGACTTTTAAATACTAGGTTTTCTCCAAAAAAAGAAAAAAATTACAAAATATTAGCACCTGTGGCTACCTCCCAAAGATTTGAATCAGACTCCTCACTCTCCATATTCTGCACACAAAATAAACATGCAAGCAAATATATAAGAATTAGGATTCTTATCTGCAAGTATCTTCAAGTTTTACAGATACCTACATAATACAAATACACATCTGGTTCTGGCTTTACATGTATCTGTTCATTAGAAGTTTTGACATTTTTTAATCTTTATCTTATCTGAAGTCACATGGAATATGCACCATTTTTAGAAGTATCAGTAATGTCCACTTAGCAAAATTGAGAAAGAGACATCTAGGACACTCCAGCAGGCCAGAGCTCTGGCATTTCAAGTTTATCCCAGAACTAGCAAGCAGGATAAAGAGATTTTTAAGCTGCAGAAGAAATAATACTCTCTAGCAATAATGTCTGACCAGACAACTGATCTGTTGTAAAACAAGTTTTTGTCTAAAAAACAGAAACAAACACTTCAGCAAAAGCTTATATTACTTCTCCTTTGCAGACAAAGAGCAGGAGCTTTGTGTAGCAGAAGCAATTGCATTTTTGGGGGAGAAGGAAGGGTAATATTTGTGTCAGTGTAGCAATGGCAGCTGCATAAGGGAGCCCAGATAATTTTCTAGGTCCTGTCAAATCTGAACTTTATGAATGCATATAGATGACCCAAAAACTGGGAAGCCACAAGCAGAAGCTCAGCAGTGCAGCAGAGAAAGTCACACACACTCCTGGCTCTTCCAACTAAAGCTTTGTGCTCAGTGCTGGAAAGACATTTTCACTGACTGTGACACAGAGGAAGCACTCCATAGCAGCACCAGTGAATTTTTTGTAATTTTAAGTTTGTCAAGGTTAAGTTCCTCATAGATAATCACTTGCTTTATGAGAGAGCCTACCATATCTCACTTGGAATTATTAAGACTGCTCATGAAGTGAAGCTTAGTCAGCTTGATTAAGTGCAGCAAAATACCCAGTGAAGTTTGCAAAGAAGCCAGGTAGCTAAGTGGTAACTCTCTGACAGCTGGGAAAATTGTGCAAATAAGAAACATAATTTCAAAATTAAAAATAAATTATATATTTGGGGGAGAAAAACCTCTTGGCCCAAAACTGGGTTCTTTTACTGTTGCATCTTGAAGAGAAGCAACAGCACCAATCACCAGGATATCTACTACAAACACAGGAGCTCCTGCATTTCTTCATAAACTACACTGCTGCAGCAGGACAAACTGCTGGTGATTGCAAACTAAGAAGCCCACAAAGTCTGCATAGAAGCTTTGCTGACTTTTGAGAGGTTATTAATTTTTAACAGGTTATTCAATTTCAAGTATTTCAGTTGAAGAGTCTTCACTTGAAAATGCTGCTTTTACATCCATGATAGGTAGGAATTGTGGAGGGTCTCAAACACATTTTTTGAGAGTATTAACTGAGAATCCCTGTTGCAAGTAACCTCTTGTAGGTTCTCCTTGTTACAAATAAAACTATCAATTCACCATTAATAAACTGGAGTGTCAAATATTCTTACCCACAGAAATGTCACACAAGGCAGACATTCTGCCCCAGGAGCTGTACAAGCTGCAGACTGAGTCACTACAGAGCAAACAGCAATATTTAGCTAAAGCACTAATCCTACCATTTTTGAAATCCTCTCGATTTTGTGTACTGCCAAAAACTTCTTATTCAGAATTATGGCAGCCTGAGTCCCAGTCTTTGGGGAGTATCTGCAAGACATTTCAGTGTCTGATTCTTCAAGTAGCTCATTAGGGTGATGAAAAGCCACATGATGAAGGGGCAGTGCCATCCATGAAGAGCTAGGGGTTCCCGTTATCTTGAATTATTAACAAGTCAATATTTAGTGGACTGTTCCTGCCTGCCTGCCTACAGCAGGTGGTACCCCACTGCCTTTCACTTGGAAAGCATCTGCTTGCTCTGAGCCTCCCCAGAGCTTGCTACAGTCATTTGTTCGATTTAAGACAGACACTGTCATTATTCCGTGCAGCACTTCACAGAAATATTTCCTACTAAATGCTTGAACCATCTGAGCAGCACTAGGCAGGCTGCAGGCTTCATTAATAATGCATCCCTGCTTATCAATAGATTTAGACAACTGGTATTTAGAAGCTTCTTCAGAAGGAGTGGATTTTTTTCACACCAGTTAGCTTCATTCTGTCAGTTCCTTGATGTAGACATTACATCCAACTGAGTTCTGAAAGGCAGAGGTGCTAAAATTGTATTTGAGCTGCTCCCTTGCTTTGGAGAGCCATTTGACTGATGTAACTCTTCAGATCAACTCTTCTGTTATTTTATTCTTTGCTGGTTTCAGGGTTTGGGGGGAGGGGTGGAGGACAAGGTTACATTTAAATTAAAATGGAAATTTACCTTTCTCTTACTTGAAATACAAGGAAACATTGGTTTCACATTCTCTAGGTTCCACTAGAGCTTCTCTGGACTCAGGTCACAAATGAGGGGGGGAGATTCAGTATGAGATACCTTATGATTTGCAGAGGAGTGTCCAGCACTTTTAGCAAAGCATTCAGGATGCTAAATACAAATTAAAAACCATTGAAGTGCTGCCTGGATAAAAAGCAGTGTGGAAAAAAGTACTTCATTTAGGGAAAGGAAGGAATTTAATATAGGGAAAGGGAAAATAAAGATACAACTCCATTTGGGGGAAAAAGAAAAAAAGTGTCATGTATAATGACACTGTGTCATGATTATAAAGAAGAAGTGCTCAAGTGCTCAGATCCATTTTGGTACTCTTACTAAGCCTTCCTTCTGGATCAGGTTTCCCTTCCATCACTCCCTTGCTGAAGGCCACAACCTGCAGACAGATTTCTGCAATTTTCTTGTTTGCTGGACTGGATATATTTGATATCCAGAAACTGGGGGTGTTTTTTTGTTTGATTTCAGCTTTTATGAAGCATTCAAACAAATGGTTAGAAAAACACAATATACACAGATCTCACAGACATTATCATCTTTATTTACGGTTTATAGAAATCTCTTTCAGCTTTGTTACCTCCATCCCTGCAAGTGAAAAAGGTGAAAATGCTGCTGTTTCCTGCAGTTCCTGCCTATTTGTCTCTATACCTGATGTGCACCATCCACTCAGCAAGTTCACATGTTTTGGTAGACCTGGAATGCTCCAGTGCTTTCATATCCCCCTTGTCTCTGACTTGCATGAGGTAACTACTCTACACAGCTTGCTTGCTTGTATTCTTCCTTCCTTTATGTATTTGATTGACATAATTCCTTGATTTTTAATGGTAGAAAAATTTCTAGGGTTTTTTTTTTCCCCCTCTTTATTTATTTATTTATTTAAATGCAGGAATTAATTGAGAGAGAGATATCAGCAGAAAGTATGAAAATATTGAGGTACAATAGCAATAGACAAGATGTGCTAATTGCAGATTGCTTTTACTACAGATTGGTTTCAACGTAGAATTGCTGGTTGTTGCTCCAAGGACAGAATTAAGGTACAAACACTAAAGCCAGAGTTAAAAAAAAAATAGCTTGTTCTGAGAATTTTATGCAACTATAAGAGAAATGAAATTATTTTGATCACAACTCTTCTAACTCCTTTGAATTACACAGTGGGTGAGGCTTTTCATAATGACACTTATTACAGGGGATTGAACTGAAAGGACCTCTTTGGAAGTAGCATGCATCCTATCCCTGTCCACTGCAACTAGGTCACACATGATTTCTCCAAAGATGTAAGAGCATATTTCACAAGGATGATTTTCGGATCAAAAGGCAGCTCAATCCCTTTACTTTTAATTCCACAGCCTAGCTAAGAGGTGCCAGTGGTGACTAATTCACAGCTCTGTCCACCAGTAACTATTTAACTGTTTTAAAAAACTTGTTTATTAAATTAGGAATGATTACTTAAGGCAGAGATACTGTAAGGTACAGAGAGGCAATATACTACTCATGTTTTTAATGCTTTGTTTTCTCTTTTAAAGGATAAATTCCCTGATGCCATCATTAGGAGCCTACAAGAGATAGAGAGGGAGTATTGACAAGAGCAGGTAGTGGCAGGACAAGGGGCATGGGCTTCACTGAAAAGGAGCAGGTTCATATTACAGAAGAAATTCTGTACTGTGAGGGTGGTGAGGCAATGGCACAGGATGCCCAGAGAAATTGTGGATGCCCAGTCCAGGAAGTGCTCAAAACCAGGCTGGATGGGGCTCTGAGCAACCTGGTTTAACAAAAAGACATCCCTGCCCATGCCAGGGGGGTTGGAACTGGAGGATTGCTAAAGGTCTGTTCCAACCCAAACCATTCTGTGATTCGATGAGATTCCTCTAACACAGTAAAACTCATCTGCCATGAACATAGTTAGTTAATTGACAAATTTTTCTTTCCCATCTATATACAATCTTTATTCATAACCTCATAGCTTCAGTGGCCAGAAAAATACAGTAGATGAAAGAAATGTGAAAAGGCAATGAAGGAGCAAAGAAGCAAAACCAGCAGTTCTTCCTGAAGCTGAAGCAGTAGAGCAGCACAGAGTTTCATACTTTGGATTGGAGATGGACACCTTCTAATTCAGCCTGTTCTTCACCAGGCAGTGAGATTCCTCTGTACTACCATAGGAAATTCTTTCACCCTCAAGCTAATCTGATTTTTTGACTGCCATCCAATCAGATTTTTTTTTTAAAGAGAAATAACAAAAAACTAACCACTAAAACTGGTTTAATAATTTTTAAAGAGATTTTAAATGATACTCACTTTATCAAGCTGATGAAAATGACAGTAGTGTCAGAGGGTAACAGGTTGCTAATAAATACAATAGTTTAGGAAAGTGCTATTCTTGTCATGGAAAAATATATTCTGAGAAAAATAATACCACTGTAATTCATTTTTGAAAGCTATAGAGACATCTTAGATGAGGAATGCAGTTATTAAAGGCAAAAGCACACAATATGTTGTAATGAAATGGTTGTGCTACACACTTCATTAAACGTTTTGTGAGGCACCTGGGAAATTCCAGCTCTCCCCCCTCAGAAGGAAGTGGATCACTGGAGGAAGCACACAGAGCTAGGCTGAAACAAAAAACACACTGCCTGCCTTGGTGATTCCAGCCTGCAAGTAAAGCTGAATGCAAGCAAAGATTAACCAAGGGGCTACAGGAACCTGCACTTATTCTTCCAGTGCAAAAATTATGGTTCCAGGATTCATTGAGAAAGGCCTGAACATTCCCTCCCAGCGTTCAAAAGGAAGTTGATGTGAGCAAAGCTGAAGTTCGTGGTGAGCGACAGCGCTGGGGAAAATCCGACAGACTGTGCTGTGCACGTGTCCATTGGAAGAAAACACACTTGTCATATGAGAGAGGCTGAAAGGCTTAAAAATTCAGAGAGCACAGTAGGGAGTCTTCCAGGAAGATTCAAAGGACTGATATGTTTTGAATGTGTTGAGTGTTTGATTTACAATATTTAAGGGGAGAAAATAAAGGGAAAAAAACAGTCAAATTTTATATGGATCTCAGAGAAACAGGAGCTCAGGAAGGGCAGATGTGCTGAAATATCTATGATATTTGCATGATCATTTCAGAAGCTCATCCTTTTCGTAAAAAACAACCCCCTAAAACACCCAAACAAAACAAAGAAAAACAACCCCCTAATCCTGTACTTTAACATTATGAGCAGCATTGCTGAAACTATGCCGTTTACAAAGCATGTTCTACAGTTCTAGTTCACTTTAATCCACTGTTCTGTCAGACATACAGCACGAGCACATTACAGACAAGAACCAGGGCAGAAGAAACTGTGCTTATACCACAGAAGCCAAGGACCTGCTGAGGTCTTTCATTTAGAATACTTACAATCATGCTGGAAATTTGAGGACACACCCAGAGCAGAGTGAACAAGAGCAAGATGAAGATATTGTTGCACAATGTTACAGAAATAAAATGCAATATCAATAGTGGTAGATTCTCTTTTTGGTCATGGTTTATCAAAGCTTGCAGTCTACTAATCTGTTTTCCCTTAACTATATCCTTAACTAGGATTTACAATATCATATGAAACGACAAAGTCCTGGGACAACAGTCCTTTTTTTAAGTACTTCTCAATACCAAGGAATGTGCTCTCAGGTGTATGAGGTGTTGTTTAAAGCCATCAACACATCTCTCTATTCAGAGCTAGCATGCTCCTTGGAAAAGACACAGGATGAGAATTTTTCCTCCTCATTCAATTTTTGTTTGCAAAGCTGAAGGGTTCTGCAGGGAACTGAAATGAATAGTAAAGTGTGGTTTAACACAGCTTTTGGCCATTCTTGTTTCAGTTCTGTAGCTTTTAACCTCCAGGGCATAATTCTTCCTCCTAATCAATCCCCTTTTGCATTGCTTCTGGATTGTCTTCTTAATTTTAACACATAGCTTAGGATGACTCTCATTTCATGGAGATCAATACTTTTTCCTAATAGTATCATCTTGGTGGCTGCTAAAACTTTTTTGTTTCAGAGTTATTATATGTCTCCCCCTACTCAAATATGTAAGCTTCCCAGCCCTCACTAAATACCCTCATCTTTTCAGTTTGCCTTTCTAAGGCCCCAGAACTGTGGATTTATCTTTCACATTTCTCAGAGATAGATTTGGAGAAAATTCAACCTTCTCTAAGTATAGTTTTGTGTCTAGACCCTTTAGGTCTTGCTGTTCAGTGAAACTATGCATAACACATGATTATTTTTAGCTAGTTCACTGATCATTAGGTAGAAAGAAAATCTACCTTAGGTTACTTCAGAGGATATTCCAAGACCTGACTTTATTGAAAAATAAATTTGGGAAAAGAACTTATGGTATTTATATGTCTGGTTTTTCAATGGACATCTTTTGGTTTTTTTGGGTAAGTTCAAATCTTCCATGATCACAGAAATTCCACTACTACTTCCTGCCCTTAGACCCCACCCTACTTCACAAAATGGATATCATCCAGTTCCAAACCTTGGATATTTCTTAACATGCCTGTTCCTGATGGTCCCATTTTTCATTTCACTGACAGACAATGCCACTGCAGTCCCACTGGCCTCTGCCTGTTTGCACTTTAGGAAACTGAGATCACAGAGATGCAAAGGAGAGCAAGGACACTGGGAGAATATATTATTCTTCTCAGTTTGCCCAGGAGTTTTAAGTGCCCTGACAGCAACTAAATGCAGTTAATACAAATATAGTGCCTGGTGGTACAGTACATATAGAAAGTTAAATCTCACCCAACATAGCATCAACTGCTTTGGTCCCACATCTGTCCCTAAACTCCTGCTCTTCCCAGGAGAGATATTCTTCTCAGGAGTATCTTTTAACAGGATTAAGAAAATAATATTAATTCATTTCATGCTTAAGAGTTGAGTATTAAATGCAGCTGTAAAAGGAAATTAATACAGCTTCAAATTAAGCATCAGTAACACCCTTTCTCTTAATATTTTATGTAAAAATCAAGATTTTTAGCAGGCAAAGCTTCTTTCTGTGTAAAACCCATATTTTGAACTGCTCAGATAAAAAATGTCTGCAGTTCCATGAAACCTGAAAGCTCTCTGTGGTATTTCCATCTTCGCTGCTCTTGTCCTAAAAGCATTTTTCCTGACATCCCTTACTGCTGGTGCCACCAAACACTCTCAGGCAAGAGGGCACAGTCTAGGCCTCCTTATGCTGAGATGTGAAAAATCAATTGAATCCCCATCAGATGGAATCACTGGTGCAGAAAGTTACTAAACACTGAAAGTTATTCTGTGATCTCAAAGTCTTGAAAGAGGATACTGCAAACACAGTCTACAAGCTAAAATATACAGTGATTATATTTCCAAGAACTCTCTGCATGGTATTGTTATTCTGGGCCTCTGTCCTTCTACAGGTATGCTGCTACTCATGGCTCAATTAATTTTCTCTCCAAATATTTCAATTCTTATAACATATATATAATGTGATATGTTATGACACACACTGATATATCACATCACATCACATCATGATAGTGAAACATACAGAATATTTCCATTCCATTACCATTATGCATTAAAAAACAGGGTAGACTGACAGCAGAGTCTACATACTGTGATAGGAAACATGATTTTTATTTCTGTTTCAAATTTGGGTAATTCTAGGCTCTATGTCCTTATTTTACTAAATAAAATCTAATTATTATATGCTGCATATAATATCTACAATATATAATTTAGCCCTGGGTATAAATAAATCCAACCTGAGTTGTCTTTCTTCACATTTTTGCTTTCTTTTTTCCCCCCTGTCATTTTCTATATTTTCTGCTGATTTTCCCAGCATCTTCTCCAGCCAATTCTTTGTTTCTCTCTTACACTTCACATACTGCCTTATATATCTGTGCTAGCATCCAACTGAGCTGCAGGAAGCATTTTTTTTTAGTGTACTCTCCGTGTCAGTCCTATTATAACATACTCAGGATGATAAATTACACTTGAAAACTTCTAGTACAGATATAAAGAAGACATATTATCTATTCCCAAAAGAATGTTAATCATAATCCTTTAATCATGATGCTAATCGTACACACATTTGAAAAAATAAGTATCTTATGTTTGAGAATAGGAATAGATGTCGAAAGATATGTGTTGTTTTCCTGGCTTTTGCACAGTCTTGTGGTCTCAAGGAAACAATCTGATTTTGTTTTCTAGCTTGGTTTACTTGTCAAAATACATGAATGATATTGGCCTTTCTTGATTGATTCAGGTAATGCTTATAAAGGCTTTGAAAACACAGGCTATGCCTGGCTAAAGAGTTGCAAATTATCATCAGCTGTCAATAATGTTTTATAGAAAGCACCACGGCTGAACACACATCAAATTGGTAAAGTAGTAGAAAGAAGAAAAAGAAAGAAATAAAATAAAAAGGAGAAAATTACAGCTTTGGAACAGCAAAAACCAAAGTCCAAGTGTGATGCAAAGACACAAACTTTTGCATGAAATCCCCACGGTGTGCATAGCTACTCCTCATTTCCCGAAATGTGAAACCGGTATAGACACGCAGACTGGTCAAAATAAAACTCTCCAGCTTTCTGTATAAACTCTGCGCTTTAAGGACACTGATGCTAATGCCATGAGGTCAATTCACTTTGATCTGTAACGACAAGAGCACTAGCTCCCTAATTTAGTGGAAGGAATAAACTTTGAGCAACCCTGAGCCCTCCCCGTGCTCCTCCTGCAGCTCAGAGCTGTCACCGAGCACACTCTAGCGGTGCAGGGCGTGCCACCAACCCCTGCACACCAAACTACGGGCACAGCAGGCACATCCAGGCTCCACACATCCATCTGTGCCCTGTGGCACAAAGCCTCAGCTGTGGGCAGCTCTCCCAGAGCTTCAGAACGCCTGGTCTAAAGAGGGGTGACGCTGGATATTCGCAATTTCTGCTTTCTGTACCTCGCTCCTCGTTGGGATTATATAATGCTTCAGGAGGTGGATGGGGTAATTTATGGGGAGAAAAATGCACGTCAGTAGATTAACCAGTTTGAGATCATAATTTATCTCTAATGGCCTTTCTTTGACAAGAAGAAAACAATAGAAAATTAAAGCTGATAGGGCTGTTCTAGTAATGTCAAAAGTTGGCATTCTTTATCACTCTTTAACTTAAAAGCAGTCCTTGTCAGAATAATGATAAAGGCATCATAGAAATTTTGCTTTTCATCTGTCTGACATATAAATCAATGATCCAAAACACAAATCATTATATATGTATTTTTTTTTCCTAAAGTGAATATAAAACAAGCCTGCTTGTCAACGTTCCTTATTCATCTCTGACAGAGTCAGTTATACCATTTCTCTGAGCACTCACTCACAGCTGAAGCTGCTCCCCCCTCCCAGTTATAACACTGACCCCGTTTAGAGAGCACATCTCAAACAGAGGCACCAGAACCAGTAGCCTTTTCCAGGGTGTGAGCTGACATAATGGGCAGCTTGGCTTCCTCTGGGGAGCAAGCACTCTCTTTATCACTAGGACAAATGACCTGGAGGAGAGGTATCCAAGGCCAGCCACTCTATTTCCTTATAAATGCCAGATCAGATCATAACACATTACTGTGACTCACTGTGTTAATGACCAGCCACTTCCATTTGCAGGGAAAGCACGAGGGTGCATCCAGCTGAATCCCAGCTCTGGCAATCTCAGGGTACACTATCCAAGCAGGAATGCTACTTTTAAAACTTCCCCTTCCCTTCCAGCACACATCTTTGAAATTCATAGTTGCAAACAGACCAAAGCATTGCCAAATTAACAACAACCAAACAAATATTATCAATAAAAAGTGTTTACCTTACAGCACCACTGATCTGCTAGAGGCAGCATAAATGTCTTTCACATCAGGGAAGGGTGATTTTCAGCTCTCAAAGGGCTCCCCTCCAGGATCCTTCTCTTTGGATTTTTCTTTACTTTTTTATTTTTTGAATGCAGGTTCTTATTCCTCATAGTGGCCAAATGCTGGCAAACTGTACATCCTTTCACAGAAGTACAAGACTCTACCTTGTCCCTCAATGTGAAAGTTGAGAAGGATTAGCTGAGCCTAAAAAATAAAATAAACAAAACAAAATTATTTTTCAGGCTTGAATTAATAAAAACCAGAAATAGAATTATTCCATATTTTGGAGGAATAAAAAAAAGTCACACCTGCCTATGGGAACAATTAAAGATAAATTAAGAATGAGAAGAGTAGAGAAGGAAAATAAAGGTTTGATGACAGAATATGAAATAGACAAGATGACAGAATCAAAAGCACAGGATTAGAAACAATAAAAAGGGGGAAAGTATACAGTAATAAAAAGGAAATACTAGAAATAAAAATATTTACTTTGATTCATCTGTTAAGTTTAACTTAAGTCTGGGGGAAAAAGGAAAATGCTAAACCCTCAGTGAATCAAAAGGCTTCCTGAAGGAAAAAACTCAACCAACCAACTAACCAAAAAAAACCCCTAAACAAACCAGAAGAAACATAGGAAATTAGAATAAGAGTGCATGGAGATAAGGAAAAATAAAAAGGTGTAAAATAAGGACATAGGCCTTTGCAGTTCCCCAATTCAGTTGCCCTGCAGTCCCAGAGACGTATTATGGAATCCCAAATCAGAATTGGCCACAAATATTCAGGCCATGAACCACATAGCATGTGTTTAAATAAACAAAAATGCTTACTGCACCAAAATAGTGTCTGAGGCAGAGAGCAATGTAGAATGTGTATCATAGAGGCATTTTAGTTTAAAACGCTCAGAAACTGTACTGCCATGCTTTACAGGAAAGTTAGAAAAACATTTATTCCTGCTGCCTTTACTGATACTGACCTGCCATCCAAAGATATATTAAAGCAGAGGATACTGGAGACTTCAACTCAAGCTCCTTTGATAACACAACCCTAGGAGGCATCATTTCTCTCAGTGAAGGTATTCACAGAATTATATGTATTCCCCACTGTATTTAAACACACCCTTAGAGGTAGGAAATGTATTTTCAAATTAGAAGCATAAGCATGAGTCCTCATTTCTGTTCATGTTAGATAGACTATATTCCTTTTCAGGTCTGAGAAATGTGTGAGAAATCTTTGAGCTCTTACTCCTACACTGTTTTCAGAAACTTGACTGAACTATTCCAAAACCAGTATTCAAACTGAAGTAGTTACTGCAATGAAAATCTGCTGGCAATGGACTATGCAGAGTGTCTGTCTCCTTCCTCTGCCAAGGAGAGCAGGTCCCTGTTTACTGTGCTTTTATCTGTGTTTATCCTCTAAACTAAACTCAAAGTTGGCAGCGCTTGAGTGT
Organism: Zosterops lateralis; assembly: GCF_965231275.1. Lineage (NCBI taxonomy): Eukaryota > Metazoa > Chordata > Aves > Passeriformes > Zosteropidae > Zosterops > Zosterops lateralis. Next base: position 60,528,611 of record NC_139766.1, on the reverse strand, counting down.
CTGTGTCAGAAGGGTTAAGAAGTATGAGTTTTAAATATATAGATGCACTCAGTCATATACATAAATATAGGGCTGCTTGGTTCCACAAAGAAAACTTGGGTTTAGGCAAAAATATGTTTCCCTTTCTATACAATACCAACCACGTGCTTGGTTTTGAGCAACACAATTTCCCTTCCCCAGAGCCATCAGGAAATGGATTCAGTAACAATGTCTAAAGAGTACAGAATATAGATCAGTCCTTGTTAAGTTTATATTTGATATGAGTGTCATGTTAGAGAAAATGCACAAGCATAAACTCTCCAGACAGTAGATTGCCATTATTAGCTTTTCCCCAAACAACTCCCTGACACCTCTTTTTCAGTACCTTCAATTACATTAAAGAGTGAGACAGAAACACACAGGTCAGAGTAGAAGAAATATCTGTAGGTGGGATCCTTCATCCCTGAAAAACCCCAAATAGATTGTTCTTACTCTTACTCCCCTCACCCTTGGTAAACTATCAAGTTTTGCTCATTTTGAAGGGTTTTGTTTCACTCTAAACTTCTCCATCTGTTGTGATTTCCTTGTTACCTTTGTATAATGATTATCATTTCCCATATTACAGCAGCATGCTACATTTGACTGAGCATGATTCTGTCATTTATATGTGTAATAATATTTTGCAGTAATTTCTTAGCTTAAAAATTTTATTACAATTTTTTAAAAGATGAATTTTAAAGAGCCAAGTGCCAGGCAAGTGCCTGGTTTTAACTTCAGAATATTCATATTGATAGCACTTACCAGAAACATAATGACTAGCTAAATTCTAAAAATATAGTAGTTAAGCCAGGATTTTTATCCGAGCAAAAACCCCAAAATTGGTAAGCTTGTTATATTTTAAATATCTCTTAACCACACCAGCCTTTTTTTTTTTTTTTTTTTTTTTTTTTTTTTTTTTTTTTTTTTTTAAGTCTTTTGGAAGGGATATTTATGCAGAGCAGCTGTGATAAATAGGTAAGTGCTGGAATTTCTGATCCTAAGGATGATTTGCTGTTGCAAACTGAGTACAAATGGGTTGCAACCACATTTTTCCTCCTGGTTCTGTACATATTTGGAGCATGCAAAACTTCACGCTGGCAATTTGGACACGTAAGGCTGCACATACACACATATTGCCCAGAGTGAATAGTGACAGAAAATTAGACTTTCCAAGTTCCCTTTTCAGCAGTACCAGAGAGTGCCCTGCATTACATAGGCTGGAGACCCACAATATTCAGCTGTATGTAAAAAAGACAGTTTTTCAACTAATGAAACCCTCTATCTTTTGTTCAGCCTACAGGACGACATAAGGGTGATCCTTTGAATTAAACTTACATAAAGCAGGAGTCAGGGTGGCTAAGCTGAGTGAGGCTAAGCATCCACATGAACCTATAGAAATGTACGTTTCACAGCTGTGGACAAAGATAATGGCATGCAAGGAACGCTGCTCCAGAAAACGATGTAGCCTTTCATCCTTAATAACCAAATAAAAAATGGGAAGTCAGTACTTGGGAGCTACTCCAGCAAGCAGATCTCCAGGAAACAAGGTTCCCCACAGACTCTTCCTTGATCTTAAAGCTTAACGTGAAACATTTATATGCACGTAGCACCTGGCCACAAGACGTGGGGAGGCACTTTTATCACACTGGCTGTATTTCTACCTTAAATAATAGATTTCCTCCTTTTTTTTTTTTTTTTTTCCTTTTCTTTTTCCCCTCTCCTGGAGATGGAATAAATCCTCAATAATGTTTCTGTACTTTTTTTTTTTTTTTTTTTTTTTTTTTTTCTTTAAACATTTTAAGAATCAAGCAATCTTGAGAAACTCAACATCACACAACTCTAAAAACTATTAATATCCCTCTGGATATTAATATACCGTCTGGGGCTGAATTTCATCCAAGATTTAAAAGCAAAACTATCCAGTCAAAATAAATAAAGCATTATTTAGGTGAAGAATTTTTTGTTGTTTTTTTTAATGTGTTAATTGAATGCTGATCTCTCACCTGCATTTCTCTGACATCCAAGCACATGGATAAACTGCACACAGACTCAGTCCAACTGAAACTACACAAAAGCCAGTTGAATTATACACAGTATTTTCCCAAAGGCACTCCACAGGAGTTAAGAACAGGAGACTGTGAACCTTAAAAATTGCTGCTCCAAAACTAGTGCCAGCTTTGCAATGATTGACTCACACATGGGTTAAGCAGGTGTTAACATACGAAACCTGTAAAACACGTATATTATGTGTGCCTCTACATAATGTAGCTGCATCTCTGTCTTTTTCAAACTACTCTTGTAGTTTATCTTAATCTCTAAAGCAGTATGGAATCAGTTTTGGGTGCAAATCTCCATGATAAAAACATGAAGTAACCTTAGTGCTTCCACTGAAGCAAACAGGAAAAATTCCACATCTGGAACCAATGCTTATTTGCCTCCGATTACATGAAAAATTCAAAATTTTCTTAACAAGTAGGAAATGCCAAACTTTGTTATCCATTAAGACCAATGTCTGTTGAGAACATAGGCAGAGAAAATAAAGCCATTTTTGTTTGTGCAAAAGAGCTCTTCAAATTTTTCTCAGACAAAAAGGTTTCATTTCACTTCAGCTTTGTCCATGTCCTGCATTTTGGCTGAGAGGTAAACCCAAAAAAAAACCCAAACAAAACTGAAAACCCTACAAAAAGAATCCAAACCCAGAATACTCAAATGTGAAAATTAGGCCATTTAGTCATTTGAGCTCCTGCTAGTTACCCCATTGTTACTGTGACATGAAGATATTTGTCCGTGGTTTAAATGTGAGAGAAAATATATTTCAAGAAAAATTGTGAAAGGTTTCACCCTGATTACTTCTGTGGTCTGGGACATGCAGAATTTTGACAAGAAATTTTACCCTTAAACAGCCCCTTGTAACTGCACCTCAACTTTTGTCCATTTTGCAGTATTCCTGGAGACTTAAAAAATAAACATGAAAGAGATCACAACTACATGGGAGGAAAAACAGCTGTAGAGTCTGCAGACAACTCAGGCAGTAACAAATGCAATTAGATCCAGAAAATGCAAATGAGGAAATATTGGAAAATTTCATCATCATTTTCACTTCTCACTACATCAGAAATCTTTGCTGTAAAGCCTGAATTAGATTTGCATTACATAAGATTAGGGTTTGAAACAAGGAAAAAGCAGCAATTCTCTTCTTCTACAACTGTAAAAGAACACAAAATACCTAAAGATATTTTGTGTTAGTACAGTTATTTTAACAGCATTCATCTCTCCAGAATAAGAGAATCTCAATTTCTCTCTAGATTTTTTTTCTTGATATGCATATGTGTGGGAGAATAATAAACATCCCTCTTCTCTGCCTTCCCCTGCATAAGGTGAATTGTTTCCAATTCACATTTTGGAACCTGAGACATGGAAAATTCTCTGCACAAGACACAAATACTGGGTTACACGGTCTTCCCTGTGAAGGGCTGGTGTATTCCTAAAGCTAATGTGTGGAGAAATGTAGATTCTCTGAATGGAGAGTCAAAAAACAGCCCCAGAATAATAAGCAGGAACCCCACTGCATTTTGTGGCAAATAAAGGGAAGTGAGCACAGTCCTAACCCAGAGAGAGAGCTTGGCAACTAGGTCATTCTTTTGGGACACAGGACACATTTAGTCAGACCACACCCCAGCCTTCCTGGGCAAACATCACAACAACTGAGCAGCTGAAGCAGCATTTTCTACCCCCTTACATGTATTTTGCAGAGTCCACTCTAAGAAAAACAGAAAGCAGAGTACAGGAGCTGGGACGGGCAGAGAAACCCCAAATTCATGTGTAGTGAGAATCCTTAGGGATACTGCAATGATTTAAAATTTGGATGGAAGCAGTCCAAAGGGCACTCTGTGAAGAGTGAGTCCCTGATGAGAATTTACACTTAAAACCATCACTGCTGAAGTTTGCTTATTGGTTTGCTAAATGCATTTATGAATAGAGTTGCTTAGCATGAGGCTGTTTCCTGCCCTTATTAAGGGCTTAGAGAAGTTAACTGCAAAGTTCTGCTTCAGCACATTTACATTAATCCAAAGGCTAGGACTTGGTGCATCCTTTACAGGTGGAGACAACAAAGATTGCTTCATAGCAGTGTAACTTCTTCAAAGGGAACTAAAGAGGAGCTGGTAATCATATCTAGCCTTAGTACAGATCAGTCTGTTAACTGAAACACTGCAAGAGAAAGGCCAGGCTTACAGCCAAGCTCAGCCTAAATCTTGGTACTAACTCAACTTCCTATGTGACACCAGGCAAGTCACCTATCAGCCTCCATTACCCAGCTATAAAGTGGGAATTCAGGCAGCTCCATGTTTCCTCACCATCTGCCAGGTCTATTTTCATTGCAAACACTGGGCAGCAAAAGTCTTCCTTTATTCAAAGGCTGAGGCCAGGCAGGACTAGAACACCTTCATGTCCCTTTGCATACCTGGGGCTGCTCTGTGGAGATGTAATACTCAGTGGGCAGCTGACCTCAAATGGGGGCTCCAGGTGCTCTTTCAAAAGAGAAATAATAATATTAACTCAAACACAGTCATCACCTTCCTCTGTCCATCTAACCTGCTGGGACTATTTAGAATTTGGATGCAAATTTTGTTGTTCTTACAAAGCCAGCAAACTTCTCTGCGTGTTTCTTCTTTATTTGAAAGTTGTTTCAAAAGAGGATATTTCAAAATAAAAGTCTCTGAAAGCGCTCATAAATGTAAGTGTATTTCAACAGCAAAAAATACTTGAACTGTTCAGATCCTGAACTGGTAATGGTGTGCACTAATGCACCCAGAACTCATGAAATTGTTTCTAAATTAACCATGATACAGCTTTAAGAGAATACAAATTCTAGAAATCTGTTAGACTGCTGGGGCATGATGCATAAAACCATAAAAATCAGACCTTCTTAGATTAACTTACCTCACTCATCAATGTCTTAATATTTTAAGGTTTTTCCAAGCAAAATACCCCTATTCTCATTGTTGAGGTAGGCTGACATAAACTGAGTAACGTAAGTTTAACCAAATCACAATCCTTAACTTTAATGCATTTTCAGGGAATGTCCTCAGTGGCATTATTTGCTTTCTGCAGGTTTATAATGGAGTATTTAAATGGCACTCTGCTTAGGAGAGGATCAAATAAAATAGAGCTTAACAAGAATAAAGTTTGCTCCTCACTTCTGCTTTTAATAAAAAAAGAAAACTGCTCAAAGTATTAGCAGAATTTTCATGTTTTATGTTTTTGATCAGCTGGAAGAAAATAGAAGAAAAAAGTGGAAAAAAAGTCCTGCAACAAGAAATGTGACAGAAAGCATCACACACATGCTATGACATCACCTGTTTAATCTATTCATGACTGTATTACATGCTGCCATCATGTCAGCTCCCAGAAAAACACCATCATATTGACAAAGGCAGTGATTCACACTGTTTCTCAGACAAGCCTGCATGTTTATCCTCAGGCTTTCCAATCCTTGTTAAAGGAACTATGATCATCTGAGTGTCAAAACTCAATTTATCGGCTCCAATATAGATGAAGGGAGTGAAATACAGAGGTAGCAGCATGTGAGAGCTGAACAAGGTGTTCTGATTTTCTCCTCTGGCCTCATTGTGACACCTAGCACTGGAGGGAAGGAGCTGGAAGATGTGCTGTCCCTCTTTCTGTCTCCTTTTAATATGACCAAACTGATTTAACTACAGAATTTGAGACAGAACCTAAGACAGTCCTCGACTATGCTCCCTTTTCATTCAAACAGCTCTGAAGGTACATTCTGTGAGAACTGCTTTGAGGAAAGAATACACTGAAGAATGGATGTAAAGTTTATCAGATCTGAGGATAAAATTTTAACTTAAACACAGGCTGGAAAATAACTTGGCTTGCAGGGAAGGCCTTATTCAGGAAAATGCTCTATGGTCCAAGACTTAGAATGGACCCTGTAATACAGGATGGGGTGAGAGAAGCTGACACTGGAGCTGGAGGAAATAAATTTAAAATGGCAAGCAGAGGGGCAAGTGTGCTACTAGCTGGGGTAAGAGCCTGACATCAGGAGTAATCAGGAGGTAACAGGAAACTTGGAGATTTGAGAGGGACATCAGGTAATCTAATATAATGCTGGAGAAGGCTGGGCTCAGAAGACATCAGCCTAGGCAGAGCTGAACCAAAAGTGAGCCAGGAAACTGGAGAGAGCACTGAGCTACAAATGATAAAGAGAAATGAGAAGAAGCAGTCAGGGAAGAATACTGGGACAAAACACAGTTGCAGGAAAGGGGATTAGGTGGAAGGCTGAAACAGGGAAAGGAGGAGTAATCAGACAGAAAGGTTCGGTCTTTGAGGATCCAGCCCACCAGCCAAGACTTCCTTCCCAGAAACTTGAATGAGAAAATTTCTCCACACCTGGCAAGAGGTTTGGGCATCCACAGGATGTACCCCCTTTCTTGCTTTCTACTGACAGGCAGCATGAAAAATAACTCCCAGCTACTGCTGTCAGTGACACTGTTAGCTCAAGTAGCAGATGGCTGTCAGATGCATCCAGAGATTCCCATCTTGCTGATGACCCCTGTGGGGGGTGTTATGATTCCACAAAATCTAGTTCAATGTTCTCACTTTGCTTTTCTAAAAACCTAGGGAATTACACAAAGTATTAAAAACAATATTATGCTTGCAAGTAAAGAAAGCAGTATCAAGATTAAAAATGCCTGCTCTTTTTAATGTGCTCTCTTCTGTGCATGTTCCCTGTGATGCACATTGCTCTACAGGGATAACAAATGCTACTGTCCTTATAATTTTGTCTCATTTCTTTTTCTGTTGCTTTCGCTGTTGTTGTTTCTTTGTTTGCTTGTTTGTTCTTAATAATGCAGAAGATAAGTGGCAAAACAGGAGATCTCTATAGCAAAAAATAAAAATGTATATCCTTAGGGTCAAGAAATTGAATGCTGCCTGAAAAATGAGATTCCATATCTGCTTCTGTACATAACACAAGGCAGAACTAAGCAGAAACCTTAACTAACTCGATGACCACAAACTCTCTAAGTTCTTACACATCCCATGTGAAACACCTGGCCAGATTTGCTGAGTACTCACAGTTTCAGCCAAAGTTTAATTTATTATAGTAGTTTTTTTAAATACCTAATATAGCATAAAAAAGCAGAATGCTTTGAAAAGCTTTTTCAAGACATCTCACTGTAATCACTAGAATTAACAGCTGTTTGACAATTTTATACTCTGTCTCACAACACTGTCTATGTGGCCCAGTAACACTGCTTGATTTTGTGTGCATATTGTGAAGTATTACAGAAATGTCCACAAGAAATTAATAATTCAGTCAGCATCGCAGAACAGGAACCTCATATTTCATCTTTTTCAATGAAAAACAAAGCATTGAATGAGGTGAGGTAAAGGCCATCCCTGCTGAAAATGAAAACACACTGACATGGCAAAAATAAACAGTGAGTGTTTGTATACACAGATGCTGTAATTTCTATTTCTGTAGAAAGAAGAAAACAGGGCATGCATAGACAATATTAAATTCAACAACCATGCTTGGTTTTTCAGCTTTAATAATGCTTTGTTAATCCAGATTTTTGAATGCAACATGCTATAAACTCCCATAAACATTTATAGGAGAGACAGACTCAAAATTTGAATCAAAGTGTAACCCATTTTTCCTGCTTAAGGCAGGGTATATGGATTAGGTAATCTTTAAAAATTGCTTCCAGCCCAAACAATTCTATGATTCTGTACCAGTTTGGGAACTGTAATCTGACGTGTTACTTTAGAACAAATGGCAGCATAAAGTTCTGTCAAAGACAAACTTAACTATGTGATGACTAATTTTCTGGCACTGAGACAATCATAATTCATTCCAGTAAGAACAGAATATCAAGCAAGTCCACTATTTCCACTTGTGTTTTTCAGGCATAATGAACTCAGTGGAAGATGTGAATTTTGAATTTTGCATCCACAGGGAAAAGCATGCCCCACAAAGTACTGCCCCCATTACCACGCCCTCAAAAATCAATTCTAGATAAAACCAACCAAAACTGAGGTCCTGGGATTGAGTCCAGAGAAGGGTGACTGAGTTGGGGAAGGGTCTGGAGTGTATATCCTGCAAAGAGTGGCTGAGGGAGCTGGGGGTGTTCAGCCTGGAGAAAAGGATGCTCAGGAGACCTTATGCTCTCTACAACTCCCTGACAGGAGGCTGTAGCCAGGAGGCAGTGGCTCTCTTCTCCAAGATAACAAGCAACAAGGCTAGGAAAGGGCGTCAAGATGCACCAGGAGAGGTTTAAGTTTGGATATCTGGAAAAACTTCTTCACTGAATGGGTCAGGCATTGGGACAGGCTGCCCAGGGCAGTGTTTGGGTCACCACCGCTGAAGGTGTTTAAGAGACATGTAGATGTGGCACTTGGGGACATGGTTTAGTGATAGACCTGGCTGTGCTGGGTGGCCGGTAGGGCTCGGTGGTCTCACAGGTCCTTTCCCAGCAGTGAAGACCCTGTTTCCATGGGATGAATAACCCGCTCCCTGGAAATTCGCCGGGCGGGCTCCCAAAATCCGCCAAAGAGCAACGGCGACATCTAGCGGCTGGACGGGGCACCTCACACGGCGGGCCCGCCGCGGGAAACGGAGATCCAGGGAGAGCTGTGTCCCAAAGGAGATCTGTGTTCTCCGGGAAATCTGTGTCCCCAGGGAGAGCTGTGTCCCAAGGGAGAGCTGTGTCCCCCCGGGAGAGCTGTGTCCCCTCAGGGAGAGCTGTGTCCCCCCAGGGAGAGCTGTGTCCCCAGGGGAGAGCTGTGTCCCCTCAGGGAGAGCTGTGTCCCCCCAGGGAGATCTGTGTCCCCAGGGGAGAGCTGTGTCCCCCAAGGTAGAGCTGTGTCCCCAGGGAGAGCTGTGTCCCCCGGGAGAGCTGTGTCCCCCAAGGGAGAGCTGTGTCCCCTCAGGGAGAGCTGTGTCCCCCAGGGAGAGCTGTGTCCCCCCAAGGGAGAGCTGTGTCCCCAGGGGAGAGCTGTGTCCCCTCAGGGAGAGCTGTGTCCCCCGGGAGAGCTGTGTCCCCAGGGAGAGCTGTGTCCTCCAGGGAGAGCTGTGTCCCCCGGGAGAGCTGTGTCCCAAGGGAGAGCTGTGTCCTCCAGGGAGAGCTGTGTCCCTCCAGGGAGAGCTGTGTCCCCCCAAGGGAGAGCTGTGTCCCCTGGGAGATCTGTGTCCCCCCTGGGAGATCTGTGTCCCCCAGGGGAGAGCTGTGTCCTCCAGGGAGAGCTGTGTCCCCAGGGAGAGCTGTGTCCCCCAGGGAGAGCTGTGTCCCCTCAGGGAGAGCTGTGTCCCCTCAGGGGAGAGCTGTGTCCCCCCCCAAGGGAGATCTGTGTCCCCCAGGGAGAGCTGTGTCCCCCGGGAGAGCTGTGTCCCCCGGGAGAGCTGTGTCCCCCAGGGAGAGCTGTGTCCCTCCAGGGAGAGCTGTGTCCCCCAGGGAGAGCTGTGTCCCCCAGGGGAGAGCTGTGTCCCCCCAAGGGAGAGCTGTGTCCCCTGGGAGAGCTGTGTCCCCCCAGGGAGAGCTGTGTCCCCAGGGAGAGCTGTGTCCCCAGGGAGAGCTGTGTCCTCCGGGAAATCTGTGTCCCCAGGGAGAGCTGTGTCCCCCCAAGGGAGAGCTGTGTCCCCTGGGAGAGCTGTGTCCCCCGGGAGAGCTGTGTCCCCCAGGGAGAGCTGTGTCCCTCCAGGGAGAGCTGTGTCCTCCGGGAAATCTGTGTCCCCGGGGAGAGCTGTGTCCTCCGGGAAATCTGTGTCCCCAGGGAGAGCTGTGTCCCCAGGGGAGAGCTGTGTCCCCAGGATGTCCCCAGGGGACAGCACCATGCCTCCTGGGCAGGCAGGGATACCAAAGATGTCACAGAGTCAGAGGCACAGAATGGGCTGCTGGGTTGGAAAAAACTTTTGAAGTTCATCCAGGCCAAACTCCCTGCAATTAGCAGGGACATCTTCAATTAGATCAGGTTGCTCAGAGCCCCGTCCCATCTGGCTTTGAATGTTTCCAGGGAAGGAGCATGTACCACCTCTCGTGGCAACATGTTAGAGTTTCATCACCCCTCCTCCTCATATCGAGTCCAAATGGATCCTCCTTCAGCTCAGAACTATCGTAACCCTGTCCTACCCAACGGGCCCTGCTAAACAGTCCATCCCCAGCTCTCCTGTCGATCCTTTAGGTATTGTAGGTGCTGTAAGGTCTCCCTGGAGACTTCTCCATGCTGAACAACCCCAGCTCTCTCAGCTGTCTTCATAGAGGAGGTGCTGCAACCCTCTTATCATCTCTGTGGTCTCCTCTACACCCACTCGAACAGGCCTATGCCCTTCCTGTGCTGGGGAGCCCAGAGCTGGAGGCAGCACTGCACACAGGGTCTCACCAGAGCAGAGGGGCAGGATCACCACCCTTCACCTGCTGGCCATGCAGGTTTTTGGACTTTCTTTGCTTTATGTTGCAATTGGCTTTCTGGGCTTCAGTTCATGTTCCTGGCTCACATCCAGCCTCTCATCCACCAGCATCCTCAAGTCCTTCTCTGCAGGAATGCTCTCAATCCCTTCATCCCCTAGCCTGTATTAACACCAGGGCTTGTCCCAGCTTAGCTGCAGCAACTGGCACTTCACCTTGTTAAACCTCACAAGGTGAGTTCTTTTCTTTAACTTGTCCAGGTCCTTCTGGATAACATCCCATCCCTCAGGCATTTCAAAGTATCCTCTCTTTGTCCATAGATACCAATTTAATATGACAAACTCATAAAAGGCTCCAGTCAGGATACGTAGTTAGTTGCTTTTTCAGGAAAAAAAAAAAAAAACAACAAAAAAAAACCCTCAAAAAACCAAACCAACCAAAAAAACCCAACAAAAACTGAAACAAACAAACAAACAAACAAACAAACCCAAAAGAAAAAAAGAGCCACACACATTGCCACAATCCTCAGTACAACTCATGTGTCAAATAAATAAGTAGATAAATATCAAGAACTACTTACTGAAGAGACTATTTTCTGAGCATATTAGCAAAATGTATTTTTCCACCTTTCTATCTTAGAAAGCTGAATCATTTTTGGTGTTTCTGGAAAGCTTCATTCAGCCTAATAGTGACATTTACTGGGAAAACATGCCGTGGAAATGCCAAGGCCAAATGGTTTAAAGCTGGCACGTCATTATCAGTTGAAAAAAGAGCCTTACAAGTAGAAGTGCTGGGCAAACACAGGCAAAATGTGGTCACTTTTTGTTCTAGTCCAGAACTTATACAGGCTACACAAGGAGATCAAATTAAATGTGATCTATTTTGCAGCCCAGGTGTTTTATTACACCCATGTAAGTCAACCCAAATTTTCTAAAAAGGAATAAAATTTCAGTTGCTGGGACCGCCCTTGAAAAACAGGAAACATTAACTACATGGCAAAAATCTTTTGGGGATTAATCCAATATAGTGCCTCCATGAGCACATGGGATCAAGTCCTCTGGAAGTGTGACACAGGAAGATCCTTTAGCCAAAACTAAACTTTTGTGAGCCCTGTGTTTATTTGTCATCCATACAGCCAGTGAGGCTCCTGCTCCTCTTTGGTTTTGTACCAGAACAAAAGTTAGGAGGCTTATCCTGTCACAGGCTTTAGCAAAAGGCAAATAGAGCTGTGATGGTTTAAGCCATAGCCACACATCTCTACCAGCCCCAGCCTGCTTTCTAAACCTACAAGAAGGGAATACACACTTTTTCATTACTGTTTGAAGCTAAAATGCTCCCCGTTACAATAGCTGAGACTCCAGGCAGTTCCTCCACTCAGGTTAGAGGCAGAAACCTCCAGCAGAGATGCAGTGGAGACCTGCAGATTGAAGAGACAGTTTAAGGTACCAAATCAAGATTCAGCAGAAGTTGCCTGTTATATCTGAAATGATTCTTGCTTGATTCAATTAGCAGATTTCTTATACACAGCATACAAGGAACCTTCTTTCACACACATCACACATCTGTGCAGATGTGGAGACAGAAGCTGTGAAAAGGACACGTGAAAACCAGAAATGACTGTAACAGTGAAACCTTTCATTTTCCTCCTAAAATCTAATAACAACACTACAGCACATGCTGGGTAGCAGCAACTTGCCCACGTGCCAGAAGAAAGCAAATAAAATAAATTTTTAAAAAATAATTTAAAAAAATATCTAAAGAGTTACACAAGCCAAGCCCTTTGAGAGAAAAAGCAGCCCTCTGAATAACCAAACATTGGGTCCTGGCATTAGTTTTAGAGCTGTTATTCTTCTCCTATATGACTGCAGCAACTCTGAATGTCTATTTATCCTTCCGAGGCCCATGGAAGAATCTATTTATAGTTGTGGGATACCAGTGCTAGTGCATCATGGCACTGGCCTCTGTTACTGGAAATGATCCTGGCCAATTTACAGGCAACAGGATGAGTGACTGACACATCCTATCAGAACAAGAAGTACAGTTCTAGAGAGGAAGTACCAAAGAGAAAAGAAAAGCCTCGAGATTCATGGAAAGTTACTCAAAACAAAAAAGATGGAAAACTCTCCTTTTGAATTTAATTGTCATAAACACACAAGTAAACAGAGTAAAGAACAAGCCAAAGTATCATTTCTGCTACGTGAGCTTTTAGATGTTCTAATCAAGATAACAAAGGTTGTAATTCATAGATGAAAAGCATTCATAACTACAAAAACAAAAGCCAAGGGTACCAGCCCTGATATGCACTTAAAAAACCCCAACTACCTTGTTCACCTTACTCAGACTGTACATCACCACAAAACCACTAGAATAAAACTCCCAGAACTGATTTTGCTGAACTTAGAGAGTTATTCTCCTCTGCAACCCTTCAGGACAGTATCTTCACTGAACCAGAAAAAAAAAGCCCTACTGAGATATCAGCTGACACATTTTTGCATCTTCCACCACTTTCTCTTTTCCATTCCCTTGAGTGCTGTATCAGTCAACACTTCGCAACATCCACAGTCCCTTATCAACAATCAGACATTAGTGTTCATGGCACTCCCTTGCCAATGGATAGGCAAGTTTGACACATGACTTATTTATTTTGGAGATTTGAGAAACTGTGATTCTTGGCTCTCGGCATTTCTAAGTTTGGGAACAGCTTTATTTATCACCAGCTCTGAATTAAGGCTGTAAAACTGCCATGAAAACACATAGATGGTCCCTTAAAGGAGGGCTGTGCAACACTGCAAGTGAAATGGTTAAACATAATGTCTGGTTATTAATAAAAGGAACTGAACTGCATGCTGAGGGGTAAAGCCACAGCAGGACTGATATCACTGGAGTGTTTTCTGGGATAACAGGACTCTATTTATGTGCACTGGTGCACAGACCAGGCACCCTGTGCTAAGCACAGGTGAGGGTAAGAATACACAGCTGTGAGCTGTCTACCCCCTTTGAAATTACATTCTCAAGTGACGCAAATAAATCATTTTCAAGTTTTTTTTCCTGAAGTTTAAGGGAACTCTACAGCATTCCCACAGTTGTAAATGTTTGTGGGTGCTCAAATGTCACCTAGTGGGAAAGCTGCTTTGCACAACGTCAGCAGGAAACTCCTATCAGGCTTTCCAAAGGGCATCCCCACATCACAGCCACTACATGGAGAAAGAAGGGGATTCCTTCATGTTCTTCATTCCTTCAGTGCCTGCTAACTCATCCCAGTATGGTTCATCTAGCACTTGGAACTGGTAATTTCAGAGGAAGCTATTATTTCCTGTAGCAGAAATGAGTGATTTGCTTTAGCAGGGGTCATTGTTCCATGACAAAGCCATCTGTTGCTTGGACAGGGCAGAGTATCACTATAAATATGAGCTTCCTACTGTTGTTTTTCTTCTTGGCAGTGGTTGATATCTGGAGTGTCAGATCAAAGAACAAATGTGGTAACCGTGGCCTGTACTGTAAAATCAATAAGTCAACAACTCTCCTTGGATCCTTTATTCTAAGGCAAAGTCTGTATTGTCTGTACTCTTGTCTACAGTAGAAGATATTTAACCGTGAAGTTCATACTGCAGGAGTCAACAGCAGTCTGGAAAGTGCTTTGCCTAAGTTTGAAGATGACATGTTCATAAAAGAGTCATTTCTCTGAGGGAAACTGAAAGAACTGTTTAAGTCAAGGTAGGCAGCCCTAAAGAAGATGCTGGTGCTTTTTGCAGCCATGATGTTTAGGGTATACCCTATCATTACACAGGAGAGTCAGGACTTTTCAGGCTAAAGAGGAAAACTTGAAGGTTTTGTACATCATTAAACAATACCTTTAATAGCAGGGAATGAGTTGCACCTTCTGCTCTGACAGGTTACTTTTAGTTTGTTTGGATTCTTCTGTCTTCTTGCATTGTTGTTCAAGGTGTCAAATTTGCATCAATAATAAGAAAACTCTTGTTTCAATGTCTACTTCTCTCAGGTGCATGGGGTACCCAATTATTTGGTAGAGAAGCTGCACCTTTGTGTCCCTTCTGATTTTTGATCAGATATGCACTTGCTTTAGAAGGTGCAATTGCAGTAAATGGACATCCATATTGCCAGAAGATCAGTCAGAAAACATTTGGCTCATTTCTTCATTAATTCTGCCTTCCAAGAACTGCCAGCAAGAGTCTTGTCATGTTTTCACACAGGTATGGAAAGACTAACATCAGGAGGAGTTTTGAAAAGATTGAGTGTTTCAGGACGTAGCAGTAGGATTCAGAAGAGATGATGCTATCCTGGAGGATCAGCACCCCACTGTGATAAATCTTCAGTCAGGTTTTGGGATTAGGAACTTTCTTTCTAGGAAACAAAGACACCCCTTTTCAGACCACATACTAGACAGTTCCTGGGCATTAAAGGGTTGCCTCAGAATAGCCCTGCCCAGCATCACATGCTTCTTCTACATGCAGAGTCCATACAGGGAGGCAATGTCCCCATTTGTGTATGACCTACAGAGACACCACAGGGTAGAGAATCCCTCTGTCAGCACCACTCTCAGCTCAGGGACTGAGCTACTGAGCTCCAGCAGATGCCAATTCCCAACCTCTACAGCTCCCCAGCACATTTGTTGGGATCAGAGAAACCTGTCCAAAGGCTGTCCTCTTTCTCCAAGTCACATTTCCCGTGTAAGACCCACAACAACCCATCAGTGCTCTGCAAGCATTGCAACTTTAGCCAAAAATATTTTTGGTTCTCCACAGGGTGCCCCTTGAGGAACTCCAGCCAATTGTCCTCTGAGCTGCTAAAACCCCTGAAACCTACAGTGACGGACCTCTCCCTTTGCTGTGTAGTGTGTAGTGCCAGATTTAAGGAGAGCTGTTTCCTCTCTTTTTCCAAACAAATATCTTGCTGATTTCTTCCTAGTGTTATGACGCTTACATTACTCTGCCATCACTTTGTTGATTTGCCACCTTCATGTCATTCATAGATGATTCAGTGGAACCTAGAAAGACCTGGAACTTCTTGGGAAGGTCTTGAAAGGAAGACATTGGGAATTATATTGAACAGCACATCAGGACATTACAATGCTTGTTGTCCTTGAAGGCAGCACACTTTCCACTTGTCTAAACCTGCATTGCCCTGGAGGCTGACAATTACCCATTTCAGTACATGATTAAAATACAGGGCTCTCTGTGGGGTAGCATCAAGATTCTCCCTGTTCCAGTCATAATCTTCACCCAGGCTTCTTACTGCCAGTCCAGCCCATGCTAGAGCAGAGCCTAACCAAAAAAAACCTTAGAGGTGATGTTTTCAATGTTTTCACAGGCACTTGTCTGTCCTGGAGAAAAACTTCTTAGTGCTCATTGATTTTTTTTCATCTAGTTTAATAAGGCCCAGTTTACAGGGACTATTTTTGCTTTCCATTTTTGTCTTTTGTATTTCTGATTGCCCATGGTTTAACTAAATCTTGACTAAACTAATGATGTAATTAATCATAACTAAAGAGATAAATTATAAATACACTACTACTGGTAACTGATATGATGCTTTTCTAATTATGAAGAAACAAACCAGATTGTCAGTATTAAATCAGTTTCTGAGGAGTCACAGCAGCATATTTTTTTCCCCAAAGTGACCCAGAGAACACACAAAACATCTGTCCTCAACAGTTTTAAACTATCCTTTGGCATTAGCTTGGCTTTCTCTCCATGTTATTCTTTTTTTAACTCAGAACAACTTTTTCCAGTCATCCAGAAGAATCTCAGCAAAAACAGACAAGTCATGAGTTGATGTTCTTGATATTTTTAAGGTTAAATAAGCATTTTTATTTTGAGTAAATCAACAAAAATTCCTACAGATTGCAGTGGAAACTACTGATTGAACTGAAACTTTGTCTCACATGCTTTATGAGGCTGTGTATGTATCTTGGTGAAGAGGAAAAGAAGGGCATAAGCCTTATTTTTCTTTAGATTACAGAAATAGTTTAATTCTAGCTATGCATTCAATAATACTCCCTTCTACATCACAGTTTATCCTAGGATTTACACCCTCATGTAAAAAACCCCCACAGTTTCATGGATATACATGAGTGAAAGTTTTAAAACATCCGCATGGGAACAGACCCAGTGCCAGTGAACATGGACATTGCCAAGGAAAGGTGCAAGTGTGGAGAGGGAATGGTCAACAGCAGGTTAATGGATTACCATGCGGTCAAGGGAATTGAATCAAGCAAGAATCCCTTCCCCCAGCTGGGCTGACCTGCCCTTGTAGTGAGACAGATTTAATGTTGTCTACAGCAAGAAATAATTTTTTCCTCCACTGTTCCTTCTTCCAGCTGCCTAATCAATTAGGTCTCCAGATAATATACTTTCAAAAATAATTTCACTTGAAGAGTGACAGACTTGCATTGGGCTGTGGTTTCTGACTTCTGTTGGTCTTTAAGTCACTTCTAAACACGCAAGAAATGGCTGAAGCAAGAGTTCCTGGAAACGAAAACATTAATTTCCTCCAATGAGCCTGGGAATTTAAAGAGAAAGAAAGGGCAGTCTAATGAAAAATACCACTTCTTTTACTATTATTCCCACAATTAGGAGGAACTTAACAGCTGCAACCATTTAGTAAAAAAAAAAAAAGCCCTTTTTGAAGGCAAATTTATTATTTTTTAAGAACTGTTGCTTAATCTCTCTCCAATAAATTCACAGAGATCATGTGTTAATATAGGACCATGGATTTCACATGCTGTGCAGATTAACTGTAGGCAAGGAATTTTTCTTCCCCTAGCAGCAAGCTGCTTGCCAGTAATATTGTCAATGAACACACTGGATTTCCAGTGTAGAACAACCCTAGATATATTTCATGCTTTCTTTAAAGACTAATGTTTTTATATGTGGCAGCAGAATGTTTCTGCACAAGTAAGTCTTGGTTAAGTGATCTGATAAACCCATTTCATCCATCCTACCAAGATAAGTCTAATGAAGGAGATTAAATTAATTTGTTTATCCTAATAAACCAGAACTTGGATGACAGGACATAACTTCTAGTAAGTTCTAGGAACAGAGAAGAACTATATGTGCTAAAGGAATAGGGTGGCACAAGGACAGAGAGAAGTTACCCAAAAAAGATGCAAAGCTGGAAATTGTGGTTTTTTTTAAAAAAAAAAAAAGGTTGCAATAATGGCAACAATGATGAACTGAAGCAAAAAAACCCTAACCACTTTAAGTGAAAAACCTGGTTGAGATAATGGAACCAAGCAATGAAAGCAGAAGAATACGTGGAATCCAGGGAAGGCTAAGACAATTTTCTGTGAATATTTTTCAATTCTCCAAAAGCAATGTGAAGGCAGGACAAAACAGACAGGATCAAGTGAGGTCTCAAGGACTGGTGTCAAAGGTGAGCTTGGGGATGTTCCACAACCAGAAATAGTTCACAAAAAGGAGGAACTATCTTTGAAGGACAGCCTTTCTCTGGATCCTTTAAAAAAATAACCAAACCCCTTTGCTGGATCAAACATAGCACAACCAGTGAGAGAAAAATTGACAGTAGAAATATATCATATAAATAACAGAGCTCTGACTGTCTAGTCCTGTTCCACAGGACTGTGTAAATGGTGGTCCTGTTCCACAGGACCTTTTTCAAACCACAAGAATCTGTCAAGTTACCTTGGTGTTTTCTCCCTGAGCCATTTTCTGTTAATGGAAATACTTCTTGGAGTTTGGCTTCCAGCACATTACACGGTGTTCCAATAGTGGCTGAACTAGCACCAAACACAGTAATGTTTATCACTTTGTTCTTACAAGAATTTCTACTGCTTATTATGCACATTTGTTCTAAGTCCTCCCGGAACGTCAGCAAAGCTGATTGAGGAAGGCCTGGAGTGTATGACATGTAAAATTACTGCTTCTGAGGAGAAATTTCACACAGAAATTCAGCCAACAATCTTAGCTTCTAAATATCTGTTTTGTTGTACAAAATATCTTTTGGTTGCTCAGACCAAGGCGGTCCCAATCATTTCCTGTTCCCATTTCCTGATCTATTTCCATCAGTTTCCTTACTTGTAAATTCCCATTATTCTACTTGTTATCTTTTAGTTGCTTTTAAATATTAAATAACTAAGGAACAAGAATAAGCTCCTACAGGGCCCTCTAGAAGGACTTCTGATTGATGAGTGCTTTTTCTCTACAAAGAAGATGAGGAGGTGTATTTAAAGAAGATTATCGTCTTTTAAAATTATTTTTTCCTTCCTAGGAAGAAACCTGTTAGGGTTTGGGTTTTTCTTTCTTTGTTTGACAGAAAACAGACCAGGAACAGATTTACTGGCTTAACTGGACTAGCCACAAGGTTGCAATTATGCATGTGCTTCAGTACGTTGCCAGATGAGTAAAAGAAGTGTTACTATCCTGAAGAATTTAACAACGTACTAAAAATTCAACTGAAGGGGGTCATTTTAACTGCAACACGCTTGCACGCACCTGCCTTTATCTGCCAACAGACCTTTCCCAAAAAACTCAGTGTCCTGCATTGGTTTGGATGTTTTGAGTCCCCTCTACTACAAAAAAACCCCACGTTCAGGCTAATATTTCTATTATATGGCCTACTTATTTTCTAAACTAAATAGCTGTTATTACTGAAGTCTTACAAGATTTTCCATATGACTCAATCCTGACTTAACTGACATTGGTTAACGACCTTACTTTTGCTCTCTAAGGCCTCTTCAGTGGTCTAATCCTAGGGTTAGGACCTGAAATTCCTCCCCTGGCATCCTTGGCTGCCAGCTGGCAGGCTGCCATACCTACCTGGATGGCAGGTGTCTTTGATTGTTCTACTCACTTATTGAAAGTACTTTTTGATCCATTTCCTATATTTACTTGTTTGGAAGAGGGCCATCTTCCTTCCTGAAGAACCGACGATGGAAGTTAAAAGGAGATTGTAAAACTCTGGGAACAGCTGAAAATACCACCTGGAAAATCTTTGAATAATGATTCTGTATCTTAGCAAAGACAAGATAACAATCTTCAACAGCAGACAAGCTGCTGCAAGGAATAAAATGATTAATTTGTTGACTGTGCCCATGGCAGTCAGAAAAGAAATAGCAAACTTACATAGACAAATAAGAAAGAAAGGAAAAAAAAAAAAAAAAAAGGCACCTTTTTAATGGCATGATTAGTGAAGGCCTGGAAAAGATTACCTAAAAAGTCATAAAATTTCTGGCATCAGAAGCCTCCAAGAAAAGATGAGGGAAGTGTTTTCAGGAATTTCACAGCACAGCCTGCCTTGCCTGGGCTCTCAGGAGGTCTACTTTTAGTCTATTTTTCAGTAAATCTTCTCCTTTTTTTCCCTCTATTTTTAGGCAAATGAAGTCTTAATAAAATTGTCTGCCTGCCCAAGCACAGCACTGAGGCTTGTATCAAAATTCACACAACTTGCAATTCAACAAACTCTGAGCAAAACGTTTAAGTATGTTCCTAGAATTAAACACATATCCTTGAATGAGATTGATGACTAAGGAGGAATTGACTTAGGCATGTGTTTTCTATAAGGCAAGTTTACAAAATCTCTTGTGGAAGAAAAACCCAAACACTAAAACTTCAACAAGAAATCCCAATAAACAGTGCAGAGCATTTGTTATTTCTTATAGTCTCTGCCTCCACATTGGGAAAGGAAATGAAAGCTGTAGCAAGTAAAGGAAATTATAGCTTTTTCTTCATTCCTCCTACACATGCATTAAAAAGAAGGGATGTGTGGGAGGAACATCAACATCTCAGCCATTTACATTCCCTTTGCTCCATTTTCTCTGTCCAAAAATCAGAGTTCAAATGAAACATGAGAAGCTTTAGTCCAAAGGCAGAAAATCTCAAAAAGTGTCAGAGATTGTTATGGGAGTGAGGACAAAGGCCTTCCAGAGTGCATCAGTTACATTAACATCCACAAATTAATTGCCTTACCTGCCCTGAACTTTAACTATGCACATATGTTAAATCCCTAGTGATCAAAACTTAGTGATGTGTTGTAAACACATTGTGTCCTCTGTGCACATCTATCAGGAGTTTTAATCCATATCACTTAAACCACAAAAGGTTGCACACTCTAAATCAGTTTTGTCACTACTGAAGTATGAAGTTGAGACACTCCAGTATTTGTTTACAGACAAAACATTGACTCTAACTGCAAAGCCTATGTAAGTGTCTGATTTAGCACATCTTTGACAACACTTCTGATGTATGACCAGTTTTTATACACTTAGTATTTTCTGTGATGCCATTGGGTGTCATCAGAATTATTCCCTGCAATCACAACAGATGCAGAGCTTATCCATGGAAAAAAAAACTCCCAAAATTTGATTGCAGTCCCCCAAAAAAAAGTTAAAATCCAGCAAAGAACTTTGATGTTGCTATGGCTGCCATAACAACTTGCTATAAAAACAATGCACTTTATCAAACTCATCTTCAGCTATTTGCTGAGGAACTGAATACTTATTGTACAGGATAAATGAAGTATTTGTTTATAAGAGTTGTTTTTTTAAATGTCAAAATAAATTACATTTTCTTTTTTACAATAATTCTTCCAAGTTCTTTTTAAGACAAAGTGTTCAATTTGGACTCTGATAGCTAAAGTAGAAGTTTCTGACACAAACTTAGCTCTCTAGCCTTTGGGCAAAATATAGAACTGTTGTTAAATTGAAATGAACCAGAAAACGTATGGTGAAACTCATCTGTAGAAACTTTTGCTAATAAAAAACATTTGTCCAGTGACACAGATTCTAAACGCATGACAAGGTGTGTCTGGCAGTGTTACAGCAGCAGGGTTCAAGAATGTTGTGCTGAGTGAGCCTGAAGACCAGATACTTGTGGTACCAAGTCATGTAAATGTTACACCATCAAATACCACGCTCCACTATATATGCACATTATCAGCATCATTTCAATGCCATGAATAAAATCCAAAGTTTTGAAAGTTTCTAATGTTAATTTAATTAGGTTTTTTTCTCTGATGTTCATACCATTTGCTTTCTTGTACTGGCTGTTTGAACCTAAACTGGCCAAATTGTTTTTGAAACTGCTTGGGAATATAACTAAATACCTTTTGTGGTACTACAGGAACAAATCTGAAAATTTTATTCCCAGTTATAATAAATCTGTTGATAAATCTGAGCTTATAGTAAAAGTGAAAAGAAGTCATCATATTAATCAAGCATTTAAGGAGGTACTTCCATTTCCAGGCAGAATACTCTCATCCCGTCTCTCTTTGTTCTTTGCTATGTACCCCAGAGTTACAACTTTGTATTCCTCAGGCAAGATATAAAGGAATGTGTCCATAATATTTCAGTTAGCTTCTGTTCAACCTTATCTCAAATATTAACCTGAAATGCAAACTAAACAAACTTTTTTAAAGTTCAAAAAGGTAACAAATCGAGACTTTCTTCTTGATTTTAATAGGATACAAAATTCTTATCTGGAAAAGGTGGCATGTTTCTAATTAAAGAGAGATTGATAGAGATTTCCAGAGCACAGATAATCAAACTGTTTCTAAAATTACCTTATAAAAAGTAGTCAGGATAGGGATGCCACTAAATGTGAGGTAAGACTCACTACTAAATGCAATACAAGGCTAGGTATTTAATTATGCTGGGCAAATTTTGAGTGAAATGGAAGAGTAAGGAGATAACAACTTGGTTTCATGTACAGTCAAATACCTTTCTCGACAGGAAAAATTAGCAGTAGTTTTAAGTGTGCTGTTACTTTGCTATTGCACACATGAGTCTGAGGTGTCACTGCAGCTTGGGTAACTTGATGAACATCCATTTCTTGAAGTGTGCTAGGTAAATTAATTGCATGAATAGCAAAACCGTCATCTGACAACGAGATTTTGAACAGTCGCCGTTGTCCCTGGTTGCCCTCAAGCACTGAATATGGCATTAACTTTTTTCTGGTTTAGAAATTAATCAGCTAAAATAAAACTACAGTGGTCTGAAGACATCACAGTGAGCAAAAGGATATTATCTTAGTTCTGTAAACTCTTGCATAGGTTGAGAAGATCTTGTGGATGGTGCTTGAGCCCACAGGACTGGGTACAATGAAAGTGCTTATTCCTGAGTTTGCCAGCATTTCTTCAACAAAGCAAAAACCTCCCCAACCCTACCACCAAAAGAAAATCTGAACAAATAAAATCCAAACCAAACCCAGCAAACATAAACACACAAATGGTTATAAGACCACCAATTGCATTCTTAGCTAATCCCTACATTGGAATTCATCAGTAGTACCAATTTTTCAGAATGAAGTATTTTTCCTGGAGACATGATTTCTTCCAGGCTCCTAAGTAGAAAATTGGGTGATAGAAATCAGGATTCTTGTTGTAAGGAGAAGCTTTTGCTTCAATTCTTTTTCAAGATGGTTTATGCCGTTAAGTTTCAAGGGGTATTAGTGTTTGGTTTGCAAATTTATCATTTTGCTCCTTTTTCCAGCCCACAGTTTAAACCGAAACAACAGCTGTTCCACCTAGGACCAAGTGCAACC
Organism: Zosterops lateralis; assembly: GCF_965231275.1. NCBI lineage: Eukaryota > Metazoa > Chordata > Aves > Passeriformes > Zosteropidae > Zosterops > Zosterops lateralis. The sequence goes on along the minus strand of NC_139766.1, from coordinate 60,505,648 downwards.
ATGCCTTCTGAAAGTGTTTGATGTCAAACAATGTATTCATGATTACTGTTCGTCTTTGTCCAAGATGTGGCAGTCAGCTCACATCCAACATTTAAGAGCATCATGACAAATAACTGTTTCTTGAAGTGTTTACTCAACACTGTTGAAAGGCTTTTTTCAGCTCTGGCTCAATGGGATTTCAGCCTTGAGCCAGAAACACTGTGATCTTTGGGGGCTCACAAAGCTTGAGTGGCCTTACAAAATCTAGGCAGTTAGCCAAAGGCTCTTTTTTTTTTTTTTTTTTTTTTAAACTTTGTTGAACCGTGGTGGAAGGTTAAACAATTCACACAGTTTTGATTCTCCCTACCCCCAATTTTCCTTGTACTTAATGTCTTCTTGTCAAGAAGTAAAGTAACTTCATAATGGGATGGATGGAACCATTTCAGCTATTACACAGTAGTGATGGTATTGCAGGAAATCTGAAACAAATGTTAACTGCAATCCTTTTTCAGCTCAAAAAAAAGAAGTATATTTACCATGCTGAGAAGTTTTCACATCACATGATATCAATTTTCTTATGGTTCATTTGAAATAATAGAAAAAAACCCAAAACCCACCCTCAGCTTTATGCTGTCTGAGAACTGGAGAGCAGGAAGTGAACTGCTCATGTCAAGGGGCAAGCCTTGGAAATTTGACTCCAGGAAAAGAATGTCTCATTTCCAAAAGCTCTGATGCACACATCATACCACACAAATATGTTTGCACACATGGATTTTAATTTATGCATGTTTTGTGGCAAAAAATGTCCAGCACTTAAGAAGCAGTAGACAGAAAAAAATATGCAACCTATTGAAAATTAATGTTTTAAAGCCTTGGGTCATTCTGCAATTGCTTTTTGAGATTAGAAACAGATGTCTCCTTTCTAAATTGTTCTGAACAGTATATTACTTCAGAAAACCCTCTGCTGGACAGATTTTATGTCCTATTGTGAGCCATAGAAATTTTGTAAATAAATACTTAAGTAAGCAAATATAGTAGGAAAAAAACCCAACAAACTTATCAAACAGACTATTATGCAACAAAATGTATTTTTGTTCATCTGGACAAGTGTTTTATTCCTGATCCTACTTTCAAATGCTCTCATGAAGTCACTTTAATAGGCTATAAAGCTCAGCTACTAAATTTGTAGATAAATTTAGGCAGACATTTTCAATATGCAAATTATATTCTCAGTAGTGAAAAAAAGAAAATATATACCTATACTTGCTTGGAAATGTATACTGAGAAAGGGAGCCCGACATGTCTCCCTTTAAAAAAATGTAAAAAAAATAATTTTTTTTCTTAAGTTCAGTAACAGTTTTCCCACTCTATGTCTCCTCCTCACCTTCAGACAGGCTCTGCCTGCAGCCCAGCTGTGAGCAGCAGCATTAGCAGACAGACATTCACTTTTCTGGTTTGAAAGCAAGAATAAATAGAATAACGTGATGCAGATTGCATCTGTCATCGTTCCCAGTGCACACCAACATGGGAATGTACCCTACCGACTTCTGCTGCTAAAAAAACACTGTCTAAAATAAAGGGCCACATTCTTGCCAGGATTTCAGTGGAACAGCAGAGGGTGGGTGCCCACATGAACAGGCCCACTGGCAACTCTGGGGAACTACATTAATATTTTTACCTGTGTGAGCAATCTCTCTAAGGTCCTGCATGGTATGCTTTCCAAATTGTTGCCAAATATCAAGGCATATTACTAAAAATTCTTCCAAAAATATTTTTTATTTCTCCTTCTAAATTTCTTTATTTCATCTTTCGATAGCATCTTTCTATAAATATTCAGTCAGTGAGGGCATGCTTTGGCATTTTTGCTCAAAGGCAGCATTTTTTGTTTATGTCAGCAGGAGGTTATGGGACTGCACATGGAATGTTTGCTGTGAGCTATGAGCTCCATGGGGTGGACAGAGGAGGCAAACACATTTCTACTGGGTAAGTTATTGAGGGGTCTGGCTTAAACATGTGTCACAAAAAGTTTATTTCTCTCTCTGCCTAATCTGCAGAGAGGATGCAAATCTCCATAAAACAAATACTCTGAGGACGGGCTATTCCTTAGGCAGACTAAATAATATTGTCAGGACTTTTCTTAATAGCATTTTGTATTGCTGCAATACTTTCTTTTGACTATCCACCACAAAGATCTTCCAGTTTAATTGACTTGTTTAATATTGATAAATGTAACAGAAGTACATTGTGAAGTCATGTCTTCTTCATACTGTAATCTTCACTGTTCTACCTATTGCAGAATTTGTATCTTGCTCCTGATGCAGCATCCCACATGATTGCCTATGTATTTTGCCAGGAATAATATTCATAACTAATTTACATCTTGGACTCAGCAAACAATGTTTGGAAGTAAATGTATTGTTCATACCAACAGAAAGCCTTGTAGTAGTTATATAAAATGAAGCACAATAGGTACGATACAAATTGTGAGCTGTTTCCCTCCCTCACTCCCTGATGTTATTTATATAAATAGGTACATTTTGCTTTAAGAAAACACTAGGCAGCTTTCAGCTAACACAAAAAACCCCAAAACCATTTTCTCAGCTCCTTGAGGCTCACTTCTGAAACTTTATCACAGAGAAAACAATCATAATTTCAAAAATTAGTAACTACTGATGAAGACAATCAGAGCAATCAGGCACATGGGAAATTGCATTAAAATATTGTAATTTAACAGCATATTGGAGAAGTGGGGAAAGGGAATAAGTAATTTGTGAGAGAGTCAGAGCTCCCATATAAGCTGTCTCAAAGTCATTAGCAGGTTTCTGAGAAATGCAAAAAGCTAGGCATTTATGCTAATGAAAACCTCATAGTCACTAGCCAGGAAAATCTAACAGTATAATACTCAGCTAATAGCATTGGGTAAGTGAATAAATCCACATCACACACAAACAATTTACCTAAATGGTTTTGCTATGTACTCAGAACCAACCTCACCTTTGTTTGCTCTGGACATCCCCACAGGGCTGGCAGCAGTCACTGCACAGGAATAAACATGGGGGGAAATTGGTTATTGTTCCTATGAGAGCTTGACAGCAGCAGACAGTTTCTGTTTCCACCCACATATGGACAATCCCAGCAATATCCAGCCAAAAATTTGGTGCAGCAATCTGCAGCAGTCAGATCTGGAGATAGGCAGAATGGTGCTTGAATCCCCAGCAGGCTGCACCACTCACTATGCACAGGCCACAGCTGAAACAGGCATCAACACCATCACATCAGTCCTGGGAAGGGCCAGATTATCACTCAGAACAGGTGAGTGGTGAGAAACCGTCCCCCAGAAGCTGGAGATGCAGAGCCAGCTTTGCCAGCAGTCCAAAGGAGTTCCAAGCCACTTTCTAGAAAGTGCCTCTGAAGACGAGTCACAGAGTACAGAAGACACATGGGGCACCTGCAGCCTTGTGCTTATTCTGGCATGGATGTCTGCAAACATCACACCAGTGTCTGTGAGAGTGGCTCTAACCTAGGAAGCCAGGAGAATGCTCAGTACTTTCCCTGGCCATCCTAAATTCAGTTCAGTTTGTAGCTGATCTTACCTCTTATCACAACTGCTATCAAAGATCTTATTTGTCAGTTCTTATTTACTTCGACAGAAAAAGAATTCTTGGAAGGAAGCCTAACTAAAAAAATAGGGAAAAGTAGTAAGATATCACCATGATTTTTTTTTTTTTTTTTTTTTTTTTTTTGAGAATGAAACTAAATTGAAGTCCTTCTTTAATCACACAGTTAAGTAGTCATTTAATGCAGGCTACCCAGTCACATTAGTACATCTATTAGACCACCCACCTTAATCAGCCCTCAGGGAAACACCACTGCATTGAATATACAAATATTCTATTCCTGTACTTTTCAGTTTGCTGTTTTCCCCACGGTACTATTCTAATTTCAACATAATGGGAAAAAGAAAAGCAGCATAAACCCAGTCTGCTTCAACAGACTGAACAACCAAATACCACACTTGTAGAGAGATATTTACCTGAAGATTTGAAGAAGTAATAAGTCTCAACTGTTCAAACAAAGCAAAAAATCCCAAGTAAACCTATTCTATATTTCAATTTGCAGTGCATCCTGCAGGACATAATGCATGACACATGCCTTTCTCAGTTCTTTGATAACTCAGCTCACATAAAAGAAGTTGGGAGACTATTATTTATTTCTCTTTTCAGCTTGAATTTCACTTTTGGTACTCCTTTTTAGGAATAGGAACATAGAACACTTTTGCCTTTCCTCAATATCATCAGTTGATATATTCAAAGGACAAAAGAGGACTGTGTCAGTAGCTCATTTAAGCAAAACTGAATTTAAGAGGAAAAAAATGGCCTCTGAAAATACCATTTCTAGATGCTTAGAAGAGCTACACGAGGAAAAGTTCTGTTTACTCCAGCAAGAAGCAAAGAACCACAACCTAACCACAGAAAAACTTCATCAAGAGCTCCTTTTTCCTTCATCTTGCTCTGTAGGTACTCCTTTGTATTTTCCTCTTACATGAGAAGAGCAAGAATTGATCATGACCCCATTGGCCTGTTTTCTCTCTTTTTGTGTATCTGTACAGAACTAAGCTGTGAAGATAAACTGTACTAAGGCGACATCTGCTTCAAGTGGGTAGAAAATATCATTAGTAAAATCTTTTTTTGAAAGCCACATTGGCTTATCCATTCCTAGAGGCAGTCTAGACCAACACAAATAGAGATTTTTCCTTTAAGCCCCAGGTGACAAGTTCTGCTGTAACACCCACCAGAGGCTTATCACCAGTGCTTACAAATTTCTACATTCATCTAAGATGCAGAATCATGACTTCTCTCACGGCACTTCTACTGGAGCCAATGTTGCAAAGTTGCTTGTATTTTCTCTCAAACACCAACTCACAGCTTCTATCAGGGACAGAAACAACCAGAACCATTACATGATGATCGACAAGCCCTGGTGTTTCAGCCTGACAGGTAAGATACTGTATTTCATAGTAATTGTCTTATTCTGACTTCCTCTATTCTGACACAAGTATTTGTCTTGGACATCTGCTATTTCTCATTTCTTTGTCATCCTAAGGGTAGGGACACACTTTCATGTGTCTAATCCATATTGTCTCTAGGCCTTATCACAATGTAAACAACCAATGAGTGCAGCAAACACTGCTGAAAGTAAGAAGTGTTACATAATTCATGGCTCTGAGTGTTAATTTATCACTTCCACCTACATGGGCCTCTCACGTTTTACTAAGAAAAGAAAGCAAGCCTTTAGAGTGTGGACATCTTGAGTTGGTCTTTGAAACCTCTGTGTTTTACTTTTGAGGTAAATAACTCATTCTCCTTTTACTAGAAATTCTTGAGGGATGTCATGAATGCTGCTGACCTGTTCATGATTTCAGACAATTGTGATTTTAATAATCAATCAACTCTGTTTTTTTCTGTGATTGCTTCCCCCCACACAACTACACGAATGTAGCCATTTAAAGAGGGATATTGGAAACCTCAAAGTTCAAAATGTGCTAAAATAATTTCACTAAACCCTGTAATCTGGGCATTCCAAGGTTATGCTTCTGGTTTTTCAGGTTATCCATGGTGCCTAAGTGGCCGTTAGTAACCTGACAACCTACATGGTCATTAAGTACACATGCAAATTTCAGATAGCATTATGTACATAGTTGTGTGGACTCAATCTTCCAGAACTGTGTTCTTTAACCCACCTTACTGTAGCAAGCAGAATGATAGAAAGCCAACACTGCATTGTGCAGTGGAGCACTGCCAGGAATTCTTATGGATTACCCTATGAGTTAAGGCCACCATCTTACCAGGAACTCAGCCTGGGAAAATTGCAGTTCCATGATAACACTTCTACCACTGTTGATATTTTCTTCTTGAGGAGTCAGGAAGTGAATCCCCTTTGGTATTGTTAAGATTTTCAAAACTTACCCTTTCAAGCAGCTGGCTAAGCTGGCATAAACTTTGGAGGGAAATCAATTGCCCTTCTATAGTTGTCAGTCAAAATGAGTTGAGAGCCAGTGAAAACAAATACTTCTAGATTATATTTCACCCAGGGGTCAATTTTATTCTCTTTAATGTCCTTAAAATGCAAGGAGGAATAACCACACTCATATTTTGTCTCTTACATGCAGGACTTCTCTGCTGATCCCCTCTTAAATGCAGCATTGCTTAAATCTGTGAGACATCAACAACTAACCTGCCCATTTTGGTTCTTGTTTAGGAGAATTTTTCAAGTTATAAATAAGACACTTGCAGGAGCCAAGTTTCAGATCTCGTTGCATTGGTTAGTAGCTCTGGTTTGTGCTATGTATAGCCTGTTAATCAAGGCAAACACAAGGGAAGCCTAGGTATGCAACTTCAGGAATTTGTCTTCCAAGCACTGAGCCAAAATTGCCAGCCCTAATTTTCTTGATAAAGGACTTCACAGAAGTCTATTGCTAGCATATAGCAAAGAGCACACTGAGATTTTTCCAGGCATTCTTACATAAAATAGCAAAAAGAACCCTCTTGTTCCCCACAACTTTGTACAAAAAGCAACAACACAAGCAGCATTCTCAGACCTGGAGAAAGGAAAAAAAAAAATGAAACCCAACCACCCTCACCCTGCAATACCTATGGGCAATTCTGGCTGACACCAGACATCATCACATACCTACAAATCAGTCTGTCAGATTAGAAGTCCCCTCCTTAACCTCATCCACATGGTTCTCATTTAGAACAGCTACACTGCCCTTACAGCATTAAGCAATGAGGAAAAAGCTTGTTTATGTTCAGAGTCAAAGCCACAGTCCCTACATTGATCATTTAACTACTGACTTATCTTTTGAATTTGAGCTGTTTTCCCTCTTTATGCCAGAACAGGCCAGGCCAATTTTCAGGGTGATGAAAACAATTTAAAATTAATCAGTCACACATAGGACATTCAGGATTTAACTGCATGGTTTTCTTTAGGCACACTGCCCTCCCCTCGGTGTTATTCATGCAGGTTAGATTAAAAAGCAGACTTAGATTTTTTTCTTCCTCATATACAGCAGTTAAACTTATATATTCCAACATGCATCCATAACTTCTAGATTACAAATTACAGTTACAGAGCAGAGGGACTCATTTGACAGTAAGGACTGCTATATCTGTAAAGAAAGAGAGCACAATGAGAGTTTGTCTTGATGTGACATTTTAATTCTGCTTTGTCTTTCCCTGTGAACATCAGCAAGAGCCTGCTCTGCCTTGTCTGTAGCTCCTCATTAAGTAGCAGAAGACAGCAGGAAGGGGCACCATTGCCCCCATCCCCTAGAATACATGAAGAGTTTCTTCTGAAGGTATAAAGGGAAACCCTAAATGTGTTCCAAAATCGAACCAAGCAAGGAAAAGCTGATTAGGAATTAACTTAACCGGTCAAAACCACAATTTTTTTCATTAACTGGAAAAAAGCAAGTTACCATGTATGAGCAATACCAGCATATGCTATAGGAGATGACAACCAGCAGGGTGCTGTGCAGAGGATTTGTTAGCACTCATAGATTGTATCAACTTGACCGAGTGACTGCACTGAATAATTTGGTTTATTGCAAACATTCTCTCAGTATAATCTGGGTGTCACGTTCCTTATCTTGACAGAGCTTTGAAGTTCATGTCTAGCCAGATCAGATAAAGGATGATGCTACCTTTATCTCAAAAAGAACCCCCCCCAAAAAAACACCAAAAAACCAACCCACCTCACATCCTAATTTAAAGCCTTTTTAAAACAGTTTATTTTTCTCTTTTAATTATGCTCCTACAGTCAGAAGAATGTTACTGAGTCTCATAAGTGAGAGGCAGCAGCTGGAACATGGTTCACTAGAGACATAGCCCAGTAAGAATATTTAAAGCCTACTGCCTTACTTTAATCAAGGGAGTGGCCTTGTGAAGCTTTAAGACTTAACTCTCATGTGTGAGATAAACAAATACTTCAAATGTTTCATGAAGACCTTAGGAACTGCAGCACCTCGTCTTCTAAGTTCAAAGTAAGTTTCAGTGAACTTACAGGAATGTCTGGGGTGTTTTTTGAGAGAAATTTTTCCATGGAAAGGGATCCTTGTCAGTATAAAGTGGATAACTGTAAGTCAGCAATGTCTGTGCTAGGATGAGTAAGCAGTAGGAGGAACATACAGGAAACATTCTCCAACATTAGCTGAGATGTTATTTCTAAGAATTTCGACACCTTTTCCAGAGAAATATTTACCATCTAGAGTGTTACAAGATCTATTTAAATATTTAATATCCTCATCCAAAAAAGCTGCATCTTTCCAAGCAAGGTAGAAGAGAGCATATCAATCTGTTTTTTCATCTTCTCATAACCTTTTTGAAATAGAAATACTGGAAGTGCAGTGGGGATCAAATGTTATGGCTGCTTAAAGTCAGGAAAATACGTCCTTCAGAAATTGTAAAGTTATTTATCATCTTTGAATACTTAGAATAGAACTAGACACAGGAATCTCCACAGCTAAGAGAAAACTCTGTTTTCAATTCAGTTTGATATTGTAAACTATTAGGAATGTCAAAAATCAGAGAAAAGGAGCCCAAGTCAATCACACAACGCATTTTGCCCTGAAACTCTAAAGTCATTATGAGGTTTTTGCCATGAACAAAGCCACTGTATGTGAACAACTCTCCTGTTCAAGACATTTTCTGATTTTTAAGATTTCATTCTTTCAGAAGAGATTCTCTTTTCTTTATTACTTTCATCTCTGAAGACATCTCTAAGCTGTTCACAGGAGGCTGTACTCCATTCTTACTGCCATAAAAAAGAAAGCCCCACAAGCCTTCCTATGAATATTGCTCTTGACTATGTGATTCTGTCAAAATTATCCTCTGATTTTGTTCCAGGTCTCTACACCAACTTCCACCTTTTTCCTGCTTTAGAACATTCTCTGACCCTCTCATTCCATACCTTAAACCACACTTTTTTTGCAGAGCCATATCTCTGGGAATACAGAAAAGCACAGAGTTTGTTTTCTTCTTTGCTTTGCTCTGTTTTTTTAAACAACCTCCTCAAAAACGACTTAAGCAATATGATGTCAATTATGGACTAGTAGGAACTGAGTGCGAATATCAAGCTTTTAAAGACATCTTTACACAGTTTTACTCCCAAGAATGCTTTATATTTTGCAAAGTTTTAGTTAACTTATTATAGTAATAGGCAAGCAGACTCTCCAGAACCTGAGGAATTGGTCTCTAGAGAAATACTATTGACTTCTCCTAAGCAGATAGGAAGTCAAAACATGCAACACATAAAAAGTTCACATTTGTAAACCATCAAATCTAATACAAGTCAGGCAAAAAGCAACCAAGCAAGCAGAATATCCATAGAATATATAATCCAACTTTTTCTCATTAATTGTAAATGAATATTAGGGTATGCCTGAGGGTAATATATCGATAGAAAATCCTGTCAGATTTTTTTTTCTTTTGTAGACACCTGTACTCAATTTGTAGTTTTGGATATTTCAAGTGCATTGCATGAAAACATTTAGTTTGGCATGATTAGTTCCATTAAAGTCTGAACAGGAAGCAGAATCCAGATTTAGCCACCAGCAAATAAAAATCATTCTAGTCATAGAAGAAAGCCATAAGGGTGCATTAAAAAATTACCAGTGTGTTACTTTTACAGTTCCCAGCTACACTTCAGAAGAAAAATCTTGTGTTCCTGTTCCCATCTCTAGAAGAATTTCTCAGATTACATGAACTTGCTGCAAAGTTCATATAGTCTCATCCTGCCCCTAGAAGCTGCTTGCTAGGGCCTAGTACTGTGCTAACTTCATCCACAACATTTCTGGTTTGCTCCAAGTACAGACAGCTTCTTCCTCTGTCCCAGAAACAGCCTCATTACCTCCCACCTCAACACTTCAGTACTATAAGAGTTTGAGCCAGTAGATGTCTGTTTAAGAAACAGCAATGGAAATTTGTGGTTTCATGTTATCTTGATCAAAAATATAATGATTCTGTCTGGATCTGTGAAGGTATAGAAAACTGGGAATGTCCGAGAAAAATGAATCTAAGCATGCTGGAAGGCAAAATATGTTTCAGGTTCTGTGTTTCAGCTATATATGCATGAAAAAGCTCAGAGCCTTGTTATGGTCTTGGAGCCCTGCTAAAAAAAAAAAACCAGCTACTCATTTTCAGTCTCCTACACTTTTAGGAAGGGCAAGAAAGGGGGTTGGGGTTTTTTCCCCTTTTTTTTTTTTTTTTTTTTTTTTTTTTTTTTTTTTTTTTTTTGGTTTTTTTTTTGTTTTGTTTTGTTTTTTGTTTTTTGTTTTTTGTAATTAGGAGGAATCAATAAACTCCTTCACAAGACAGAAATGGGAAGTGGGACAAAAACCCTGTTGGCTGCTTAAGATCCCATGGTGAGTCTCAGGAACACTAAACAGCAAGGGGCACCCTTTTACAGCCTAGTTAAAAAGCCACGTCAAGCACTCGCTTCCTAGGGAGGGAGAGTGTTTTCCTTTCCTTCCCCCTGCAGACAGGCATCACCAAGGCTTCATGACCAACAAGCAACTTCCAGTACAAGACACATTCCCACCCATTCATATGGCTGATATTTGTCCAGTTCCTGTGCTGATAATAGTCTGATTTCCCAGCTCACAACAGTTGGTTAGCAATAAAACACACTAAGTAAACCACATCACAGGTGATAAATCTGCAGCTGCAGGCTTGGAGAACCATCAAAGTTTCAGCCCTTCAGAGATTTTTGGGCCTCTCCAAAGTCCTTTTATACATGGATTTAATTTTATTTCAAAATCTTTATAATCAATAACAAAAGCCAGTGCACAGGAGCAGAGATAAAAATTTCCTCTCATCCATTTAATTATGATTATTGGTTTAAGGAACACATCCTACTAACACTGGATTCCAAAATACACAGTCTAATCTCATTCATTTTTCACCCTGAAGGTTAATTTCTTGTGATCATTTTCTGAGGCCTGCTGCAGTAACAAGTTGCTACAGAAAGCAAGTTCTTGAGTCATCCTTGCTACAGAACATTTCTGTAGTGAATATTGTCACCCGGATCCATCTACAGTAGAAAAAGCCCAACTGTGTTTCTGCTTATCTTATATCTCAGACACCTTGTATTCTATCTCATATCTCCAGGGCTTTCTCAGAGATCATCTTTCTGATACTTTCAGGGCAAAGATTGACTGACCAGTTTTAAGAGATTTCTGTGAGACTGGAAACCTCCATTTCTACAAATTGTTCTGCAGTTTTTCTGTATCCCCTCTAGGTACATTCATAGTGCAAGCATGACCCTCCAGGCTGAGTGACAGAAGTGTAGGGAGAGTTTATATTATCAATTTTTAGCTGTCTCTATTACAGATGTGACTGTGTGAGCCCTGAGAAAAGTAAGTTCATATTCCTCTCCATTGTCTAGAACTCACACATATTCATCCTTATAGAAAGTATTTTTCACTCAGTTCACATCTGTTTAACATGTGGCTATACAAACATTGATGCCAGGGACAGTCTGGGGGCAGGAAAGAGAACTGGGAACCAGATGGACCCAAGTACTTTATAAGCCACTCTTGCCTTGAAAGAAATGTATTTTAGCTGAGACCAAGTTCAATGAGACATTTCTAGCCAGCAATATCAGCTGGAGAGGCTCTTGCCTTTCCTGTCCATCCCACTTTCTCCTCCCAGCTTTCTTCCAAAACCACCAGTCAAAACTGGGTATCTTTAGGGTGGATATTTTATCAGCCAGTTTGGAGAGCTGATCTGGCTCAGTAAAAATACATAACAAATACAGAACCTCCTTTCCACTTCCCCAGAAATCTTACTTTAAAACATGTTGTCTTCCCTGACTTGGTTCACAGCACAGCCATACTAGCAGAACTGACAGGATTATAGAAAGTTAGGAAAAACAATCAGCTTGACAATAACGGCTTGCCCTCAAGTTCACTTCAGAATGGCATAGTCAAAATCTTGCCTTTTTCCTCAATTGCTCATTTCTTCCACATTGCTCTGGAAAAAAGTCTTAGTACTCCAGTCTACGAGTATTTCCTCACTCTCGTAAACCCAGAATAAACCTACTCAGACCTGAAGTGTCTCTAGAGGTTTTATTTCAGTGAAAACAAGTTCACAAATGCTAATGCTTCAGCAGAACCTTTGAGTACAGTCAAATACACTACAGATAGGGTTTGAGATATACGAGCAGGTCCTGAGGCATGTACCATGTAAGAAGCTCATATCCGAGCTGGTCACCTCGATTTCTTCTGGAGCCAAGAGAAGGAACAGGCAGTGCTAACATGGGTCCCAACCCATCCCAAAACAACACTCAGCCCTTACTAATGAGCTTATCCTGCCTACAGCACTGATGTTCATAGAACTTGCCCATCCAGAGGACTTCAGGGACTACCCACAGGCAGACAATAACAAAATTCTGGGAGATTCTTCTCTTCATATTCAGAGTAAAAGTGCCAAAGAGCAATCTTATAAAACAGAACTTGATAATGGTATTTGGGCAGGTCCCCAGGCACCCAAATATTCACCTGTCCACCTCACTCCACTCATTATTATCTCTACAATTTCTTTCTAATCCACTTTGCTCCCACAGAGTAACCCATCTTTCCTTGTCAAAACCAGAAGCTTTGCTAATGCCTTTCCCAGAGCAAACAGGCTTACTGCCTCAACAACCAATTCCTTGAGGTTCACTAAATACTGAATATACATTTAGGTTCTCCTTTTTTTTGTTCATCAAAAAACAACAGGCATTTTGCAACTTAATTTCAATTTAGCTTTTCCTGCCCTGGCTTTAACAGCCTAAGGATACCATACTGTACTGAGAGACACAGAAACAACGTTGTGTTCCCTCTCTGGCAGTGCTGTTTACATTGTGATACAATACAGGGATAATCATTGAAGAATAAAGGATTTCCAATGCCCCTGTATTCCCTTTCATTGCCCTTGTATTCCCTCCCTTTTCCTGCTCTCTGCCCTGTCTGATCTTTCCCTTTAAAAGGGTGGTTGTCAACATCCTGCCAGGACCATCAATCCTGCCCCAGGACCTTCAGTCCACCTCCCAATTTACCACATTTCTTTTCTAGCCATTTCCTCTCCAGCATATCCACAACAACCCACACTTCTGCCTTTGGCCTTACACTGCCTCCTCTCCATTGCTTTTTTTCCTCCTCCTTTGGCAATGTTTCCTTTTTTCCATTTCAAGACAGAGGGCAAATGAACAGTGACCGCTGTAGCTGGCACCAGGACCTCTCCTGTGGCTAGAGAGGAGCCAGCCCCTGCAGGAGAGGCAGCCAAGTCCCTTTCCCAGGAGAGGACTGTCACCTCCCCACAGCAGTTCCTCTCTGCTGAGAAGCAGAACAGAGTCAAGTCAAATTTAGATATTGATTAATCCTCTGTTTTTCTATTTTCTTCTATGGGCTAAATTCTCTCAGGAGAATGTGGTAGCTATAATAGAAGGAGCTTTATCCACATTTTTATCCCTAAGTACAAACTACTTCTAGAAGAAAGCTGTATAGATTTCTGCTTATCAGATTAAAAAAAGAAAAAAAAAAAAAAGGCAAGATTTTTAATTTTTTTAATTTTAAGTACCTAGGTTCCAGCAGAGAAGTATTAGAAGTATCACTAAAGTACAGACAGAAAGTTAATTTCTTGAAAATAGTATTTGCTGGATGATGTTCTGCTTTCAGAGGATGGGAGTTGAAATATGCATGCTTCTGCTTTTCAGCTAGCTTGACCTTTAGCTATTTATAAACCCAGGAAAAGCAGGAAGAACACTAAATATATATTTATATGTAATGGGATAATTTTTTTCTTGTCATTAAGTTTCAATATCAAAATTGAAGGAGGTCAAGTGTTGCATAGGCTTTGTTCAAACTATTTGTGAAACCCCTGCCACAATCCTGCACTTACTCCACTGCCCTACAAGTTACATATCACCCTTTGTGAGTGGTGTTTGCACCTGAAGCACTTGGGCTGGGAATTCTTGCAGGGCCTCAGTACCTGCCCCAGGCAAGAAGGACCATTGCCATTTACACTGTCTGTGGCTTTAGAAAGTGCAAATTCAGCGCTGCAAATGGACAGGGAGATGTGAAACCCCTTGTGTGTCCAAGTTTCCTAATATTTAAAAAAAAAAAAAAGACAACATAAAATAATCATATATTAGTAGCACTTTTGGTTTGGCATTCAGAGTCTGTTTCACCCACAGGGCACCAATTCTGTTACAATCCTAATCACCTTCAAATTCCTCTTTTAATTAAGTAGAAAACACAGCCAGTGGCCATCTTTCAAATCTCCAGGCTCTCCACAGGTTTGTTTTTGGTTATAACATGCTGCAGGACCTTCTGTTCCATGGTCATTTTAACTTCACCAAGTGGAAACAGGTCACAGTGACACGCAGTGCTAGAGCTGCCCATCTGCACACACACTAATTCCAGTTATTTCTGCGTTATTCCAGCCCTGTTTTGCCTCTTTCACTGCAGAGTGTCATAACAAAGCTGATTAGCACACAATAAATTCAGCAGCTATCAGGCCAAACAACCGTGAGGGCTCAGCATGGCAGGCGCTTGTCCAGGATTGATGTTGGGTGATAGACAGAGGAATGCCACTTCTATCCCAGGGAAGGAGAGTGATGAAAGGCACGTCTGAAGTGCCCAGTGCTGGCTCCCTGCCCCAGGAATGGCACACTTCCCCTCACTGGGACTGTGATAAGCCCAGCTATGTTTAGCAGGTCTGGCTAAAAGGCTGTAGATGGGAGCAGCCAGGGCTGCTGTTTGACACACTGCGTGTTCTGTCAGCGCAAAGTGCTTTAACCTTCAGCTGGTCTTGCACATACTCCTAATGTTAGAGACACATAAAACTGGGTGGTGAGGTGAGTCAAAAAGCACTGTGAATTAAACAAGGAATTTGTTTGGGAGAGTTGAGGCATGTAGATCTCTCTGCAGTTGTTTAGTAATGAGAAATTGAGTCTGAGCTTTTGCTGATGTTGCTCTAAGTCCTGTGGGACTCGGCTTCCAGTTGTGGGAAACAAACTTTATCAGAACAGAGAACCCTGGAAACCAAACTTAAAAGACAAAACAAGACAAACACAGTTTTCTCTTCGCCAAAGATGTCCTAGAAGAGTAAATTTTGCACTAACAGTCACAGAAACAAAGCCATTTGAAACAAAGTACCCTGAGATATCCAAAACACATTTTCTTTATAGCTGAATGCTCTGACACAAAAGCATAATTGGGACATGATCTGAAAGTCCAGAATGATTCACAATCAGAAATGTTCATACCTCTACATATGTAAGCTGTTGACATCATGTTATCAAAGTCAATCATTTAAATTTTAAAAAAATATATGCACATACATTTATATATATCTTCACAGTAGGAACTAAGATAGAATTGCTGTTATTTTTTTTCACTTATTTCTTTTGTTGGAAGAACTGCATTATTTTTAAATAAATTTAAATAAAATCCCCTTTTTATAACCTAGATTATTTTCAGGGTGCTTTGTTCTGATACTCAGAGATTAGATTTTTTTCAAATCTGAAAATTATATTAAAATAAATTTTGGTAGAGACTGAACAAGTATGAAGCGATCTGAAACCTTTTACTTCCAGATTCTGTTTCCAAAACTTTGGGAGGAAAAAAAGAAAACTGAAAAACTTTCTTTGCAATGATTAGCTTCTAAATATTGGGAAGTGTAAAGAAACCTAAGAACTTAGGAATTTCTCCAGAGGGAGAGAATAAATAAGCAAGAATAAACAAAGGGACAATAAACCATTAGCTTTCCAATATTATAATTCGTTCTGTGGTTAAAAAAACAGAGTACAGTGCCAATTAAGTTGATTGCCACTGGTATACGAATTAGAAATTTTAATATTAAAAGCAAAATCCAGAATAAATTCAACAGTAGTATTTAGGGCTGTTCAGCAGGAATTAAAGACTTAAAACCGAATCATTACTGGTAGAGGAGATGCAGATGTTGATTAAGATAGTCTCAAATATCCTTTATCCTCCATGAAGTTTTAAGAAAAAGATGTCCACAGAGTTAGCAGACAGGCTCCAATCCAGGTGTCAGAAAACAATTGATAAATATTATGGGGAAAATGGTGATGGAAGGTGTGCCAAAAGCATTTCTTCAGCAAAATGGAGAAAAGGTCACCAAGAAAAGCAAACTTAAAATTTTGTGGGAGCAAAGTTACACTACTCAAATCAGTACCTGTGAGACTTTGACCAAGAGGATGGCAGAGCCACGGCAGGTCAAAATCCAATATCCCAGGCAAGCCAACCCAGGCCAGGGATGTGGGATATACAAGGAGCATTTATAGTGGAAAGCTGTGGGAGTCAGCAGAAGTACAGAACTAAAACAAACAGCAAGGTAGACTAGTGCACAGCTTTTCTCTCATCTACCAGTGTTGTGGTTTGAAAGCAAAACGAGTGAGAGGCTCCAAGTCAGAGATATAATTTAATGAGAAGAAAGGTAAAAAGGTAAAAATAAAATAAAATAAATGCAATAACACAAAGAATCACTGACAGGGTCAGAATACAACCTGAGCAGGATGCTGGAAGCAATCCAGGTGAGGTGCTCTTCCTGAAGCAGTGATCCTGTAGAAAGGTCTGGGAGCTCTGCTCCTCTGGGAATCCAGCGGATAAGGGCTGCTTGCACTGTCCCAAATCCCAGCTTATATCCAGGTGAGAATGCTTGGCTCCTCCCCCTGGGCAGAGCATCTCACAATAGCATGAGAAGTGTGAAATGGGTCCTTGATGGCCCATTAAACAGAGATAACCCCTGGAGGGAGTTACCTGTGACTCATGGGTCATTAGCAGAAGACACCCCAAAAGTCATTAGCAGAAAAAACACCCCAAATGCGTTAATGGGCCATTAGCAGAAAAAGGCAGGGGGCTTGGGAAAACACTAGTCCACCTGGTTTCAACAGTTCATGAAGATGGTGATAGAATAAATACTTTGTGTACATCCTACACTGCAACCCAGGACAACCAGACAGCTGACCTGGTCATAAAAGAGATCAGGTTGGTCAAGCAAGAACCTGCCTTTCCTAAATCCATGTTGGGGTCTGGCTCTTTGGTTGTCCTGATAATCTGTTCCATAACCTTCCCCTAGCACTTAGATCAGACTGACAATTCTGTAGTTCCCTGGATCTTCCTTCCAGCCTTTCTTGTGGATAGGTGTCACATTGGCCAGTCTCTAGTTGCCTGGGGCCTCCCCAGTGAGCCAGGGCTAATGACAAATGATGGAGCGGCTTGGTGACCTCTCCCACCAGCTCTCTCAATATCATAGGATGAATTCCATGCAGCCCCTTAGGCTTGTGAGTGTCCAACTACCAGCAAACCACTGACTAAATTCCTCCTGGATTGCAGGGGATCTATTCTGATCCCTGTCCCTGTCTACTAGCTCAGGGGGCCAGCTACCCTCAGGATAACCATTCTTTCTTGTTGACTGAGGCAAAGAAGGGATCAAGTGCCTCAGCTGTTCCTTCACCTTTGGTGACAGTGTTCCCCTCTGCCTCTAAAGTAGGATGGAGATTTTCCTTGGCCCTCTTTTTGTTGTTGCTACATTTATAAAGACACTTTTTGTTAGACTTCACTGTGATGGTCAGATGGAGGCTTTCTGATTCTCTTTCTACATGACCTAACAAGCTTCCTTGTACCCTCCTGAGTTGCCTGCCCCTTCTTCCAAAGTTTGTTAAGCCTCTTTAACTTCGTTCAGCCAGTCTGGTCGTCTTCCCCACCAGCTCCTCTTTCAGTGCATAGGGATGCCCTGCTTCTGCACCTTTAAAATTTCCTTCTTAGGGTGTATCCAGGATTTTGTTATTAAGGACTGCTTCCCAAGGGACTCTACAAATCAGTGACCTAAACAGGCCAAAGTACAAGAGATGTTTTGTTGACCTCCCTCCTTACTTCACAACGAGTCAAAAACTCTATCCTTTTGTGGTTTTGATGTTGGAAGATGTTCAACACAGAGCTAAAGGAAGTTGTAAGGATGTATGACAGTCACTCTTAAATCTACAGTTTCCACAGGGAAGGCTTTGCATCTTGGAACAGTAACGGAATTGCTGTTCAGGATTGCCAGAACCCCGAAGCAGAGGGAAGGTTTGGGTTGTGCTCCTGTGGAGCTACAAAGAAGATGCTTCTAGAGCAAAGCATCTGGCAGTGATAGAAACTACCAGGATAGAGACTCATTTGAAACACAGCATGTTTGTGAAGCCCATATTATTAACAATTCTAGTGTTATTGGTCAAGCTCCTCCCCCCTCTCTATCGGTGTGTTTGCCTCAAAAATATTTCCACAAAGATTTTAAAATAAATGCAAGCTCTGTATTCTGACACACAGAATTTGCCAGGAGTGCTTTGGCAAAGAAACCCACAACGTTGCTGCATAACAAATTAACAAACAATAAAATAATAATAAAAAAATCTTCCTTAACTGCAGTTTTTGGATTTCTGCTCCTGAAACTGAAGAGGACCAGAACTCAGCCATTTGACTTCTGACCAATCTACCTTAAGATTACCATCTTTCCTTTCTCAATTCCAGCACAAATGATAAATGTCTCTCAAATCAACACCAGATACTCCTCTTAAATCACACATAAATGAATTCTTGCAAGGAGGATGCTTCCCCCAAAAACACTGAATTTACTTTGTTTCTTTTTTTCTTTTCTTCCCTCTTTTTTTCTTTCATGCTCCCAAATCATCAGGCTGAGCTGTCCCTAGGGGCTATTCATGGCATTAAAATGGACTGGTCAGCAGGTGTGCCATACTGCCTGCCCCATTGATTAGTTTCTCACATGGCTCTTAATAGGTTTATTGATATTTTGGATTCATTTTGTCCTGATTTTTGTCAATCTTCACATTTTCACAGTCAGGTTCCATTTTGCTTGAGGAATGTCTGCAATTAGTCCAGCTCTCAAAAGGCATGTTCTTTCACTAATGATTTATTCAGTGGATTTATCTACCCATTTCTTTGTCTTTTCCAATGTTCCTTTGTTTTGAGGTTTTGTGGCTCTCATTTTGTTTTGGTTCATGCATTTGCATAGGAACTGTGCATTATCTGCTGTTTTCTGAATGAAAATTATCTCCAAATCAATTTTAAATCTTTTCATGGATCCCCGACTGCCGTTATTGTTTGATCATGTTTTAAAGCTATTTTTATATTTGTAATACATTTTAACATATTACAATAAATTTTGAAATCCTTTGCTAGCATTAACTGGCATAGGATGAATGTTTTTGCAAGGTAACAGTGCTTTACTTCAAAGATTTGTTTCTTTGACTTTAAGAAGAAATGCTAGTAAACAAATGTATTCAAGTATGAACTGTTATTCATTTAAGTCTTACTGAAGAGTAGAAAACAGATCCAATGAAAATATTTTTCCCTAAGATTTCAGGGACTATTGTGCAGCTTCTGGAGCCTCTTCAAAAGCCAGAGTACTAAGTGGGTTTACAAATATTATGCCACCAAATGTTTCCAAGTTTCTCATATGTTGATTATTTCACTTGATTTTGTGTAATTTTACAAGATTTTTACTACTGAGATGATGTTCTATTTGATCTGCTTTGAAAGAATTAAGATACCATTTATCTCCAAGTTGTTTTCTCTCTGTAAGAATCAATCTCAATAATAAGACTTATTTTCAGTTATTTTTATGCTCTTTTCCCAGGATGCTACTTCATGTACTATATTGATTTACATTTTTCATACAATCTTGCTGTTTAGTTTTATGAGATTATACCTACTGTTCATTTACAAATCCATGGTAACAAGGTGCCTTGCAATATCAATGATTTTAAGTCAGTAGGAATGTCACTTGTAGATTAAAGCAAAACAAAACCAACTGTACCCTTCTATTTTATTAAATGCTCAGAAAAGGGTATGTTACTTTAAATCCAT
The DNA here is from genome assembly GCF_965231275.1 of Zosterops lateralis. NCBI lineage: Eukaryota > Metazoa > Chordata > Aves > Passeriformes > Zosteropidae > Zosterops > Zosterops lateralis. The sequence goes on along the minus strand of NC_139766.1, from coordinate 60,485,742 downwards.
GCAGGGAACTGGAGAAACCGCAACAGTGCACTATCAATGTGTAACCAAGATAGAAGAGTAATTTTGTCATATTCTTAACATAATTTGTAACCAAATCTAATGAACAACAGACAAATGATAACCACCCCACTGTAGGCTTTGTGATTCCCTTGGTACTTCATGGACAGCTTAATTGCAAAAAAGGAAGCCTTATTTTCTCACAGAAGAATAAAAATCTCAGTGTGACTTTTTGTAACACTGAATACTGTGGAGGAAAATCCCCCATTAAGTTGATGGAAATTTAACTTCTGACTTGGTCAGATTTTCACCCCAGTATCTGCAACTTTTAAGGGTTGGAGGAAGAACTAAGAATTTTGGACTTAAAAAAAAGCTTGAAGAAACTAAAGGCTTTATAATCTGCACTATGAAATCATTAAACACATTTTTAAAAGCCCTACATTTAAACAAACTGATAAACTACGGAAAACATTGGCCTTTAGGCTACCACGCAGGGGTTTTTGCTTGAAAACAAAAGTTTTTAAACTGCCTATGTGCTCATTCACTTAGCAGGGATTAATGCTGGGATGCCTCATGTTAGGCTAGGCCACAACAAACAAAACAGATTTAGTAATGTTAACATTTTTATGTGAGGATTTTTGTTTATTTTTATTTCTTCCTCTTTAATCTCACGGATTTTACCAATATGACTTAACTTCATTTCAAGTAAGTGTTTATGTACATAATCACATTATTTCACTGTCATTCTCTGAGTTTCATTGACAAACCTTCATCTCTTTTAAAATAAAGAAATTCTTCAGCATAGGCACTGCTCAGCAACATTTGACATAATGAAACCATAGTTGCGAGGTCTCTTGACTGTCCTTTAACATAAATTAAAATGCACTTGAGAAAGTAGCATTTTTCAGGTGTTTCTTAAACAGTAGAGGATCTTAATACAATTTCTTTGAAGTAACATGTTTCTGGAAAACAGGTCTCTCTGTAAGGTATATTTACACATTGAGTTGCCTTGATTTTTAGCTGAGTTGGAACCAAGACTGTGTCTGCCTTTTGTTTACACAGGAGGATTAGAACAGGAGGATAAATGAGGGGTTCTTGGCTGGCTGAGGATTATAGAAATAACAGAAAGACCTCATAAAACCAGATAGCATCCTGCTTCAGATTTGCAGCTCCAAAAAGCTAAAGTTTGGCAGGCACACACTGTGGTTAAAGCTTCCTTATTTGGGAAGAAAAGAGCAGTTACACTAAAAAGGTTGAGAGAAAAGCAGTGTTCTCTGAGAAGACTGAAATTCAGATAAGCTAAAGCAGGCATATATTAACTGGGCAAGCATCAAACTGATGGTCTGATAACCATTTCTTACAATGGAAGAGTTTGGAGTTTGGCTCTCTGAAATGTGTTTCCAGTCAATTTTTATTAGAACAGGTATATTTAATATCTGAATACAGAGTGTTCCAGTTTCCATTCCCTTTGAAGCCTAGAGTGCTATGGCTGCTCAAAGCAGGGAATCAGATCCTCCTGTTGCCTCTGGTCAGCACCATCTCCCTTCAGAAGCCAGGAAGAAGGCAGTGCCTGCTGCTGGTTAATAAACAGATACCTTTCCCTGGAAAGCTCCAGGCTGTAAAACACAACAAATTGCCAACAACAAGGGTCAGTATTCAGTCTGTGCCATGCTGGAAAACTACCTGCCATGGGCAAGGGTTGGAAGGGACCACTGGAGGTCACCTAGTCCAACCTCCCTGCTCAAGCAGGCTTACCAGGAGCACTTTACTCAGGATTGTTTCCAGATGGCTTTCGAAGATCTTCAGAGAAAGAGAATCTTGTAATTTAGTAAAATCAGGTCCTCAAAGAAACTACAGGGTTAAAAAGAGCTTCTGAAGTCATCTGGCCTGTTTCTTTGACATGAGTACACGATATGGAACAACAGTTTTACCTAGGTCTGTCCTGACCAACAGTTACTTAATTTGTTCTCAGAAGCCCTTCCCATGACAGTTTGCAGGGCTCCAGTGAGTCACCTTCCTGTTAGGTTTCCTAAAGCCTAATCCAGGCTGGTTTTGTCGCAGTTTCAGCCCACAGAACTTACTGTCCTCCTACCCCACCCAAATGCGGCGGGAAAGTTCCCATCTGTGACTGCAGTGGCCTTTTATTACACAATGACTACAGTGATGGCCTCAGAATTCTCTAGACTAGGCAGTAGACTTTGATTTCTTTTTTTAATAGCTCATGATTTCTAGACTTGGGACCATTTTTGTTGTCCTCATCTGGAACCCCTTCAAATGAGCCAACCTCTGCTTGGGTTGCCAACCCACAACCCTGAGGCATTATTCTAGTCAAGATGCTACCATGCTTAGCACAACTGGGATAGCTCTCCTGTTTTGTGTGGTCTACTCTTGCTGTTGTGGCCCAGAAGAAAAAGTCCCTTTTAGCCACAACACATTAATATTCACACAAACCAGTCCTTTTGAGACAAAAGGAACAGCACAGGAACTCAGACAGTCATCTGTATACATAGGTCCTGCATTATCTTACCACCAAGAGATACCTGTAGCAAGAAACTTCCCTTTTCTGACACAAGTCTTCCCAGAGGTCACAAATGACATCTATCAGCCAGCTGCAAGGATCCCCTCCATGGGATCTGATCCAATCTATTCTCCTAGTACTTCAAATAATGTAAAAACCACGTGGCATTACAACAAAGACTTCTTGCATATGGAAGGCAACATTTTGGGGCACAATGCATCTTCTGTATGATCATATATTTATGAACAGAGCATTTGTGTGTCAACTCAACAGTCTACATTTGAAATCTCCAAGTTCCAGGTGGATTTTGTAAATTTCTTACCGGGCAACTAAAAAAATCATTCCAAACCAAGTACATAATTTCTGGCATAAGCATATTAAACATTTAAACCTGAGCTCTAATGGAAATTAAAGATATTCCTGAAAATCCTTCCCACTGCAAATATCTGTGTATCTGTCATAATAGTCATAGCATTTAGGAAGCTTGCAAACAAAGACAATGTATAGACTGGGTTCTGTTGTGTTCAACAGGATCTACAGGGATGCCAACCCTTTGCAGATCTCAATACATCATAAAATAATGCACCTTGACTGTATAACCTTTGGCTTCTTATATCCACGTGTGCCTGCTGCAGTCCCACTATCTCTTGTTTTGATGTCTTCAAAAGATACAAGGAGGCTGGAAAGGATCAGCAAAGCTCTGGAAAATCTCTGGAGCTGGGAGACTGGGTAAGGCAGACCAATATTCTTTTAGCAGATTGTTTATGTAAGTTTGCCTGCTTTGGACCATGCTTTGTACACAAACATGATTAGCAGTTGGGCTTAAAGCCCAACTAGTTTTATATTCACACAGCGTTCAAGAAGAACTAGAACTTAAAGGCTGATCTCCTGTAAAGGTAAGTAGGCCATGGAGTGTCCCCTTTGGAGTTCACAGGCCTCTTGGTTAAGCTGGATGTGGCTGGTAGAGAAAAGTACCAGTTAAATCTGCCTTTAATTCCAGTTAACTCAAACCATGGGTTTGGCTCAGCAAAAAAACTCTCTAACTGGTATTGTAGAAAACTGCAGCAACAGGGGAGAAATTGGGAACAGATTTTGTCAAGTGTTTCTAATGCATCCAACCTTTTCTCCCAATAAAACTGGTAAGCATGTCCCTTACACACAGGGGAAAGAAGCATATGTGTATGAATGTTTACATGTAGCTTGAAGGAGAAAAGGAATCCATAGTTCCCTAATTGCTTTCAAAAGCCACAAATGATCCTAAATTTCTTTATAATCACATCTGACTGAATGTCTTCACAAGGTCAAAGTTCAGTTGTGTACCCTTGAGCTAATTTACTGTGTTGTAAAACTTCAGATCAAAAAGTATTTAAAACTATATAAGCAGAATACTAGAAAGAATAGCAAGAGTTTCAGCTCATGATAAAGGATACAGTAATGCATCAAGTGGAAGAGTCCAGTCTTTATTTATTTCCAAAGAGCCTGGAAGCAATTATTAAAGCTGGAGAGCTGCGGGTTTAATGAATGTGGAACATTATTACATGTCAAAAAGATCTTAGTTCATGATTTAAAGGATATAAATTAAATCAATCATTTGATTGGAACTGCTTTAAGCAAAAACCTAGATAGGAAATATTTGAAGGAACACAAACGTGGAATCTATAAATTATTAAAAAAAAGGAAGACAAAAAAAAAGTATTTGTACTGTGAAACATGCTTTACTGACAAGCAAGTAAAACAGTAGAGGTCTGGAGAAGCTCCCAGCAGTGAGTTACATCATTTACTGCAAAGCTTGACTAAATTTCAAATGGACTTGGAGTGCGGAACGTTCTCTGTATAAAACCAGCAGGCCGATTGTGGGCTCCAAATAAAAGGAAAGGATTCATCATTTACCATCCCTTCTGCAGCTTTCTTTTCATTGCAACAGAAGGCTGTTTCAATTAGAGCTGTGCAGATCCTCTCTGCTGAGTTTGGTTCAAAGTGTTCTTATGCAATGCCAGCATCTCCAGGGATCAGCCTCCCTGCAGGCCAAGCTGTCCCAGTGCTGGGACTGACATTTGTTTGGGTCAAGCTCTGCTTGCCATCTCTCCCCCCTCTGCGGACTGCTGGTTCTCAGAGAGAGGCCTGACCCAATCTCTTCCCAGCAATTTCAACTCTGCTCTCTCCCACCCTTTGGACTGGATCTCGAGGCTACTGCAGGGCACCAGGGAAGCACCCCCTCGGCAGCTCTCCTCGCCCCTCTCCCAATGGGCCCCTGCAGCTCCACTGCCTGTGTTTGGGTCTGCAGTTAACCACACACTTGTCTTCTACCGTCTCCTTTTCCTTCTCCTTTTCCAGCCACAATAATGCCAGAGGATCCACATGCAATTGCCACCATCCAGGTGTTTCTTAATAGATAGGTTAAAGGGATTCTGACAGGTTCCCCTCTAGAGACACAGGAATTCCCATGTACCCAGACTGTTTAGAAATACACACATAATATTCAAAGCTTTGTACACCTAATGATATCTCCTCCAGCACTCAAAAGCTCAGGCATGCAACGGATTGCAGGGCATCAGCAAGCTGGAAGCAAATCCCTACAGATTTGAAGCCATGACACTGTGTATCATTAATAATCCTCCTCATTTTTGGAATTATTTCAATACTCTTGTCTCACCTCCAAGCCAAAACATGACGCCAAAGATATACTGCATTTCTTAACAGCTAGAAAATACAAAATACTTTCAACAAATTGATTTCATCTCAGAGTCTCATTTACAATTAAGTAGAGTACTCTATAGCTGAATGGTAAAAGAGAAATAGGATCCAGCTTAGAAGTTCAAATGCTTGAAAATGGCTAAGTATTCGGAGAACAACATAGTAATTGTGTCCATTACTATTTAAATGAACTAAACACAGCTGAAGGGAACACAGTTACACAACTATTGAGTAGGCTCTGACCATTCCTGTTCAATAATGACAATAATGGGAGCATCTCCAGATAGAAATTCCAAAAAACCTGAACTCTTTTGCCCTAAGTATGTTGGTCTGTAACTATAACAGTGTTAAGTATTAGAACATGCCTATTAGATTGTGTCAGCTGATGCTGACTGGCTGCAAGAGCTAACATTATATTCTTGTATATAATATCCTTTCCACCAAACCCAAACTTTCTTCACTTTCTATTGTTAATAAGTTAAAGTATTTAGCAAGCTTTTGGCCAGCACCAAACCCTAAACCAGTGCATTCAAAAGTACATTCTACTGTATAACACTAGTTCCTTTTTTTCACTTATTTCGGGATCTCATAGTACAGTCAATTTAAACTAATTTTTTCAGTCTTAAAACTTCCTCTGACCTTTGCCTGAGAATGCCCAATGTTATTCTCATTAAACATTTGAAATTGTCTGTAAAGAATACACAGAAGTCCCTCTTTTTGGAAGTGAGTGATGTGCCCCAAGAACTTTCCCCTGCCACATTCATTCCACAGAAAAATACTGGTAATATCTCAAAAGAAAATGATACCCCTAACTATGGGAAGGAGTTTGACTCGCACCACATCTGGGGCAGCAGCTGCAGCATGCTGCCCTCAAGAATGTCAAGGAAATTTTCTTCTTCCATTTTTTTCCTATTCTAAAATAAAAAGTAGCTCTAAGAGAATTTCTAAAAGCAATTTTCACTGCCTAGTGGGTTAAACCAGATACTGGGTAGATTTAAAGTTACCTATATGTCATTATATCAAGATGCTATGATCCTTTCTGACTAGAGGATCATGCATAAATTTTCTCTGCAACATGTTTGTTTCATAAGGAGAATAGGACTGGATAAAGTGGCCCTATGATATAGCAAGGGCAATTCTGAATTTGGAATTTCTGAATGTTTGAGGACTTGGTTTGCAAACCAAGTAGTAATAAAAATACCCCACACTGCTGCTAATCTACAGTTTATGGTATAATTGTAGTAACATCTGTGTTATTCCATTAGTGCAAAGTTCTGTGCAAAGCAGGGCATGACTATTAATTGTACCTTACATAATTAAAGACTGAGGTTGATATTTATATGACCTCATGACTGAATTCACGTAGCATTATCCTGATGTGGATGCTGTTTTCCCCAAAAATGGGTCTTACTCCTTAAAACAATGGATGGCAATGCCCAATGGTTGGCAGTGTGGGGGATCTTTTGTTAACAGTGTTTGACATGGGAAATATTCACAAATAAGATGACCACAGTTCTTTTGTCAGTCTGCTTTAGATACAGAAACACATCAGTTTATCCTTCTTGCTTGTTTAGCTTTGGTTTCATCAGGCATGATGGGAACTGTGGTGCCCATTCTGGGTGTATAAGCTGGAAGTGGCATATACCCTGGATGAAAAAGGAAATTAGCACGAAACTCTTCCCTCAAACCATCCTGTTTACCTAAGTACTTCATTCCAGGCAGAACTAGGAAGTTGCAAACAAAAGGGGCCCACTGCAGGGCAGATGCAAAGACAGAGGAAACACACAATTTTTACAAAAAGGAGCAACGCCTTTACAAACCCTAAAACTTTAACATGCAGATGCTTTTACACATAACACTGTATGACAACACACACAAACCTATTCCCATTGCTGCTAAATGCTGCAGAAAAATTATTAAATAGATGCATAGAGCATTAGAGAAAAAGTGACTACAGCACAAAGAGAAGTTATTTATGCCAGAGTTTTGCAATGGATAAATAGTCTGAAGAAAGACAGCTGAACTCAAAAAATGAAGAGTTCAGAATGACACTTGAACATGCTTGATCCCAACTCTTCTCAATTATATTCAAAATTGAAAAAGAACCACAATCTATACTTGCCCCAAACAAAAGATAACTGAAAGTATCCCATTCCCCATCTCTGGAAAATGACCAAGTCTTTCCCTTTAAAAAAGTAAAGGCATTTCAGGACGAGACAGTCTTTCTTACACAGTCCTAATTGAAAGAACATGGCATGACCTGAAGCAAAATGTTAATTAAAACCATTCTGCATTTCTTTTCCAAGCAAAGTCCCTTTGTCTGACTTTTATAGATTAATTTGACACACTCCCTTCCCTTGCCTGGAAAGTTCTGGGATTTTTTGTTTATTCTGTACAAAGCATGAAATTATTGTCCTTAATGCTTTGTTCTTTCCAATTGCATGAAACTTAGCAACATTTTCAAACATATTTGTAAGATGATGAAGGCTAGAGCTGACATATGAAAAACATGAGTATCCATTAACATGGAGCAAATCCATACTCAATATACACGAAAACCAGCACTTAAACAGCAAATTAACTTTTGTCCTCAAAGCACTAAACTACCAATTAACACAACACACCTCCATGTTTCTGATGGAATATCAGTTGCAGAAACAATACTTTTATAAACCACTCCATCATCGTCCAACTCAAATACATTTCTCTATTTGCATGTATGAGAAAGCTCACTTTACTTAGAAAGGCTTGAAAGAAAATCCACTCTAAATTTATTTTTCTAATACCACTCCTTTCTCTCTCAGGCTATATAGCCTCTTTTTTCTCCTTTCCAATTCAAAATAGTAAGTTTCTTACTCCAACTAGAAATGCCACTGAAAATGAGATTCCTTCTAATCCTGTATTCTAAATTCTCAGGTTCTAGCAGAAAACTGACATTTTTTTAGAGCACTGAACATTATCCCTTTACTTTCTGCCATCCAGAAAGCTCAGGAGTCCTGTGTCTAATCTCAAGGACACTTTTAAATGCACCAGCAGTAAAATCAACTAAGTATAAATTGCAAAGAGATTTTTTCCCCTGGAGGCCAACAGGGTGGGACTTGGGCAGACCATTTCACACTCCATAAGACTTCTATTCCCTTTTAATACATTGCCCACCAAAACAAGCACAGACAGAAAAGACCAAGAAATTGAAGAATTCAACGCAGATTTTCAGAAACACATCAAAAACAATAAAAAACCACCCCAAAATATAAATATGAATTACATACCATGAATAAAAAAATCAGATGGCTGAAGAAGGAGGTTGCACCTTTTTGCTTCTATCCTTGCAGGAAGGGAGGGAAGGGAAATTAAGTGCTTTTCCCATGGTACATCCTGAGGCCAGGTAACAGCAGTTACCTCCCAGGCAGTGCCTTCAGCTGAGCTGAGGAGGGCAGGAGCACAAGGAAAAATCTGAAAGTAAATCAAATAGTTCTCAGCAGGGAAAAGTAAAAAGGGGTCGAGGGGACATTAAAAAATTGCCATCTAGGAAAACCTTTTCTTGGAGAGTTTAGCATTTACCAAATGGATTCTCTTTGAAATACTTGTTTATACTTCAATAGCCTTTAAACTGAAAGCTGTAAAATACTTATTGTGCTTACTCTGCTGGCCTAGAAATTGCTCTAGTTTGCATATTTCGAATAAAATTACATGGACTGTTATCTCTGAGGAATTAATTTCTTAGACAATCTAAATAAGTGAAAGTGGAGAAAATAACTAAACTACTCGTAAACATTTTGTTCCACCAGTCACCATGAATTCTGGTTCATCTGTAGTTCACAGCCCAAAGGAATTCAGGGTAAAACATTTTCTGGGGCTATCTCCTGTTTCACATTTCAGCTAAGAAAAAAGAATGGAAGTTTAATTGAACACATCCCTTATCATTTCTCCCTTCATAACAATTTGAAAATCAATCATAACAATTCCACTTCAAATAGCATTCTGAATTGTAGGTATGTAAGCAAATAGTTGAGATCTAAATTAAATTTGGAAATAATTTTAAGTTTACAAATGACACAAGAAAACTTATAATTAAAAAAGAGAAATGAACAATTTTTTTTTCTTTTCAGACACAGTAAGACCTAAATAGAATTCCTCGCCATATTTACTTTCAGGTATTCCTTTCTTAAATATGCCACATACATTTTAATTAAGAGTTACCACTAGTCTGGTTAAATTCTGATTTATCCTAAGCCTAATTTTTGGAGACAACTAATACACAGAACACTTGTTGTAGTTGTGAAAAATGTTTCACCAGAACCTGTGATAAGTCTAACTGATTTCTGGCCAGAGTGAAGGTAAATATTAGAAAAGCATATTTTATATCAATGATTTAACTTGGGGTGACCAAAAATAATGAAAGTAAAAGTTTTATTGATTATAGGACCACTAGCAACCTGCTTTTGCCTGAACTTCATCTGTGTTTTGCTGGGCTAACTACTCCAACACCTTTTTCTCTGTGCCACCACTGACAATATGTAGCACCAGGTCAGTTCTTTACCTGTCTCCTGCCTTTTTCTTTGGAAGGAAAGAGGGAGCTGGAGGAACAACCTATTCTTGTCCTGCAGTTGATCTCTTTCTCCCTATTACTACATTGCCAAAAAGTAAAAACAAAAAATCATAAAAATTTTATAGTGAGATACAAAAGTTAACAAAAGAGAATATAAAAAAATTACTTTCAAACTATTAGTACTACCATCAAACATCAAATCACAACAGTCTTTTTACAAAAAAGTCTGCAAACTGTGCTATTTTTCCATAATTTATTGCAGCTAATTACATCTAAACAATACACAGATTATTTTGTTCTGAGTCAGTGAAATAGCAGGAAAAACACTTGAATTTTCAGAGAGAAAACTTATCTTATAAAAATCAAAGAGTTAACGCATATTTTGGGAGCATGACTCATAAAATATGATGGAGATGATGTCTATGCTACATGGGAGGTTATATAGGGGAATAAATAAGCAATCCAACCAGTTGTAGTCAGCAAATAAGGACATCACACAAGTGCCAAACAGTACAGGAAGGTAACGCAGGAGTCAGCAAACAGCCCCCTAGGAGCCCTTTCAATCCTGTTAAATAGCCCAGTTAAGCTCTATCTGCAGCTTGGGAAACTTTGGAAATGGCCTTCTCCTTTCCTCCCTAAAGCTCCTGCACCTTGATGCTGTACAAGGACAAAACATGGGCTCCAAAAATAAAATGACATCCTAAGAGTACATGAATGGCAGATCAAGGGTCCACTTCACCTGGTATAACCTCTCAGACTCTAAGCAAAACCACTGAGGGCATTTTCCTTCTCAGTTACCTCAATAGGTGTCTCTTCAATTACCTGTTCAAGTTCCCCTTTAAATCTGTGTTGTGGAAAGAAAAGGTACACAGTTTTTGACAATGACTCCCACAGGTCTGCAAGCTGCTAATTTTATCTAGCCAAGCATTTGTACAAAGCACAGCAATCTCTTTAAAGTGAGGTTCAGTATAATGCCTTATCTCAGGGGCTGGAAGGCCAACAATCTGACAAGAGCATCTTTACCTTCCCCTTGTAAACATCAATGACTTAAAAATTTGTTCTTTCTTTCAAGCTCTAATTGTCCCCTTTCAGTTGAGCTCTTCCATCCTTTTGCTCCGTTGTGACACCACATCTTCAAAGTCAACAAAAAATTAATCCAGCCCCATCCTCTTCACTCTCATCACAAAGTCACTTAAAAATTCACTTTTGTCTCTAAGCTTTGTGGTTGCTTTTTCTTTCTTCTTTCCTCCAAATCCCACATTTGGATCATTTCCAAATCCTGCTGGTTTTACCTCCAGGAAAAACTCCAGACACCTCTACCCCTGCATCACTGTAAGTAAAACCTAGTATCAAGTACCATGAATATCCAGCTTCACTGATGTCAATCCCTCATTTCTCAACATCAGCGATGTGTGGTCCAGCAAGAAGAAAATAGAGCCACAAAGATGCTAGTAAGGGAGAACAAATAAACCACAAGTGCCACAAGAAGATTTGGATGTCAAACATAAAGAAAACTCCTACTCAGCCCAGACCCCTGAGCTCCAGAGTATGGCCAGCACAGATGGAATCTTCAGGGACTGTTGCTGCTAAACTCCCATAGAGAGTACACACAAAATTTTCAAAGGGGATGGTGATACAGTCAGATTCACACGAATTTCTGATTCCAGGCTCTCCAGCTTCTTTAATCACCTGAAAAAGGTGGTTATAGGATTTTTACTTAACCATTGTGTAGACTCTGTTTTGCCTTGAATTTGTTCATTGTCTACTGAAATTTTCCACAGAAAGTCAGCCTAAGGTTGATAGTAGCCATGGAGAAATCAGGTCCATTCTTTTCAAGTTATAGACTAGCATGGAAAAGGTCTCATAAAGGAATGCACTACATAACTTAAATGACAGCCACCTGTGCCAGCTTTACCTAAACCAAGTTTTAACAGTGAAGTATTTTATCTTTTTTTTTCCCTCAACAAAGGACCACCTACTTTGTGCTGTGTGACATTCTACAAATGATTCATGCCGGGACTTCAAGATTAAACTGCAAGCCAAGGTTTCAATGCAAATATTTTGTGATTCTCTTGTTAAGCAGTTTCTAAATTAAAATAATATCAGCAAGTTTGTTGTAAGTGTATTTTTAACTGAGTCTCATTGGCTGCACTCAGCTACTGAGAGCCCACATAACCACGGAGTGGTTTGGGTTGGAAAGGACCTTTAAAGGTTGTGTAATGCAAACCCCTGCAATGAGCAGGGACATCTTCAACCAGATATGGTTGTTCAGAACCCCATCCAACCTGACCTTGAACGTTTCCAGGGATGGAGCATCTGCCACCCCTCTAGGCAACACATACTAGTATTTCACCACATTCATTGTGAAAAATGTCTCATATCTAGTCTAAACCTTTATTTAAAAAAAATATTAAAAATCCCCTTTGTCCTGCTGCAACAGGCCCTCCTGAAATGTTTCTCCCCATCTTTCTTATAAGGCTCCTTTAAGTACTGAAAGGCCACAAGGTCTCTCTGGGGTCTTCCTTTCTCCTGGCTGACAATCTCATTTCTCCAAGCCTGTCTTCATAGGAAATTCACTGAGGCTGCACTAAATCTCTCTGCCTAAGTCATTAATGAAGACATTAAAAAGCACTGGTCCATTATGGACCCCTGAGGGACACCACTTGTCACTGATGCCCCTGATCAGGACTGAGCTGTTGTCCCTCTGGATGCAACAATCCAACTAATTCCTCATCCTCCTAACAGTCCTTCTGTCAATCCTTAAAATATTATGGTTCAATAGTATCTCGTTTCTCTAACCCCCAAAGGGAATCCTGAACTCAAGAAATTTTAGACATTAAGAGAAGGATTAGAGATCCTTTATGTAGTTTTTCCCCTTCCCTTAGCAAAAGATTCAAGCAAGGGGTGTGAAGAAATTCTTTTGGACACTGAGTATGACTACAACTAATCATTTCCTTCTTTCTCCTTGGAGCAACCTACATTGACTTCTCTTCATTTCAAGGTAGTTGGCTGACGCAATTCAAATTTAATTACTCTTTCTGCCTGATAAACTCCAGTCTGTGAGCAAATATGTCTCATTTTCAAGTTTGGCTAGACAGAAGCAGTGTCATAAAGACCTTTCCACCCCTGATGCAGCCTGTAACTTTTGAAATCTTTCCTGGATAACAGAACAGCCTTCTCAACCATAGAATTTTATTATAACAGCCCTATTAAATTTTAAAAAAACCTAATCCCTAAGAAAACTCTGAACTAATAAACTGACTGCCAATTATAATGGATTCTCCTGTCAGATTTGTTTGATGTGCCACCAGAGCAGGTAATGGCAATGTTGACGCTGTCTCTCAAATTAAGGTTTACTAGGCAAGGAGGAGAATTGTCATAGTCATTCTAAAAAACATTCTTGGGTTTCCCCTATTGAGTAAAAATTTCCAGTCTCTGAATGGTGATAGTAATCTAATTGGTATAATCACTGGATACAAATATCCAGGCAAGAAATTCTGATAGGGTTGCTTGTGCTTCACACCTTGGCTTATCTGCCAAGACTCCCTGCTCAGATTCAAACTAATACAGCATCGTTAAAGAAGAGAATAATTATTCTTTTATGTTTAAATTCTCAATAACACCTCCAAATGAGAATTTCTATATTCAAATTCATCTCTGGACAGCCCATAGCAATGAGCCAAACATGGAGCTCTGCAGGACTGGGAAGCCATTTCCAGTGCACCTCAAAAATACTCCGACTGTCTTCCAGAGGAAGGAAGCCAAGCAAAGGCAAGGGGTATCTCTAGTCAGTCCCATTTTAAATCTGTTAGGAGGCAATTAAAATATTCTGATCATGGGCTGCCAAAGGACAAGCACAAACAGTTGCAGCTCCCTGGGGAAACTACGTCAGGAGCAGCAGATTTCTCAGACACGAGGCCAAGAGCAGCATTTGACATACACACAGCTCAGTCTGCAAGAGGAAGATGAAAGGAAGTTTGAGAAACAGTTTATGCCCTGTAAAAAAAAAAACAGCAACCAAGCCATGAGAGAGTTTTAACTTGTGGCCACCAGCAGTTGTTCCCCTCTTCCTTGTGAATACTGTGATAGGTGTCAGGCAGATATTGAGCATGTGCTACTTGCAGTTTCTTCAGTAAGGGCTAGTAGTGATTAGCATGTCTCTATTAGTACAGATTTTGAGTGAAACCCCCAAAAGTAAAGAAACAATTCGTAGCAACACAAAAAATTTAAAGAAAATTTCCAAGACCCATAAATTATCCCTCCAATACAGTAAAAATAAAATCGACAAAACCACTTCAAATAAAGTCAGCAATGTAAAATGAAGCAAACGCTGCACTTTAATACCACTGTTCAGCAGGGGCTGTGTTTTGAGCTGGACATATTTTATGTAACCTGTTTGTTTTTTTTAAATTAGTGCATTTTGCATCCATTTTCTCTAGGAAATTTTAAGCAGGAATACAATAGTTTTGGATAAAGGACCAGTCTTGTTCAGGCTCTGTTGCACCAGTGAAAGGTGAGTTACTAGCACTGTTTAGTTCAGCTTTCATGTGTACATGAATCACATTTAAACAAAAACATATGAATAAATATTTAAATAAAAGTACCGTGATCCTCAATGGAACTACCAAAGCAGAAACAAACACCAGGGGTGAGGCTGTTAAAATGTCCTTACAAGGACAGATAACCCATTGATATTTAACTAGAATGCTTTGAATCAAGGCTGGCTGATGGTGAGAATATATTCTCATCCACAGTATTCCCAAACCTAAGAGAGTGATCAATGCCATCCTATTGTCAGCTCTCCCTGCAGCTGTCTCCATAATGTTATTGTCTTGCCTAGTGGTAGTGGTAAACCAAAAGGGAAAAATTCCCTTCTTATGCACCACCTCATCTTAGATTTTATTTTTTTTCACACAGCAGAAGACTGACACGTATCATGGGCATGCATACAGAGTGCCACAGAAGACAGGGAAGCAAAAGTATTGTAAAACAGTTTTATGAAAGCAAAATAATCCCAAATATAGTTGATTTTTAAAAGAGGTCTGGACAGATGTTATTACTGGTCTTGGCTTTGGTTTTATAATCTTACTGTGCTGAAACAAAACATTAGTGTCAAGCAGTGTCAAACCATGGACTCAAGGGGGATTCCAAATATTATAATGCCTCCATTCCATATGGAGAAGAGGAAAAATAGTATTACCAAACTCCATGCCTTTTTTATAAGTATCTAAAAGCAGCTAAGGCTCAGATTTGTTTGTGAAAATGGATATATAAAAATGTGTATATAGTGGTGGATGGCACAAAACTTTTCTGATAGACTTGGTTCCAAAGTGTTCAGCTGTTGGCTGCATCTTGTAAAAAAAGCAGTTTTAAAAATCATGTTCGCTAACTTTTAATAAAAATACATGATCCACACAAAGTATCTTCATGCTCATGAACTATCTGAGAAAGAAAACCTAAGAATACATAAGAAATTTAAATTTTATCAATAATGAAAGGTAAGACAACTTATTTTTTGGTAAAATATATGCTTGGGCTCTGATTTTTTTGGTTTTAGAAAAATTTTCTTCTGCTGCTAATGCTAAGATACACATTACCAAGAAAAGCAATAAGGTTAAACAAAGAAGCAGATACACCAATTAAACTTCATGTTACCACATAGACAAAACAATGAAAGTGCAAAAGAGGTTAATTGCTCCATATAGTTATCTAGCTCTTTTCAAATTAAGATACACTTGTATATATACACTCTGGAAAATAATTTCAATAAACTTCTGAAATAGATTTGTAGAATGACTTAAAACAGTCCAGCACATATTTGTTTATCTTAATTAACTGCGGAAGTGAATTATGAGAAACGAAATACACGTATTTTATTTCTAAATATGTACACTATACTTCAGCATCACAGCACTAATCCCTGTAATTACATTTGCTTTTCTTGAGTTCTTACAGTTTAAAAAGATATTTGGCTAAAAAAAAATAAGTTAAAGAATGTTGGATTAAAGTCTTGAAGAAACACTGGTTGAATTTGTCTGTATACCTCAGATGGTCTTAATTACTACACTGTTTGTTGATGTGTAAGACCTTAAATTATTCTGTTAACCAGAAAGAAAAAAGAGAAAGGACATTCTATTGTGCATTTGCAAATGTCAGCTTTTGAAATAACAAACCCACATTTCTGAATTTCAGCTTGTTTTTCACTCCAGTTTGAGAGTGATGAAACAATCCTACTTCAAGATTTATAACAGCAGCTGTGCAAGTTACAAAAGCATAAAAGTGTCACTGGGAGTACATTAAAACTAACTTTGCATCAAATTTTGCCTTCAAAACAGCTGAATGTTATTTACCTAAGGTTTCTGAAGACTGGACATTGTAGCTGATGTCAGGCATAGAAAGCATGAAGCAAAAATCTCTCTCAGAAATTTATGAGCAGATTTATCACTCAGTAAGAATGAGACTACAATGGTCATGGCAAACTGATAATCCATTTTAATGGAAATTTTAAAGGCATAAATCACACAGCAGCCCACAGAAACATAATTTGTTACCCCATGACTCCAGCACCTGAAAGAAGTCACATTACACCACCTTTATTGTGTTTCTTTCCATCACAGCAACATCAAATCATTCTTACATGAGAACAAAAAAAGAGAGCATGTTTATTGTGTTCTCAGAATTGGAAATGTTTGGTGTAATTTCATGTGCTTCATGAGAGTACATATTCATGAGGACTTACAATCTTCAGCATTTTTATCCTATCCTAAAATATCTTTTGATTTGTTCCAAGCACCTTTTTTTCCTGCAGTGCATTCTTTTTTCTCATGTCAAGGTGCACACCATGCTGTAAAGGCACAGTTTCTTGAAATCAATAATGGATCAATTTCTAGTCCATATCTAAAAGCATAAACCCAAACAACCACTACAGGCAAAGAATAATGTGAGTGGATAGTAGAAAAGCAGCCAATCACTTCTGGACCATGAGGTAGGATGCAAGGAAGAGAAGGTAGTAAAAGGGTCAATGTCCACGTTCATGGCTGATGTGAGAGGAAACAAGTCTGAAACAAAACAAAGAGAAGTTCCGGGGATCCCTCAGGGCTGCAGGAAGAATTCTGCTTTCTATTATCCAATCAATATCTGGCATCAATGAAAGTGTCCCCATGAATACAGGAACCAGCTCTAGCTTATGCAATTTCCCAGCTCTCTTCTCTTTCATAAAGTAAATATGGCAATTGGACATAGATGTTTTTGTTGTATTAAGGATTTGTATTTTAAAATACTTCCACACATGAGAATAGCAAATGCCATTCAGTAATTGACTCAGGAAAGGCAGCCCTTTATCTGGTGAGTAGCATAAATAATTATTGATTTTCTTAATTCTGTAACAACTACTTTCACAGTGATGTCTACCAACAATTGATTTATAATTTATCAACAACTAAACTAGAAGTGTTCAAATTTGTGCTACATTGGTTAGATTGACGCAAACCACATGGTAATGTGATGATTTACTTATTAAATTACTAACTCTCGCAGCCAGGTTTCTCAGGGAAATACACCAGTGTTTCTACTGATGTATTCCAAATTAATTTCCCACCACAGTTCACTGAACTTACAGTTTATTTGCCCCATGAAAGTTCTTTCCAGTAAGTCTAGACAGTTTCAAAAAAGCAAAAGAAAAGCAGAGGGAGTGGAGAGACAGCTAACCAGCATTTGTTTCTTTTCTTTAGGGATCCTCTCTACCTATGATCAGAGCTGCCAAATCTCACATTTCCATCCAGATTTATAAAATTCCTCCCACAAACACCACAGCTCTCACAGTCAAATGCATACCCAGAGCATCCCCTTTCATTTGAAATGAAAGTCCTCTTCAGCAAACTGAAGTTTGAAAACAGAAGACAAACAAAAAAAGACAAACTGTAGACTTTGACAAGAAGAGGTAAAGGTCTTGATACTTCTGCAAGACCATTGATAGGAGTAGACATGCCCTGGTACTCAGGTAAAGTATGTAAGCACAGCATAAAACCAGATGCAGCTCCAGTAAAATTAGGAATCCACTAAAAACTCTACATATTTACATTAATGTGGCACACTAAAAAAAACTGCTGAATTTCAAGAGTCATGGGTGGTAAATGAGGAAACCACAAGATAAGGAAGACAGAGAAGACAAGATGTACAAGAGATAAAAGCCAGCATTGATTTATGAGAATAAAGACATCATTTACTAAAAGTTAGAGGTACAAGTTACAGCAGCTTACAGCCATCCTCACGAACTGGCACTTAAATAGCAAAAACTTCCAGGTCTTCTCTATCTTGGCCATAAGAAACACACTCTTAACTCAAGAAATCATTAATTTAAATGCAAATGTATTTTTCTTTTGCATAAGCAAGGCTTCCTTTTGTTTGTGATTATTTCTGAACAATGCCTTCCCTGTTTCATTTTTTTTTATATTCTGAAATAAAATCCATATTTGTGTCTGACTTGTAACAGAGTATGAATCAACAGCAGGATCAGAGTGGGATAGTTATTTAAACTGGTTTCCTATCTTAGGTTGCAAACTTGGAATCACCAACATTGTGTAAGACCCTGCACAACACTTAAACTTTCTTTTGGAGTTAAAATACTTCTGCTCTTGCCAAGAAAGACTAGAAAGACGTGTCTGATCTCCCCTGAGTCACATCAGTATGCCAGCTTACAGTACAACAATCAACATTACCTATGGACATGTACAAATTCAGAGACCTTCATGGTATCAAAACTTTCTGCTCACTCTGGGCCAGACCCTTGCTCAGTTAAATGGTGTAGCTCTTCTCATGTGTTTTAAATTCTTCAATGGGCAAAGTTACCATTTCAGGCTGAAGCAGTCCCAGAAATTTCTCCCTCTGGACTCAGCTGCAGTCCAGAGGGAGAAAGCTATTATAGGATGAAATATTCCTAAGTGATATTAATCCACCAGGCTGAGAAAATAGAACTATAATATTTTCTTTGCATTATATACAAGTACTACACATGTAACCAAATTTCTTTCTTTAAAGTAGCAAAGACATTAATCCAGTCTATGAGGGCAGGCTCCTCACTATTTCCACAAATAAATGATGCTAGCCAAGCACCCTCAAGAGATACTAAAAAGGTTAAAAGACCAGGACAACAATTTTAGGAAAGAAAAGCATATTGGGACTTCAGACTTTGAGAAAGCACTAACCTTCACCAACTATACCTTTTGCCTTTCAAGCACTAAAGGAATAAAAGGACTGCTTTGCACACAGTGTTATACCATTACACTGTTGCAGGGAAAAAGAAAAGCCTAGGGTAATGCTACAAAGTCTTTAAACAAAGAGGAATAGCCTGAATATAAGTAACCATTTATATTCACTCAGACTAAAGTCACAGAATTGTGTTGTTCCTTCTTAATTGCACATTCTTATTGTTCAGAAACACATGGTCTTGTATCAGAGCAAGTCCTAGCCTGAATCATATTCCCAGCTATGCCTGATGGAAATCAACCAAATTATTGTCTCCATGTACCCATTTCTTCATCTTCTTGTTTTATTCTTGCCTATTTAAACTGTTAACTCTTCTTTGCAATGACTCCCTCTTTTCCAATGGGTTTGTAGAGCAGCAGCAGGACGCAGTGTGAACCTAATCTGAGTATCCTTTATTAGAATACTAAACATGGTTTAAAAGCACTTCAAACAATGCCTCTTAGAACAGATGAATATTTATGATAAGGACAGAGAACTTCTTAGGAGATCTGATGAAACATTGCACTTGTTCATTTCAAAGGGCTCAGGGCAAGCTGATTTGAGTCACCATTTCAAATTGTTCAGTACTTGCAGTAGTTCCTGCTTTGTCTAATAATTTCAAAAGCTGCTTATTAGCCCAGCTTTGTATGAAATGTCATATTTCTGTCATGAGTACAGAAGATAAA
This sequence comes from Zosterops lateralis, assembly GCF_965231275.1. Classification (NCBI taxonomy): domain Eukaryota; kingdom Metazoa; phylum Chordata; class Aves; order Passeriformes; family Zosteropidae; genus Zosterops; species Zosterops lateralis. The sequence goes on along the minus strand of NC_139766.1, from coordinate 60,466,055 downwards.
CAGTGGAACATTTCAGGAAGTCGGATGACAATTAGTGACATATAGAAACCCTTCTAAAACCAAAACAGAACACTTAGACTTTAGCCACAACAAAGATCACAGCAGACTTTTAAACAATACTTCCAAGCATTATTCAAAGTGGTCTAAATTTTAAGCATTTAAGGCACCATAAAAATGCATATCAAATGTTACCCGTATGACCTTCTCAGAGACCTATCAACACACACATCCTCACAAAAGGAGAAAATGGCTCTTTGTAAAGATCAAGCTTTCACAGCCAAGAGTGAAACTCCTCATGGTTCCATAGTTTCCATGGACATAAAAAACATCATACCGTAAGTAAAGGTTTATTTCACTTAACAGGTGATAAGTAATCAGTGACACTGTTTAAAGGTGTTGTTCAGCACAATAAACATAGTTTTCGTTTGGGTTTTGTTTTTGTTTGTTGCTTGGGTTTTAGTCTGAGATATAGAAAAGGGATAAACTGGTGACATCTGTGGTGAAAAAGTGAACCATGAGAAAATGTTACCCAAATCCTAAAATATTATTAGACCAACTTTTTAACCTCTAAGTAAATCTTTAACCACAACAACTATTTTATTTTCCACTTGTAGTCATGATTGAAAACAAGCTTTACAAGAAATCCTGAAAGAATCAAAGAGTAAAATTACCACTGGGCAGGTCTCTCCTGTAGTATCACCAATAACAATATGCAATGAGAACTTAATTGTGGATTTTTCACCAGAGATTTGTGAATTCATTGGTTTTCTATGACTGCTGTAACCTCCCTCCCAAAGAGTTCAAAGGAAGATTTTGACATCATGAGTAAAACTTTTGACTATCCTTACAGCTCAATTTCAAAAATTCTCCTAGCCCACGTTCTCAGATAAACTAATGGAAAGCACCAAATATTTTTAAAGATCTGCCCTTTATTTTCTTCAGAATCTCAGTCTCATTGAAAGTCATCAGTGCCTCTGATATTCCCCCACCCTCCTCCCCCCCCCAAAAAAAAGCAACAAAACACCAAAACAAACTCAGTATATTTAGCTAAGATGGTCAGTGATATTCTAAAGAAATAATAGATTAAGGATTACACCTAAACTACTTTGGTCTTGAAAACTGTTCTGCATAAATAATCAATCTTTTTATACTCATTTTAGCCAAACCTACCATCCTCAGTTATTAACCCTAATTAGTGAAGACAGTGATGTATGCATACAGTATAAAGACATAACCTAGGAAAATTTTACACATTATAGTAATCAGAATAAAGTCTTTCCTAATACTTTGTCTCAGTAAATCCTCATCTACAAATTGCCTCAGTATTTCAAATTTCTTCTCCCTCTTTTGCATAGAGATTATTTGAATTAAGATTGATTATTTACAGGCTATGACCAAATACTCTCAACTTTTAATACAGAGTTCTATCAAATCTCAGTTAAGTTGTATAGTTCTAATTCCACCATCACCCCCACATGTTCCTGCTTTCAGAGTAGGAGTTGAAAGTAGGGGGGAAAAAAATCAGAAATAAGAAGAAAATTCAGTTTTATCAATTGTTATTAATAATTTCAAAGAATAAGAAAGAGCTTGAACATAGTACGAAGATGACTTTCTGACATGACAAAGGAAGTAGGCAGGTTCTGGTAGAAGAGTGCACTTTGTGCAGCCAAAGGGTGCTTCTCCTTTTCTCATCCCACCTCCCCAAGTCACAAGCCTGCTTAGGCCTGCAGCAAAATGAATCTTGGAGAATTTTTCTCACTGTATTGGATACAAATGTTTTCACAAGCTAAATTTGCTTTGTTCTCTGTGCTTCTGAAGTTGCTGGTCCTGCTGCCAATAAAACAAGAGTATAATGAAAGCTCTCTAGAGATGTTAGAGAGCTGGAAGCTCCAGGGACAAAGAAGGAGGCTCTGTTGCTGTTATATAGAAAGAGTGTGGTATGGAGAATGAAGCTTCTCAGAACGCACTTAGCCAGTGGAAAACTAGAAACAGTGAAGTAAATACCCATGTAAAACAAATACGGTAAACAACTAGAGAAATAGAGGCAAATAATCTCTTCCCTAGTTCTAAACCTTCTAAATAATATGGAGATTCTGGGCAAATCTGAAGCAAAACTTCCATGGCTTCAGACATTTCAGTAACTCATCACTTTTATGGTAGCTCTGCTAGTTCAGATCACTCCTAATATCCTACATTCCTCTCATGATGTTGAATTGGCTATTGTAGTAGTCTAAACAAAACATTCTTGTAGTCGCCTTCCTTGGCTTACAGCCCCATCATTTATTATGCTATAGTGAGCCATGTTAGGAAGGTAAACAGCTCAGCCTAATCCTGTCTTGTTTAAATTGGCCCTTGAAATGGTCAACACTTAAAAATTTAGCACTTAGTACTTAATGCAATATTTTAGTACTTAATGCAGTATTTTATTCTGTGGTCTGGACCTTATCTCCACAAACTCCTTGATTTATACAGAGAGCTGCAAATTGATGAGAGATATTTTCTAAGGGCTAACATAGCATTCTTGCAGAAAGACAGCAGTAAATTTGGCTGACAACTCAATGTTTTACAGGCCTGACACATCAGACTGACTTCTTGAATGGCCCCACAAAACTACCTGTCAGCTGATTCCCAAATGACCTTCCCAAGGAAGGATAGGCTCAGCCATTCAAAACCTGGCATTCCCAGTTCCCAGGCAGTCTCTCCCACATGTGCTGGAAGCATCACATGTTCAGCATCAACAGCTGAATTTTTGGTGTGATGAAGTCTCAGCTGTTTTCAAGCTGGAGCCAGGAAATATTCTTTGTCTTCTCCACACCCAAAGGGGTTCAAGGGTTGGCCACAGCAAAGACTTGTCTAGCCTAGAGTTGTCTGGGATGAGAAGGAAATTCAGCAATCGAGGGAAATGTTGAGGTAGAGAAGTGGGAGAGCTGGTTTGTGAATGTCAGTCTCTTGCAGGGTTTGTGGTTCCTCTTGGCTGACTTCAGCTCTCAGGAGAAGAGGGGCCGGGGGCACTGGCGGTGAAGGCTGGATTCCAGGAAGAGGATTACAATTTACCTCCCAACTAGACTGGAGAGTAGCCAAGGCTGTGCTGCATCTGACTCTTTCATGTTGAGAAGACCATGGGAGAATAATCCTGAATTTTCTGGTGTTGAAACTTGAAGCCACAGATTTTTTGGTTTTCATTTCACATTGTTTCCCAGAGTCAGTACATAATCACAGAATAATATAGGTTGGGGCAGAACTCTAGATGTTAAACCCACACAAAGTTTCATATGGAGTTCTTGCAGGAATAAGCCTTCTCCAGAACACTCCTTCCTTTGACAGCCCCAATCCACTGCAGCTCTAGGCTCTGCCTCTACCAACCCCAACTGCAACCCCTGGCATTGACTGAGCCACATGGAAAGCCCCATTGCTCTCCTCCATAAGAAAAATTTCCAAAAGAAAAAGTCTGCTTGTAGACTGCCTGTTTCTTTGGCTGCACCTTTCCATCCCCACACACCACCTACAACTCTACACTTGGTCTCTGGCCCAAACCCCAGCCTGTGCAGGTGCTGAGCCTTAGCCCAAGTTCCACAACATAGTCCTGCATGATGAAGTTCCCAGAGGATAACATCTTTTGGTAGCTTGTCCCCTTTATCAACCCATTTACAGCGAGACTGGGTCCACCTGCAGCCCTAATCCTTCTCTCTCCTCAGCTCACAACCCTAATCCCTAGGCATTAGCATAGACTAAACCTTAGGTCAAGCCACATGAAATTAGGTCTAGTTCCACATGGAGTTCTCAGCACATAATGCTTTCGGCATCCCCACTCCAAATGATCCCAGAGCTTAGTCTCTCAGCCATCCTCAGTCCTAAACATAATCCTTGATTTTAGGGGTCAAGGTACAGGCTGGGTCTCAGCCCAAGGTCCCCATCTCTGTCTCACATGATAAATTTCTGCAGAGAGAAGTCTCTCTGCAGACTGTTCTTTCCTTTGGCAGATTTATTGCAGTCCCACCCCCACCTGGAATGCTGGGCTTTGTTTCTCTGCCATCCTTAATCCTAAACCTAGCCTTTGGAATTGGCTTAACTTTAGCCAAAGACATCCACCTCCAGCTGAGTCCCACATGAAGATGTTCCATGAGACAACTTTGGCAGCATCCCCTTGCTTTGTTAGTACCTCACTAGTTGAAGCAGGACCATATATACACTTTTCAAATTTAGTTCACTGTTTGAAATTAACTTGATGGCATATTTTAAGACAGTGCAACCAATCCCATTTTGCCATTTGTAATTTAGCAGGGTATTGATCCCACATTCGTTCAGGGAATTGACAAAGTTCCAAGGAGGTTACTATACTCTTACTAGTCCCCTAAACATCAGCTTTTGCTTAAATAGTGCCAGAGATATGTATTTTTCCTGAGCAAAGATGGTCACATTTTGACACTTTAGGTGTCTAGAGTGAGCAGAAAGAACCTTGTTACCAAAATTAAAAGAATTCTACAGACAGAGCAGATTCACCAACTCCTGTCTTTATCTCAGGTCTTTAAATGACAGATGGTTTTGGTCTTGAATACAACTGGGATGAGACCACTGAAAGTCTTCAAAAAGAAGGATGAGACTTCAGATCTGTCTAGTAGCTTTTATCCTAAAAATCTGGAAAGTTTCTGGAGGCAAACAGGCATCAACATCAATTAACAATCTTGTTCACTTTTCCCAGTAAATCGACAGATACCACCAATGTTTTCCAAATGGAAACACACCTCTGTTTTGCTTCTGAAGGAGAGATCCTTTGAGGTCAAGATTTTCAGCTCTATTTGTAAAGAGCTTTACAGTTTTTAGAGAAAAGAAAAACCCAGCTTTTTTCAATGCCAAGTATTTTGTTTATTTTTCCATTTTTTTCCCACTGTATCTTTTTCATAAAATGTTTTAGGTCACAGGGGACAGGCAGTGGTAGAACTAGATAAATGCTTTGCCTGTTTTCATGAACAACACATTGGGAGGTTTTCATTTATCCAAAATGTTGCCTAAGGGTTAAAATTGGGTACAATTACTAACCCATATATTGTAAAACATGTTACTTAAAAATTACAAAATAGTGAAAAAATTCTGTCATTATTACAGAAGACTTAATAAATCTCATGTGTAAATAACACTTGTACAGAAAAGTATTTATTTGGAATTTTTAGGATTAAGTGTAAACCGAAAACTCGGTGTACAAATAATGAAGGTAACTTAAATCCAAGTGTTACCCTACATATAAACTGTATAAATAACTGCTGCTCCCTACATTTCAACAGAAACAAAATTAAGGTTTTGAATCTAAATATCCTGGCTCTTGGTATATTCCACTTTTTCAGATCTCATCCTTTGGGCATTTATAGCATGTAACAAAATCAAACCACTTGAGTAGGCCATAGCTTTCCAGATTTTGCATAGAAAAGAAACAGTTGCTCCACAAGGAATTCCTTTATTTCCCAGAAAAACCAAAACCTGTAAATTAAAGGGCTTTCAGGAAGACCCATCAACATTAGACAGCAACTACCACTTCTACTGCTTGGTTGAAGGGATATGACCACTCTGATGGCAATAAGAACATTTGAGAAAAGTGGCTGATATTGAGGGGCCAAGAAGATTGTTTCATTAATTTTTACATAAATGCATTATTTTACGTTAAAAGACATACTGATCCATAATTTAATTGATAATGGTGTTCCAGAAGCGTCAGAGCTGCCTGATATAGCAGACTCCAAGGCAGCCAGCCCATGGAACAAACTCCCCAAATGAAACATTCCCAACCCACTGTCTGGTTCCAGAGATTGTGGGCTGGGCTGGCCAAGCAGAAAGCTCCGTTCACCCTCAACTCCCCCTTCCAGAACCTACCTTAGTCATCTCCACTGGATATTGTTTGTGTTCATCTTTAAACTTTTGTACTGTCTCTTTCTTAAAGACCTTTTACAATGATTGATAGGGACATGCTCTAACTACTTATGTCTACACAATCACTATAATTGAATTTCCATTTACATAATTTATATTGGTAATAAATTCTTCTACATGCTGCCTGGGCAATTTTAAGGTATACGAATATATCCCTCTCCAGGTTGTTCTGTGATTTTCAGCCTGGTTTCATTTCTGGCACACACAATCTCTATTTAGTGTTCAGACTAAACAGAGAAGACTAAACAGACTCTTGTGTTTAGCCAAGTATGATAAACATATTCTTCATTTTCAACTGGTCAAGAGCAGGAGTACAGTGAAAAATGGGAAAATATTTTAAAACTTAAGATTTATGGGAGGAATCACATAGCTCAAGGTTATCATACTAAATATTGAATGTGGTAAGTAAAGCAGAATAGTTAATGCATGATCCATATGCTGAAATCTAATCTAATAAATATTTGTCCAAAACTCTTGAATGAAAATATTTTTAAAAATTGACTTCATACAGTTTCCGTCTAAAAAACCACAGCTACATTCAGAAAAACATTCGCTGCAATTAATGGAATTCTAGTAAAGGGTAATGTCTGTTTCCTCCCTGTCTTGCCTAGGTCAGAATTTACTGGGAAAATTTATATTTTATTAAAACCCTTTAATCCCACAGCATGCTGTATTTTATACTGTATTCCTCTCTACCAGTAAAAACTGGACTGCTTGTCACTGAAACCTCCCAGTGTGCATCAAATTCACAGCTACTGCACAAGAGTTTTAATATTCCTGAGTTCAAACCCTCATCCAGCTCTCAATTGTGCCACTTAAGATTTTTTTTTTAGCAATATTTTGCTAATTAGTTTTAAGCTAATTAATGCTGTGTATGGGCCCCTCTCTGTGTGCCCTGGAGCCATTTGTTGTGCTATTTTAGTACAGAGAGCACTTTTGCTACTCATTTGGTTCCCTACCTAGCACCATGACGGATGCTGGGAGAAAGGCCTGAGCCTCTGGTGTTTCCCTGCAGGGTTTGAATCTCTGCTGCAAACCTCAGGATACATCCCAGTATGAATTTAGAAAAACACGCTGAATCATTGGCAGGTTTGGTGCATCTTGTTTCTGTCACACAGTAAGGGACTGTTTTTGTTGAATCTTGAAAGGAAAACTTTCCTGTTCCCAGTGGCTTGCTACAGGATACTGAGCACTCATGTCAGGATACTCATTTTTCCACACTTTTTAAAACTGTAAATTATGTCTGAAAATATAGAATGCAATTAAGGTGGATATTGCAGTCTCTTGCTGCTAGTCACTGTTTCTAGCAATTGTCATCACCTGTGACATAAGAGACAGCATGGGAACCCAGTGTCAGAGGTTGCATATCTGCTTCCATCCTGTCAGGAGAAATTTAATATTTAAAGATGCAGTCTGAATACTGATTCTGGAATGAGCGCAATGCAATGAAGAATCAGGCCCTTAATATTTAATTTAACATTCAACATTTAAATACAACCCCCTTCTTTTGTCTGGATAAGATCAAGAAGAGTTTTTGCTTCTAGAGTCATATAGTTACAATTTCAGATACCACCTTTTAGTTTTTTTGCTAATCTGAGTATCAGACTTGGCAGATATCAGTAATCACCTCCTACTGTGTTCCTGGGCTAGACACTGGAGATGACAAAGCAGGCACTGCAATCCCCCTGGCCAGAAGCAGGGATACAGTTGTCCAGTGTAGTGCTCCACATTCACCAGGATGGCATTGGCTAAGGAAGGAAAAAGACCAGCAGGAGTTGGATAACAGTTAATGGATACACCACAAGTCACTCATGGGCTGCCCATAAAGGATCCTTCAGGCCAGCCTGGCACTCACAAAGCTGAATTCCCCTCAGAGTGTAATCACTCACTTCTGCACATGTTCACTTGCATTGTTCCTCCACACTTCAATTGCACTTCAAAAATCCTTTTATGTTAAAATACAATTGGTAAGTGATGAAAATTACTGCAGGAGTACACTGGTGTCAAGGAGGATCACACAAACCCATCGACAGCACCTCATTTCCTAAGCACAAACCTCCATTTCACAGTTCCAGAAAAAAATATCAAATGGAGGAGCTCTCTCACTCAGCACAGCCTCATCTCTGGAGAACATTCCTATCATCAGTCCCCAAGAGCTTGGGCTTGGCAGCAAGCAGAGCAAAGGTCACCCCTCTGCTTTCACTCTGCTCCAATATTTTGTGCGCTGTTTGTTGCTATGTATCTGGGCATGGCAGCACAGCCCTGCTCCCACACATGGACAGTCCTGCAACTCCAGCCCCTGCACATTTCACCTGAGTGACTGGTTAGAGACAAAACCATGACCCTAGAACAGTATATAGTACACATTCTCTTTGTTACTGCATATCCCCTCTGAATGTCAATCTTTATTCTGTAACATGAGTAAGACTGGTTTGAATGCATCAGATAGTAGTAATTTAGCAGAGTCCAGTGACAGCATAACTTATCTTCCAGAATTAAAACAAACAAATCCTTATGAGATTAAGAGTAGAAAAATTGCAAGGCACAAAATGAACTTTTAAAGCATTTTTACCTCTCAACATTCAGGGAGTCATCTTTGAATGCTATTTTTATTCTAGGATCTGAAGCTAGTAGAGTAATGCAAACACTCTATGCTTCCTTGCATGGCACTGGAGCTGTAAACTGAGGCCCTAAAAGAGGGTCCCACAACCATTCTTAATCCCATGGAAAGTGGAATAGTCTGAACAGGGAGAGGAAAAGAGAAAATACGCTGTAGCACTGAAGAAAGAATTGCTCTGTGAATGGTGAATGGATATGTAGCAGCTGACAGGTGATCTAAGATTTGAACTTGATGACAGTAAGTTCCATGTCACAGACACAGGATTTCTCTTATGGCAGAAAAAGGGCAGCAAAGAACACCAGGAACAATTTCACATGGACTTAGAGGGTAAGAAATACCTTGTAAGAAGGAAAACAAGAGGAATTACATTATAAAAGCAGAAGAGAGCACAGAAAAAACACAGGAAAAGGCAGCAGGCTATGTAAGTCACCCTGATACCCTGATAAACAACAAATCAACAGGTCTCAAACTGAAGCTGCTCTTCAAGCATGAGAAAGCAGAAACCTGTTAAGCCATCTGTAGGTAAGAACATTATCAGTGAAGTGACTATATAATTGCTGTAATGGACTGTATGTGAAATAAAATACTTCTGAATTTTCTCTGGATGAGCATTTAGAAATTGTCCCTCACCTTTTGCAAACGTTGCTGTATCCTTCCTGTATATATTTCTAGGTTGTTTTTGAACAATTACAGTTTTAGAGCCTCATTCCTAACACTTGGGAGTTTCCTGCTAAGCCCATAGTCTACTAATGGTATTCCCCTCCTCCTCCCATCACATTGCCTAAAGTTGAGGGGTTTTTTTTCCCTTTAGGTCATATATCCATGGTCTCCCCTCCAAAAAAAATTAAAATTCATCGCAGCTACTGGCATTGTTTTTCAGCAACTGGCGTGGCTTTTTTTTCCTGTTGGACAAGCCACAGGAACAGTTGTCTTTGAATCATATTTATTAAAATTGTATAATGGAAGTAATTTGCATTCCTGTTATGTCTTTTATTGAACTGAACCAGCAACAGACCCTCTAGGAATCAGTGAATTCTTTAAACACTCCTTAAGGTTCTGTAGATTTGCAGAAACAAACCCCTTGCCTGACACAAAGGAAGTCAAGGATCTGGCAAAACCAATAATTTTCAACCAAAAAGCTGTAAGAAAACTTAGTTCAATAGCCTACTCAATTCATTCAAACTAATGCAAAGGGGAATTCTGTGGGCTGTCAGTTATAATTTGGTTTCTTTTTCAGAATACACAAATGTGTCAACTGAACAGAAGTAGATGTGCCATAGAGAAGCTGACAGGATTTGTATTTGTCCTGGTATAGGGTATCAGAGCTCAAATGCCTAATTAAAGAAAAATCTCCAATGTCACATTTCTAGCACAATAATCCTATTAGATTGCTCAGACCTAATTAGGACAGGCTCCAAACACTGCAAATGGAGGATAAAGTTCAAAATATACTTCCACTCAGTTTAGAACAATGCACCCAGTTTGAGATATACCTTCTTTTTCCTGTTTATATCTTCCACTTATTTCCTTTCCTCCTGGTTACAGCTGGGTTAATTTTCTTCTTAGTAGCTGCTGCAGTGCTGTGGTTTGGCTTTAGCATGAGAAGACTGTTGATAACACATTGATGTTTTTGTTGTTGCTAAGTAGTGCTTAGCCTAAGATGAGTCTTTTTCACATCTGGTGCTCTGTCAGTGAGGAAGCACAAGAGGGAGGGAAGGTGGGAGGGAACATGGCCAGGACAGCTGACCCAAACTGGCCAAAGGGATATTCCATACCACAGAGCATCATTCCTAGTGTATAAACTGAGAAGGTGCTGATCACTGCTCAGGGATGGGCTGAGCATTGGCCAGTGTGTGGTGAGCAGTTGTATTGTGCATCACTTGTTTTTCTGCAGTTTTATTCCTCTCTTTTTGTCATCTCCCTTTTCTTTACAATTATTATTTTTATATTTTACTTTATTTCCCTCTCATTTTCAAACATGAAGCATTTAAATGTGTTCTAGCCATTTACTGGTTATTCTGGACAACAAAGAACAAACAAAAGCTTTAACAACCAGAAACTATTGACCTGGTCAAGATGCAAGACAACTCAAGATGTAGAAAAACCTGGAATTCATTCTATGACTCCCACAAAACCTTGAAATCTGGTCACCCAGAGCATCAAATCAGAAAGGACACATTAACCATAAAGGTGTTACTGTAAAGGACAATTTAATCTGAATCATCTTCCAATGATCTGCCATTGAATTAGTATGTTTAAAACGAACTCTGCTCCTTAAAAGTGACGTAAAAGCAAAAGCTTTGAGAGACGAACTATTTTTTAATTTCATAATGCTCTTTGCCAAGATGTATTTATTCTGAGCAAGTTGTTTTTGGGGTAAAACTTTCCTGAAATTATTCACTGTGCCATCCCTTAGGTTTCAGAGGAGAGGTAATATGGCAACATTTATGGCAGCAAGAGTTAAAACTCTGAAACTGTTGTAGAGAAAGTGTTTACAACCTGTAAAGAAGGAAAACTTTGTTATGCATAAACAATAAAAATTCCCAGTGGTATAAAAATTTCTTATTGAAGAAAAATGCCAGATCTGTTACCAATAAAGTGTAGAATGCTGAAAATAAACAGCTGTTGTTGGAAATTCATAATACCTTGAAAGTTAATGATCAAGAACTGGATAATTTATATATGAAATCAGAATATTTAATATTAATTGGAAATTATTTGTCACAAAATAAATGATATCTGCAATAGATTAATTAAATAAAATAATTACATCTTTAAATAATAGATTATAAATTAAATAATCATAAACCCATCAATTTGTTAATATGTGGTTTAAAACAAAGACCTAAATAATGAATTAGTGTAAGGTGTGAATTCAACAGGTATTAAAAAGCTGCCTTTGACTTTCACTCCCATTTCTTTAGAGATACACTAAAATTTAGCTATAACTGATGGATTATTTAAATTTATTTTTGTTTGGAGAGGCCTCTAAAGTAAGCTGTAGTGTGGTGCTGAGATTAATTTTGTGGGCAGACACAACAGTATGGCTTTTTGAGGTTTACAGCAAGCCAACAAAACCAAAGTTATCAAGATGAAGGCAGGCACCTAAAGCTATCTGTCCAGACTGTCTTGTGACATCTGAAACAACTTAATAAACCAGATTTTAAAGATTTAAATGAGAGTTGCTGCAACACCAAAAAAAAAATCCCATTAGCATCTTGGTTCAATTTCTGCCTCAAATTTGACACTTAATTGCCTGCTAATTCCAAAGGGACACCTTAACTCTAAAGAATAATGTGCACTAAATTCCTATTTACACAAGTGTTCATTGACAGAATATTCAAGATGAACTACTTTTTTCCTCTTTCTATTCTTCAGGGACATAAACTCCCCAGACAATAATGAATTTACCTATTGAATAATAATAAAAAAAAGCCTATCAGGAGCCTCTTATGTTGCTGTTATTTTATCCCCAAAGTGAAGACAAAATGGGAGGCAAAGCTGAGTCATTTACCACACAGTGAACAAGGACATGGCAGAAAATTTGACAAGCTACCTCATTTTAGCAGCTCTGTGCCAACTGAAGGTGTGCCTTACTTCTTGCAAATCTGAGGGGATTAAAATTGAATTGATTAAGTACCATATTACTATTTTAAGTAATTTTTTATCCTTCACACTAATACTTCTGCTCTGCTAAAAAAAAAAAAGGATAAAATACCTTCAAAATAAGTCATCTGCTGTGGTTATAATACAGGGAATACAGGGAACTGGATATTTTTGTAAGGCAGCTGGGGATGCAACTCTTTGATAACTATTAAAAAAACCAAAATAAAATATTTGTCATTTAAAGGGCAAAATGTGGCAGTATCTGTCTCAAAACCACAATACCAAAAGTATTTATCTTCTCTTTTGTCTAGCTGGTATTTTAAAACATGCACTGTAAGTTCAGAGAGGTCATCTGAAGAACTAAAAAATATACTGCCATTGCATCAGACCAAAATATTCCAGAAGTCCTGCACGCCAAAGTCCTGATGTAATACAATGCAACATTGTATCCTCTTGGTTTGAGATAAATACCAACATATACACACCTATTAAATTAGGTCCTTCAGAAATAGAAGTTCTCTTATATTGCTACTACAGTATAGAATTAGTTCATTAAGACAAATCAGCAAGGTTTAGCACTGAAAGGAACACCTGCCCACTTCAGCAAATGTAGTGACTTAAAAGAGCAGAGGCACTGAACCTGACACACTAAGGAATATTACAGCAATTTTCTCAAACCTTAGTTGCAAAGATAAAAGTAAGAAGATCTGTGAGAAACACTAGAGGAAAATTGTCTTGGGTCAGAAAGAAATGACAGCAGAAAACACTTCATATCCGTTTGAGATATTTAAGCCACTTTTTAAAACTTCCCTTTTTTCCCTTTCCTGCATAGGAAGGTGTAAGGACAACCACCAGGTAAGACACACTACATGATGGAAAACAAGCAGAAATGTAAGGGGGTGCATAATCATTCATGAAAAATAAAATCATTTATTTTGCATAAATGATAATTTTTTACAAGCAAATATAATCCTAAACTTTGATAAACTGTAAAGTAGGGCCTTGGTTTCTAAAAAAGACTCAAAAGGATATGATGGAGAGGAATAGTTTCAGTATTTATAGTTTCAATTAATCCCTAACTGCTTGGGAAAAAAGTCCTTTGTAATTAAACTAGAGCTATTAAAGAAATTAAATATCTTCATAATAAACTCTCTTTGATTGACTTGCAACAGGCAAACAATCCCCCCAAGGAGGTGCTTAAGTCTGCTGTTCACCATTACTCAACTACAGAAGAGTCCACAGCCTGCTGAAGTACACAGGATACCATGAATCATGGAATATCTCCACATTCTTTTTGAGTCTGACCACAAAAACATACCAATACAATGTTTAAACCAGGGCAGCAAATAAGTCCAGTCAATCCTAAGCAGGAGGAAAGTTGTTTTAAAATATTTGGTCACCTGAAAAACAGGCTCTGTGTTTCTGGTAATTGACATGTTTGAGGCAATTCATTCTTCTCAAAATTCACAGAAAAATATTTTCATACTGGTAGCCAAAATTACCAACTATTTTATGCTGAACACACAGAAGACAGGAGTAGAACAGAGGTTGTAGATATGAACTTGATGCCAGTATTTCATAGTTTATGAGTACTTGAAAGCAAATGATTTAAGAATTATTTTTTACTTTGTTTGTGTGTTTAAATTTCCAATGTGTATATTGAGTTGCTAAAGTTGCCAGCATTGCCAAAACCCAGTTTCTCCTTAGTAACTATGTCAATACTGTCTAAGCTTGTAAATACAGCAAATAAACTCTGAAGGAAATAGATCTCTCATTAGAGATGACAAGAGTCACAAGGTATTTCAAAAAGCCAAAGTAAATAAGGAGGCAACGGAAAAAAAAATTCTAGACACTTATTTCCAGATCTCAGCTTAGTAAGTACATTTTATGATGGACACAGAAAAGTAACACTGTCATATCACCATGCCCAACAGAACAACAGAAACACCAGTACTCAAGACATTCCATATGTATTTCCTGCCTTGCACTATATTGGTTTTTGCACTGCTAACTGCAGAATTCCACTCAGAGTAAGGAAAATATTCTCTCATCCTAGAAGATTTCATCAAAATCTCATTTTCTTTTCCTTCCCCACCAAGCCATCTCACTCCACACAGCAACTGGATTCAAACTGTCTAAAAAAAGTAATCTGCTGCCATAACAAATTATGGCTCTTAAATGTTTTCTGTCTGGACTGAATTAGGGAGGGCATGTTATTAGTGCTCTCAAACTCCAGCTGTTACCCCTGAACTCCTCTTCTCTTACCCTATATCCATGATTATATTATTTTGTCCTCCTCCAGAGTAAACTGTACTATGTCAAAACCAATCTCATTTTCTCTGATGAAGAAAAATCATGACATGTGTCATCCGTGGACAAGAAACTCCCTCAGTGGACTGACCTGTCTGCATTCTACTTGAAGTTAGAGAGCAATCCGGGTCATCTCCTGTGTGCTCAAAACCAGCCCACACCCACCCCAGTGGATCTCAGCCTGAGATGGTAAAAGGAGTAGTCTGAATATTTGGCCTTCAATTGCCTTCAGAGACATTCCCCTGCTCTGAGAGATGGGACATGCAAATCTGTGCTCATGTTCACGTATGCACACACGCAGCCAAACACTATTTCCCAGTCAATAGCTATTCCTGGGAATTCTTTAAAGAGGGTGATCATACGCAAGTCCTATAAAAAGCTCTGAAAGGAGGTAAGGAATTCCAGTAAGTCCAGAAGATGGGAGAATGCAGATCCAAACTGAAAAAATGAAGAACCAGGTCTGTACACACTCACTATTACATCTTATCCTATAAATCCTACTTTCTAAACAAACATTCCTACAGTTTCAAGCTGTACCATTGCAGAAAAAAGTCAGCTTTGCAGAAAAAGTCTTGAAAGTAATTTTTTTGCAATGACACCCTTTTTCCTAGCAGTTTGTGAAAATAAAATGAGTGATTCAAGCCCTAACACATACAGGCACCAATGGCTTAATTATTTAACAGTTCCTGGACTGCTGATATTTCCAGCTTGTGGACTTGGTTACAGGCTCAGAGCTAGGGAATTGTGTTAGTGAAAACAGATTATTAAATAATGAAATACAGGCTTTGAAAAGCCTCTGAGATGTTTACCTTTAGGAATAAGACCAACATTAAGAGATTTCTAATAAAATATTGAATGAATTAAGGGACTTCCTTTTTCTGTATGCAGAGGTTACATTTAAATCCCCTTACTGCATAGCAGCCTTAGGCAACACAACCTGACTTGACATTCTGTTGCCTTGAAAAGGATGAAGAAGCCAGGTTTTTTCTACATGAAAGGCAGGCAGGACTCTTCCTTCTACTCTTTAGTTGTTCTCCAGGCTCCCCAGTTGAGCAAGGCTGTAGTGATAAAATTAAAAACCCTGGAAAGACTTTGCCTGACTTTCACTGGATTTTCAGTGTATGTGTGTTTATTTTCTGGCATTGAAGTTACAACAAAGCTCATATGTTTGAGAAGCTAATAACTGAGGTAGCCCTAAATCATTTCAAGCCACATCAGTCTTTGTAAGGGTATGAGAGCCCAGTGATCAGTGAGCATTAAAAAAAAAAAATATTAAAATTCTGCAGGGTCACTTGCCTTGTCACACAAGTTTGGGGGAAGTAAAAAACAAATAAACAGGGCACTACTCCAAATCTCTAAAAGTTATTTTTGAGAGCTAACAAAACAGTAACAGGACTTTTGAAAATATATTCCTATAATTTCCCCCCTTCTAAAATCTCTTCAATGTAAGCAGAACTACAACCTCATTTTGTAGCACTTGGCCTGAGACCTGATGATCCATTAGCAGCACTGCAAAGGTCACTGATTCTTTCATCATAGGCACATGAAATACCACAAAAATACAGCTTTAAACACCTCAGTTTCAGCTATCCATCCAGCTCTCTCCCTGAGCTACTCTTGTCAAACACTGGCAGCCTGCTCCTGTCACTGCAGCTTTTCCTGCCACACAAAGGACTTGACTGGTAGAGCCATGTGATAAGGTATAAATTATAACAGGTGCAGATTGTCAAACACCAGCTCTGGTTCCCATCTCCCCCCAGACTCCTGAGGAGTGAGCTAAGTTTGGCTGGGAAACTGCCTCAGTGATAATGGCTGTGACAGGGGTGACACTGCAGGAATCACCGGTATCACCAACACCAATTCTGACTGTCCCGTGATGACACCACTATTGTGATACTCACAAAAACAGCAAGTGCAAAATTATTTGGGTATCTGCAAATAGGTGTGGGACTCCTCTTCATAAGTCTTCTGCTTGAAAGAATTTGATCTTCCGGGTAATGGCTGCAGAGGGGTCTGTGACCTCTGCAGGAGGATTTGACTGTGGAGGATAACGCGAAGCACCACAGGGATAGAGACCCAACTCTTCATCCCCCCCGTACTGCCAGGTCCTGCAGCTCAGCACAGGCTCATTTGCTCACTCTTCGCCTGGGATCTGCTTACCTCAGGTGGAATATTCTGGCATTTTATGGGGAAAAAGATAAAGAGATGGTGTTTGACACTGAAGAAAGGAGCATATCCTTCCTGCCTATTCCTCTCTGACTAGTGTGGGAAGGCCTGTCCTCCTTTCCAGGGAGAATAAGAGACAGAAAAGTAGGAAACAGCAGAATCAAATTGGCCACTCCAGGGTCTCATTAAGACTATGAAGTCTTCTAACTTGTGCTGAAAGAACTAACTCAAAAACAGTTGCAGGCATTCTGATGCTGTTATTTCTCTGCCACATTTAAGCTAGTATTTAGAGAGCAATTATAGTATTTAGAGAGCAAATAAAGTGTTTATTGACCTCTAAAGTTCAAAAATCTTATCAGAAAAACTCTTGGTGGAGTGTATGCATTGTACAAAATAGTTTAGTCTTCCCTTAAGCCACCTCACAGGGAGCAGAATAAAGGCATGCCTGTCCAATGCCAAGAGATGGATCCAAAAGGCTGCTCAACACAACTGCGTTGACAGACTCATGTCATTTACTTGCAGGAAAAACTCCATGCTCTTCAACCTGACAGCCAAATACTACTCAAAAGGGGAAAAAAAGTGCAAGAAAATCTTTTGTTTCACCAAAAATCAGCCATTTCTTAATATCACACAACTATATTAAGCTGTAAAACCACATTTTCCCAGGTTTTATAGGTATTTTCAATATTAGGTGTAATCACATGTAGTTGCAAACTTTGTCCAAGAATAAAATAATTGCACAATTCTACCACCTCTCCCTACACAATATCTAACTGTATTGAGCTACAAGGATTGGCTGCAATCTTATTTAATTAATAAAAATTAAGAATGAACTATAGCTTTCTCTTCCACTAGGCTGAAATGGCTAATTTACAGACAACAGAAAGAAGGAAACACTTCCCTACAGACTGATGTATTATAGTGCATAAGGTGGGATAGCCTACCCAAAATAGAAGAAAAACTTTGAATTCTGCTGAAGAAAAGAATTCACCTACATCTCTCAGCTTTTTGTTCCACCAGACACCACATATTACATCCATAAAAAACAAACAACCTTACTTGGTTTCATGTAGCCAAGTATTCTCTTTCTCCTTCAAGAGCTATATGGGTCTTCTGTAGAATCCTCATGCCTAATTCCTTCAGTATTTCTTTATGGACCACCAATCCATGGTTCTACTGGTTTTTTTTTTTTAATCTGTTGATATTTTATGTTTCCACAGCCTCCAGTGTGGCAGAACATATTAGAAGTTTACTTTGCACACCATAGTTATGAAAGCAGATGACTGATTTAAAGCCAAAGAAATGATGTATTAATTCAGGGTTTGCCAAATAATGGGTTACATCTGAACTATCTTTTTCATAGGTTTATAAAAATCCATCTCTCTCAACCTTCTCCTCATACTTGAGAGTCCCAGGCTTATCAGTCTCTCCTTGTGGTGCTACAGCCCTAACCCTTTTGTCAATCATTTTACTACTTGCAGGGGCTGCCTCACAACAATAACACTCACATCTGGGCTTTTCTTTTCTTTTCCAAATACTTAAATCATATTAGCAAAGACCCTGCTGTAGTGCAGCACTGGCTGTTCTTATTCCAGGGCATAGACAGGCATGACTGACAGTTTTGATTTAAGGCCTGATGCAGAAGGTATCACAGTAAGGGTCCAGGCACAGGCATTCCATCAGCCCAGCACTTCTGCACAGACAAGAGTTATAAAACTTCCAAATAATTTCTATTATGAGGACCTTAGATACACCTTAAAACAGTTTTACATGCTACATCAAGGCTTAATACCTTTCTCCCTTGTGATGACCCCATGTGTCACAGCCCAGAAGGTCAATTTTGTCCCCACAGGCTGCAATTCCCTCTGTCCCTTATGAAACCACACTGAATTTGACACTGGCTGAGTAGTAACTCTCAATCACTTCCTCAGAAGAATTAGTTCTTCTCTCCACAAAAGGTCTCTAGTACACAGAGAAGAAAGCTAAAATAAAGATTTCTGTGACAGTTTTCCTCCTAATATATCTCAACCTTGCCTACTATGGAGGGGGCAATTCTCCTCAACCCTGAGTATTCCTCATCTGCCATAGGGGACATATCAAAAGGCCTGTATTCTTCACTATGATTAAAAGACAGATAAGTAACAGAAGCTCTAGGGAGTCACTGCAAAGGAGGATACCTCTATTTCATACTAAAACAAAGGAAAGCCATAAAAGACACTAAGAAAAAAATCAGACCCATTAGGGTCTAGATACATACTCAACAAAACTTTGAAATTCAAGACTTGTCAGACTAGTCAGCTTTCATTTCTATGGACATCTTGGTCATGTCTTTTTCTGAATCCATAATCTTCTTTTGTTTTCCCTGTAAGAAGTCATTCCCAATACTTGTTCCTGTACAGTTGCTACTCCCATGACATATTCCCTGTCAGAGTTTGTCTCTGTACTCATCACCTCAGCTGGGATGTAGATTCTTTGGCACAGAATGTGTGACTTACACAAGAGTCATTAATTCTTGATACATCTGCAAAGCTCTTGATCTTACTCTTAAGTCCTTTAAGCAAACTCAAAAAAGGAAAAGAAAGACAGGTTGCAACATTAATTTATCTTTTTGTCTACCAGAAACAAAGAAATCATTTGGAAAAACCCTGCACAACCTCTGCATGACTGTATTTCCCTGGGCTACAAAAGTTGTAATTATTATGGCTAGAGAGCATCAAGGCTATTTAGAGTCCAGGACAATTTATAGCTAAACAATTTCCAAAAAAGACATTAACCTTCCTTAAACTTAGACAACACTAATACAGCTAGGCTCTATTCCTCTGGAAAAGCAGTGGCATGTCATGGATACCTCTTTTGGATTATTTGTGCAATTGCTTTTTTACAAATACATTCTTTGCTGCACTGTAAAGAAGTAAACCCATGTCCAAAGAAGAATAGATTGGCTTATGTTGATTTCCCTTGCAGCTTACACATAGTCCTTCAAGTAAGCATTTTACTAAAGCCAGTTTAAATGGAACTAAAATTAAACCGTTAACCATTCATAATTGTGAGAGCAGGTAAAAAAAAGGGTCCCATACACCAAATCCAATAAAATTGTAATTGTCCCTGTTTTTCTGAGGATCTAGTCCAGTAGCTTCCAGAAGCTCACAGCAAAGCTCTCAAGTAGAAACACACACTATGTAGTGTCACCAGAGCAGCACATTGTCCATCTAACACACACCACAGACAGAGGCAGAACATCCTGTGCCACCAGAGCAATTAAAACTGCTTTCGTTGTCCCAGTACAGCAGTGACAGGACAGAATCTCTTATGCACTTACCAGGAAAATCCACATAGCCAAAATTTTACCAAACAGATATGCAGAAAAGGCTCAGTCTTTCCATTCATATGCTGCAACTGGGAAAAAGAAAATCTTCAATTTAACAACCTATGCATGTTTTTCTGAAGCTTTATTCCTTTTTTTTTTTTTCTTTAACTTATAAGGCCATTTCAAATGCCCTGCACAGTTTTTTTCTTGGTCAGCTTTTTTTCACCTGAAGGCATGATTTTCCCTCTTTCCCTTTGCATGTAATTACAATGTCATAAATACCACTGTGCCTTCTTGGATTAATTTAATGTACAAGAGGCACTGCTTCATACTTCACAGCATTCATCTCCAAGAATTGCATATGCAGGAAATGACCTGCAAGTATAATAAACAGATGGCTTTATTTTTATTTTCTTTAATAATCTTGGCCGACTGTTCTTATGTCAGAATCACAGTCATGCACAATGAGCCTTTGAACAATAGTCCAGTGCATCCAGATGTGCCTGGTAGCTGGGCCAAGACATTCTAGTGCTTTTCAACATTCAGTTCAGGGTATGATTGACTGGTTGGTGGAGATGTTTGTCAAATATTTTCAGAGTTGAGTCTGTATTAAAATGGCTTGTCTAGTGTGACCAGATGGTAAACAGGAGAGATGAGAAAACCAGCTTTAATTTTGCACCCTGCTCTCAGACATTCACACACATGGATGAATCCCCCTCAGGGATTCTCTAAGCTGAACAGTCCCAGCTGTCATGAAAGTCCCTCAGTCATCTTAGTGGCCCATTGCTGGGCTTTCTTTAGTAATTCCATCTTTTTCTTGTGCTGGAGAACACACAAGAAAACACACGCTCTTGTGCACACAGCACACTAAGGGTGGCCTCAGGTGCTGAGTAAAGAGGAAGCATCACCATGCCCCTCTAAGGCAGCCCACCAAATAAATAAACAATGCAAAATAAATACATCTTGATAAAGATATGTAAGACACAATTCTCATGAAAAAATAAGCAGGTTTTGCTCTTTGTGACCAAAGCCTGCTGCCAACCTAAGTAGCCTCCATCTGATTTCAAGCTGGCACCAGATGCAGAAGCCGACCATGACAGTCATAATGGACAGGTGGGTACCAAGAGCAATCCACACAGAATCTGCTTGGGGACAAGTGCATGGGACACTTGATCTACTGTAGCATCAGGGAGGAATTGCCCCCTCCAGCTTCTCCAAAGAAAAAAATACAGCAGCACAGTGAGAAAGAACAAGAGTATCTTGGAAGTTGGTACTCTATTATTCCCTGAAGTGGGGTAGCATTGGGCAGCTTTTTATGATACAGAGAAATAAAGTTCTTTTCTGCTTAAGGTGAAACTTGCCCCTAAGCTACCCAGGGGCTGATATAGCACTGCACTGGCCTGAATCCACACTATAAATAACTTCCCTTAGTATACATCTTAAAGCTTCCTTAATAACGACCTTTCAAAATAAAATAAGCTTAGTTCACCCTGAAACATCCACTTTCTATTGTTCTAATCATGCATAACATTATCACCTTAAAAAAATCATTATTTTGAAAGCAGATACAAAAAAATGAACTTGCATCTTGTGAATATGAGATTTTTCCCTCTTCTGACTAAATTTAAAAGTGTTCTTATTTTCAAATATTGCAAGGCTTTTATTTTGCTAATTTTTTCTAGTAATCTTCTAGGGAAGTAGTAAATAAAAACTATGTTTCTTAGTAGACATCTCTCCCATAAATAAACCTTGCTTCCTGCTATTTCATGTGTTTGATTATCTAGAAATAATTGCTCTCAGACTTCCATGGTCCATTATAGCTCTCTGCTCCCAAGACCTCCCCTTGGTCTGACTTACAAAGGGCAAGAAATTGGCTCTTACACTTGTTGACATGTGGCTGGTGAAATCTGCAGGGAGGACATGTAGTGCTGAGGAGCACATTAATCAAAAGATAACAGCAAAATACAACTGTCCCTCTTTAACAAGGACAACTGAACAATTCACAGTGGTTTTCAAACAGACTGGCCTCTTCTGCTTTTATCAAAGACAATAAACAGACTTCTTCATAAATATAAATGCAAAGGGCCAGGCTCCACAACACAAGTTTAAATCAGGAGAGAATCTGTTCAAGTCAGTGCAGCTAAGCTAGAAGACTGGCATGAAAATAAACTAGGAAATCATCTGTAGGCAACAAACAAGAATTTTGACAGACACATTTTGTTCTCTAGAAGCTGGCATGATTTCTCAAGCAATGCAAGCATAATTCAATACCAGATACACATATAGTGCCAAATGACAATCATGGCTTTTGGAACTGTTTAGAAGTGTCTATACCAAGTCCTACTCAAAGAGCTTTACATGAATAATTTTTTCCCTTTCAAAATTCTGGTTCCTGCAAGCACGAAGAAGTTTTCATTTCCCTAGCCTTAGGGAGCAGTCAGTATTACTTAGCTAAAAACTAAACTAACAAAAGCTAAAACTTTTAAGAGCTACAAAGGAGTTTCCACAATGCATTTAAGATTAAACTCCAGCACTGATTTTAGTCTTCCAATCAGCAAGCCCTATGGATTTTTTTGAATCTCCCTTTGATCCAATTGTAGTGATTTCAGAAAACATCTCTGCTGCTGTTCCAATTAAACTATTTCTCATTGAACAAAGTCCAAGCAATGCAAAACACCACAGGAACATGGATTTTCAGAGAATAAAACTTTTAATGATAATACAGACTCATTGAAGTACTCCCACAACTGAATAAATCTCTTCAACTTCTGTTTGAAGAGTCCAGCTGGCCCTGATCTTTTTTGTAACCTCCGCAGAATTTTTGCCTTACTAAGAAAGAGGATGGGGAACCGAAGGAGGGGCAAGTTGTTTGCTTGCTATACCCATGCTATCAAAAATTATACAATCTGTACTCCCTTTTTTTTCATCATAGAAGAACAGTCATCTGGGAAGACAGTTCCCACAGAAATCAAGCTCTGTTTGCATGACCATTTCTCCCTGAATAGTCTGTCAGGAGGGAATAGCTGTGTGGGATCAGCTAGAAACCATCAGAAATTCACCAAACCAGATCTACTCTGCCCTCTTTTATTACCTTTCTTCAGCATATTTTTTCCCCTTTTAGGGGTCCCACATAAGAGAGACACAAACCTTCATTTGTGTGGTGCCCTCAGCCTAGACCACTAGCAGGTTTAGCTACTTTGCTCCATTGTTTCTCCGAAACAGGCCTTTAATGAGCACAAAGATGGATTTACTGACAGTCAGTTGACTGAGGGCACAAAGCACTTTAGACACACATATGAACCAGCAGAAATATTCTAAACGCTCAGAAATCTCAAAAGTGACAGACCATAAAACCTATATATTTTCTAACTTTTTTCCATCACTGATTATGATTCTTTTTTACAACATACAGGTTTTAAATGCAATTACATTTGGTGGTTTTTACTGTACATTAAAAATGTTATAAACCTGTATGAACTTTATTCCCAGAATGGTGGACTTTAATGCTATAATCCTGCCAAGAAAAACATTTCACATTCACTGCAGTAAACAAGGGCTCCACAAATGTAGAAGAAAGTCATTTACCAGATGTTACTATTTGTCTTAGAATCTGTCTTTGACTTCTGCTTATTTTCTCTTGACCTTCTAGGCTTCTCCCATACACACTTGGCACAGAAAAACAAATGTTAAACCTTTGAAAGCCAGTTGCTATCCAGCTATAAAGTTCCTTGAGACTCACTACATATACCTTTGTGGTGTGCCAAAAAGAGCTACTCTTACTCTAGAAACCAGCACAAAAGGATCACTATCACACTCCTGCCTTTTTTAAAGTTATGCCATGCACCTTCACACTTGCAGCTTTTCCAAGGTTTGTCAAAGTATTGACCAAATAAGCCAAATCAAATCCCAGCTAAGAAACACATTCAAGTTACCTCACTCAAAATCACAAAACAGGAAGATTAGATATCTGTGTATACTTATGACAATATATCCTTATTTACAAAACAGCCTTGAATAATAACATCAGTAATTCAACCACTGAAGTCAATGTAGATTATTTCCATTACAGACTTCTCAAAACAAATCTCTCCTTCCCCCCTAAATAAACAGAAGTCTGCTGGTGGTCACAAAGCTACACAGCATTTGAAACCCACAGTCACTCACTGATACATTTGCTCACATACCCACAACAAGCATTCAGCAGAAATTCCTGCTGTGGTAGCCAAACCTGAGGGTCACCAGCGGATCACAGCTATGAAGTGTTCCACTGAACTCAGAACCTTCCTCTCACTTATCACAGATGGAACCAACAAGTACTGCCACTGAAACTATTGAGCTTTTGGAACCACTGAGAAGTCTCCAAATAAATAAAAACTAGTGTCCAGAGTAGTCTGAAAGCAGCTGTCATAAACAGAGGAAAGAAAGTACAAGCAAGCTATGAAAATCACTTTTTTTTTAACATCATTTCAGATTTGCCTGAGCTCTGTTTTCACCAGCTGCACTTCAGCAGCTCCAGAGGAACATGGGGAGCACACTGTCATTTAAGCTGTGCATGTAGAAGACTGGTTTAGCCACACACTTTTAGCACTTTCTTCTGTTATCACAGCACTTTCTTTTCTCCCTAAGGCCAACTAAAAATGTTTAATAGCATGGGAAAAGAGTTGAAACAGAAAGCAGGAAACATCCGGAGCCCCATCTTTCCATGTACAACAGCACTGAGAGGACAGTGCTGCAGTCCATGACTGTGTACCACCGGGTGATCGATCCAGACTTGTGCTTGAGATGGTTGGGAGAAAATATTCCACCAAATTCTTGTAAGTTGGTTGACCTAGGCCCTTCAGAAAAGACTTGCCACACACAAGTTGAGGCATAGTCCCAGTCCTTCTGTTGCAACCAATCCTAGGAAAAAAAAAAGGGAACTTAAAAAGAAGTAAAAAAATATATAAATTCCAGAGACTGAAATCAGCCCAAGCAAAAAGCAGGACACAGCTGTACTAAAGAAACAGCCTAATTGAGCAAAACTGCTCTGACCAGAGCTGTAAGCATGGGGCCAGTCTCTGAACAAAGCAACAGACACTGAGATTCCCATGTGTTGCATCCAAGAAGAACAAACCACCAGAAGGGAAAAGCATCTTGGTTGGAACCACTACAGTGAGTCAGCTGGGAACGATCCCAGGGAAAAATTAAGGTAGGTATCTGAGGCTGTGTATAATACAATACACATGGGGTGTTTGATGCACAGCAGAGAATCCAGAGTCCTCCTTCACTATGGTGGAAATTTTGTTTCTGCGCAAATGTGTACATTTTTACCTCAATGCCATAGGTATGTCTGTGATGACTAGTTCTCTTCAGAAGTTACAGCAAAGATCAAAGACATTTGAGCCTAAGATGGCCCAGTATAAAAAATTAGATTTCACATTCCCTAGGAACATATTGAAAAGGAGATGAGTATTGCTAATCCAGGTTGGAGGAAAAACAGATATGGTGATATTTAAGACAAATAGCTTAGTTTCAACTCCGCCAAATACATGAATCAACATTAAGTTCTCTTGGATTTAAGTTTTTCATTCACTGAAGGTCTCACACCAGTGTTTCTGGAGTGAGCTACTAACCTGTTAGGTCAAGCAAGTACAGCAAAATATTCCAACACTTTAATCCCACCAGTCTTGCTCAGTCTGACAGCCTGAATTGTCCCTTTACCTTAATACTTAATCTAGAAGGGAAGAATTTGACATATATCACAAAACCAAGTAACAGAGCTCATATTGAAAATCTGAATTAAGTGCACTTCCTTTTTTATCACTAACTTTAGATATACACTGATGTGAAAAGAGGTCTAATCTAAATAATCAAAGAAAACCAGAAACATCACATGGAAATATCCAAGGAAATAGTAGCAATTCCTTGAGATATAGCTAAAGTCACTGTTCATTTTACACATGCACACAAATACTTTCATTTTAATGTTTTAAATGCTTTAATGCTTTAAAAATTGTCTTCTGTGATCTTACTATTACAAAACAAAAAAATACATGTACATTTTGCAATAGTATAGAGCTGTAATCAGATCAGAGACAAATGCTACCAGAGAGGAAAACGCATAGTTATCATATGACTCCCAGAAACTACAAACAAACAAAATCAAAACAAATTCACTGATAAAACAAAAGGAAGTGGGACGATTTGGATATTTTTTGCTGCAGTAGCCTGGGAAAAGATTCTGGGTGTGTGCACATGAGTAACTTGGATGTCTGTGCCACAGGGACAGAAGCATTAGCAAAAGCTTCCTTGATTACTTTTCATCTTGAACCATCTCTGCTTGTACAGCACCTCTACAACCAGCTTGCAAATAAGCTGCCTGTTGGGGAAGAGACGTATCAGAAATAGAGGAAAGTCATGTGAAGAGCAAGGCCAAATAAAAGCTTTATTTAGCATCTTGGAAAACCAATCTAGAAAACTTGAAGAATTGTTTAGTAGAAATTCTTGAGTTGTTTAGAAATATTTTGATGAACACAGATTAAGAAATTCAGAAAGGTCTCTTCACTTTAGGTGTTCGGGCTGTGTTAGGCTCAATCTTCAAGATCTCTTGCAACCTACTGATTCTGTGTGATTAGTTTCACCTCAGCAACTGCTAGTCAGTGGGATTTGACTGTAAATTCTCTAAGAACTCATTCCAGTATTTCAGTCATGGATAACCAATAACAGCACATTAAAACACAATATCAGAAACACCTGGTTAATCAGAACCTTCCTTTTCACTAAGTTTTTGTAAGTACTTGATACATAGAGAGAAATGATCTGTGACGGAAAAATCCTGAAGATACAGTTGCTTAACTTAGAGAACAAATTTAGGTTCTTATCAGAACATTCTAAACTACTTGAAACAGAAAGCCCAGCTGTCTTTGTGTGAGAGATCTAAAATCTATATGACACAACTACACTTGTGTAACATGCCCTAGCATTCATTAAGTAGCTGCTGCTGTCCTTTCTGCATCACATCTGTTACAGTTAAGCTCCAAAATCACATTTTGCAACACTTGAGCTTTGCTTACTAAAAGTTATCCTATCTCACTCTTAGTCTGGGTAACAAAGTCAATTTTGGGGACTTTGTCCTACTCTTGTTCGCATTGAAAAACTCCATAACTGCAATGGAAGATCATTCTTGCATAATATTTTGCATAAATTCAGTCTAAAAAAGCTAGCAGTCAGAAAAATCCAAGTGGCTTGTAACCAAAACCAAACAAATTTGCACAGCAGATAAGAACAAACATCAAGAAAACGTGTGAAGCCCTTGTTGTTTCTCTCTTACAAACAGGCTGATGTTTTTCTCTGTCAAGTTCACTGCTGCTTTGTGGAGTACAGTTCAGAGCATTTTGGTCATACAGTGGCAAACATCACAATTCACACATCAAGTACTGCCAAAAGGCAGGAAGGAGGAGGGGAAGGCAGAGAGACAGAAGTCTGCTCATTAAAAAAAAAAATAATCAAAAAACAGCAAGGGAGAACTTTGCTTTCAAAGAGTCATGGAAAAACACTGAGATCCCAAGCAATTCAGTTAAGCCATTTGCTTTAAAGGCAGCAATTTATTTTAAAAGAGACTACAAGAAACAGTAAAAACAGCAAGAACGATGCTGTGACCTGGGTAAGTGGAACAATGTTCGGCAATTGCCTCTGAAACAGACCTCTCTGCAGATGAGTATTTTTCTTGCTGTTCCAAATAACTTCCTGCTTTGCTCTGACAAAACCATGGGCAAAAAGCATGGTTATCATCCTCAAAAAGGACTAGGAAGATAATGGTAGTGTTGTGCATCTAATTTTTTTAATGCAATTCCACACCGGCAGGGAATGCTCCTGCTTGAACTCCAAGTCCTACTCAAACTTTCTTCTGCAAAGCCTTTGCTACTGAGTGCTGCCTAATAAAAGTGAATCAGAGGCTGAACACAGATCCAGGACAGTTGGATAATTGTGTGTCTGGAGAGGAAGCAGCTTCAGCCTCTTTTGGGAGCAACAAAGCAAGCTCAGCTTGATGTGAATGTAGCCATTTGTATTTAGAAGACAGAACAACCTAAAAACAACATGGCACACATTTAACAGGCTCAGAACACCAGAGGTTGCTGTCGAAGTAGAGCTGCAAAGAGAAATCCTCGCTGAACAGGCACATTTCCAGCTGGAACTCAGCTGGGCTCTATACAACCACATGGCCAGTTTGCTCCAAGTGTCATTGTGCAGTCCTATTCTTTAACCCCCTTTGGAACTGACTCTGAGCACATCAGAGTTCCCAGCCTCCACACCAGGTTTCTATAAACCAGTGTGCAGGAAGAAATGCTAGATACATTGGCATAAGGATGTGGCTACAACTTGCACAAATACCCAATTTTTTTGCATTTCCCAGCATATACAAAAGGTACAAAATCATACAATCATTGCTTGGTGCTGTGCTGTTAGCCTCACAATCCTTTTGCTGGTCAGGGAGACATAAAATGACTATTTAGTTCAATGATTCCAGGAACAGTAGAGGATTGTTAAAAAGGACAGTCTGCTGATTTGGATTTCTTAGGATTGCTCAGTACTTTGGATGCTGCAAGCAGCACATGGCTTTTTTGCAGTTGTGTGTGAAGTCAGATATCTAAGGGGAAAAAAGAGCATAAATAAACAAAATTAAATATTTTCCAGGAAAATCACAACAGTGGAAAAGACTAGAAAGTTTAGAGGATAATAGGTAGCCATGAAGCTTCTGCTGTGCTGGCAGCATCTAAAAGGACAAATATAGTCAATGGGCACCTATAGAAGGGAATCCAGAAAAACAACAGGGAACAATCAAGGCCCAATATTTGGCAGAGGTTTCATACTAACAGAATGTCATGTTCAGATCCCATGTCTAAGCTCTAAGGAAGCCAAATAACACAAATACAACTCTGAACAAAGGAATAGGAGCAACTGATAATCTAATTAAAACTAGTTAAAGGAACAACTTAGTCCATCCTGGGAGTACTGACCAGGAAGTAGCAAGATGATATAAAGTGTTTCAACATCAAAGCTCTAAGGAGATATTGTGAATAAGACTCAAAAAGGACAATTTCAAGGCAAAAATAAAACATTTTGTTTGGTTGGTAGTTTCTTAAACACTTGGGATAGGTTTCTCTTAGAATAACCTTTTTTAATCAAATGTAATAGTTTACTGAAAGACACACTCAATTTCAACATGGAATTACTTTCTATTAACCTGATTTACTCAGAAATGTGAAAAGTACCAGAACATAAACTCCTTATAAACATAAGACAGAAGAGGAGCATTAACCTCCTGAAATTTTCCCTTCTGAAAAATGATCACTATCTTTTAGCAGATGTGGCCAGACCTCAGCATTGGCAGCTGGACTCCATTTCTGCATCAGACAAGGAAAACAGTAAACAGAAAATCTCTTCCCTTTCCATGCTGATTTCAAGAGAATGTCTTCACTGAATATTTTCATAATGTAGCTGCAATACTATTGTCCAGTATTTAACTGTTTGTAAAGTCTGAAAAAAGTCTTAAAGGATGCAGCTGAAAACTCTCAGAGCAGGTCTGACCATGTCCATCGGCATAACCCAGCAGATCCAGAACTGACTATATGCTACTCCTGGGATGTTGTTAAATTGCCAAGAGCAATTCTTGTCAAAAGTTCACCCTAACTCCAAAACCTAGGGGAATTTAAAGGACAGGAGTAGATTTAGATGCAAACAACAGCCCAAACTGAGTTGGGAACAGTGTGGAGCCAGAAAAGCTGACTGGTACTCGCAGAACTGTGTTACAGGACAGCCTGTTCCACTCTGCAGGGCATCTCCGGCAACACTTCTGCCATCTCCTCCCCTTCTCTCTGTGCTTGCTTGAGTCCAAAGATAATTTATTTTAAAACAAAAGCCAGTTCATTTAAGTGGGATATTTCAAGGTTTCATGCCCATAAATCCATTCTTCATGCAGCTTAGTAAATGAATGACACCACAAATACAAGTCAGGGCTTTTTCTACCTTGCTTTGTATTGTATGATAGGAGAAAGTGTTCTCTGGAGGGAAGGGGGGAAGGGACTCTTACTTGTATCAAAACATGCTCATAAATCAGAGGCTCAGATGGTTTTACTATTTAAAAAACAGTCAAAGATTAAACAAGTGATAATAGCCACTAAGGACAACAGTTGAGGATTTGCTGTAGCATCACTTTAGAAAGTTATCTTTTTTTCCAGGCTTGAATTAACAAACACGCACAGCGAAAGATAACAGGACTGAAGCTGACTGTTCTTTTGCAGTTGTAAAACTGGGTTTACTTAAAGGAAGGTTAAAGAAAGGGTTGACACTGAGAAAAGAGATCAGATGGGAATGGCTGGCAGGTACACAGCTTGGGCTAAGCAGCTGCTCTTGCAAAAGCCAGCCAAGAAGGAGCTGGAGCCTGGCCAGGGCTATGGGCCACCAGGATGGCAAGGGACAGGGACTCTGAAGTGGCAAACCTGAGGCTGAAGTCAAATGAGCTTGCTCAAAGCTGTGTGTGGAAGGCTGCCTCTGTACCAGCAAATGGTTTCCAGTCTTCTGGAAGCAATGGAACTTTTTGATCTCTGAGATCAAATCAGACCACATTAGTGAAGGGTCACTGAAGCAACTCATTAGAGCCACTGGCTGCACTTCTCTTGAGCAACAACCAAAGCTTGTGTTTTGCAAGCTGGTGCTGACCATTTCAAAGGGACAGGGTGACAAAGACTTTAGAAAGAAGGACAATATCTTTTTATAAATTTTGAAATCCAACTGTCCTACAGACAGATTATTTTGCTTGTCTGGCTAATTTTCAGCAAGAACTTCCAGGGTTTCTCTGCATTTTCTGACAACTATGTTTTCTCAAAAAACATTCTTCTCTTTTTTCTTTTCCAAGAAGCTTTTATTACAGTAAGGGTGTGGAAAAATAATAGTTGAACATAATTTCTCTTAAAGAACTATTAAGTCTCTACCTGGAACACTATTTGCAGCAGTTTCTCTCTTACTCTAAACTTAAGATGAAATATTTTGATGACTTAGAAATGAATACAACACATAACAGTTAAAGTTGATTTTCCTACTGGGCACTTGGCCAGCCTTTAGGAAAGAAGTCATAGGCTCCCATAAAAAAGAGCATCTCCTGAGATTAGAGGTATCCATCATGAGCTCATATGTATTTCATGTTCCAGTTCTCAGGAAAGCGTTTTGCTTTTCTTGCTCATTATAATTTGTAAATAAGACAGATTTTGTTCTGATGTAGTAAATGAGAATCTTGATTTTAAAAGAAACCCCTATATTTAAGTTCCTTTCTGAAGTACAGAAAAAAGACAACAGAAGTAAGAACTAAAGAAGAGTACCATGTACTGATGCTTGTATTATAAATAAGAGTAATCAGAGTAAATAATACCATCATTTAATATTAGCTTCTGCTTTTCCAAACTTTGCTACAGTTTTCTTTCTTCTAAAATGGATTCAAATAATTGGCTGTAAAAAAATACATGAGATTGATCAGGTTTGCTATGAATAATTTCATTTTTATCTTCAAAGGAAGCACCAGTTCATTTGAGCTACCTAATATTGTTTCCTGGGTAGGATATACTTGGGAAGCAATTTTGTTCTGCAAATCAGCAAGAAATGTGTTCCTTAAGTGATAGTTGTTTCCTGTAATGTTTGGGCTGGTAGCCAAACTTCAGTGTATTTGAAACAGTTTCCTATACTAAATGATGCATAAGCTTCAGGAAATCAAGTTCTGATCCTCCTACTAGCCATTGTAAAAAAAAAAAATAATAATTATTCTTATTACAATTTGAAAATAATGAAAAAGGTGTGCAAGGGTTAAGAATTATCTTCAGTATCACACAAACACCCTGTGCAATTTTTGTATGGACTCTTCACCTTGCCAGCCTTGTCTGTTCTGGCA
Organism: Zosterops lateralis; assembly: GCF_965231275.1. NCBI lineage: Eukaryota > Metazoa > Chordata > Aves > Passeriformes > Zosteropidae > Zosterops > Zosterops lateralis. The sequence continues at coordinate 60,434,210 of NC_139766.1, read as the reverse complement.
GAAAATCACATTTCTGGCCTTATTAGCTGTCAGAGCATTCATATGTCCTGTCTTAGCAGACTACCTGAAGATTAAGCAAACAAATTGTCCTGTAAGAAGATATTACTACTTCCACTGACCAAATGAGGTAAAAGTTGGTTGAAGGACAGATTCAAAGAGAAGATACAGGTACTTAAGGGGTGCTTTAAGCAGAAAGTAGACGGTTAAACTAAGGGCAAATTATAGCAGGCCCTTTAACTCAAGAGATCTAAGCACTGGTAAGCACCTATGGTTTCCTAGTAATCTTAATTAGGTACATGCCCAGAGTCTTGAACAGCTTCCATATTTGAGTAGCACTCTCAACCCCCAAGAAGCGTAAAATTCAGGATCCCCACCCAATGACAAAAACAACAGTGTAGCAGAAATGTTCAGAGTACAGCAGTCAGCAATATAAAAAAGTATTCTGGGGAAACTCACACGAAAACTATATTCCTGAATGACAATTAAAAGTAGGGATCAGCAAGAACAAGAAAAAAAATTGTCATTGTGAAAGCTCCCTTATTGTGGAATCAAAAAGTAAAGTTTTACAATAAGGCCCAACCATTTAGTTCAGCTCATGAGCTCTGTTATCATTCTGCTTAAACTAGTGTAGATCAAGGGTAAAACAGGTGACAATGGACATATGAAAGTGGAACAGTGACACAATGTATGAACTCTAACCATGTTAAATCAAATAAGGATCCATACTGGAAACAAATCTTCTGAATCCCTGTCATCTGCACGCTGTTCACTCCACCAGCAGAGGTAAATCACAAACAAATCCTGGGCTATGTGCAGGCAAATTTGAAAATAGTTAGGTCATAAAAACACATTTGCTTTGTCCAGAAACTCTGGAATAGCAGCCCTTTCACATTTGTTATTTACCTAAAATTACCAGACAATAGTGATATGCTACTCAGAATGCATGAGTGTCACATTGCAACTGTGAGTCCTTTTTAAAAAGGAGATATTGTTTGTAAGTCACTGATGAACAATATCTGCAGAAAATTTCTCTCCTCTTAGAATAAGTAGGAATAAGTGGGAAGAGCTCTCTGTGATACATTTTCAGGTACTTGGGAACATACTCAGAGCAGGGCTGATGCATGTTCTGGGCTTACATGATAAGCAACTGCTCATCTAACGTTTACCACATTGCATCTGCTAAATATAGAGTAGGACAAAGGGGTACTTCAAAGAGAAAAGATAAGAGGGTAAAGCTGTAGCTGCTCTCTCTCAAAACACACTTGGATCTATGAATTTTCCACCTCTAACTGGGCCCAGTTCTTTCCATCCAGCTTCAGCAAGTTATCTACAGTTGGAAATTATTTTGTATTCATGTTAGTATTTTCCTCCATACATCTGCTTTTCTGTTCTTGATATCTACCAAAATCCTTTCCGTGGCTGCTCCTATTTCTTCTGTACTACAAAAGAGGTAAATTTCAGCCTGTTGTGGGGCACAGGGAAGGGGGGCCCAGAGTGCAAAGGTGGTATGAAGCAAATCTCACATTGCAAGGCTTCCTACTCCTAGCACACCTGTTTGGCAGTTTCCCATCACAGACATTAAGGCCTGTGGCTATTTACACTGAAGGCATCAATTAAAGTGGCCCCATTCCTCAATTTTTCAATTGGTGGATCACAGCTCACAACCAGACAGAACTCCTAACTCTCAAACCTTAAATATATCCTAATTAGCCATAAACCAAACTTTTCAGGTTTCAAAAACTCACTCAACTGACCTATCTTGGCATCAGCCAATTGGTCTGCCACTCATTTTGAAAATTCAAATGTCTCTTTCCTCCTTCCAACCCACACACCAAAAACCTCAGCCAAGTTCCCTAAACAGCCTGGAGACTCACCCAGAACTGGTCAAGGAAACCATCAGAAAATACTCATTTCCTTCAAGGGCATTTCTTGATGAGCAACTTTATTAAGGCAAGCAGCCCTACACAGACAGATGGATCAAAAACTTCTCCAAAGATGAGTCATCATCATTAAAAAAAATTTAAATTCCATGTTTAGCCCTACTTTCTCTTACTCCTTACATGAAGTGTAGTATCCTCCTATGATGTGGTCAAGCATTCACATGAAAAACTTCTTCATAACTCCACTCATACCTTATACTTGCCCCAACCAGGCTGAATACCAAACTTTACAAGCTATTTGTGCCATCCTCTTTCCTTTCACAAGCCATGACTGAATGACCCTCTCACAACCTGAAACTCAAAAATAATCCCACATGCACTGTTAAGGGAAAGAAGGTTGAAATAACCTCCAACCATTTGTAGGTGAAACTCAAAGCACCATCCCAGAATTTCAGCTAGGCTTGAGATTCTCAGCCAGATTTGACAGGACTAGGAAGTGTTCATTCACCCTTAACATCCCTGCCACTCTGCTGGTACAAGAGGACTTCCTGGGACCTGCTAAGATGGATTTAGGAGAGTTTTTAAAATTCCTCTGAGTGCTTCTTGCTTATACACTTGGGAGGATGTTAAGTATTAGGCTTAAGATTCAGGCTAGTACGGGCTGCAGGGATTGATTAGATTTTGGCAAAGGAGTGGAGGAGCTATGTCATAAGAACAAGATTTCTTACTATTTGCTAGCCAGTAGCAGTTGCTGACTGCATGTCTGGAACCAGGCTGCACATTGTTCAGGCTTAGACTGAGCATTGTTGTCAGATCATAGGGACTGAGTGGCAAAATCTGAAAGGTGCACCTGAGTAGATGTAGACAACACTTCCACAGGTTTTTGCAGCCATTGCAGGGCTATTTCCCCTCAAGGAGCCCTGTTTTAAATTAAGGTTAAGTTCAGCTGTCAGGAACTGAATCTCTGGTGTTGGGGTCAATCCCAGGAAACAATGCCCGGTCTCTCATTCCAGCAGATCCACATTTCTGTACAGTCAGGAATGTCCTGCCCTTGCCAAGTCACATCCAAAGTCAGAACTCAGCATGCTTTATCAGCCACTATGAATATGAACACAGACTTGAATGACAATTCTTACCTCACCCCTAGCCCTCACCTCATCAATCTTGGTGTCTCTATAACTAAAGTTTGCAGCATCAAGACCCCATATACTGGCAGCTGTTCTACAGAGCAAAAAAGCTACTGTTGACCTCAAAGCACACCAAAAGTGCCAGAGGGCACATCATAATTATTTTATGCTTTTATCCCTAACACCTACAAAAAAGTCCCCAAAGTTTTTCTTGTCCTAAATTATGACAATAAGAGACCATGGGTAGAACAATAAACAAAAGGAACAGTCACAAGCAAAAAGCTTGAAAAGCTTAAAGAATGCTTTCACATTTTTAACCAGAACTTATTGAAGGAGAAGACCAGACTTGTTCAATCATTCACATAGTATCACTGCACTAAAGCCTCAATCCAGTAAGCCAAGGAAAAAAGTGACAAATTGGACCACACGTAAACATCCCACATAAATAAACAGATTACAAAGAGAAGTGCTGTGCAGCAGAAGGAGCATTTCCTTTAACTCATGTTGTCCTTTCCCAGCTGTGGGTGCAAAGTATTCTTGCTTGACTATGAAGTCAGAGCAAAATTCATCCTGAAAACACTGTGCAGCAGTCACCGATTCTGAATCTCAGATAATTTCATGAAAATCTGAGTTTTGAGAATTTTTTCTTTTGAGTTTTTGAATGTTATCCTACAAATAATGCATGAAAGCAAAACATGCTTGTTTGCTGCTTTCCTGAAATGGTGTTTTCAGCAAACTATTACAAATCAGCTATTCCAACTCTCAGTTTACCTGGAGATGTTTCTTTGAACTTTTTTCCTTATGTCTATCAGTCAGCAGAAAAAGCATCCCATGCCAGAAGCAGAGCTATAATTAGCCTTGTGCCCTGCAAATCTTCAGTTTGAGAACACACTCCTCAGATAATTCATTTGTGAAACAAATTGGGAAGTGAGGAATGAGATTTTTACAAGTTTCATGTCTACACTTTTAATCCTGCACCATGCACAGAATTAAGTCATATAATACCCAAAAAAAGTAGTAAAGAACAATTTTGAAAAGAGTTTTGAAAGCACCTACTGATTTTAGACTCAAAGAAAGTAATATTTTTCTGATTTTTTCAGATGAGAATTGCATCCTGCAGCAGAATCTGACTCAGTAGGACAAAAAACATCCTTGGGATTTATCCCTCAGAAAATAACATTTGCATTTGAGAATGCTTATTAATGCCATCTTAGTCATATATCAAGTTGCAACAAAAACTATTCCAGCAACAATTTTAGCTAGCAGACAATGCTTCCTTTCTGCATTTCATTTTATCTCGATGGAAGAAAATGCACGAAATTAAGATCATGATAAATAATATGAAAAGTAATTTACAACATGGTGGGGGGTAGATTCTTTCACACAAACACACAGCTATCAGATACGCCTGCTTAAAATTCTTACATGAGAGTTAACCTGAGTTCTCTCTGCAGATCTACTTCCAAGAGTCATTACTTAAAAAAAAAAAAAAAAATAAAAATAAATCTCGTTAGTATTGGCTCTTATAAAAACAGGCTTGGTGAAAACATTCCAGCTAGTTAGGAAGCCAAAATTTCATTACAAGGAGAAGGGATGATCACACACATTCAAGGACAAATCTCATGAAACTCATGTTTGACAGGAAATTGTACAGGAAGCTAATTTAGAGAGATCAAAATGAGGGTGGTATGTTCCCAGGACCCAGGGCAAGCCAGAAACTTGCAGCTGAATTTCATACATATGGTAATTTGATCAGAGTGGATATAGCAGAGAAGGGAAAGAGAGCATTCATTGAAAATATAGAGAGAAGAAAAATCAGCATGGGAAAAAGAACCTCTGCAAATAAACCAGATCACAAAGTCCCTAAATTAAAAGAAATATATATAACCTACTTGAGCTACTTTTTTTGTAATGGACGAGAAATATCATTTGGGAGAAATGTATCAGACCCTGGTCACTTAAATAGTAGGCTCTGAAGTTGCTTTCTCTGTGTTTTCTCTTGTAGTCACTGAGCAAAATGCACCCCTGCCTTAACACAGCAAACTGAAAAATTGAGCATGAGGGCTACAGACAAGGGGAAACCAGCAGATTTGAAAGTAACTATGCACTTTAAAGCTTAATTAACTTCATATGTCCAGCCTCAGATTATTATAGACTGTTTCTATGTTTTTTAATGTTTATTAGAAACAGGTAATGTAACCATCTTTTCTGTGTTCTCTGTATTTCCAAAACAAGGATAGCAAGGAATTTCAAAAGTCTGAGGAAGTGTATGCGGGCTGCAGCCTGTGGATCCCACAGCCACTGCACAGCTCCTTCCAGCCAGCTGGTGATTTGTGGTAGCATGAACTTTGATCACGAGTCAAAACAGTTTAATAACGTGAAGTACAGCATGTCCAAGTAAGAGCAGAGAGCAAAGCATTAACTTGAGCTAATGCTGACTTTCTTGTGGAAAATTCATAACTTACATTGTCCTTCCAGACGAATACAAAAATAAAAAATAAAATCTTGTGTTTAAGTTTCTGATTTATTTCAAATCCCACACCATCTAATTTTTGTTCTGTTAATCAGCCAAAAATTAGAGATGCTAAATCACAATCTGTTTGAATGACTTTTCTTTTATTGTCATAAAAACCAGGCAACTCAGCTAATACCACTACATGAACTGGAAATAATATAAACTCATGCTCATTTGTTCTTTCAAAGGCACAAAATCCAATATTGTGTCTATGCTCTGTCTACTTGTATTGAGACAGACACATCTTGGGTTTCTTTGGGGAGAATCCCAGAAGCCAAACAGGAAAGAGGAGGAGCAATGAATGGGAAAACACAAGAAAAGCTAGATGGTTCCCACACAGCTATAGGATTTCCCTGGGGCTTTACACAATCTAGGCCAAATTCCCACTCAGTTATTTGTAATACCTGACTGATTTCTGACAGTTGTGAATGCAGGGGAGCAAAATTTGGCACCCTGGTTTTGTCACTGGGAAAATAAGAGAAACATTTTTAAAAAGCAACCTAAAAGCCATATTCTTATAAAAAACCAGCAACCACAAGTAACAACGCACAGAAAAAGTAAACTGTAGCTTATGTAATTCTTCAGACATTTAAAACTCTTGATATAAAGCCACAAGAAATCCATTAAAATCAAAACCAAACAAACACCTCCTCCCCCAAAAAACACCACAAATCCACTAAACACACCCCCCTCCCCCCCACAAAACTACTGGAATCTGAACTTAATGCAAAACAAGTCAGAATTCTGAAAGGCAAAATAGAAGTTGGCAGTACAGCTTTAAAAAATAAATCCACAAGGTCATGAGCCTATAATGAATAAAATATAATTCAAGTATGTGCTTCTAGGCTCACACCCAGGGTAGGAAACTATCCAGCCCTGACCACCCAGGACAGTTCCATCATCATGGCTGAAGAGGGTCACATATTTCAGCAGGGTGTACAAATGTCCCTGTCTTCCACTCTTCTGGATGATTCCCCTATTTCTGCATCCCTGTAAGATGTGATACTGCTCATTCTTGATGATGAGACCATATAATGTGGTCAAACACTTCATCCACTTGAATAATATTAAATAATGTAGGACAAAGTTACTTGGCTGAAAACATAAGAAAGTCAGTTCTGCACATATTTTCTCTTTCAGTTTCCTGGTTTCCCTCTGCTGTAAGTGAAACAAGAGGAAGAAGTCCTTTGGTTTGCTTGATGCAAAAAATGAACCACCAACCCTTCACATTGAGCAGAAGTGCACAGTTCTGCCAGGACCTGCCAACACTACAAGATGAAATGTAGATGACAATTCATGGAAGTGCTCCTTAATTTAGAATCTTTGGAAAGGCTTAAGTGGTCTGCATACATATGGAGCATCTTCCAGGAAATCAGAGATGGCTGAGAGTTAGATCATGTCAGAGATGAGGGATTTCAAAGCATTTAAGGTCCAGCTGCATTCACTTTGTTTAATTCTGGGGTCCTATTTTCCACTCAGTAAAACTAACACAACTTCATAATCACATTCCCTCTGAATTGAACTGAACTCAGGAGCAGACATGGACCAGAAGCTAAACTTTTTTAGGAGCCTAAAAAGTTCACATAATAGGTATGTGAGCAACATCAAGTGTGCCTCCCCCTTTGCCATCCTTCCCAGATAATCCATCAGCCTTCTCATGCTTTGTGGCAATGCAAAAACACAAATCTGATGGACCAAAGAGGGTCCTCCCACTTTGGTCACTGCTTCTCCTCCTTCCCTAGCAGGGAAAGTGGGGGGATTTCCCTTAGTGGCAGCCAGGACATAGAGTTTTGCTGCCAAATGAATTCCACAGCAACAGCACAAAGGAGTGATCCAATTCAAAAATGCCAAATCTGTCCACAGAGACCAAGGCCTGATTTCTTTTTCAGTGTCTTTCACTATATGAACAGCTCAGATCTTCCTACTCACCCAGGACCCCACCAATTCTTTACTCATTTTCCCTAAAGAAACCCCATTCCAAAGCACAGTTGAGAACCCTGATATAATTTTATTTTTTCCAATACATCTGTGGAGAATCATGGCAGAACATAGGCTCTCCTCTTTCCATGCTTTTGTCCACGTTCTGTACCATCTACACACAAGGGCAAGAACACACTGCTCAAAGGACTGTTGTGACCTCTATGTTCACCAACCAACCAAATCACTTTTTTCTATGTGAGCAGCAGCTGCAGTAGCACTCCCTGAGGGCTAAGCACAGCACATTGTTGGAGCAAAAACTCCTGTTGAGCATCTCCAACGGAAAAATTCACCCTTCCAGTACCTGACCTTCTGCATAACCACAGATTGGTCATCCTGCCTACACAGCACATTGCACTTGAAATACAACCACATCCCACATTTTTGTAATGAGCAACATAAAACACAATGTCCTGACTCTCCTTTTCATCCAGAGTTCCTAATGACTTAGGAGTATTCTTATTTCAACAGAAGTTTGAACCCAGCTCTTCAGAGAACATTGTGTGTTTTAAAACAGTACAAGTGACAGTTGGCAAACACTGCTGCAAGCCTGTGATTTAATTTGCACTGGTGTTCCTTTTCTTCATTAAATTCACAAGATGTTGAATGGAAGAGGAAAATGCATCTGAACCTAGCTATTAAGAAAAGAAAGTCTTTTCACTTCAATGCCTTTCTTACAACATAAGAGCCTCCCAAACTGCAATGCTGGATACTGAAAACATTGAGAATAAATCTGCTAAGTCTCATGAGTCACTGATTCTCAAAAGCCTTTTCCAGGTATCCAGAAAAAAAAAAAAGGAGATGACAGAACTCCATTCTTGGAAATATCCCAGAAGGTATGAAGATGTCTGGATGGGCAAAATAATACTAAAAAAAGGAGTAGCAATGTTTGGAAACTAGCAGTAATCAGCCCAGTCAAATGCAGGCAGTTTATTTCTTTAAAAAATGTTATTTTAAGACTAACATATATTGCCAAGGAACTAATTACTCATTCGCCCTGTTCTACTTTTCCCAAAAGAGAAATTAGTTACTGCTCCTAAATGGATACTCAACATGAAGTTCCTTTTAAAGAATAGGGAAGAGAAAAAAATGTAGGACTGGAAAACCAGCACATCAGTTGCAGAACATCACTGAACTGCAGGATTTGTTTTATAGGTTGAGACATTTCTCAATAATTCCTTTATATTATTGCCTAACAGCAATTTTATATAACAGTTCAGAGTCACTGTAATGCAAGAGGATAAGCCTCATCTGAAATTTGGGAAACACATTTTATGTTTCGTCATCAGAGGTGCAGATGCAGAGTTACTGTGAGTAACAGGAAGTTGAAAAAAACCAGACTTTGAGCACTCAAAGTTTTAACCACCAGGATGAATGGAGACTAGTCATTGACAAGAAGTCTGGCATCAGTCCTTTATGAGCTGAGAATTCAGTGAACACTTTCTGAACTGAAAGCAGTTATGAATGCTATTGTCTTTCATCTAGGCAATGTGAATATAAAGAGACAGAAGAAGTGGCAAAATAAGAGAGTGGTACAGGAATCTCATTCATTGGGAAAGTACTAGTTAGCCTCAAATAATTCAAAGCTGCATTATTTCAAGAATTTAAGGGATAACCAATTTTCACAAGAATATTGTTAAAAACTGTTCTCTGTAGCCCCTGTGGAACAATTGACTTTTTAATATGAAGTTTTATAAAAGTTATTACTCTAATTCCCCTCATGTTCTCCAGCTCCATCCTTCACAACAAAAGTGTTCAGGGCATCCCACTGCCTTAAAATCAAACACCAAAGGCCCATCTTAACCTGCCCTTCAAAGAGGTGTCTATACCCCTTCTTCATTTTATCACCACTCTCACTACCTAAAGCTGCTGTTTCAAGCTGTCCTTCAACATAACCCGTATCTTGCTCCTGCCTCTGGATCACCACTGAGTTCAGCTTTCAGAAAGACAAACAGGTGAGATGCTTACATCCCATTTGAATTAAGATACCTGAACTGAGTTTTGATCCAAGTCCACAGTGTAACAGAAGAATTTCAATAACAGGAAAACTACTTCATAGGAGCTCTCCTTGAAAATTACAGCCAAAAGGATATATTATATATGTTTCAAACCAATATATTTTTCAGTCTGAACTGTCTCCTTTAAGAACTATACAAAATATGAAGTCAAAGAAACAAGAGGGGGAAAAAATTGAGACAAAGATCGTGAGAGAGGTTACTCTTACAGTACTTTTGATCTGGCTGTCACAGTGAGGTAATAAAAATTCATAAGGCAACTGTTCTTGCTCAATTTCCAGGACAAAATCATCTGGATAGCAGGCCAAAGCTGACTCAACCTTGACATCTTTTGTTCCCCAGTGCCTCATTTCTTTGTAACCAAAGATATTTGTGAAGTACTTACAAAAATGCACACATTTCCCAGTAGGTTTTGGTGTAGACTGATCAGAGTAAGAATAGTAAGAAAACACCAAGAGCTAGAACAATCCTGGATACCAAAGCCAAACAAAAAATGTCACCCAAACCACCACAGGAAGAGTTAAACCCTTCCCATTTGTAATAAACTCATTTTTATAGCTCTGCCTGCTCAAACACAGTGTTTACTTTGCAGCTTCAATATTAGAATTGTCAGATAATTTCCTCAATACACAGGCAATTTAAAAAGTGGAACTTTTGCTACACAAATGAAAGCAAGCAATGTGATATGCTTCAAACCAAATCAAAAATATGATAAGAGGATATAGAAGGTGGGAATTTCAGACACATGGAATGTTTGTAAACACACCTTAACTGCCTAAATCTACTACACATGCCAAGCCTTTACATCTCTTAAGAAATAAACATATATGTTCCATACATACATGTGCTTATGATCTAGAGGACATGGAGCTAAACAATGTCTTAGCAGCACATGATGTAGGCATTTTTGTCCCTGTAACACCCTTGGGCTTTTATTATGGAAAAAAAACCCCATTCTACTACCTGCTGATCAAATACAGTTAAAGGAATTAAATAATGAAAACATTACTTTTGTAGAGCTGTTACAGGAACCCTGGTGTATTTTAATAAATCAAATGTACTCATAGTCCATGCTGTTGGTCAGCATAGTCATAATTTGCTCTGATATGCAAGGCCAAGTTACATGGAATTCTTATTTGTTCTCCAAGCCAGTTTAAAAATCATAATACTATGTTTTACGTTCCAGAGGTTGACCATAGATAATTTTCACCTCCAACGTAATTCTGAGAAGTTCATCCCAGCCAATATTAGGTCATTTAATCAAGATGCCCAATATCAACTTTAAAGTTGAATTTTAACAGACCATTCCTGAAATTCTGACCTAATTCACGTTGGCTCCAATTCAAATCTATGATACCACTGTAAATTCAGAACTGGTGCTACTAACACAGTCTGCACCCATGGATTACAACCAGAATCTGACCTATGGATTGCTGTATATTGGGAGCTGCACTGCTCTGTTTGTTACATTTCAGTTTCTGCTCTTTAACCACAGACACACATTCATACTCACTGTGTCTCATACAGCTATGAGTTCTCCTAATAATGCATTTATTCAATAAGGAAAAAACTCAGAAAGCAATGATTTATATCAATATTTTTAAACAGCTCATTAGTCATCTCAAATTCAATGGAAGATACAACATCATCCAAAGCTTGTGTCAAGGACTAGAATCCATTTAATTTCAGAAGGATTTGAATTATGCTGTTGGACTTGCTTCCAACTAACCTTTTATATATGGGGAAAGTGGTAATTACATGGGCAGAGGGGTAGAGTTTGCAAACACACTCAGTTCAGAATGTTTACACTGAAGTTTCCAACAGAGCTTTTACTCTTTAAAGCTGCTGGGGATGAACTAGAATGACCATCTTGTAAAGATACATGTAAAAGTGCCACTTTCCTCCAAGCACACTTAACAACATATAATCTATGAACAAATCTTGAAGCTCAGAGAAATATCTTTTTACCAGTAAGCTCTGTTCACATTACCATGAAAAACCATGGGGACATGTGCTAATTTGAACTCAAATTACTTTTTTTCCTGTATTTGCAATTTTTCCTCTGGAAAAAAAAAAGCTACAAAGGGAATTAGTAACAAAATTCACAATATGCCTTTTAACTTTATTCTTACTGCTATGTATAGTAAGCCTGCACTTCAGCTTCTTTGGAGTGACCATGTTTTCAGATAATACATGAAGCAGTTGTCAATTCTGTGAGGGCAAAAGGATGTCCTGGAACTGAAATGCTTCCATGGGACAACCAACTTCAGACTGATCCCTGAGGTGGATAACAGGATCTATATTGCAGTTGTTTAAACTTGAGCTGGAGGCATCTTACAGAAGCTCTCACTGCCATCAGACAGAAGGAACCAGTTAGTTACTTCAAGCTAAGTTTTTTTAGTTTTTCAGCTTGCGTTTGCAAGCTGAATACTTGAAACCCATTTTTCCAAGATACAATAGCTTAATATTTAGTAAATTATGAGAACAAGATATTGTTAATATTCCCAGATGTGGTTATGTGGTGTTTACAGATTCAAAATACAGAAGTTATGCGGTAATTAGTTGCTGTTTAAAATTCTGAGCACCATTCACAACAACACAGTTTGAAATCTAAATGCTAATATTTGTCAGAGAATATGAGGTTATCATAAGCCCCTGAGCAACCAGCTCCAGGTGGCTCTGCATAAGCAGAGGGTTGGACCAAATGACCTCCAGAGTTAATCTTCCAACCTCAACTGCGAATCTGTGTGCACAGAAGTGGATATAGATATATGATAGATATATTTAGTTTAGGAATTTAATATTTTGAGGAAACCACTCCTTGAGAGTCCAAGTATTAAAGACACAAAGGGACTTCTCAGTAAATTAGGAACATTAAGATGATGGGCAGAATATGAAAATAATATATCATTGAAATATTGCATGAGGACTGGCAAAGGGAAAATCATATTTTGCACAGAGATGCAAATTATTTCAAATAAACTCTCTAATCCATATACATACACTGAATTTTCTTCTCAAAAAAAAAAAACCCTCAAAAGCAGGTACTATCAGAGACTAATCTCTCTATCATTTCCCAGTTTCTCTATATTCAGCCTACTCTCTCTAGAACTTTCTCAGTATCTGATCAAGATACACTCCTATGAGGGTACTATGCAAAAAATACTCTCATAAGTTAAATCCTGGCAAACATCCATCTATGCACATAATTTATTAACAGCTGCACATGCCTAATTTCTGCTGCACAGTGACAAAAAACCTCAAAGGTCATCTCCATAACCATAGCAAGATTGAGGCACTTTTAAATCTGACACTTCCTCCAAATAGGTAACATGTGCATATCATTTTGTATCTCTTCCCCTTTCCTAAAAGTTCCAAGTCTTTTGGAGCTAGGATCAGCACTCTTTATGAGTCAGTAGACACACCTAGCAAAGTCTTCTCACACCAAGTTGGACACAGAACAAATAAATTCTTAGACAAAGCAGGAATATGTTAATAGAGATGGCTGAAGGCAGAAAGGAGGGTATTTAAATCATCACATGTAGGAGTTTGTCTTTACAGCAAAGAAAGATCTCTTTCCCCAGTGATTAGGAAAGATTCCAGACAGATGACCCTTCTAGCTGAGGTGCATCAATTCAGTGATATGAGTACAGACACCTCTGTGTGTTCAGTGCCAACATTCAAATGTTGTGAAAACACTCCCTGATCATGCAAATCAGGACATTAGGTATATCATCATCATAGATAGCATCTCTGAAGGAGAACAGATAACCTTTACATACAGAAGCAAGCAAATGCAATATGCACAGCAGGAACATGCATTCTCAAACAGAGCACATGGGATTTCACCGGAGCTCTGTACGACTTCCCTGAACCCGTGGGAAATGCTCCTACCTGCCACCAAATCTAAATACTGCATTTTCTGCACTGATCTTTAAAGCTCCATCCAAGCCCTGCTATTCTGCAAGTGAGTGATCTGTTCCCTATTGATGGTTTGTACTCAAATGTTGACTAAATACTCTTGGCTTTTTTATTTTTGTACTTTCTGGCTGACCTGGTCTACAAAACAACTAAATTCTCCAGAGGGAGGGGAGATTCTATGTGGAAAATCCAGCATCTGCTAAGAAATCCAAAAACTGTAGAAATGCAAGAACACAAACTACACCCCTTAGATAAACAGAAAACAACTGAAAACCTCTAATTTACAGGTAGAACAAGATTTGTGCTCTGGATTCAGAAGTGTGCTCCTCAAGAAAACAAATTTAAAAAGTATTTCTGTGAATGTAAACTAAACCAATTTCACTGACTCTCAGCATCAGCTCAGTCTGAGATTTGGTAAGTTACATTTTTGAATGTTCAAGAAGCTTCTTTAGAAAGAGCCAAGTCTTGCAGCAACAAAATGCTGTGGGAAAGTTCATCTGAAGGGTACTTCCATTGATGACAGAAAAATTCCAAGAAAGCCTGGTCTCCTGAAGCTTACAGAACAGTTTTGTTCATGTCAAAAGTGGTCAACATTTTCAAGAAGCATCATAGAATCATAGGATGATTCTATGGCTTTCTGGAAAGTAGAGATGCTTCTCAAAAATGAAAGAAATTTGTAAAAATTCTCTTTATTTCTGTCAAAATCTACAGCAAGATTATTAATGTCAATGTTGAGACAACTGAAAAAAACACCTGCAAAATCAGGCAACCAAATTAGTTGAAATCCATGGAACTCACCAGGATGTAAAAAAAAAAAAAAAAAAAAAGGGTGTCCTCATATGAATGCAATCCACAAGGCAGAGTTTTGTGACCCAAGATCTTTACTACCAATTTTTCTGACAAGTCACACAGTACAATCTTATCTCTTCATTTAGGGCAATGCCACTACATCCTGGACCAACCTCAGATACTAATCTAGATGACTGAAAACTTTTTAATCATGGACTCAAACTGATTTTATAGGATACCAGCTTTATGGGATACAGAAAAATTGCCTTTTTTCCTTTATCCAGTTACATAAACTTCACAGACATGCAGTGATATAGTCATTACACATATATATTTTAAAATCTACCCTTGCAATTTAATTACATCATCTGCTTCCTTCCTCATAAGGGGAAGGGACAGGAAGCAAAGGAAAATATTTAATGGCTGTGAGCAAAAAACCTAGGTATAGGGATAAGAAAAGCCTGGTAATCTCCATGAGGGTTACACTTCTCCCATGCCCTATAACCATCCAAATATGAACTTGTTCTACAGATTGAAAACTATCATTTATTATTTACCACCTTTACTTACTCCATACATATTTATGGACTCTATTACCGGATACCCTCTACAGGATGTTGCTCTATTGAAAGGAATTTGGACTGCGTTTATAGTAAAAAAACATACTATGCTTCTCGTAGCTCTGGAAACACAAACAATTTTTCTTGGCAAGACATACCCTGAGCTTCTCACCCTCTTTCTTGGGATGTCTGCTATCTTTTCTCTTATATCTGTGTTCTGCCCAATATTTTATCCCATGTACTTTCAGAAGTTTTACAATTTACTTTCCTGGTAATAATATATATAGTATGCAACATTAATATGGTTGACACATGTCCTGGACAAGCTACCAGTTCTGTATCCACATGATATTCTGAATATTCTGTGTCAGCACAGAAAAGAGAAAGGGGTTTGGAACTAAAAAGTTCCATAAAAATGGCTGAGATTTAAGTCCTAGTGATAGCAGGTCTCTAAAGTCATCACTTGGACAGCTGTGACATCACTAAGTGTCCCTTCCAACACAGGACTTGTTATGTCTGCTGACACTGTTAGTGTCAGCTCTCAAAATTTTGAATGCTGTGGTGAGAGCCATCAGAAAACAAGCACAGTATTTCCAGACTATAAATGAAAAGGTAGCAAACAAATGGAAGGAAAGTAGTCAACTGGAAATGCACAAATAAACTCTTAATGGGCCCAATCCCTCCTCTGCAGTAAGATTCTAATCAGTGGTGAGAAAAAAAGCTTCTAATGTAATGTCAGTGAAATAGGAACTCTGACTCTCCAGGAACCATGATTGTTGGACTTGCTGCTTTTTTTGTTGCAGAAAACACCCTTAAATCTCCAGAAGCAGTCTTCCTGTGTAAAACCTTTGGTGTAGAGTCAGAGGAGCATGAACACTTACAGGGCCTTCTGCTTGTCAGTATGCAAATATCAAAAAAATCCATATTAGTTCTCAGACCTCTGGCACAAGGCAGAGAAGATGAAGAGAATAATCACTTAAGGGCTTCATGCAATATGCCAGGTGGAATTTATTTTAAAGCCTGAAACAGGAAAATAGCATAAATGGCAATCTAACCTCCCCCACAAAGAATTTTAGAATAACAATATTTGAGTCACTTGGGGTGAAATTCTAGCTTCACTGAGAAACAAAAAGAATTTTCCAAGTGACTTCAAAGTGGTCAGGATTTCATTCCTTATATGCTTCAGATATTTTATTCAGAGGAGGAAGAAGCTGTTGAAGTATAAAAAAGATGCTTGCTTTAGTTAACTTTCAAATGCATCAAGATCCTGGAAGCGTAGCAATTCTTTAGTTGTAAATGGGGAAGAAAACCTTTTAAAATGTCACTTTAAAGAGAAAACCCAGGCTTCTCAGTAAAGGGTCTTATTTGGCAACAACAAATTGTAGCATGAATTCTCCTCTTATAGCGATTGTTTATTGCCATTACTGGGATGTGTTCTATAATTGGATTCTGGCACAGATCAGTGGAAAGAGAAAAATCTTTCCAATACGATTCAAAATAGGTTTTACTATGTAAAACACATATGCAAGAGTGAAAGATTATCTCTTTGCTCACCAGTAATTATTCAAACCATTTAGACATTTCAGTCTAGGCAGATGTTAAACCTACAACTTGTGAAGTTGTCTTTATAAACTCTGTGTAATTTAGAGTTAGGTTAATTTTTTTTCATATTTGTTGGATAGCTTTCTAACCACAGACTGACTGAGCAACTATCATGCTCCTTTCAAGAAATACACTTTGAATGAAGTTTGCCTCCCACCAAAGAGTCCCATACACCACAGTCATAAAGTAAACACCATGTTTTATAGACTGACTTAAAAGCTGTAAACCAGGCATGTTGATTAGTTAAGAAACTGTGTTTCTACTTCAGCACCTATTCAGAAAGCATACTGAAGGAATTAAGTAAATATCAGTAGAAGTAGACACAGTAGTACAATAAGAACAACAAAAAAAATAACAAGAAACAAAAAAATAAAGTTAAAGCTTGTCCTCCTCTTTAGAAGCTGGTCTTCCACAGCTGAAGAACTCATTCAGCCAACTGATTGCAACATAAAAGTAGCCAAGGTGAGAATCATCAGCACACTCATGCAGAGTATCAGTAAAGCACAACTGATTCACGCTCATCAGAACAATACTCACAAGTTAATAACAAATAACAATATAAGGAAAAGTCAAACTGAAGTCAAGCTCTCAGGAAGCTGAGAGCACTTAACTAAAATATCAGTTTGCTTAAACTTTTCCTCCTCTGTAAAGCTTAAGCTTTAGCAACTACCAGGACACACCAGCCAGCCAGCTCTTCCCAAGTAGCACTCTACCGTTTTGACAGAAAAATAATTGAAAATTGTTCCTGAGTTTTAGAAAAACCTCCAGAGCCAGAGCCGCAAACTGACATCTCTTTTGTGCAGCATCACCTGTCCCTCACTGCCCATTCCTCCAGACAGAGGGCCTGGCCAAGGTTCTCTTTATTGGTTTCAGACCAACTCAGCTGTGGTGATTTAATGCCTAACTGCAAGCAGGGATTATCATCAGGTGGAGTAGGAATGAAGAGAACTAGAAATACATATAACCTTTCTTCCCATAACAGAGCTTTAGGAGATGGATTTGTTCAGCTTCTGATTAATGACAAGAAACAGATGGGGAGCACCACACAAAATTTGGGTGACTTCATTCAGAAGATGCCTGTTTGTGGCCTATTTTGAACTGGGAGAGAGAAGCTATTTTACTTCAAAGCAATCAGAGAGCAGATTCTGTATACTGGTTCCTCCTAGTGAAACCCTAGAAGAATACCACAGACTTGCAGAAGTGTTCTAATTTCTGTGCTCAGTTTTTTCCTAGTGCCAGCCATTTAAAAAGGTTAGTACCAGCTTGTTTTCATTACATGGTTGAAAACATTTGATTCAATAATTTTGAAATTAAAAAAAAAACTAAAATCCTTCATTTCTTTAAAGAACCCACAGGGCTGCCACAGAGATTTCACATGCATTTACAGCAATGTTACATATAAAGAGTGTGCTTTTTAAAAATATTGATAGTTTTACTTCCTTGGATGTTTGCAAGTACAAGGAGGAGAGAACAAGACATGTCTAATGAAAGATCTGGTTAAGCTGACAATTCAGTCTTTTGAATGCTTTCCAGGGTGAACATAGTTCATGAATATTTCTCTAAGGTTATTATGTATGCATAAATAAAGCAAACAGCAATGAGCCCCCAGCCCTTCATATAAATGCAATGCATATCATGATATGTGTTGCCTTCCAAACAGAAGGGTGGTTTTCATTAAAGGCTTGGATGCAGCTCTGCTCTCCATTACTCAAAGTTAATCTCAAGAACCACATTTTTGAAACAATGACGCATAAAACCTTAATAACAAGTAAAGTGCTCTAGAACAGGTGACTAAACAAGGCACTGTCAGTAAGTCCCAACAAGTGTCTGTAATGACTAGAGTAATAGAACATTTTTTCACAAGCACATGGGCCTCCAGGAAGCAGAGCTTAATCAAAGCAGACAATAATACACCCTAATGGTACCTTTTGCAGCAGTGCCTCAGCAACCAGGATAGAGTGATACACACTTCAGCATAAACCCTAAAATACAATGTCTGTAGAATGTTGTAGGTCATGATAGGGGACATAATCTGTTGCAGTAGTCCTCTTGTTAGAGGGTAAAAAAGAGCCAAGGCACAGACTTCTCGTTAAAAACAGCCTGGTTTATACCTTTTTACAGCTCAGTCACACTGACTCTGCCTGCAGCAGCTCCTGCTGAAGGTTTCCCTTGCAGCCTCTGACTGTTGGTTATTTCCTGCTAAACTCTGACTGCAGGGATCAGTGTGCAGACTCTGACTGCAGCTTTTACCTGGCTGGACTGTGACTGCAGGTTCCAACAGGGTCTGACTGCAGACCCAGACTGACCTCACAGCAGGGATTCTCTCTCCTCAGGATCCTGCTTCATGATTCTCTCCTTCATGCTCCTCAAAGCTTCTCCTCCATGATGATCCTCCCCTTATCAGCTAACCTCACCTTTTATCTCACTCATCTTTATTGGAGACAGCTGTTACCTATCAGAGGTGAGGTCGCCTGTATTCCCTTCTCCTACAATAATCAAGTGAAGTAAGGAAAACATTATAAACATAACAATGCACAAGCAAAACAGAGAATAAGAAAGCACAAGAAAGAGTTGCTTTCTTTGATGAAGAACCTTCCTAAGATGGTGACTGAGCGATGGCATCACTTGTTCAGCAAGGCAAGTGGTGCGAAGCTCAGCCAGGGAAAACATTAGAACACAATAATGGTCTCTGTCACCCCTCTATTTCTCTGCAGCTGTTCTGAGCATATATTTCACGAAGGAGCTTTGTGACACAAAACTGAAGCCTCCTACTAGGCCAATGTGTGGTTTGAGAGTGGTTAAATAAGAGACCAAAAATTGCTGTAGTCTACCAGAAGAAATAAAATTTTAAAAAATCTGAGTCAATATCATTACACATCCAAAGTCCTAAGTGGAGACACTCTGTGTGTTATCCCTCCACCTTGATGAGCATGGGAGATGCTCTGTCAGTTAGAGTTGACAGAACCTTCAGGTGACAACAGAAGGCAAGGGTTACTATCGTGGGACAAACTTCTAGAAGGAGATAGCCTGACCCAGACAGAAATTGCCAAACACATCTGATCAAACTAGAATTTCTTAATATTGCAAATCATACCAGCCCTTCAGGGCAGAAGGAATTAAACTATCAGTTCCTACTCACCACCAAGAAAACCCTTAAAATTTGTTTCATGTTGAGACATCTCATTAGGAGTGGGAACTTAAATCTACAGACAGCATTATAATAAGTAATGATTAATTTAAAAAAATAAAAATAAAAACACAATGACTGAGAATTTGAACCCTTTAGAAAATTGAAGAGATGAGGCATGTGACTATCTGGAGGCAACAATTATTGTTACTATCTCTAGAGAGTGCTTGGCCCAGACATGTCTATTAATACCAGACTTATTAGGTCTTGACAGCTTCTAGGACATCTGTTTGTTTCATTTCCCTTTAGTTTTGCCAAATGCTAGCAGCAAAAACCATACACTTTTTGTTCTTACTTCTGCATAACTTAAAAGACTTCTTTGCATATATGAATTTTGACAATACATGAGATCTAGCGTTCTGTATCTGATATATATGTATAGGCATGTGTATTCAAAGAACTGCAAAGGTGGGTAAATTTCTTTAATCTGAGGGCATTTATCTAGGAATAAAGGTGCTAACAAACACAAAGTGCAGCTAACAAACATTCCTCAGAGGTCAGAGTTTTCGTAGATTTGTTTTGCAACCTGCACTGAAAGAAGATTGCAAAGACCAAAATATCTCACCATCTCACCAGGAGTTTTTCACAAGCAACTCCCTCGAGTATTTCAGTATATTGAAAAATTCCAAGAAAACATTACAAAATTACAATAAATAATATTGAAGCACAGCTTTCCCTATTTTTTCCAGAAGCCTCACAAAGGTCCTGACCCAAATAAAGTTCAGTCTAAGGTATGAAATAAAGGTTCTAAGTTAAGCTCTTGCATTTTGCTGGACTGTTACTGAATTCTAGACCTAAATCCAAAAGGCATTTCTGTCCTATATCGTTCATAATTCTAGTTCGTGATTCTGTTCTTCTTGGCCATCGCTTCAAAAGTAATAGTATAGGTGAGATTCAAATATCACCTACTGGAAACAGAAAGAAAAGGGGATAGCTGGTTGTATACTATAAATCAACCACAGGCAGTTGCTGATGCTTTGATCCAGATATTCACTATATGCCAAACAGCTAAACTATTTTATTTACAAGAATCCAGCCCTGCCCATTAATTTCATTTTCATATGGCTGTAGAAATATTTTGTTTACATTTTTAAAATAACTTAATCATTGCTTATAAACTTTATGTGATCCATATAACCTCACACAAACACATAATTTTAAATTAATTTTAAAAATGCCCTCACTCAAGCTGTGGGGCCCATTCAAAACATCAGTGCAAAGTAGATTTATCTCAATTTAAAGTCTGTTTGGATGCAGACTTCTTTAAGTATTTTTATTCTCAGGTGAATGTTTTAAATTTGAGATTATTTCAGAATCCAAATTTGATTTTCAGCTTTTATTCAACACTTACTGAAAATTTGCCTATCTTGATTATTATTACCACTAGTGATTTAATAATCATTAAAAATTCAGGAAATACTAAGAAAGTATTCAAATCAATCAAAATTCTTAGGAAGCAGGATCAGATTTTGCAGAAAATTGCTGCAGCTTCTCCATTTCAGGAATATTTTGAGAAACACGAACATGATGGCATGGTTCCTTTCAACATCCAGTAACAGGACTTAAAAAGAATCACACTATCTATGATTATTCCCTGAAAATACAAATAAATGTATTCCTATTTCCAACAAGAGATTTACACTTGATTATGTCAGCTGAGAATCTGATCCAACAGTGCTGTAAGAGTCCCACAAGAAATCTTTGACTTTAGTGGATCTGCAGGAAATAACACATGAACACAAGCTCGGTATGTATGCTTTCAGCACCTGTTTCACAACAATATTCCTGCGGTTTAGTATATTCATAATCCAGTATTCTAAATAACTACAGAGGTTTCATGGGGAAAACAGAACATTACTTCTATTTGCATGCATTTCTTGGCTGTATTCTTTTGACTCCTTCCTAAGTAGTTTAATTGAATAGCACATAAAATCTATTAAGAGATGAAAAATTTTCACTAGGATAATTGTTAGTTAAAAATGCAAAACCTGAGCTTGCTGTTGCTTGATACCTAAAATACATGATTTTAATCATGGATAATAGTGCTCTTTTAGCTATTTGCATAATAATTTTTTGTAGAAAACTGCTATAATTTTTGACCTCACTGTGTCCAGGAATTGCATTGCTCTCAAATTTTCTTTTTTTAGTCTATACAAGCAGAATAGTCTTGTGTTTACAGCTCAATACAAGCAACTTGTTGTATACTTGCTTCTGTGTTTATTTATGACAAAAAGGCTAATATCATAAAATGAAAGTCCTTATAACTGTAGTGGCATATCAGCCAGGAAAGGGAGGCTGGTGACAATATCTCTTGTTCCATTTCATATTCTGAACAATCTATAAGTAGTGACTGTGACGAGAATAAAAATAAAATTAAACAAAACACATGTATTATTATATGTTGGTCTGCTTTAACAGATTCATTAATTTACCTTCTCATAATTTCCCTTTATTTGAGAGGACATAGTGGCTTGACACATGGAAATCATCTCAGTTTCAAGCTATTTTATAAGACCAAATAAAATTGCTCTTACAAGAGAAAGAAATATTTCTGTCCAAAGATAATAGAACTGAGTTGAATCTTTTGTCTGGAATACTTGGACTAAGACGCATAAAATTATTCCCTCTTTTCTGCACAGCACACCCTCCCTTTGTCAGGGAGCAGCAAGGGCTGGCCAGCAGCCAAGGGGGATGCCACAGTCCTCCCACTTCGCTTGTCTGTCTGTCCTCACTCCACCAGGCCCCAGCACTGCAACTGGGATTAAGGGTAAAACAGCAAAATCCAACCATTTACTGCTCAGTGTACAAAGAAATGGGCACACCCCCAGCTGCTGGAGAAGCCACAGTGGGTTGTCAGTAGGACAAGGATGAGGCAGAGGAAGATGGCTGATGAACACTGGTGTCGGTGGCTGAGGACTGCCAGGCACATGTGGAGATGTGAGGGGCTCTCATTAGACAGAACACAGCAGAAGAGACAAGGCTCTCTGTGAAGGAGATGGGGTGGAAGAGGAAGGAAGGGAGCCAAGGTTCATTGCCTCCCAACCCTCTGAATCCTCAAGAAAAAATTCAGATTTCTTGACAATTATGAAACTTAATATCACTGCATTACCACAGTCAAATACCATGAAAACACTTCTTCCACACACAAGGTGAAAGTCATTGCAGTGGAAATCCAGGTCACAGTAAGGCCATAACAACAGGAGACAGCACATCATGCCAATCCTATAGCCAGGAACACAATCATGTCCCGACCCAGCCTTTCCAAACCTGAGCTGGAGCCAGCTGTACTGTTAAAACAAACAGACAGAATACTCTCATCCATTAACATAAAAATAGAAGGATCTTTTTTTAAAGGATTGAGAGCCTTTATCACAAAATCTAAAGAACTGTCAGCTCCTTCTCTTTCAAGTATTACATATCTAGATTTTTCTATTCACACTGTCTTAGTGTTGTGTTAGTTACCTAAATGTGTGCTTTGGTTTCCAGTAAACAATATTTTCTAGATAGCAGAAAAGAATGGTGAATCTTTTACTAGAAACCTTGATCGTTTATCTCAAAATTGTGTTGCAGAGAAATCCTTATATCTATAAAAACACTCAGAAATTTGTAATTAATCTACTACTGAGTAAGTCTGTAAATAGGCATATATATATATACATGGCTTACAGTAAGATAATATGTGGAATAGTTTATGCTAACCATTTCATATTGAATAATACAAGAATGGGACTTTAGTGAACCAAAATAAACGTACAAGCAACCTATTTCTACTCAGCTTTAGTTAGGCTAACAAAAAATTAGATAATGTAGAAACATTAGAAAGAAGTGAGATGAGTCAGGGTTTTCCATGAAAAACAGCTTCACTGCAGAGTAGCCAATAGAAATAATTTTAACCTTATTTAGATTAAGATAAAATGGCACTCCAATGTCTCACTATCTTATCTAGATAATTTTATTAGTGCTTAAGATAATAAAAGATGTATCTGGCAGCAAAACCGCATTCCTCTATTGCAGAACTTGTGTTCTGCACAAGCTCACATCTGCAAATGCAGATTGACACTTTTGTAAATTATGGAAGATTTTCTAATCTAAGACATTCTCTTCCTCTTACTGTTCTTTAAATCAAAATTTAATTTATATCTTGTTTTCCTTCTGTTTTTTTCTTTTTTGTGTGCTTATAATCACTCATTGCATAATTTCACTCATTGCATGATTATGTAACAGGCATCTTCTGTGACATATTGGTATTTTATTCTTCTTCATGTATATATATTTTACTGCATATTGAGTGGTTTATGTAGAAGTATTTTTATCTGTCACCATTGAAGACTGGTCTTTTTGGAGCAGATTTCTTAGCTCAGAGCTTGTTTCAGGGTTGCCTGAAGCAATGGGGGTGAAGACCCCAAATGCTCCCTTACAGTCACCCATTTTGCTGTATTGGCTTCAGGAGGGAAGAAGAAAATAATTCCTTAATTGTATAGAGCTGATAATAAAAAAGTACACCCTTTCCTTAATATTTCAGGAACCATCACCCTTTACCCTTTTGGACAGTATCCAGCTTGTCACGGGAGAATAATTACAAGCACTCTTCTCTGTGTGTGTGTATGTGTGTGTGTGTGTAGTTTGTACCCAATTAAACACCACGTCAGTTCCCAATACAAACAACATAACTTGAAGAATTTTGAACACCTTAATTCCAGAGCTCAAGTCAAAATACTCTTGACATAATGGAAGTCTCACCTGAATCACAGATCTCCAGGCTTTTGAGATTGGAAGAGACCCTTAGAAATCATCTGGCCCATGGCTGTGCTCAGAGCTCAGCCACCTTAAGGAGGTTATTCAGGACTGTGTCCAGTTGGGGTTTGAATATCTTCAAGGACTGAGATTCTCCAGCCTCTCTGGGCACCCTGTGCTACTCTTTGATGATCCTTACAGTGAAAGTGGTTTTTCCTATATTTAAAATTAATTTCTTATATTTCAAGAACACATTTTTTGTGTCCTTTGCCTCCTCTTCCATCACTGAGCATCAAGGAGAAGAGTCTGGTTCTCTCTTCTTTACTGCCTCCCACCAAACAGATTAATAACATCCAGACTGTGAAAATTAGGGCTTCCATCCACAGAAATGAAGACCAACAGCATTACCTCTCCCAGTAAATCTTTTCTAAAATGTTCTTAATCCATCACATTCAACACAGTAGGTAAACGCTCCCCAGAGGAATCCGAAATGTTCAGCAATTGAAGGGAATTAACAACATGTGTTATTATTTCTCCAACCAGCACATTAAAGGCCCAGAAAGCTCACTTCTTACTCAAACTTTTCCAGCAAGATTCTGCAAAATTTAGATACAGCCAATCCACAGTTCCTGATGAATATTCCCTTTTGGGGTGTAGTAGCTCCTGAAGTTGTTCCTGTATTAATTGTTTGGCTCCATGATCAGTTTTGTCCTTTAAACTTCAATCTTTATCCCTTTTGATTTTTTTCACAGCTTCAGGTTCCCATAGTCCAAGGGCAGGAATATTTCAGTGGTTCTAATACAAACACCTTTCCAGTCATAAGAATAAATTAATACAATATTATTCTCACTATAATTCTTTTTGAATTATAAATTCCTATTGTAAATTTCCAAATTTTCTATTAACATGAAGGAAACAGATGAGAGAGATAGAGAAAGGGAGAAGATGGAGGGAGGAAGGGAGAGGGCAAGAAGGGAGGGAGAAGCAAGACAGCCTTGCCAGAAGTAGGATTTATTTGTGCTAAGCATAATATGTGCTAACATAAATAGAGTTATCGATATGGCATTAGTAGAGATACAATTTAAATAAAGCAGGGAAACAGAAATATTATGCAACAGAAGCAAATAACTGGTTCAGTGATCACTGGAACTAATGAGCCCTAGGTTTCAATGAATTTGGATTTTCTGGAGAGTGCTCTTTTTAACTGAATTCTAAAGCAGCTGTGTAGGTGGATCTCTTATCAAAGAACAGATAATCTACACAAGATAGATATGCTCTCTATGATTTGGAGGATTCTTCTTTTTGTTCAGTGAGGTGCAACTTCTGACTGAACTGGGGTAGTAAAAGTTGAGAAACCTTGCCAACAGGTGTTTTTGAAATTAGCATGATTCCATGAGAAGTTTTGGGTTTGCTGAATTCTTGTTCACTAGATCTAGACATTGAATTCAAAGTGAAACAGTTATCCAGCATTGTAACCAAAGTATTTAGATGCATTTTTCCAAATTCTCCAAGTGGTTCATATTTTCTATTGTTTGTATTGTTTCTGTTAAAAACTGTATCTAGTATTCTGTATTCTAGTATTCTAGAATTCTAGTAAGAGAATTTAGAATAATTAGATATTTACAATCTTTGTGTTTAATAACTCTTGATTTTCTAAAATGTCACGGATTATAAACCCACCAACTGACTGCTTATGGAAATGGCAATTATAGACAATGCCTGGTTTTGATTTTGGTCTTTTGAATTTCAGCAATTCAGTTTAGGACTCCATGACCTGATGATCCTATGTTCCTACTCCATACCAAATCCGGAGAGGAAAGTGCCTAAACGGGTAATACATTTCCTTAACACATCTTTCAATCCAATAAAATGAAATTATTTCTTTCTAATACCTGAAAGCTTCATGAAAATTAAGAGCTTTACTAAACCTGGTATTTGCTGATAGTCTTCTTGACTCCAGGTGCAAATCCAATTGTTTGGGGTTTTTTTTCTAATGAGATTGATAGGTTGCCCGTACTCTGACTCTCTGGAGTTATGCAAGACAAGCTAAGCCGTTTGTTGAAGACACAAAGCAGAAGAGGTCAGAGGAAACACTTTCACTGTGCTGAAACTGGTACACAGTGTCCTCAGTCAAGAACTCTTCCCTGCACAGGACAACAGTCCTACAATGATGGTGAAAGTGTCACTAAAAGCTGAAAATATCTTGGTGTAAAGAACTGCATTTTATCACTTTTCTCTGTAGCTGAGGTCAGTTGCATTTGCAACTGCAGTTTTTTGCATAATTCCTATGCAAAAACTTCCTTTTCCATGTTACATTCCTGAACACCATGAAAGCAGGAACAATTAAATATAATTTTTGAATTTATCTTCGTTTAAGAAAATATATCAACTGAGCTTTAGACATCAAGAAGATTAAAAACAAAACAAAGGTTAATTTAAAAAATCAGCAACAGTAAAAATAACAAAGAACATGGATCTGTAATTTCTAATAGTTAATACTACTTGTGTGGGTTGGCAATAAAATAAGTACTCATAAAGGCTGTCTAGAAATAGATTTCAAGAAATTTGATAATTTCATTACATTTATTTCATGTAATAGTAAATACAGATATGCATGGAATCATGATATTATGAATTGGAAGAACAAATGTATATTTGAATGAGATCAGAAATATGCTTTTTGGTTTGCTTTTGTTTTGCTTTGCTTTTTTTTTTAGAGCTCTAATTGTTTAGACATAAAGGTCAAATGATCCCAGGAAAGGAATTGGGTCTTAACAATGTTTAGAGAACACACAAGAGATTTAAGGATTGCATTCAATAAAGCACTGCACAAAGTGCACACAGTCTTAAATAACAGCCTATCCAGCTCTCCAATGTTTTTTCCAACAAGCTACCATGAAGATTATTCTTGACAAAGCAAATCATTAATACTAAGCATATATGACCAAACTGTAAAGAATTTTTTTAGCAGTATATGAATAATATAGTGGCTTGTCAGCATTTATTCTACTTCATGGCAACCTGAGATTTTGAATTAAACTTTCTACCCGATTTGCAAACAGTAGGCTCCTTGTGCTTCTCAGCCTGAACATGTATGTTCCTTCAAAGATCCTGTGCTTTGACACTTCATTTAACTGAGATAACTTTCTAGAAGTAATAAAATACTGCTAATCCAGTCGATCCAGATGCTGGTTTTTCCTGTTCAGGATTTATCAGATGATTTCAAGCATATTACGGAAGAATACTTTTAACTATGCAAAACTGAAAAAGTTCAGAAAAATTTCCCAGGTGATTTAGTGCCAGATATTTTAATTCTTCAGGCCATTAGCATCGCATTTTCTATTGTTCTTATCAGTCTGCTTTTGTGGTTTTAGACAACATATTTCTACATCTTATTTAGGAAGGTTGCCCTTTTTATTCTGAAGAAGCCCATATATGTTTAGAAAATAATTTCTGTGGTACAATCAGATGAAAACTTGTAAGGAAATGAAAAACCTGAAATGATTCAACAAAGGACTCAAAATTTCATAAATTTACTAGCATGAAAAAAGGGATTTTGAAACACTTTCCTGTACAAGCTGCTCACTCTGATACACAAGCTTTTTCTCCTCATTGGGGGAAAATATCATTAGGTATGAGTGAACTTTTTGCTTTTTCTGCACAAAACAGTTTTGCACCTCTGTCTTGACTGAAGAACAGCAATAGGAAACATAGGAATTACAGAAAACGCCACACTCCTTGTAAATGCAACTGAAATGTATTAGCAAGGTGTGTCCTGGATGGATCAAAGAAATTGTCACTCTGTTTAGGGATCCAGCATTTTTCAAACTCACACACAATTTCATGATTGTCTCAGAGGCTGATCCCGGCCAGCCCCGGGGCAAACGCGAAGCAAAAGCGGGTAAATACACAGTTTTCCCCGTTTTGCTGGTGGCTCTTGTGCCATCCAGTGGGATGCGGTGGGGACCCTGGCCGGGAATCCTGTGCCATGAGCAGGCGGCTGCACCGGCGGCTCCCGGGGCTGTGCCTCTCATGGGTCCAGCACAGCAGCTGCGCTCGGCTCCAGCCAGGAAAGAGTTAAGAGCTCCGTGTTCCCCCGTGCTCGGGAGGCAGCCTTTGTGTTTAACATTGGCAGGGGCTCAGCTCGGGCTGGAGGTTTGTTTTAATTGGGGGAGGGGGCAGAGGAGAGGGGACGCTCCGACTTCTCCGGTCTGTCTCTCTCGTTCACTGATTCAGCGGAGGTGGAGATTTTTCGATTCCACCCAGTCAGACGCGGGCAGGAGGAATCTGGAAAGACTATCCCAGGAAAAGCCACTCCGAAGAGACTCTCGGAGGCGGCGGCGGCGGCGCCAGCAGCCCCAGCATGAGGGTGAGCGAGGCGGGCGGGGGCAGAGCGCGGGATGCTGCGGGAGCCCCGTCCCGGAGCCCGGGCACCTCCCGCACCGCTGGGAACGCCCCGGGCAGGGGTTCCGTGCCCTGGGGCACCCCTGCGTGCGGGTGTGAGCGTGTGAGGCAGAGGGAGGGAGGGAGAGAGAGCAAGAGACGGGCACAAGGCGGCTTGGGGGAACTGTTATTCCATAAAGTTTAACAGTGTGTGGATCTTGCCAGAGGCTCTCTATGGGCTGCAGGGCAGGCAGCGCTGGTTTGCCAATGCATGCTGGAATTGATCCTTTGCTGATAGTGCAAGGAGCGTGTTTCCTTTCCCCTTGGAGAAGCAGCAGCGGGCGGGTTCCCGGGCAGCGCTGGCTGGGAAGAGCCCAGAGAATCCCCCTGGCCGGCGTTGTTCCTTCCCTTCGCTGCCTCCCTGCCCTGCTCCGCTTCGTTTGCTCCTGATCACATCCCAGCTGCCTTACACTCACCCAGCACTGTTAGCGTTTTAGCTGGTCTTTAATACTTGGAACAATCTCATTTACACTAGCACGGTCTCTCTTCCTGCGAACCTCGGCATGGGAATTTTTCTGGCTTGATAGTCCAGGCAAGACAGGAATTTAGTTTCCTGCATCCGCGGCTGCTTCTGCAGCACTGCAGGAGCACAGGCACAACTCAGGCGGGAGGCTCCCACATTAACAGAGCACCCTCACACCCTCCAGGTACCCAGGAGGGTACATGTACCCAGGCTGCCTGTGAAAAAGGATAGTCCTAGATTACTTTATCACAGAAAGCTATCAGGGATGCCAGTGTGTTAAGCATAGGAGGCAGGCTGCATGTTATATTCTGCAGCAAGATAAATACTTTAAAAATATGCACAGAGGAATGAAGGGCTGTCAGGAGTATAAAAAAGCACCCTTAGTACCCTTAGTCTATTAAAAACTTTCTAGTTTTGCTTCTTAGAGAAAAGTCTCTTCCGGGAGAGGGAAGAGTTGGTAATTGGCAATTTGGTTCCCAGCTTTGCATGTTGGAGGCATGACTACCATGCTGCAACCATGTTTATATGATATATACATCAAATTTTCACAAAAAGGGTCACAAAGTAAGGAGGAAATTAATATAACTACTGAAACATAGGGCTGTGGGTTCTGCTCATAGCTTTATCACATTTACTTGGGAAAGCCATTTAATAGTGATACACACTTCCCATTTGCAAATTGAGGAACCGTAGTCATAGGAAATAATACAAGTATTAATCCTTGCCTGAAAAGAATTACAATCAAACATCTCGGTTGTTTCTGGTAAGATTTAGAAACCTAAAGTAAACTTGTACCATACTGCTGCTAAGTGCCCTGAGATACTGTCATAACCAGCATTTGATTTAATTAAATAAAGAAGGATTCAATATTTAGTACATTAAACTTTGAAATTAAGTCCATGGGAGCTCTCAGTTGGCCAGTTCCTGACCTCAAATACAGCAGTACAAGGATTGAAAGGTGGATCCCTGGTCTGTGATGGACAGCACTCTGCATGCCAGACAGGAATAGTCGGGTTAGCATCGCAGCTGCTGCTCTGCAGAGGTACACACACACTTCCACAGACCACATACAACAGGAGCCTGTAACACTAGTAAATATTTATACTGTGTCTGCTCCAGAAGTACTATCAGTAAATTTTCTCCCTCCTCTGGTAAACGTCTTGCTATAAACTCTGATTTAACAGCCCCACAGGGAATGAAATTAGGATTCATTTATTTAAAAGGATCCTCCCAGATACTTCAGTCCCTGGAAATCAGAAAGTTATAAATACTTTATTTTCTACTCTTCTTTTGTCAACACTGCAGCACTTTGTCCTGTTTTGCAGATATAAGCCATGTAAAAAAAAAGAAAAAGAAATCTTAATCTTAAATTAAACCAAGGCTTCAGGAAAATGGACTTAAGTGGCATCCCTGGTTTCACTGGAGGTTTGGTATCTACAATCCCTGTGGCAGTGGTTACACACAGGCAGTCACACTTACTAGGGCAGGAATCTATGATGCTTTCTTCCCTACCTGGAAATGTCATGACTTGTTGCTTAGAATACTAAACCAAGTAAATTTTTATCCTTAAAGAGCTTAGTTTTTTTATTATTAACTTCACTGTGGATAAGTACTGAGCATGAGTTGCAATTACATTCAGGACCAAATGACAAAAGTTTGAAGGTATTATCCTGGCCAGAGGTCTATTCTAGGATTATAAAATCTTCCTCCTAATATTTAGGGATTTTGGATCTGGTCCAGATTTTGATTTGAAATACATGTCTTTTCAGTTTTCATTTGAAATCCACATAATAAGTCAGACAAAAATAATATAAAGACTAATTGTTGCAGTACATCAAAAATACTCAGAAAATTGATTAATTTACTACCTTTAACTTTTAATGTAGTGCTTTTACATTTCTTTTTCAAGAAAAAAAGAATAAGTTCTTTTTTAGCTAAAATACCATTCAGCAGTTTCCAAGACAGGTCGACTTCTCCCGCAAGACCATATTTTAAAACAGAATTTCATCCACCTTATTTTTTTCCATCTCTATACAAATTCTACCCCAAGTTAACAGGGTATTGTAAGATCTTATTTGCATAAGCTATCACTTACTTAAGGAACTTTTTGTGTTTGCCTCTTGTCAGACAGGTAATGGGGGTAATCTAGATTTCAGAGCAGCACAGTGAGTATAACAGGTGTTTATACATATGTGCTGCAGAGGCTGAACATTCAGATACCCTCCCTAAGTGACAAGCAGGACGTGTTAGACTACCTGTTGTACTGATTATTTGCTTTTATCCTTTTCTCTTTTTGCTTACAGTTTCTCTCTGCAGGTGAAAAAGTGAGAAGCATCTCACCGAAATACTGAAGAAAAAAAGTGAAATCCTTGTCTCACTGAATTTGCTCATTGGGGACTTCAGGATGGAAGCCTTGTGTTTAAGAGTTTCCTTGCTGCTGCTGGTCCCGGGATTTGTCCTCAGTAACAGCTCTGACAGAGACGTCTCCAATCGGAGTGACTTGGGAAACCCACTTTCCACCTCAGGGATGGAACCCAGCACTTTCACCACCATACAGCCAACGGTGTCCAACCAAACTGTCAAGTGTTCCCAGCAGACTAAGATTGCTGAAACTTTCAAATACATCAACACCGTGGTATCCTGTGCTATTTTCATCATTGGGATGGTTGGGAATGCAACCCTGCTGAGGATCATTTACCAGAACAAGTGCATGAGGAATGGCCCCAACGCACTGATAGCCAGCCTGGCACTGGGAGACCTCATCTACATTGTCATTGATATCCCCATCATCGTGTACAAGGTAGGACACCACACTCCATTGAAACTGCAGTTCCTAACGAATTCCCTGGCTGTTCTCTGTGCTTCCTCCTCTATTTAGTGCTCTCATGTCAATGAATAGTGCACTTAAGGAAACAATACAACTCCTTTTTGTTCTGCAACAAACCCCTTGCTCTCAGGTCGTACCTCCAGCAAGAAAAAGTGTGTCTCCCATTAAAGATGATGTAGCTCTTAGCTCTTAACCGAAGTGTGGCCTTGGGCATTTCACAGGAGCTCTTCATTTCTCATAGCTGTGACAGCTAGCAAAAGAATTTATGAGGAAAGACTTTTTTTATAAACTGTTCTCCTCCTTGATGGACTAGTAGCTATTTTTACATTGTCCAATCCTTACTTCATATTTTTACAGAAAATACTCCCCGTGATACGCAGACTTCATATTATGATTTTGCAGGAAGAGATTATGTCAGTTAAGTTGAGCCTTAAGGTTTTCATTTAATATTCATTAATAGCAGAGTCTCAAAATTATTCCAATTATATCACAGACCATTTCTGAAATATTAAATTTCATCTGGATTTGTCAAAGTGTAAAAAGGCTCCTAAGCAATTCTTTTATCTGGTGTAAAATTATCTTGCCCCAGTGTTTTGATTTTCCATTTTAATTAAACAAAGCCATAAAGCAGTGCTTCTTCTGATGCAATTTATATTTACTAATATAATTCAAGCCAGAACATGCTGGAATGAACAAAACCGAGCCCCTTTTTAATATATTTCATTGATATTAACTTACCTCAGAAAATCATCAAAGAATTTTGTAAACTTGTACCTGTCTGTTTGTGGACCATACACAGGTGCATAGCTGATAGGATGAACATGTTTTATTTACAAACATGAAGTGTTTGTAAATAAAATACTAAGTCATATAATATATATAAGTCATACAATTAAGGAAAAATGTTCTTCACAATTTCAACCCTTAAAGATTTTAATTACTTTTATTTACATGTGTTTTAAATGAAACATTTTAATGCATGGTTTTATAATAACTGGTACCCTGTGGTTTTGAACTGGATTTTAAAATGAAAGAAACAATGATTTTTAAACATGTGCTTTGCATCTTTATAACATTGACATCATAACTGCATTATAAGACAGGTATTCATAGAACAAAATCATAAAATTTGGATTTAATGAAAAAAAAATCTTTATGTGCATATATTACATTTGTTCAGAGGCACTGGGAGTCTGTTATCATCCACCCAACCAGGAAGAAGAGGTGGACCACATATTTTTTAAGCAGCTGAAAAATGTTTCAGAATCACCAGCCCTTGCCCTTGTAGGTGACTTTAACCTACCAGACATTTGCTGGGAACTTAATACAGCAGAAAAGAGGCAGTCCAGGATCTCTGGATGGGCAACAAGATTTCAAAGGAACTTAAGAATAAAAAGAGGATGTATCATCTTTGGAAGAAGGGTCGGGTCTCTCAGGAAGTATTCTAAGGAGTTTGCAACGGCACATAGGAAAAAAAATAGGGAGGCCAAAGCTCAGTTTGAACTTAATTTGGCAACTTTGTAAAGAATAATAAAAAATGTTTTTACAAATATATTAATAGCAAAAGGAAGGATGAGACCAACCTTTGTTCTCTACTGGATGCAGGAGGGAACTTAGTAACTGCAGGTGAGAAGGCAGAGGTGCTTAATGCCTTCTTTGCCTCAGTCTTTAGTGGGAAGATGGCTTCTCCTCAGGACAACTGTCCTCCTGGGCTGGTAGGTGGTGTCAGGAGTGGAATGGCCCCCCTGTTATCCAGGAGGAGGCAGTCAGAGAACTGCTGAGCCACTTGGATGTTCATAAATCTATGGGCCTGGATGGGATCCACCCCAGGGTGAGGAGGGAGCTGGCAGATGGGCTTGCAAAGCCACTCTCCCTCACTTACCAGCAGTCCTGGCTCACTGGTGAGATTCCAGATGACTAGAAACTGGCCAATGTGATGCCCATCTACAAAAAGGGTGGGAAGGAGGATCCTGGTAATTATAGGCCAGTTAGCCTGATCTCAGTACCTGGTAAGGTAATGGAGCAGTTTATATTGAGTGTCATCACACAGCACCTACAGAATGGCCAGGGTGTCAGAGCCAGCCAGCATAGGTTTAGGAAAGGTAGGTCATCTTTGACCAACCTGATCCCCTTTTTATGATAAGGTGACCTGCAGGAAAGGCTGTGGATGTTGTCTGTTTGGACTTCAGCAAGGCCTTTGACACTGTCTCCCACAGCACACTCCTGGAAAAGCTGGCAGCCCAGGGCATGGACAGGAGCACTCTTTGCTGGGTTAGGAACTGGCTAGATGGCCAGGCCCAGGGAGTGGTGGTGAGCAGTGCTGCATCCAGCTGGTGGCCAGGCACTGGTGGTGACCCTCAGGGGTCTGTGGTGGGGCCAGCTCTGTTCAATATTTTCATTGGTGACATGGATGAGGAAGATAGGATGACTCTGCAAAGAGACCTGGAATGGTTGAATGGATGGGTAGAATCCAATAAGATGAAGTTTAACAAGTCCATGTGCTGAGTCCTGTATTTTGGCCATAATAACCCCCTGCAATGTTACAGGCTGGGGACAGAGTGGCTGGACAGTGCCCAGGTGGAAAGGGACCTGGGAGTGCTGGTGACAGCAGCTGAACATGAGCCAGCAGTGTGCCCTGATGGCCAAGAAGGCCACTGGCATCCTGGCCTGGATCAGGAATGGTGTGACCAGCAGGACCAGGGGGGTCATTCTTCCCCTCTACTGGGCACTGGTGAGGCCACACCTCGAGTGCTGTGTCCAGTTCTGGCCCCTCAGTTTAGGAAGGACATTGAGTGCTGTGTCCAGTTCTGGGCCCTCAGTTTAGGAAGGACATTGAGTGCTGTGTCCAGTTCTGGGTGTCTCAGTTCAGGAAGGACATTGAGTGCTGTGTCCAGTTCTGGGCGTCTCAGTTTAGGGAGGACATTGAGTGCTATGTCCAGTTCTGGGCCCTCAGTTTAGGGAGGATGTTGAGACACTTGAGCACGTCCAGAGGAGGCAACGAGGCTGGTGAGGGGCTTGGAACACAAACCCTGTGAGGAACAACTGAGGGAGCTGGGGGTGTTTATCCTGGAGAAAAGGAGACTCAGAGGTGACCTTATCACTCCCTACAACTCCCTGAAGGGTGGTTGTAGCCAGGTGGGGGTTGGTCTCTTTGTCCAGGCAGCAACTGACAGAACGAGAAGACACAGTCTCAAGCTGTGCAAAGGGAAATACAGGTTGGACATTAGGTAAAAGCTTCTTATGGAAAGAGTGATGAAGTACTGGAATGGTCTGTCTGGGTAGGTGGTGGAGTCACCATCCCTGAAAGTGTTTAAAGCAGACTGGATGTGGCACTTGGTGCCATGGTTTAGTTGAAGTGTTAGGGCATGGGTTAGACTTGATGATCTTGAAGGTCTCTTCCACCCTAGTGATTCTGTGTGATTCTGTGATATTATCTATGGTGAAATGCAGCACGTGGTTCTGATCCTCCAGTTGTATAAGTTACAAATAAGTCTTTTAACTTTAATTGGGTTTAATATAACATGAATTTGAAACTAGGATGACTGTAAATAATTATGGATGTGATTTAATGGAAATCCTACTTTACACTTTTCAATACTCCCCCTGGAAAGTTAAATTGTCAGCTTGTTGATAAGATATCTGTAGAGTATTTTGGATTAGCAAGTTGATGAGAAAGATTTGCTTCTATCTGATTTGAGATTCACCTGTCTTCCACAGATGAGTGAATTCCTAATGGAACATCCAACTGGGGTTCTTAGCTTGACTCAGAGCCTACAGAAGACCAGGCTGGACAGGGCTCTGAGCAACCTGGGCTAGAGGGAGGTATCCCTGTCCATGGCTGGACGGTTGGAACTGGATGATCTTTAAGGTCCCTTCCAACCCAAACCATTCTATGACTGCACCTCTCATGATGTATTACAGTTTCCTCCCCGGTAAATTTCCCTTATGTCTTTATGGATAATTGCTAAGGCAGCATTCTCATTTCTCATGGTATATCTGATAGCACATTTTAAGGAAAAATGGCATGAGTCCTTTTCAGAGCCAAGTTTGAGAAAGAACAAGCATTTTTATTAGGTAATTTTTTCTAACCTTTCAAGAGCTCTGCTTCTTTTTTGCAAAGAGGAATGGAAATCTGGAATTAATTTTGCCTTTCAGAATTGAGTTTTGATGGTCTTCTGAAAATTCTTTAGAAGTTTAGTTGGAAGTAACTTTTTTAATGTTCTCTTTATTATTTTGCCATTTTTTTTTTCTATTAATTTTCTGTCGCTTCTCTGGAATTCCACAGGTGTGTTTGTCTTGCTTTGTCTTATATGATGAGCTGAATGATGGTTCTGATTTGATGAATGAAATTTCCTTAGCCTACATGAGACATTATTTTTGTGCTGCAAAGAAGCATTGGATAAATAAAGGCTATGAACAAAACTGCAGCCCCTTAACACCAATGCCTGTCAATTCCCACATGTAAGAAGGCAGAATTAAAATAACCTTTAAAGCTTAATTCTCGCTCTTAGTTATTTTTCAGTTAACTTTCAGAATAAATTACTTATAAATTACCATGTACAACCACCTTGTTGTCTGAGGTTAGCTGCAAGAATTGTGATACAGGGAAACATTTATGGCTTTATAAGGGAGCTCTGGTACATCTGATAAGGAATGCAATTATTATTATTATTATTATTATTGTTGTTGTTGTTGTTGTTGTTGTTGTTGTTGTTGTTATAGTCCATTTTTCATATGAACCATTCAGCAATGTGGATGCTTACATTAGGAGTTGGGTTTAAATTTTGTCAAATGCTATTCCTGTTTGTACCACTAGGGATCCTAAAATCTGTGTCACCTTTCAGCTCTTCTTGTTGAGTGCCAGTGCGAAGGGTGGCCACTGGAAATATCACGATTGCATAATTGAAGTGATAGGCTTTTAAGGGAAAAACAACAATAAGAAAAACAAAACAAAACAAAACAAAACAAAACAAAAAAAAAAAACAAAAAAAAAAACAAAAACAAAAACAAAAACAAAACAAAAAAACACAACAACAACAAAAAAAAACCCACCAAAAAAACCAAGTGTTTTTATTTTTTTCTAAATACCCTTCTGAACTTCATTTTAAAAGATTATTTTAATTTCAGAGGCAGCCTCATTTTGAACCATATATTAGTATTCTACATAATAAGTGGTGTCAAACATTTCATACATTTTTAGGTCAGATATTCATTTTTAGGACAAAACAGGTCTGAAATCAGAGTAAACAAGCATTCAGCTGCATATTAAAATAACAAATATTACACTGTTAAGATGGCCACATTGTATAGAACAGAATGTTTAATACCTGTAATTATAATTGAATATCAGAAGTAGTTATAATCATTTTCCTGAAACATAATGTAGTCTTAATTATTTTGAAACTACTTTCAAAAGAGAAGTAGATAGTAGTACTCAAATTCATTTTACAAACCCTTAGAAAGAAGCAGCTATAAAATTGTAGTATTTGGCAATATAAGATCCCAGTCCTTCATTCTACTATGTGTTTACACAACTAACAAAGATATGATGCTGGGAAAAAAGTAATTATGTAATTTATGTCAGCTAAAGATGTGGTCACAGGTGTTTGACATTTTTAGCCTTTCATTGTGGTACAGTAGGCTCAAAACCCCACTCCTTACTTTCTGTAATTACTGTAATTATATAGTGGATTCCCCTTACTGTTAAGTGGATTGTGATGTGAATAATATTCACTGTCCTTTGAAGATATTCTGGATGTATTAAAGCCCCATTACACTTAATTACCACAATATATTCACTTGAAGTATCAAATCAGTATTAAAAATCTTCATAGATTGAGTTTTACAGGAAGGGTGACAGTTATAAATCCAACCTTAATAGACTAAACTAAGACAATTTCATTTTCAATCACATTTTTATACCACCAGGACCCAAATAGTCTCCTCTTTACCCAAAACATACCCATCTCAGACATTCAAGATGTCAAATCCTAAAGGCCTGTATCAGTAAGAATTATTTCTCTGCAGGGAAAAAAGAGCAGAAAATAAAAGTTTTATATTTTATACTGCTGTAGAGGTAGGGTTAAGGCATGGAAGAAGAGATAGGTTCCTTTTCTTGTATCAGGTGGCATTAGCACATAACTGAAAGCCGCTATCACCTGCATTACTCATCACTGCCATGTGCATTTTTTAGCACGGAAATTCAGATGCAATGCAAGAAAACTTCTTTAGAGGGCTGATTTCCATAAAGGCTGTACATTGTTTCCTAAGGCTGTACAAAGGCAGCAGCAGAAGATGCACAGCACCACTGTTGCCTTGGCTGTTCTGAGCTCTGGCAAACACTTATGGCTGTTCCTGCTCCTGATCTCATGGCAGAAGTTTAGCAGAGCAACAGGAACAACAACAAGTACTCACCACAGACACTGCTGTCCACTGCTCTCTCCTGAGCTCAGGGAGCTTGAAACACTCTAGGCCAAGGCTCTCACCTTCAGAATGGCAAAATTTTAACTGTTATTGGGAAGTCCTGAGCTGTTTCTGCTTCCAGTTTTATCCACTGTAGAGAAAAACATAAAAAATCAGTTCTATTTCTTGAAAACTGGCTGACATAGGACTGACATAAACTGCATTACCTTAGATCAGAATATGCTTTACTCCTGAAACCATTAGTTTATAAAGTAGACAAAGCAAATTAGGCAGCAGCTTTTTATCTGGTGGGTTTTTGTTGGTTTTTTTTTTTTCATAACATTTTCTTAGTAATTTTACTGGTATAAAGCTGAAGACATCTATCCAGGAAAAAAGCAAGTGTTCACTGCTCAGACAGCTCAAAAAGATGTTTTCTCAAATAAAACAGGGGGATCTTTGCTTATTTAATTGTTATTCATACTTACTTTAGATGCAACATTATCTAAATCTGAGTAGTCCACCTAGAACACTAAAAATCTAAATATAGAAGGCAGCTGACAGCAAACAAATGTTCATCCATTTTGTCTGCAGTAAAGGAAGACTCAGCTAAGACATTTCTAGTCATGGACTTTTTTTAACACCAGAGCACGTGCGTAAGTGTCAGAGCAATCCCTCCTGAATCAAAAATTATTTGGCATATCTGAATACCTTCACCAACAGAATGAATAATTATACCTACATAGGGATAATAATTAACCACACTGGCCCATATCTTGTAGCTGATAGAACAAGTGGCATCTTTTGTGCCAAAGGAGTATAAAGCCAAGCCTACAGCACACAAAAAGTTAAGGGCACTTGGAAAAGAAACCCTTCTTTAAAGACTGAATTTTTCGTATGTATAGTGTGTATTTATCAATAAAGTACCGACGCAAGCAGGAAGTTCTGAGGCCTCAACTTAACAACTACATTCTGACCTTCAATAAATTCTTCTCAAGAATTCCAAGAACAATGAATGAGTAGCACAGTGTGATGCAGAAATCCATAGAACCTGCTCCAAGCAGGACCTGTTGTTCAGGTGAATGTCTCCATGTAGTGACCAAACACAGCAGAAACCCGGAGGTAGCGGAGGAATTGATCACTGAGTCCTGAAGGCAGAAATTTCCCCAAATGGAGCAGGGAATGGAAATCCATCAGGAATTTGTTCTATTTACAAACTGCAGCTTCCCAGCAGTGTTTAATGTGCACACCAGGGTAGCAGTTAAAGAAGAGGCTTTATATTCTAGGTCTTAGCTCAAGATCCACTCTGCCTTTAACTCCTGGATGTTCTTTGAGGAGTGGGACATATATTCCTATCGATGCACAGCTCCTCCCTCATCTTCAAATCCTCATGCCTGCCTTGCTGCTCTGTGGATTTGAAATAGTGTACAGTACTTAGAGACTGCAGGTTTAACAGACCATTATAGTGTGTTTTCTGTCTTTATTTCTCAACCAGCTGAACTCTACAGATAACATGGAATTGTTTTGATTGTGCATATCCAGGGCTTTACAGTTCCGCAGTAACTTCTTAGAAATCCTGTCACTCTTTTTAGCAACACACAAAAGAAAACACAGCTGGAAGAATAACAAAAGAAATATTATGCTCAGGGATTGAAAAAAATTCCTTTAAACAAATCACCATGCACATCAGCACACCTTGCAGCTTATTTCCCTGAAGAAGAGCAGCCCCAGCCTGAGAAACAGTTTACCTAACAGGATGGGAAGATAGCCAATACCATGGAAAGTAATCCTGCTTTGTAAACACCAAAAATACCACAGGGGAGATGCCTAGAGTTGTTAGGAATGCTTAACTGCTAAGTAGATTTTTGTAATAAACATAAGCATTTTAACAAGAACTTAAAACTGAGGATTCCTTTTTTTTTCCCAGTTAGCTGAGACAGAATGTTCTGCTGCAAAACCAGGACATTTGTTTCCTTACTTTTCAGGATCTCTTGAAGTATAATCTATTTTCCCTTGTGTAAAAACTATACATTCCCTTCCATAGCTGCCTAAGCAGGAGAAAAACACTGTAGGCATTCAGTGAATGGCATGAGACCCTTTGCTACCTTCACCTCTACTCAGCTGAGCTAAGATAAGCAAAGAAGCTCTGGCAGGGAAATTCAGAGTAAAAAATGTCTTTGATGGTTCTCATGCATCCCCACATAACCTTTCTTCCTTCCAGAAAGAAAACTAGTCAGTCCTTTATCCACCCAAAGTGGAAAAAGGACAGTTCTTGGTTGTAGCAAAATCAGGAATGTATTTCCTGCAAAGAAGAGATACAGTGTGTTTTCTCTACCATGCCAGGGTTATGAATCTAAATATAAGGAAACAAACAAATGATCCTGAAGCTGGCAGAAGCTTGAACAATCATCTCACCATGTACTCAATACTGCTCTTATGCCCTGCATTATAAAGGCTACCCTGGTTCTCTTTTTTCATCTACTGTTTTTCTCTAGTCCCTGTTCTTGCAAAATCTGAGGTTTTTCACTTCAGCAGTGGGAAGGAATAGAGACAAGGCTGTGTTCCTCTCCACCCTGACAGCTTTCCCTCTTTCCTGCAAAGTGGTGGGGCACAGCTGAGTTGTGGAACAATAAATGGATGAGCTTTGTCCAGCAATGCAATTATCCCCTGTATATATGGGTTTCAGGAAGAAGGGGAAGGCTTGAAAACATGCAATGAATTCTTAACCTATGACATTTCATGAGGGAAGAAGGGTCCTGTTTCAGTCACCACAACCAAAATACCACTGCTGAAGGCTCAATACATCCTTATTCCTAACTAAGCAGATCAGAGACAGGTGAGACATTTCAATCAGAATCATCATCTTTTGTCACTTCATGCAGTCAACTCGGTGGTATAGAATGTAGACACTTCCGTGCTGAGCCAGATATCCCCTGGATTCTACCCAAAACACCAGATACTTTGTCTGGCCCACGCCTTGAAGCAGACAAGGGCATATATAATTGTAGAACACAATTTAAGACAGGGCTTTATCAAGACAGCTCAATATCTCCTAGAGGAAATTAGCCTTAAAAAAAAAAAAAAAAAAAAAAAAAAAAAAAAAAAAAAAAGCAGCAAACTCAAATGTGCTGATGTAACAAAAGCAAAAGAATTTCCCTTATCTTTAATTCTGGGCTTTGTGGCAAGGTAAGAAAATAAGAAAATCACCCCAGACTACACTGGTTTTGTAACTCCTGCTCCCCAGTTAGGAGATGTTGGTCACTTATACAACTGGAATTTATCTATACAGACAAAATCTTCTGGCTTGGTCCCTTTCTTGATTACTGCAAGTGTAACTTAAGTTGCCAAATAAAGAAAGTATTTCTACTGTTCCTGAGGACAGAATAGAATCTGACTTCCATGGTGCCAAAGTTGTTCCAGCAGTATCATGGCACATTTAAATGCCATGAAACTCAGGAGAGTGTCCTAGATGGCAGCAGCATGAGGGGCAAGCACTGTGTGTGTGGAATACAGTTCAATTTCTGGGAAGAACATCTTGTGTGTCAGCACGACAATGGTCCCAAGTGGATATAGGAAGAGGCAGTCTCTAGAGCACCAGGATGAGAGCAGAGAAGGAAAGGGCACGTATGAAGCCTTTGCTGCCATCCTCAGTGCCACAAGGCAGAGAGAGAGGACCTCCTGACATGCGCTTGTTGGGCTGAAGGAGTTTTAATAGAGCAGCTCAGAGCCAGTTCACATCCAGCACCCAACCAAGTCCATCCATTTCAGGCTGAGCTCCAGGGCCAACATCTGCCTGCAAACACACAGCATCAGCCTGGCATGAGATAAACACTGTGCCTGCACATGAACATGCTCTGGCCAACAGCTCTCATGTGGTGGGGTTACAACATTCTCTCTTTCAGACTATATATAAATTGCTTGGGATGCACAGTGGGACTTGATGTTTTGTACATCAGCTACCCATACTGATGGGGGTTAGAAAATAGCAGCAGCAGCAGAATAAAATCAACGGAGTGACATTTAAAAATCACTGCAAAGGAATGTTCTCAGTGCTGATGTCTTGTTTGTCTTCAGCTGCAGCTCAGGGCAGAGAGGCCATATAAAGCAGCAGAGAAGGGAGGATGCTCAGGGAAGCTGTGGCTGTCTGGTCACTTTGCTGTGTTTTTAAAGAGCAGTCTTGATTTCTGATTTCAGTGCAAAAATACATGTTGACCATACTCTTTTCCCAGGAATTGCACCAGAGTATGAAATACTCCTAAGTTGCAAGCTACACAAGGGAAAAGTGTGTTTCCTTTGCCACATGTTTTATTTTGAAACCTCAGAGATTTTGTAAGTGGGTTTGCAAAAGAACAATCCACTTCCACAACTCATAGAGAACTGGGACACAAGTAGGAGCAATCATTCTGATTTCTTCTATCCCAGAGCCTTGAGAGAAAATGTAATTTACCAGGATTTTTTAATAATTTTGTTTGGATATTAAAATATGCCAAAGCACTCTAGGAGCAAAGC
This sequence comes from Zosterops lateralis, assembly GCF_965231275.1. Classification (NCBI taxonomy): domain Eukaryota; kingdom Metazoa; phylum Chordata; class Aves; order Passeriformes; family Zosteropidae; genus Zosterops; species Zosterops lateralis. The sequence goes on along the minus strand of NC_139766.1, from coordinate 60,391,262 downwards.
CAGTAGTTCCAGTTCTTGTATTGTACCTAAGAAAACCAGGATTAATTAAATTAAGTTCCTGGGCTCATTTTTTTAATACAAAGTGAATGTATTATTTCCTTCTGAAATTTTCATACCATGCTAGGGCAGGACAGAGGGAAATGGACTTTTTTTGATGCAAAAATTAATAAAATTAAAGACAGGATCAGATTTGCTGACTAAAAATATCTACAGAAGACAAAAAATTGGCACCTGATCCAAGGGGAGGTAATGAATGCATAGCTGATGCGGAGTGATAATGGAGCACACCTCCAGAAATTATTGCAAAGTGAATCTTGAAATCAAAAAACTGGTCCCAGGGATTTTGATTAAAACCCACTTGAAAAGAATGTCTAATGATTTGGTACTGATATTACTTCAATTAGTGGAAAGTGTAAGAAACAAAAGGAATAAAACACTTTTAATCTCAAAAAAGGAGAGCTTCCTGGGGTGTGGGGTTGAAGCGTACATGCTGGAAGCATGCTAAAGCTTCCCCGTGAGGAGTAATGAGTTAGTGAACCTTTTTCAAGTACAACACTTTTCTTTTTGAAGCTAATATTTGACTTGTAGTGACAGTGTTTCACAGTCACTACAAAGTGCCTGTTCGTTTCTATTGCTGGTGTAGCTACAGCCACAGTCAAGGCTCTGAAATGAACAGGTGGCTTCTCAGATGTCTTTTAAAGTGTGATCTGTAATGATAAATGGGTTTGGGGCTCTGATTGGCACACCAGATTGACAGAAGTCTGTTAGAGCTGCTTTTCTGTGGCAGTACCATTTAAAATTTAGCCTTCCCAGCCTGTGAACTACTCTGATTTTACTCAAACCCAGCCAAGAGTTTGGAGCTGAAATTCCACATGACTACAATATGGTTGAATTACTTTGGGTCCTGATCATCCCTTCTTTTTTCAACTTTTTTTTCTGATAAAAATTAAAACCTCTTCTGAGAGTTCTAGGCAAAATTCAGAATATGCTCTGCAAACATTTGTTACACTATTGCAAACCAATCTGGAAAACAATTCTGCTGGAGCTTTCTATGTATTTCATTCAGACTATAAATACAAATAGAATCAGAGGAACTAATCAAGGGCTTGAAGATATAAACTTATCACCTTTGCTGACTGCAGTTAATCACCAATTCTAGCAATCCAATCCTTAGCCTTTTGAGAAAAGGGAGGTTCCCTTTCATCAAATGTAACTAACCTAAACTGGGATACCTTATGTTAAAATCTGTCCTGAAATGACAGTATTAATATAGTCCTAGAGATACACAGACAATGTGGAGTGCATAGCTGCTTCCAGCATTTTTGAGGTATTGTTTGGGGGACAAAATCACAAGTAATTCAGCATTCTGATGGATGACTATAAAACAGAGGGGGTGCAAAAAATCCACAGCAGGACTATGAGGAGAAGATTAATTCCTACTCAGGTAGAATTTTTTGATAAACATCTATACACTACAGCAAAGTTCTCTGAAAAACTCATGTTATGAAAAAACAGAAAGGTAACACCTACCTTAACTGAGATAAAGGCAGATGTGAATTTGAACTTCCCACAGTTAACATTTGTATTGCTAAAGGTAGTGATTATTAGCATGTTCAATTTAACATTAATTTAAATAGAAATAGAATGTTTACTTTGAATACTAAAACCAGAATTTGTTTTTCTAGTTCTGTAGCTAGCATACACCCACTTTTACCAGACAAGTGTGTTCCAGGACCTGAGCTTTTACTGAAAAATATTTCTAGTCTTTGTGGTTGCAAAGCTAACTCTCAAAACATGAACATCCTACCACTGAGAAAGTTTCAGCAGCAAAGACTTAGAGAAGAAGATGAACAAAATGGTAGTGCAAGAGTGAGAAGGTTTAGTGACTTTGTTTTTCAATAGAACTATTCATGAGGGCTGAAATATCCCTCACTTGAGTTAAAATACCTAAGTTAGGGCTCAGTACTTGGTATGGACTCAATATTTTTTCATTTATTACACTTACTTACATTGAATGTAATCTGCCATTTTATTCTTAGCACAAGTAAAGGGTGATCTTCTGTGACTCTGCAGCCAGTCCTAGATTTAATGATCCTGAATAATTTTGTGTCTTGTATTTTGCGTGTATACTTGCTATCAAAGCTCAGTTCAAATACATGTTCAAAGCTTTAACAGTTATAGCTGTTTATATTACTATTTATATGCTAATTCTTCACAACTGTGCACATAAATGACTGTACTAATATTTATTATGTAAATGCCTCCTTGGAAATACTCCCCTAAACCTCAGTCACACATCTTTCCAGTGGATGCCTTTCTGTTGCCTTGAAGCACAGCCCACATGTTTGCACGGTTGTCCTTTAAAATGTAATATGGAACACATTATGTATGCACAGTGTTTTCTTCACACTCCTCAGAGTCTGGCACTGAATACTCCCATGAGTTACACAACGGTAGATTTAGGATGACAAGAATCTACTTGCGTGCAGCATCAGGACTTGGCTCTGAGGTATTTCATTATGAGCCCTGAGTTATGTCTGGGCTGCCTGGTTCTGGGACATGCCAATCACAACCATTCACGACAGGCTTGAGTTCGATTTTCATTATTCATTACTGCTGGCAGATTCACAGTCATAGAAAAAAACCAAACTTTTAGCAATGCAATTTACTATTGCAACAGCACAAGGTCAACATCTAAGTGTAAACTTTCAACTTCTGTGCTTCCACGGTAGCAGTTACTTCCCAGATTCACTCAGTACTAAAGATATGTTTGATGTATGGAGAATTCAAGGTTACAATGGCTGTGTCTAAGACAAGAAATAACTACAATTGTGACATACTTGTTTAAATATTCTGATTATTTTGTATCTTCTCTTTAGCTCCTTGCTCAGAAGTGGCCTTTTGGAAACACAGAATTTGGACAGTTTCTTTGCAAATTCCTCCCCTTTATCCAGAAGGCATCAGTGGGAATCACAGTCCTTAACCTGTGTGCCCTTAGTGTGGACAGGTACAGTATGTTTTACTCTTTTGGCACTGTTCTTGCATGTGCAGATTTCCTAAATCTGGGAGCACTAAGCATGGTCTTCTTAGCAGGCAGAGTACAATACAGATATAACTTAGATTCTGGTCTTTTACATTCTGGCTAATGCCACATTTGTATAAGGCTTAAAGTATAATATTAAGTCCTTGGACTAATGAAATTTACATGTTTTTTAAAGGTATTTAAAAAGCTCTGGTAAAGCATTATTTCACATTCTTTTACCAGACAAAAATGTACTGGGGTTTGACTCAGTATTCAGATTTCTTTCTTTCATAAGAACTCAGGTTTGTTTGGTATTTGAACAAGATCATAATATTTTGGCTTAAAAATTAGTTTTTCAACCCACTGCCTGTTTTAGACAGCTAGAGATAGTGCTAAAGGCAATCCTGCCTCCAATGTATTGCAGCTGTGTTAATTACCAAAGAGTGGGAACAGCCTTGTCCTCGCAGCTGGGTGCGATAAAACAGTGAGTTAGTTGGTGGAGGGCCAGTTGGGTTTGCTGGCAGTGCTGCGAGGAGGGACCTCGCAGGACAGGGGGGCATGGAAGGAATAGACAAAGTAAGCCACTGTATGAGGGACAGACATGGTTAGGTGGCTGTGCCAGGGGCAGGAAGCAGTGAGCTGGAACTGCAGAAGAAGGAGTGAAAGAGCTGGAGCTGCCCATAGGATTGCTACATAGAAAAGTTATGAAAGACATAATGTGGTGCTGATGCTTGAAGGTCCCTGAGGTTTCTATTGAAGTATTTTGAGTGCAGTGGCCATCTCGACTTTGGCAACTGCCTATGGGCAATAAACAAGAGTTTATTCTGGTAACTTTTCAAAATTTTCAGAGCTCTATGGAAAGACATGTTGGAAACTTGCTTTGATAGTTTGAAAATTAATGCCCCTGCTATTTTTCTTAAGACATAGAAAGCAATGGAAGATGAATACTTGATTTCTGTAAAAATTGGTTTTATGTCTTGAGTTACTTGACCGTGTTCTACTCCAAAATATCAATATCTCTAAATACAGAAAATCCTGCTAAATGAAGTGCAGTATGTGTATTAGTACAGGGATGCAAAGAAACTTTAAAATTTATCTTGGTTTGGCTTTACAGAAAAAGTTAATGTACTAGGTTTGTAGTGGATAAATCACTTAGAAGTGTCCATACCTGAAGTACAGTTCCTTACTGCATTAGTACCTCATCAGCCAAAGCCATAATTTTACCAAAAAACCCCCACAAAACCGAGTAATACAGGTAACTGTTCTGCTTCCATTTTTTGAGTCTGAAAACTACAAAAAGAATTCTATTTCTCAAACAATATCTGCCCACCATAAAATAAAATCCCAGGAACCGCTAAGGAATAAATCATAGATCAAGCACATGAAGTAGACAGTTTGTTAGATAATTCTGACAGCTGTGGTTTCACTAGATGATGTTCCACTGTTATGTATGTTTTTATAAATTGGAACTAAGTTAGCTGAAGCTACCTTTTTGTAGATGCATACCTATTTTTACAAGGACTGAACTGCTAATCCTCACAACAACCAAATGCTGTTTCCATTTGTGTGTAAAGTCTGGTATGGGATCAGACTCAGACTATTTAATTTCCTCCCTCAGTTTAGATTCTTTGCCAAGGACATATTCTTTATTATCTGTTGCTACTCTACTAAGTGGTTGCAGAGGATGTGTCTTAGAAAACAGATGTATAGAGCCCAATTCTGATATTGGCTAACAAGAATTGCATCTAGGTTCAATCACCATGAAAGCTCAGAGCACCTTCAATAAGTTAGGTTGGACACGGGAAGTTGGGCACATTAACACAAAATTCCACATCAGCTAATGGTTGCTTTCTAGAATGGAAAATGAGTAAATATGAAATAGTGTGCTGTCACAGCTGCACTGTTTCTGGTCTACAGGTGAGGTAATTCTTGCTTTAAACGAAGCTCCTGAAAGCTATCTTGTTTATGATTATTTTGGGTCCCTATATATTGCATTTTTTGGACAGAGAAAAGGTGGAGTCAATTGGTAGAGTGAATCCGGAGTTGGTTTTTTAAAAAATATTTTTATATATATTTTTAGTCATTGTGGACTCTCTGTCCCTGTTGCAGACAACAGCCTTAAGTTCGAACGGGATTTATTTTTTTTTTTTTCTGTCAGGACAGTTTCCTGTGCTAACTACATCCTATTGTGAAACTCCCCTCATTACTACTGCCCCGGAGTGACTTGCCCTGCATTAAGGTTTAACTGTGCATGCCCGAGGGGAACAATGGCCACTCTCATGTGGAGAGGGTTTTAAGAGGCTGACAGAAAGCCAGCCATTCACCCTTGGAGGAAGCTCACTTCGAAGTTGCCTCAGATGCCCCTCAGGCATTTTTAAACTCTAGGTCATGGCAGTGTGACTCTTTTTCTAAACAGTGCCTGAGTGTGACTAAGAGGAAGGATATTTCCCTGCCTGAGTTTTTACTCTTGTTTATGTCTTGGGCTTAATGACTTTGATGAAGAAATGGGTTGAAGAAGAAAAGTCAAGATATGGATGTCATTTCATGTGAATGCACTCTCTTCTTGCCTCCTCTGCATAGCACATTGCATAGAACAGTAATCCTAAAGTAGGTATTGTTATCTGGACCAACTCACAGTAAGTGTATGAGACAAGTTGAGATTTTGCCACTAAAATAAAACTCTAAGAGATTTATTGTATTAAGATATTTGTGTAAAATGAAGAACAGCTGTGGTTGCTAATAACAAAGCAGAACAGTTCAGTATCAGTAGGGACATTCAGGAACTGTCCTGGCACTCATCTTGACAGTCGTTGCTTCATACGTGCTTGATCTTGTCCCTTGTGTTTCCTGCATTGCTTTTCACTCTTATAAAGGGCTGATGATACTCGCAGAACAGACACTGGTTATATTACGGGACCATTTGAACACCTAATTTTCTAATTATCACCTGATTTCTAATTGAAGTTAAAAGGAAGAGGGGAACAAAAGCACCCACTGATGTTGTCAGATCCAGCCAAGACATCCTCCTGAAAGAAAAGCTTTAAGCATGCTCTAACTAGATAGGAGTGCAAAATATTTAAGGGTATGTATGTATACAAGTTGACAGAACATGCATGAGCAGCTGAAAATGAAAAAGGGAGAGAGAAGAGGAGCCACAACATCAGACAGAGAACAGAAAGTGACCTGGGGAAAAAAGTGAACATTTTAGACAAGATTGGAGACAAGAGGGAAACAAACAGGAAAAAAAAGTTAGACAAATCTCACACTGATTTTAGATTGAGAAATTAAATGCAATGCGTTATGCATGTATTTTATGTCAACTCCCTGGCAGACATCCTATGTTTTCCAAGTATGAGGGAAATAAACCCTGCAGTACTTTCTCACTCTTAATTGTGGGAAGTTTGTGGCTAGACAAAGATCTTCTATACTACATAGCCCACAGAACACCCACCTGAAAAATTATTACTACCACTATTTTTCAAATCACTCCTACAGCAGTGAGTAAAGAGACTGAGTAATTGCAGGTTAACACACATTCAGCAAATTCTGATCTAATTACTTAGCTTATGTTTTAGCTGAAAATATTAAAATTATTCAGCTAACAATTCCTTATTTGAGAGTCATTTGAATTGTAAACTGAGAAAAAGAAAAATCGGTAAAATACCTACAGGACCCAAATCCTTACTGCTCTGCCTAGTGATCTCATATGCAAAACTGATGAAACTCAAAATAACCAGTGCACAAATGCAAGAAAGGAAATAATTGGATTAACAGTTTGCAACCCGTTGGTTGTCACTAACATAGTTAGAGAAGTAACACAAAACAAACTTTATATTTGCTACTTGAGAAATATATACAGTGTACAATCCCCTGTTTGCTAAGAGCATCAGTCAAGGATGGGGTAGTACCTAGTGCAGCTGATGGAAATTATTGTAAAATTGCCAACCTGTAGAAAGTAAACTTTAAACTGATTGTTAAATTTCTAAGGTTCACAAATACTTGAACATTTGCATGAAAGGTTAAGTTACTATGAATATTCCATTTGGTGATGAAAGCCAGAATTTGGTATTTGGCAAAATGAAATATGACAGGATGACAATTTTTTTAAAATTAAATTTGGATTTATATATGAATATTTGTGAGATGATATGATGCTGGATATTTCTTTAATTCTCCCAGTAGAGTTTTATTTGTTTCTATGGTCTCAGAGAGACCACCTCCACATCAGTGAATCACTGCCTCCCCCCTTTTTCACATTCTTGGAATACAAGGATGCCTTTAGATATTTTTATTTTTAATGTGCAATTCCAAGTTGTAGTTTGCTTTGTTATGCTCAAAGTATTCATACGCTCATTTCTGTAGAAATGCTACCCTGAGAGCCTGTCTGTAGTACACCTGTGACAGTGCTGTGCATGACACTGCTGTAGATAACAAGGCAGTTTTCTGCAGGGGTGATGGCATGCCAGGCCCTGACAACTCCAAGTGGTGTTGGGTAACAATACTTGCTGAAGTTTTTGTGAGGGGGTTAAGCCTGGATTTGCATTCAGGTGTTGTCATTCCCCTGACACTGAGGCTACAGGGGATGGAATTCCCGAGTATTCCATCTAGTGAACAAGCACACTTCCAAACTAAGAAGGGGATGTGACACAAGAAATCAGAAGAAATGCCCTGTGTATGAATCCAATGTTACTGTATTGGTTAAAGGAGGACTGAGCCTTTTGATAACTAAATTTTCCTGATCTGTATCCCTCAAAAATGTTTTCCCATTGGAAGCTCTTCATTCCTTCCATCTTGGTTGGGCTTGATGATCTCAAAAGGTCTTTTCCAACCTAGTTCATTCAGTGATTCTGTGATCTCAAAAATTCAAAATCCAGTATTTCTCTTCTTAATCTGATTTTTTTTTAACCAAGGAACCTTTCTTGACTTTATCTCCAACTAAAGAAGACTATTTCATCAGTAGATGCCGTGATACATCCATGTGGCACTGTCATTCCAAATGGGAAAGTGCTATTATTTTAGGGAAGTAAAACAAGCAGTTTAAAAGCTGTTACATCATTAATGACAGAGAGCTCTCTAGAATGAATTTCAGATTATTATAAGATCAAAAAAATAACATTGGGTCTTTCCACTGATCCTGTCTTTGCTAAATTGTTGGAAATGCTGAGTAAGTAGTTTACTGCAGTCATTGTAGGACAACACTTAAATCTACCACTGAAAATTTAATTTATGGACTGGACTGTACTCTGTATGCTATGCCTATCAGTCTTCTCTGGATAATTTTACAACCTTCTGACCAGAGCTGACAGAGACATTGAAGTCTCAAAGCTAATAAATTTCTACAAGCCCATTGAAAATGGAGAGACAAGTAACAGATAAAGATCGTCTCAGTTCATTGAACAGTGTAAACAGAACAAATGCATTTTCACTTCATCGAGAGTATTTTCCCAGTCTTTCATTGCCTGGAAGGTGACAGCTTCACTTTAGATAGCAGTGCTGCTACAGCTGAGGTAGCTGAAGGAGATGGATGCTTTGTGTCTGTTAGAATGGCTGTGTGCCTGGAAGCTTTTTTTCCTCTGTTATGGCAGCTATTTAGTGAAAGATATAGTCTGTCCTCACAAACCTGGCCTACTTTAATTAGAAATCATTAGTGCAGTCCACCTAGCAGAATTTCACCCTGTCCCACACCCAAGCAGAACAGGAGCAGCCAGCTCTCTGCTCTCCACCCCTAATGTGCCCTGTTATGTCCTAGGAAGTTGACAGCTGGCAGAGGCCCTGGAATAGGCAGAAAAAACAAGTAATACAAGTCTCAGATGTCAGCTTTAGGGTTTTACTTGCCATGTGACACTGAACCAGGATCTTTTAAGAAGGAAACTAAGGCTTGTCTCTTTCAGGTACAGAGCGGTTGCGTCCTGGAGCCGAGTTCAGGGGATTGGAATCCCGATGATCACTGCTATTGAAATTTTCTCCATTTGGCTTCTCTCCTTCATACTGGCCATCCCAGAAGCAATTGGCTTTACCGTGGTACCTTTCAAATACAAGGATGTAAGTTACGTTACCTGTATGCTCAAGCCTACAAATGATTTCATGACGGTAAGTAACATCCTGTATTGTCTTTTTTGGAACCCACAGTACAAGGGTTAGATAATTAAGATACTGGCTGATAATAGTTTATTCATGCATTAAACTGCAAAATGTATTCTAATGCGTATTGGTGTAAAGAGGATCCTTTGTTCACAGAGACTTGCCTCCGCTTTCAGCCAGAGGGATTAAATGGGGCTTTACAGCATTTTCATTTCTTTGCTACTGAGGATTCTTACAATAGACATCTGCAACTCACACCTGCTCTAAGTATAATCAAGAGATGTATCAGGGTAGCAAGAGCCTTAAAAAGTTTTGAGTTTCAAGGTACACCTTGGAGCTTGTAAATGTCAAAACATATGTTTTAGCATTAGTCATCCTTTTGTATGCAGTAGTCAGCTCTCTTGGCACATAAGGAAAAGGGTGAGGCCGTGCTACACTCATTAAAGTCAAATAAAAAATAATTCTTTAGTTTACAAGAAATCATGACTACAAAGCTGACAGACCCACACCTCCAGCTAGGTGCTTGTGCAGTGTTAGCTGCAATTAGATACAGGAGCAAGAGGAGTGCCTGAGACACACCAGGCTGCTTTGGCACGTTTCCTACCCAGCACCTTCTGTGTTCCTGCAGATTAACAGCTGTCAGTACCTACATCAACTCCTGCAAAGCAGCTCAGGTGAGAAGTCACTTCAGAACCAATAGATTACTGCACAGAGATGTAATGGCTTTTTGTCTGACTTTATAATAAGAAAATATATTAATTTTTAAATTTCTGAATCCAGAGAAATGCTAGGTACCATTGATCCAGTAATGAAAGAGTAATATTCTGATTTGTTGCAGAGAAGGCAGATAGCACTGGATCTTAAGTCTTGAGGAAAAACTCTGGTTTTGCTGGACTAGAACTTTTCATAATAGAGTATAAGTTTCTATTTTTTGAATGTTTGGTGCTTCTCCTTTTATTGGACCAGAACACAACTTGGCCTAGAATTGGGAGGGATAAGGTAAAGTGGAGCTAGGAATTTTAGAAAATAAAAAGTTGTGGATGATTATTTCTTCAGAGGAACCTCCCCAACTTTGGTAAGGTTACACAGACTATAGGGATGGTAAAAAAAAGCATGAGATAATTGAAAGAGAAGACAAAAGAAATTCTCTAATGCAGGTAAAGATGGAGTGGAATTTCTCAGAGCTCATTATATTTTGTTTCTTAACTCTACAGCCTATTTGACTGTAGATACTGTAGCTATAGGACTGTGATTTATAATTACACACTGCAGCAAAATTTCCCTTCTCTAAAGGCTCTTTTTCTCTTCAAATTGCCTGGACAATCTTCACTTCCTGTGTTCCTAAGAAAAAGAATAGTTTTCCCTCTTCTCAAAAACATTATTGTTCAGGTCTTCATATGCATGCTAACTTTAATGATTATTGTTCTGTTCTTAATGTTCTAAGTAGAATAACTTGGTTTGTTTTCCTAACAGAAAGTAGTATCTCTTACTTGCTCACTATAATTCAGAAGTGCCAATCTCCCCACAGCAGTTTGATTTTTAAGGAAACAAATCAGCAGTTATGTCCAAGCTGAGAGTAAATGTTGGATGTGTCAGTCAAAATGGAGAGCTTTGTTTCAATGTGTTGCAAACAAGTACTAACATGAGATTCAAGTGGAAATACCATTTTAACCTTAACTATAGTATTTACTACCACAAACACCACAATAAATAATTACTAAGCTTCAGGAAGGATTTATTATTAGCTTTTGTTTTTTAATAGCTTTACTCATGTTTAAAACTATCTTTGAAAGATTTAAAAGATTCATGCTACACTATGGTTCCCAAGAGGCTGAGTGCACTTGGAAACTTGTTTAAAATGCACATTTCCTGTAGAAAACCAGCTCCATGTGGGCTTTCAAGACAAACAAAAGAATGTCTACTTCTCTTTAATCAACCCATTTTTGTGCTTTGATGTAAGTTTTGTGAAACTCAGATTCCTCAATTAATCATTTACAGACATTTTAGAGTAGGTTTTATAACTCCATGAGGACAACTCCTCGTCCAGGAGTGATGTATTGGCCAGGGCTGTGACACAGACCTTTCGTGTGTTTTCCTGACCAACAGGCAATGCTCTTGGAGGCTGGAATGCTGACAGGACACAGAGTTTTCCTTGTAAACATGGAATGGATTCACGTAGTACACATCTTGTTGTGCTGCCCAGCCAATGTGATTCTAGCCTGACTTGGAGGAATTTGCCCTGGAAAAGATAATTGTCTCCATATATTTGTAATCCTTTTCTCTGCAGAAGGAGCAGTAATTACATTTGCCCTCAGTACAGACTCTTCAAATACGAGGCATATTGTTTCCTGGTTTTCTGCTGGCAAAAGCTCTGCTCCCAGAGGGGGAAATTCTGCCCCCAGGGAAAGTGCAGCTATGCAGGAGATTGTAGCCCCTCCTCGGGGAGGAGGCTAATGAGGAGGAAACAAGTTAATCAACACAACAGTGTCCCAGAGTGAGGTGGGATTGTGGCCTAGAAACCAGCAGCATAATCTAAACTAGCAAATTCTGTACACAGCTGTGTTAGGGCAGAGGGGGAAAAAATGAAAAGCATTCTGTTTTTCTGAGTAAATCAACTTTCTAATGTAACTGAAGTAGATTTTTAAAGTAACATTTTTAAACACCAGTGTATGAATTTTATCAACTACTTTTCATCTTTCGAAGTTTGGTTTTAAAGGTAAACACAATGTCAAAAGCTTGACTTCTTCAAACAGGATTCATAAAATCCTCAGGCACAAGAATTTTGACATTTGGTGTGGGAACTGTGATGTTATGAGAGCACATCCTCTAGGAACAAACAAGCTGGAGGAAAGAGTGACACATCCCTTTTAAACTAATAACCTAGACACAGGAAGTATTTGAAATGCCATATTTCAGCACATACTTTTGGCTGAGCATAAAAGTTAAAAACCAAGATACAGTATTTTCTGAAGTCTGAAAACATGATACTCTACAGAAAAGAGCTATTTTAAATGTTTTTTCAAATGTAGTATTTCCCACAACACATAAATGTATTAACTCACAGCACTGCTTACATCACAGCTAATACTTAAAGTTACCCAGAGCAAAGAACTGCTATTCTATCAATACCTCAGTGTCCTGTCACAAAAGGCAAATGGCAATCAAGGGGTTAAAAGTAACTGTACCACTGGATCCCTAAGCTTTGCACATATCAGACAAACACTTATGAAGTGGCTCCTATCTGCCCATACATAAGCAAACCAACTGCCAACCTTTTCACTGATAACAAAAGGTGATTAAACTTACAAGACATTTTGAATTTTCCTTTTTTGGCATCAGGACAGAAGCTGTAGAGGTAAATGGCATTTCCTGAGACAGGCTTTTAGTAAGATTTGTTATCTCAGACTGACACTGTCTGCGTTTTGGTATGCCTTTTTCATGCAGCTGTATTCTAGTTTTCATGAATGAATATAAATATTCAGAAAGTACAACAAAAAAAAATTAATTCCAACCCAAGACAGATTGCAACAAAGGTACAGGCAGGCTATCTGTAAATGTTTACACTGCCACAATTCCCATTTTGATTTTGGTCAAAAAGAGATCAACAATAAGCAGACAGATACCAGTGTACCAACTGTCATGCTTTTCCAAGACCTTTCTGTGGTATTTTGCATTGAATCACAAGAAAATATCTGCTCTTTTCTTTATCTACAGTTTTACAAAGATGCAAAGGATTGGTGGCTGTTTGGTTTCTATTTTTGCATGCCACTGGCATGTACTGCCATCTTTTATACACTAATGACTTGCGAAATGTTAAACAGAAGAAACAGCAACTTGAGAATTGCTCTCAGTGAACACCTGAAGCAGGTAAATATATTAGAAACACCAATGCTTGAAAATACTGTTCTTTTCTCTATGGGTTACATTAGAAGTATTTCAAAGTGTACTTGAATACAGTAAACTACTGAAGTAGAAAGTGAGGATGTGGGTTATTTATGATGTTAAGGCATTCACATTTAAAGCTGGAACAAAAGACTAAATCATAGTATAAGGAGGCATTGAAGACAGTATGCTCTGGAAACTAACCCTTTTCTTTCTTTTCTAATTTTGACAGTAGTGCCTTCCTTCTCTCTAAGCTCAAATCACTACTGGCTAAATGCTTTGAAATTTAACTACAAAGATTTGCCAAAACATGTTTCTTTTCCTGTATAAAGACATGTCTCCATGGATCCTCCCTCCTTTTGGCACTCTTTGATATGTAACTATAGGTTCATATAAAAAGCAATTTATTGCTTTTATATATCGTAGAATAACCTAGTTTAGAAAAGAGTGGATTTTGTTTCTCAGGGTTACTGCACTGCTGCAGTGCCACTGCTGTAGCTGCTTTGAAAAGAGCATCAGGAGAAGAGAACAAACAAATGATCACAGAACAAAGGTGCTCATGGATCCATCAGGTCTCTTTGCTGGTTTGGCAGTGCTGGCTGATGCTTAACTGAAATTTTAAAAACAATCTGGAGCTTTTCCCCTGTGTTAACATCAGCCTCTCAAATTCCACTCTTACAACTTCTATGTTCACAGATGTGAATCCCTGAAGCAGTCCTGTCTGCATCAGAGTAAATTCTCACAGAGGTTCCTCCTCTGCTGGTTCATTCCAGATCAGGGCTGATGAAAAATCCTCCCCTTGTACAGATTCTCCAATTTTTCTCTCATCAGGCCCTGGGACTGCAACACTGTGTGTCCTAGGGCCACACACAGGCTACTCCACCCATTAGAACTGGAATGGTATGTACTAGGAGGTGGGGGAATCCACCCTTTCCCATCCTCAAATGCAGTGGCCACTTCTCAGACTGGTTGCTGCAGGAAGACTTTATGCCATAAATTACAAATGCTTGCCTTTTTAACTCACCTTTTGCCTGCTGGCCTTCCTTCCTCTTCCTTCCCTATATCCTTATCCACATTAATATTTCATAAAAGCTATTATTAAAAAGAGGAAACTATAATAGTCATATTCAAAGTCTAAAAAGACTGTAATCACTCATTTGACTTCAAGTTCTTTCATGACAGCCTTGCAATGCTTGCCACTGTTAGGTTACAGTGAAATCCTTACCCCTTCATATGCTTCTGTTTATCAAACCCATGCCTACCAAACGCTGCTGGTATGTGTTGCCAAAAATCTAGTAAAACATCTGTAACTCTCTAGAGCCACATAAAATACCCATTAAATTGCAATTATTTCCTAAGTATTACAAGATTGAGCTGTAACACTGACATTCCTAAAATGTTTGTAGAGGAACTATTTACCTGAGAACATCAAGATCTCAGAGTAAGGATCACAAAGCAAAATCAAGATACTGGGTAGTATCCCTTTATAGAACAATATATCAGAGAGAGCCCTACAATATCCTAGCAACACCAATACCTGTGTGCCCAGCTGCTCCAGCCTCAGTGACAAGCAGACTCTGTTGAGGATGGCCAGGATCAAGAACCTGACAAACCCCATAACAAAAGGATAGTACATCAGTCTGGAAACTTCACTTTGGGAATGCTTTCATAATTTATCTATATTACTGACTTTGCTGCCAACATTACTAATTAGTATGAACTGGGCACTCAGTAAACATTCTTGTCTCCTTTCTCTAGCGCCGAGAAGTTGCCAAGACAGTTTTCTGCTTAGTGGTGATTTTTGCTCTTTGCTGGTTCCCTCTCCATCTGAGCCGGATTTTGAAGAAAATGGTGTACAATGAAAGAGACCCCAGCAGATGTGAGCTGCTCAGGTACTTCATTTTCTATGCCAATAGTTTGCACTGAAAAAAATATTCTAAGCTGCATGTTTAGACTTTCTGTGAGGAATGTCACTGTGCAATGCAACTGTGGTGTTCATTAATTTTTAGCTGCACCTATTTTCAGTGGTTTCAGTTTTAATGGGGTAGCATAATCTCAACAAATGTTGTCTGTCATCATTTCAATCACTTTGCTCTGGATTTTTTTGAACATCTGTGAGGCAAGTTATTATAGACACAGTATGATACAAGATTAGATTGAGGGAGTTAGGTAAGAGAGAATTAGTTTGTGTGACAGAAGAGGCTGTAACCACAAGGAACACGGATGCTTCTGCAGCACATGAACCGTTTAAATGTTTTTCTTCCTCTTGCCTAGTTTCTTGCTGCCCTTGGATTACATCAGCATCAACCTGGCAACCATGAACTCTTGTATAAACCCCATAGCTCTGTATTTTGTGAGCAAGAAGTTTAAAAACTGTTTCCAGGTAAGCTTCTCTTGATAAGATTTATTTTGTGTAGTCCCATTAGCTAACTGTATTGAACCACTAGGCTGTTATCAATTTTTAACAGATGGGAGAAGAGGCATGCAAAGGAGTGAAAGAAGATAAATTGTGTGGTTTAGCAGCTAGCAGTTCACATAGCACATGTACCAAGCTGAAAGTGAAACTATCCACTTTATCTGAAATACTAAACCAATAATAAGTTTGACATAGTCCTCAGATGTGTAAACTGAGATAGACATGCTCTTGTAAATACTATTCATCTGCATGTGACATGCACATGAAATAGCATTTGGTTGATAACAATTTTCCACTCTTGATGACACCAAGGTGCCTGCATTAAGCAATCTCATTAATGACTAAAATTTTCAGGCTTGAATACCAAATCAGGCACCCGAGTTGACTTTGGCAATTAAATATGCTTTGTCTTCTACCTGTGTTTTCCAGTTCCTACACATGCAAACATATTTTAAGGCTAAAATAATTTCCTTGTGACAATTGTACCTCTGCAAGTCCCTGTCCACCTATTAAAGGCAACACAGGAAGCAAAAAGAAAGAGCGTAAAGAAAGTAATGAAATGTAAGACTGAAATAGCTTTATCTGCAATGAAAAACTGGGGATGACACGACTGTACCACTAAACTTTAAGTCTGAGAATAGGCAGAATCCAAACCATTGAGAAAAATGTAAAGAATTATTAGACTTAGGGAATACTTGTTTGTCTGTAGCCTGCTTCAGGTTAACAAGCTATTTTAAGGGTGCATTTTCACATGCTAAGTAAGAAGTCAGCTTCTATTCCTAACTATGCAACATGTTGCACCTCAGTGTGTTCACTGAACATTTTCAGAAACAATTTTGTCTTTTTCTAAGATGTAAAAAGAGACCTAAGCCACGGGCTGGGGAAGTTTTCTTCTTTTCTCTTCCATGCAGCATGCTGTTCCCTAAGTTTGTGAAGTACAATGATAAAGAAGGGAAAACAATCAACCCAGCACCTAACAATATGTATTGAATTCTGTCAGTTCTCAATCTATTTACCTTAGTCAAAAAAATTTCCCTTTTCATACTGTGAAAGTTTTTTATAAATAAGAGGCACAGGCTGAGCCTAATTTGCTGCATTTGTGATGTTCAATCACAAGGATCATTTATGTCCTAGGATAAAAATGTCCCTGAATATAGCTAGCACTTGCTTCAGCCAGAATTACCTGTCATTTCTGAATGAAAAATGTGGCTGGCAATCTGCATAGAACTCAGACATTTGTCTTAACATTTATTTATTTATTATTTTCTCTTTATTTTCAGTCATGTCTTTGCTGTTGCTGCTCCCAGTCTAAGAGTTTGGTGACTTCAGTGCCCATGAACGGAACAAGCATCCAATGGAAAAACCAAGAACTAAACAATCACAATACAGACCGAAGCAGCCATAAAGACAGCATAAACTGAAAATTAAGGATTCTCACACCATTTCAGAATGAAACAGGAAAAGTCACTACAAAGCTAATACAAGAGGAAGCCCAGTGACTGTTCCATAATGAATTCAGACATGTGCACCATTGTACCTAATTCTAAGGGTGACTGAGTAGATGGAGTGAGTGTAACTGTGATGTTCTGTGAATTGAGATCCACTGGATGGAAATTCTGCCTCTGAAAAGAATATTGATGTGATTATGACACAAAAAAACTGGCTTGAACTACACAAGTGGTTTTGCTGTTCTGAAGCTGGCAGGAACTGTCCAGTGTCTGTGACTGGTACAATACAGTCTTTTTACCTGATTGTCACCTAGAATTAATCACTCTGGAACTTTTGAGAAGATATAAAAATGGAATCTATCTGTGACTATATTTTCCACTCTGCCCATTTGTCTTTTAAGTTCTATTTCTGTGGTGGCTAAAGTCCAAGCACCAGTTTGTTTTGCATGTTGTTGTTTTTGCTGTTTTTCAGGTTTCTGTTGGAAAATGTTTTGGTCCAGGCCAGCATTTTACTTATGTTACCATGGATCGGGACATTAGCTGGGCAGTTAGTTCACTTTGTAGCACTTCAGTATTCAAACATAGGAAGAGACCATTTAAACAGCATCAACGTTTGGCACTTAAGCACAGATTAATACCAAAAAAAAGAGAGGTATTAATAATACAGTACTATACTGTGTTATTTATTCTAATGCTCTGTACAAAATAAACATAGTCTGTATCAGCTAAAAGAATGGAAGATGCTCACAGATGGGCACCTTACAATGTGTTTTTATTAACCTGACATGTTAATTCTTAAACTTTATGAACCTTTTAATCTGTTTAGACTATAGCTGCATTAAATCTAAGCTGAAATGAGGGTCAGTGGAACATAGTGAAACATTAAATCTGTCCACAGTGTTCTGAGAATATGGTTTATTATCAGAGAAGCTGTGCACTCTATTTTCAGATTGTGAACATGAGGTTATAGTCAGAGTGAATGTAGAAATGTGGAAGTCCATAACAGCTGGATGTGCATAAGGATATTTTGTGCCTTATTTTTTACAGAGTTCTGTCTTACACAACACTCAAAGATTTTAATGGGGTTTCATAGGTTATCAGCATTGTTAAGCATACAAATGCTATTAACAATATATAGAAACTATTACTTTCATATATGTAAACTGATGATTTCCTTATTATTTCTATCCATTAAGGCTACAGGGCAAGAGATTCCTGGTTTGCCTATAAAAATTTTTAATAGGTAGCCATTCATTAAATGGTGGAACTCAGTAGTGTGGTGTCATATATAATATGTCTCATGCACAAATCTGTTAGGCAATTTATAGCATCTTTTGTGCTAGGCTAAGAAGCAGTAATCAAAATTCCACAATGTTTTAAACATCTTTTTCATTTCCAGTGAAAGATGTAATCCTGCATAGTTTTATTTAAGAGGTCAAAATGCTAGTGCCAACAGTGACTTCTGCTGCACAAGTTTCTCCAGTGTTTACATTCACACAAATCTTCTGAAGTATATTTAAAAAAAAGTTGTTTAAATTGGTCTGTGTATTTTTTGTGTGCTCTTGTCTCTGTGACATATATGCGTGTATAAATACATATAAATCTATGTTCATATGTTATAAACCTAAATACAGTCTTCTGACAGTGCTCTGTGGTAGTGCCTAAGAGCACGGTATGGAATGAGACTTGGCTCAATTTTACTTATAACATTTCATACTCAAGCTGTATCAGAAATCATAGTAAATGAGTGACAATGCTCTCCTTTGAGAAGATTGAGTTACTGGGTCTCTTTACATCCTGATATCTTCCCTGCTGCTTTGACTGAATGTATCGAGGAGATGATAAAGGTAAACAGAAAAGACGCGAGAAATGGACTTAAGTTCTAAATTGCTCCTTTATTTCAAGGCAGGAGAAAGCTTTGTGTGCATTCCCCTTTTTTGCTCTTTACCTGCTGGCTAGATGAACCAACAAATTTCATAGACCTGCAAACCAGTACTGTGCTTGGTCTCTATTGCTCAGTGTCTTTTGTAAACAGGTAGAGATACTGTCTCTGAGCAATCGATGTCAGTTTAGGGTTCTACCAAAAAAGCCCCATCTACATGCAAAAGCTTCAGTCTATGAAATGGGCCACTTTTAAGCTTTACAAGCACTGATGCAAACCATGAGTAATGGAAACTTAAAATTTCTTCTTCCAGCACTGACATTTCCAACAGCTATTGCCTTCAACCCAAGAGCTGGCTCTGTTATGTGGCAGAGATACATGAACCTGCACACACAAAGCATCCTTTAAGCCAGTTCAGCCTAGATGGGAAAACTAGCTTCCTCTTCCTCATAATGCTGACTGACCTTAGCAGCAGCATTAAACAATATAATACTTTTTAACTAATGAAAAGAAGAGGGCAAATTATCTAACAGAAGGTGAGGGGTGCTTTTTAGAATCCTTTAGAATTATTTTTGTGAGCTTACTTAGGGATTAGAGCCTGCAAAAACTAACTAGTGACCCTCATTCCATTTCGCCAGCCTGTAGAAGGACAGAGAGCATTTAAATAACAGTGACAAGTGAGGTCAGGGGAGGTCTCAGACTGTTTTTTGCCATGTTTGCTGTTTTGTGTTTTTACTAGTGGCGGCTGCTCTCACTCACAAAACAAGTGTAAGAACAAAGAGTACTGTGATGTGGCAGCTGCAATAAGGGAGGGAAAATGCTTCTGAAAAACTTCCCAAGGTATTTTTCATACTTCTCTCTTCTTCCACTGAGAATGGTAAGTATTCCTCCTGGTACAGTATCTACCCTTAATTCAGAGAAAGCTGTCTTTCAAAAAGAACCAACAAAAGTATTCCAGAATTCTGGTGTCACACAGAAGCTGCTTTCTCTTTTACATCAGTACAACTTTGGACAAATAACCTTCCCTTCTCTCCTTATTTTATAGATGTTTTTTAATCCTGCTGTTTGCATTCATCTCAACTGAACCAAGCCTAGCTTTTATCTGCAGATAACAGGGTCTATTCCACAAGCTTCAGATTAACTTCATAAACTTTTTGTCTCATCATCATAATCAAAATCCATTTAACTGTCACATTCATCTTTTTTGTGGACTTCAGAATTCCCAACTTTCGTCAGACCACTTAGTCTAAAATTTCATTGACAGTCTCACTTCTGAACTTAGTTTTAAAATACATCTGTTCTCCTTGTTTTCAATATGCATTTTTTCAAATTACCTCACTAAACATTTCCTCTTTGGTATATTTTTACTTATTTGCTTCAAGGAAACAGCATACATGGGTTTTTTACTTATATCTATGTCTATATTTATGAAACTCTGCTGACCTGACCTAGCCAGCTCCTGTGCATTAAAAAAATACTATATAGTTTATCATAAATATCACCTAAAAAAAGCATTAGCTTGGTTCTGAGAAAAGATCCTTATGCTACCCTCATATCTGAAAATGTTTATTTTTGATTTTAATACACTCAGTTTCAGGTGTTTACCTATCTGTCCCTCCATCCTTCCAAACCAACTGTCAACCTCCTGTCCAATATCAATAAATTTTACAGAAGAGAGTTGTCATCATTATGAAGCTACAGAGAATTTCACCAGAACTGCAGGATGGCAGGAAGAACAAAATTCTACTCATGTTCTTTGCAGAAAATTTCTGAAATGTAGTTGGTGCATAATAATAAATTCATTTGATAGAAAGATGTTATAAACATCAGAGATGCAGAAAAAGCCTTGATCAGAGCATGCAACTTGTAAGACATCTGAGAAATCAAACCACAACCCACAAATTCTTGGAAGCCAGTATTTATAAGTTCCCTTGCTTGTGCACTTACTTGCTGCTTCTTTTTATTTTCCTGCCGCTCTTTCATCATTTACATATTTACTGCATTCTTGTTACTATATAATTTGCTTCTGTGAACCCTTATGGGTTTCAGTGTGTGAGAAGATATGGGACAAATTCAAATTCTGCTGCATTTGTATGAACAAATGCCTGCTCAAATGTCCCTGAGGCAAAGCACGCATTTTCATTAGAAGGAACATCGGGACTGCATGCTAACACTGCCTTGCAAAGTTTCCTCCATACAATCAGTGCTACAAAGTATTGTCTCAGCAAAGTATTCTTAATTTACACTCCTCATTCTTTCAAAGACTAAATAAAGGAAATTTTCCAAAATCAGAGTAAAAGAAGACACATAAAAAGACCAGAAACAGCTCTCAAGTTGCATAGAAGAAAAAAAAAAAAAAAAAGAAAAAAAAAAAAAGAAAAAAAAAAAAAGACACCAAACGCAGGCATGTTTAAAATGTGGCTCTAAAAGAAATACAGAGCTTATCATTAGTCCAAGTGTGGGAAAGGAAGATAAGAACTAAATAAAAAAATGTAGGTCATCTCCAGTTTCTCTAAAGGAAGATGAAATTAATTGACCTCTACTATTTCATCTAGAATCAGTTTTTCCCCTGCACAAACACCACTGCTTCTGAACTGAGCTGTCACTTGAGTCACAGCCTTGCAGTCCTGTTGGTTACAGTAGCATATTATTACAATAATAAAGCTCAACAGAGTAAGTGTTACAACTGGTAAGAAAAAAACCAATCCACAAACTTCAGCCGCACTCTGCCTACATTTCTGAGAGTAACTGAGTGTCTGCCAACTGCTCTGAAATCAATGATTTGGTGCCTCTCAGAATAAGGCCCTTACTTCAATCTCATAGTCTTAGTCCTTGGGAGCAAAAAGATTGAGAAGTTACTGACTCAAGCATCCAGAACAATTAATGAGAAGACTTCCAAGCTCTCCAAGAGAACCAACCTCCTGTTACATGTTTTAAACAGAGGGGAAGATTAGAAATCCATCATTACACCACTGTGGCATCCTGTAGCCACACTTCGTATTTATTGAAAAGTCTGTGTCTCAAGTTTGTCTTTTCCCCTGTAAAATTGTTGTACAGTGGTCTCTTTGGTATTGCCCCTGAATAAAGTATACATTTGGATTAGCTTTCTTTCCAATATCTACACAGTGTTAATAAAGCATTCATCTCCAGATATACAGTATATTCCAATACAGAAGCACAATTAAACCACACTACCAGAAAAGTCACAAATTTTTAAGGTCAATTTTTAAGCAGAAAATTAAGAGAATACTCTTGGGACAAATGACTACAGTTCAGTGCTACTAGTGGAAAATATATTGATTTTTTAATAGGTAAAGAAGAAACCATACCACTTTTGCTAATTCAAGAAAGAGCAGGTGTTTACAAGAATAATGAGAAACTACACATTTCCTGAGCTGGAATAAAATACTGTAAGGGTAATAAATCTTCATATTCCATTATATAAAATACACGTAAATTCTGGGGATTTGGAAGATATAACTCTCCAATGCAAGATTCTTTGATTTCCCTGCAATGTTTCTCTAAAGTATTAGTTTCAAGACATGTCTCATTCACAGAGATAATTGTGAAGAAAGGGAGATGCTTACTGAGTTTGCCTTCTTGCACTGCAAAGAACCTTTGACTAACATTTTTTGTAATATCCAGCGTGTTCTGGCTTTTCTGTACCACAAATGAACTGCAACAACAGCAATACTGAGAACTACTCCAAAATCAAGTAATCCAGTGTTGAATTAGTTCCTTTTTATGATAGTTTGTGTATATATATATATATATATATATAATTTGAGAATTTGTTTGGCAGAACCTTAAGCAGTGGTTGTTCTTCCATATAAAGTCCATTATTAATATACCCCCCCCCCAAACAAATCTTCTCTTCCATTTATTTTAGCAGTATAAGACCTCAATCAATCATATGACAATAATGTCAAGTTTCAAGTAGTAACTTGGGATAAAGTGCTGAACCTACTGACTTCAGTAGGACTGGGATTTCAGTCAAAGTGTGTGATGGAGCCCATTGGAATGTTAAGTGTGGCAATGTGGCTAAGCCCACTACAGCTAAGCAGGAGACAAGTAAAAGATTCTGTGGGGCTTGTATGAATAATTATGAAATTATCATCTCATAGGCTCAGGTCAGGGAAGAAGACTTGGAACACTTTGTTTCCCATAAAATCACTTTAATAAATGAAGTCAGAGGTAACAGTGTTCTCCCCTCACACCACTCCAGCAACAGAGTCAGAAGAAAAGGAATATTGTCTACTTGCAAGGATCAATCCTCATTGTAGAATACTGATATTCTGAAAATCCGGAGTATTCTCCTGATCCTGTCCTTCCTTCAAGATGTGACTCTTACTTAAACCAGTTATTGCACAGCTGTCAGTGGAATAATCTATGCCAATGTCCTTACTGCTGTCCCTGTTCAGACAAATACTGGGAAAGTACCATTGGCTGGAATATACTCACACTATGTATCCCCAACATGCCTACTGCAATTATGCAGATCAGTTTTACTGAACCAATTCTGGCCTACACTGAAATCAATGTGGACATATTATAGCATGAGCACATATGTCTCAAAAATGTAGTGATCCTATGTCAGAGGAATCATGGATCAATAGTTATTACTGCAGGGGATGTAGCATGCTGTATTCCTGAAGAATTCCATACGTACAAAAATATCTCTGTGGGAGCTTAGCCTGCTGAGTCAAACTGAAAACCCTTATAATTCTCCTGATATTCAGGCCTTTGGGATCTGCCTCCTTTCAGAAAATTTCATGTCCTGTAGCTGATTACATATTTAGCTGTTCTAGGGATGTATTTTCTAAGCTTTGGGAAAACACAGTTTGCTCTAACTAAACACTGTATGAGAACTCTCATGTACAGACATTTCCACTTTGCAGTTTTTTTGCCACAGTGGTGAGATTTCATAAACATTGCTCTGTATGCAAATAAAACAATCAAGTAAAAAATATGGAAAATGCATTACATGAAAAATAATTATATGTCACAAGAAAAGGAGTGCTCTCTAACTAAACCAACCTGACACAATTCTTATAAAGGTCCACTTGGTAATAGTAGATTACTTTTTTCATGTTGAGTCTCAAAACTGAACACAGATAACTAATTTAACATACTGCTTGTGTCTTAGTTCAAGCAAGGCCACTTTTACTTGCCATGCTACCCACAGAACTGGTTAACAGTTCCAGACGTGTTAGCAATAATTTCTTACAGTGGGTGCCAAGATGGAAGATGGAAAGGAGTGACCAACCCAAATAAACAAAACAATACAATTCAAGAACCATTTTGAGCTCACCAGGGAGCTGAAAATCCATTCCAAATGCTGTTTTAACTGCCTGTTGTATAAACACTTTAATAATTTTTCCCAAAACTATGCTCTGCAAGCTTATGGCAACATAGGCTGCATAACAATGTAATGGAACACTAAAAATGCGACTTTATAATGTTTGGTCCTGCAAGTTTGATTATGAGCAGTGACCTGCAAGAAATTTTCAGTGTTAGCTTCCTTAGCCAAACTCTACAGAACCCTGAGAACTCTGCAAGTTCAAAGTTAAGAGAAACCTTTTGTAAATAATATAATGTACAAGTTAAGAAATTGGAAGTTGAAAATTCCAATTCCTGTGACATGGTGCTTACAGTTCGCCCATGAAATCTTTTTTGTTATCTTGTCCTTCTCTCTCAGATCCTTTCTTATTGTTGACTTATCGTTGCCAATAAGCAGGATCAATTAACTTATGCTCAACTCTTGACTGCTTCCACTTCTTCAGACTTTAGTGTTATCCATGCCTAAAACTGGCCTAAAGTATTACAGCCCTGTTACAAAAGTCCCTATGTGAACATACTTTGAATTGTTCAGGTAGTTTCTGATGATAAAGTGATCAAAATGTGACAGTTTTAGGGCAGGTGATTATAGGAAACAGTGAGAAATTAACAAGGGAAAACCAAATAAAGATTGTATTGAAATGAGTTTTCCATCTTTAGGAATGGCTTTCAATCAGTTTTCCACAACTGTTCTCTCAAAGCTTCTTCAGAATCATAATCAATAAAAAGATGAAAGTTTCTGTTTCACATTGAAGAAGCAAAAGGTTTTATGCAGCCTTTACACTAAGAGTAATAAACAGCACTTTAAACGTTTAGATACACATAATATAGAAGATTTTGATGTCTAATTGGTAATGGATTTGTTTCAGAGCTGTTGAACTCCAGCTAGAAAGAGACAGTTCCAGAGTAATTTTAATCTAGATTCGGTGTTTTTAATCTTCTATACAGACAAAAAGCTCAGCCTAGGGAGCCCAAACTTTGCTCAGCAGCACAGGAAACATTATGACATGCAACTGCAATTCATGGTTACAGGTACTCGAATTAATTTAGAAATAGATTAAGTGTAGCTTTGGCAGTCATGATTTGTGTCACAAATTTTAAGAGAGGAACAAAGGCCCAGAACACAAAACCTTTTCTGGACTCCAATTAAAAAATATATCCTTTGAGAGGAATCTAACACAAACTATCTTCTTGTCCCAAAACTTTCTTCTTACAAGAAGAAGAAAGAAAACCCAAACTTAAACCATTAGCTTTTATCTGTGGAGTGGCAGGAATGCTGCATTAGAAATTTCACTAATATAAACACTGCTTAGAAAAAGCTCTTTCAAATCAAATTTGAAGTGTATTAATAAAGCAATGTGTGAAAATTCACAGTATAGGAGTTTACAACTCTTTCTCTATTGTTCATGATCCAGAATAGCTGGAGAATTTATGTTTTAAAACAATCAGCTTGACATCTTTCAGAAGTATTACTTTAAAAAAACACAGAGGGATTTAGAAGATAAAAGATTTGCTATAAACAAGTAAGTAAATCAATTTAATTTTATAATAACATCATAGAACAGATTAAAGCCTAAAAAGAAAAATATAGACAGAAAGATAAATGGCATCAATTTATGAAAAAGGATAAGAATGCATCTAAAGGAGATAATCAGAAGCTACTCTCTAATGGGAAGATGGAATCATGGAAACAGACCTCCAGGTGACTGTGATCACCAATTAAGTGATGTGTTTGCAACTGAAATATGGCATCAAGAAAAAGAAGTGCAGTTTGAGATTAATACATGGAGATATTATGCATCACAAGGTAAGGATTTAATTTGTGACTGTAGTGTGATTATACATTAAATAATTGCATTCAGACTGCACAACTTTGATTTAAAGCACTCAGTTTTGGTAGCATACAGTTTAGGGAGAGAACAAGCCCATTTCTTGAGAGGCCCTTCAACAGCGAAAGTAATTGTTTAAGAAATCATATGGGAAAAAATTAAGGCTATAAAAATAGATTCATTTAAACCCTCCATGTAAAATTAACACATTCCTGACCAGCTCTGATTTGTACACATACTCAAATCTTCTGTGCTCTGTGCTAATGATAAAAAGAATCTAAAAACCTCAGCTATTCTGAGTCAGACCTTCCTGTCTCTCATGAGGATCCAAAGCAGGCACTTAGGGAAGGGTGTAAGGACAGAATAAGGATACAACAATGCTTTCTTGGTAGAGTGCCCAAGGCTTCATCAAACTGAGGTGAGAATTGGTACATTTTGGGTAAATGATGGGTATTCTTGCACGAATTTATCTTTTGGGGCTAAGTAATTATGTTCTTTTCACTCCAGCAAAGCTCACACTGAAATGGCATTAACTGCTGGTTTACATGCTAAACTGTGTTCTTGGAGGTCGGTGGAACTTTGCCTGAGTGAGCAGGGTAAGGATCAGAAAATTAAACGGCGAGTCAATGTCTTCTTTCAGATATTGTCAGAGTGTCTTTCAGAACTGAGTTAACCATTTGACTCAAACGGTTTTTTCTGAATTATGTGAAAGCAACTTCCAGCCAAATCCACAGGAGTGCTCACACACACCTGGGAATGCTGGCTCAGGAAACAGGACCAAGCTTGCGATAATGATCCCCTGCTGCATAAATGATCGATGTGTATTGATGTATAAACACTCTATAAATTAACTGAAACAATCAGATTCAGTGTTCCTGCCCACAACTGGAGTAGCAGCTGTAACACTGACTGGGAGTCTGAGGTGACTAATGGGAATCTTTTTGCTGTAGTTCTTTCTTTGTCACCTCCTGTAAGTTTCTTCTTCTGTGTCTAACTTTGCAGTTGGAAGTATTTTCATGTGGTTGTAGGTAAATATAAGGATGGCTTCATGTCTGGCAAAAGTATCCTTGCACTAGGATAAGCACATCTAATTTATAAACAGTGTTAGGAATCATATTGGTAAGAGAAAAGCAAAATGTTAAACCAGTGTGAGAGACAGAACTGTACTTCTTGTATTTGTAAGAAATCCAAGGAAAAGTATTGCTGGGTTCATTCAGAGGCTAGCTTCTATACTGTACACATTTTGGAATCCTGTAGTGAAATCTCTCTTTGGGAATTGCACTACTCTTCTGTCCAGCACTCAAAGTTTATTAAAGTTTTGTGGGAAAAAAGCTGTTTGGCAGCATCCCAGTCCATAAGGGTCTGAGAATGATGTGCCAGAAAGACTCGAGAGGCCTAAAAAGCCACTTTGAAATATGGAAAAGCTCCTTTTTTTTTTTTCCAGGGGCCCAGTTCAGGGGGTTTCCGTCTGTTTCATGGATTTTTCTAGGCTGCAGCACAGAAAAAAAGCCTCTAAAATTATCATGTTTAAACAAAAGTGCGGGTTTAGAATGAAAATATTTGAGGTTATGGTTTTTAATGATTATTGAAAAACTAGGGATTTTTTCAACTAATAGTCATCTATCTATCTGTAGATATTTAGAAATGTATTAGTGTAAAGACTTTCTTTCAGTCACATCACTGTTTACATGTTGCCAGGGATTAAAGTCCATTTGCATCTCCAACTCTGTGTTTCTTTATACCAACATTTCTCAACAAGTGAAGACTCTGTCTTCACAATGTTGTGCCACAATGACTGCCTAGTCATAGACACAAGCTGTTACAAATATGTTTGCTAAACATATCCTTGCAAGGATAAAAGCACAAGCAACCATGTATTCTGGAAGGAAAAGCCTATTTATTTTTCTTTTCCTCCTTTTTAGCTATCTTTTCAGTCATTTAACAGACAACACCTCAGAGCATTTGATTTTAAATTACTATAAAATTGCTTTTTAATTAAATTGTTTCAAGTGTTGAGGCAGGCATTGACTTGGTGGGAAAAGCAGTTTTGAGAAATTGGAGCAGAATTGCAGGAGTTTTAGGTAATGGGTACTTCTCCAGGCAATTTCTCCATAAAATCTTCTTCCATTAATACTTGGAGCCCTATTCTAATTTAATGAACATCACAAGGAGTTTTCCCTTTGACTTCTGGAGAAAAAGGTCAAGTTCAGACTATGTTTCTTGTCTGTTCATTATAAGGACTGACCACAAACCTGGAGAGAAACAGAGAACCAAGGCAAGAGAGAAAAGGAAGAAGAGTCTAGTCCTTCTGTATTTGACAGATCCCTATGGCTGAACCTGGGACAAATCTGGAAGAAAAAAAAGCACTGCACAGCCAAGTACCACACCATCTGATTTTCATCTGCATAATTGAATCCAGAGGCTGGGGTATTTATACAGAGCATGGAGGACATTTTTTGCATTTGGTGCTGCCACAAAGTCATTGTGTGGTACAGTGAGCAGACTAACATAAGCAGGCGGTCACTGAAGAGCATTAGGTTCTAGTCCAGCTCCTACAACTATTTTTGTACCTCTCCAGAACTGAATATTTCTCTATTTTCTGTAAATTTTCTCAATAATTCCTCTTTTTCACCAATAGTGCCATAAATGCCAGACTGAAACACTGACCCTGAATAGAGAGTATTTTCTTTGGAAAGTGGAATTGAAGAGGAGAAGAGAATCCTTCCAGTGTTCCAAAACATCTTCTGCCTGCTGACTAAAGCCTGGTCCAAAGGAGGGGCTGGATCCTTTGAGACAGACAAGGGAATTGAATCTGGACCTCATCCACATTTCTGTCTGTACTAAGCACTGACCTACAGTCTGAAGGGAAATATTTTTCCACTGTGGGGCCAGCATTTTCAGAGCTCCCTACTGGACTGAACTCTCCAGGGAGACATCCAGAGGAATGCCTCATTTCTAGACACCTACTGGGCGTTAGCCTGAGTTTTACAAAGCTGCTCAGTCCTATTAGGACTTAAGTACCTTTGAGAGCATAAATGGGCACTGCTGGAGTAAAAAATGCACCTCATAATAAAAAAATGCTGGTGCTTCTATTCAACCTTATGAATCTCCAGGGCTTCATGGCAGATGTGTAAACATTTTTAGGACTGCAATATTGACCCAGAGCATCAAAATTCCACCTGACTTGAGCATCAGTTGTTTATGTCCTTTTCTGGGCCTCATCCCAGATTAGAATCCACAGCTCAGAAATAATAATAATATCTGCATAATGCTGATTTTCATAACGATTTATAAATATTAAGTAATTAATCTTCATATTGCTCCTGGGCAAATATTTCCATTTTACATACACAAAAAATTGTGATAAATTGCCATAGGCTACAAGAGAGTCAGTATCAGAATGAGAATGGAGGAATTCCTGGCTCTCAGACTAGAACTTATTTCATGGCTTGCAGAAGGAGAAAAAAATCTTGCTCTTCAGAAAGAAGAGTTGTGCTGTCGACAGGTTTTAATTGACCAAGGCCTTTTTATTTTAAAGTGGTTTATGTTGTAGATTGGGGATCTTTTAGAGTATACACAAAACTTTGCAGCACTACTTTTCAGTACTAGTAGACTATTAACAACATTGATGGGTAAAGAACTGATAAAACATGATCAAAACTTACTTTCAGTAAAACTCAGTTTTTGTCTGGAGTTAGAAAAGAATGACTGGGAAAACTATATTTAATATTATGCCAGCCTGATGCATCAGTTAGACAATCACTCAAATTAAAGAGTTTAATTATTAGGCTTATTAGATCACTTAATCACTGGAAGCACTGTCTGTACTACACTGACATTTAAATATTTTAGGAATCTTTAACATTTTACACTCCTGCTTTGTTTTTTAAGATGGAAAACCCAGAAGAAAATTAATAGGATGATTTTCTCCCTTTGTTGCTGAAGGAATTCTAAAATTCTGGGTGCCTGCAAAAACTGCTCCTGGTATGAAAGGACGGTCAGCTACCAAGACCTTCATATCACATTCTAGGTTTGAACAGTTCAAAAGGCCCCTTCTCTAAAGTTCTCTTGCACATCTTATCAATCTACTTTCTATATACACAACTAAAGCGTATGTTGGCCACGGTAAAGTTGCAAGTGCTGAAAAATTCCTACATAGGAAACCATTTCTAGGCTAAAGTATCAAAACTGGTAAGTGTCAGTATTACTGAAATGACAAACCACAAGCTTTAGCAATGATGCATCAAATATTTCCATCGTATCACTTTTCAGAACTCTACATCTTGATAAATGTACATTGTTTCACACCCAGTGAATACAGTTTAGCAGTTTAAATCCACAAATCTGAGCTGAACACTGTTTGATACGTGTTTACATTCACAACAGGCAAAAAGACCAAAACTGCAAGTATTTCACTATAGAACACATTTCTTTTGTTTTGGTTTGGTTTGTTTTGTTGTGTTGTGTAAAAGTGTTACATTTACTGCCCATGTGATCTATACAGGAGGTCTTAGCACAGAGACCACACTTTCCAACAAAAATTTCCAGCTGTAGAAGTTCTAACGTTAGATATTGAATAAATTTAATATGGTCATGGCTGTGACACTCCTTTGGGAAACTCTCACTTCAAGTATGCCAGCTAACGATAGTTGCACGATAGGAAAATTTGTCTATCATTCAACCACCCCATGCCTTTTCTTACAAAATCCTGTATTTTGTACTGCTCTGAATTCCCCGAATGAGAATATTACGGGGATTACGTTTACCTCACACTTAGGAACTCTGAAATTTTAGTTTTTTAAATACCGGGGCTTCAATTTTAGGCCGACAGCACACCCTAGTGGGTACTCACACTATTCCATGGCTTTTAAACTATACTTCAGTCACAGCTGCAAAAATACTCTTGTGGCATCCTTCGGTGCATGCACTCTTCTTCCTTCCCCTTATGGAATAACAAAGAACGAAGTTAGGAGTTCGGAAGTACGTGCCAATTAATAAAACTTAAATAATTCAGGAACACAGAAGACTTTACAATTGGTTCCATATATCTTTTAAGCAAAAACGTGCTTCTGGATATGCATTTTAGGCAGAACATACAATGAATGGTTTGTTCTTTTGTTTTCATTTGCCAATAGGAAAAAACTACCTCAGTGTCATCGGGCCAGCTTTACCTGGGAAATATAAGCTTAGTAAGATGTGCATATTACTGAACACTAGGCTAATCAATTAGATGATATATTTACTCATCGAAATTCCATCTATTACAGCACTTTAATGAACGGCTTTGCCAGTCAAGCGTGCAGCACAATCACAGAGCTGTCTTTTGAAGCAGTCAAAAATCAAGAGAAAATGGAAAGCAAATGCTGTTTAACTCTGTCACATTTTATAACAGTCCCATTTAGAGATTTTTAAATTACTTCATATGGGGATGGTTGTGAAGTAGGGGATAGGCACATGGAAAATCTTCAAGATATTTACTCCCAGGTAAGTTCACAATTTTATGTAGCTGCAAAGCCTTTCAGCATAATTCTCACTCTGTGGTATTGTCATATTCATAACATATATTTTCCATAGGAAAGATGAGATGACATGTATGCCTCTTAAAGAAGCAGGCCTGTGAATGGAGTGCTGTATCCTTAACAGGCTCCATAAGGTGAATTTTGGTGAAAGGGGGGTTTGGGGCAACATCTTATGAGGAGCACTTATGAACTCCATGATTGTGTAGTCTGAAGGGTGACCCCCTTAATTTCCAAAGCTTCCTGAAGAGGAAGTAGAAAGGGAGGTGCTGATTTATTCTCCCTGACGTCCAGTGATAGGACAGGTGGGAACAGTTCAAAGCTGCATCAGAGCAGGTTCAGGGTGGACATCAGGACAAGAGAGGAGGGAAGCACTGGAACAGAATTCCTGGTCAGTTGGTTGATGCCCCAGGCCTGTCAGTGTTTCAGAGGTGTCTGGACAAGGCCTTTAATAACATACCTTAACTTTTGGTCAGCACTGAAGCTGTCAATGAGATGATTGTTGTAGGTCCCTTCCACCTGAATTTATTCTATTTCATTCCATTCTATTCCATTCCATTCTATAATTTGCCTGCTGAATATCTGTAATAATCAGCAGGAAGCACACTTCTGCAGCAGAAGCTGATACCAGGAAGGAAGGAAGGAAGGAAGGAAGGAAGGAAGGAAGGAAGGAAGGAAGGAAGGAAGGAAGGAAGGAAGGAAGGAAGGAAGGAAGGAAGGAAGGAAGGCAGTGACCCTTCTACACTTGGATTCACACATTTCTTTCCTCTTCTTGAATCAGTTTCAGTTTTTCCAGGGCACTTTTATCACCTGATAATTTTTTTGGTATTTTGTTTATGGTTAAAATGTTTAAAACCACTGTATGAGAGAAACAGATTTTCTGCTACAAATATGTGTCTTTTCCAAAGGCTCAAAAGCAGGAAGTCAGTTATAAGAATCCCCATTTTTTTAGTTCACGGTCTTCTGCTGCCTGACTCACTTTCGATGTGTTACTGCCAATGCTAACGTCTTAATTTGGCTGAGGAAAAGCTGCCCAGAAATAGTCCCTGTGCCCCACCTACAGGCGAATCCATCATTCCCTGTAACGCTGTGCAGGTCTCTAAAATCCTCTCCTGAGAAGGAGGGTGAAAGAAGAGAGAGGCTCCGGCACTCTGAGCATTGTTAGCAACCCCAGCTGGGCACATACACCGTGTTTTAAGCTGTGGTTGCAAGGTGAGAGATAACAGAGGGGGGTTTTGTCAGTCCCCAAACATTTCCTAAAGGAGCAGTGACAGTGGCTGTTACAGCAGGTACAGCCTAAGCGACAATACTCCCCACTTCTCTACTGGCCAGATTGTTTTCTGGAATAATTTCCACACCACAGTTCAGGAATCCTTGCTGTAAATAAAACAGCTAACATAAGGAATGCGCAGTAAAAATCTATTAACTTCTCAACAGAAGGACACATAATAGGTAAAGGAGAAAAGGTGCTCTTCAGGTAATACTATTTGCTATAAATAAATACATTTTTATGCTTAATGAAATAATTTTTAGTTGGAAGGGATCTCTGATCATGGTCCACATGACAGTTTTCTTTCTTCAAGGATGATGGGGTATGGGAGAGATTTATTTCTATAATCTTTGTCAGAGCTGAAAGATTTTTATTGTAGATGTGTTGAGCAGCCACTTTTTCCACCATATTTTGTCACCATATTATTATGGCAGCAATTTTATTCCCACGAATGCCAAAGTCTGAATGGCAGAGGTTTGAAGGGATCTATGGAGGAAACAAAAAAGTGCCCAGCTAATTAACATGCACAAATCTGAGTGACCAAGAAAACTAAGAAGCTGCATCTCAAGTCACCACCCAAACTACTGCTTATGGATGCTTCTAGACCCAAAACCCAGTCCCTCTCTTCTGTGATCGACCCCCAAAAGAAACAAGGAAGTAATCAGAATTCAGTGGCAGAATTTCTGTAACAAAGACCAATTTAACTGGTGACAGCCCTCTGACAGAGAAATAATGATGGGAAGGAAAAAATAAATAAAATCGAGGGTTTTTTAACTCTTATTAACTTTTAATAAAATGAAATAAAAATACTCTGGAAAGGTTGGTGGTGTAAGCACCAGCCAGGAGAGTGGACTGATCAGGTGTTTGCTGTTGGATGTGGTATCAAGGAGCTGACAGTAAGACCACCATAACTGAGGGGAAATCTGTGATTTTTCACTGTATGAGAATTTGAATTCAATCCTTACTGTCCACCTCACAGGGAAATTATGATCAGGCAAGAGGGACAGCCGGGTTATCACCATGCATAAAAGCAAGAACAAAAAATTATGAAACCTACAAAACAAATGGCATAAAAATAAAAATAAAAATAAGTAGTGAAAAATAAATACCAAATAGTTTTCCAGCCACAATTATAAAATAGTCTACTTTCTTTGCCATTTTAATTTAGTAATTTTTTTATAGTTTTCCATATGCTAAGGAATAATTCCAGTTTATTATATCTCAACATAACTCTCTTTTAAAGAAATCTGAAATTCATGAGAGCAGAATGTACATAATGATTGACAACAATTCACATCAGTCTTTCCAGCAGCAGGGAATGCTGCCAGTACAGCTGTTACCTGCAAGTTCTGGGGGAGTAGCTTTGTTACTCTTTCTCTAACATTAGAAGCACTAATAGTGAAGGTGAGCTCTGTCTATTTGGTTTTTTACCAATATTTCACAAGTAGCTTCTCGGGGAAAACCAGGAAGGATGTGTGTGTTCTGGAGGTGGAATTAGTGCCTCACAGTGCCGCTCGCTCACTGACAGCCCACACAGCGCTTGGGAAACTGAGCCCTTCTCTCAGGTGTCAATTACAGCTTTCCCACAGAAATTACACATTCTGTTCCCTAGTACCTCCTCATTCATGGGGTTTTTTCCATGTTTTCGACAATGCCTTGTAAAGCTTCATTAAAGAGAGAACCCACCCCGCGCTGGGGCGGGGGGGGGCTGAGCCGGGAAAAAGGAGAGGGAGGGAAAGGGAAGGAGAATCCGGGCGCCGCCACCTCGCAGCCGCTGCGGGAGAGGAGACAACAAACCCCGCCGGGCTCAATCCCTGTGTGCTCAATCCCTGTGCTGTGTCCGCAGGGACCCGCAGGGATGAGATCCCGGGCTGTGCCCACAGGGATCCGCAGGGATGGGATCCCGGACTGTGCAATCCCCGCCGGGCTGTGCCCACAGGGATGGGATCCCGGACTCGGCCCTGCCCCGAACACCCGCGGGGGAAAATCGACACAAACCCCTCTAAAGGCTGCGTATGGCAAAGGGGGAACCTCGAGCACAAACCCGGGAAGGGTTCAAAGGCCCCGAGCGCTGGCGGCTCCCCTGGCCCGGAGCGGGGCGGGCCCGGCAGAGCCCCGGGACTGTCGGGAATCCCGCGCCGGGCCCGGCGGGGAATGAGGGACCGACCCTGGAGCCCGGCCCTGGGGAGGAGCCGCCAGCGAGCGGGGAACACGCTCCGGCCCCGCCGTCTGCAGAAGCAGCACGTTCCGTATGGAGCTGCGAAAGGACCGGTGCCGGGGCTTGCGGGTTTCTGGAGGTTCCCGAGCAGCGGGAGCGGCGGCCCCGATCGCCGCCCGGGGACACGGTGTCCCGCCGGAAGCATTTCGCAGAGGCGCAGGCGCACAGGTGCCGTGTGGAGCTCAGCTCTGGCTCTCTCTGTCTTTCTTTTCCCCTCCTTCTGCAGCTCCAGCTCGCTCCTTCCCGTCCCGGGCACGGCCACCTCACCCCGTCCGTCCCCCGTGTGCCCTCCCGTCCCTTCCTCCTGGTGGCACGGCCAGCAGACTCCAGCTGACCCCCTACCAGCTCATCACTCTTTTATCACACCCAGCGGTGAGGGCAAGGCTGTTCCCACTCTCCACTTCTCGGCCAGGGACTGCGACGCGCTTTGGGGGCGGGCAGAGAACTGAGGCAAAATTTGCCCCAGAGCCCTTTTTATTCCCTTCAGCCCCAGCATCTGTTTATATGGTTTATATGTTTATATGGTTTCAAAGCACTTGATTGGTTCATTCCTACATAAAAACAATAGGCATTATTTTAAAAACAACTACTCTGACCATCTCTGGTCAGAGTTTACAACATTCCTGTATACAACAGAGTGGATAGAGGGTTTATTGGAGCTTATCTCCAATTGAATTTGGAGATAAGCTCCTATTCTTCGACAATACCTATAAAAACAAAAAACTTGACAGGTTTTAGTATTCTACAACCACCCGTGCCTGGGAATTTTCTGGCAGCTTTGGGATCCTCTGGAGGAGGGCACCCTGCATAAAGACTGCTAACTTTCTGGGGTTTTTATCAAAACGAAAACAACCAAAAACCTCAAGAAAAAGATTTATAAGACTCATGTTACCAGACAGAGTGGAGCCACCCACAAATAAATCTATCAGATAAGATGATTTGGGATACTTGAAACAGATAAAAACTCGAAAAGAATGCATTAATATCTACTGAATATGTAAAACAACAATCCTTAAAACACAGTAATTGAAAGTGCTTTCTGGTGAGGCACCCCAGCTGGAACTTTTGCCTTTCTGTCTCATAATTGTCTATTTTTAATTTTTATTAAACTTATAATTTTTTTCTGAGAGTGGAACTCATTTTTCACAGGTAGAATGAGTGCAAAGGACCGGGCGACAAGTGCAGCCAGGTACGGGCAAAAGGACGACGAGAGGGATGAAGAAACAGTCACAGTGCAGGACAAAGGGAGAAAAGGAGGAATGAAGAAGGAAAGAAAAAGATGCAGGGAGGGAAGGAGAGGGACTGAGCAACATTTATTCAATAAATATTAAGGATTCATTCCTTACAAAAAAAAAAGAAGAACAAGACAGAGTGAAGGAGTGAAAGGAAATGGGAGGGGGAGCACACAGGACAAGAAAGGAACACAAGACACATCTGTACAGGTGTCCTCAGCAGAAAGAACCAGGCTGTATTCTTCTGGATTTGCCGCTTCTCAGCATAAAGCTGATGTACATCTTCAGCAGCGATATCCGGCCCTCCTGGCAAAGTCTTTCCCGGCCGGTTGCCGATAGCTTCCTGGCGAAGGTGGAGGCCTTGCTGTGGAACAAAACAGTAAACATTAGGAACTCGAAAACCCCTCATCCTCTGAAAACTGAAAAGTCAACAATAAAAACCAAGCCTCTCCCTGCTCCAGCTGTCAAACACACCCTGGCCATACCTGGACATTATGGCCGGCCCGTGAACTGCGGGCTGCTGTCTGAGCCTGGCCTAACCCAGCTTCACAGGACTGCATTTCCTTTTTTACACAGATTCAGAAAGAAAATTTATGCT
The DNA here is from genome assembly GCF_965231275.1 of Zosterops lateralis. NCBI lineage: Eukaryota > Metazoa > Chordata > Aves > Passeriformes > Zosteropidae > Zosterops > Zosterops lateralis. The sequence continues at coordinate 60,354,531 of NC_139766.1, read as the reverse complement.
GCACTATTTGAGTCAATGCACATGATCTCCAGCTCATGCCACAGAAACTGTAGGAAAAGCAAAAACTCTGGTACAACATTTTTTTTGAGGTTAGAGAATCCAGGCGTGACTTCCCTCTGGCCAGGATGTGCAACAGGAATCATTTCATCCTTACGTTGCCTGGCTCGTACAGAGAAAATCATTCCATCACGCAGGATTTTTACTGCCTTTTTCACTGACTCGTGCAGTCAAAATTACCCAGAGAAAAGCACTGGTTCTGTGCTCCTTGGTCCCAAGTTACAGAGTCCTTACTTCTTTGCTATCCTGTTGGTTATCCATCTCTTTGCCTCACAGGTTCATTAGGTTCTCATCCTTCCTTCTCTTGTTTCTCTTTTCCCATCCAGACCAGGAGTCTCAGACTGTGCCAGGTCTGATGCCTCCTCTGCCACCAGCGGGGCACCAGCGAGGCACGGCTCCAGTGTGCTCCGAGGAACGCCTCTGCAGCTGGCCGGGGGACGGCACCGAATGACACTGGCCGACGGGCACTCGCAGAAACTCTCCCGACATCTGGATGTTCTACTCTGCCCAGGAGTTTTGGTTCGCTACTTGTCCGACATTTGCCAGAGACCTGGAGAGGAAAAAAAAAAAAAAGGTACAGTTGTTACCTGTGGTCCTCAAAGGCTTTGGCTTCCCCGGTGGGCGCAGGCTCCCGAATACAGCGGCAGGCTGCCCTGGGGAGAGCTGCAGTGCCGCTCCCTGTGCACAAACACAAACTGTGACATCGGGCAGCGCCCCCGCCTGCGGTGCCCGCCGGGCTCCTCACCCGAGGCCTGTGTTTGCCGCTGGCTGCTACGGGCTGAGCCGGAAACTCGGCTGCTTTTACACCGCGCTTCCAAAACACCAAAATTAACGTTCAGCAAACAGAAGAAGTTTAACACCTATTTTGCATTACTGGAGTGCCCGCAGGAGTCTGGGCCATGTCGCAATTCCCTGGTGGCACTGCGAGGTGCGGCTCTCCCGGGAATCGCTCCCCTCGGGCCGCTCCCAGGGGAGGGGTGTGAGGGCAGGGGCCGTGCCGAGCAGCGCAGTGACAGCAGTGGCCCCGCTTTTCCCGGCCCCGCTGCCATTCCCTGAGGCCCATTCCCTGAGGCCCATTCCCTGAGGCCCATTCCCTCCGCTCCCGCCGCTCTGGGAACGCGGCACAGCCCACTGCCGCCGGCGGGGGGGGCGGGCGGAACGCACCAACCTCCCGGAGCTGGGGGGGGGGAGGGGACGGGACAGGGCTGCGCCGTTCCCCCGGGCTGTCCCCCGGTGGGCGGGGCAACGGTGATGGGCAGGGCCATGAGCCAATCAGAGAGGCCGGCGGGGCGGGGCAGCCGGAAGCGGTGCCGGGCGGAAGCGCGGCGGGGGCGTGAGCGGGGCAGGGCAGGGCTGGGCTGGGCTGGGAGCGCCGGGGCGGGACGGGGCCGAGCCGAGCCGGGATACGGGACGCAGCCGGGATACGGAGCCGAGGCACGGAGCTGAGGCGGCGGCCCCGCCGGTGATGCGCACCCCGCAGGGGCTGCCGGCCCGCTGAGGTCGGTGCGAGGGGCGCTCGGGGCGCCGCCGTGGCCATGCCGTGCACCTGCGGGAACTGGCGGCGATGGATCCGGCCGCTCGTGGTGCTGCTCTACATCGTGGGGCTGCTGGTGGTGGTGCCGCTCTGCGTGTGGGAGCTGCAGAAGCTGGAGGTGAGCGGCGCGGCAGCGGGCCCGGCCCCGGGCAGCGGTGCGGCGGGGAAATGTGTTACCTCATCATCAGTGTATCAAAGTACCGAAATCACGGGGCCAGGAGGAGGGATCCGGGCTCTGCGCCGTGCTGCTGGGCAATAGCACAACCGATGCACAGGAAGTTCCACCTGAACACGAGGAAGAACCTTTTAACTGTGCAGTCACCACACACTGGAACGGGTTGTCCAGTGAGGGTGTGGAGTCTCCCCTGCTGAACATACTCAAGAACAGTCTGGACACTGACCTGTGCTATGTGCTCTGGGATGATTCTGCTTGAGCAAGGAGGTTGGACCAGATGACCCGCTGTGGTCCCCTCCAACCTGACCCATTCCATGAAAGGAGAGGGTGAAGAAGTGCCAGGGTGCTGCTGGACACATTTGTCCTGCTGCTGAAGCCCTAGTGAACCTCAGAGGATCAAGGAAGTGTTTCTTTTCCCTTCTGTTTTCATAATAGTTGCTGTGTAAACAGTTGGTACAATTCTGAAGAAACCTGAGTCAGCCAAGAGTCACAGAGTGACAGAATGGGTCGGGTTGGAGGGACCACAGTGGGTCACCTGGTCCAACCTCCCTGCTCAAGCAGGGTCATCCCAGAGAACATGGCACTGGATTGTGTCCAGACTGTTCTTGAATTATCTCTGGCAAGGGAGACTCCACACCTCACTAGACAATCTGTTCCAGTGTGTGGTCCCTGCACAGTAAAGAAGTTCTTCATGGTCAGGTGAAACTTCTTGGGCATCGGTTTCTGATTGCATCGCTTCTCTAACAAGAAGCAAATTTCTAACCTTAAAATATATGTATTGTTCAGTGTGGTACAGGTCTGTGCCCCTGGAGGTAGGCTTTTTTAAGGGTATAATTTTCAGGACTTAATGACAGTGAGATCTGTCTTGAAGGTGTTTAAAATTTTCAGGTTTGAATTCCTGTTCTGATGCATAATGCATGTTCAGCATAATAGATGTTTATATCCAAGTTTATACCATTAAGTCTGATACTCGTAGAGAAACTGATCAGAAATAAAACTGGAAAACAGCAGGAGACATGGGGTTTCGATGTAAAGTAGAGGATCAGAAAAAAGATTCTCATCAAAGGAAACTGAGAAGAGTCTCTCATATGTTTCTCAGGTTTTGGTGCTTGGGATTATTAGTTGTTTTTCAGAGAGCTTTGATTTAAAATTTCAACCCTGTGTTTTAGCAGAAATTGTGTTTTTATGTATCTACATGCCTATCTTATTTCAGTTTGTTAGATGAAAGCTAATTGATTACTATTTGGAACTTGATTTTAAAGCTAAAAAGTCTCTAAATCCACAAGTTTTCAGAAACTCTATAATGCAGCACTGAATGAAGACAAGTTCCATACGTAAAGCAAGGAATCTGTTGTGGGTTTCGGTAAATTAAGTATCGGGCATTACTCTGTTTTTGTGGAATGTTTTGTGTACTTGTAAATACTTGAAAGTATTAAGACTGAAACTTTGATCTTGCAAGGTTGGAATTCATACCAAGGCATGGTTTATTGCTGGGATATTTCTGCTAATGACTATACCAATATCTCTCTGGGGAATACTACAACACCTGGTCCATTATACTCAACCTGAATTACAGAAACCAATAATAAGGTAATATTTCATGTTTTACCTATGCTACAAATACTGGATTTAATTCAGAATTAAATTACTTTCAGTAATATAAAATGTTCTTTTGTTGTTTTAACAGGATTCTGTGGATGGTGCCAATTTACAGTTTAGACAGTGTAAGTGTTCCCTTATTGTTACCAGCTCAGTCAAATTCTATTTGTTGTGGGAGTGAGGGAAAAAAGAGTCATGGCAGGAACTGTGCTGCATGGAGAGGGGTATTCCTAGAAAGTTCTGGGAATTCCTGTTTATGGAGTGTGTTGGAAGCATAGTTCTAGTCATACCACATTCTTCTTCTGGGGATTTGGAGTTGCTTTTGATAACCTTTTTTAACCCTGTCCTTGAGTATCCTTTATGATGGATGTGGAAGGGGGCATGACAGGAGCCTGATTTTGGCCTTTCCATCTTAACAGCAGAAGTGGAAACTGGACTGATCCAAGTACTGCCTCAAAATTCAGTGCTGTACCTTCCTTACCCAAGTTTGGCTTACTACTAGAATTCTTTCCTGAGTTATGCTTAGTGGTGAAATGATTCCTTTTTGGTTCAGGGGACAAAGGATTATATCCTTTGCACAGTACAACAGCATTGTAATAGTCAGAAACTGAGAGCTCTGACACTTGATCCATAACCACAGTTTCACTAAAAATAAAAAATCCATTTTTTGGTCTGAAACTCAGAGAGCTGGCTACTATAGGTAGAATCTTAAGTTCTGTGTGAATCTGAAGAGCTGTAGCATTGCTCTCCCCTTAGCCCAGTGCTCCCAGCCCTGTTTGATCAGTGCCTGCTGGCCCAAGAGCTCGCTGAACCGGTGTTGTCATTGGAATCCCTTTTGTCTTTCTCGCACGTAACCTTTTGTGTACCTCTCTTCTTGCAGTGGATAGCTTTGAAATACCCCAAGATTGCAATATATGTGGATACATGTCGAGAATGCTATGAAGCTTATGTCATCTATAACTTTATGGTTTTTCTTTCAAATTACTTAACCAACCGGTACCCAAACCTCGTGTTAATAATAGAGGCGAAAGATCAGCAGAGGCATCTGCCCCCTCTCTGTTGCTGTCCGTCGTGGGCTATGGGAGAGTGAGTATATGATGATATCTTCAAGCTCTAGGCTGTGCAGGCAGACCCAAACATTGTGTTTTCATATTTAGCAGCATAACTTTTCCTGCTTGACAGAGTCAGTTTATGGTTTATATGTGTTTGATCAGCTGTGAATGAGTGGCAATCAAGCTATAAAACCTCCTGTGAATTTGACTTAGTAACTAACTAATTGATTGACTCAGGGGGGTGCTGAAGGAAACTTCCTTATTTTTCAAGAGTGTTAAATAACAGGTCTCCTGGAGTTTGCTTCTTTTGCTATCATAAAATATTTGCCAGAAACCTCATGTGGAACTGGGAGTAGACCAGGTAGCCTGTTGTTTTTACTTCAGGGGAAGAGTGAAAGGCCTTATGCACCTAAACTGTTTGTTTCTGAATGCTTAAACTGATAAAATCTCTCTCTCTCTTAGGAGATTTTGATAAATCTCTTTGGGTGAGGGGAGGGGAAGGTTTCAGTGGTCACAGCTTCTTTATACAGTTTGCCTTAACAGGCAAAGGGCTTTGGCCCTGTTAAATGTTTAGGGCAGTTATGATTTTTAAGTCTCTTACCTTTAGATTCATAGTTTTTCTTAAATCTTCAAACACAGCAAAAATTACATTCTATTTGTTTAGCCCAGCCAGAAGCTTTTCATGGCTAAAATAAGTGACTCATTATTTCCTGTAAAGCTGTTTTGTGTGTTTTGTATATACACACCATATACTGTAACATCTGAAGTCCTGGATGCAGAAGTTGAATTACCATAAAGTTAAAATTTACCTCACTAAATCTACTGAGAATAGGATTCTTCCATAAGTGAATTGTATTTAAATCCTTGTACAATGAATTTTGTATTTCTCTTTCAGAGTTTTATTATTTAGATGCAAACTGGGTGTTTTGCAGTACACTGTTGTCAGACCATTTACTACCATTATTGCTTTGTAAGTACACTGATAAATAATTAATATTGATATTCAGGATATGATTCTGAGTTACACTGGAAAGAATTTTCATGCCCTTTGTATTGGATCAAGGCAGTTTAAAGCAGACTCGTGTTACATGCTAAATAAGTCCCAACAATTTGAATCAACCTATGATTTCTTTATGACTTCTTTATAACAAATGACTATTTGCAGGGTTGAAATCATAAATACTTAACGCCAGCTTCTGTAATCAGTGGGATAGAATGTTGGGGTGGGAAACACATTTTTGTGATCTCTTAATTTTTAGATTCTTTTTTCCTCTTCCCTTTTTTCATTGACTTCAACAACTGAGTATTTTATTCATGCATAATGATGCCAAAAGCTTAATTTCATGAGCTTTACATTGATGGTCATTACTGTTACTTCTGTGGGACTGTGGAAAAAGCTGCTACTCACAAGGAATATCCATATAAATATTTCTATATTATATATGCTGTTGGAAACAGATCCTTGTGCAGGCCCCCAGTGCCCGTATCTGTACCAGAAGAGGTTTTGAATTCTAAGGCTTGGTTGATATAATGAAGATAAAGCACTTGAGGGAAGTGATCTGTTACTCCATAGTGATTAATTCTAAAAATTCTTCCAGAATTTGTGAACTAGTGGGAGTGTATGATGAAGGAAACTTCAGCTTCAACAATGCATGGACTTACCTGGTTATACTTAACAACATGTCACAACTAGTGAGTATCAGGATTGCATCTTTCTGCTCTTTGAATTCATCAGTATTATCTGAATCTTCTTTGTGAACTGTTGGCAGTGATGGTGTTAATGTCTGGTAATTCTTACAGGCAGAATATTTTCCATTGTAAGTCAAAATTGCTGTCTGTTAAATGTTATGTATGAAAAACACTGGAAAACCAGATAGTCTAAAACTTTTATTCTTTTTACTATGAAGCTCCATAAAGCAAGCATCTTTGTACCCCAATTTATTTGATGGGTGAGGTGGTATGGCCCAGGCATTAGAACTTAAGACTTGCTCCTCTCTGGAAACAGATGTCTCCACTTGCCCCCACAGCTTCCTCCCAGCACTCATATAAAGAATCAATATGTTAAAAGTTCTGTCTTTAAAATGGTGATAACATTCATGGGAAAAAATGAGAATGGTGTGTGCAGGGCTGAGAGTCTGGCCTGCCCAACACCTTTTCTTGTTGGCTCAGCTGTCAGGTAATGTCAGGGTAAGATGTCAGCCCCTAAAACTGAGAGTTTCATTTTGGAGTCCATGGATTGGTTTTACTTCTCTTTGCAACAGCAGCAGGAGTCAGAACAGCATAACAACTGGGATCATTTGGAAATTCTGTCCTGCTCTTACTGCCACTCCTGTGTTTGATGAGTGACTGTCAGAAGGAGCTGTAATTGCTTTCCACTGTGACAACAGTCCCAGCAGCAGCATGAACTTCTGTGTCCTGGTTGAAATGATTGGAATTTCAGGAATAAAAAAAAAGAAAGTGCTTTAAAACAGAAAGGCAAAGATTCCATAAAACCAAAGTATTTTTTTAAAAAACAGCATTTTAAACTTGTATCATACTGTGATACATATTTTAACTGTAGAGATGGGATAACACAACTCCCTCACAAAATAAACAAGGATTTGAAAGCTTTCATTCATTTTCTTTTCCTTGTCAGTTTGCCATGTATTGTCTGGTGCTGTTTTATAAAGTACTGCGTGAGGAGCTGAACCCTATCCAGCCTGTTGGCAAGTTCCTCTGTGTGAAGATGGTAGTTTTTGTTTCTTTCTGGTAAGTGGATTTTTTACTCATTACTTCTTGCTCTCAGGGTGGATCATAAAAGAGCCAAAAAGACTGGATTTGTTACTGAGGTTAGAGGCCTTAAAATATCTACCCATAATCTTAGTGAGGGGAAGAGTACTAAGAGAGAGCAGTCTTGTTCACTTAAGATTATTTTTTAGACTTGCTTTTTTGTAAGGTGATTCTCAAGAACATAACTCATTTTAGAATCTTCACTTGCAGTTATTTCAGAACTTTTTTTTTTCCTTTTAAAAGTAAAAAAAAAACTTTTTCAAAACAAGTTACTGTAAGTTAAATAAAAATTCCTGCTTGAGCATTGCTCACACTTGGCTGCTAATGAGGGAGTGCATTTGACTATCAGAGCATTCCTCTGAGCTACAGCAACATGCTGAAAGAGGAGCAACTTGTTCTAATGACTGACTGGAACAACAAACTCTCCTTTGGTTCTCTGTTCGTTCTGTTGGTATTTAGGGTCAGGGATGAATGACATCTCTTGTTAGATTTGTTTCCTCCTCTTAAAATCTAAGTATATAAAGGTTTCTTTAAAGATTCTTTCTGTGTATACATATGACCAGATTTGCTTGCAGATTTTTGGCACTACTGTTACAATTCTAATACAAATACTTATAATAATAATAATAATAATTCTTATTATACTTCTTATAATAAATTCTCTTTATAGGCAGGCTGTGCTCATTGCATTGCTGGTGAAAGTTGGTGTTATTTCTGAGAAACACACCTGGGATTGGCAAAGTGTGGAAGCTGTGGCTACAGGCTTACAGGTAAGGAGCAGATGGTTATTTCTGGGTAAGAATGATTATATGTAAGATGACACAGCTGATCTCAAGGAAGTATTATCATACTCAGCGTAATTAACACAGGCTTGATGAGTAATGATTTATTCTAAGCTGGGTTAAGTTTCAGCCAATGAGCCCATGTGAGTTTATGTTTAACACTTTTATATTCATGTATTGGGCAGAAGGAATGTGCCCCAGTGAAATATAACCTTGGATAGCCTTGCATTTCTTCTTGCAGGTATTCATTGTAGAGCTGCTGCTTGTTAAACTATCTGTTTAAATCAAGTCCTGTATGTATGGCTCTCTGAAAGCTACCAAGAATATCCTGGAGGCAAAGTAGCTGATGTCAGTATCCCAGGCCAATTGCAGCCTTTCAGTTGTAGAAGAACTCCAGAACTATTTTTCTCCAGTTATGAAGGATTAAGTCAGTGTCTCTGTCATTGCAGGATTTTATCATTTGTGTGGAGATGTTTCTGGCTGCTATTGCACATCACTACAGTTTTTCCTATAAACCTTACGTTCAAGAGGCTGAAGAGGGCTCATGCTTTGACTCCTTCCTTGCAATGTGGGATATTTCTGATCTAAGGGCAGATATCTCCGAACAGGTTCGAAATGTGGGTAAGTAACAGAAAAGATTTGTACAATCTCTCAACTGCATCTGTATTTCCAGCTTCAGGTCACACTGTTGCAGACCTTTATAGTAACCTGAGAACATTCTATTACCAAATCAGTGGCAGCTGCATCTATAGAGGATTTCATGGTCTATCTGGCACTTTTTGCTTTCCAGAATTCCTGACTGATTTAGAGTCTAGTTTTTAATTTTTCTTTTAAAAAAGAAAAGGATAGGTAAGTAGAGGAATGTACTTTGTTTTTCTCTTAAATGAAAAGACATGCTTTTCTTTATTGAAACTAACAATGGCTGTGTAAAACCAATACAAAACAAAGACTCATAATTTAAGATGACTGTTTTAGAGTTGATGTGTTCAAAGACTGGTGTTGGAAGGATTAAAACCCCTTTTTATTTCACATAATTCTAGGGAGGACAGTTTTGGGCCAGCCAAGGAAAATGTTTTTTGCTGAGGATCACGAACAAAATGAGCATACCAGTTTACTGTCTTCATCTACTCAAGACCCAATTTCTGATGCTTCTTCAATGCCATCTTCACCCATGGGTCACTATCAGGGGTTTGGACACACTGTGACCCCTCTCACAACACCGACCACAGCCCCTGCAGTCGATGGGATTTTTAACCCTTCTGCCAGTCAGGATGCTGAGGAGTTGCCTGAACTAGAGAACAACTTAGCAGAGAAAGCTTTGGATAAAAGTTAAACTCTCCTTTTCTTTGAATGTGTCAAGGAGTCATTACATACTTTCCACACAAGTCCTGTTCACATGTATTATTTAAGGATGAAAGTTGAAAAGCTTGGGAAAGCTGCTGCATGGACAGGAAGAGGATATGGTATGGCTGTAACTGACATCTGAATCCAGAATCTGTGATGGATGTGAGCATCTATGAGTACCCCATGGATATGAAACACGCACACTGTAAAGGTTTCTGCATAAATTTAAGCATCATCTCCTTAAACTGCTAAATGCTTATCATCATATGAAAATTACACTGAATTTCATTAGTGCAAAAGAAACATCTGAAAATCCTCTGCTCATATAAAAATGAAGTGCAGGTATTACTAGCAATGGGAAAACCTAATTTCAAGAATGTAATTTAAGGAGAGCAGTAGCAAAAACTGTTTAAGTTTGCTTGTCTTAATGATGGTTAACTTCCATACCCAATGCTGAATGGAGTGTGGGTGAAATGATAGCTTCTGTACAGATGCCACCTTCTTCCCATTCCTACATAGCTAAATAAAGTCCCTTCATGAAGACAGTTACTATCAAGCATTACTAAAGAACCTCTACAAAGAAAACATTCCCTGCAGGCCTTGCTATCAAAGTCCATGCCCAGATCCTATGGTTGGTGTATCTGTTGTCCTTGAGGCTCATAGTTTGTAAGTCTTTTATGTCTAAGAAGAGACAGCCAGGATGGTAAGTTTTGGATTAATACTTTACCTTGACTATTCTTTTCCCTATCCTTCTAAAATAAGAATAACGGTTACTACCTTAAAATACATGGAGGGGGAATGAATGATATTGAAAAAGAAATAAAAAACAAAGTGATTTCTTTATTTTGGGCTGCAATAAGTTCTTTAACACTTAAGGTTTTTTTAAGCTGTTAAAGAAGAATATCTTGTGTCTGTAGTAATTTGTGTTCTTAAATTTGTGTCTGTGTGTGATTGTATTATGCTTCTAGTATAGCCTGGATTCAAATGTGATAGTTGTTTTTTTTCCCCAGAGGAGATCTTTGCTGAGGTAAAAGTGTGTAGCTAGTCTAGTACTGGAGTTACTAGGACTGGATTTCAGCCCAAGAAGCAGTACACTTGTATCAAAATGTTACTTTGCAAAAACTGACAATGTCAGAGCCGTATTGTTTTTATCCCATTATCAGATTTTTACTATTATTGCATGTTTGCAATCTGAAAAAAACAACCAAAGCAGTAGAGCACTACTTTTTAAATAACAAGATCTCAAGTTTCTTTTTCAGTATTGTTAGCATTTCCAGGATCAATGTTTAACTTCTGGCTGTCAGTAAATTCATCTTAAGTGCTTTTTTTGCAGTACTAGTGTGATGTAAATATTGCGCCTTACTCACTAGGCTGCATATTTTATAGCTGAGTATGTACTTGCTGTATCTGAAGTTAGTGAGAAAGTGAAAATCATGATTTTCAATTTGCCAACTCATTGCCTTTGTTGTAAATAAGCAATTAAAGATTTTATTTAAACTGTTCACCTTCTTCTATCAATTTGATTTACTGCTATAGTAATTTAAGAGTGTAAATGACACATGACTACAACTGTCCTCGTGGAAGGAGAGGATCTTTAGAACTTAAGATGCACAAACTACTGCAGGAGTTTGTGCTTTCAGTATTTCATGGCTTGTACTGTAAAGGGAACACTTGTTTGGGCTTATGAAGAATCAGAATCTTCTAATCCATGCTTGATCCCAGGTATCACCTTATGCATGTAATAGCTTTGCTTTAAAAGGGAACAATTTGTGCAGGTTCATGATGCATTGGGACCTCAGTGCCCTCTGCAGCCACTACCAGAAATAACCTGATTTCTTGCATGTGTACAGGCGAAAAGGGGCAGGGGTAGGAGTAATATCAGAGGGAGCAGGGCTGTTGCAAGCAGAGTAGCTGCTGTGCTCTAGCTGCTCTTCAAAACCCTCACTCTGAAGATTTTTTTTAATACTTGAAGTTATGTCTGTTTGGTGTAAAACTAAGGTTCAGAGGGGACTTTGATAGGAAAACAGCTATTTAAGTGTCTTGGTTACTTCTTTCAGAGTATTTCTTGAAAGCTACTAAGTTATTTTATTATTATTCAGTTACCCTATTTGTACAACATAATATCCCTGCTTGTTTTTTTTTCTGGGAGAACATTATTTTTTTTAATTGCAGCAGCACTTAGGATTGTACCTTTCCCTAAAGACTACTACTGAATTAAAAAAATAAATAGAAATCTTGCAAGTCTTAAGTATTGCCCTTGCCTTGTTCAAGGACACTAGAATGTCTTTCATTTGTCTTGAAGTCATTTTGCTTTCATCTTAATTACTACAATCTTAATAAATACACCTAACACCCTCTGTAAGGTTTTTTGTTTCTATCAGAGGTCTTCCTGCACAAGAAACCTAAACATTTTCCTATAAAACTGCACTCTGGTGAAATCACCATGTACCTGTCAGGTTTAGTTGTGTCAGACTAAGTTAAAATTTTATGGATCATGGTTTTAGGGTTTTGGCTTAAGAAATACTGCTTTTTATATAGTATCAAAAGCCTCTGTCCTACTCTAATTCACTTGCATTTCATTATACATTGTACCCCTTGGATAAAGGATGGGATCCAGTTATTTTATTTTCAGAAAACATGCCTTTGGAAAAAAATAAAATAGAGATGTTTCCTCCACCCTTCCAAAAGGAGCTTTATTACAGCAATTTATCAGGTGCAGGTTCAACTGAGGCTGGGACAACCCCAGCTCTAACAGTCCCTGAAGTTAAACTGAGCAAACTTGATAGAAATAAATAGAAATTGATAGTTTAACTTATTTCTATCCGGAATGTTTGACCTAATGAAGAATATATAATGACTTCAGCAAGCCCAGATCTTTACAGGAATCATTTTTTGGATGGCTCTTTATACAGGCTGCTGTTAAGATCACAGAATTGCCTCTTTTCCATTGAACAGACTGCAAAGTAAAAAGAAGCTTAGCTACAGAAAAATCTTGCTAACAGTCTTCCTCCTCTCTGCAGAGGTAGAATCAGTGCTGAGCTCAAAGCTTTTATTAGTCCTCCACTTGTATACAAATTTAATAGAAGGAACTGGTTACCTGCATTATACCAAGATGTAATGTTGTACAAGATAGTCAAGAGCACTGCAGTGACTGATGCATTTTATACACCTTTCTACAGACAAGTTAATGTCCATTGTATAGCCAGAAAAAATTCTCTGGGAGATCCTAAAACAGGATTACCTTCCATTATATAGCTTGAATTACCCAACAGCACTCCTTTACAGCTTTTTAGAATGCTCTATGTGCAGCACTGATCTGTGATACTGCAGCTGGAATGCTGTTCAGTCCTCCCACAAGGATAACATCTCAATACACTGACGTAGGAGGCTCTGGCAACTGAGAAGTGGAATCACAGTTTGAGAAACAAGGACTGTATCCCAAACAGGCACAGCTGTTTATGGCTGGAACAGGTACCCAGATGCTTTTTTTCCTCACTACAGCTGACCTGGTAACAGAAGTCTCTCCCACTGCTGCAGTCACTACATGACCCAGCAGTCAGATTTGTGCTGCAATGAAGGCAATACCTCCTCTAACTGCTTGGTAGGATACTCTTACAGTGTAAATTTTAGTCCACCAGTGGAACCTAAGTATCTGTTATTAAAGCAACAAATCAGCCTTTTTGATCAGTAAATAAAATTTAGACTTTAATACAAAGAAACAGCAGTGTTGTTCTGAATAGTCAGTTTATGCATAGGTAATTAAGCACACATCACACAGGACATGCTTCACCTTTTAACTGTAATGCTGATGTTGCTTTTATGGTGTTGGACATCAAGTACAAGTTCATCTCCAACCTGAACTGGGATGGGCTCATCCAGAACAACTGCAGCTTGTTTCCAGTGTGAGGACTCATCAGATGTGTTCAAGCAATGGTCTTCATCTAGATGGATGTGATACCAGAAGGGAATGGCAGTCACCTGGCCGGACTTACAAATTTGGATCTAAAAATATTTAAAATAATAATAATCAGTTTTACTACCTTGTTCTTTGAAAAGGAACTAGTTCAAACCATTTTAATCCTTTTCAGAGACAGCTGCAGACATTAAGAAGCAGTGCTGCAGAAGAGCAGTTGAATGCATTTTGGGCCCCAGAACTCACCTTCACTTCTCTGCTGGGGCTGTTCAGCAGAGGGTTCATGAGATCCAGCCTTAGGAGCTCTGCTGGCTTGCTCAGGGGTACACAGGGTAACGTGGAGAGATCCAAGTACACACGAACGGGGACCTGAAAGTACAGACCAGAACTTCAGGCAGCAACAGCCGTTACAAAGGGAAAAGGTAGAAAACTTAATCATAACACAAAAAGTTGCCAGGAATTACAGGATGGCTGTCAGAGATAGACAAAAATGCAAAACACAGCCCTCTAATCCCTGCTGAAACATTGGAATACCATTGCCTGGGAACAGTAACAGCACAGTCACTCTTCTGTAGAATAATTGGGACAAAACTTCCATGCCAGTTCTAAAACAAACATCACCCATTTTAGTTTATCTCAAGGTCCCTGTGGTCACAAAAAACCTCTCTTGATAGTTTCAACAGTGTTTTTTACAGATCACACTAAATCTAAACAACTAAACAGCTGCAGCTTTGAAACCATGCCTGGAAGCCACCCACCAGCTTCCTACCTTGAACTGGTTGATGAAAGGGGCTATATTGAACCCCAGAGTTGGTTCTGTTCCTTGAACGGCGCTCTCCAGCAACAGAGACTCCGATTCTACAAGCATCCCATACACCAACACATACTGTGGGAAAATCTTCCCTCCACTGTGAAGTAAACACCTGTAAAAGGAGAGGGATTTCACCTGTAAAGCTGAGCAATCAACAGCAATGAAAGAACAGTAACTACATTGAAGAAAGACACATTAGTTCTTTCTCTGAAGTCAAGTGCCATCACTAAACACAAAGGTCAAGAGTAAAGATTCCCTTGCCCCACAAAAGGGGATAAATCCATTTCACACTTAGTTACCCATTTCCATTATTTTACTTCTCCTCCTCTGCCTTCCTTCCCATTCCTCCTGCAAGTGAGGAACAGCAGCTTTGCTGCTGCTTCCCTGTTGTTCTAACACCATGTGTTTGTCTTTTAGCAGGACCAGTTTGTTCTGACAACTGTTTGACATGTACACAAATCTAGGCTTTTCTAACCTTGCACTAAAAGCTACCTTGGTTATTCTTTGCTATCCTGCAAACTTCTGACAGCCCAATGAATATGATCATTCATTCATATTCTTGCATTTAAAAAAAAAAAAAAAAGGAATCTGAGATGGTGAAATCTTGTTGCTTTTTTTAAAAATATATAATGTATACAATGGTCATGACAGAAACACTGGGAGGTTCAATCCAAGGAAAAACCTTTTTCTACAGAAGCAACATAACAGTATTTACATAGTTACAGGGAATATTCTTAAAATTTTTCAGGTAATTACAGATTCCTAGGAATATTTGTGTCCTTTAATACTGTACCTGGATATTGCAGCCTTTTCCATCACTTCCTGCTGGATTAAACCTGATGTCTCTATAACATCCAAGATAATAATACTCCACAGTTTGTCTGATTTGGGTCTCTGTAGCACCACACTTTCTTCCTCTAAGTGGCTGAGCCAAAACTCTAATGTTTCCTTAGGGAAATGGTTTGCTTCTGCAATGACATGAAGTGCTGCCTGATGCTGTTCTTTCTCAACAGAACTGTAGGCTCTAACTGGTCCAAGCTTGCCAGCTATAATTGGCAGGATGGAGAAGCCTTCAGATACATCTAAAATGTACAAATTATCAGGATCCACATCTAGAGAGCTCTTGTTTTGATGCTCTTGGAGGTTTATCCCACTGCCGTGTCCATCAACATCCATGGAGTGCAAGTCCTTACTTGGAGTTAATGACTGCAGCACTTTGCTCATGGCAGCTTTGAAGCATTCGTGGTAGGCTACGTCATTCAGCAGGGCTATTTCTGTGGATTCCAGCACACACACTGGAGTGCTGCCATCCTGTTTGGTGCTTGTCTGAAGTCCAGCCAGAGCATTACATAATTCAGCCTCATTGCCCAAACCCAGTGTGTCATCTCTGTCACTGAAATCCATCCCACACTCTGAAGGCAAAGAAGAAATCTTCTGTATCTTCAAGTAGCAGTCTTGGCAGCAAACTTCCATCATCACAGTATCTCCAGTCTTCACAGAATAATCTTGGCAAAAGAGCACAAAAAACGTTGTGTCAATTACTTTACAGATGCATCACTGAAGAGCCTTAAGGTGCTTGAAACAAACCAACCCACCCCATTATCTCATTTGTTCATATCTGTGCCACAGCATGAGGACATCAAACCATTAGAGTGTCTGCAGAGCAGGGTGACCACGACAGAGAAAGGCCTTGGGCAAGGCAAGGCTTATGAAGAGCAGCTGAGGGCACTTGTTTTGTTCAGCCTGGAGAAGAGCGGGCTGAGGGAAGATCTCATCACAGTCTAGAACCCCCTCAAGGGTGGCAGTGGAGGAGAAGGTGCTGATCTCTCAGAGACAGCATGTGGGCAAATGGAATGAAGCTGCATCAGGGAAGTTCAGATGAGACACTGGGAAAAGGTTCTTCACCCACAGGATTATCAGTCATTGGAACAGGTTCCCCAGGGCAGTTGTCACAGTACCAAGCCTGCCAGAGTGCAGGGAGCACTTGGATAATGCTCCTAGACAGGTGATTTAATTTTAGGTAGTCCTGCAAGAAGCAGGAAGCTGGACTCTATGATCCTTATGGGTCCCTTCCAGCTTGAGATATTCTAAGATTCTAGGAAACAGGAAAATGAAAGGTGGGTGAATGCAGAGTAGATGCTGTTAAAAATGACATTGCCAATGCCTGTATGGGATAGTATTCCAATTTGAATCCCATATGGGGCAAGGGGTAGATAGGAATGTTTAGTTCTGGTTTTGGGGCAGTAGCAGCTAGCAATTCCTACGCTTCCTCTCCTAAGTCACAAGTTCACCAAGTGAGCCAGTCAGTAGCCCCACTTTTTGGAGATGCTTCACAATGCATTAAATTCAGTATAGAAAAAAACCCAACTTAATGAAAAGTATTCTCCCAGATCTCATCCGTTTCACAGCAAAGTCCCACGAACAAGCCCTGATGCAGGGAGATCAGGAACCACCTCTCAGCTACTTGCTATTGAACTTCTAATCCTATTTTGCACTTCCTAGTCTCTGAGATAAGCTATCTTATCAAAATGAAAAAAACAACCTCAAATGAAACTAAGTTAATGTACCAGAACAAGCAAACCCACAGGACATACCAAGGAGGCCTTGCACAGGATACACTGCCTGTTCCCAGCAAGTTTCCTCACTGGGACTTGTAGATAGAGAGTGCTCATCATCAAGCTGCAGTATAAACCACACCACAACAGCATCCAGTATTCCTCCTTCAGTGACTGGCAAGCTGAGCTTCCAGGGTTTTTTAGCTGCCAGGCTTTTCAGCTCCTGGCCAAAGCAGAAAGAGGAAAAAAAGTGGAGGAGTTTATTTCCATAAATAAAAAATTGGTTTCATTAAACTAAATTACCCAAAATTTCTGCACCAATCCATGAGAGCATCCAACAGGAACTTGGGGTTACCAAGCCCCTACAATACCAATTATCATCATTAGTACTCACTAGCACAGGAACTCTCTTCCCACATTCAAGAGCCATTTCCCGCATGGACAACCTGCATCCGTGAGAAATAAACACACCCCCATCTAAGAACATACACATTTAACCCACTGAAAAGTGCAAGGAAGACTTCAGACTGGCAGGGCTTGCCTTATGAGAAGGAATAAAAACAGAGCCAGGCTTTTGGCTGGACTCAAGCCAATGCTCAGGCACATATTTCATTTAAAACCTGTGTTCAATCAGTTCTAGAAATACTGTGTACTGTGATTTTGCTCAAATACAGGCTTGCAGAATCATTATAAAAACAGGAAGTCAAACACCTTTGAGGGTGCTTTATCTGCTATCTGGGCTGTGTAGGCCTTGTGTAGAAGCTCAGGCATGTACAATTTCACTACTGGAAGACCTTAAGGTCCACCCTAAAGGATCATTTATAAATTCTCCAATACTCCTAGAAAATTTTGAACATGTAACAGGAATTAAGTCTTTTTCCATGTACAATTTCTTTTTCTCAGAAATTCCCTTCTGCTACCAACATTCACAAGCACAAAAGGACCAACACTAATGTTTTAGTTCTGGCATAAACCCATTTAAAAGGAGGTCAAGCACAAGAGACCAAAGGTTCTCTCAGTCACAGCCATTCTGCTTGGTAATAGCCCTTCCAAAACATTTATCAGCTTCCTGATCTGCTTATGTCAACACTTGTTCTCTTCAAGTTTCAATCTTCAAATACACATGACAAAAGAAAAGTTCATGTCCTGCTCTGAGGACACAAGTAGCTGTCACATGCTGTGCTGGGTTTCTTCTTCTTCCCTCTTCATTCTGTGTTTTCCAGGAGCTTGTCTAGCCCTCTTCTCACAGCTGAGATGGCTGAACAACAGGCAAGTTAAAATTACTGGATGGTGACAAAGTTCATAGTAAGATCTCACTGCTCTTCAACAGAAATGCTTTACTGCCAATCATTTACTGCCAGTTTTTGGTACCTCCTCAGCTAGCAAAGAAAAGAGTAGTCAGTTGAAGCTTTGCTGGCAACAAGCCCCTTGAAATAAGACAGCAACAGCACAAGCATTTGCACATAGCACCTTGTTCTTGTTTTCTGGGAGAGGTTGGAGAGGTATTGAAATGTATTTGATATTAGTATTCTTCCTGATTATTCCACAAAAGCAGCAGGCCCAAAGTTCTCATCCAGTGGGTTCTAGTAACTTCAGTGTTACATTGCCATCACTTAAAAACCTATTTGAAGGCCTTATTTCAACTTTCCCTGCTCTCTGCCATGCAGCTTAACTCGTATTTATTCATCACATTTGCCATTTTATAAACCTTCTTCTATTATTTATGCCAATTACAGATTTAAACAGCCATAGCACATCAGGATGGCAATTTATCATGTAGTCTTGTTAAAGAGAGAGCAAAGGAAATAAAGCAATGGCAAAGGAATAGGCAGTAAAATCCCAAAATGATTCAATGCCACACATCCTCTGAATGAGAAAGTCCTACAAACAGAAGGAAAATCTACAGAAAAAATGCAGTTATCGAGTTTCCTATGTCTTGATCCACAATTTCTCACATATTCCACACCACAACTTCTCATGAAGGATTAGGAAGAGCCAAAATCTGTAACTGTTGGCAAAAGCACAGCTCCTTTAGGGCCTGAAAGTGAGACTGAGCTTTAATTACTGGCTGCAGAGGTAAACATTTCCCCTGCCAGTGGCACTGATCTGCTGCCAGCAAACATGCACACATGTAGCACTGGGCTGGGTGCAAATGTAATTACAGCCACACCTCATTCCCCTGCCTGGGAGGGACTGAGCTGCTGCGGCTAATAACAGCAGTAATAAAGTAATCACCATAAAGCAGCTGCTTTCTTCAAATTATTAGTACTATTATTTGTGGATTTTGACTTCTTATTTCTCTGATCTGTACTGATGTCTTTGAAGTCTCCTACAACTCAGTTCAATAAACATTTTTGTACTGTATTTTAGGTCTTCTCAGTTCTGCCAGTTTAGGTCTGGATAGTTAGCACAAGTGGAATAAATGTAACATGCCTCTAGTTCTTTGAAAGAGGAGTTTAGAAAATAGGTCTAAGAAATTACCTTACTAGTGCTAAGTGATTTCTTTTCTGAATTTCTGTTCTTAATCAGTAATTCTGCTACTGTTTTTAAGTTTAGGAGGATTTTTTCTTATTACAATAGGAACATTTTTTTCCCATTTTTAGCTGCATTGATTGAACATCCAGGTATGGCCATGACATAACACATTAAAAAAAAAAAAAAAAAGCAGAACAAAAACAAAAGAAAAAAAATCCATGCTGAAAGTAACCTACCAGTGTTTGGAACTGCCACATTTGCCCAGTAAGTAACAACAAACAGTTACCAAGGACTCCCAGCCACATCAGCGATTCATTACAGTGGCATTTCTTCCTTTTTACTTACAATATCTTAACATTTCATGACAGGAGCACTCCATTAGTCTAACTGAAACTTCAAAGGAGCACTTCTGAAACATGATTTCAAGAATAACACTGTTCTTTACTCTTTAAAATTATCTTTACATGTTTGCCAGCAGGCAGATGCTTAAGAACAGACATCTCTCAGATGAGAGCAATAGTTCCTTATTGATGCTGGAAGCAGAAGCAACATTAGGTCACAGAGATTGTTCCCAATAGTATACTGAAGAGCCTTGTCGTATTTAATTTTTCATCTCAGGATGTCAGACAAGCCAACCAGGAAAAGCTATTGATTCAGAAACTGCAACTCCTGGCCAAGCAGCAGCCAAGAATAATTTCATTTATATAACAGAATCTATTTTAAGCTCTGACTCAATGCTAGCTCCTCACCACAGGTCAATGAGCCAGAAGCACACCAGAGATCAGATGTGTCATCTTTTTAGCAAGCTCAGCTGCAGGGGCTGGGCTCCTTGCCTTCCAGTTCAGGCCTATTTAGCATTTACATACAAATGTATTTTGTGCTAAATACACAAAATTACGCTACTATACTAGATTTCAGAATGCCCTATTACAGAAATACCCTAAGATACAAAGGAGCTGAAATATGGAATCAAATGGTTGAATATAATAATTTCTTCATCTTCTCTTTTACACTTACCCACTAGCATTTACGTTTTTATGCCAGATGAAAAATACAGCTTTTCATCTGTCTTCCAAGAGCTTTGTGAAAACTGACTTTAGAGGAATAAACTAAGTCACCTCCACAACTGTATTAATCATTTAGGATGGATCTCTTGCATCCTTCCTCCCCCTCCCTGTACTGAGGTCAGTAGCTGATCTTATGGTGAGGTAGTTTATAAATTTCCCTAAGCTATGCCCAATAAACAAAAAAACTCCACCTTCAAAAAAATTACAGACTGTCATGTGAGGAATCACATCACCACACACCCAGACAAGCATCAAAACCAGCAGAGGATTCCAGTGCAGCCCTGCCAACTTTGCACTTGTGAGCTGTTCTGAAGCTGAACCCAACAACAAATGAGATATGGGACTTTCACTATCATCAAAAGATTACTTAAGAAGGGTGTAAGAAAAACCATTACCTGCAGATCATTGAAATCTACTGTCATGACTTGGCAGGGCTCTGTGAGGGCTCTGTAACCCCCAGGAATACGACTGAGCTTCTCGGTGGTGTAGGGCTCCACGGTTTCCTCTGAGCCAGCAGCAGCATAGGTGGGACTGAAGAACTGCACTGAATCTGACAGGCACACACCAGCAACTTCTTGCATTCCCACTCTGGGAGTAAAGGCAAACAGAGGAGAAATTAAATCCCAAGTAACCTGACCAAAAGCCTAAAGGAAATTCTCCTTAGGCTGGCTAATTATTTTATAATATACAATGTTAGAATAGAGAAGTTAAAAAAATACTAAATTCTGGGAGTTTTTTGTCATGTTCAGAGCAGCTTTAAAGCACAGAAAACATACCTCACTTTCAAGAATCAGAACAGAATGCTGTCACTAGAAACTAAGAAAAAGCCCAAGACATTAAGAATTTCACTATATCCCAGGAAAAAAACCCAATACCAATTCAGAGCAGAAGCAATGAAGCAGAACTTAAAATTGCTGAAAGAATGGGAGAGAATACAAAGTAGAAGATCAGATCTGACACAGAGAGATGGCTGTGATATGCAAGATTATCGACAATTGGACTGAAAAGGGATTCTTCTCTCAGCACAATGAATCAGTGTTTGATGATAAATTAAACACACTTTTAAATGTACTTCAGGAAAAAAAAAAATCATGTATTCATTCGATTCTGGGCTCAATGTCTACTCCTAACCACTCAAAGAAAAAAAATTAAAGCATGAGGAAAAGCTCATAGAAAAGCTGTATTAATTGTTAAAGGCAGAAACTGTGCTAGATGATATAAAAATCATGAGAAAAGAGGTAACTTCCATACTGCTATTTCATTAGGCCTCCTGCTTAGAAAAAAACATCCAAACCCCAAAGCTTTCCTGTAGATTGTGAAAGCACTTGAGGAAATGCAAAGACATGAACATTAGAATAATTCTAAAAGATCTGCACAGTTAAATCTGAGAATAGGCAAGTGTTTCACATAAAACCAGGACTTGTTAAAACAGTCCTAAATATTCTTACTGGAGCAAAAAGGGATCTCAAACTATAAAGGCAAGACATTTAAAAGTGACTTTTTGCTTTTCCTACAGGATATAATTAATTTGTGACAATCACTTCAGTCCTGCTAAGTGACTTAAGCTATTAAAATGAAACATCAATTCAACAATCCAAAGTTAACAGCAAATTAACTTTCATTCTATTTAAATTTTGTAAGGAACGGTCAGTGTCCAGTTTCATGGCGAAACCTCTTCTAATTGATGAATAATTAACTTATAAAAGAAATTATTCTGTGACAATCTGCCATGGGATCTTCTTTCTCTTTCTGGCCACTTTCCAGGTCTAGTGCATTAGAGAAATCACTGATGCAGCCTGGCTGCTCTCCATCCAGTGCACTGGAGCTCCTCTAGATGTTAGTATTTTCTCTAATCTACAACAATATTAATCCTAAACAAAATACACCAAGTCCAAACCTCTCAGACACAGACTCTCTCCATACAATGATACTGTTCCAAAAGATTAGAATAAATACTAAAGTAATTGATACATAGTCAGAACTGGTCTCAGCAAAGAAACTGTATGCCTGCTCAGAATTAGTCAAAGGACATTCAGACAGATAAAGACAGACATATCAACACTTTGGCTTTACAGGGTTTAGATCCAGGTTTAGATCCAGAAGTGAGGTATGGAGCAGATTATAAAGAGGATAAAATGAGGATAAAGGCCAAGTGTTAATCCAAGAATCTCCAATTCAGAATTCGGTAAGTAATTTTACTGTGAAGGAATTAAATTTCTTTAGCATGTGTTTGAGGCAGGTATTTCAGCATAACCGTATGATTAACATCTCCAGAAAATCTGAACCTCAAAGGGATAGGGAGGTGGGAAAAAAACAAACCAAAAAAAAAGCCTGGAAAAGGGGTGGGGATGGTGAGAGCAGAAATCTTTTTAGGTAAACAGATAACTGGCCACTCAAAAAAATAAAGAGCAAAGTAAATGAGAAATGGTCAATAAAAACAACCAGTCTCTCTTCCCAAATAAAAAATGTGGGTTCAAAGTATGCTAGAGTTTAAACACACCTGTGATGTCTACGAATCTCTTTGCATTCCACTGCCATCCCAAATATTGTAGCACTTGCAGGAATAACTTTGCCATAGTCTCCAGCACTAATGTCTTGGGTTTTAGGCTGTGAAAACATGATCAACAACATGCAATTAGACAGTGGCCTATTTCTACCATTACTGAAAAGCCTAAGTTACATATTAGCAAATCATTCAGTGACAGTCAAAACATGGCTAAGTTGTTAGTGACTGACAAAGCCACATTCTGCTGACCATTAAAGGAGTTTTTGAAATACAGTGTTTCAATGTACCCAGGCATGAGCTTTACTCTTCAGTCTACTACCTTCTCTGTGTAACTCTAACAAAATGCAAATTGAAAAACTCGGAGTATACTGAAACATTCGACGACTTTTCTGTTATGCATCATTCCTGTACTTAACACTAGAGGTCATTAGTTTCAATTTAGTACAACACAAAAGGTTTCAGCTAGCTAAAACTTTTTTTTTTTTTTTAATGAGCTGGAATCAAGGTAAGGAC
Organism: Zosterops lateralis; assembly: GCF_965231275.1. Taxonomy (NCBI): domain Eukaryota; kingdom Metazoa; phylum Chordata; class Aves; order Passeriformes; family Zosteropidae; genus Zosterops; species Zosterops lateralis. Next base: position 60,331,379 of record NC_139766.1, on the reverse strand, counting down.
AAAATAAAGAGAAGGCCTGAGACTCCTTGCCATATTACTTTGCTTAATGTACTAGCAAAACCACAAATATAAAGTAAAATCTGAGACCCAGTGGAACTGCTCAGTCTTCCAAATAGGTTTAAATCAGCAAAAATAAATTAATTTATTTACCAAATTATAACTGAGTGTTCCCAAGTGTTACAATGAGAAATAAGTCTACCACAATTCAGCATTTTCTGCTTAGACTGACTGTACATTTAAAATCCACACAAACCCTTTTGGTGTTACTTACAAAGATGGGGGCCAAGAAAGATTTAAAATAAATGAATGAACAGCGATTAAGAGTGAACCATGTGTGATGAAGGAAGGTTACATCAGGGAAACATGCTTTGCAAATACCTGTTTACTCAGAACACAGAGCTCACAGAAGTACAATGCATGTTCTGCCTCACTGCCACTCACCAAAATCAAATCCATGGAACAAGCCCAGATCACTCATTCTTAGCATACCAAAAGGAATGAAATATTTACAAGAAAAGTGTTTCTCATTCCCATATGTCTGGAATGCACAGGTGCCCACATCACCTACCTTTGGTGGTAAAAGCAGATGTTCCCAAGCGTGTATCAAGCTCTCCACAATTCCTTCTCCAAATAAGCCAGCATCGACTGTTTCTGTGACAACCAAGGAAACTCTAGACAAGAAAAATACGATGTACAACAAACCCTCCTGTCAGCAATCAATCATTCTTTTAAAGAAAAAACCCCACCACACCAATATGAGCTCAGAGCAAAACTTTTACCAGCATTCTGGAGTTTCAGTACATATGGGCAATTTAATTCTTCAAAAAAATTATGTGTTTTGAATTGTTGTCAGAAGTTATTGAAGATGCAGATAAAAGAGAGCAAATATTGAGCAAGTATTTACTGTAAAGCTTCTTGCTCAGCATTTATAAATAAATTGTGTGGGAAGAATCTAGCCAAAACAGGAAGATGTTTCAGTCTGGGCACACAGCCAATGATACTGCAGAATATATATTTTGTGCAATAGTATGTACTCATGCATGTGTACAAAAAAGAATTAAAACCCTCAAAACTATAATCAAAGCACAATAAAATTCCTGCACAGACTAACAACCCTAAAATCCTAACTCCTCTGGAATTAAGCCAAAAACATACAGCATAGTAAGACAAGACACTTCCAGAACAGCAGTAACTTATTTATTAATAGTTGACATCTAGTAACTCACGATATACACTAAAGGGGTACATATGTTACAGTAGCTCAGCTGACACAATTAGGCAAAGCTTGATTGGCCTAAACTAGGAGCTTCATCATTTCAGATCATAAGCCTGTGCCATCACCATAACTTTATTAAATGCTAGTAACTTCAGCCTATTCAAAGGCTGCAGAAGTAAGCCACAAAATCTTTAAAGTATTAAAGTGTGTTAAAATTACTTTTATGACATAATAATCTATTTTTTCCCGTTGCTGCAGTATCATTATACATACCCCAAAGCTCTCACCATCAAAGAATTAAACTCCTTAATTTACAACATTGTTGATCTACCACAGAAATTAGGATGGTCTTAAGAACGTGTTATCATTTCTGCTCTTTAAACACATAAAAGATACAGAGAACCCTCTCACATTATAGGCAATATCACAGCAGTGTTACTTCCTGTTTAGATCACAAGACACTTCCTATTTTCTTTAAATTAAGAGCAAACTCAAAATACTATCAGAAGAGAAAGCAACAACGTACCTTTCAGGTATGTCCTTTGGAATTTCTATATCAAGTGACTTCAAATGCAGAAGTTTGATCTCTCTTTCCATGTTATTTGCTGCCACCACATCACGAGCAAGTTCATACATGGTTTTGGATAATTCGCAGGCATAGACAAAAGATGCTCCCGCCTTCTTTGCAAACATACTGAAAAACAAGAATCAGGGGTTTTCCCCTCCTCCACATCTGCTTCGTATTTCTGCCAGTTCAAGTCTAAAAATCATCCTGAAATGAACGGCTATCTCTTGTGTGAGCACTGATATTGCATAAGTTGATATCCTCTTGATATGTTATCAGCAAAAAAACCACCACAGTTAGCATAAGGACACTACCTCAGCTATCAGAGAATCCACTCTTCACAGTCAATATTTAAAGACAGGACAAATAACATCACAATACAACTTTGAAACTCATGTGAGTAATTCAATTTAAACAGTACTTACTGACACAAAAAGCATCTGCAACAAATAACGATAAAAAGTTCAAAAAATACTACCAGACGCTAATCTCCAGTTTCACTGGCTTCTGAAAGCTTTGCCTGCCTTCTTAAATTCTGTCTCCATAAAAGGATCAAGGCAGTCATGTTTCCCAAACTCTCAGTCAGGCAACCAAAACTTATTACTAAATTATTATTAAATCAACCAATACTCATCCATTACATTGACGTGAAACATGCACCGTGGCGTACCTCAAAATTCCTGTTCCCGTCCCGATGTCCAGGACGGATCTGCTCCCTGAGCGCACGGCGCTCTCAATGGCCCTGAGGTAGGTGAGGTTCCTCTTGGCGTCGTTGAGCATGATGAAGTGCCAGCGCTCCACCAGCCAGTTGGCCACGCGGTAAAAGTTCTCCCTGGCATCAGCAAAGTTGGGGTTCAGCTTCACGGCTTTGTGGAAATAGCCGGCTGCTTCGTCTCTGAAGCCCATCCTGAGGGCAAAAATGACAAACAAATGGGAAGCGTGAGTGCAGCTGTGAACATCTGAGGGGCTGTAAAGAGGTCTCATGTCAGCTAAAATACAACAGAAATATTTAGCCTTAGTTAGAAGAATTATCTTTAGAAACAGCAGCATTACTTTATGAAAAAGAATGATTTATAGCTGTATATCAAGTGGCTGTAAAATGCAAAGCCAGTTCAGAAACACCATTGTGTGCACCAACCTTCATCCACTACTGCATCCTTTGACAAAGTAAACCAGGTTTTATTTATAAGAACTCACTGCAACAACATGACAGCAGCAGCTCTGCAATCCAGTCTCACAGATACTCAACTCAAGGGAATGCTATAAACTCAAACTGTTGGAACTCTATTTAACTGGAACACCCTGCAAAACCACCAAATTTTGAGTTCCCAGCTTTTGCATTTAGTGCCAATTTCAAAAAAAGAAATTAAAAGAAGCCAAATTGTGAATCTGAATCAACTTTTAATAATACCTACAGCATAATCTCAAATCAGATGGCACTTAAAAAAGCCCTAAATCTATCAAATATTTGTATATATTTTAATACAATGCTCAGAGAGGTGTTCCTTTAAAACAAAGAATTACAAAAAGGAAACCTAACTAAAACCACCTGGATTATGATCTATGATTTCAGTCTTAAAATTCCAGCCTTAGAAGACCTGAGTAACAAAAAACCACAGTGGTTTGATTTTTTTGTTTTTACATTTGCTGTTATTAACAGCATTTATTTTAGCACGGACTACTCTTTTTAAGCTATTTAAGACAAACAGATTTGAATGTGTATTTACAACATGACCCTTACAGAAACTGAATATACACAACCACAAACCTGAAGAGATGTTCTCCCATACTGTTACAGATCACTTCATCGTTGGGATACAGCTCAAGTGCTTGTTCATAGCAGTTAAACAGATCTTGAACCCGTGCCAGAGAATCCAGTTCTTCTGCCCATTTAAACAGAGTAAACTGAAATGTTTCCTAGAAAATAAAGCATAGACCACTGAGGTGCTGGGAGCTGCCAGAAGTAGGTGCCTGAGCCCTGAAAACACCTGGAAGTGCCCTGACATCCACCTGGACACCCCCACAGGAGGATCAGCACCCAGCAGTGTTACTGAGAGCCTGAGTGTATATTAATGCATGCTCCAATACTGACAAGGCCCTGGCTTTATTAAATGAAATTGGCACACAGAGACTAAAATATTCAATGAATTCTCTTCATACAGAGCTTATTAAAGAAGTCATTGGCCATCCCAATTATTACTGATTTTCCCAATTCTGTCATCAATATAAGCATAAATCAGTTACATGTAACAAACCACAAGTACAAAACATGTCACAAAGACTGCAAGTGAATCACAATAAATGAAATTTCAAGTAATTCAACGAGCACTTACTTTGACAGTAGCTTTTAACTCAGGAGCTAGATTTAGTACCAGGAGGTAGTGAGCATATGCAGTTCCAAAATCCTGGTTCTCCAGGCAATGCTGAGCACTCTGTAAAGACCTGGATACCAATTCCCTTCTGCTGGCCTCTCGGCCACCTCTGTGGTTAGAATGAAGTTTGGCATTGGAGTTGGGCATTTTGAAGGATGTAAATGCTCACTTATTCTAAAAAAAAAAAAAAAAAAAAAAAGTCACACATACTATACAACGTAGGCCAAAACATTTGTGCACAAAGTGGACAGATGAAAAAACATTTCCATTTTCACTGGCATTTAGTAAAGACATCTCTCCTCTCACCAAGTCCTAAAGATTTAAAAATATCTAATCTTTATGCTACTGATAATTCCATCAGCTCTGACTGTTCACCATTCAAAAGTCAAATGTGCACCACATCTAAGTTAAACCAGGACCTGGAAACAATTTCTGGCCTTGTAATTTTTCTTTTTTTTTAACAGACATTTTAGCATGTCTCTGACCAAACAGTTTTGCACACTAGAAGTTCATGCACGTAATAAATTTCACAATCAACCACAAAATCTGCAGCTTAAATTTCTTCTCCTTGAACAACAGCACCTTCATAAAGCAAAGCCTCATAAAAAGACCTACCAAGTTCAAGTTTATTTTACACAAGGTACCACGGCTATCTTTCCCCTTACGAAAACATTAAAAAGAGCGACCAGAACCAATATGCACATCTTTATACCTGCCTGTGTTACCGCTGTAACTTTCAAAGGTTCTCAGGCGAGCGGGGCTATAGAGTGTAGAGGTGGGTCCCAAAACTGAAGAACGCGAAGGTTTCGTGGAGAGGGACTGCAAGAAACAGAAGGCCATCAGGGCTAGACTTTTTTTTCCTTAAAAATAAATTAAAATAACTAACAAAAGGCAGACCAAAGCTGGGCCGCGCAGAGGGACAGGCAGAGCCGGCAGGCCCCGCTCGCACCGGGGCCGGGGCAGGGCGGCCGGGGGGCTCCAGGCGCTGCCCCACGAGGGGTCGACCCGGCAGGCTGCGGGGGCTTTCCGTGCTTCGGGGCATCACCTGCTCCAGGGCCGTCCATCACCTGCTCCAGTGCCATCCATCACCTGCTCCAGGGCCATCCATCACCCCCATCCCGGGCTCCGGGCCGTCCCTCAGGGGCCGAGCGGGCAGGCCGCCGCCATAGCGCTGCCGGGCCGGAGCCATGGCGCAGGCGCCGGGCGGGAGCCGGGGCTGTGGGATAAAGGTGTTTTCATTATCCCTGTCCTTTCCCGGCCGCATCCATCCCTCTGGGAGCCGGCAGTGCGGCTAGTGCTAGCGCAGGGCAGTGGAAGGGCTCGGCAGCAATGCCCGGTGCGGTCCCTGGGCAGTCCGCGCTGTTCGGGGCCGCTGGGCCGGCACGACAGAACCGCCACCTTAAATGTTGCCCAGCGCCGTGCAGGCCCTGCCTCCTCCCCTGCCCTGCCCTGCAGTCACGGTGCTCTGAGAGACTCTGAATTCTCCTCTTGCTGGGTCCCGAGAACCTCCGATGAGAACAGCACGGGCTTTAACTCATAACCAAGCTTTTCTCGGAGCTTTGACTGACAGCTCTGCTCGGCCGCAGCAGATCCCGCGGAGCGAAATGCAGAGCTTTGCTCCACATCTCTAATTCCCTATCCTGCTCCTTCCCACGCCTGTGACACCACTCACCTTCCCTGTGGAGCTGTCTGCGCCGGGAACAGCCCCATGGAGAGCCCTGGAGCGCAGCTTTGGAAAGGCAGAGTTCATCTGGTCATGTCCCACTTCTGGGACAGGAACAGGCCCTGGCATTGTTTACTAATTATGGAGCGTTTGGGAGCCCATCATCTTTACTTTCCCGTTTTAAAGCATGAATGCAGCTCTTCCATGCCTTTACAGCTGTGGCTATTGTGTGTGCATACCCTTTTTAGAAACAAATGAGCGTTGTGCAAAACTGCCAGGCCAGCATCTCGAACATGATGAAAAGAGTGCATGTGGAGTGGAAGCATAAATTTAAATGGAACAGGTTAGCAGCTGAACTGTAAGTTGTGCTAGAAAAAACATAACTGTTCAAGCACTTGTGCTGAATGAAGTCCATGAGGATGTGCAAATATCAGTACCAAAAAGTATCAAAAACTTCATATGAGCACTGAGCTCCAAAGGAGGATATAGTACCTTATTAAATCAACTGGTACCAACAAGACTTCATTCCGTTTTGGAAAAAAAAAAAAAAAAAAAAAACAACCCAAAAAAACCCAACCAAACAAAAAAACCCAAAAAACAACCCAACCAACCAAAAAAAAAAAAAAAAAACCAAAAAAAAAAAAAAAAAACCCCAAAAAACCAAAAAAAAACCAACCCAAACAAAAAACCACAAACTGTGAACTTTAAATTAGTTACAGATAGGAAACAACCTTGTCTGACTTTGGCCTAATTATGTTTTCCAGCTAGAAGATGATAGCATGAGGCAAAGAAAATGTTATCACCTGTGGGATATCAGGAGCCAAAAGCAGAGAGAAAAAACCCAGTGCAATTATCACCTGCGGTCAGTGAGGTGTAACAAGAACTGGACTGTACCAAATACTGTAATGAGCAATTATCTCACACTCCATGGTTCTCCAAACTAATTCAGCTGTATTTTTTGTCAGAGCAAATAAATGCTAGGCGATAGCATAAGTTCATTATAGTGCCTATTTTAAAGCATAAATGAAATAGTACTGCGTGCTAATTTGACCCATTTGTGAAGGGAGATTACTAAAATATGGCAGTGTAAAATCCTTGGAATTCACAAGAGTCGGTTAATTTCAAAAGCTGGGGAGGATACTTGTTAACTTAATACTCACAACTTTTTGATGGAACACTTCAGGAAAAAATGGCCCCAGAATACAATTTGTAACACTGACAAAACATACAGCACCTTTCTAAAATAATTTGTTGGGTAAAGCTTGTGCTGTGAAGGAGTGCCAGAAAGGAATGTCCCTCAGAGATACAAATGATTGCCATAATGATCAACAAAATGGTTGACAGTAGAATAAATAATGTTGGTCTGCATTGTGGGTGGTTGCAGAGCAGTCTGTTTATATATATGAACTGCTGATGGATGAGAGGAGAGGGAGCATGCAGCCTTGAGATATCTCATATATACATCAGACCCCTAAGATCTTCCAAGCCAACCGTGATGACACAGTCATAAGCAAAATGGGAGTTAGCAGGAAACTCTCTAAACCCTCTATTAAACCCATGACAGGACTAACAAGAGGTAAAAGTGCTTAGACAAGACAAAAAATTATAATTCCTTGGAAGGCCGTTGCTAATGATGTTTTTAACAACACAGCTGTGTGTTGGAAATGGTGGGAGCTGATATCAATGCTCTGTAACAAAATGTCAGTAAAAGTGCAAGCTAAATTCACTAATTTATAACCCATCTCTCCTTAACATGCAGCCTGGAGACAATCAGCCCCACAGAAGAATATCATCTTTCCTAAAAATCAGAATGATGATCTGAAAAGAACATAAGGAAGGTAAGATGGCACAAAATATATGGTATGCTGGTGTATGCCTGTTGTATAAAATGACTTGAAGAGGGTATTTCCCGAGACTATACTTGCAGTTAATGTCAAAGGAAAATAACCAAAGCAAAGATAAATGCACTGTTTATGGACAGGATATTGCTACAGCCTCACATACTCAATTTATGTCATAATCTCTTAAAAGAGGCTACAAGAAGGCTGTAAAATTTAATGACTTTGAGTAAGGAGTGGCAGAAAAGCAGAGATTTTTCTGATATAAAGCTACTTTGAGCCTTAATTAGTGGTAAAAGGGCAACTCCTTTTACTGCTAATTAGATAGGTAATTACTGTGCATATATTAACAGTTTATTATTTCTCCTTAGTGTTCCATCTTTTGTTTTAAATCTCAATTCTGCTGTTTCAGAGTATGACAATATTTTCAACTGGTGGATCAAGTTTAGGAAAACACATATTTAATAACTGTGGTGGTAGGAATCCAGTATATTGTCTTGATTAACTGGATAAACAGTGTAGAATATCGATTTAGTAGTGAGTTGGCTTTCTTGTTTTGTTTTGTAAATAGAAGTTGACTCTCTTTATTCTGGGGGGCAAAAAAAGTGTGTTTTTTGTTATGTATGTATTTCTGTGGGACTAACTGCTCTTCTTCACTGCAGCTAGAAAGGAATACATTTTTGCTTCACACGATTGAGGCAGATGGACCAATTTCCCTGATGGGCCTCTCATGGTAGGACAAATCTAAATTTCAGACCTGGTGGGGTTTTTTGCCAGCTAAAAACTCCCAGGACTAAGATAAACATTCAATTAAAGAAAAATTATTTGAGTGCAAGCAACTCCACAGAAAACATGGGACCCCACTATGTTACAACACTTCAGTGGAATTATAATAGGGAAATTAAAAGAACTGTAAACAGCCATGAAAAATATTATTCTAACTTTAATGCTGAAGACAGCTACAGAACAAAGTAAACAAACTATCCATAGAAGGCATACCTCTTCTTGAAATGCTGTTCCAGTAATCTAAACAGAGCTAAGCATTGTTTGCTATTTGTTTAAGATGGTTTTCTCCTTTTTTTAAGTTCTTTTTAAACTGATTATTGATTAGCATAGAAACTTCTCAGCTAAGTAATATTAGAAAATAAGTATGAGCCGACAATGTGATCTAGCAGGTGAAAAACCAAATGTTCAGGATCAGTTCCCAGTAGCCCCTCCTGGTCTGGTGTGATTTCAGGCAAATCATCTGTTTATGTAGCATCTCATTTGGAGAGGCCATATTCATTTTCAGACTACTTTCAGAAACTACTCATTTCCTCATGACCCTTCATCTGAAGCCCCTTCTCCCAGCCCCTGTCTTTACATAATTTTGTTTTCTTATTATCCTTATCTACACAAACAATGAGGACATTATCTTGGCCTTTGATCATGAAATTCTGTGTTTACTCACTTGAGCTCTGTGACTGCTGCCACAGGATGGGTAACACACATCCTCAGTCTGGTTTCTGAAACAGGCTCTGAAGTGGATAGGTATTAAAACCCCAAAATGTTTGTAAATTGAATATTACCCAATACACAGCTCCATGAACAGGAGTAATTAAAAATGAGATTTATAAAGTGCCCACCTATTTCCATACTTGATTTCTGCAGGTCGGTGCATGGGGTCATACAGAAAAAGCTTGATAGTTACACCACCAGTTATCTTCATCTCAGACATGCAATTAAGGCTTTACTGTGGGCCCAATAATAATACATTTAATTAATACCAAAGATCATTGCTTCAAATGGAGAGGAAACTAACACTCAATTTGTCAAAATACAGAAAAAAATTGATAGAATAGACTCCCAAAGTGGACAGTTGTGACTAAAATATACATACCCTCCAATCATCTGAGAAAGTTCTACAAAAGCACTTTGAATTGCATTACTGTCAAACCACTGAAACCATGAATTACAGCTAAATTATAAATACAAATATAACTATAAGCCTTTTCTGTCTTCACTCATTTCCTAACATTCTTATCTGAAACCATTCAGCATTGAGTGGCCTCCTCAAGGTCTTGCACTTGCCGCAGTTCTTGTTCATGACTGTAGTAGTTTATTGAATGAAGAAATAGAGGTGAGTCTGTACCTGCTTTAGTGAGTATTTCATGTGCAGACACAAGTGGGACAGGGTGAGCAACACCAGCCTTCTCAGCTAGCAGACAACCACCACCACAGCCAATTTTGGATCAAGCAGCCCATGTGCTGCTCTGTGCATCCTCTGAGAGCCTGCTCAGCCCCTTCCTAAAGCTCTCAGCGATTTCCATGACGTGCAGGGGGCACAGCAGCTGGTACAATCATAGAATATGCTGAGTTGGAAGGCACCCATCAGAATCATTGAGTCCAATTCTGGCCCTACAGAGGACATCTCAAGAATCCCACCATGTGCCTGAGAACACTGTCCAAATGCCTCTTGAGCTCTGTCAGGTTTGAGGCTGTGACCACTTCTCTGGGATGCCTGTTAAAGTGCCCAACCACCCTCCGGGTGAAAAACCTTTTCCTGATACGCAACCTAAACCACCCATGACTCAGTTTCATGTCATTTTCTCAAGTCCTGTCACTGGGCACCACAGAGATGAGTGCCTGCCCCTCCTCTTCCCCTCATGAACAAGTTGAAGACCGCAATGAGGTCTCTCATCAGTCTCCTCCAGGCTGAGCAGAACAAGTGACTTCAGCCGCTCCTCAAATGGCTTCCCCTCAAGGCCCTTCACCATCTCTGTAGCTCTCCTTTGGATGCTCTCTAGTAGCTTAATGTCTTTTTTATACTATGGCACCCAAACCTGCCCCCAGCACTGGAGGTGAGGTCTCCCCAGTGCAGAGCAGAGTGGAACAATCCCCTCCCTTGCCCGGCTGGCCATGCTGTGTCCCCCAGGACAGGGTTGGCCCTCCTGGCTGCCAGGGCACTGCTGGCTCGCATTCAGCTTTCCATGGACCAGGACCCGCAGGTCCCTTTTTCCAGGGCTGCTCTCCCTTTCTCAGGCTATACACACACCCAGGGCTGTCCCGCCCCCGGTGCAGCAGAATCCTGCCCTTGCCCCTCGCGTGGTTGGTGTCCATCTCTCCCTTGCCGAGGCGTCACTGCAGAGCAGGGCGCTCCCGCTGGTACCTGCCCGCGTTCTCCGCTCGGGGCCGCCCGCAGCGCCTGGGCTGGGCTGCCTGGCCCGGGACCGGGCACACGGCACAGCCCCAGCGCCCCGCCCGGAGCCGCCGCGGGGAGCTCGGAGGGGCCGGGCCCGGCTCTGCCCGCCCCGCTCGGGCGTGTCCCGGCGGCGCTGCCGGGAGGGCGGCTCCGCGGGCTCGGCTGTCGGTGGCTGCGCCCAGCCCTGCGCGGGGGGAGCCGCCGCTCCGGCTTTGTGGCCGCGGCTGCGGAGGGCGGCGGTGCCGCGGTTGGTTCGCGGGGAGCCGGGCCCGGGCGGCTGTGGCTGGGGCAGCCATGGGGCTGCAGCCCCTGGAGTTCAGCGACTGCTACCTGGACAGCCCCTGGTTCAGGGAGCGGGTGAGAGCCCACGAGGCCGAGCTGGAGAAGACCAATAAGTTCATCAAGGAGTTGCTGAAGGATGGGAAGAACCTGATCGCCGCGACCAAGAGTGAGTGGAGGGCAGCGGGGGCACTGCGGGGGCGGCTGCCGGCGCCGGGAGCTTTCCCTGGGGGGCGGCGGCGCTCGCCTTTGTGGCACAGAGCTCTGCACTGGCGAGCTCCAGCCTCTCCCGCGGCTTCCCTCCCCATCAGCCGCTTGGAGGCTCTTTCCAACCCTTCTCCGCGGAGGGGAACGAGGGATAGAGGCGGTGGCAGCGCCGGGTGGCTCCTGTTGCATCTGCCCGGCTCCTGGGCCGGGCTGGGCTCTGTCGGAGCGGGAGCAGCCCCGGCTGCCGTGCGGGACCCGCCGGAGGGCTCGGCCCCGGGTGCTGCTGAGCGGCTGCCAGTGGCGAACCTGCCACAGCCAGGTCCTGCCTGCGCTGCAGCCCGGGGAGAGGCTGCTGCAAAATAACCTCTGTCAAAAGAAGCCTGTGCAGGAATTAGCAGCCTTAGTTTTGTGCTGACAGCGCTGGTTATCAGTTCTATGCCTTTGGCCTCTTAAAATGTGATAGTGCTTTGTTGAGTATATACATAGTGTGTATAAATAGTTAGCTATAATGTGTTTTATGCGGGAATCATGTTTGTTTTTTTTTTTTGCCTTGAACGACCACGTTCATGCATGTTCTTAGTGTAGTATTGTGCTCATGTATTTTTTCTATTTAACTTAAGACACGGTTGTGTAGTCACCTCAATATTTAGTAGGATGATTTGCTGTACCAATTATTCAAATCAACCACTAACCCAGTGCTCTGGCACTGTGTTCTCGGAAGTGTACAGCACCTCTGGTTTGGTAAACTTCTGAAGCCAGGAAACCATGCTGTCAGGATGTTTCCATTAAACTGATAGGGGTTTGGCCAGTGGTTTGATAAGTGTGGCTGCCTGGATATGGTGAAGTGTTTAAAACCAGAGTTAACTCATTTCTGTAAATAAAGAAACATTATTTTCTGGTTTCGTCTCCGGTGGAAGATGCCATATCAAATTTCACTTGTCTGTAACTGTTATTCTTGGGTCAGTTAACATTCTGTTACTGCAAATTGTGATCTTGGAGGATTATTCAAAATCTGTGACTTGGAAGTGTCAGTATTATTAATTAATAATTACTGTATAATGTATACAGAACTTAATTTGTAAGTGGCTGGCTGTGGTGAGGAAAGCCCTAACTCAAATGAGCGTCCTGTCCACAGCACACCAGAATTCTGTGCTGGCAAATTGGCTCTGTGTGCAGAGCTCAGGGTGCTTTGCTGTGTGTGGTGGAAGCCAAGACTGCTGGCCAGGGCTACCTGGCCTGAGACTGCTTCATGAAATACTTAGGGCTAGCCCAGGAGGAACATTTAGAGAAGCAATCTGAGATCCTGCCTGATGTTCAGGTCTAAGCACTGCCTTCCTTTCCAAGATGACAGTCAAAAGGTTTATTCTTGAGTTTAGTTGCTGTACCTTATTCTAACAAACATCTTCAGCATGCTTGTTTGAAAAGTACAAACAGGTTAAACCCTTCCTTCCACATTTCAGGTTTCTGCAGTTGTCTCTCCTCTTTAGAGTGCCCTGAGTGACAAGTTTGAAGCTGATTTGCTTTCCTTTGGTACTGGTGAAGGCATGCCTCTGTTCAACAGACATTAAAGACAAATTGAACGAGAGGAAGCACAAGAAGTTAAAACCCACTAAAACCCCAGTGGTTAGGGCATTAGTCCTCCTTCTGTTTTCAGAAGAAAACATTATCATCTAAATTCTTTGAGGGGCCTGATTCATTTGCTATCAGGAAACCAGATGGTATTAGTATTTGTTCCAAAAACCAAGCTTGAGAAGTGGTCTAGACACAATGGTCTATTCATTTGTGTCCAAACTGCATTTTCTGCACAAAGATAGTCTCACTGCAATTTTGAGAATGTGATAATAAAGCAGGGTGTAGTGAGCTTAGATGACTGCCTCTTAAACAACAGTTGCTGACGATTTTTGGAAAATTGTTTTAGTCTTTTGAATAAAAAATGTTACCTTGACAATAGCTAAAACATTTCCCTGTTTCTAGAAGCAGGTAAAAGATGAGATTTGCGCCTGGTGTAATTGATACATGAGTGTGATAAGATGCTCTGAGTGGTGTATTGAGTATAAAATGTAGTAGGTGCCCTATTGTTCTTGAATTTGTGGGAAATATGTAATCTGTGGGACTGCAATGACACCGCCAGCATTTCCCTCCCTTAGCAATTTCCTTATTTCACTGGTAAAGCAGGCAGCAAACGTTATGGGGATTCTTTAGGTGTGAACAACTGATGCGATTGAATAGATCCCACTTCCTGCCTGACAGACAGCCTTGTGCCTTTGATGCTGCCCGCACTGAGTTACATCTTGACAGGTCAAAGCAGACACTGCTACCACTCCCTCTAATTCATGGGAACCACCAGTGTCTTGCAGGGCACAACAGTTACATGATGTGGATCTTCTCATTGGCTCCTTTCCATTTGTCTCCTCAGTTGTATGAAATTGTATTTTTCACCTAAAACTCCTAAGAATTGATTTTTGTTAGTGCTTAAAAAAGATAACATAAAAAAGAAGAATTTTTATTTTTAAATTGTTGAATTTCCAGAGGAAAGCATACCTCAAGTGTATCTTTAAAGTTTCAGTAGTTTCAAGAATGTGATAGAAAGATAAACAAGAGTGACTCAAAGATGTCTGTTTCCTGTGTAAGGTTTTGAATCACCAAGTTGCCTAGTTCAAGCTAAATATTGGAAGGGTGAATAAACAGTTGGTGGCTCTTCCTTTTTTTTTTGACAGTAAATGTGTTTAAAAGAAGTACAAACTTATTTTTTCTCCTGCTGTTTCTAATACAAGTGGTATACACGTATGCTTTTTAAAATAGAAATGCAATATTTCTTAGGGGATTCCAGTTCACTTAAACAAGTTAGGATCAATAGAGTTTATAAATAAATTCTAGATGGAGGTAGTTGTGCTTCAGTGAAAGTGAAGTTAAAGGTACCTAATAAGACAATCCTTATTCTGAATCATGAAAGGAATGTAAGAGGTTTAGTTTTGAGCTCTTAAAAATCTGCAGTGCAGTTTCTTGGAAGCTAAGGAATACTTTAGATAAATACTATCTATTTAGTCTGAATTCTTTGCCCTGTGTTGTTCCAACTCTTGGCCAACTCTTGGTCTCTTAACATGAGTGTGAGATTTTTTGGGGGGCTTTTGAAGATATTTTTTGAAGTGTTGTGGGTTTGGTGTTTTTTTTTTTTTTTTTTGTATACCTGCAACAGGGGCTGCCACTGCTAATGAGATGCCAAGGTGGAGTAGGAATAGGAAGAGTCGGGACAAATGTAGGTCCGTTTGGCCCTGGACATCTCACAGGGCCTTTGCAAAGGATACTTGTGAGTGCATGCTCACAGCTGTTCCATGTGCCTAAAAGCAGAGCCTTCCCATTCTTGGATTTAAGCTCAAGAATTCTGTTTGAGTCAACTGCAGTGACTTTGTGATGGGCTGCTGAAGACAGAAGATGGAGGTATTTGGTGTAGTGGGCATCCTGGCTATCCAGTGCAGCCCAGTATACCCAGTGACTATTTTCATTTTGTGTTTTTCATGGAAGAGTTACTTCCTGCATTCTTCCAGATAGAATACAAAATGGGAACCAAATTTGTTTTATGTGTAGAAAGAGCTTGTTGGGATATACAGAGTTACTGATGAGTATTTGTTTTAATAAAGACGACTGAAGAACTTAATCCAGTCCCAAGCCTCAGTTTGACATCTGAGTTGTGCAAACCCATATTCTTTTTCTTGGCCAGTTCTCTTGGTGTGTGGTGGTGGTTGACCTTCTAGACTCTGGTCTGGGTTTGATTTTGGCCTGACCTGGTGTATATATTATTATGTAAATATAAAAGCTGTGGTAATCCACATAGTAACACCACATAAAAACCTCTCAGACCACTTGAGCTGTGGCACATTTTTTTCTTAAGCACCGATTGTCTATTTTTTAAAGCTTTCCTTAATATAATCTGCAGTTATGAAACCATATGTAATGTGTGCCAGTTTTCAAAGTCTTAGGATTTTTTTTTTTTGCAACAAAAATGTTCTACTGACATTCCAGTACATGTCAAAGAAGTAAAATAAAACCAGTAACATAGGGCTTGTTAATAACTTCTAGACAAGAAATGGACATTCACTAAAGATTTAGGTAGAATCCAAAGATTGAGTAAAAACTTAATGCATTTTTACTTAATGGGGAAGGGGAGAATATTGCAAGAGGCTCTTCATTGAACTTGTGTACAAAGTTTCCTGTCAGCTGTGGTTAATTAAGGCTCTATATTTGATTTTCTTTTTTTTATCTTGAATTCAGTGAGACCTCTGAATTAATAAATCTTTACATTTAGCATTTCAGAAAGCTATTTTTATTTTTCGATCACTAACTCAAACCCACGCTTTATTTCTATAGTAAGGCATGCTTTAAGTGTGATAACCATAAGCAAATCAATGCTGTATGTGAATGCTCTGAGATTTAAATTTGAAATATACTCTGCTAGGGCCATGTTAGGTAAAAATTACTTCAAGGGCAGTGTTACAAAGGCTACTGAACTGTAAGTACCTTTAAAAAACCCCCAACTTTGTATTGGAAGTGTTTCCATTACTGACCTCATTAGAAAACTAAGGCAAACAGGTTCTTTGGGGGCCATGTAATAGGGCTTTCCCTTAAGAAAGAGCTGCTGATAATAACATAATAAAATGTTACTTGTCCCTTCCCTTCAAGATAATTGCCACAGCTGGGGCCTAATTAACTATGACAACACTTTTTTTTTTTTTTTTTTTTTTCTTTTCTGCTTGTAGATAAAGTTGCTTGTGTTCAAGGAGCAGGGAAATGCTAATATTTAAGAAAGTACTCTAAAGAACATTTTGTTTAGCTCCACCCCACATAGAGCATTCGTTACTGTGTCAGTAGCTATAAAAAGTGTCAGGCTCATTCTGTGGAGGATGCCAGTTTGTCAGCTTGAATCTCATCTCTTCAGCTTGAATTACTAACTAGCTCCATTACTGTCTTTGTCCTGTAGATGTTCCACTCTTAATCTTTTTTTTTTTTTTTTTTTTTTTTTGAAAGCAGAGCATTGTGCTGCTGAACATCTGTGATATCAGAAAACATGCAATTTCACGAATTTGTATGGATTTTCTTAGTTCTGAGAGATGTGACAAACTGTCATTAAATGAAGTGATTTTGTCTTTTAATCACTTGGGGAAAATGTGTCATTTTTCAGCTTCAGATAAAATGTGTGAGTGGTCATTAAAGAGAGGATCATTGAAGTGTAATTGTCAGTCTTCAGGACAAAGCCAACAGAAATAAGTTTTTAATTTTTAGAGAACTTGTCTGGTAGATTGTGTTGAGAAGGCTTTTATCCTTGACTTTTTTTAATGACAAGACTTTTAGAGACGTAATATTAGAATTATATGGAATCTCAGTCTATCTTAAGGAGTTGTGAAAAAGTGGATTTGCCCTACAGCCTGTAAAGTGCCAACACCTGCTTGCAATTGAGAAAAATAGGCCCACTCCTTAGGCTGTAGGTGTATGCTGTTCCTAAAATTATCCTGTGCTTGCCAGCTCTGTATTGAAAAAATGTTGCAAATTTTACCAAGCTGACCTTCTGACACTGATAACACTTCACAAGTCTAAAGTAACTTGGTAAGTTTTATTGAGGCAGAACATTTCTTTCTGCCTGGCACAGGTGTTTTTCTAAGGGGGCAGGAAGGAGAGTGCTATGGTGGGGTTTTTTGGGGTTTTTTTGGGAAGTAGCAAACAGGCTGGGTGCTCTGCCCTTGCTTTAGACAGGGAGCACGCGGAAACATGTTTGGAATGGCACTGAGGAGCTGCATCCCAGTACTTGCCTCCTCCTTCCCAGCTGTTTTGTAACGTTACATAATTAATGTATAAAGTTTACATTGACTGTAGTGCTTTTGTTTTACAATGCCAACTTCAGTCACTACTGCAACACTTTGCACATTAAGCTAAAAACCAGGGGCTTGGCTGTGTTAGAGAGGGAGAGTTCACAGCATGTGAATCTTGGCAATATGCTTAATGTTTTGATAGTGTGGGTTGTGGCTTCTCGAGATAATTTTCACGATTTGCTCATGTCTGATGGGGCTTCCTTTTGTGTCTAATGCCACTTTTCTGAGTTTCAATACCATATTTATTGTTCTATGACAGTTGTCCTTAAGATGTTACAATATGCTCAGTGTTTGTCTTTTAAAAGTCTTCAAGTTTCTGAGTTGCCTAATTAAGACACTTGGAGCAGTCGAATGCTTTGTGGAATATCTAATGAATGTAAAATATATGATCAAATAAACTTGGGCACATATTGGCAGAACAGTTTAAGAAACTACTGTTCAGGGAATGTAGCATCTCTCTGCTGGTGGTTGCTGCCACCCACTGTAGTTGTCAATCTTAATCAGCACCCAAAATCTGCCTAGTTGCTAAGTCAAACCCATCTTCCTTGCCAAATTTAAACTCAGCCGTGAGTTTTGCAATGAGTTGAAGCAGGCACTTGTACTTCATCCCAGCAGCTCCCGGGGAGGTTGTTTTCCTTTGGGTGTAACTTTGATGGAGAGAGGGCAGTAATTTATGAAGCCCCATATTATACGCTTGGGGTAAATGTGTGCCTTCTGTCCAAAGCACATATTTTGGTATCTCACTGGGAAATAAGATCCTGGAAAGGGAGGTCTCTGGCCTGGTTTACACTATCCTCCAGTTATTTTTCTAAACAGATATTTTTGACAGGCAACTTCAATGTCATGTTGGTTTTCCATACCTGCTTGTAACTATGGATGGAGCTTCTTGCAGATACCATGTTCTTTGTCTTTTACTCCTTCTGCTCTGTTTTTGTTTCCTCCCTTCGTTGTTATTTTCCATCCTGTGTGTTTGCTCATCTTTCAGGATAAAAATAGAGAGAAAACATCCAGGCCCTCAGAAGCTATGTGGCCATCACAGGCCAAGGCCAAATCAGAGGTTCCTGTAAATCATTCATGCTATGCTTGTCCTTTGTGGGAAAGGACCAGTGTGAGGGGAAAAATAATCTACAGGGATGGAAAATCACAGTGTTATTAAACAGATTGTGGTTTTACTACAGCCCAGAGCTTTGAATAAACCTCCTGTTGTTGCCTCTTTAAATGAGAGGACTGGGCAGTTGAAGGTTGTTGGCTCAATAGGTAGGTCAGAGAGGAGCTTTGTCTCTCAGTAGATCTGGTTGTTACAGCTTCCCTGAGTCCTTGTCAGCTTTTGTGTGTGCACCTGGCTGGTTAGGACTGCATGTCCTTGAAGAGAAAAAACAATGCTTTGTTTAATTTGGCAGGGAAAATTGAGTATCCAGGATGAAACTGAGCAGAGCTTTGTACCAGAGCTGGGCCTTGAAGGACATTGTAGTGTGTGTGGTGTCCAGGAAAAGGTTCTCAGACACTTTGTTGATGATGAATGGTTTTTAGCTTTGAAATGTGTCCATTTCCTCCATTAGGCTGATGCATAGGGGCTTAGAAATAATGAATGAAATAATGTTGAAGATTATGAAGTTTGTCATACATCAAGGTTTAAGCCTTAAGAAAAATCAGATTGTAATGTCTCAAATCTCAAAAATTGGGATGTTTTCCCAAGCAGAGAGAGCATCGTATTTTTGTTTGGTTGGTTTAATCTGTGATTTTGTCAGTAATTAGAGTTGCTCGCTTTGAAAAATATTAATAATATTTTAATGTAGGTGTGTTGGAACAAAAAAACAGGAAACTTTTAGCAGTTTTTACATAAAAATATAACTGCTTAGAGTATGCTTCTTCAAAAGAAATCCTGCTGTCTTGCAAACAGGTGGAGGGGGCATGCTGCCAGGTCATGGAGGACCTCACACAAACTTGTCCAAATACCATTTTGAGAGTGAGTCCCAGTCCTTAGACATCTGTTGTGGGGCTGAGTTTGCAGTTTATGTGGATTAACAGACGGTGAGTGCTGCATAGTGTCAGCCTTTGGAACACATCAGTGCTCTGAGAGCAAAGCAGTGTAACTTGTCCACACCTTTTTCCTCTTAAAATCCCAGGTTGAAAGTGCTCTCTGTTGGGAGAGGCCTGGACTGACTGACAAGCTCAGTCATGAGCCAAAGGACTGTTTCTCCAAAGCTTTTGTCTTTCAAGTCACTTCTTTCAAGTCCTCAGCCTGCAAGCTTTTCAGGAACAAGGCTGACTTTGTCCACTCTGCTCCCAAACACTTGCTCTGTGGTAATATTACTGTTGTTGTATTGTGCTTCATTTTATGCTTTCAATCATTTCAAAATGCACAGTTTCAGATTGCTGTTGTGCCTCTTCCTAGCTGTTCCCTTGTTCCAGGGGATTCGGGATCTTTGCTAAAAGAAATCAAACTACCTGGAATTAATCAAACTACCTGGAATTATTGCCTTTTTTTTTTTTTTTTTTTTTTAAATAAGTGGACATTCATGGCTTAACCCCAGCTAACAACTGAGAGCCACACAGTCACTTGCTTACTCTCCCAGCCAGTGGGATTAGGGAGAAGATTAGAAGGGTAAAAGCTAGAAAACTCCTGAGTTGAGATCAAGAGTGTTCAACAGGGAAAGCAAAAGCAATGCACTTAAATGAAGCAAAACAAGGAATTACTTACCTCTTCCCATGGGCAGGCAGGTGTTCCGTCATTTCCAGGAGAGCAGGGCCCAATCATATGTAAGGGTTACTTGGAAAGACAAATGCAGTTACTCCAAACATTCCCTCACTTCCTCCCTCTTCTCCCCTCTTTATATTTGGAGCATGACACCATAGGTATAGAAATTCCTGCTTGTTAAACCTAATGTCCTTTTATGACAAGGTAACATACCTAGCTGATCAAGGGAAGCCAGCTGATGGATTTCAGTAAAGCTTTGGGTACTGTCTCTCACAGGATCCTTCTGCACAAACAGACCCTGCAATGGGTGAGCAGCTGACTCAAGGGTCGGGCACAAAGGGCTGTAGTGAAGGGAGTGGATTGGAGACCTGTCACTAGTGGAGTTCTGCAGGGCTCCATCTTAAGCCCTGTACTCTTCAACATCTTCATTAACAACTTGGGTTCAGGACTGGAAGGGATACTAAACAAGTTTGCAGATCACATAGAACTGGGAGGAGCCGTTGACTCCCTGAAGGCAGGGAGGCCTTGCAGAGAGACCTTGACAAAATAGGGGGCTGGGCAAATCACCAACTACATGAAGTTCAGCCAGGGAAAGTGGCAGATGCACCTGGAATGGGGCAACCCTGGCTGTATGGACAGACTGGGAATGAGAGGCTGGAGAGCAGTACTGGGCAAAGGGCCCTGGGGGTCCTGGTCCGTGGAAGGCTGAATGTGAGCCAGCAGTGGCCTGGCAGCCAGGAGGGCCAACCCTGTCCTGGGGACATCAGGGGCAGCTGGGCAAGGGAGGGGATTGTCCCCTCTGCTCTGTACTGGGGTGGCCTCACCTCCAGTGCTGGGCCAGGTTTGGGTGCCACAATATAACCAAGATATGAAACTATTGGAGGGCAAGAAAGATGGTGAAGGGCCTTGAGGGGAAGCCTGATAAGAAGTGGCTGAAGTCACTTGGTTTGTTCAGCCTGGAGAAGAGGAGACTAATGAGTCCTCATTGCAGTTAGGACTTCCTCATGAGGGGAAGAGGAGGGGCAGACACTGATATCTTCTATGTGGTGACAGTGACAGGACCCCAGGGGATGGCCCGAAATTGTGTCAGGGGAGGTTTAGCTTGGATATCAGGAAAAAGTTCTTTCCCCAGAGGGATGTTTGGGCACTGGAATGGGCTCCCCAGGGAAGTGGTCACAGCACTGACTGACAGAGTTCAAGAAGCATTTGGACAATACTCTTGGGCTCATGGTGTGACTCTTGGGAGTGGTGCTGTGCAGGGCCAGGACTCAGTGATCTTTGTGGGTCCATTCCAACTCAGCATATTCTGTGTAATATCCCTTCAGTCAGTTGGGGGCACCTGTCCCAGCTGGGTCTTGTCCTGACCTCCCACACGCCCCCAGTCTCCTCACCAGCATGGCGATGCAAAAATTAGAAAAGGCTTTGACTCTGTCTAAGCCCTGCTGAGCAATAGCAAAAACATCCCTATTACTGTCACTCTGTTCAGCACAAATCCAAAACTCAGCCCCATACCAGCCCCTATGAAGAAAATTTACTCCTTCCCAGCCAAATCCAACACAAGAAGTAGAAGAATCTTATGCTGAAAAGAAATGCTCCTCTCTCCCATGGCTATTTTGTTTTGTTTCACAAAACACATCTATGTGTCTTCCAACACCATTGCTGCTTGTCCAATGAGGTTCTGCAGGGTTGTACCTGAGGGAGAAGGCTGCCATCCTGAGGGGTAGGGAACTACTAGTCAAGGATGGAAATTTATTGTTGCCACCCATCTCTCCTCTCACTGCAGTTTTTTGCAATATTTTGTGAAAGAACAGTTCTAAGCTCCAGACACGCAGCTCAAGTTTTTGTGTAGTCAGTATAATTAAGTAAGGAAATGTTTGTGTTGCATCCTTGAATGTCATGTGTAGACCTTGGCACTCTAGTAGGTGAGCTTTGCTGAGGGCCTATAGCAAAACTGAAGGAGGTTGGAATCTAGTAAGCCAAGTAGTGCAACCAGGTCTGTGGGTAATGGTGACTAGAGATGCCCCTTTCAGAGGGCTGAGACCTGAGAACAAGCAGATGGAAGATCCATGAGAAAGGTCAGTCACACACTACCTAACAGAAAATTTTACTGTGTGTATACAAATATTACACAGCACATGTAGTATGTGATATCCAAGATGCAAATTTTATTTGGAAAATGTAGCTTTGTGAATCAACAGAAATGATTATTTGCCTTCACTTACCTGGAAATTCCATTTCCCTTCCTGCCTTCATTGCTCACTTTAATATATCTGTAATTAGAATGTGGTTTAGGTATGAATTCCTCTTGTATATAGGACCCTTTTTTTTTATTATTGCTGCAAATAGGTTGCTGTCAGTCTTGAGGATCTTTCTATAGTGGACATGGTTCATGTCTGCAAAGTTAGTTCTCTTTTCATATACATGAATCATTTTATGCTATGAATGAAAAACCAAGCTGTGTCTAGAGAAGTGACTTTGTGAGCAGCCTTGGGCAAACCCTTTGCCTGTTTATATCTTTTTTCCATCGCTATTTAATCTCTTGCTTCAAATTTAGGGCTATTTATTTGTTAAGCATTTCATGAATATTGAAATGTCACATTGAAGTGTTGTGTGTGAGTCCTTTCTGCATTAGGAGAGGCTGCACTCACTGCCCTTTTTCTGTAGTCATTATTTGAATTGAGCATTAGTTATAAACTGTTTTTATCCTCTTCAAGTAAATTAGCTTAATATAGAATCGGAGAGGAGGATGTTCCGTACTCTCCTGCAGTCATGTGGTGGACATCTCAGTGCAGAGGGCATGGCAGTATGAGCTTCAGAAAGCAGCTGTTCTGCCCTTGCCATGCAGACTATTCCAGTGGAAATTTCAGTCAGCAGTTTGGCTTTTCTAAGGTTTATAGCGTTTCATCTTATAGAAAGATGCAGATATGCATCTTATAGAAAGCATGCAGATATGAAGAAAAACAGGTATGCCAACCTTGCTAGAACACTTCATGGATGTACTGAAGTCCACTTCAGGTTGGTAAAGATATTGCAAAGCTTACTTCATTGAGGAGGGTCTTTTTTTCCTCTTGTAATTTTTTTTGTTGTTCTTGAAATGAAAGTGTTTAGAAGGAAGCTGGCTTTAATACCTTCTTGGAAATTAGCTTGGCATAATTACCATTGATGAATTTAAAAATGGAATTAGGAACTAAGATGTCAGGCAGGAAAAGTAGCAGGGGTTTTTTTTGTTGTTTTTGTTTGGGTGGTTTTTTTTTTTTTTTTTTTTTTTTTGGATAGGGGAAGTAGCTGGACCACACGGGGAATTAATCTGATAGTGCCTCCACCACTTCTCTCTGGTACAGAGAAAGACTTCTTTCAGTGGAACTTACACTGTTTGTAAGCAACATGTAACTGAAGCAAGTAATCAAAGCCCCTCCTGAAACAAAGGCTTCTGATACCACAAAAATGTCAAATAACTCCCAAATAATTCTATCAATGTTTATTTCAATTTCAGTCATTTTATAAATAAAGCTTTCTGTAGGTGCTTTCCATTCCTGTAGTAATAGCTATGGTTTGCTTCTTTTAGGATCTTAAAGACTTCTGAGCAGATGAAAGGGACTGTATGCTTTTGATGTGTCAGGTTTGATAGCAAAGCCTTGTTAGGAAAATTTATCTTTAAAGAATGTTATCTCTTGAATAAGGATGCGGTTTTTAATGGATTTTTTTTTCCTGAAACGCTTTCTTTCAATTTCTGTTTTAAATATAGAATATTTCCAGATTTAATAGTGGTCTGGAGGTGATCTCACATATCATGAGGAATTAATGAATAGCATTATTAGAACATTGCTTCTGAGACACTATTATTAGTGTAGTAGCCGAGAGAGATATGAGCAGCTGCTGAATTTTGTTCTGAGTCCCTGGATGGGTGTGTTGGGGTGGCATTACCAGTGACAAGCAAAGGCACTGGGGGATGCCAGGAAGGAATTTTGATTGGAAAATAGTTGACATGAGCTCAGTGGTGATTCTGTCTCTCCTCTCTCTGTCTCTTATCTGAGATTCTGAGTAGTGTAACTTTTCAGATGATTCCTGCCATAGTCAGCAGAAATTGCTGCCCTCTTCACCTCATTTGATGTCTTTAACTGCCTTTCTGGTGAACGTTTATAGATAAAACTCAGGTGAATGTTCAAGTTTGAGTATTAGGGATGAGCAGCAAAGGTCTAATAGGCATGGAGTTTAGCACATGCTACCATAGAGACATGCTCCTGGTTCCTAAGAGATTTTGGGATAGAGCTGTGGGACAGAACAATGGCTGAATCAAGTCCTCTTTGAAGTATGTTCCTCTAATTCCTTTCTAGGCTTTTGAAAAGATATGCTCAGACCAGTGTTGGCAATGTCAGTTGAATTTTTAGTCACAGCAGAACAATTAGAAGGGGGAAAACTTGTCTTTTGTGGTTCTGTAAAACAGTGGATAGAAGAGATTGATGTCAGGATTTAGTAATGTCAGAGGAAGAGAGCACGTCAGTGCTCTTCTGAGGAGGGGTGTGGTGGTGGAGTTTCCTTTCTTGCTTGAAGACACTTGCTTATTCCCAGTTGCTTTGCTTCCAGAGAGGGACCCATTATGCTGCTCTGTAGTGCAGTTTGCCTCAGCCTTTTCAGGTCATGGATTTTTCTGGGGGAAAAAGAAAAAAAACCCATAAAATGTTTTGTATAACATTATAATATTGAATGGTAGCATTAATTTATTGAGCATTATTGAGTGAATTTGTTAATTTGTTTTCATTTTCCCTTGTGTTTTTTTGTTTGCTTAAACCTGTTGGATTTGATTTCTGGCAGTCACTTTTCTCAAATTGCCTTTTGATACTTCATGGACTTGTCGTGGTTTTTGGATCAAAGCCCATGGGAATGTTTTGGTGGTATGTGCTGTATAGGGAGCTGAGAATTCCTTGGTGTCATAAACAGTTCCATTAATGTTTGTTTTCTTAAGTTATAATGATGTTTGTCTGTGAGCTGGTTTAATGTTTGTTTTCATTTCAAGAAGATACATAGTTACAGCTGTAAGTGGGTAATGAATGTGAATAGAGGGAATTGAGAGTTGTTGTTCTGTGTCCCAGCAAAATGAAGCATGTCTGTCTGGCAATGACTAATTCTTCTGCATACTCTTAGTGATACCAGATACTTAGGAATTCAAGTCAAAGGGAAATTCCTTGCTTTGCCCTATACTCCCGCAGTGAACAGCTTGGTGTGGTTGGGATTCTTGATCACATGAAGCTTCTTATTTAGGATTGCCACTAGAAAAACGCAGCAGAAGGGTTTATGTGCAGAAAATGTCATGAGGAGAATTAAAGGTGAGTTTATTTACTTATGATCAGCCAAGTCACAACCCGTTTTAAAGTCTTGCTAATGGTTTCCTGTGTTCTATTTGTAGCACTGTGTATTTTTGTCAGGTAAAGTATGTTCACTTTACAACACATTAATACGAGATTATTCTTAAAAATAAACAAACAAAGCTCTTAACCTAAATAGCACTTAGAAATCCAAAGTGCGTGAAGCATTTTAGATGGGAACCTTTCAACATCCTGTGCAGTGGCTTGGGCTGTGGTTCTGTTTACACATGGGTGAAATGAGCAGCCAAGTGATTAGATAGGATTGCACATCAAGCCCTCAGTGGAGATGGAGTTAGTTATTAGGAGGCCCTGACATTTAACCTTTTTACCTATGCATTGGCATATTTTGTTTTGTAAAACAGCTTGGAGACATTGGAATTGTGAGAGTTTCAGACTGCCCAATGAATTTCCTAAGCAATGATCAGAACAGTTTTGGTGTAGGTTCTTGCAGATTTGAAGATTAAATGCTCAGTTGTGTTTAATGTTCCAGCGAGGTGGTGAACCCATCTGTTTGATTGTTTGTACTTTCTGGAATATGAAGGACATGGGACTGTCCTTACCTTGGTGCTCTGATAGAATTGGGAATGTTTTGGCTCGTGCTGGTTGCAAATGTACCCCAGCTCCCAGAAGTACATCCAGTCAGGCAACAGTCTACACACACTGCACTAGTCACAGTACAGAGGCTTTGGCTTGTCCAAACCTCCCTTTGTGGCCAGCAGCCCACTCAGGCTGAAGGTGCAGGTGGCTGTGCCACCCTATGCCGGTGCAGGCAGTGTCCCCTGGCTCAGTGCTTCCTCTGCTGCCCCTTGCTTCAGTCTGCCTCACATGGAGCCAGAGCCTGCTGCACCCTTTGAAGCTTGCTGCCAGTTTTGACTCTGTTTTCTCTTTTACCTATCAGTGATTCTACCCAACTCAGTCTCTGCCCTTACAGATGGTTACTACTGACATGAGTCCTAAATTTAGCCCTACATTTTTCCTTCTGAACCCATCCTTAGTCCTAATTTGGTGGTTGTAGCTGCTAGCAGATACAAGCCAAGAAAGGAAATTTTCCCTGTCGATGCTAACATCTCTCATCATCTGGCAAATCTCTGCTGAACCCAGCAATGAATATTCCTGCTGGCTGCTACCCAGCCTAAAAGTAATTGACTGAATTTTTGGATCCTTCTCTTTCTGTCTGTTGACAGTGGTAACTAATAACAAAAAAGAAATTATCTGAAAGTCTTACAAGTGAATCGTAGCTCAAGTTTTGCCCTAACACAAAGCAGGTGGCTACCACTGAACTGCTAAATGAGGCATGAACTAAATCTTACTTGATTCCATTGTTTTATGTTGATTAATTATGGACAAATGCCTTAGAGTAGCATGAATCTTTGGAAATCAGGAGTGAAGATTATAGAATGTATCTAAAGCCAGTGTGCCTTTTATTTACACCAATGGGAAAGGAGATGAAAAATTAAAAATCAGAAAGGATTTGGGGTTTTTTATGGGCACCAGTCAGCAAGCCAGTTTAATTGTAAGTTGCCAATAGTCACAAAGCTTTCAATTTTTAAGCTATTTTTGTATTAGTAATTTTACTTGCCTTATAAATATTTTTTTTTAAATCTCTGTTACTAATAAGGGCAAGAGGATGGTTGTGCTTTGAGTTGACATGAGACCAAGAATACAAGAAGACTGTTCATGCAGATATTCCCATTTGCAGATGCCTGCTGTGGGATTGAGACATAGCAGGGGAAGATTCCCCTCCTCCTTCTCACAACCATACATGAGAAAGAAAACATGATTGCTTTTCCTTTCCCTTTGTATCCACATAGCTGTAGATTGTATGTGAACCATTTGTCTTATCTGTCTTGATGGCACGTTATTTAAAATTTAAATACAGAAGGATTAGATAATGATTTTATATATCTTTCACTGAGAGAAATTAATTTTTGTGGGGAAAACTCTCTTCATTTACCAGGCTGTAATTAGGAAATCACCATCCATTTTCTGCCCTCAGTTCTATATAATCTGTGAGCACTGTTCAAAACTTACCTTTGTCTGGGAATCCTATGCTGGTCTTTGGTATGTTTTACCTTTTTTTGGTATAAGTTGCTGCGATGTAGAAATAAAGAGGATCAGCTTGTGGTACTCATGTTCGGTTTTATTGAGTGTGTGTTACTTCTAACTCTACACTCTAAATAAATTTGAGATCAAATCACTTGTTTTGAGAGAGTGGGCCAGGCTGGAGAAAAGCCATAATGTTTTGCTGTGGGTTTTGGCCACAGGAATAGAGAGGTCTTCTCAAAGGAGTGAGATCTTATTTCTATTTTACTTTAAAGGTTTCTTTCTCATCAGACTTCATGTCTTGACATTGCAGGGCATCTTTCCTTTCTCTTGCATCACCCCACAATTACACAGTACTTTGGTGAGCATTCTTGTGGTCAGTAACATATGTTGGTATGAGTTGCACTTTCAGCTTTAAATGTGCCTCAAAAGAAGATGAAAAAATAAACAAATACTCTACAGTGCTGAGGGCTCATCTTCACCTGGGCACACGTTTGTATTCAGAGCCTTGCCCTGTGATGGTGGAATATAAAAAGGTCCTGCTGGAACTTCCAGAGGAAAAGCTAATGAGGCTTTGCAGCCCTGGGGCTGGGCTTTGATATGATCTCTTGCTGCCAGTGCAACCTCCCTGGTTAATACAACTTCTGTAAGGGCCAGAGCCTGTCTGTGAGAGACTTTGTCCTGTGCTGGAGCTTTCAGTGCAAAGTCTCAGGCACTGCAACTCCCTCCTGTTGGCTCTCCTGTGCCCATGCAGAACATTTGCTTTCCCTGCCTGCTCTGCCTCTACCCCTGGAAGATGTAGCTGTCATTTCTATTTAAACAAATTTTTCTATAATTTCTGCACACAGAAACAAAGGAGTTGAAGTATATATTATTGCAGAACTTTTATTATAGGGTCTCTGAGAAAAGTGGATATTTTATTTTCCTTTCTTGCTTTCCACTGTACGGGACACTTGCTTAATCAGGTGTGCCAACATGCTTCTCCTTGAGTAATTTTTTTTGTCTTCTTAAGCTAGACATTTCTTCTTGAAACACTTCCTGAACATTTAATTGCTTTGGATGGGCATTTCTGCAGGAAAACCGAGGTAATGAGTTATGCTTATGTTGTGTTGCCATGAATTCCAGGTACTTGTATGTGTGTTTGTGTTGCATCCTGGTATCTGTGTACCGTTCACTCATGACAGGAAATGAAGGGAAGAAACACCCACTAACTAGAAAAACTTGTAATGCAGTCCTTACACCTTCTTTGATATGCTGTCCCTTCCTAGACAGGGTTGTTATTTGAATTGCAGGATTTGAAGTTGAGGGCAGAATATCTGAAGCACTCTATCGTATTAACACAGAAGCTTTCATAATTGGTACAATTAATACCAGTATAATTTCTTTTCCAGTCATCATGTAGGAAGAAAATCTCATTCATTTGACTGTAAACATTGAGGCCAGTATTTCTTACACATTGTGGGTCACTGAATTCTTCACAGTACTCACAGAGGCTTGCTAGACTGAGATTATTTATGTGAAATGATTTATTGGGCAAAACTGTCAGCAGAACTGCAAGCCTCAGTTCAGCTGTGTGAGATTTGTTATGTACCACAGCCTCCACTAGGGTTTTGGCAAGTGCACCCTTCCTGAATAATGTGAAAGACCTTGTCAAGCTGTCTCTGATAATTAGATGTGACACAGCTAATACCTGAAATACAGGCAGGACAGTCATATGGCCAAATCATGGCTTGTCAGCAGTGAATGTGTTTGTATTGGGTTGCCAGTGTTGTTTTTTGGGAAGGGAGCATTGTAGAAAGAACATCTAGGAAAAAATGTGTAGATGCTTCGTCCATTCTGTGCTGAAATAAAAAGGCTATAATTTTGCTGTGCCAAATAATTATTTATATATTTAATTAAAGCATAAGAATTTTCCTTGTTTGATAAGAAGAGACTGGGGAGATGTGCAACATTGTAAAATACTTCAAACATTTTAGTTCTGAGGATCTGATAGTCACAGGATGAGCTTATGTTGTCAATCCTTCCTAGTGCTGAGGAATAGCAACATCTAACCATCTATCTCTTTAGTTTAATACTGACCTCATGTCTCCTGTCTCCCCCTTTTTTTTTTTTTAATGGATTATAATGTTGGATTAGGTGAGGCTGTCATGCAATGAATTAGGTGCTGCTGTTGCTTTCTTTAATGACTGGGGAGGGATGCAATTTAGAAAAAGAAATCAACTAAAACATGAGTGTGCAGAAGTGTCCCTGTGCTTGATTGCTGAAATTGCAGATAACATGACCAAGATCATCTAATTGTTGGAAGAATCCTTTAAGCAACCTGGGATTTCTATGGGCATCATTCCTGCACAATAAATACAATGATGTTCAAATGCTGTCTTTTGAGTTTAAGAAAAAGCATAAACAATTATTTTCTGTTCCCTTAATGCCTTTCTGTGTTCTTTGGATCAAAACTTGCTTATTTATATTAAGAAATGAAAATATATTTATCTTACTGACAAATGAAAGAGAGCTACTTTAAAGCAGTTCAGAAATTATTCATATCATAGGCAAATTCTCAAGAGAGAGGCAAGGAAGGTAAGTGCATGATGCAACCTGAAGTAAAGATTCTTTTCTTTTTTCCTTTAATAAAGCTTTGGACGAGTGTATTTTGTTGCTTTCTAGCTTTAAGATTTTCTTAATTTTAATTTCCTAGTATCAAAGGAATAGTCTTTCTGGATTACTGTGGCAAACAGGCTAAATGGGTATAGTCAGAAATAGTTGTGGTTGCTTTCAACCAAATGTGGCCAGTTGCTCAATTGCCTTCATACCTTCATAATTCTTTCCTCTGCTTTTTAATTGGGTTGGCTGGTTGGCTGCACAGGGGTGTTTTTTTTTTGGGGTTTTTTTTTGGTTTTTTTTTTTTTTTTTTTTTTTTTTTATTCCTCTAGCTCCAAAAGAAAGTTCACAATCAAAGGAAAGAAGGAATTGGAAAAGGTTGTGGCATTTTCTGAACTGCATATTCCTGCAGGTAGCAGGAGTCACACCAGTTGAGCAAAACAACTTTGCCTATTGATGTTTTGCTTGGAGCCAGAGAGTGGATTATGAAATTCCTGGAGTTGAATGAAACTTCAGATGTACAAAACATAAAAAAATGTCGTCAGCAAGTGGCCTGTGTTATCTGTAGGTTTAGTTTTTTTGTGTTTCCAGTTTTCTCTAACTCTGTCAGACCTTGGACACAGAGAGAACTTGAGTGTCTGTGACTGAAATCCCTTAGAAAGCATGAAGAAAGCCAAATAAAAGCTTGGTTTGCAGCTGTCTAAAGCCATTTCCAGCTTGGCTTTGTCACACCCTGTTCTTTATTATACAAATTTGACTGCTGGATTGCTTTGGTGCAGTGCTGTGCAGCAGCCAGAGGTTCCTTTGGTCCAGTCAATGGGAGGTTAGAGTTGAGCTTCCCTGAAGAAGTGTTAGTTCTGGTTTATGGAGTCATTAACCCCATTGCTTTTTCAAATAAATAGAAGAAAAACTGGAACAAATGTTTGTATCTTATTCTTATTTGGCCTGTTTGGCTGTATCACAGCATATTATTTAAGCTGTGTCACAGGAGTTGATAGTGTGATGTTATTTTTTTCCCCCTAGTGTATTGCTAGCTCTCTTGTTTTCTCTTTTGTTGTCCTTTTGTTTCTCTCTGATTTCTGTGATGTTATTAGACTTTTTTTTTAACCAAGGATAAAGCAAACTTACCAGGGAAAGTGAGTTTCCTGCCTTACAGAAACGAGGATATGATCCATGAGAGAATTAGTGCTATAAAAAATGTACAATATTATTAATTCAGATTTCAACACTTTTTTTTCCCCCTGAAGGTGCCTGAATATCCCGAGAAGTGCTATAATGCCTTCTGGTTTTCCCAGTTCATACTTAGCTAACCTGTATGTATGCAGAATGGATGGGGAAACTGATGCCTGGTGAAATTTCCCTCCCCTCAATCAGCAGAATCATGTCAGTACTGCAAGAGAGAAACTGTGACAACTTCTGTCTCTAGTTAGCCACTAACAGTTACAAAATGCTGGAGGAAGTTTAGGTGTGCCTATTAGCAAATTAAACTGTTTCCAGCCTCCATGAGTCCTAAGGACCCAAAATATCCCCTTAATTGCTAACTTCCTAAAGTTTTTAATAAATATTGACTGATTTGTCTTACATACTTGCATGGTGTGAATGTGGCTTGATGGGCATGTCTTCATAGCATGATGAAGAATTTGGCAGCTAGAGGATTAACACCATCCTAGTTGCTTTTGATCTAGGTCAGATATGAGTCTGGTGATCTGGATAATAAACCCACAACTTTGTTGGGAATTAGCTTGCAATAGACCTTCACTATAAATTACAGCGTTTGTCTAACATTATGTACAAGTGCGTAAGTTGCAGCATCATCCCTTTTTCTTTGGTTGAAATATAAAAGAGAACTTAAAAAAATTCTCATGAAGTACAGCTAAGAAAGGAAAAATCTTCATGAAGACACTTGGCTTGCTCTGAGGTTATGTTTGGCTCATTCAACATTTAAAAAGAATGAAGACTAGTGATGAGGATACTAATTTTTTGTATGTAGTTGAAGCTATTGCTTCATTACACATGTTGTAGAGTCACCAAGGTTAAGATTTATAGTGGTTATTTATTCTTATACAGGAAGTTTTGATTAAATATTTGTTATATTTCCATCTTCAGGTTGTGTTGGGGTTATGCCAGTGCTTGTAAATTGATTTGCCTGAAAAGATAGATTCCTCAGTTCCAAAAGTGCTGTTTTTTCATTATTCAGATGTCTTTTCAGAGGTTTTAGTTGTGGGTTTATGCATATTTTTTTCCCCTGAAAAATAATGAATGTTCCCTTTAACATATAAACAGTGTAAGTTCTGCCCACTGTTTTAAAACCCAAGCATTTAAGATTCATAGTTATTCTAGTGAGATACCTGTACCCTATTTCACTACCAGCGCACCTGTAGCAGGAGTGGTGAGAGGAAGATGTGGTGACCTGAATAGCTGAGTATATTGTTCACTAATAGATTTTATCCTGCTGATAAGAGGCTGAGGTACCTTCCTGTGTAATAGCTGGGGCACAGCATGAGTCAGTGACTTTATCAAAGTCTATTCATGGGCTGGACCATGAAACAAAGTCTCTTGAGCCCAGTTCTATTGTTCTGTGCATGAAGCCAGTTTTCCTAATTCAATATATTTATTTCTACTTTTAAACATATTTTTGCCAAGACACTTGAGTACTGGCAGACCTGCATTACATTTATTTATTTATTCATTTGGTTGGTTGGTTGGTTGTTTTCTGAGGGCATTTCACTTGTGTGAAATCATTGCTCCCTGCTCCTTCAGAATCCCTGCCTAACCACAGCTGTTTTGAGTTTGGGATGCTGGAACAGTGGCAGATATATGAAACTAGGCAGATAGTTTGCAGCTGGGAGTTTCCAAACAGGCAGGTGCCAAGTTGATTTGGGAAGAAGGTGAGTTTCCAGTGCTGTGGCCAGGCTGATGTGTGCAGAGAACATGGATGTGTGTGGCATTTGCCAGCTGCTGAGCTGCTGTAAACGATATCATCAGAGTCACACTTTGTGTCTTGCTGCGGGTTCATGACTTGGCTTTAGCCAGCAGCAGGTCAGGCTTGCTTCGTGTTTGAGTCCAGTTTTCCTTGCAGTACTGGCCATCAGTTTGCCCTTGTGGTTCTGAAAATGATGAGTGTGATGTACTTCCTCCATGTGTGCTGTGTGTCCTTCGTGGTTGTTTTCCCATGGTTGCAGGATTTGCACAAGCCCAGTGATGGATGTTTGCATCTTCGTCCCTCATTTAGTTGTGGAGTTACATTTGTACATGGTGGGGTAGCAGAAATAAAGGTAGTGCTGCCATTGATCAAGGATTTCAGAGACGTGTGTTGGACATGCAGTTTAGTCAAATTACCAGCTCACTGGTTCTAATACACAGTCTTTCTTGGAAAAGAAATCCTACTGATACTATGTGTGAGTTGTTTTATGTTCCAAAATAGTGTCTCAGATGGCGTTTCAGAAAAAAAAAAAAAAGGGGGAAATTTTATTCTTTTGGACTTTAAAAGATCTGTTTTCCCTATCATCATCTAACATTACCTGCATAATTGGAAGTGATGGATACAAAGACTTTGAGATGCCTTAGAAAAAATTGGCTTTAGATGCTCTCTGCTCTTCTGTGTGTATTTCTGCTCCCTGGGAAGTGAATTCTGTTGTTTCCAACTGCTTTTTTTTTTTTTTTTTTTTTTTTGCACTAAATGCACTACTATGTTTTCTCTCATCTGCCTCTGGAAATACTTGGTGAACCAGGATAGAGTGTTGTCTGTGTGTTGGCCTTTTTCCAGCTCAAACACCCAGCAGTCACATGTGTAGGGGTTATCTTCTTGGTTTGAACTTTGTTCTGGCTTTTGGATGTGATAAATGCTCCAGGATCAACATGACAGCAGTTAATGAAAGTACAGGTCATCAGTGTTTGTTTCTGAAGTGGGAACTGGCTGTGGGAGGGGAAATTATTTCCTGGTATTTCATAATGTGGAGGCAAGGGATCTGCCTGGACTTCTGTGTTCTGCTCTTCAGAGCTGCTGGGCTGCTTTCAGCTGAATGAACTGGTGGAGGAAGGTGGGGAGGAGCTTCGTAGTCTTTGATGTTTTGTGGTGCACGTGTAGTTCAAGATGCTCTTCAGTGCAACACTGCAGTAAATTTTTGGATGCCTTTTGTAAGTGGTTCTCATGTTTGTATTGTGGCCAGGCAGCATCTTCCAGTGGCATGAAAATAAGAGGGAAAAATAAAGTTTCTTTTCTTTGGGTCACAGGCACTTTGTTGGGCTGTGTGCTTATTATTGGAGTATCCTGGGCATCCAAAGCACCGTGGGCAGCAGGGGAGGGAGGGGATTCTGCTCTGCTCTGGTGTGATACTGTCTGCAGTGCTGCATCCAGCTCTGGGGTCCTAGCACAGGAAGGTCATGGACTGTTGGAAGAAGTCCAGAGAAGGGGGATGCCCAGATAGTCAAAGAGATGGAACATCTCTCCTGTGAGGAATGGTTGAGAGAACTGGGATTATTCAGCCTGGAAGAGTGAAGGCTTCAGGGTGACCTAATTGCAGCCTTCCAGTACCTGAAGGGAGCCTATGAGAAAGACCGAGAGAGAGAGTATTTACATGGGCATGTAGTGACAGGAGAAAGGGCAAGGGCTTCAAATGCAGAGACAGTAGGTTTAGATTATATTTTAGCAAAGAATTCTTTACTATGAGAGTGATGAGGCACTGGAACGTGTTGCTCAGAGAAGTTTTGGATCTCCCCATCCCTGTAAATGTTCAGTGCAGGCTGGATGGAGCTCTGAGCAACTTGGTGTAGTGGAAGGTGTTCCTGCCTGTGGAAGGGGGTTTTGAACTAGATGATCTTTAAGGTCCCATCCAACCCAAATCATTCTATGATTCTCTGAAATACGTGATTGTGGCTAAAGTGTAACTTCTTATAATACTCTAGATGCATAATAAAACAAAGAGATTATGGAATTGGAAAAAACAAATTTACTAATTGATTATTTCAGCTTGGTCCTAAAGGTCTGATTTGAGCATGTTTATATTATGAATAGAGTACACTGTGTATCCAGCAGTACATTTTTATATATCATTAAAATTAGCCATCTGTGTGTGGAGTCAGGCCACTACACTCGCAATTTGTGCTTGTGTCCTGCCTTCGCTTTTCTTTATTCTTCCCTATTTCCCTGGTATTAAATTTGAAATTTCTTTAGGTAGTCCAGAAAGAAAGGATTAGTTTTCTATTCAGTGAAAGGCTTGTCGTGACTCCCTTTGTCGATAACTAGGAAAGAGTTGTGGCCATGTAAGCAAAAAGTAAACAAAATATCTGTGTCTTAGCTATGCATCCAGCTATTTCTGCTGTAGCTGCAAGTATGCAGACATTGCTAGAAAGAATTTGGTAAAAAACCCCAACCAATACAATGATTTGCAGTCCTTTTTCTCAGTAGATCTATTATTTCTGGAGAGTTGCAGTTGTAATGCTGGTATGGGAAGTTTTACTACTGACCAGCAAAGATCCTGATATCTGTTCTCCAGCAGTCATGTGTATTTTCTGGATTTTCTCATCTATCTCTCAGTCAACAAAATAAGAAGAAAGGTAAATAAAAGTCAATGAGTGTGTTGCATTTCTCTTAGTTGGCCATTCCTGCTCTTGAATTAGCATTGCAAAATACCTCTGTCATAAGATGAAGTGGCATTTACAGGTCTGCACGTGCTGGGTGCTGTTTTTTTTTTTTTTTTTTTTTTTTTTTTTTTTTTTTTTCTCCTGTGGAGTTTGTACCACATGCAACCACTCAGAAAACCTCCCCACATTTGTTTTGGCTAGTGTCACCCCTCAAATTTTCTCATGGACTTTGGTCTTTGGGGTAGAAAGGCAAAGGAGTTGCAACTGAACCACATTTAACAGGTTGTGCAGGTTACTAGAGGTCCAGGGGCTGCAGTTGGAGAGTCACAAACATATTGTGGGTATACAGCTTTAAAGCTTTGGCAGCAGGGCGAATTGTGACTGAAAGTGCCAATTCAAAAGTACAGCAGCCTTACTTGTTGAAGCTAATCATCTTTAAAGGCTTAATGTTCTTTTACGTAGCCTCTGACTGATCCTGTCTGAGATTTTTGTGCCAGCGTGGCCTTCATCTGTTCAGGACAGAACAGATAGAAGGAAGAAACAATACTGCCGTGATACTGTAATGTTTTTAACATGCAGGTAGTCCTGAATCATGGTGATAGTAGGAGGAAGTACAAACCTACTGTGGTTGTTGTATCTGTGGTCTGGCCTGTGCTGCTGAGCACCACGGAGCTGCTTCATCTGCTTCTCCCTCCCTTCCCCCTCCCTCCCCAGAATCTGGAAGGTGCTAATTGATTGCTGTGGTCCGTGCCCTTGATACTGTGTTGTGCTGCACATACTCAGGACAGCAATGGAGCACATTGAAACAGCCTAGACCTTGAACAGCTGCTTTTCACTGAGATTGTAGTGTGTGTGTTTGCATCTTCCTGTAAAGCACGGCAAAATGCTGGTTTAAATGGGCAAAGTAGAAAATTACAGCCTGATTTTGACCCATCAATGTAGTGCCTAATGCTTAAGAAACCATTTAAGTTTGAAATACCTCCGCTAATGTGTTAAAATGGGTTTTCTTTTTACCTGCTTCAGCAATAATTTTATTATAAACCTGGACATGAGAAGAAATACTAGTAAATTAAGACAGAAATGCATTGAGAAACTTTCAGTGCAGGAATTATCTTTTGGTGCTACATGGGACTAGAAAATGAGATTAAGGAAGAATTTTAAGGCATATGCCTTAGTTGGCTGAGGGATCTTTCAAGCATCTTGTGGAGTTTTACAACAGCCTTAAAGAGCTTTTAATTGTGAAGAGCAGAAGAAAAAACCTGAAGATCTGAACTGACGCTTTGTCTTCAGTACTTATTTCACTTATCCCAACATAAAAACGTTGTATTTGTATGATGTGATAGGTAGGAGAGTTGCTGGTGCCAGTACACAGTACAGTGTAATTCTGAGGACCACATTGTGGATGGACCACTTTGTCTATGCTGTCTGCCATGGATCAGAATTGTTAGAAAATGTTCTGATTTACATCACTAGGACTCATTCAGAATCCCCTACAGAATCCTACAGAAATCAGCAAATGTTTTTTTTCAGCTGTCATTGGCAAATGCATTCACTGAACACTTTAGGGTTTCCAGTGTTTTGCTGCCTTATTTTCATATGTGGTAGAGTAAATGAGACCAGTTCCTTTGGTGTAGAGAGGTTTTATTGACATTTATGGTTTGGGGTTTATTTTGTGCATATTTCATTGGTAGTGTAGTCCTACAATTACAAAGCAGCAGTGGGATTCCTGACTCCTTCCTTCTGGTCTGTGTGGCAAATGAGCTGTGAATTATCCAAAATAAGGTTTGAGCGAATGAAAGTATACTTTATTTGTCTTGTCACAGGCTCTTCCCTTTCATCGGAAAACTACTGGCAGCCTTTCAGAAGCTTGCCATATGAAAATTGCTTCACTGTACTCCTTTAATTATGTTTGCTTTTCAAATATTTGTGTGTTGAGTCGCTCTTGAGCATGTTGTTGTTGCAGGACTGAATTTGACATGTCAAAGTATCTGTCACTACTCTGGAACAACAGTGCATAGCTGTTATTCCAGGTGCTTGAAAGTTTTCTCATAAAGGTAGTGCTCCAGATACACAAAATAAACTGTTCCCAAAGCTAAAAAGATCTTCTGCATGGATTCTTCTAGTTATCTATATGAAACTACCTGTGAGAAGCAGTAGCAGAATTTCAGGAACAGGCTTTGCCGGTTAAAGAGCCCGCCATGAGTTTTAGCTGGATCCTTGGATACTGTGATCATTCATGGTGATTCTTCAGGGGAAAGAACAGACTTTTCAAGTATGCTAATAGATGGTTATCTTGCATTAAGGAGCCCAGCTGTGAAATGCTTGCTCTCTTAGTGTTTGTTGTTCCTTTTAGGCTTTGTTTTTGATGTAGGAAGCATGGCTGAATGTCCAACCAGAATAACTGTGTTGGTGTGTATCAGCGTGCGTGTCTCTCATGTGTGTATTTAAAACAAAGGTCTTTAGATTACAGTGACACTTGGAAAGGCAGTGGGGGATTAAATCCTATAGCTGAGCAAGACTCAGCATGATTGTGGTGAGACCAGAGACCAAAACCCGAGGGGATACTTCCATGTCTTGTGTTACTGTTGGTGTTTCCCTAGCTACCAAACTTGTTCAAGTAGTTCTTGTAATGCTTTCTCTTGGATTTTAATCTCTCTGAGGGAGGAAAGGAGGAGAATACAATTATTTCAGTTCTCTAGAACAAGATGCTTTTGACAGTACATCTCCTTTAATACTATTTTAGGTGCTAATGGGAGGGTAAATACTAAACTGTAGGTAAAATCCGTGCTGTCCTGTGGCTGCCTTAGCCGGGTAATCACTGCACTGGCGGTCAGTCTGTCTTTCCCTCTCTTGCTTTCAGCTTATGACTTTGAATTTATTTATTTATGTGTCTCTTTCATGTTAGCCTGAGTTGTAGGTTTTCTTTTTCTCTTGAGTGTGGGAAGAAACAGACTGCTGAAGCAGTCAGATGGAAAGGTGTAATTTTGGGAAATACGGACCTTACATTGTCTAACAACTCTGCCACTCCCAGATCTGTTGAAATGTGGGGTTCAGTTTTATTACTTAGGTTACCTTCTGGGTGTTCTTCACTGCTTGAGTGACTCTTATCTCATAGTTAATTTGTATGTTTTGATAAGTATTTGTTAAAGATTTCTGTTTTGCAGCTGGAATAAATGTAATGTAAAACTTGTAAGAAAGCAAGTTTTGTATTGTATTAGGGAAGACTTGGCTTTGTTTTCTTAAAGGAAAAGGTCAAAGAGAAGGGAAAGAATTAAAAAAAAATAAAATCCTCCCTTCCCCTCCCTTACCAATCATCAAGATCAGGTTCTTTTTAATTTTTATAAGTAGCTTTGTGCAATGTTGCCCAGCCTTCCTAAAGTATTTATACATGTTGTCAAGAATATATGAATAAATATCCTTCTTTTCCTCTGTGACCATTCCTCTCACCTCTTAAAGTGCCTTAAAAAAAGGAGAAAGGGTCCAGAGTAATTCCTAGTTTATTTCAAATAAACAAAGTATTTATTTTCCCAAAGGCCTGTGATGTTCTGAAGAAAGATTTTTAAAAACTAAACTTAAGTGTATATTTTTCCTTAACAGCCTATGATTTTTTTTTCCTCAGAGATCAGGAGTTTCCATGCAGGAGTCTTGTCATCTTTTTCAAAAGACACAGGCTTGAGGCCGAGT
This sequence comes from Zosterops lateralis, assembly GCF_965231275.1. Lineage (NCBI taxonomy): Eukaryota > Metazoa > Chordata > Aves > Passeriformes > Zosteropidae > Zosterops > Zosterops lateralis. Next base: position 60,292,228 of record NC_139766.1, on the reverse strand, counting down.
CCTTCTTTTGCTCCAAACCAGAGATCAGAGAGTATTTAAACACCATCTCTTCAGTGAGATCTGCAGAAACCTGTTTAAATCTGGTTATTATTTTTAAGACAGTTTACAAAAGAGCCCTTTTCACTGAAATGTTAGCCAAGCAAATTGCTTTCTTGTTGATTTGTACTCTAAATGTATAAACTTAACCACATGGCAGTTGGGTAAGTTGAATGATTATTTTAACTGCTAGTATTTTCAAATTTTTATTTTTTTATGGTAATGTGTATTGTGGCAGAGAGTGGGACAACCAGAGGACAACTATTTAGTCTTCCCTATCAGTCTGATAAAATTTAGACCTAGTCAAGCAATTATGCCCTGCAGTTGTCATGATAATTCACATGTGATGCCTTGTTCAAATTTTTGTTTTGTTTGCTGTTTATTATTAGTTAAATGCTTTCATTTCTTCCATCATCAGTTAAATACTTTTGTTTCTTCCATCTCAATTATTTTCTGCTTGCTTCCAAGCTTGATCTATGAATAAATAATCAGATACAAAAGGCATATGCATTTCAAGTTCTGTGAGCAGACAGTACAATTTGTACCAGTGAGTGCTGAGGCTGAGCTGTACAGCCAGTCCAGCTGGAGTGCAGAATGCAGCGGGGTTTGTCCTCACAGAACAGTTTAGTGTAGGTGAACATGTCCCTTCCCTGGATTGTACAGAGGCACTGCTGAAAGCTAAAGCTTTTCCTTCAGATTGTTGTGTAAAATTAGATATGTTTATCATCCTCCAATTTTGAAATTTGGGGTTCTTCTATGAGTATAGTACATTTTACAGTTTGCCCAGGTTTGGCCAAAAACGCCAATGACATCCTGGCCTGGAGCAGCAATGATGTTGCCAGCAGGACCAGGGCAGGGATTGTCCGCCTGCACTCAGCACTGCTGAGGCTGCACCCCAAATCCTGTGTCCAGTTCTGGGCTCCTGCTGACAAGAAGGACACTGAGGGGCTGGAGCATGTCTGGAGAAGGGCAACAAAGAGAAGAGTCTGGAGCACAAATCCTGTGAAGAGGAGCTGGGGATTTTTAGCCTGGAGAAAAGGAGGCTCAGGAGAGACCCTATCCCTTTTTATAACTCCCTTGAAGGAGGCTGTAGCCAGGTAGGGATTGGTCTCTTCTCTCAAGGAACAAACAGCAGGGCAAGAGGCAACTGCCTCAGGTTGAACCAGGGGAAGGTTAGGTTGGATATTAGGAAAAAATTCTTCACTGAAAGGCTTGTCAAGCATTGGAACAGGCTGCCCAGGGAAGTGGTGGAGTCACCATCCCTGGAGGTATTTAAAAGATGTGTTGATTTGGCACTCAGGAACATGTTGAGTGATGGACTTAGAAGTGTTAGATTTTGGTTGGACTCAATCTTCAAGGGTCTTTTCCAACCAAAATGATTCTTTGGCTCTGTAACATTGATTGTCACAGTCCAAGCACCTTCTCATTTCAGCTGTTAGCCTGGCAAAATGTTTTGGTTTTTTTTTCCTTGATTTTGTCACATTCTAGGGAAGGGAATCCACGTCTAGTTTAAGTTGACAACATTTGTGGCAGCCATGGGGTTGCTTTAGTGACTCTGCTCTGGTTTTGTCTGTTTCTCACTTGTTCTGATGTTAAAGCTTCAAGTGTGTTCAGTGTGTCTGGGCTATGAAGGCAAGGTTGTGGATCCTTAGGCTGTTGATAAGCAGGGGCAGTATTCGAATATGAGCTGTTGTTTACAGGATCCAGGGAAGAGAGACAAAGGAAAAATCAATTCTTGCAGTTTTAGAAACAAATTATCCCAAGCTTAGTAATGCCTCAACTCCAGAAACGGCAATGGAAGCACTTTAGGATACATCTTTCTATTTGGAAATGCTGGCTTTCTCCTTTTCCCTCAGCTTCCACCAATGAAACTCAAACGTGACTGAGCCAAGTCCTGAACTTCTGTATTCCTACTCTGTTATAGGAAGTCTCCCTCATATCATCAGAGTGGGCAGAATAGTCACTTCCACTGCAGGAGATACACACAGGAGTTTCTAATTCTTCCATGGTATTGCTTATCCTGGGCATGAAACTGCTTTATGTGCTCTTTCATGAGAATGTTGTATGGCAAAATGCACAATACATAGTAATGCAGCTGAAACAGTTAAGTGAGGGAAAAATCAAAAAATTACTTAGGCTTGTGCTTTCACTCAGAAATTTTACATGTTATGCTTATTTAGAAACAAAACCAGCTTGACCTTTCCCCAAAACCATAATAGTATATTTAAACTAATTCTTGTGTCAAAGCATGAAGGATATAAATAATATATATTAAAAAAATTCTCACTGTGTTATATATTTTAAGTGGTTTTTTTTGTTTGTTTGTTTGTTTGTTTGAAAACAGAATGAAATATGGACTTGCATTAGAAGACTGAAACATTTTGTTTTTTCCTACTTCATAGGATTGCATGGTGTTTCTTTCATGCCTTGCCCTTCTCATGAGGATATATGGTGGTTGCTTTTGCCTGTCCTTAACTGCTTTTGCTCAGTTATTTTGTTTTTTGCTCATTTAGGGATCTTTGGTTCAGGAACCAAGTGCCACTGATTTCTGGGATTGGAAACTCATTTTGGAGAAATGTACTGAAAACCCAAAGAAGTGAGGCTTTCACATGCTTGTGTGCCAGAAGCTTTAAGGTCAAAAGTCTTTTCCCAGTCTGAGTCAGTGAGTTTTACTGTGTGTTACTTTTGAAATACACATTATTAGCCTACATTTAATTCATTGGCCTCTTGTAAAATTTCTAATCTGGAACTGTCAGAGGGATTACAGGTTTTATTTGCACACAGAGTCCAACTCTTGCACAACTTGTTCAGACCAAAGATGAGTGAAGTTTCTCCTTTGGCATGTACCACACTACATGGTTGACTATTTAGATCAGTATTTCCTGCTAAACTCTCTTAGCAGTTATTGGTGGCAGAGGCAATAAATTTTTTCATTTGCAATAATTTGAGAAGCTGGCAGGTGAAATGATGCTGGAGCATCTGGGCAGAGCAACAGTGGGAGCAGGGAAAGGGGAGTATAAAACTCATCCTTTAAAGTAAACTCATCCTTTGGTGTATTTTGATGCTTTCAGCAATTTTTGTTTATTTAAAGGAATCTTGTATTCACAATAAAGATGTTGAAATATTCTGTGGTGTTCATTTAAGGCTTTGGTCTGACCTAATTAGAAGCTTCATTTTTAATATGTTTTAGTCAGAAACAGCTCATATGAGAGCTGTCAGACAAGGGTTTTTTTTTTTGACACCCAACTGTTGTGTCACTTTGCACTTTAAGTCCCTATTTGACAGTTTTGGAAAGGTGTGGAATAAAACTTTTTTTTTTTTTTTTTTTTTTTTTTTTTTTTGGGTATCTATTTAAGTTACCCATTGCTATGCTGTCTGCTCTTTTTCTGGAAACTATATATGACAGAAGTACAGGCTGTCCTCTGCACCACAGTTGCTGCCAGCTGTTTTCTCTGTCAAAACTTGGATTCATTTCACTTGTGTCAAGCTGCAGCAAAGTTATTCTTGAACTCTTCCACCTTTGAGGGCCTATTGTGGTCATTCTGCCCTTCTTGAGGCTGAAGATTAATCTTTTAATGAATAAGTAAATAAATAGCCCAAGGCTTGGGCACTTGGTCATTATGTGTTGAACTATAGATCTCAACTGTTCAATTTATCTGATTTCTCATTGTGTTTTCCTCCCCCCTCTCCCATTTGAATCCTGTGGGACTTGGGAAAATAAAGCTGTGCTGTCTCAAGTCCTTGCCTACTGGAAGAATTTTGCTTAATGTTCATGACTCATGAGCAGAGGAACGGGTGAAAATATAACTTTATTTTCTGAGCCTTGTATGGGCTTACTGAAGATGAAGTATTTGGTGGCCATTTCATATAACATCCTAATTATAGATGTGCACTTGTGCTGGATGCATGTTTGGACGTGTTTTCTTGTGGAGAAATCACAGTATCATGCAAGTTTGATCTCCTTCTGGGTTTTTCTCTTCATATACAAGTATTTAGGTAGTCATTCCGTGCAAATGACAAAGTTTTGAGATATCTGCCCTTTTAAAAGGAGAAAACAATTTAAGTGATTTTTTTTCCTGCAAAGGTATTTCATGTTTAAAGTTGACATTTCTGCAAAGAAAGGTCTTGCTGGAAATATTTCTTGGATGTGAACTCTCTGAGATGATGTTCTGCCCAGTGGCAGCAGATGTGGCATGTGAGGAACCTGCAGGCTGGTGTGTTTGTTGTGACCTTCCCCTCAGCCCAGGCTGAGCTGAGATTCCCCTCCAGCTTGCTCAACCAGATGAAGTTTTGTTCACATGTGCTTTCCATGACAAAAGGCTTTAAGTAATGAAGTCAGTCCTGTTCTTGGAAGGGGGAATCTGTATGCCTTGGTGGTGGGTCAGGACCTGTGTGGGTTGATGTCACAACTTGACCTGACTGCCATGAGCAGATTTTGCTGACTGAAGAAAGCAGACGTGTCCTGTCACTTATTTGGACTTAGAAAAGTGCTTTGAATTCAGTGATTATTTCACTGAAGATGAATTGTGTGGGGTTAATGCTCCATTGCCCATTTCCACAGGGTAGGTTGATTATGTGCGGTTGTCCCCAGACCACAAACCTCACTTATAATTTGCAGATTATAATAGCAGAAAATAGCTTCTGACCAACAGTGAATTGTTATTTTTCTTTTCTAATCAAAACAGTATTTCAACACAATATATTCTTTTTTATGTAAACATTATAGTTGTCTGGGAACTCAGTCTGGGAATGAAAGCAATGCTCCAGAATTTAAACATTCAGAATGCTGATGTTGGATAAGTATCTGTAGAATAAACACATTTTTTTTCCTCTAAGTACTTTATTTCTTTCACAGTTTCCCAGTTGAGAATGTTTTCAGTTAACTACCACAATTTTTCATCCTTAAGCAGTATGGTCTTCTGATTTACTTGCTACTGAACAGCAGTAATGTGTGACAGCCCTCAAATCTGTGGTGTTTGACAAGAATTTTAATAGAAGAATAAAACATCTGGAAATCTATGATCTATTTAGTGATCAGAGCTGTCTTATAAATGCTATCAGCTTTGAATTTACATTTCAAAATTTGTTACTAGTGGTGTAATCTCACCTTCTGAATTCATACATTTTCACATTAATAATGGTAAAATCCTGATCTCTGAAAAGGAGTTTTTCATCTCATGTTTTCTAATGCAGTCACTTTTGGAAGGCGATTCCCAAGTCTGCACTACTTGAAGAGTTGCAGATGTTGTAGGAAATTTTACCAGGGAAAGCTTTGATTGTATAGTACTTCTGTGTTCTAGCATTGCTTCTGGATTGATGAGTTTTCTTTTGGGAAGAGTGTATAGAACAGTGATGTCCCTATTGCTGCCATTTGGTGCAGTATGGCAAAAAGAAACCTTTGCAGCAAATCCTGAACTGCTGGTTTTTATCTTTGGGAACCATGTGAATTTGCTGGAATACCCTCATAGCTTTCTGCATTGCAAATTATCCTTATTCTTTGCTTTTATTTCTTTCTTTCTGTTTCGTTGTAAGAGGCACAGAGTTTGTAGGGATCAGGAAGATGGTTCTGACTCTTTTGAAGACAGATTATCTTTGTGGTGCTTCACAGGAACTTCCCTCAGAGTTGCAAGACCCTTCAGCAGAGACTTTGGGAAACTGGCCTTATGCCAGGGTGATTTACAGGAATATTTCTTCATCTTGGAAGCAGTGAATTCATCTGCAGGATTGTATGACCAGGAATGGAGCTTCTCTTTTGGTTTCATAATGTAGCTTATGCTGTGTTCCTGAAAAGCAGAACTGAAAGATGTAGTCACCATCTGAGCTGGCAGAGGGGTGAGGGCACTGTTTTATAAGAGCTGTTGGAGATGCTTTAGAAAAACCTTAATCACTGCTGAGATATTAATTGTGCTTTTTTTGCCTAATGCCTGTGATGCAAAGAGGAAAATGCCCTTGGCAGGGTGGAGTAGGGCTGCTGGCAGATTTCAAAGATCCAACTAAAAAGGCAAATAACCAGAGCCTAATAAGGTGTGGTGCAGCGCAGGGACAATACCAACAGGACTTGGCACTTTATTTTATACTACTTTATTTGATATATGGTAATTAACATGTTAATTACATGTTTCTTGATGTGGAGAATTATGGACTTTGTACCCTTGTAATTGCAAGGGTAGAAAGAGGAGAAATGAGTCAAGTCTGTTTTCACTGATAAAAGTTGTGGAACTAGAGAAGGTAGAAATATTGATACATATTTTATATTGTTATGCTCCATACTTTCTGCAGGAGAAAATGATGGTTGGAGGTTGTGGCATCTAAACAATTTTGCATATTTATGAAAAAAATGAGTCTACTCTGCTGACAACTGAAAAATTTCTTAATGTGCCTGTTCTCCTTGCTTTGGGGAGCAGTGGCCTTTAGACCATGGGATCATGTATTTGAAGGAAGGAAAATCATGAAATATCACAGAAGTAATCTATGGAGTAGAATTCTTGCAAGAATTGGGTTCTCTCTTTTAAGAAGTGAGGAGGTTAGAATGTGTCTTTTGTGCTACTCTGTGTGACTTGTTCAGACTAAATAGCCTGGTTTTACTTGTCCCAAAATTACACCACTATTAATGACCCCAGCAAATGCAATAAAACTGGTAATAGGGAATGTCCAACACTGTGGAAGAAACATGTGGGAGCAGTAGGTTCCTAACAGAGGTACTGTTTGGAAGAATGGTATTCATTGCCTTGATAGTAGTTGTTCTCTTTTTATTAGATTGAACACTAATAATATGTTGGGTGGGTTTTTTTTTGGGCTTCTGGGTTGTCATTAGTTGAAAGAGTCATGACAAAATCTGGATTTTAGCATAGTAGAAGAATGACATTGGTACTTATTTATGTGAAGTTAAGAAGAAAAATTCCATTAGTGAATAAGATTGCCAAAATTCTTATTGATCTCATGTTTTTACATGTAAATAACCTCAGAGCTGTTTGTTTTTAATTTTACTCATACAATTTCCTTTTTTCTGTTTGGTACAGAGTGTTTGGTTTTCTTTTTTTTTTTTTTTTTCAACTTACAAAAACCCTTTCCGTGTTAAAATTTGGAAGACTCATTGCTGCTGCCATCCCTTTTTTTTTGCTGTATTTTGAAAATTTAGCAAATTTTCTCTCACTTATCTACCTGGAAAAATTTCTGAGGGTTTTTCCAAAATAATAAAACAATTTGTAACTTGGGCACACTTAATGTGGAGTTGCTCCCCATCAGCTCTTGGTGCTGAGGGTCCCCCGCACACACGGAGTTCAGAGGGCTGGTGCACACTTGGGCCGGGTGGGAAGGCCCAGGTCCCTCCCCTGGCGGGGGCAAGTTTGACAGAGTCTCCTGCAGCAGAGTCTGGATCTGTGTCAGCCCTTTGCCTGACGAGCAGTGCTCTGCTGCAAGGCCTCAGCAATGAGTGTGGGCTGCGCTTTGGGGCTCCTGGATGGATTGATGGCACCTGCCCCTCAGCTGCCCCTGAGGGGAATGTGCCGTGGATGTGGCCTTCCCAGGGTGGGGATTTTGGGATTGTTTAAACCTGTCCTGGACTGAAAAACCCAGAAAGACACTGGGATCTCACACCTGCAGCCCACGGGGGCCTGGACCTGGGCATTTTGCAGCACCAAAGGGACTGGGACTGATAAGAGACTGAGAGAGCTGAGCTCACTCACGGCAAGGGCTTCTCTCAGTTTTGCCATCTCTCTTCAGAGCGGCGAGCGGTCTTATTGTTTCATATTATTCATTCTTTATGCTTGTGGGCATTTTGTTTGTCAAATCAATAGTTTTTTCCACTTTCCTCTGAGGAAGTTCTTTACCTGGGCCTGGTGAGGGGAGGGGCCGTTTGGGTTTGCCAACCAGAGGAACCCCATTGGCAGGTTTCCTCCCAAATTTGCCCTAAACCAGGACAGAGGGAGGACTCAGAGAGAGAGAAATAGTGTGTAAGAAAATCAGATGGACCTAGATGATGTTTTGAGATCCTTCCCAACCCAAACAACACTGTGACTGTGGAACACGTCTGAATGTGTATTTTAGGTTGATATAATTAATACCTGTGTCATCAGAATTTTTTTTAATTTTTATTTTTATTAAAATTAGTTACTACTATCAATACTATTTCTTCTTTTTCTTCTTCCTTTTGTGTTCCGTGCAGCGGGGTCCTGTCCATCCCTAATCCTGGGGCCGCGGGGCGCAGCAGGAGAAGCGGAACAGGCCGCGCAGCGCCCACAGCGCCCGCCGGAGCCGGGAGAGACGTTTCTTGCGGGGGGCCCGCTGCTGGCTGAGGGTGCCGGCCTCTGGCTCCTGCTCCTGGAAGGCACCAGGGGCCCCGTGTCCTCTGGGGGCCAGGGCTTCCACGTGGGGAGGCGAGGCAGAGAGCAGCCCCCAGGGGCGTGGCTCAGATGCCTCATCCTCAACCCAACCCTCTCGCAGGATGGGCACGAAGATCCCGCCTGGCAGGAGGAACCCGCCTCCCGCCAGTCTTGGCTCTCTACCTTGGTCTTCATAGAGCTCCAGGACACTGATTTCATCCCAGTCATCGTCCTCGTACAGGAAGGCCTTGTCCCCGATGTTCTCTTCCCAGCTGTGCAGCACGAGGTCTTGCTCACTGTCACTTTCCCAGGTAGACTGCACAGAGGGTCTCCTTCCGTTGCCTCCGGACACCTTCATGGCAATAGAGTCTTCCTCCTGAGAAAGCTGCTGCACAACGGACTGTTCCCAATCGGACACTTCTTGGAGACAGTTGAAATCTCCATGGGACAGCTCCTGCTGGCTGTAATCTTCCCAGTCCGAGAGACTGTGGGAGATACTGACTTGTGCCTGGGAAAGGCCTTGCTCTGGGAATTCTCCACAGTCAGAAGCTTCTTGGTAGCTCTCAACATCATCATGGGACAGCTCATCTTCAGTGTATTCATCCCAGTCAGAGAGCATGTTGTAGATATCAGCTTCTTCTTGGGAAATCACCTGCCCAATGCAGGCTTTCCCTTGGGATCCTTCCAGGTTGTTGCTGGTTTCTTCTGGGGAGATCTCCTGCCCAATGCAGGCTTCCCCTTGGGATCCTTCCAGGTTGTTGCTGGTTTCTGCTGGGGACAGCTCCTGCCCAATGCAGGCTTCCCCTTGGGATCCATCATGGTAGTTGCTGGTTACTTCTGGGGACAGCTCCTGCTCAATGCAGGCTTCCCCTTGGGATCCTTCATTGTAGCTGCTGGTGATTTCTCCTGGGGAGATCTCCTGCTCAATGCAGGCTTCCCCTTCGGATCCTTCATTGTAGCTGCTGGTGATTTCTCCTGGGGAGATCTCCTGCTCAATGCAGGCTTCCCCTTGGGACCGTTCTTGGTATTTGTTGGCTTCTCTTTGGGACAGGTCTGTGTGTTCCTCTTCTTTGCACTGAGAATCCTCAAGGTTCTCAGCCGTGGCCCCCTCCTTGGTCTCTTCCTCCTCCTGCTGTTCACTGAGCCCCTGGGCTCCCGGTGGGCTGGGCGAGGGGCTGGGGGGGCAGCAGGGGCTGTGTGGGGCAGATGTTGGGCTCTCTCCCCTTTCTACTGCAGCTGCTGCTTCCTGTTCTGCAGCCGTGCTCTGCTGCAGGGCCCCCTGTTCCTCTGGCTGCTGGACCTCCAGCACAGGCTGGAGCAGCTCCTCAGAGCTGATGTTCCCCGCTAAGCCCAGCAGAGCCTGGCAGCAGCCTGGGGGGCTGGCTGGGGCAGGGACTGGTGTCTGTGTCCCTGCCCATGGCACCTCCTCACTGCCAGCAGGGGAACCGGGGCTCTTTCCTACCTCAGCAGCCAGAGGCTCCGGGGGCTCCTCCACCTCCTCAGCAGCTCCAGCTGCAGCAGCAGCAGCTGCCAGCTCATCCTCTGTGGGACTCCCTGGGGCAGGAGAGGTGCTGGGCAGCTCAGGGGCTGCCTCTCCTGCCACCTGGGTGCCCACGCTGCTGGGAGAGCTGGGCCCCTGCTGGGCACAAGTCTGGGCATCCTCAGCCTTCTCTGGGTGCAGGGGATTATCATCGATCTCGCAACTGATGTATTGTTCCCATTGGGATGGTTCCTGGCTGCTGGCACTTTCTTCCAGTTGGGACAGCTGGTGGTCACTGCTGTCTTTTTCCCACTGGGCCAGGTTTTGGAGACTGTAGCCTTCTCCTTGGCAAACCTCCTTGTTGTTGTTGTCTCCCAGTTGGGACAACTCTGGCTCTCCCTTGTCTCCTTCCCATGGGAACATGTGCAGATGGCTTTGCACTTCTTCCGAAGGAGAGAGTTGCTGGTATCCCTCTCCTTCCCACTGGGAGAGCTCTCGATCTATGTTATATTTCTGGTCTTCCTCCATCTTGGCAAAGGGCCCCTCCTCCTCAGGGTCTGGCAGGGGCCGGCCGGAGCCGCCGCCTGCCCACGGCCACTGCCCGCTGGGGGCCTGGTCTGCTGGCCGGGCGGGCAAGGGGCTGGGTGCCTGGGAGTCGGGGTTCACCTTCTCCTTCTCTCTCTCTGATCTTCTGCAACGCAGAAGGGATCCTAGGAGCTGCTTCCTGCTGAGCAAGTGGCTCTCCTGGGACTGGGCAACGCAGGGCCCCGCGCCCCCTTATATACCCCTGCGGGCGTGGCTGCGCCATGTCAACGGGGCCCTGGGCCCCACAACGTTCCACATTCCCCAGGGCCCTGAGGGAACGCTGCTGTGTCACAAAGGGCCATGCCCGGCACCCCTTCAGCAGCCCAACCCACTGGAAGTGGCACGGAGCAGCCCCCGGAGTGCTGGGCCTCCGGCCCCTTGCCATCTTCTGGTTATTAAAATGATCAGAAATGCCTCTGCCCAATTTAAGGGGCAAAGTCAATAGAATGGGTTTTATTGAAGAGTAAATTAAAAACACAGAGAGAGAGAGGGAGAGAGAAACAGAAATGAGGTTGAGGGAGAGAAAAAGTGACCGAGACATATGAAGGAAAAAATGTCCCCAGTCAGTGGATCCCCATGGCTCTCCCATGGTCGCTCCCCATCAGCTCTTGGTGCTGAGGGTCCCCCGCACACACGGAGTTCAGAGGGCTGGTGCACACTTGGGCCGGGTGGGAAGGCCCAGGTCGCTCCCCTGGCGGGGACAAGTTTGACAGAGTCTCCTGCAGCAGAGTCTGGATCTGTGTCAGCCCTTTGCCTGACGAGCAGTGCTCTGCTGCAAGGCCTCAGCAATGAGTGTGGGCTGCGCTTTGGGGCTCCTGGATGGATTGATGGCACCTGCCCCTCAGCTGCCCCTGAGGGGAATGTGCCGTGGATGTGGCCTTCCCAGGGTGGGGATTTTGGGATTGTTTAAACCTGTCCTGGACTGAAAAACCCAGAAAGACACTGGGATCTCACACCTGCAGCCCACGGGGCCTGGACCTGGGCATTTTGCAGGGCCGAAGGGACTGGGACTGATAAGAGACAGAGAGCTGAGCTCACTCACGGCAAGGGCTTCTCTCAGTTTTGCCATCTCTCTTCAGAGCGGCGAGCGGTTTTATTGTTTCATATTATTCATTCTTTATGCTTGTGGGCATTTTGTTTGTCAAATCAATAGTTTTTTCCACTTTCCTCTGAGGAAGTTCTTTACCTGGGCCTGGTGAGGGGAGGGGCCGTTTGGGTTTGCCAACCAGAGGAACCCCATTGGCAGGTTTCCTCCCAAATTTGCCCTAAACCAGGACAGAGGGAGGACTCAGAGAGAGAGAAATAGTGTGTAAGAAAATCAGATGGACCTAGATGATGTTTTGAGATTCTTCCCAACCCAAACAACACTGTGACTGTGGAACACGTCTGAATGTGTATTTTAGGTTGATATAATTAATACCTGTGTCATCAGAATTTTTTTTAATTTTTATTTTTATTAAAATTAGTTACTACTATCAATACTATTTCTTCTTTTTCTTCTTCCTTTTGTGTTCCGTGCAGCGGGGTCCTGTCCATCCCTAATCCTGGGGCCGCGGGGCGCAGCAGGAGAAGCGGAACAGGCCGCGCAGCGCCCGCAGCGCCCGCCGGAGCCGGGAGAGACGTTTCTTGCGGGGGGCCCGCTGCTGGCTGAGGGTGCCGGCCTCTGGCTCCTGCTCCTGGAGGGCACCAGGGGCCCCGTGTCCTCTGGGGGCCAGGGCTTCCACGTGGGGAGGCGAGGCAGAGAGCAGCCCCCAGGGGCGTGGCTCAGGTGCCTCGTCCTCAACCCAACCCTCTCGCAGGACGGGCACGAAGATCCCGCCGGGCAGGAGGAACCCTCCTCCCGCCAGTCTTGGCTCTCTACCTTGGTCTTCATAGAGCTCCAGGACACTGATTTCATCCCAGTCATCGTCCTCGTACAGGAAGGCCTTGTCCCCGATGTTCTCTTCCCAGCTGTGCAGCACGAGGTCTTGCTCACTGTCACTTTCCCAGGTAGACTGCACAGAGGGTCTCCTTCCGTTGCCTCCAGACACCTTCATGGCAATAGAGTCTTCCTCCTGAGAAAGCTGCTGCACAACGGACTGTTCCCAATCGGACACTTCTTGGAGACAGTTGAAATCTCCATGGGACAGCTCCTGCTGGCTGTAATCTTCCCAGTCCGAGAGACTGTGGGAGATACTGACTTGTGCCTGGGAAAGGCCTTGCTCTGGGAATTCTCCACAGTCAGAAGCTTCTTGGTAGCTCTCAACATCATCATGGGACAGCTCATCTTCAGTGTATTCATCCCAGTCAGAGAGCATGTTGTAGATATCAGCTTCTTCTTGGGAAATCACCTGCCCAATGCAGGCTTTCCCTTGGGATCCTTCCAGGTTGTTGCTGGTTTCTGCTGGGGACAGCTCCTGCCCAATGCAGGCTTCCCCTTGGGATCCTTCCAGGTTGTTGCTGGTTTCTGCTGGGGACAGCTCCTGCCCAATGCAGGCTTCCCCTTGGGATCCATCATGGTAGTTGCTGGTTACTTCTGGGGACAGCTCCTGCTCAATGCAGGCTTCCCCTTCGGATCCTTCATTGTAGCTGCTGGTGATTTCTCCTGGGGAGATCTCCTGCTCAATGCAGGCTTCCCCTTCGGATCCTTCATTGTAGCTGCTGGTGATTTCTCCTGGGGAGATCTCCTGCTCAATGCAGGCTTCCCCTTGGGACCGTTCTTGGTATTTGTTGGCTTCTCTTTGGGACAGGTCTGTGTGTTCCTCTTCTTTGCACTGAGAATCCTCAAGGTTCTCAGCCGTGGCCCCCTCCTTGGTCTCTTCCTCCTCCTGCTGTTCACTGAGCCCCTGGGCTCCCGGTGGGCTGGGCGAGGGGCTGGGGGGGCAGCAGGGGCTGTGTGGGGCAGATGTTGGGCTCTCTCCCCTTTCTACTGCAGCTGCTGCTTCCTGTTCTGCAGCCGTGCTCTGCTGCAGGGCCCCCTGTTCCTCTGGCTGCTGGACCTCCAGCACAGGCTGGAGCAGCTCCTCAGAGCTGATGTTCCCCGCTAAGCCCAGCAGAGCCTGGCAGCAGCCTGGGGGGCTGGCTGGGGCAGGGACTGGTGTCTGTGTCCCTGCCCATGGCACCTCCTCACTGCCAGCAGGGGAACCGGGGCTCTTTCCTACCTCAGCAGCCAGAGGCTCCGGGGGCTCCTCCACCTCCTCAGCAGCTCCAGCTGCAGCAGCAGCAGCTGCCAGCTCATCCTCTGTGGGACTCCCTGGGGCAGGAGAGGTGCTGGGCAGCTCAGGGGCTGCCTCTCCTGCCACCTGGGTGCCCACGCTGCTGGGAGAGCCGGGCCCCTGCTGGGCACAAGTCTGGGCATCCTCAGCCTTCTCTGGGTGCAGGGGATTATCATCGATCTCGCAACTGATGTATTGTTCCCATTGGGATGGTTCCTGGCTGCTGGCACTTTCTTCCAGTTGGGACAGCTGGTGGTCACTGCTGTCTTTTTCCCACTGGGCCAGGTTTTGGAGACTGTAGCCTTCTCCTTGGCAAACCTCCTTGTTGTTGTTGTCTCCCAGTTGGGACAACTCTGGCTCTCCCTTGTCTCCTTCCCATGGGAACATGTGCAGATGGCTTTGCACTTCTTCCGAAGGAGAGAGTTGCTGGTATCCCTCTCCTTCCCACTGGGAGAGCTCTCGATCTATGTTATATTTCTGGTCTTCCTCCATCTTGGCAAAGGGCCCCTCCTCCTCAGGGTCTGGCAGGGGCCGGCCGGAGCCGCCGCCTGCCCACGGCCACTGCCCGCTGGGGGCCTGGTCTGCTGGCCGGGCGGGCAAGGGGCTGGGTGCCTGGGAGTCGGGGTTCACCTTCTCCTTCTCTCTCTCTGATCTTCTGCAACGCAGAAGGGATCCTAGGAGCTGCTTCCTGCTGAGCAAGTGGCTCTCCTGGGACTGGGCAATGCAGGGCCCCGCGCCCCCTTATATACCCCTGCGGGCGTGGCTGCGCCATGTCAACGGGGCCCTGGGCCCCACAACGTTCCACATTCCCCAGGGCCCTGAGGGAACGCTGCTGTGTCACAAAGGGCCATGCCCGGCACCCCTTCAGCAGCCCAACCCACTGGAAGTGGCACGGAGCAGCCCCCGGAGTGCTGGGCCTCCGGCCCCTTGCCATCTTCTGGTTATTAAAATGATCAGAAATGGCTCTGCCCAATTTAAGGGGCAAAGTCAATAGAATGGGTTTTATTGAACAGTAAATTAAAAACACAGAGAGAGAGAGGGAGAGAGAAACAGAAATGAGGTTGAGGGAGAGAAAAGTGACCGAGACATATGAAGGAAAAAATGTCCCCAGTCAGTGGATCCCCATGGCTCTCCCATGGTCGCTCCCCATCAGCTCTTGGTGCTGAGGGTCCCCCGCACACACGGAGTTCAGAGGGCTGGTGCACACTTGGGCCGGGTGGGAAGGCCCAGGTCCCTCCCCTGGCGGGGACAAGTTTGACAGAGTCTCCTGCAGCAGAGTCTGGATCTGTGTCAGCCCTTTGCCTGACGAGCAGTGCTCTGCTGCAAGGCCTCAGCAATGAGTGTGGGCAGCGCTTTGGGGCTCCTGGATGGATTGATGGCACCTGCCCCTCAGCTGCCCCTGAGGGGAATGTGCCGTGGATGTGGCCTTCCCAGGGTGGGGATTTTGGGATTGTTTAAACCTGTCCTGGACTGAAAAACCCAGAAAGACACTGGGATCTCACACCTGCAGCCCACGGGGGCCTGGACCTGGGCATTTTGCAGGGCCGAAGGGACTGGGACTGATAAGAGACAGAGAGCTGAGCTCACTCACGGCAAGGGCTTCTCTCAGTTTTGCCATCTCTCTTCAGAGCGGCGAGCGGTTTTATTGTTTCATATTATTCATTCTTTATGCTTGTGGGCATTTTGTTTGTCAAATCAATAGTTTTTTCCACTTTCCTCTGAGGAAGTTCTTTACCTGGGCCTGGTGAGGGGAGGGGCCGTTTGGGTTTGCCAACCAGAGGAACCCCATTGGCAGGTTTCCTCCCAAATTTGCCCTAAACCAGGACAGAGGGAGGACTCAGAGAGAGAGAAATAGTGTGTAAGAAAATCAGATGGACCTAGATGATGTTTTGAGATCCTTCCCAACCCAAACAACACTGTGACTGTGGAACACGTCTGAATGTGTATTTTAGGTTGATATAATTAATACCTGTGTCATCAGAATTTTTTTTAATTTTTATTTTTATTAAAATTAGTTACTACTATCAATACTATTTCTTCTTTTTCTTCTTCCTTTTGTGTTCCGTGCAGCGGGGTCCTGTCCATCCCTAATCCTGGGGCCGCGGGGCGCAGCAGGAGAAGCGGAACAGGCCGCGCAGCGCCCGCAGCGCCCGCCGGAGCCGGGAGAGACGTTTCTTGCGGGGGGCCCGCTGCTGGCTGAGGGTGCCGGCCTCTGGCTCCTGCTCCTGGAAGGCACCAGGGGCCCCGTGTCCTCTGGGGGCCAGGGCTTCCACGTGGGGAGGCGAGGCAGAGAGCAGCCCCCAGGGGCGTGGCTCAGATGCCTCATCCTCAACCCAACCCTCTCGCAGGACGGGCACGAAGATCCCGCCGGGCAGGAGGAACCCGCCTCCCGCCAGTCTTGGCTCTCTACCTTGGTCTTCATAGAGCTCCAGGACGCTGATTTCATCCCAGTCATCGTCCTCGTACAGGAAGGCCTTGTCCCCGATGTTCTCTTCCCAGCTGTGCAGCACGAGGTCTTGCTCACTGTCACTTTCCCAGGTAGACTGCACAGAGGGTCTCCTTCCGTTGCCTCCGGACACCTTCATGGCAATAGAGTCTTCCTCCTGAGAAAGCTGCTGCACAACGGACTGTTCCCAATCGGACACTTCTTGGAGACAGTTGAAATCTCCATGGGACAGCTCCTGCTGGCTGTAATCTTCCCAGTCCGAGAGACTGTGGGAGATACTGACTTGTGCCTGGGAAAGGCCTTGCTCTGGGAATTCTCCACAGTCAGAAGCTTCTTGGTAGCTCTCAACATCATCATGGGACAGCTCATCTTCAGTGTATTCATCCCAGTCAGAGAGCATGTTGTAGATATCAGCTTCTTCTTGGGAAATCACCTGCCCAATGCAGGCTTCCCCTTGGGATCCTTCCAGGTTGTTGCTGGTTTCTGCTGGGGACAGCTCCTGCCCAATGCAGGCTTCCCCTTGGGATCCATCATGGTAGTTGCTGGTTACTTCTGGGGACAGCTCCTGCTCAATGCAGGCTTCCCCTTCGGATCCTTCATTGTAGCTGCTGGTGATTTCTCCTGGGGAGATCTCCTGCTCAATGCAGGCTTCCCCTTCGGATCCTTCATTGTAGCTGCTGGTGATTTCTCCTGGGGAGATCTCCTGCTCAATGCAGGCTTCCCCTTGGGACCGTTCTTGGTATTTGTTGGCTTCTCTTTGGGACAGGTCTGTGTGTTCCTCTTCTTTGCACTGAGAATCCTCAAGGTTCTCAGCCGTGGCCCCCTCCTTGGTCTCTTCCTCCTCCTGCTGTTCACTGAGCCCCTGGGCTCCCGGTGGGCTGGGCGAGGGGCTGGGGGGGCAGCAGGGGCTGTGTGGGGCAGATGTTGGGCTCTCTCCCCTTTCTACTGCAGCTGCTGCTTCCTGTTCTGCAGCCGTGCTCTGCTGCAGGGCCCCCTGTTCCTCTGGCTGCTGGACCTCCAGCACAGGCTGGAGCAGCTCCTCAGAGCTGATGTTCCCCGCTAAGCCCAGCAGAGCCTGGCAGCAGCCTGGGGGGCTGGCTGGGGCAGGGACTGGTGTCTGTGTCCCTGCCCATGGCACCTCCTCACTGCCAGCAGGGGAACCGGGGCTCTTTCCTACCTCAGCAGCCAGAGGCTCCGGGGGCTCCTCCACCTCCTCAGCAGCTCCAGCTGCAGCAGCAGCAGCTGCCAGCTCATCCTCTGTGGGACTCCCTGGGGCAGGAGAGGTGCTGGGCAGCTCAGGGGCTGCCTCTCCTGCCACCTGGGTGCCCACGCTGCTGGGAGAGCTGGGCCCCTGCTGGGCACAAGTCTGGGCATCCTCAGCCTTCTCTGGGTGCAGGGGATTATCATCGATCTCGCAACTGATGTATTGTTCCCATTGGGATGGTTCCTGGCTGCTGGCACTTTCTTCCAGTTGGGACAGCTGGTGGTCACTGCTGTCTTTTTCCCACTGGGCCAGGTTTTGGAGACTGTAGCCTTCTCCTTGGCAAACCTCCTTGTTGTTGTTGTCTCCCAGTTGGGACAACTCTGGCTCTCCCTTGTCTCCTTCCCATGGGAACATGTGCAGATGGCTTTGCACTTCTTCCGAAGGAGAGAGTTGCTGGTATCCCTCTCCTTCCCACTGGGAGAGCTCTCGATCTATGTTATATTTCTGGTCTTCCTCCATCTTGGCAAAGGGCCCCTCCTCCTCAGGGTCTGGCAGGGGCCGGCCGGAGCCGCCGCCTGCCCACGGCCACTGCCCGCTGGGGGCCTGGTCTGCTGGCCGGGCGGGCAAGGGGCTGGGTGCCTGGGAGTCGGGGTTCACCTTCTCCTTCTCTCTCTCTGATCTTCTGCAACGCAGAAGGGATCCTAGGAGCTGCTTCCTGCTGAGCAAGTGGCTCTCCTGGGACTGGGCAACGCAGGGCCCCGCGCCCCCTTATATACCCCTGCGGGCGTGGCTGCGCCATGTCAACGGGGCCCTGGGCCCCACAACGTTCCACATTCCCCAGGGCCCTGAGGGAACGCTGCTGTGTCACAAAGGGCCATGCCCGGCACCCCTTCAGCAGCCCAACCCACTGGAAGTGGCACGGAGCAGCCCCCGGAGTGCTGGGCCTCCGGCCCCTTGCCATCTTCTGGTTATTAAAATGATCAGAAATGCCTCTGCCCAATTTAAGGGGCAAAGTCAATAGAATGGGTTTTATTGAAGAGTAAATTAAAAACACAGAGAGAGAGAGGGAGAGAGAAACAGAAATGAGGTTGAGGGAGAGAAAAAGTGACCGAGACATATGAAGGAAAAAATGTCCCCAGTCAGTGGATCCCCATGGCTCTCCCATGGTCGCTCCTCATCAGCTCTTGGTGCTGAGGGTCCCCCGCACACACGGAGTTCAGAGGGCTGGTGCACACTTGGGCCGGGTGGGAAGGCCCAGGTCGCTCCCCTGGCGGGGACAAGTTTGACAGAGTCTCCTGCAGCAGAGTCTGGATCTGTGTCAGCCCTTTGCCTGACGAGCAGTGCTCTGCTGCAAGGCCTCAGCAATGAGTGTGGGCAGCGCTTTGGGGCTCCTGGATGGATTGATGGCACCTGCCCCTCAGCTGCCCCTGAGGGGAATGTGCCGTGGATGTGGCCTTCCCAGGGTGGGGATTTTGGGATTGTTTAAACCTGTCCTGGACTGAAAAACCCAGAAAGACACTGGGATCTCACACCTGCAGCCCACGGGGGCCTGGACCTGGGCATTTTGCAGGGCCGAAGGGACTGGGACTGATAAGAGACAGAGAGCTGAGCTCACTCACGGCAAGGGCTTCTCTCAGTTTTGCCATCTCTCTTCAGAGCGGCGAGCGGTCTTATTGTTTCATATTATTCATTCTTTATGCTTGTGGGCATTTTGTTTGTCAAATCAATAGTTTTTTCCACTTTCCTCTGAGGAAGTTCTTTACCTGGGCCTGGTGAGGGGAGGGGCCGTTTGGGTTTGCCAACCAGAGGAACCCCATTGGCAGGTTTCCTCCCAAATTTGCCCTAAACCAGGACAGAGGGAGGACTCAGAGAGAGAGAAATAGTGTGTAAGAAAATCAGATGGACCTAGATGATGTTTTGAGATCCTTCCCAACCCAAACAACACTGTGACTGTGGAACACGTCTGAATGTGTATTTTAGGTTGATATAATTAATACCTGTGTCATCAGAATTTTTTTTAATTTTTATTTTTATTAAAATTATTTACTGCTATCAATACTATTTCTTCTTTTTCTGTTTCTTCTTTTTCTATTCCTATTCATAAATCCTATCCTTGTTTACTGCTACAGTTTCTTCATCCTCTTTGTCTACTACTTCTTATTGCTATTCTAATTTTATTTCCTTTTGTGTTCCGTGCAGCTTTGTTAACCTTTTAGCTTTTTGGGGAGGATGTTGTTCAACAAAGCCAGGGCAGTTTTAATCTATGTTAAATAAAGCTGCTGGAAATCTGTAATTCCTGGAGTGTATCTGTTAAGAGTCAGTGAAACTTGAAGTTAAGAATGAGGAATGGCAATGTAATTCCAATCCTTCTTAAAAGCTTAATGTAGAAATGTATATATTGTTGTAGAAAAATATTAACACTCATGCAAACAGGTGTAATTCTTCTGCCTTCCAAAAGAGATCCAGAATAGCCTTAGAAAGCAATATTGTCTGGCTTTGTGCAAGACTTCTGGTTTGTGTGGGTAGCACTGAGATTAGTACTGATCTTAAAGGGAATCATTGGATTCTGGTGCTATTAAGTGAAGCTTGGCCACCACCCAGCAACTAATGGTGTCGTGTTGGCTCAGCTCGGCTCAGATAAGAAATAAAAATATTTTCTTTCCAATCCAAATGGAAAAAATACCGAGGTTTTTGTGTGGGATACTGGCAGCGCATCTGGCACTGGACAAACTCACAGGAGCATTTGTTACCAAGGTGTTTCAGAGCAAAGTGAGGAAGCAGGCAGCTGCTCCTGCCTCTTTTGCTGTGTTTTTAAATAGTTGCATCCAAACATAAAAGAAGTACAGTGTACTGATACGAACAATGCCAAAGAAAAAATTAAAAGCCCCGGTGTCCTTGGATTCCTCCCTTCTCTCCTTGGAAATCTGTCTTCAGCCTTTTGTTCAAAACATTCAGCAGATGTTTAGTTTCTTTTAGTGTTTTAGAAGGGGAATCTTTGAAATTACTCTGCCTTATGGGTTTGTCAGGATTCCATTGTATTCAGCAGTGTTAGTGTTTGGTTGATAGTTAAGGGGCTCTTTGATCTTGAATATTCTGTTCCTCCCTTTCCACGATAACAGCAGCTTCTAACAAGCAACAACCCTATTGCTGCTTCCTTTATCTTGCAGTTTGGCGTTACTTTGTAAAACTTGAGGATTAAAGGGAATAAAATAGTTATTCTTCAGTAGGACTCGGCATTATTCACATAACCAGTCTAGCTGGTCATGCTGTTTGATACATAATTGTACTCAAGTGCTGTCTTATTTTGTAGCCGGAATCCATTCGGGTTTGCAATCTGCTGTATAACACATACTGGTCTTGCAGGCTCCCATGCTGATGTGGAACAATGCTGGGATGTATCTGTCAGTGCCAGACAAATAATTTTTGCTCTAGTAAAGGTCTTCTGACACATCGTGGAAGAAAGCCAAGTTACACTTATGAAATTTCTAATTTAAGCAACAATGCACAGCATTTAAATTGTAGCACAATAGTCAGAGATTATAGTACTTAATCAGCACCTAGTTTGTTTCCATAAATGCTTATAGTTGGGTGAATTTCTGTGTATGTATTGTAGGACATTTGCAATTTATCAGAACAATTTCATGTTGTTTGTCCCACAGTGGAAGGTTTAACTGGTGGTCTCAGGTCTCAACCACCACTCTGACTGTGGTTTGTCAGGTGGCAAGAAAATCTACCACAAGGCTATGTTATCTTTTTTTTTGTTGTTGTTTCCAGCCACCATCCTTGTAATTTTTCCTGTGCATCAACAAAAAAGAAATCAGTATTCTTGCTCTGACCGTCTGAGAAAGCTTTCCTCCATCACTACTTGATACTTGGTTTTGATTTTGCT
This sequence comes from Zosterops lateralis, assembly GCF_965231275.1. Lineage (NCBI taxonomy): Eukaryota > Metazoa > Chordata > Aves > Passeriformes > Zosteropidae > Zosterops > Zosterops lateralis. Next base: position 60,271,073 of record NC_139766.1, on the reverse strand, counting down.
CCAGTGACTTCTTAACTTTGTTGAAAGTGCCAAGTTCTTAAAATCTAGAAAATCTTTTATTGTTTTCTTCCAGGTGGTGATTCAATAGTCAGGTATCTGCAGCTTTTCTTGACCCATCATGTTCTTATTCTTTGACCCCAAACCCAACTCCTTCCCACTCACTGATGGTTTCCAAAATTTTCTGTATGGTTCTTAAACATTTCAGAAATTATTGCAAAAATTTAATGTGTCTTCATGGCATTAATGAGGAATTCTGCAAATAAAGCTTTGATGTGTTAAAAGGTTACTGCTTCCAACAACATAATCAGTCCTTGGGTCAGTAATTTCCAATCCCTGAGCAGATTCAGTAGGAAGAAATGCATAAATGTGGGTTTCTGATCCGGTGAGAAGCTGAGTGTTTTAATTCAGCTCGTTCCCAAGCTGACTGAAGATGTTGGACTTTGCACTGAGAGAGTCTGGGTGTGGCCATAGGTTTTGTTTGCTGTCACTGTCACAAGAGAGGTGGCACAGGAGAGTTTGTCAGCACTCTAGGAAGGCTCATAAGCTCACTAACATTGTACCTGTTCAGTCTGCGAAGGGAAAGGGGTTGTGTGCCTGTGGTGCTGCATGAGTCTCTTAGCATGTACCTTGCTCAACATTATTGGAATGCTTCACCTTTACAAGTAGGAGAAAACATAACAAACAATTCCTTCTCTAGCGTGGGGCTGGCTCTCATATGACAGGACTTTGGGAGGGGATTATCGGATTCAGGAAAATTTAATAAGTTTGGGAGAGTCTGTTGTTGGAGCCATTCTCCCATAAATAAACTCTCTTCAGCCTTGTGCTGTGACCTGGCTCAGAAATAAGCATAACATTAGATGGTTAAGAACCTTGTTATTTTCCATATTTAAGCCTTTCACAGCCAACAGAACTTGTTTCTTTCGCTGTTTTATGAGCAGCTGTTCAGCCCACAAGACATTTGAATTAAAACGCCCGTGTTTCCTTTTGCATGGGAGTTACGTTACTGCTTCCTTCAGCTTCTTATCCTTGTTATTTCAACCCTGGGCAGCATCCTGCTAACATCATGTGTCGGAGGGTACGTGCACAGGTTTAGGAGGGAACAGCTCTGTTACACAATGGGCAAGGAGAGGACTAATGAGAAATGGGTGAAAAGAAGGGAAAAGGAACAAAAAGCTTTTTTCTTCATTTTTTTGTTTTGCTGTTTGTAGAGTATTTGACTTAAAAGGTTAAGTAGTTGAACTGAACTTCCAGTATGTGAGGTTGTATATGACATGTGATAAAATACATGATGTGTTGGCTGCAGGACTGGTAATAAAACTGGGTGGTTTTTTGTTTGTTGTTGGTAAAAAACAAACAAACAAAACCAAACAAAAAACCACCCAAAGGAATTACCTTCCTCCTAACAAAAAAGCCAAAGCTGGTTATCTTTTAGTGCCTGTTAATATTAAAAAGCAAAATGCTTAGCTGGCCTGTTAAAATTCTTCTTAACCCTTCAGAACTGCATGTGACAAGAAAAAGATTATAGATTAACTAAATACTTTTAAGTTGTCCTTAACTTTGGCTGACAACAAAAATGTGAGTAAAACCTTCACTACTGGGTAGAGGTGTACCAGAACGTGCATCCTTTTTTTATTCCAACTGAGCAATTCAATCCTTCCAGAACTTGTGACATTCCCAACCTGCACATGTCAGCACAACAGAAAAGTGTGTGTACACTGTTTATTTACAGGTTTGAGTTTCAGTGAGGATTTATCACAATGGTATTGTGACTGAAAATGGAGTCTGATTACTTCCTGAAGAATAGAAGAGTGTAGCCTCTGCCCCTCAAATTGTCAAATGTTGCTGGAAATGTTTTATAGTCATTACAAAGCAGTTATTATAAAAAAAAAATGAATGCTGTACAGCTTTTGGCAGAGTTTAACTCCATAGGATTTCTAGGTCAAGTGCGACAATTCTTTTGTATTTGCTTTATGTATATTTAGGTATAAAGGTTTCACTAGTGGAGCTACTGTGTATAGTATCTAGAAAATTCCAAGATGTGTATTTGTGCTGATGAATATGTGAGTGAATTTAGGTTAGCAGAGCAAGACAACTGGCACAACTACACTGAGTGTTGTGCCCTTAACGTCTGTAATTCCAGATCTGTTTTCATGGCCTGTGCCTTAACTTGAAGTGAACTGTAAGGACAGATGTAATACTATACACATGATCACATGTATTTCTACTGTATAGCCTTCCATAAAAATATCTGTGTGATAAATTCCTTATCAGAAGAGGGTTAGGCAGCAGTGGATGTCCTGTAATGTCCTTAGGCAGACCTGTGTTAAGAGTTACATGTAAAAGTCGGTTATTCTAGGCATAGAGAGATCTTCTGGCCTGCTTAAAATGACGGCTTACCCTTCAACCTGTGCTTTTTTTTTCTTGCAGATCTTTCAGCAGCCCAGAGAAAATTTGCCCATTCTCTGAGAGACTTTAAATTTGAATTCATTGGTGATGCAGAGACTGATGATGAAAGATACATAGGTAAGTAAGAAGTGACTATGAGTGGCTCTATTTTCTCGATGCCATCCTGCAACATGATTAAACATTTTTAAATTGTTTTGTATTACAGATGCCTCACTTCACGAGTTTTCAAACTTTTTAAAAAATCTTGAAGAGCAAAGAGAAATTTTGGTGAGTTGCAATGAATGATTTAAACTCTGTGTACATTGCAAAGAGATCAACAATAGCTGAAGTTGCTTTTATTTCTTTGTTAACTACCATGGTGTTGATACTCTGGCTTAACAGTGGGAGCTTTCATTGTGCAGCCTCTGGTTCTGTAGTCCAGAGTACAGACAACGACTAGTTCTCATTAAAGAAGAAATCTGTATGGTAGGGATGGATAAATATGAGTTGTTTTAAAATAGTCATGCCTGAATTAATTATGGCTGGGGTGAATGGGAAAACCACTGTAAGTTTTTTTTACCATTTCCAGTAAAAAGCAAAATGAAAGAGTTAATGCTGTGGCAGGGGACACTCAAGTTCTGACAATTGGCCAACTTTGGATCCAGGATCCCTGTAGCTCCAGCTTCAATGCTGATGTGGATCTGGGATACAATCTGTTGTATTTATCAAGTAGCAGACTTAGAAACCTTTACCCTGTGTTTGTACTTTGTGGTGAGAGGTTGGAGCTGCAGACAGTTGCTCTGTTGTGTAAAAGTTCTGAGTTCTTCGTTCTGTTGCCTGTGATTGCTTGGGGTGTAATTAGTGAAATATGGATCATGTTGCTCACACAGAGCAGGGGCTGAGAGCTCTGCAAAACACCTTGCTACCTGGGTTTCCTAACTTTCCCAGAAGACGGGGAGGTTTCTTTCTGATTCTTCTCAACAGCTGCATGCCCAGCTTTTGTTTCAGGGCAGGGATTCATGGAGCAGCTGCTGTGTACCCAGTTTTCTTCTGAGTTGGGCCCGACTCTCCATCTGGGAAATGTGCTTAGATCTGACTTGACAGCAATTGCATTTCTCGATATTTGTTGTGTGATTGTATTTTTGCCTTCCTGGAAATCAGTGATCCCTTAGAATCTCTGAGAGGAAGTTGAGACTAATCTGCTGTGTTCCCTGTTTCTTTCTGCCAGAAGCTGTGCCTGCAGTGCAGGAATATGTAGATAAGTGATAAATGAACTTGTGAACAATTCTTTTTTCCGTGTTTCTCTCTCCAGTCCTGATCCCAGTAATAGTCATGGTTCCTTGTAAGTGTTGTGTTCTGTTCTGGTATGCTGCTCTGGTCTGGAACCACATTTGGGTCTGAGTTAAGGTCAGTGTGGTTCTTCACAGTTTCCTGAAAACAGTCTTTACATAGTAGAGACAAGTTTTCAGTGTTTAGAGTTGTTTTGCCAAATCGTAGGAATTGGCTCAAGTATAATAATACTACAATATAATAATACTTTTTCATAATTCTACAGTATAGTCTTTACTCTTCTTTTTCCTGCCATCCATAACTGTATTTTATTTTAATGAATTGCACAAATCTTATCAGTGAAAATCTTTATGAAGTTTTATAATAAAAAATACTTCACGAACTGCCACATTATTTTGATATCAGACTTTTGAGGGATGACTTAAGAATTGCAGGGCACATTTCAGTGACTTTATCTAGCTCTTCAGCAGGGATAGATCACCACCACAGCAGGCTGTGCAGAATCCAGTGCTGTCTGTCTGTATTGTAAAACACTTCCATTGTTCAAACTGAGTGCCATGAAACTGTATTAACTTGCTTCTTGGTCTGATGCCCAAGCTTACACAGAAGGTGCTATCATACTGCAAGCTAACTAGTGTCAGTTTCTTGATAGAAAAAGGATGAAATGCAGTTTTTGTTAGAACCGTGACTGATGAAAAACAGGGAGTATAAATTGTAATGGGGAAAATATTTAATACCAAAGAGAAACAGAATATGTTCTCTGAGTTACCAGATGTGTAGCCTAGCAAATGTTATGTATCATTTCTGGAATGAGCTTATGTAACAATGGCCATAAGTCTTGGAGAAAATTATTGTGTGGTGACTGGAAAAGAGAATTTCTAGCATCTGCTCCTCTGGCTTTTTTTTTTTTTTTTTTTTTTTTTTTTTCTTGTCTTTTTGACTTCTCCGTGGATGCTTTAACAGTGGCATGAGCTCTAGAGATACTCCCGTGGAGAATATTAGGGCATGCTGTATTCACAGATGTTTGGAATGAGGTCAGGGATCCAAAGACTTTCCATTAAGATGCAAAGTATATAGCAGGATTTTTTTTCAAAAGCATTCAGGCTTTGTTAAAAATGCTCATTATTGAGTATTCCCCCCCTTACTATTTTGAAGATAACCAGAGGATTTTGGACTGCTCTCTTCAGTGTCAGTGCATAGTTAAATAGATAGATAAATTTCAGTCCCATAAAGTAGTATTAAAGAATTCAATGAATAATTACAGGACTAGGGGCATTTCAGACACTGCTGTGCATTTTAGGTTTTTTAGATACTTTGGAAAAGGGTTATTGCTTTTCAGAACCACATTGTAAATGAAATAAATTTGCACTTAAAATACATTGTAGACTGAAAGTAAATGCTCATCGTCTATACTTCTCATGGTTTTCTGAAATTGTGGTGCGTCCAGAGTCCATAAAACTTGTTGTTGGTGTTTACAATGAATGATGACTGAAAAGGTAAATGTATCTAGTGAATATTTATTTGCTGAATGTAATTTCATCCAGATGTTGGAGTCTTGCACTTCATGGTTTTACCATTTCTCCCATCTCCTTCAAAGATTACTGAAATTATATCCCAGGTGTCAAAGGATTTAGTTGTGTATGAAAAGGGATGTCGGCAATATTCCAAAGATTTCACTGAAATTATTACAGAGTGGTCAATAAAAAATCAAATCACATTTTTCCATAGCACTGTAGCTTGGTGATGCTTCCCAGGCCAGATATGAAATAGATCACTTTTGTCCCTGAGAACATTCTGGAAATTATTTTTCCATGTTGAGGGTGAATGGAGTCATAGGACTCATATTCTGCTCCTTTGGCATTGCAGAAGTGCTGTGGAAGTTCAGAGATGACAGGGAACTTGGCAAGGTGGAAGGAAAAGGTGGGGATGAGCAAGGCCCAGCATGGTGATTCTCAGATGCTCTGTTCCAGTACCCAGCAGTTCCCCTGCTTGCCAGGGAGAGCACCAAACTCTCCCTCCTGGCCCCAGTTTTCCTGGCAGCAGAAAGGAGCTTTGATTCTTGTGAGGGACAGCAGGCTTCACTGTCTGCCCTCATCTGAGCTGTGGTGACAAGCAGAGAAGTGTTCTCTGGTAGGTACCAATAGCCTGTGGTTGTTGGTCCTTTTATTCGCTCCCTTTCTCCATCCCAGGCTTCTCCTAAGTGACCAGCTTGCCCCTATTTAGTTTTCCCTGTTGATTCCAACCTTGCTAAGTCATAAGCAAATTTGATAGCTCTTGTATTGTTCCCTGAGTAATCTTGGTAGTGCTTGGCACTCCTGCTGTGGTCACCTTGGTGTGCTGGCTTGGAGTGCTTTCCCTCCTTGGAGTTCCTCTGTTCTGCCCTTTATCTGCTTCTGGAGTTCACATGATCCTTGTCAAAAGCTAGTCTAACCTATTCTTAAAAAGGTTCCTGGAACATGGATTTCTCTTTATGCTGATGTTTAGTCTTCATTTGTTTCACCTGATGTTCATACTGAGTCTCCTTTACTACAAGTTAAGCCTGGAAATATTTGAGAATTTTTCTACAGTAGTCATCGAATAAAATTGATCACTTTTCCTTCATAGTAGTATTTTCATGGTTACCCTTTCCAAGTCATGTTTCACATCTGCATTTTTCCTTGTTCAATTTATTTAGACTGTGTTTAGACCTTTTATCTTTTATGTTAGAATTACTGCTTTCTCCTCCTCTTCTTGCTTTTAAGTTGCCACTGTATTTGCTCTTCTGCCATCCTCTGGGACCTTGCTTGCCTCTCCCTTTAGTTTGCTTTGCTGACTTCCTAAACTATTCTGAAGCAAAGCCCCATCTGACTTGAAAGCAATTAATACTTCAGTTGTGTCATGTAGGAATACATCTAATGGCTCTTAGGGAGTCCTTACTCCCCTTAACACCTGTTTTTCCCCACTTTGTTAGATAGTTTGCTATAATTTAACTGTTGGTTTTTTTTTGGTGGTGTTTTTTTTTTTCTTTTTTTTTTTTTTTTTTTTATTTATTTATTTTCCTTTGTGGAGGTAATTAAAATGTTGTCTTATACTCCATCATTGATTTAACACTCATTTCAGTTCTATAATGGTTTTATAGCTTCCTTCCTCTCTCTCTTCAGATATATATGAAGAACCTCTTTTCCCTAGGTTCTTTTTTTTGCTGTTGCCAAATAAAATACGCTTTGCCTTCTTTCTAACTTTGCTCCTAAGTACTCAGCTATTTCCTTTGTATTCCATCACATTTCTCTTTGTATAGAAATTCTGATACAATTATATTCACCTTACTGTATTTTCTCTGGTTTCCCAAGGCAATTTAACAAGATGTTTTACTTTGATATGTTCTCTCCTATTTCCTGCTACATTTTTTGCACACTTCTATTCCTTCAGATGTCTTAAGAAGAAAGGTACTATGCAGCTGTATTTTAAACTCTTTTTCCTCCTTTTTATTTTTTTTTCTTATTTCTTTTTTTTTTTTTTTAACAAAAGAAAGGCATGTTCTTGTGCTATGGGTATCTTTGCAGGTTTGGCCTCCTAAAAATTCTTTTACATTCTTTGTCAGTTTTACCAGGTTGGCAGAATCAAATCCAGATTAGCATCTCTCTGAAAAGCAGAGTTATTCCTGGCATATATCAGGAGCACAAGAAATCATTTCTCTATGGATTTTTTAATAAATATCCCTGTAAAGTCACTCTTTAATCTCTTTTTTATTTCTTCTTAAAAAAAATGAGAGAGAGGGTTTCTCAGTTCTGCTTTCACAAGACAAACAAAGTTGCTAATGTTCAAAGGTGTACACTCAAAAGGTTAAAGATATACTTTAAGTAATCTGTACAAATGTGTACATTAACTTATTTATTCTTACTTAAACTACCTCTTATGATTAGATATTGAAGTGCATGAGTATTTATTTCACAGGTGAAGTGCTCACTTTACACACAGTGTTCTGGAATAGCTAACTCTGTTACCTTTTGTCAAGTGACTTTCCTATCTGGATTTGATTCAGCAGTTGACCACTGTGAAGATGTTGGTATTAATTTTTCTCAGCTTTTTTTTTGGCACTCTTCATGTGAGTATTTAGGGGTTGGTAAAATCTTAATCTGTCTTGACAGTAATCTGAAGAAATCTGTGTGAAGGAGCAATCAGTTTACTTACTGATTACATCAGTACTTACTGATGCAGAGTTAAAAAATATCCAGTATTTGGATGTATGATGGATTAAAGAGCTGTTCAGTAAGAGTTCAAGGCATTATGTAGTGCTCCATATGTTCAGATCCTTTTAAGTCTGCTGACAGTGCAGACTGCTAAATATATCTGCCAAGACAGTGGAAAGGACATAATTGTTGACCACTTCTGAAGAATTGGGCTGCCAACAGTACATTGAATATCTCAGATGCAGAGATAGAGATGTGGATGAAACAACATGTCTCAGGTGCAGCATTTGAGTACCTTAATTGCAGGATCTACATTATTTTCTTTCCTGCACAAGTTTTCCAACTTAATAAAACATTTCCCTGTTTTAGAAAGAAGCAGAACAATTTCTGCCATGTCCCATTGCCCAGCCTTCACTTTTCCTCTGCTGGGCATAAGACCAGATGACAATTATGTAATTATCAGAATATAGAATGCGGATTAGAACTATGAGTATTTCAGGTACCTTTGTTTTGGTGGTTCCTGACACTGAATGTTTCATTTATTTGTTGGGTTTTGAATTTCATATACAGTCTTCTGAAATAGCTTTGTGAATTACATATGAACTTGTGCACATTAATCAAGAACCAAAGATGACTTGTCTGTAGAAAAAAGGAGTGCAAAGCCAGATCTGGAAGTATTCCTCCCACCTCTGAGTGAACAAAGCTGACAAGTTCAGTTACCACTGGTTTCCTCTTCCAGATAACTCTGTGGTCTCAGATGCATCGACATAATTCACTACAGAGTTTTCGTTCTGTTAGTTCATCATTGTGAAATGTTTGGAATTTGCATTGTAAAACTGTCACCAGTTTGGATTTTGCTGGTTGTTAATAACACCACTGTTTCTTCTGGAGGAAAGCGCTGACAATTGAGCAATTCATTCTTGACTGAACACTGATGCTGTTGTTCACTGCTGCATTCCTTGACTTTCAGAGGCATCTTTTTGCTCAGTGGTGAGCTTTGCCATGCACCAAGAAAATGGGCATTATGCAGTTTTCTTTTCTGAGCAGACTTTTTGCTTAGTAAGGATCATTGTATGACCAAATACGATGTCTGTGGTATGAGAAGCAGACCACTGTTCTGGTGTGTTGTGGTTTGCTAAGGGAAGGTCTTTTTTGAGGAGTTATCCCCATCTTTTCTTCACTGCAGATGAGGAAAGCTGGTTTGTTGCAGTGTTTGAAAGTCTGTTTCTCTTTATATTGTTTTCTTGTTTGTAATTATTATGGTTTTGTAGCATTTTTCTCTTTATAGTAGAATGTATTGCATAAGAATAAACTTATTCAGAAGACTATTAAATAGCTTTCAGTAAATAATGTTTACTGAAACCCACTGTCTATTTATAATCTTTTTTTTAAAAAAGGAAATTATATATTGTTTCCTTATGATACCAATCTGATTTTGGAGGCCAGCAGTTTCATGACAAGAGAACCAATGTGGGCAGCATTTCAGAGCAGGGCACATCATAGCAGATGGATCATAGGAGGCCCTTTTAGTTGTCTGTCCTTTAGGTTAGTCATGAACTTCCAGGAGATGAACAGGAAATAACTTTTCACTAGAAGGATGAGCTCAGGAGTCCAGATGTTGCATTTCCTGTAAGCCAAGGCTGCTGCTTGTGAAGGAATTAGGAAGTGCAGAGGACAGGATTTTGCCTGTATTGAGGCCCGTGACACAGTGGCTCAATGGTCTAGGAAATTCCCCTGGGAACAGTTGAGAAACTTCTTGTCTTCTTACCAAACCCTGAGGGGTAGTTTTCTGGAACAGGGAAGAGGGAGGTGATGTGTTTTGTTACAGATGCCTCCTGGTGCTTCAGTAGTGCACAAAATATTTTGTCTCTATGTCGGATGTATCACCTGTCCCCCTGGTTCTTTTGTTACCAGATGGCTTCTGTAACAGCAAAGAATGTCACTTCTTTTTTATAGCCTCTGCAAAGACACACAAGTATTAATGTGCTATGAGACATCCTTAAAAATCCTTTAGTCTGTGTACTGCAGACCTTCTGAAAACCAAAAAACTCCTATGTCTGTATTCCCAATATGTACCTGAGGACCCTTCATTAGCTAAGATTTTAAAGCTACAGGGAAAACTCTAGAGCTGGGAGAAAGTCCAGACATGTTTACTAGAAGAAAACTTGATTTGAAAACAAAATAGTGAGCCTTGGGGATGGGTTACATTGTCTGCAGTCATCAGTGCTCCAACAAAATCCAAAACTAGTGCTGAGGAATGGTTATAGTGGTTATAATATACATATATTATGTTATATATATACACCTCTGTCTTTAGGGCTGGCAGGGCAGTTGGCTGTGCAACTAAATGGGGGCATGTGTAGCTATAAGAGCAAATCATATTCTCATGGGAAGAGAAAGAATAGAGATTCAGGCTTTGCAAGTAACATCTGGTGTCTTCAGTAGTGGAATTGTATCTGCAAGTTTTAATAGTACAAGGTTTTGGGCATAGGTCTTAAAGCTTTGAGAAATTTCAGTAGCAAATCACCATGTGAAGTAGGAAAGCTTTTTGGAAAAAATAATATTTTTTATATATTTCTCTCTCCCCCAGCATTGGAGATATCAGAATTGACTTTTTTTTTAATTAGGCTGAATGGTGCATTTTCTTAGGGAAAACACAACTGTATCCTCTATAAGTGGAAGAGCAGCTGTAGTGGTAAATATCTTTATTGGAAAGTAAACTTCTTTATATAGCAGCATTGTCAACTGTTTTGTTATTGAATCACTGCTAGGTATGTCTTCCTTTCTGCCTTCTCTGTTGCACTCACTAAGGCAAAGCTTCCTTCCCAGATCTGGTTTCATTGACACTTGCTCAGTTTCATGAGCTTTGCCTTACTGACTTGGTGGCCTCTCTTGTAGCTTGGTTTAGGGGAGAAGCAATCCTGCCCTGACTACAAATAAATCTTTCCAGTTGGTGTGCTCAGAAATGAAACCTCTTTTATGCAAAGCATTCAATCTGCATTCCAGTGCCTGAGATGGGAGTTGGGAACTCAGCGCTCCCATGTGTCAGGGCAGTTTGTAGGAAGGTGTATGTTTATGGCTTTTTTTTTTTTTCTTTCTATCTTTCTCAGTAAACCTCTTTTTTTTTTTAATGGAAAAATGCTTCAATTCATAATGGAGCGGAGTCAGGATATGTATTTACCTCACCACCAGAGTTGTTGATGAGCAGTGTGCAATTTCCAGTGCTTCCAATGAGGGCTGAGCTCTAAGGACATTTTTAGGATGAAGGCTGGGAGGCCAGTGCTGCATTTGTCTAATAACAAATTTGATTAACTTAGGTTGGTTTAACCTTTCTAGCCACTGAACTTTGGGGAGAGCTCTTGTGGGTTGCTACTCCTTTACAGGCCGTGCAAGCAGCCTTCCTCCTTTGCGGTATAAGTCTGGTTGTAGCTGGAAAAGGAGTGAGAACTTAGAGAACCAGCTCCTGCCTACTGCAGGAGAAGGCAAGAGGAGAATTGAATGCTGGTGCCTGCTCTTCTCTGTCAGGTTACAGTGCATAGGAGGGGGTGTTGGGGAAAGCAGTTTCTCCCTAAGCACCTCTACCCCTACCTTTTCTGGGAAGGGAGGAAGTGACAGTCTAAATGGAGTCATCTTGTGGACTAGCACTGACTGTCAGTGACCTGTTGGGTCTTGTTGACTTGACTGAGGAAGCATCCAACTGCTGTGAATGAGCTTGCTCATGGATTTAGCCTGTGCCTTTGAGGGCTGCAGTTGGAAAGGGTGGTTGGGACCCATTAATCTATGGCCTGTTACTTATTTCTTTGGAGGAAATGGAGCTGGAAAAGGCAAGATTATCACTATTCTGTACAGCTTTTCTGCCTGAGCAAGTGGAGTTTTGTAAAAGCATCTGAAATAGAGAGATACAGAGCTGACAACGTGCTTCAGGATGTTGAAAATACCAGATGCAGTGATCTTCTGAGGTGGTGATGGCTCTGATGATTTTATTTCTGGTGTTGTCAGGTTTATGTTCAAATTAAGTTAATTCTTTAACCTTTCTGTAGGTGCTGCTAGCAGAGCAGGAATGGAGTAAGGAGTTTGATACTGTCTGCCTGAGACACGTGTGCACATCGGGTTAAACATTTCTCAAAGCATTCCTGAGACTTTGACATTCACAAAGCTGGTTAAGATTCTGTTACCTGAGACATGACCTCGTTACATTGATTCACTTATCACTTGCATGCCACAGTTTACTTGCCAGATATAATTTAGTATGTATTTGTTTCATGTAGCTTTGGATAGATGATAGATGTAAAGAAAGGAATTTTTAAATGTCCTTTTAAATAGTACAGTCCTGTCATTATCTGTCAGGATTAAAGAAGTAGAGGGAAATGAATGTAAGATTCAAGACAGAAGTTGAAAAAAAATCTAGTTTCATATTAACTTAAATGCCTAGTTTAACTTTTGCTGGAGATTTTACATTTTAACATGATTCTAATTCAAAAGGAAGGTACCAGTGGTAATTACAAATACATTCAGGTGATCCCTCACTTATTTCCTATTTGCTAATTTGTTATCTATAGTTTTAAATCAAGAGTTGTTTTAAGTTTTCAAGTTATAAATAAGTGAAGAAGGATTAGCAGTGTAAATAATGTGTTTTTTTCTACAAATAATAATACATAGTTTTGTAACTTTTCATGTCAAGCACTGGATTCTACGTACTGGAAAACAGTGGGAATGCCTCTCTATTTAATCTTGTCTTGGACATATTATTATTATGAACTTTGTCAGTCAGAAGAACATGTCTGGAATTCACTGTTGAATTTACTAGTCATGTATTTTAATATATGGCCTGGTATGAAGCTGCATGAGAATGACCAAAGATCTGCAAAGTCTCACTCCACTCTGAAGTAATCAAGAGTCCTGTCATTTAACCCAGGCACAGAAAGCAAAGAGGATGACAAATCAAAAGTACCTTTATGACAGGCACCTGGGGATGCATCTGTTAACAAAAGTTTAAGTTGTGCAAGATGAGAATTGTCTTTTTTGGAAGGAGGGGAAGCTTGTTTTTCTTTTAATGAAAGAATTACAGGCATATCATTCCACTGGCAGCAGTGGAATCTGCTTGTTGGCAGTCACTGAAGAGAACATCCCATTTTGATTTAAAGATTATTTTCTGCTTCAGACAAATTCCTGTAGTGGTTCCCATGGTTAATACTGCACAGGAGTAGCAGAACAAGTGATATACGGTCAGTCCTGCTGTTGTGTGAAGCACAGCTTTTTATCCATGTATTTTCCTTTATATTATTTTTTTTCCTTTGTTACATCAAGGTGCTATGGTTTTGATTTGGATTTTGTGTTCAGCATACATTCAGTGCATGTTAACCTTACACTTTTTTTGTGTAAAAGTTCAAACAACTAATAAGCAACTTGTAATTTGTTAATTATTTTTAACCCTTTAACCATGTGAGTGCTCACTTGTTACCTTTAAATACTTTGGAATGATTCCAGTAACTGCTGCTCTACCTTGTGGGAAGCTTATGCCATCCTCTCTGAGTTTTTCTCCAAGGAGCTTTCTCCTTCACTTTGTTAGAAGAGAGGAACAATTTGAAGTGTTCTAATGTAGAAAGACTGTTTGTGTGGTTTCCATGTGAGAGTTCTTCCTTTTCCTGTTGCTCCCACCAAGGGCACACCGAAGGGTGCTTTAAAATCTGTTTGGCAAACTCAGGAAATGGATGCAGAAGGAAGTTCTGTGCTGAGAAAACATGCTCTGAAGTTAGGATGTAGCTGTTGCATGGATGACTATGCAGCACCCAGTTTGGCCCAGACTTGCCAGCTCTTTGGGTTTCCAGTTGGCTTCAGGTTAGTGTGCTGCACTGGCCCTGCAGAAATGTGGGTTGCTCTGGTTACAGGGAATTGGCAGGATGACTCCCACAGTAATCCCTCATGGCTCCGGGGATGGGCGGGAGCAGACAGTGCTCTTCAGATTTGTGTTGTGCCAGATCTCCAGTACATCCCGTGTGTGTTTTATGATAAGAATTTCTCAGAAGTGTTCCAGAGGGCCAGTTTAAGCATGTGATGTTTTATCTGAAGATTTTCACTATAAAGGGAGGGGAAAGGGGAGGAAAGAGAGAGCAAGGCTTCTGTTGTATGTCAGGGGGATTCCAGGGAGCTCTGCCTGAACTCTTGGCATCCCAGCTGAGTGGCTGTGCTGAGCCCAGTCCTGGGCATGATTTATCCCATGCGTCTGCCTTAGGACAAACCAAAAGGATCATACCTGGTTCCCCATGCCTGCAATGCTCTTGTCATCTTTTCCATGCTGCTGTTGTGTTCAAAAAGTACCAGCCTTTCCTGAAATTTCAAATATTTTAAAAATCCGAAGTCTTGTTTTCATGAAACAGAATCCTGCTCCATCTTCAGGGAAATTTCATGTCAATTAATAGCTGTGTAGATCGAATAAGCTATAATTTTCTTCTTATGATGGAATATTGTGTCCTTTTTTCTTTTTATTATGGCCATGAGACTTTATATCCTAAGTGCACTGGTGGGTGCTCACCCAGTCATCTCAACTTCTTGTTTATTGACTTTGCACCTCTTTGATTTTATAATTTAGCTTAAGGTCTTATTAATGTATTTAAGTGTGTAAATATTTGGAGATTTACGTGAATACCTAATGGCTTTAACTGTCTTAAAAGATTATTATTTGCTACTCACTGGTCTGTTCCACAGTTGTCTGTAGTGCTTCTTGCTGCAGGAATTTTTGCACCCCCTAATGCAACTCATTTGTACTCTGTCTCATTCTGGTGTTCAGTCATTGAGGCCTTCAACCTGACCTGCAAGCCTGGCACAAATGAAGCAGCTGCAATTTGGGGTGCAACCCGGAAATTTCTGAGATTTTTGCATTGATTTTTTTTTTTTAAATTTTCCTGATAGTGGATTGAATTAAGAAAATTTGTAAGCTTGAATGAACTCAGAGAAGGTTTTGTTTTTTTTTTGAGTTAGAAGTCCTAACTTGCATGCTTCTATTATTTTACCCCAGAGCTTGCTTGCTTTTTTCTTTTTATTGCTGATGCTGACGTGACTCATCAATCTGGCTAAGAAACCTAACCCATGCTTTTTTTTTTTTTTTTTTCCTTTAGGCACTCAGTGTTACTGAAACTCTGATCAAACCTTTGGAAAGATTTAGGAAAGAGCAGCTAGGAGCTGTAAAGGTTTGTCCCTCCTTACCTTTATAAATTTGTTTAATTTTTCTACTTGGATTGCATTGTGTAATAATGACATGTAATTGCCAGAAACATATGATTGTTTATATTTCATGTGTTCACACTTTTTTTGTTTCTACTTTGAGAGCTTGCTTCAGAAACAAATGTAATGTTTCAAGAAGAGAAGAATGTGTCCTTTCCCTTCCTTCTCCCCACCTCCCTTATCTCCTCTGTCTGAAATAGGAAGAATTCTGCTAACAGCCTGCCCACCCTTCCTAATGGGTAACCATGTTTGGCTTTGTATTTGCCTGCAGTTGCACAATCAAAGGCTGAAAAATACTAACTACCTAAAGGAGCTCACTCATCCATATGCTTTTAACTGCATTTTTTGCCACCTGCAAATGAGAATTGCCTTTATTTAATTTTTTTTGTTTTGAATAAATAACTCATTGGCTCCGTATGCATGGGAATAATAGGGATGAAGAGGCTAAGGACAAGATGTCATTGGAAGTATTTTTGATAAAAGTGATCATTTTTTAAAGCTTGTCACTAAGTTGTGAATATTTTTTTAAAAAAGCAAAGTAAACTTCATATATTAAGTGCAGACTAGACTTGGATAAAAGTAACAAGGATAAATTTATTTCTATCTACCTTCCTTCATGCAATAAGAAATTTAAGTGCTTATTAAAAAAAGTAAAAAAGAAATAAACCAGCATTTTTTACTGTTTTCAGTTGTAAAACTCAATACATTTTCAAAATACCTGCATATGGTTTATTTTTACAATTTTATTACTTCATCACCAGTGATATTTAGTAGCTAAGACAATGTTTCACTTATGAGAGCACTATACATTTTGACCTTGACAGGAATGATTAACATGTTCTGCATATGATTTCAGTGTTCATGAACTGAAAATGCTCTTTTGATCAGAAGTCCTTTCAGTTCAGTGGTACAATGGGCTTTGTGTAATTTTATGGACTTGAGAGAAGTATATTAGTTGACCCAGCAACACACAATAAAAACTTGGTCTGTAATATAAACCAGTCTTCCAAGGAAAGAGAAAATTTGTTCTGAATGTAACCAATTGTCATAGTAGCAGCTGTGTAATGAAAGCATTATTTCAGCAGTATTTTTACTGGTTTAGGGGTGAGAACTCCTACTGCTTTGTTAGCACATATCTTCACTCATTTCCTAGTCAGAATTCTCTCCCTGATGCTTCTAACACAAATTACATTCACACAGCCTACATCTCCCATTTTGTTTGGATGGGTGTTTCTTTCCTTGTGTCCCTGCGTACTGCTTCTGTGAAACTGTAGCTCTTATTTCTGATCTAAATGGGGTTTTTTTTGGACAGAATTCTCAATGACCTTTAAATAGAAGTCTTTCATAATTGTATAATGTTTAAATAAAAACTCTCTAAAAATATTTAGCTCTTGGAATATTTGTAACTGAATATTCATTCAATATAATCAAAACACTGACACTGGAAATACAACTCTGTTTAGCTTTGAAAACCAAGTTATGTCATCTAGTGGTGAAATATATCTGCAACATTGTGTAGCATTCGCTTTAGGGAAGATTGATGCTCTACCATTGCAAAATATAAGTTGAATCTGCTGCCTCAGATTTTTTGTGCATCTTACATCCCTTTGCTGATGAAATAGTCTGACTTAAGAAGAAAAAGGAGGAAAGTTTAGCTTCACAGAGCTGGAAGCTGAGACACTTATCGAATTACCCCTTAGTGAAAGGTGTTGCTGCACTAATCCTGAGCTATGTGTGTAAAGTTTCTGGCTTTGCCTGTTAAGAAGTTAAAAGAGCTCTTTTTTTTCCCTCTGGAGCATTTAAATGTTCACCACATCAATGAAATTTTGCTAATATAAACACAAAGATTTGCCTCTTTCTCTGCACTCTACTTTGTTCCTAATTCCCCATATTGCTAATATGTTATCTCTAATCACCCTGATACTGTATGCATATCCTCATATTTCTCAGTTGATAACAAATATTTATTAAAGATGCCTTTTTCAAAGGAAATTCTGAGTCTCAGAGTGGGGGAAAAAAAAATTCTGGTACAAGTTGTTGCTGAGAAGCAACAGAATCCTAAACAGCCTCTTTAATGTAAAGCCATCTTCAGAATCTAATGGTTCAGAGAACAAAACTGTGTGTCTCCTATAATATAGTATAGATAATATTATTCAAAATGAAAAGTTAAGAGAAGAAAAAAAGAGCAATTATGTCTGTAGAGTTTAAACAGGGATTTGGTTAGAATACATTTAAATGTGATTTCAAATCTACAGATGAGGAAAAATATTATAGTTGAGCTACTATCTTTCTGATGAGAAAATCTGTCATTTCTTGAATATGTAGTTAAATATTTCATTTTACCTGTTTGAGGTTAATTTTCAACTGCATTCAGATATACTAAAAATAGCTTTAAAACTGGTTGGTTGAATTAATGAATACTGATTTTTGCCTTATTTGCACTGGAACTGAGGAATCAATTTGTTTTACAATATCTTCTACTAAGTTAGATTAAAAACCTCAGATTTTGTAGAAAAATGACTGTCCCTCTTCCAATACATTTGGTAGTCAGAGAAATGGATTTACCTTATGCAAATGATATTTATATGTGTCTGTGAGAGTTTCTCTTTTGATGCTATGATACTAAGTTTTATGGATCTTTTTAATTTTTATTCAGCTTTTGTCATGGGCCCAATAAAACTCTGGTAGAAATAGGAATTCAGCACTGAGGTTGTTGTGTGGCTTTAAAATGAAGAAATCCTATGGAATATAGAGGTGTATTTGCTTTGGGGTTTGAGCTGTTGGGACTTTTCCCTTGTCAATTTTAGAGAGTTATTTTTTCAGTGAAACAGGTATTTCCATGTAAGGCCTTTTATTCAAAAACAAGATGGTGTGGATGATGCCTGTAAGTAATGAAAAATGCGATAAATCAGGAAGAGGTCAGATTTTTTGCCTTTTTTAACTTAGAAGATGTAAGCATCTGGTGATAAGCTACACTGTAAGGATGTGATGGGATTTTATTTCAAGTTAGCCTTCAAATTAATTTTTAAAATTAGATGGATCATATTTTTGTCTGCTTACTGGAACTATGATTTTTTTTTCTCTTTGTTCCTGATGAACTAGAATTTTTAAAAAAGAAAAATAGTACACTTTTATATTTACATGGTTGCTATTTTGTTTCTGTATCTAGGAGGAAAAGAAGAAGTTTGATAAAGAGACAGAGAAGAACTACAGTTTGTTAGAAAAGCATTTGAATTTATCAGCTAAGAAGAAAGAGCTACAATTACAAGAGGTATTGTTGCCTCTCTTTTTTTATGCAGGCTGAAGGCTTTGGAATAGGTAAATATACTTATGCAAATGCAGAAACAGCATTCTTAGTGGTAATACAATCCACGTCTGGAAAGGTTGGTGAGAAAAGCAGTATTTGCTGAACTTAGTACCTCCACCATTTTCTGAATCAAGGATTTTGTGTGTATGAAGTCCTGAGCATCATGTCATTTTTTTATGTATAATTAAGAGAATAGTGAAGTGCAAACACACTGTGAAAAACTCTGCATTTCTTACAAGGCTTTACCACTCATGTAATTTGCATTGCATTTTGAGAATTGACTGAATATCCTGTGGTAACACTTTATGCAGAGGACAGCAGGACTTTTATTCCCAAATAAAGTGGGTTGTTTCTTTTCTTTTTCTCACATTTTGAAGATTTATTTTGGGAGTTTTTTGAGTAGGGCTATAAAAAGGTTCCTTGACAATTTATAACTGATAGATATGTTTTGCCTGGCATTTCTTCTGTCTCTCTGGGCTTATTATCATCATTAACTTATTTGTAATAGCTTTTATTTCTGGAGCAACAGCAAAAAGTATGTGGAAAGACTGCTGGGAAATCTTGTAGCGACTTGGTGTAGCCAGGAGGACTTTTTTTTCCCTGATGAATGTAATTATGTCAGAATTACTAATGCTTAAACTATAAAGAACCTTAATGTTTTCCTTAGGGATAACTCCTGTCCCTGCTCTCTACCCCATCCCAAATATTTTATGCCATTTTTCATGAAAATGGTTAGTATTACTGGGAAAGTTACCCAGGAACTTCTCTACTCTTGAATTTCACTAAGATGTCACTTCACCATGCTGCATTTGCAACACAGACCCTCAAATGTGTAAACAAGTGTCTTTTGGGGAGTTGAGTTGTCCCGGTGAAGTTACTGGGCATGGCTCGTGTGTCAGGACCTGTACTTTTGTCAAACTGATCAGCTGCCAAAGAACTTGGCACAGAGAAGTTGATAAAGGGCTGATTATGATCACTTGATGAAATGGTTCTTGATATCAAATCTGAAATGAGACCTAACCTCAATGGAAAAACACATAATGCCTGTATTATTGAAGCTGTATCAAATATAGCCTGAAGCTTTAGAGCTTGTGTGAAACCTAGAATGAGCAAATACATTTGTTTTAAATGTCCTTCAAAGTTTCATGAGTGAAAGTTCTGAAATTCTTCAGTCAGGCTCTCACATTTGTGTGCTTAATTTTGAAGTATAAATGTATAAGCAATTTAAAGAAAAAAGGCCCTTGCAGCATGTTCTCAGAGGAAATAATTTCTTGCACAAGCTTAGAGAACAGGTGTGTGTAGTTGCATTATAATGTATATAATTTAGTTTTATTCATGTCTAGTTGTGTCAGTTCCTGACTGGAGTAAATACTGCAGGGATAAATTCGACAAAAATTTGATGAAAAACATGCCATGTTGTGGAGTGTGTCTTAGCATGAACACAACTTTTGACTCTCCTGGTGGCGGGATATTACTGTAATTTCACTGAGGCACGATATGTGTCGTATTTTTCTCTTTCTTCAGCAGTACACAAACTACAATGCAACTTGCTGGGTGCATGGGGAGGCTCATGCCTCAAAAAACTGAGAGATGTGATAATGTATTCTGGATTGTGTGATGAGCCAAGTGCCCTTAAAGATCCACTTCAGTCTCTTTCTACGGTGTTGTGGTACCCTTCATGTATATATGATTAGAAGCTTAGTTGACAACTCAAACAATTTCTGTGTTTATAGGCTGACAACTCAAACAATTCCACAGTTTATGGGATGCATCAAAATAGCATGGCTTGTTGAAACATATTTTCTTACTGTAATACTTATCAGGCATTTATTTATTTAATGGTGTTTGTGGTTATGCCCCTTTAACTGCTGAGAGCTCTCCAGAGCAGAGCAGTAAAGCCAAGCATGTCTTAAGGCAAAACTATCTTAAAGCTAATTTGACTTATCCTCTTAAAACACAGCAGCCACTGTTCTGCCTGAAGGATGTAGTCTCAGTATTTAAGAAAGTGTCTGATAGAAAGTCTTGTCCTTTCACCTAACCCTTTCTTCTCCTTTGGTAATTCACTGCAGAAGCATTTTGTATTATCTTTGTGGGCAAAGAGTAAGAATTAGTTAGTTAGAGTAACTTTTTGTAACCTATTTTAATAACAAAATAAAATTTAATAATAAATTTTCTATGACCAAATTTTAAGATTCATTTAAATGAATCTTACATGTACCTTAAATAATAACTTCATGAAGTAATAGGTAGATTCTAGAAAGCAAAATATTTACATGCAGATGGATGGCAGCTGAAATGTAACTGTTCAGCATCAATATTGTGTTGGCATTTCTACAAAGCTCTGCAAAATATCAACTGCAGGTAGAAAGGCTGCATTTTTAGATACTCGGTCCTCTGGAGAAATTTGTAGACTGTTGTACCAATAAGTGAACTCTTTTTCAATTGCATTTCTTGCCAGTCAGAGTGAGCACAGGTGTGGGATGAGTACAACAGCATTCTGGCTATTCACAACAGTTTTTTAGGTTATAGGGTAAAACTTAGGGCACCAGCAGTATAGTTTTCAAAAATAACATTTTCTTCCTTAATTTGATTGGAGAGACAATTTCCCCCTTTTCTAATGGAAGATGCTCTTAGCTCCCACTCTGTTTGGGCAGGTACCTTTGCAATGTTGTTAAAAGTTGGATTCCCTAGAAAAGAAGCTTGAAGAGGTGTTGCTGGAATTTTTCTAAAAAATCTAGCTTCGTGATTCAAAACAACATATGTTACCTAGTGAAAGGGAATTGCTGCTGCTGTTTAAAAGTAAATGAATGATCTATGTTGTAACAAATCTCTCAAATATGGTGAAAATTATCTGCTTGCCGCTCAAGTGTGTATGTTATCCTGAAGCTGTTTTCTGTGTCACAGCGAAATGTCTGTGAAACTTCATGAGGTTTGCTCTGTGTGCAGGCAGATAACCAAGTGGAGCAGAACAGGAAACACTTCTATGAGCTGTCCCTTGAGTACGTGTGCAAGCTGCAGGAGATACAGGAGCGGAAGAAATTTGAGTGTGTGGAGCCTGTAAGTATCAGTGAATTCAACCTACTCTGCCTTCCATAAGGGATGGAGAAGGAATGCATTTGGACAAAAGCCAAGCTCTGCTTTCTGGGAAACACAACCAAATGCATGGCTTAACAGAATTTAAACCAACTTGTTACATCTGCCCTGCATTCCTAGTGCAGATAAACTTAACCAGGCATGTCAAGTCTCACCTCAGTAAGAAAAGCTGATTTGAACCCACTGATGTTGATTTTCAGAAAATGTGTGAAACCTCTGGTTGTACTGCAAAAACCTCAATTCGCATTGTGAGATAGAATAGAGGACTCAAGAAGATGTTGGTGTCAGGATTCTTGCCTTGGGTTTTCTAACCAATGAAATGTTATTGTTGATGAATGCGAGGAATCTAATCTTAATTATGAAGGTTGGGCTTAGAGGCCTGCTAGTAAAGAATTGCAGATATCAATCAGTTAGGAGGGTGCTGGATAAGAAGCCCATTACTGGGTAGCCTGATATGTTTAGTTTCACTTGCAATTGAATCTCTGCAGAAATCAAGGGGTTTAATAGAACTTCAGTGAAAATTGTGCATGCACTGACAAGACTTTCTTAAATCTATGAGGAGAGCTTATTCTAAAATTTTCTGAAATATACATTAGTTTGGTATTTTAAATACAAATTTATCAAACAACAAGAGAACAGTAAGTGTAATACTGAGAATAAAGGGAGAATGGGTTGTAGAAGCAACTTCCATTCTCTCATGCCCTGTAGTCTGTGCTTTTGGGCCAAGCCTGTGTTTTTATTCCGATACAATTCTTGAATGTAATAATGAAAAAAGGTTTCAAATGACCCTATTCAAAATAATTGGTCATTATGCAGTTAGTAAGAACTGTCTATTTTAATATAGAAAATTCCTGTATGAAACAAAATTGCTAAAATACTTAAGGGGGAATAAATTACTGCAATTATGTTACCATTGTTTAAAGAATGGCAAGATGCTGGGAAAAGAATGGTTGTGGTTTTTTTTTTTTTCTTTTTTTTTTTTTTTTTCTTTTTTTTTTGTGTAGATATGTTGACTTTTTTCTTTTTTAAAAGAATATTTTATTTTTAATATTTTTCTGAACATAAATAGCTTTGCATTTGGTTATTGTGTTTCAGACCATTTGAAGTTTCCTTAGAGCTAGACTAGAGAAATGAATCTTCAAATTATGTTCTTGCAACATGTCCCTTTCTCATTTCTGAAAGCTCCTTCTGGATGAGACTGAACTTTGTTGCCTAATTTGTACTTGAAGTTTACACTAGACTAGAAAGCTGAAATTATTTTATACCAAATTCTTTTTCCTTTTCCCTTAATAATACTTAAAGTTTGTGGGTTTTGCATTTTTTGAAAATGGTTTATTTGCTATATGACTTCAGACTTTTATTAAATAAATTCTTTGGCTTTTCCCCTTTAGAGAGTTGTTCTTTTGTGTCTCACTTGCTCTGTTCCAGCACCCTGAACTAAACAGGGGAGTTAGATGTGACTACACATTGTGCTGCTTCCAGTGTAGTACAACTTTTTTGTTATTTTAAATTGAAATACTGAAGTCAGCATATGCTAATGGGTCACTTGCTGGCTCTGACAGAAGGTCTGATCTGTGCACAAACAGCAGCAATGGGGAAAGCTTCCTTCTTCCAGCAAGCCAGATGACTGATGTGAAAGTCATCTCCACGTGGTCATTAGCAGAGAGAGGAATGACCAGGGAAATGGTGACTAAAAGACAGAATGGTCATTACCTCCTTGTGCACAAATACGTGTTCCAGACATCATTGGTATCAGAGCAGTTGTAGGAAAATGTTACATAGGAAAGTTTGGGAACATGGGATATGCATTCCCTATGGTCAAATGGAAAGTGGAGATCAGTTATAAAATTCCAGAGACAGGGTCATCCAAAATGTCTGTATACATAGATCATCATGTGGATTTAAATATTACTCATAAACTGTAGGCATTAGTGGAAATTTATTTTTAAATAATAATTTTGTAATCTATCTTTCCAAAAAAGCCTATGTGCAGCAATTGCATTGAAGAAATGGCGTTGTTGTTCTAACAGGTCTTTTATTTCTATTTCAGGTGCTATCATTTTTTCAGGGTTTGTTCACTTTCTATCACCAGGGATATGAACTTGCTAAAGACTTCAATCATTACAAAATGGCCCTGCAGATAAATTTACAAAACGTAAGTCGAGTCTGCTTTGTGAGTAACATCACTTGCTGAAGTTGCTGCATGTGCAGTATCTTTAATGCCAATGCTTAGTTCCATGTGAGTGCATTGCCTGTGAATTTTGGGGATATGGTGCCATCTCCTGGATAACCAACCACATCACTGAACGAATCGTTGCTAATTCCAACAAGTTCTTTGTAATTTCTAATAATACTGTAAAAACAAGCATGAAGTAAAAGGCCTCCACTCTTTCTGGGCTTTTTTTTTTTTTTTTTTTTTTTTTGAGACAGAAATACTGCAAGGATTATTTAAAAACAAATGAAGTCTGTTAAGAATGCATGCAACACTGGATAATTCAGAGTATGGGTAATGAAATAAAAAGTTTTCAGTGTTTTGGGTGTGCACTGAAATGGAGTATGTGGTGGTCATGTCTGAGAGTAATTTCCCTGTAGGGTTATGTTGTCCATAACTAAGAAAAGGGAAGAAAAACAGCTAATCACAGCAGTGTGGAGTTTCTGGGTTTTTTTGCAGCAGCCCTTTCAGACAAGAACATCCTCGTTGGTTTGGAGTGCAGAACTGTGTAAGAGACTTGGTGTTGGCACCCATGGTGTATTTGACAAAATGATGAGTTCCTCCAAGGATGGGCAAATGGGCCACCACTAGTTTACTATGCCCTCATCCCAAATCTCCCAGTGTGATCTGGACTGGGAGAGCAGGAAACAAGATGAAGGCTGAAGCAGAGGGACTGACAGAGTCACTTATCAGTTGGTCTATTTGCTTCCTTGAGATTTATGAAGCTTGCTCAGAGTAACTGGGTGTGCCAGAGGCCTCTTGGTTGAAAGCAAACCACACACCTTACTGCAAACAATCAATTCCTGATGGTGCATTTGTTTTGTTGACCTCTGAGGGCATCTGGAATTAAGACACAGAAACTACTTGGAGAGGACAGTCTGTTTTTAGAAATGGCTTAACTAGCAGGGAGGTGGAAGGGAGCATTACAGTTGTTGTAATGCACAGTGACGTGATTTGCTTGTCCCCATACCATTCCTTTAATTTGCTTCCTGTATGTTCAAGTGTCAAGTTTCCTTTTGAGCTGTTGTTTGGTTTGAGAAGGGGAACTGATTAGTGGTAACTTCATAAGCAGACTTTTGTGGTAGAAGTCAGTGATTGTGGGGGAAATGTCAGACCAGATTTGCTTCTTCTGTGTGCTTAATAGAGCGAGGAGCAGCATAGAGAGGAACTGATGCCAGATGAAACGTGAGAGGGAAACTCTGATACAGTTTTGAAGAGCTGGGTTTCAGAATACAGATGAAAAAGAGCCAGTGGAGTGGTCTGAAGAAGTGATGAGCAGTAAGAAAGTAAGCTAATCTCAGCAGCTGCATTTTCAATTGACTAAATGTATCACAGGGTGCCCCATGAAATTCTAAAGAGCTTGAGCTTTGCAGCTCAAGTTATATGAATAGATAGAGACTGTAGAGAGAAGGCAGAACAAGGCTCAACAACTATCTGAGGTAAAAGGAGAATAGAAGAAGCATTTGAAAAGATTGTGAGAGGACATGACACATTCTCCTCTGTGCTGAAGATCAACAAGACATCCCAAAGGAAAAATGAACAAGGGTTTGCCTGTGGTACAGCTGAGCTGCTGGCAGAGCACTGGATTGATGTGTTAGAAATTGAAGGGTACAAGATCCAGTACAGAGAGCCTAGCTGGCTATGGAGAGTGTTTTAAGAGTTGCCAGTATAGCTGTAGTAGTTGCCTTTTCTTTCATTCAGGTTGCCTTTACTGTGAGAATTATCCTATGGATTTCCTCTCCACATCCTACCACAAACCCTCTCCCTCTCACTGCCCATCTCCTCCCCTCAAATGAAAGAAAGAAAGACTCACCCCAGCTTTGTAGCCTAAGCTCTAGAAAGCTGATTTTTCTTAAAGTTGTGCTATCTTGTATGCTTGTCCTGGGGAAAAGATGAAACAGGTGAGGCCACATTTTCAGAAAAATAAAGGTGGTCTCAGAAAGCAAGGAGACACAAAAATATGCATCTGGAACTATGTGATTTCCTCAAAACATATGTACCAGCTTGGATTTGAAGTGGTTTTCAGTGTTTGCAGCCTGGACAAGTGCTTATGTAGAGAAAACCAGATATTACCATAATTGTTTTGGTTTTATTTGCTCATTGGCCAATTACCAGTGTTTTTCAGACCAAACCAATGAGTTTCTTGTGTCAGGTATGAGCTACTCTGTTGTTTTGTGTAGTCCTGCCGTCTAATTTTTCATGGGTGGCATGGTTACTTTCTTATTGTTCTTGCTAATATTCTGATAAATATTTCTCTTCCGGCTGCTCACAGATGTTGGAATAAATGACATTCAGGAATAACAATCAACTGGACTTCTGAGGTTTTTTGGGTTGTTTTTGTATGTTTCTGCTTGTGTGTGGTCAAAACATATGGCACATGTATAGTCTCAATCTGTATACATTGTTGATGACCTTCCTGACACTTTTTTCCTCAATTACTGCAGAAAATCCTCTACTTCCTGACAATATGTAAGAGTCCCGTGAATTAAGCCAATACATATGACAATATTTTTCTAAGGAAATTTCAATATTCAAATTCATTCTGCACTCAGTATTTCACTTCTCTCTGAATAGGTGAATGCATTGTTTTAGAAACCTACTCTGGCAGTCTTAGTGTGCATTCCATAGTCGCAGCAACTGATGTCTAAACCCCACATTGAATTTGAAGAATATCAGAAAACTTTGAGAGTAAACACATATATAGAAATTAAGCACTGACTATCCTAAAACGGCCTGGATCATAGCCTGCTTTTATAGTTATTTGTGGTGGGCTGGCCCTGGCTGGGTGCCAGAGGCTCACTAAAGCTACTCTATCACTGCCCTCCTTAGCTGGAGAGTTTGTGGATCAGTAACAGGACAGGGAGACCAATTACAGACCAATTAGAGGCAAAACAGACTTGACTGGGATATTGCAGTTTAATTTCTTAGCAGATTAGGGTAGGGTAATGAGAAATAAACTGAAATCTTAAAGATGCCTTTCCATCAGCTCTCCCATCCTCCCTCAGTGGTGCAGGAGAATGAGGATTGTGGTCAGTTCTTCACATGATGCCTCTAGTGCTACTTCCTCCTCTGGGGGAAGACTCCTGACACTCTTCCCACTGCTCCAGCATGGGGTTTCTCCCACTTGAGACAGTTCTCCATGGATTTATCCAGGGTCCACAGAGACTTCAGGGGAATCTCAGCTCTGGCACCTGGACCATCTCCCTCCTTATGCACTGACCTTGGGGTCTGCAGAGCTGTTCTTCTCACATATTCTCGCTCCACTCTCTGGCTGCATTTGGCATTGTGTGGGTTTTCCCTCTTAAATACATTATCCCAGAGGCTCTCCCGTGGTCACTGATAGGCTCAGCCTTGGCCAATGGCTGGTCTGTCTTGGAATTGTCTGACACTGGCTCCATGGGACACAGAGGAAGCTTCTATCACCTTCTCACAGGGGCCCCCTCCGTGGGCCCCCACCACCAAAACCTTGCTGTGCAAACCCAGTACATGATTCCTATCAGCCAGGGAAGAGTAAGTCTTTCTTCCACTCTAATTACCAAAGGATTTTTGTTGTCTCCTTTTAGACACGAAATCGTTTTGAAGGAACAAGGTCAGAGGTAGAGGAGCTCATGAACAAGATCAGAAGGAATCCTCAGGAACATAAAAGAGCAAATCACTTCACGATGGAAGGCTACCTCTATGTACAGGAAAAAAGTAAGGTGTATTTTGTATTCTACAGGGCCCATATTGGGCATGTGGGCAAGTCTTATCTCTACAGGTAACATAAAGATGCAAAGAATTGATTAAAGAGTTGTCTAAATATATTTTCAGTTTTTAACAGCATCATTACTGTGGCTCATAAAAAAGAATATGGAGCTGAAAATGTGACAGTTTTTAGTAAATGTGACTGAATTCAGGGAAGTTTTGTTTGACCAAAGTGGATTTCATCTTATTTTTAATTCCTTACTAATGACCTCCCCTAGAACTGTCAAACATTTGCTGTCAGCCAGCAACATGAGTTGTCAAATTAGCCTCTGAAAATTTGGCTTGTTGAGTATGATGAAATTGAGTGTCATTTCCTTGATTCATTGACACACTTTCATTACCTAATTGTGATGATAAGGTCAAAAAAATCAGGCTATATGTTAGGTAGCTGGTGTTAAAATTCTTGCTGTGAAGGTGCATGTGGCATAAATCATATCCTGTCAACACTTCAAACAATTATAAAGCTTTCTCACACTAGTAAAAAAGCCAAACAAGATGCAGAGCTCTTGTTGCTCAAGGAATGACAATTTATTGTAATTTATTATTTATTTTTCAACATTTTGCATAAATCATATTTTCGCCCTTATAGAGTGGGAAGATTCACTTGCAGACCTATTCTGTAGGAAAAGTAAAGTAATAGAAGTGAGGACATATAAAGAATCCAAGTTTGAACAGTTAGCATTATGGTGCAAATCTCAGCAATACTGTTTGCAGTAAGATGGGCTCTAAAGTAAGTGTGTTGTGTAGAGGGTATGCTCTGATTAATAGGAGAGAGTTCTACTGTCAGAAGTTGTGATCAGACCTTTATCAACAGATTGTTTAGAACTTGCAACAGAGGTGTGATAATCTGTGGTTATTTAGCTTCAAGTTATCAGTGTAAATCTAGCTTTCTGTGTTCTGCTAAATACAGCCTCAAGGGGGGGATTTACTTTCTAGAGCAAAAATTATTTTGTCTATAGTGGCGAGAGAAGGATACGTTATTAATTCTTCCATTTGTCATAAAGCATAAGAGTGAAGTAATGCAACATGCATTGGTTTTTAGAATAATAACCAGTGGTTAACATTTGTATGATGCTGTATAATATTCTTAATTTGAACCTTTGCTTTAAATACTGCATTATTAGGAATTAACTAGAGCTCTTAAGTATCATTCTAGAAAGCAGGAGAAGAGAATGTAGAAACTGGAAAAAGTACATACTCTTTATCGCTTTTGTGTTATGTAGGGCCTGCTCCCTTTGGTTCCAGTTGGGTGAAGCACTATTGCATGTACAGGAAAGAGACAAAGAAGTTCTCCATGATCCCATTTGAACACAGATCGGGAGGGAAACTTGTATGTATATTTATATATTCTACTCTTACACTTGTCCTGTATTAAGATCAGAGTGTGTCAGATAAGATGCGTCAAGTACTTTCCCCCTCTCCCCTCCTTGCCCCTTTCTTTCATTTTCCTCATGCAATTCAGTCTGCCATGAAAGGACATTAAACTAAAGTTGTGAATGGATTAATAGATAAGAGTTCTCCAGACTTTTCAGTTGTTTTATTTTAGAAGACCAGAGGACCTGGCACAGGTAACATGCAATGTTTCACGATTTAGAATCCTGTTTATCCATGAGGCCTTTAACTTTCTAAAGTATAAATCAGGAAAATCTAAGAGACCTAGAAATTTCTTTATTAAATAATTCAGTTAAAGTTTTCTTTTGGAGATTTAAATACTAGAAGTGGGACTAGAAAAGTGGATTTTCATAGGAATATAATTTGTACTGATAACTGAATATAATTTCAGATATCTTTAAAAGCATCTGAAATATTCAAGATCCAAGAATTTGTTTATCTTTAAATGGCTTTAATTGTACTTAAATAGTTGGGAATTGATGGCACTCATTACCTTTAAAGATGATACATTAAATAAATGTATTGATAGGGATAAAATGCATTTTGTTGCAAGGAAAAAGGATATCCGAGTCTGGAAACTATGGCTTGAGTCAATATGCCTGTAAATGCAGCACCCTGCCCTGTCTTCAGATTTGGTTAGAAAATCATGTTGGAATTTTATCAAGTTATTATAACCTATTAGTTTCAACAGAGGAGGAGATGGCTTTCATGATTTTGAGGACTCAATGTATTTACAAATATATTGAATTTGAAAGAATCTTTCAAAAGCTTTGGAAAACCTGATGTACTGAAAATTAGTGGTATTTGGTTTCTTTAATCACTTCAGTATTTCTATGAATTTGTTATCTTAATTTACTCCAATTGTAATAAGCCATTTTAGTATAGTATATAGTATGTGTGTCTGAGCATTCAGCATTCTAAAACATCTATGAAGCCATTTCTGCTGTATTAAAAGATCTCCCATTTGGAAACCCCTGCAGTTACTCCTTCAGTGACAGCCTTCTATGTCAGGAGATGCTGAATAAGACAAGAAATAATTAAAATGTGCAGTTAATCCTGATTTAATCTGGTACAACTTAGGCAGCATTCACAGATGAGTTTGTGATTCCTGGGTAAAATAAGATTCTGGTGTTGGTCTTGAAGAAAGAAAGAGTTGGTTCTGTAAGACATGTTACAGATAGTAAAGAACACTTCCCTTGTTCTAGCTAGGTTTGCCTTTACTACAGCCTTTACTATGGAAATCACTGTGGCTGACATAAAATGGGAAAAGTCTCTTTGTGTGTTTATACTGTAACCAGTGCAAAATATTTTTGTTAGTTTAACTTATTGTGGTACTGAGTCATTCTGTTAAATACTAGCTAAAATGGACTCAATATTTTTAGATTTATGTCCCAGAAATGACCATAGAATTTATGTTATTGTGTACAAAAGTAAACTGCAAACATGGGCAAATTCTTTTGCAAGTGTCAGTTTTCAATATAGCTTTTGCCATTTAATATAAACTTACCTTACTTGCCTTGTACATCTGGCTTACTGGAGCTTATAAAAACTTGACAAAAACTGGGTCAAGCTTATAAAAACTTTCTTTTCACAGGGTGATGCAGAACTCTTTGTCCTTACATATTGTACCAAAAGAAATACAGATACAATAGACAGGCGATTCTGCTTTGACTTGGAAGCTTCAGACAGGTAAGCTGTTGAATCACACTAGGAAGAGCTCTTTTTAAGTAGTAGTTAACACTACTGCAAAATTACTGTTGCATTTTCTTCTGATTTCTTCAATCCTCAGGCAGAGTTCCAGTGGGAATGGTCGCTGGAGGAGCAGGCAAGCACTGCCATGGCTCACTGGGTTTTACCTCAGCTCTGTGTAGCAGAACCAGAGAGGAACCAAACTGAAATGTAGACATTGCCTGAGCTCACACTAAAGAAAAGCACAAAGTTAAGAGGAGCTATTAAGAGTTGTTATCATAGTAAAGAAACATGGCTTGAACTGAAGTACATACAGCTCTAGTGAAAGACTGATTGCAGTAATAATTTATATAGGCATGACCACATTGTATCACAGTCCTGCATTCCAAAATGATGGGAGGAGATTATGCTGGATTTTCAGATTGAAATAAAGTTGTTGGGATTTTGAGGCTTTTTGTGCCTGGTATAATCATCCACTGCACCTTGAATGTTGTTGCCACTGTCTTTTTGAAGCACCACTGTTGCTCTGTTTCTAAAGAGAAGCCTTGCTAATCTTTTTCTCTAAAGGATCTCAAAATTTGAAAAATATTGTCTTTTAACAGCATTTTAGTTTTCCTTCAATTATGAAGGTGAGGGTATCCAACTTAATAAGGTACTCCAAATAAATATGGCTGTAGTCATGCTACATTCAGTTGATGCAGAAATTGATCACATCTGTAATTAAATGCTAGGTATTAATTAGTAGGTTGCTGGTAAGTTTTTCCATCCACCCTCTCTGAGCTGCTTCTAATCTATATGTTTGCTCCTTACTTATACCAATTAATTATATGCTAATTTATAATATAGTAGGTCTTCAAGTTTTATAGGTTTTTGGGGTTTTTTAGCATCGGATTCTTAGTGTTTTTCACTTCAAAAGCAGCGGGGCCAATGCTGTCAGACCCCCTGGTCCTGTGATTGCTAATTGTCTGCAGATATATCTGTGATTATGTGTTCAGACTTTAATGAGTCTATGCTGAGCTTGTGTAACCAGTCAGACCTGCCTGAGGCATGTTCATTCCTACAAGCAATGGGTCAAGGGACATGAAACTCCTGCTGCATCAGAAAACTTGTAGCCCACGTGGCAATGAAAGGATGGTCTTTTACAGCTCAGGTGATGTTTGTCATCACTCTACAGCATGGTTTGAACTTGCATTTTTGAGTTGAAGAGAATGTGGTTTAGCTATTCAAACATTGTCCCAACAGTATGAAAGGGAGTAAAGATTTATACTCAAGGCACCAGCTCCTCTTGGGTCAGTGTATTGATTGGTCAGAAGGGATAACAGATTTCAAACTGAGTCTGATAAAATTGCTAAAAAGTAGTGTGAGAAATGTCAGTCTGACCCCATCTTCTTGTCATCTGCACAGTGGGGTATCTGGAGTTTATACAGAGATGGATGGGAGAGCAGGGTTTCCTTGATCCTGCCAAACACTTTTTCATTCTCTTCTCTGGTAAAAGGGTGAAAAAAATCTAAGTTGTCTTTCTTTCCTGATATAATGGACACAATTTGATGCACCGTGACCTTGATATCAGACATTTTTCTTTTAATAATATATGTGTGTAGTACTGAGATGTTCCCATGGAGATGAGCTCTGTGCTGCAGGCCATTAGCTTGTTTCCTTGGTATCAGGGCACACTTATCCCTCAGCTTGTCCAAGTTAAAAAATAACACAGGGATTGACAGCTGGCCATGGGGTTTTCTTTGGTACTGTGCTTTGGAAGGAGGCAAGGTTGTAAAATTTTAGGGGAGACTTTTAAGTGGCAAGCATTCAGCCTTGTGTGTGACTTAAGCATAACTTGGAGGTAGCTGAAAATGTGCATATTTTTCTTTCCAAAGGAAAGCTGAGATGGTTGTTTTTTCTTTAAATTCTGATATTCATGGCTCCAAGGATGCTAAGATTCTAGTTAAATCTCTGAGAAGTAATACTTTTTCTGTTTCTAGTACTCCATCATGTTTACTTGAAGATAACTAGTGGTAAATGGACTAGTTTTACTAGGTTTACTAGGTTTACTTGAAGTACTAATGGTAAATGTAGAGAAATTAAAATCTTAAGGAGAAGAGCAGAGGTCTTCTAGGATAGGAAAAAGTTATTTTATTGATAAAAAGAGCATTATGCTTCTGAAATACTACCTAGATTTTTATTTTTTCCAATACACAACAATGAGGGAAGGTTTTGTTGCCTTTGACTTTATTTCAAAGACACATAAATGATATTTCATGCAGCATATACTGAGTTTGATGTATTGCTTCTAGGTTGATACTCTGATACCTTGACAATTGTAATTTAGTGAAAACAACTAAATGGTTTGGTTTTCGTTTTTTACTGAAGTAAGATGTTTGTTTTCATAAGGTATTCACTTGCAAGCTATGATCATTGTTGCTGCTTTAAAGATGAAGATTATATATTGACTTAACAAATGCCATTTTTCATCTAACAACAATGCAAGGCCAAGTTTATTTACAATTCACAAAATTCAGTAACTCCAGCAAGTGTTGGAATCAGCAGGTGATCAACAATGAGCTATTTCAAATAAATAGTTTGCAGATTAAATTCACTTTCCTTTTTCCTCCCTGTTCTCTCTATTTCTTACTGCATGTATCATTTCTATACCTTTTATTTTTCAAGATCAGCAGTGTTCCGTTATTAAGCAAAAGAAAATTAACCCTGACTTTTAGGACAGTGGGCTTTTGCTCGTAGTTGGAAATAGAATTTGACAAGTATTTTTTAGTTGCTGATGCATGCAGTTACTTTATGTTGTCGGTACATTTGCAGGCCTGGAGTTCCTGTGACCATGCAGGCATTTTCCGAGGAAGACAGGAAGCTGTGGATGGAAGCCTTGGATGGAAAAGAAGCTGTAAGCATAATTTTTAAAGCATTCTTTTATAGTGTAATGGGGAATTCTCTCACCCTCTGCTTTCTGATCCCATTTATACTTTAATAAACTGGGATTATGTAGTTTGCAAAATGATAGATTCAATGAATAAAGGATAAAAGTGAAAGAAAACTCAGGAGAGATGAGTAACTTGGTAAAGCTCGTGTAGATAACTGCTAATGCTGATATGAGAATTTGTCATTGTAATGACAGCATCGATTTTTATAAATGGTTTCCCATCCCAATAATAATATTGGTGTTGTAGAAAATGTCTAGTATAAGCATGTTCACTTAGTTTTATGCTGACATGCTGCATTCCAGTGGCAAAACTTGCATGAGTGAGTTACATGATATTATTATTTTTTTAAAACCGAATCAAAAAAGTCCTTGTTAATGGGACTGAAATTGTATTTGAATTTGCTTAATTTCTGCCTTGCATCAGGAAACAGGTCTGAAATGTTGAATTGAAACACATTATTTATTCTTGTAGTGATAAATATATTGGTCTTGTGGGCCAGAAATAATGGGGTTTTTTAGACAATGATACAGTCACATGTCTGGCCCAGTAGTTATAGGTTTGATTTGATCTCATTGTTACACTGATCTGGTTTCATTTGCAGAGATGTTTATTACCATAACATGTTGGCTGAGCTGGACTCCCCAATAAATTTACAACTTCTGGGAAAGCCAAACTGGGGCATAAGTACCAGGAATCGTCACATTCTTAATAATTTGGATGACCTTGAAACTGTGGGAATTGTACCTGCAGAGGAACATAGGAACATGGAGCACATAAATCCCAGTTAATTTCAGTGACTGTAGCTGACATTGTTCCGAGGGGGCACAGACCTCTGGTCCTGCTGTTAGAGCTGCTAGTGGTGCTATGTTCTGGCTGTAAACAGCTGTATTTGTGCCTA
This sequence comes from Zosterops lateralis, assembly GCF_965231275.1. Classification (NCBI taxonomy): domain Eukaryota; kingdom Metazoa; phylum Chordata; class Aves; order Passeriformes; family Zosteropidae; genus Zosterops; species Zosterops lateralis. The sequence goes on along the minus strand of NC_139766.1, from coordinate 60,236,743 downwards.
CTGAGCATTAAGATCGAGAGCATCTTTTTTTCTGGTTTCATGAAAGTCTTTAAAATAATTTATGTCTTTTTTACTCTTTTTGTGTTAGCTGCTCATCAACTTGAATAAAGCGAATGCAAAACGAGAGGGAAGTAAGTATTTGAATTAGCATTAAGGCTGATTTTGTTAATATTTTACAATTGAGAAAGGCAAAGGTAATTTGTTGTGGTTGGTTTTTTTTGTCTGTATCCAGCCTAATAATTTTACTTTTAAATATTGAGTTTTGAATATTACTTGTGGATTTTGTAATTAATAGGTTTTCACACTGACTCAGTCAGTACATATGTAAGAATTGTAGGACTGGACATAAGCTGGAGAAATGTTCTGATTGTTTTTGCCAATTTACTTCATGCCTGAAATTGATTCAAGGGTGAATTTGTATGTAAATGCATCACAATTTCTTAATCCAGATTGTGTGTGCATTTCTGTTAGAACGTGTAGGTATGGTTTTAAAAGCAGTTGCAGCTGAATGTCAAGATAGCAAAAAAGCTGAATTTGTGCATTTAAAATATAAACCATAATGTGGAAGTAGAAGAGATGGCTTTCTTTAGACAGCATTGACTTTCTTCTGTTGGCAAAGTATAAGAATGAAAAGAGATATCCTTTGATTATGAGGCAATTTTTGCTCGCTTTTTTAAAAACTTGAATTTGCTGATTAAAGCTGGATCCTGGTGTTATTAATAGAAATTTTCCCTCAGATTTGTCTTTTCATGGTGCAAGACCAGGTCCCCAGGAGCAAGAAGGCCAGATGTTTGGGGGAAGGGCAGTTTTGCAACATAAGCATTTAAATGAAGTTTTGATGTGAAGAAAAAGAGTAAGATAGGAACAACAAAGGAATGCTGGAGCTCAGCTGTTGTCCTGTTCATGCATCTGCTTTCATGTACTCAGATCATTAACTGCTGTGAAATGATATACATGTGTCCTGTATCTTTAGTGTGGGAATTTCTTTGGCTGAGGGTAGGACTCAGTAAAAGCCGTGCTGTTGATAATTATGTTTTTTCATCATAAGTACTTCCTTGTCCCATTTGGTGAACTCTCTCAGATGTTGTCGATGTTGCAGTAAGTACTGTTAAATTCCATCTTGCATCTGCCAACATGTGTAACTAATCAGAGATCCCATTCTTCAAAGGATGCTGCTGTGAACAGATTCACTGAAGCCACTATCACCAGAACAAGCCTTTACTTTGGCTAGGCAGGCTTGTAAAGAAGAAAAGCAGAATTTCTCTATAAAAAGTGATGTATTCTACCAATTTCAGAATATTTAGTTTTGCCTCAAAAGTATTATCTTTATGATTAAGTCCAGCTTTATTTTCAGTGAGAGATATAATTGTAATGATGCTTTAAAAATGTTCAACCCTTTTATTTTATTTTTTTTTTCGTAGGTGCACAGTTGGATAAGATAGGGTTCACCGTCATCAAAAAGTGCATCAGTGCTGTTGAAACACGAGGTAATGATCAGCCCAGCCTGTATGAGAAGAGGGTGAAGCAGCTGGTCTGCCCTATGAAGAAGGCTTGTGTGGTAAAGTCTCCTGTAGATCTCTGGAAAAGACTTTACCATTTCACTGATTGCACTGACCAAGACAGGAATCTATCCAGTCCCATACTTTTATGCATGGCTTTCTTTTAAGAAATATTCTTTCAAGAAGAAGTGTTCACAAGTGGGGAATAGCACCTCTCTTGACAAAGGGAGCCATTTTTTGTGCACCATAGCTAAGAGAAACCTGTGTTTTGTAGGCAGTGCCTGCACTTTTGTCTCTGCTGTTGGAGTAACTTATTTCAGTGTTTCATTTCTGTTCAGTCTCTTAAGGCAGAAGAACAGGAGCTCAGCAGGCAGGTGATTAACAAAAAGTGTTGAAGTACTTTCCGTGGAGTTAGTATCACCCCAGGGACAAAGATGCTGTCAGGGTTTATTGTTGCGTATACTGATTGTTGTACTTCCAGAATCGGAGCTGGAGGAGAGGTCAGTGTGCAGACAGTATTCAGTATTTGGGATTGATTTTGGAGAGGCTCTGCTGAAGTGTGTGGTGACCAGACACTCTGAGGCTCACTGCGTTGTATATGGCATTGTGTGGAGAGCCAGCTTGCTTGGCTGTGGTTTTTAAAAAACAGAGGTGAAGGCATGAAAGTAGGTAAGGTTACAGTATATTTCTCAGTTGTTAAAAGAGATGTTGTAATTTCTCTGTGCGCATTCTGGTTTTCTCCTAAATTGTTGACTTTCCTTCCTACTCCCAAAGGGGACACTTAGAATTTTTCAGGAATTGTATCTTTTTTTAGAGGTCTGGCATTGCAGAAGGAAAAATACTTACGTCTTTGTGTATCACAGTCCAGCTTAAGTAAGATGAACAGAAGAGCAGGTTCATGCTTGCTGTCAGTGCAGCATCTTACTGAAAAAATGTCTTCCATGTATACACTTACTATACAATATTATTAGGAACACAGGCAGCCTTTGTGATACTTAGAATTTTGCATTTAAACAGCAAGAAGTATCTGTAATCCTTTTTCTCTTAGACCTTTTTGTAGCAGTCCTGTTCGATGCATTAAAGATGTTATTCCAGATTAGGCCATATTCTATCTGGTGTTATTTTTGTTCATTCTGTTCTTTTGAATATTTTTCAGATAAATTTGCCTGTCTCGTCCCTTTAAAATTTCAGTTACTGGCATTTACAATCTGAATATTTGAGTTGGGAAACATTGCAGATAAAGCTCGTGTCCTACAGATAAGTTGTCTTCACTGTGGAGCCCTGTCTCAATATAGTCTGGATCTTGTCTTTACAGTGAATGAGGCAAATTTAATAAAAAGGATGGCACGTGCTCACATAATGAAAGGCTAGTTTTGGCCTATAATACAGTTACAGGCTACCTTACAATACCTCATGAATTCTCCTTACTATAAGCAGTGTGGAGTATACTATATTTTGGTTTGTTATTTATAAATGTGCTCAAATAGTTTTCTTCAAGTAGTGGGTTGGTTATTTTTTTCTTTTTCTGATACCCTACAAGAAAAGCGGAACAAGAACACAACTGTGGAAAAAATGCAAACACTTTCTTCATGAAATGACTACTTGGAAAAAATGTTTCTTTTTGCCTTTTTTTCTTTACCTCAGGGCTGTGGGTGGATAGGTTAAACTGAATGGACCTTGAGGTTCACTCTGTTCTTTTTGCCTTGATTTAGGGGTTTGTAAGAAGGTGCAAAGTATTTGTACAACTCTCTTGTTCAAGAGAAATGATGAGCTTTCATGGGTTAGCAGCATGTCTCCCCATAGTGGGATCTGCCCTGAAACATACTTGGGAAAGGATTAAAGTTTCCCAAGTCTGTGGAGACTTTGCAGTTTTGCTGCCCCCTTGTACACAGCCTTTGTAAGATGTGCAGTCAATAGAGTATTTTGTGGTAATTACTACCAATGAAAAAGACTTGTGTCTATTAATTTGGTTTTGGAGAATACTAAGAAAGAAAATAAATCAGTTTTCAATGAATAGTTCTTATCCTGGGGTTCCAATAATATATTTAGGTGAGGTACTACTTTCCAGGAACTCAACAATCCACTTAGTTTCAATCCACTTGATTTGTCCATTACATTTCAAGCAGTCGTTGATGATTTTCTGTTTACTGATTCTGAACTTAAAATCAAGTGCATTTAAAAACGAAAGAAGTAATCAACTCCAAAACAAAAAAACCTCTAAAGGACCTTCTGCTGAGCTAAACAAATGGAGGGCCAGGAGACCATTCAGTTGCTTGTCTCAAAAGAGTTTGGACAAATAGTTGTATGATGAAGAAAACCCATCTCTCAAGCTGCAGAATTTTCTACCTGTAGTTTTTCTTAGAAACAGTTCTTACTTGGTTATTTTACTTTAATGATAACACATCAAAAGCAAGTTATATTCAGCAGGAGAAAACAGGACAGATGCTTCTTCAGAGATGGTGCTTGTGTGCCATGTTTTTATCTCTTTTAATCATAATGGGTGTGAGGTTGGCGTGGGTGGAAAGAGAGGACAGTCTAGTGTGGGTGGAAACTGAGAATAGTCTTGTCATGTCACAGCAGAAGTAGTCTGGTATTCAGAGAGAGAAGAGCATAACAGAGATATTGAACATAAACTTGTCAATGGCTGGATAATTTTTTTCTCAGTTATGTTCCCTTTCTATAAAGCCAAGAAAGGAATTATTCGCTCTGAATGAGTAGAAGCACAAAAATCAGTGTCCTGGTTAAAATGCGTATGAGCTTCTGATTCAGCATTGCCTTACAAGAGATTTGCTGTGCTTTACCTGTTGGAAATGCTGAGGCATCAGGATATGCATCCCATCTCTCACATACTGAGCACGGTGCTGGTCGGATGTGCACCTGTGTTTTGTCTTGGAGAGAGCATTTTAGGATTCTCTTTGGAGTGTTTCATTTATTATTCTCTAGTGAGAATAATAGAATGGGTAGATATTTATAGAAACATCAAAGAGCTGCTTGCTCCACTAGTAAAGACTGTGCATTTTTTCATGTGCAAGTAGTTGGTTGTACCTTCTGAGGGGATGTGATGGGTAAAGTTTGCCAGAGCAATGTTTGTCTTGAGCTTAGAACTACTGGAGCTGCCAATCTGAGCTGCAGAGAGAGATGGCAGCATTGAGCTGCGTGTCCAGGCTGACTGCTCCTCAGGCACAAAGTACATGGTGCTGAGAGAGTAGAAAACCTTTACAAGTGACAAAAACCCCTCTGTCATTACCTTGAATTTCGAGTGTCACTTGTGTGGCTGTCTCTGTGCCATGGATTTTGATATAAAAAGTTGTATTTGCAGCTATATTGCAAATCTGTGTTGGCCTCATGTTCAATGCCAGTTGCAACGTAAACTTGCCTACTACGTACTTTGCTTACAATAGTATAAATTACCATCTTGCTTTCAATACCTTATATTTCTAAGCATACTTCATAAACTGCGTACCTGTGCCAAATTCTGGTATCAGGCAGCCAAACATCTTGAGATGATGTAAATATGAAGGAAGTTGTGCTGCGGGGCTGTGCTGCTCCAGGTTGCCAATAGTGGTTGAGCCGGCAGACACAGCGTCGAGCCCTTCAGCATTTCAGGCAGTGGGGAGCTATTCCTTGCAATGAGTCATCCTGTCAATTGTGTTCTGTAAATGCCAAGCATTATCACTGTTGGATGTGCTGAAGATCTGAAATGTGCAGATTAAGTCAGAAATAGGACTGTTTCAAACCAGGTTTGTGTATTTTAAATAAAACATGCTTTGAAAGTATAGTTAAAGGTATCATTGAAAACTATGTTGAAATATTAATGCCTCTTTGCACTCCTTGATGTCTGCAAGCAATTAGCTGTGCTTTTTTCAGGTTGATGAATTTGAAACTGATCAATTATCTGATAATCTCTATCACAGACTCATGACTATTTCTGGAGGATTGTCATAGTTTCAATACTGCCATTTTTCAGAGACTTCTGCATTATCAGAAGTCTGTTTTAATACTGAGCAGTAGGTTTTGTGGTTTGACCTTGATTATTTCTAAGCCCATAAATGTATGTTTGGGGTCAGTGCAGTTGGTTCCCCCCAGTTTTAATATTAGAAGCACAGGAAGTCACAAATCAACTTCTGAGATAAGCAAAAGCTGAGTGTGACAGTATTTCTTCAGCTTTTTAGCATCTTGCATATGATGCAGAAGGCTTGTTCTGTGTTACTAAAAGTAGTAGGAGATATTGTAAAAAACAGTGTGATGCATTTTGGCGAAGCTTGGTGCTAGTTTGGAACCAGAATTTTCCTGGACATGTCTGAGAAGTTTGAAGCAAAAAGTATTTGCTGCTCTCAGGACAGATTTGTAGTGCATTCTTGTGTGGAGTGTACCAAGGACTATATTGTTGAGGTTTTTTTTAGTGTCTCCAAGTGGTGCATAGGATGGTATCATACTCGTTCTAAGGATCATTGGAAAACTTACTTGGTTGTGTTGATAACTTCATATTTTGAGAAGAAGAGTGTTGTGGCCCCATAGCTGTTTTTTTTTATTTTTTAAAGTTTGTTCTTTTGTGCATAGCTGAACTGTGAGCATCCTCCGGAGTTGTGTGTTTTGATGAGCACAGATAAAATAAAGGAGATTTGGCTTATTCTGTTGGTTTGAGCAAACTCTGAACCTGGCATCTGGCTTAAGGCTCAGCACCATTCCATCAGTGCCTGCATCCTGGGCAGGAAAAGACCAGTTGCCCAGGTGGAGCAAGCAAGGGAAGAAGCAGCTGCAGCCATAGCCTGGCAGCTCCCTGCTGGGACAGAGGAGAGAGCAGTGCTGGCAGGGAGGAGTTCAGCAAGCTCAAGAATCTGGGGTGGCCGAGGTACAGACTGTTTGAGGAAGAGGAAGGCGTCAGAGAAGAGAGAAAAGGTGCAGCAAGGCTAGGCAGGAGGAGGAGGAGATAGAAAATGCCAAGTTCTCTCTACCATATTGAGAATTATTGCTGTGTATTATGGCTCTGTCTGACAGTAATTCATTAAAAGGCTAATGATTTTTACATACTTCATCTAATATTTATTTGGGAAGAAACTTTTTTCTCATATGACTGGTTTTAATTTTCCTTCTCTGTGTTGGAACAGCTTGGTATTGAAGCTGGGAATTCTCCACAATTCTTCCTTTGTTGAAGGATATTTTGAATAAGAATACCACATAATCTGTTATTTGAAAATATTTTCTTGGAGTAGAAACACAGGTATTTTGTGGCATTTCTACTCTTCAGGCCAGTGTGATTATGAAGGTAGATTGTGTTTGTAGATGGCTGCTTATTATGAGGCCTCTCAGACATCTGTGTACTGTAGTATTTTACCTTTGACTATCCAGGCTCTGAAACAATGCAGCAGACAAAAGACTATCTTATCGTGCCCTTTTCCTCCCCTGCCCCTTCTCTCCCTCCCCTTTTTCTTCAATTTATATTCACAATTTTACTTCCCTGGGGATAAAACTGGGTAATGTGGTGGAAAGCAAAAGCAGGGGAAAAAATGGGATAGAGAAGTGAATGTATGTGAGATGATGGAAGGGCACAGACTAATGCCAGGAAAGTGATCCAGTGTCCATATAGAATGGGAGTAGCGGACTGAAAATACTCTGCTGGTTATGGCTCCTCTGTTCATCCCAAGCAAAACTGTTCAGTAACGTTTGGTGGTGCCTCTGGATGTAACTCCTATGTGGACCACAGTGGGTTGGAATGAGGCCTTCTATCTTAAATGGAAAGCATTTATAAACTTGAAAAAGTACTGGTTTTGAGGACTGGAAATAGGCTCAAGTTTTTCTTCATCCAAAGTGTTTTAGTCACCACATATTGGGAGGGGGGAAAAGAAATGTTAAAGTTATTGAAGAAATGTCAATTTAGCATTTGTTGGTTCAGTTCTTGCATTATTAGAATGTAGCTGTTGATGTACTCAAAATGCCGTTTAAAAATTTTGAAATTAGACAGTGATTAATTTATTTATTTTCAAGCAAAGCTTTGTCTCTGCTTCTTCTCTCAGTTTCAGAAATGGAATTGAGGTGCATGAAGTCTTTATCAAAATATAACATGAACTTACCTTAAAAACCGAGTAACAAAAGGATTCTTGTAATACTTCATTTATAATGTTGTTCTTGAAACTGTTAATACTATGTAGTCTGTTTGTCTTTGAAGAAAATTTGTTGCCTGGGGCAAAAATTTTAATGCAGAATTTGACTGTGGTTTATCTAATGCTTTTTTTTTTTTTTTTTACATAATAGGTATAAACGACCAAGGATTGTACAGAGTTGTGGGGGTGAGTTCAAAGGTCCAGAGACTTCTGAGTTTGTTGATGGGTATGCCTCTATTTTACAAATATTTTTTTCAATATTTTATTTCATGTTGTTTTACTGTCAATATTTAGTTTTTAAAGCACCTGCCAGTAGTTTGCTCCAGTCCATGCAAAAAATCACCATGTCATTGTAAGTTTCCCTACTTCAGAAAGACCTGGATTAGTTGGTATGAACAAATTAAGGACTGCTATGAGACATGTAGGAGCAAAGAATGTGCTTTGTGCAAGGTCAATGGAAGTGGAATTAAAGCGGCCTAAGTTGAAGGATCTAATCAGAGAATTCAAAATACCAAAGTCAGGAAAGTGTGAAGGTGTGTTTGAAGTTTCCACCTTCCTTCTCCCTTGTCTAGAATGTACAAGTGTACATGCCCATGTGTCTCCAGTTAATCACTGTGCAAAATAAGACAGTTTAAACCTACTGTTAAAGAGCTATTTGGTTTAAGAGGAGGGATATGATATATGTATTAATAATAACTGTGTGTCGAGGCAGGAGACAGATGGAGAAAGGATTTGATTTTGTAAACTTAAACATCTTAGGCTCTTTTATACCCAGTTAGCTAAAATAATTCGCAGAAACTTTTTTCTCTCTTTTCTTTCTGGAAATTTTGCTGCATTTTTAATTCCAGTGACTGGAATTCTCTTGCCACTCTGCTGTCCCTGGGGGAGGGAAAAAGAGAGGAATATTGGCACCTGGATGAATCTCTCATCTGCCTGATATCTCTCACCAAAGTAGTAGCCATGACTGCAAAATGTGCCGTGTTCCCCCATTTCTTGTCCTGAGCACTGACAGTACATGCAGTCAGACAAGACCACTGGGATTAGTTCATTTTTATAGAGCTTCCAAACCTGTCACTTGACAGCAAAGGTCTGATTCTCAGGGATTCATTGGTATGCAAAGAAGCTTGTTTGCAGTTTGCACCAGGCTCTTCTCCAGAACCATGCATGCTCCATCTGTGCTGATAACACAGTGTTCTTTGGCACTGCAAACTGAAGGAAGCCAGAAAGTGAATTCATTTCATTACCCCAGACATTATGTGAATGACAAAGCGCTTTTATATTATGTGCTGCTGTCAGTTCAGTGCCACCTGTAAGACTTTTTCTTTTCCTTCCTTTATTTTTTCAAACAGCCTGTCTCCTCAGAAATGATAAGACATCTTGAGACTTGAGGACCTGCATGTCATATCAATCTGTCATAATGACCTTGCTAAATATTAATTTATGATGTCTTACTTTAATCAATATTAACAGCACCCTGAAGTACTCCATTAGTAAACCTTTAAAGTATTATTGAAAAAAGGCTCTTCTTGGAAATACGAACTGGGATTAATAAAAATGACTGATCTGTAACAGATTTTCATAGTTGTTTATCTGTGTTGGGGTTAGCCTGGGTAAGCAATAACCATCTTTAGCCATTGACCATGAGAAAGAATGACATGCTGTCACTCACAGAGCCTTGATTAAATGCATTTGATATCACAAGATGCTCTTCAGTTTCGTTCTTGCTGGCTTAGCTTGGGCGTTCAGGTCTGGCAGGCAGATTTTCCTTGCTGCCATAACTGGTATCCAAATTAAATACTCAGGTTGCCAGTGTTTCAGTAGCAGCTGGAAGAGTTTACTGGGGATTCCAGCATCTGCTTTTAGTTACTTTTTAAAAGCAGGAATATTTTTTGTCATTCCCAAGTTTCATATATTTATTTGACATAGGAAGAATACAGTGGTATCAAGATGAGGCAAAATACTGAATGGGAAAAAGTTAGGGGGAGAGCAGGTGCTCGTTTCTGATGATTTGTTGAAAGTGATCATAACTCTGCTCTTTATCTGTCTGTCCTCAGAGGAGAACAAAGAGGGTTCCTTTTTGATACACTGTGGTACAGAGAATTTAAAATGACTGATTAATCTTTAATCCTTTGTCTCTGGGCATACTCTTAGATACCCTTTTATATGAAAGATTTTTCAGAATCATAAAAAACTCATATTAACTTTCTGTATTTTAAAATGTTTGATAAGATTTCAAAGTATTTTAAGCTAGCTATCACTGACCGTGAGGTTCACAGTTGGAAAGGCCTGATGTGAAAAAAGTCTTCCAAATGGCAACCAGGGATGTAGAAAAAAAAATTTTGGTAGTTTTGTCTCTTTTTCAGAATATTTTCTGTAGAATTTTGGAAAGTAGACTGAAAGTCAAGAGAGTATGGGAAGACTAACATATGCTTTACTAGTACTATGAATGCATAGATTTTCATCTATAATGCAAAAATCTTGTGGAGCTAAATCTCTGCAGAATAAGGCTTAGCAATCAAATATACAATTCTACTTAAAAAAACCAAAAGTTAATTTTACAATTAACTTAGTCCGTGAAACTGTACCTTTAACTAGTGTTGTGCTATTTTGCAGCAATGATCTAGTTTAAAGGGAAGCATCTGATGAGGAAAACACTCTCTACCTTTTAAGGGAAAATGTTAAATTAACCAGATACCTTACTGTAAACAGGGATAGAAAGCTAGAACTTCCAATATTATGGAAATGTGTTCCAAGCACTGCAGTGTGAGTTGTCAGCCATCAGGAGTTTCAGTTCTGGGAGTGCATCAGGCCCAGTTCCTGTTTCATCAATGATCTGTGCTATAGATCTGATGTGGCTCATTTCCTACGTGCTGTTACATAGATTTTGTACAAGCCACTGCATAAATCAGCTTTCACATGGACCATTGCTGGTGGGAAGGGACTGCTGAGGACTTGCAGTTCCTGCTGATGAGTTCAGGTTTGATTTCTGATGCTGTCTGGTGTGAAAAATACCAGATATTACATGTAGCAGGAAGCTTTCAGGTACTTCTGCCTTCCCAAAACTAGCAGGTTTCAAAGCAATGACATAGAATTCCTTTTTATTTTACATACAGTCGATTACAGTAAACATGCACATCTACAGTGGACATATTGCATATGAAAGCAGAGAGAGTCTCTTCCTAGCCAACTTTATTTTATAAAGTTTTTATAAACTTTAACCCCCTTATTGTCAGAAAGATTTGCATAAAATTTAGAGCTGATCTGTCAAAAGCTCTTCCTTAAACATGCACAGTTAGTTTTACAGGCATAAAGTTGCCCTTCAGTGCACAGTGGCTGTTACATGAACAGGTAGCATGAAAACAGCTAGAGTAATTTTTTCTTAAAATCTGGTTAAAGTTCCAGTTCTTCCTGAAGTAGAGGGCAAAAATGAAGCAGGAATAATGAAATCAATTGTGTGGTAAGGAACAGAGCAATGTAAAGCAAATGCCAAACCAAAAATGAAGAAAATGTCTTTAAATCTTGATGGCTTCTACAATCAAACCAAGGGTTTGTAGCAGGGCTATTTTCTTTTTTTTTCTCTCCAAGAGATAATGACATGTTTCAACAATAACTTCTATTTTTTATTTTAAGAGGCTTGCTTTGGAATTCAGATGCCTGTTGTTTTCCTCCCAAAATTCATCAACAAATTTCAATGAACAGAGTACATACTTTGAATTTAAAGGAGGTTGATGATTATGAAGCAGCTATTTAAAAACTGGATATTACATAGTAGTTTAGTAACAAAACCCCCATAGATTTTGTAGCTTCTGATGTGATGGCAGTTTTTATTTAATTAATTCCGGAGACAAATTTTCTTCTCGAAAAAGAGAATTTGAACATGGAAACAGCTAGCATGCTAAAAAGAGAAAAAAAGAAGCTTATATCTGAGACAATCCAGAGTATTTTGGGTGGTGGTTGGCTAGTAACAGTTTGCTAGAAAATGTTATCTGACCTGTATTTTAAAATGAGATTTAAATAATTGATATAATGAGGGAGAATATTCAGTTACAGAAATAATTGCTTGGCACAGCTTTTAGAACAAAATTATTTAGTCCCAGTAAAAGGACTGCACCTTTAATCAGGGATCCTAATTTGATTTTTTAAATGTGTCTGTCATTTGTCTGACAAGCCAAGTAACAAATGAATTGTGAATTGTATGAACGGGTCGACACGTAATCTGGGTCAGCCGCTGCAGTGACTGACAGAAACGTGTAGCAGTAAATAATAACAGGGAAAGTCAGCAAACACATTGGGCTAGGCTAGCCATGTACATGTGCTCTCTTCTTGTGTCAGCTAGCTATGGCTTCCTGTTTTGAGGCCAAAAGGGTTTTTTTTTTTTTTGACTGCAGAACATTCCAGTGTGCTGTGTTGTTCTCAATCAGTCAAAAAGTTTTCAACCTGATGGGTCAGTCAGACAAATCTTTTGGTCTGTCTTGTTCCAAGATTCTCCCAACTAACCTGGGAGAGGGTGGGAGTTCTGTGGACCTGACAAATGGTCAAGCAAACAAGCATTTCTTGTCCAGTGGCTAAAACTGATCAAGCAAGGCAAACATTCAGCAAAGACTTCTTTTCCTACTTTGGAAGCACCTCTTAAAGGTTTTCACACAATGTGGAGGGTCGAGCTCCACTCTGACTGTTTTAATCAACAGATTGCAAGCAAAACTACGGAAAGAATTTATCACTTTAAATAAGAAAGGAGTAAAAGATAAGCTCTTCTTAGAGGGTCTTCTTTCCCTAAACTGTTTTTGGACATCTTTCTGTGTTTGTGAACATCTCCCTGTTTAATTAGATGTGTGAAAATTTCAATTGCTATAGAGGGTGATTTTTAATCCTTCATTAAAGAAAAAAAAATCTTCAGTAAATAGTTTTAAAAACAAAATATGAAAGTGGAATTTATAAACAGATTTGGATATTTGGTCTACTTTATATAAGCAAATAATAATAAAAAGGACATTGCTTCTGTGCTCATGTGAGCAAAAACATAGTGTTGAAAGTCAATGTGTTGCTGTTCATGTAACTCATACTGATTTAGAATCCCCTTTTTTCATGTCCCTTTTCTCTTTCTGGTTATTTTCTAGATGCAAAAACCTGCAATGAAGTTGACCTGGAAAACTCTGTAGATTGGGAAGTGAAGACAATTACTAGTGCAATGAAGCAGTATCTGCGGTAAGGCTGTCTCTCGTTTGTTTGGTTTTTTAGGCTGTAAATTCTTATTTTAGTTCAGTGTGTTAAGATGCACTAGTTAGTTTTGCTACATTTTAGAACAGGAGCTCATTTTGTGCAAATATCTTGTTTTTTATTTGTCTTGTGGGAAGCAAAATACTTAGCAACATTAATACTCATGGTCATATGAGACAAGCTCCCAAAAACACTTTAGTATTAGATGCAGAAGCATTTCACTGATGGTTCAGAAACCTGAAGTGTTACTAAACTTCCTGAGTGTGATTACTGAAAGTTAGCTAAGATTGTTAAAATTTGTTTCCTTTTTTTGTTTGTGTGGTGGAATGAAAAGGGAGAAGGCTGTGAAATTTTTAATATTTTTCCTCTTTTCCTTCTGACCCTTACTCTGATGTTCTGTGTGCAATAGTAATAATATTTTGAGTGTTAAAATTTTTAAATATTTAAAATATGTTCGCTACTCAAATGGCTTTGCCAATTCCTGATAAAGCTATTTTACTAAATTGCCTAAGAATATAAAATGTTCCACTTTGTGTATCTCTTCTAGTGTACAACAAACATTGTACTTCAATTCTGCTATTTTTATTAAATTAAATATTATTCCAACCACTATCAATGAGTGCTGCAGAAACATTGTAAGGATACAAGTCTTACAGAGTACAGAAAAGTATTAAAAAAAAAAGGAGGAAAAGCATACACAATGAAGTATTTCTCCCCTACAATATTTCCCAATATTTCAAGAGCGTCATGCAATATTAAGTCAATATAATAAATAGTTTTAAGTCTGGTGGTGGGGGTTGTTGTTAGGACCTTAGTGTCTTCTCAGTAAGGCATTGACTTGTCATTCTTAGCACTTAAAAAGTGCTAATGAAGAATTAATTGCACAGTATTTGTGTACAATCTTGGTGTTGGAACTGGAAAGGTATCTTTATGATAGTGGCATGACATTGCTCACAGAAGGTGAATGGATGCATTTAGTCTTATTTTCCTGAAAATACCAAGTTTTCCTTTTGTTCTAGAAATCATTGAATTCAAAGGCCTTTGTAACAATGGTTGCTTCCAGTTATAAGGATTATGCTACTGAATGTTAAAAAGGTTTCCTGCTTAGAGTAAATGCAGCTAGAAGAAAATACCATTAAACTTATTATGTCATCCTTGTTTTACAGAAGCCTTCCAGAGCCACTGATGACATATGAGTTGCATGGAGAATTCATCGTTCCTGCCAGTAAATACATGACTGTAGTTCAAATAGAAATCTTTTGTTGTTGTGCTGTTGTGACCTCAGGAGCACTCTGCAAATGCAATTTCAGAAAAATGCTTTGTCCCAGTAAAAATACAGGAACAAAGAATAATAAATGATTTAAGAATACGTTTTAATCAGTATTTAGTTCTAGTGTGTGTCATATATAATGTGACTGCTTAGCACAGTTTTTACTTTTATGGAAAAGCTTTTGGATAGCCAGTGTAAACATTTATTCTTATTATCTTAATTGTATAATGATAAGCATCTACTTAATCTGTGGGGTTTTTTTTTTGTTTTGCCTTCCATTTATAAAGAGTATGAGGGTTAGCAAAAGAAAGTACACTAATTTGAGCTCATGTGAGTCCTTAAAGCACAGCTGCCTGACCCTTGTTTTCAATGCCTTGCTAGCTTTGTGTACAGGCTGGCTTGAATGTTCCTCATGTATTAGAAGAGAGGAAAGAGGAGACCAGATTACACTGTGGCAGTTCAAATACAGACTTGGAGAAGACACAACAGCATTTGTAGCTCAGTTGTATGGTATCTAGTGTACACAGAATTTTTTTGGAAGAGGATGGAGGGAAACTGTGTAAGAAAAATTTTGGCAAAGTATCAAACAGATATTTAGCTGATTTTCTTTCCAGCCTGTAGCACTTCTGGCAAACTGTGGAAAGTAAAATTAAAATAAACTTTGAGACAATTGCTTTATCATATTCAGATTGCTATAATGACTTTCCAGGACTGCAGAATGTGTTTTCTTCTGGTCCTTAATTCAAAATAAGAATTAGTTCAGGAAATTCATTGCCAAAGCACATGCTAGCAGGCTAGTGCTTAAACAAAATTCGACATCCTTACCCATGTGGTGAGTCTTCACGTTTGTATTGGAAAGTGTTTAAATAATTTCATGACTTCTGAAGTTTTGCCAGCAGTTTCTCACTTTATTTTTCTTTATTTTATAGTCTCTTTCAGAGAGAAGTTTCAGTTGAAGCTACATGTTTTAGACAGCACAGTGTTCATGAGTAGTAAACAGCTTAGTAAAGGAGTTGATTCTGGGGAGGGAAATTTAATCAACATTGCAGATCTGAGTTACAGTATGCTCAAAAATAGGTAGTCAGCGTTGTTTCCTATGTTGACTATAAAAAAACAACACTGGAAATAGCATGGAGTATCCTTTTCCCTGAACCTATTGGAGGAGAAGCCAAAATTAAAAGGTTTTCCTTCAATTTTGTTCTCTTTATACGTATCAGTATAGATTGAAACGATACGAACTTTGACTGTATCTTGTAATTAAATTGTTTAGCCATTCTTTAATTAGAATCTGTGATCTCACATACACATAAAATATTCTCACTTTAAAGAATGCCTGTTTTTTTCTATGAGAATTTTGAGTAGCTCCATAGAAATTAACCATTTTGCTTTTTGGTAGCCTTTTTTCTTGGAATCTGTGCAGGGGTGTTCACTGCAAAACAATGAAATACAGCCCTAAAATCTACAGCAATATACAAAGAAAAAAATCTGAAGCAATATGCACTGAAAAAAATATGCTATCTTATAGGAAATACGCTTAGCAGTCAAAGTTGCCTTAGAGAAAAATGGGACCTGATCAGTGGTCCTCATGTCAAAACTTCTTTTGCATTCAGAATAAAGTCTAAATTTTTCTCATTCTGTGAGGATTTCATTCTACTACTACTTTGTAGTAAGTATTATTATAGGCAATAGAAATACCTCCATTCCTCTCATTATAACCACTACAGAGATGTAATTTTGTGATTTAATGCAGCTTGGAGTAGGAAGATGGTTTATTTTCATCTTTTACAGGTTCTTGTTTTCATCTGTGTACAGTAAAACCTGTAGGGGCCAAAATTATTCAATTTAATGTGCAACAGACAAAAATAAAAAGCTCTTTGCTTATCTTTATTTCTGTACTGTACTAGAGATGCCATTGTTATTCAGAACCTTTGTCACAGTATTCTCAGTAGGTTTTTTTGCATGTTCATTCTTCTGTGTCTTCAGAGGTCATTAGGTTTTCTAAGCATTTGGATCTGCATGCAGTTTCCAATGCAAGGCAGCATAAATGCAGTATCATTAGGTGCTCAGTACCAACAAAACTGAATTCTAATCATGAGGATAATCAGTTAATGATGCTGAAGTGGAAAGCAGTACAGTTCCTGTCTGTGGCACCCGGGAACATCGCTGCTCACCTTGCAGTGTATTTGTAAGCAGATGAGTCCAATGCAGCAAAACAGTGACTGCATCTGTCAGTCTTTAAAAATAGAAGAACAAAGGCATCCTTTTGCAGGTGGATTGAAAGATAATTTCTCAAAATAAGTAAATAAGTTGATAATTCTAGAATGATATTATGTGTGAGAACAAGCACATATGTTCTGTGGTGCTATATTTGGAGATGCGTAAGTGGTCAAGTGAATGTGTGTGCAGTGTGTTTCCGTGCAGGGGTGGGAGAAGGTTTGTGTTTCTGTGGATCTTCTTTTAAATTTTTTTGAGCTATTTATTTCTTTATCCCATAGAAAGTGGGAGTCCTGAGTCTCGAGTCAATGCTGTTCACTTCTTGGTCCACAAACTCCCAGAAAAGAACAAAGAAATGCTGGACATTTTGGTGAAACATTTAGCGAAGTGAGTGCTATGACCTACCTTGTCAACATTCTTGTCTTTACCTTTCTTTAACTACAAAGGGCTTTAGTGAAGTGTGGCTGGAGCTGAAGCCCATTTTGATGCTGTCATCCTCAACCCCAAGAACCAAACGTGCAAAAGCAGACAAGACATTTGACTCACGCTGTGCATATTTTGGCGGGAAAGGCAGAAATCTAAGACATTAATGAAGCCATAGAAGTATTTACTTTAGCAGTCCTGCCAGCAGCTGAGGGTTTGATTGAAGTGAGAAAGAGAACATTATACTTTCTCTTTGCAAATTCTGGCAGAGGGAATAGTGGAGATCTGTTAGCAAATTTAAGTTGGTTTCACACTTGCCCTGGTCCAAGGCTAAGTGCATTTTATATATTTAAGTTCAGCAAGAGATTGGTTATGTTTTTAAGTTGCCAGTGGAAGAACGGCTTTTCAGTTTTCCAGAATTTAGTAAGACTTTATTTGAAGAAACTGCACAAAACAGACTTCTAAAACATAGATTAAGGAAATGTAATGTTTTCAATTTTTAGACTTCAGTTTTCCAGTAATGGAAATTTTTCATAACCCATTTCCTGTTTTTTCCTTCAATTCTTTTCAAAAAGTGTTTCAAAGCATGCCAAGAGGAATCTAATGACCGTGGCAAACCTAGGGGTAGTATTTGGACCAACCTTAATGAGGCCACAGGAAGAAACTGTAGCAGCCATCATGGACCTGAAGTTTCAGAATATTGTCGTTGAAATCCTGATAGAAAATCATGAGAAGGTGAGTTTTGCTATGTTTTCATGTTTCTGAGCACTGTCTGAATCTGCTAGCCTTTAATAAGGTTAAGCATGGAATTAGGCATGACATTAAACTAATAGTTGAATTCTAAAGAGTATTCTCTATACACTATACACTTTTGGTTATTCATCCTTAATAATTATTCCTGTTCATAGGTGAACTGACATTTTGGAAAGCATATTTCCTGGCAGTGGTAGTGCTTCTGTGTGTATAGTACACCAGTAGATTTGCATTACAATATTTGCACTTGCTTTTTTTCTGAGCAAAAGTGATACAAAACTGAAAAGAAAAAGCCCAGGCTCAGTTTTTAGGTCTTCCATCAAGTACTTCTACCAGGGTCTGAATTCATTGTTTTATGTCTTCATTTTATCTCAGAGTTCCCAGAGTAAAACAGAAGACTTTGCTGTACTCTAAATTTTATGTGTAAAAAACATTTAGGAGGGTGCCAGGTATTAACACTTCCTTTGTTTTCAGCTGGATGTGTGCTATTTTAAGCCTTTGTATTTGAGGTAGTACTGAAAATAGAAGTTGTTGTTGCTGCTGTTACTAAAGTTGCCAGTTATTAAAGTACTTCACATGTACAAGGTACTGTCCAGGATATCACTGCATGTAATCTGGGATCTGAAATTAAAAATATAAATAGTAAAAAAGTCCTGTATTTGTCTCCTTATTTGGGTACTCCTTTGGGGAGTCCCTTGTGTCTAAGCTGACTTCTGTAACTGGATGTTTAAGCTACTTTGTACTGAGAGATGGACAGCATCTCTCTAACTCTTACTGTCAAAAAAAGAAGTGCTTTGGAAAAATCCTAAGATGTGCTTTTTCCCCTCTCCTTTCTTAAGCACTCGAAGCATTGAAATTGTTATTTCCTTTAAAGGTTAACAGTGTTGAAATTGGCTATTTAAGTCAAGTGTTATCTATTCTAAATAGTAAATGTCTCAGGTTTTTCTGACAATGTAATTATGCTCCCTCCCTGATTGATACAGGCTGGGCAAAGCTGCTGTTGGCATAGCTGTGTCCACATGGTGGGTTTTGTTGGCTTAGTTGACTTAGGGTGTAATGCTGTCCTCACACGCACACTGAGCAGATATGGTATTGTTCTGCTGGAAAAATACTGGGCTGCACATGTGGCTCAAGTTCTAAGCAATAAATATTCCAAGGGCTGTAAGCCATGGTATTAATTTTGGATCTTAGAAATGAAAGTAAACTTTGCAGTTGAGCTCATGATTTTAAAGCTATTGAGGTGACCACACAAAGAAAGTCGAGAGAGAGCAAGCAGAGACAGGGTGTTTTAATAACATGTGGAGGTTGAGTTGTGTTTATTCAACTCACCACAGATTAGCACCATCCCATTCTTATGCCAGCTCAGTCACATGGCTCTAAAAACTGGACATCAGTTTTACATTAGAAACATTAGTGGCCTTTCTTGCTCCTCTGAAAATGCAGAGAAGCGAGGAATGGAAAGTACATCAATATAATACTGCATCATTTTCCATAATTTCTTGGTTTTATGCCTTCTTTAGAAATGGAAGGGTATAATTTTTTTTAAGGGATTTCTGTCATTTTGCTGCCATTTCTAACAGTGAACTTGCCATCAGTGGTCTGCCTGCAGCAACCTCTCCCAAAATGGAAGGCAGCCCCAAGTGTGACCTCTGTGTGTTTATAACAAAGGCAATGGAGAGGTGTGTTGAGGCATTACAAAAATTTTACAGTCAAACTGAGTATGCTGCTTTTACAAGTGACCTTTCTTAGTTTAGGGCAGACCAAGGACCTACTTTTAGAGGCAAGTAAGGTCATTGCCAGTCTAATCTTCATTTTACATTGTTACTTGAAATTTCTATGCATTTCAGACTTTTTGAGAGTCTTGCTTGAGGTATTTTTATTTATAGTCCTAGTGAAGTCCTAGGTCACTGGCTGTGGGTTAATATATTTCAGAATATTTGGTTCAGCCACTACTCTGACTGTGCTAATTTTAAGCAGCTTCTGCTGATAGGAGCAAAATTTGGAATTGTAGGAGAGCGATGGAGTGAAGATGGAGGTGCACTGACCCTTCACACTCGGTGTATATGTAATTTCCAGTTCTGGTACTCTGCAGAGAGGCATTTCTTTTCCTATGTAGGAAAGGAAATGACCAACAAACTTTCCAACAGTAGAAGCAGCAGCCGTCAGTGTTTCTGGTATAGATTCAGTAACCTGGTAGGCAAAATGGTAAAAAAATGGTTAGGATTCCTCAAGTATTTTTAAATTCCATCAATGCCCATTATGTCTTTTGTGGATAGTTTTATTGAATGAGAGTCACTGTTCATTTTTAGGAGGAGACATAATTGGGGTAACTGACTTTGAAACTGTTTCAGTCATTCCAGTATCTTCACTTTGCTGGGTTCTAATCAGAGAATTTCTGTGCCATTAAATGTCTGGAAACCTGAACACAATGACTTGCCCTAAGATAAGAGTGTCATACTTAGTGAATAAGCTGGTTTTGTTTGTTTTGGGTTTTTTTTTAAGCTTCATTGAAATGAACATGTATTTCCTGCTGGCTAGAAACCAGTCAGTACCACTTCCACCTTGCTTACGGGCTGCATGTGTACATCCCATCCATGTCTGTGAATCAATTACAGTGTCTTGAGGAGGGGATGTTTTGCAAAATGCTAAGATTCGAACACTGAAACTAGACCATACAGCCTGATGTGTTGCTCAAATGGCATTTTATTACACAATGATTAAGAGTAGGAAGGGACATAAGAGTGTCAGGGATGGAATTGTTTAGCTTGTGTCAGTTCTAGACAGGTCTCTGCCAGGCAGAGTATTTCACAGTGCCCACTCAGAAGGAGAGATGCACAAGAAGATCTCTGCTTTGAAAGAAAAATAAAAAGCTGAGGTATTTTACTAAGGACCCTCAGAACCATGTGCTGTGGAAGCAAGGACAATCCAGAGGATAATTAGACCTGTAAAATGTCTTGCTTTACTTCTGTCCTACAGCTATAGGGGAAGGACAGCCAGACAGGGGAAGGAAAGCCAGATTTTGTGTCCTGTATCTTTCCCTTCGCAAAAGAAGCATCAAGAAATTCGTGTTTGTGTGTCATCATTATGTTTATTTTGCTTTAAGGTAACAAGCTCAGGAGATGACTGCATCTGTGCTTGTACAGTGCCTGGAACAATCTTGGCCTTTAGGTAATCTTCTAATGAAAAGTCTTAGTCAACTTGGCCCCGAAAAAAGGGTTTTGATTTTTCTTCTCTGCCTCCTCCAAATGAGTTTCAAGGGTTTCAATTAATTTTTCTTCCCATGGGCTTAACAAATTGGAAATCTTGGACATTTTAGCTCTTCTGGTCTTTTCTTTGACTTGTGGTGAGGAAGAAGGGTGGTCCATACCACGGCAGCATGAAGAGCATGCACATGTTTATCTTGCTGTTTGTTATAATGTTTTGGCGTTTTGTTGGAGTGAATGTCACTATTCAAAGGGCTTATTTATTTGCCATTTAGAGATGCCTCAGTGGTAATGTGAGCCTTTTTGGTTTCTCAATTCCCTGAACATTATTTTAAGAAGAAAAAAAAAGGCACCAGGATAAAAAAAGTCTAAGAAATGAAAGAAGATGAGGGAGGAGGTTGGAATAAAAATCTCAGTGGGACTGGAATATTTAAACCAGCGTATGGGGGAGGAAAGAATAGTGAGTACAAATAGCAAGATTATAAAAACAGAAAGAAGATGAAAATTACAGTGAAAGAAAATTAGAAGGAAAAAAGTGAGGGGCTAGACAGAAGTTCCTTCTGGAGAATGGAAGGCCAGAATTTGAGGAAAGGGAATAGGCTTCGTAAAAGATACCTTTTTCTCAAATGCAAACAACCTGTGGGCAAGATTATCTCAAAGATACTCATGCTGAAAAGCTCAGTAGTTCCTATATATAGGGCTTATACCTTTTCTCTATCAATCTTTGTATAAAGGGGAAAGATTTTACATATTTTAGACAAAATGTCTTTGGCTTAGCTTTGATTTGTTCAAAACAGTTTTAAGTTGATTTTTTTTAAATGAAATACTTTTTTTTTTTTTTGTACTTCGGGCACTTTCATTATTTCTTTTTTAAGCTAAAAAGGGAGGAGAATAATTTAATACTGCTGAGCTCTTAAGCCAACATCAACCTCATGTAGTAATCCTTGAAAAATCTTGTCTTAAGACATATTGCAGTGCATAATGCATGCAATATTCGTGAGACAGAAGAAATGGAAGCGGGTGAAGTCAGTTGTTTGTTTTAGAACATGAAGCAGCACAGTCTCCCCTTGGCAATCCAGCAGTTCTGTTGCAGGTAAATGCTTTAGGGTGGAATGCCACGCCACCACGTAAGCTTAAGACTGTTTTTTGGCAACAGAGGAGATCTTTTGAAGGCCCACTGAAGGGACACATGAGAAGTACTAAAGAGAGCTTGTTTCAGCTTTCCTGTTGCTTTGCCTTTGGCTGCAAAGGAGGACCAAGAAGCAATGCAGTGTAATTATGCTGGTTTGCTGTGGTGAAGCAATTTGAAACCTCCACAAACTGAATATTTCTCAAGTCAACAAACATTAGACTTATAGTGTGGGAAAAAATGACATGAAAATATCTCCATTAGCACAGAGTTTGTGATAAAAACACATGAGGGTATTCAGGAGGATATTCAGTACCTGCTTAACTTGAAACATGTAACTAATCAGAAGTGTTATTGAAACTGTTCCTGAACTTAATTCTAATTACATGCCTTAATCATTGGCTGAGTCTCAAGCAGAAAGGGCAACAGACACAACAAAGAAATTTTGATAGAAGTCAGAACAACTCTTTTGCTCTTCTGTAGTGTGAGCAAATTCTTTAAATCCTTTCTTTGCCCTGTAGATAGCATAAAGCCCTTCCATGTGAGACACACACATATGTGATAGTAAATTGGCTGCAAATATTTTGTTTGTTTGTTTGTTTAAAGACTCTAGGTTTCTAAATGTGGTCTATGTATAGTAAGAAGACTGAATATCAAATCTCTACTCACGTTTGTGACTGCAGTTGATGATATTAGAAGCAGTCTGGATCAATACCTGGATTGGTATGCTCCTAGACTGGTTCAAAAGAAACAAAACATGCACTGTGAGAAATCATGTTATATTAATACAGAAAATCAAAACAGAAGTCGTGATCTTAGGGGTGGAAGAGAGATTCTGAGATGCTGTACTACAAATACATGGCACATAGAAGTAGTGCATGGACTTCTGACTTCTTGATTTGCCTACCTTAATTACAGTTAATTTGGGGAAACTTCCCTCTATTTCATACAAAATTTCAAAGTGATTGAGATCTCATCTTCTGCTACCCACACGTAATGTTCCTAAGTAAATAAAGAGAAAGGATGACAAAGGAGTGGAATTCAGCTGATTAATATTTACTTCAGTCTTGATGGTCAGGGTGCTGTGCTTGCATGTGTGGAGGAAGGAGGCAAGGGAGAAGTCCTTCTGGAAACTGCTAAAATGGTTGTTCTTAATAAAATCTTGTTAGTAAAAGAAAATATTCTGTAAAATATTGCAAGGGGCATGAAAAATGTATTTTAACAAAAAACAATGAGCAGAAAATACCTGAAAAAGCAATGATAGTATAAATCCTTGTAACAGCAGCAAGGATATCTGTAAAAGGAAATCTTGGGTAGGCTGTGTAGTTGGGAACTGGGTCATTTGCAATGATCTTGAAGATCTTGTAATTTCATTCTGATGCTTTGCTTGATGACAGTGTGGTAGGGGGTCAAATATGAATTTTATACTCAGTTATAATAGCTGTTCGTAAAATCTGCAGTGAAATAGATATATATATATGGTGGGTTTGTGTGTATATGTACATGTATATATATATGTTCATATATATATATGCATATATTTATTACATATGGATCAATGTTGTCTGTGCTGTGTTTGGCCACAGTTGTTTTTGCTGGGTCTTGACTTAGATTTCTAAGTGCCATCTTTCATCTTCTTAGGGCTTCTCACACTCTCTGTAAGAGCAAATACATGCAAACATTCTCCTTCTGCATTGTTTTCCTTTGAGGAATGTCTCATGTTTTAGAAATCAAGGTAATTAGATTGACTATTCAATCTTTTAATTTTAAGGTTTCTCTGCTGTTTTAGGTAGTTCCTGTAATTAAACAAGATACACATAGCTATTATGTGTAGCAGGGAAAGACAACCTTTTTAGAGTACTCTCCTTGGTGTGAGTTAGAGTAAGTGGACACAGAAGAGAAGGTGAACCTACTGTTCCTGCTGGTGCAGTGGAGTAATGTGGAGGTATTCCCAGGCTGGTGCGTGGTTAACTCTCTCCTTTCCCTTGATGGCTAGCATGGATTGGCTGATAGCAGTGAATGGGCTGCCATCAGGAGTGTTCTTCTCATGAATTGTTAAAAGGTGGAGTGCTATTCGATACGGTGGAAGCTGCAGTCTCTGTATCAGGAGTCCTACTTTTAGAAAGGCTGACTCAACAAACTCATAATTCGCGAGTGATCAAAGGACATGCATTTTTAACTTTGGTAGGGTTTCCTTTTTTTTTTCCCCTCCTTCACAGCTGTCCTCCAGACTGTAATGTTGAGTTTTGCAGGCTTTTTAGTTTCTTCATTATGTCTCAAAACTTGAACTACACAGTTCAAGGCAATCAGGGCAAATGAGTGGCTATTAGAGTCTACTGATAGATTAGGTCTGTCTGAAACTTCCCCGGGTTCTTTTGTCACTCTCATAGTTTGCAGATTATCCAGATCTCTAGTTGCTCTTGTTTAAGAAGAGCAGATAGCAGATACTTCAGTCAGAAAATTGAGACTCAGTGTCCACAAATCCCTATAAGCAATGTTTCGCTTAGTTAGGGGTGGTCCGGCTGCCAGGCAGATGGGCTTGGCAAATGATATCTTTGCAATGAAGAAAAGGCTGTCTTGGATGGATTCAATTCTAATTTATTTATTTAGAGAGCTTTGTGGCTTGGCTCACAGCCAAGGATGTTTCCTGTTTCTCATTTTGACTTATACCTGGTTACTTTCCAGGCTGCATCCAATGTTGCACTGTAATTCAACAGTGTGTGCCAGGAGCATCAAGAGCATTATTGATGCTTTCTGGTTGGTGGCCCTCTAGAGACTGAGCCACAGGTAGTTTTCAGCTCTGGATCTGATTCTACCCCCCACCCCCACAATAATGTAAAAAGGTATTTTGTGGTTTGTAGTGGAATTCAAGCCTCAAAATCCAAAGCCTCAGAAAAATCTGCATCTTGTGCAATCTCACAGAAAGCAGTGCACAGCAAATCATATTTTACAGTATATAAATGTTGAAATGCAAAAGTCAAGATAACTAATTTGAGGCAGGCACACCTGTGGACATGATGGTAACCTTTGGGAGGTAAGTTATTTAAGAATTCTGATGAAGTTGTTGGTAATTTTTCTTGGAGGATTTTGTAAATGTTTTAAAAATATTGAATATGAGTTTTAGAAGTAATCAACTTTAATCACATTTTGCACACTGAACACAGATTCTGTTTAGATATCAAGAATTCCTAGTGCCTGTAGTTTTTATTTTTTGGATTGTGTTTGTGAACAAGAAAAATTAATAGATCATTTTGACTAAAACCAGGAATGATGCTGATCTAACATTGTCCATAGTAAAGTAAAAATGTGAGCCAGTAAGAAACTACAATAACAATGGATCTTTTTTAAAAAGCTTTCAGTACTCTGGAAGTTTTATAAAATTGTTAGAATTGGTGAAGGAAATCAGTTTTGAAACAAAACTTTTTTCCGAGCTCTCTAGAAGTTGATATTTTGTAACTTCTATTATGATTAAACTTTTAATAACTCCAATTAGCTTCTGTAATCCCTTCAAATAGGGAATAAAGACCCTAGAACTTTTCATGTTATTGAATGTGGTTTTTACTGTTAAAAAATGGATTACAATTAGTGTACAATTAGTGGTTAGTGGTTATAATTAGTGGCTGAACTACTGTAGTAGTGTTTTAGGATGCTTATTTTCACCTTGCAATTTCTGAAAAGCTTGTATCCACTGTAAAATTGTAGTTTGACATAAAAGACATCACTATTTTGGTTTCAGAAAATGGCAGAAAAAGCAGGGTACGACCATTGTCTTCATTATCCTAAGAGGAAAAAAGTTTTGAAATTTATCTGAGTAAGAGCACACTGTGAACTACAAAGACAGTTGGTAATTTTTTTTAGGCTTTTTGTCTCTAATATAAATATATGATTTTTGGTTTTGTGCAGATTGGTGGGTTTAACCTAAATTGGGCTTGCATTACAATGAAAAGAAGCTAAGTCAAGGAAAGAGCATGGTGATAAGCTCCTCTTGCACTATCCCATTATCTGCTAATGTATAAAATATTCTTTGATCAGCATATATTATAGCCAGTTGTCATGGAAATGCAAGGAGTACCATAGGGATAAAATGAGTAAGGGGAGAGCAGTACATGTGCCATAGCTGGATGGTGATTTATATTATTCAATGAACATTATTGGAAGTATCAGTCTTTGTGTCTTTTATTTAACAATGGCAAATCAAGTTGATATTGAAAGGAAATTGCCCAAATCTGAACTTGTGTTGTTCTTGTCTTGAGAAATACTCTCCTCTACAAATGAATGTAGTAGTAGAGTCTATCCCACTAGTGGAATTCCACAGAATTTGGAATGACCTTGCATTGCACAGTGACTTCTGGTGCTCTGGTTTGTGTATTCCAAGGAGATAGATGCATGTTCTGGGTGGTTGGTGTTAGAGAGTGATAGAGGTTTTGTCTTGCAAAAAAAAAATCGTGGCACAGCTTTAAGATGATTTTTTATAAGTTTATCCTCATTAGCTCTATTACTAAGCCTCCAGTTTTTTCTCCTCTCTTTTTCATCCCACTCTGTCCTTGCTGTTTGCTTCCCACTGATTTTTAGAGAAAATTTTAATTACCCCAGTGAAACAAAGCAGACAGAGATGACCTGATGTCTGGGTCTTTTCCTAAAGTGATTCCTGGCAAACATACTGAAATTCATTAATTAGTTCTGCTTGAAACCAGAACAAACAGATCAGTATTCTCTTGTAGCAGCAGAATCTAATCTACATTTCCATGTACAGCTATACATCTAGTCATGAACTTGTGGAATAGACCAAGTTAAATCCTCCCAGCCATGGGTTTTTTTGAATACCTAAAATCAGCTCTCATAAGAGCTCAAGATCTAGAGTCCAGCACTGTTGTTGCAGATTAAGGGGAATCTGGCAAAATTCCTTGGGCTGCTGCCATGTGGATCTGCTGGTAGAATACAGTATGATAATATGTTGAATTTGGCTCATTACTCTCAAGAAATGCTGCCATAGACTTTGTGGGACACAGATTTAGGAATTGGAATGGTTATATGTAGGGATGATCTTGGGCTCACTGCTCTAGACAGAGCTGTTATTAGTGCTGTGTGCCCAAGATGGTTTGTGGTTTGTTTAGCCTTGTAAAGCATCCATTTTATACTCCTACATAGAGAGAAATAGGTCAGACTTAGCAGAGTTTTAAATTGCTCCACCAGAGTTTCATCGTTTTTGTTGTAACTTTTACACTGCAGGTTTGGAGATTTATCCTCTGGTTCATTCAGTGTGCACTTTGAAATTCTCGTTTCATATAAGATCAGATCTAAAAAACCATTTACAATAGTGGACTAACTTGGACTGACTAACAGGGATTTGTTGCTGGATTAAAATTTTGAGTGCTGCGTATATTAGTCTTCACCCAGGTGTAAATTGGTACACTTAGCTTCAGAGTTTATTCCCAGGTAGGCCAATAGCAGGAGGCCAGTGCTTTTGAGAACTAAATTGTAGAGAACTGATAGTCTATAAATCTCTTGCAGTTTGACCACAGTCTCAAAAACCGTGTTAACATGGGATGTGACTGTGAAATCTTTAAACTTTGAGGTTGGCTTAGGATATTTTTATCACTTCTAGAATGATGTAATTCAATAAGCATACTTCACTCTTGTCTTTATTACAGGAATGTCTAAGTTGTGGTGACTTCTGCAGTCCAGATGAGTGATAGTGGTAGATCTGACCTTAAGGGAGCATGGGTTTTGAGCAGCAAAACAATGATCTCTTAAATAGCACATTGTAATCTGTTCCTCCTTGGGACGGTTTCTCTCCAATTGGATATGTGTGGTTGCCTTGCCATGCAGCTGATAGCAACTTCTTGTAGTGCGGGACAGTGCTCCTAAACTTTCTCACCTGTGGTCTCAATGCTTTTGTGCAGGTCAGGCAGCACACAGCCATGCTGGGGCCATTTCAGGTGCTCCTGCTGTGTATGTGTGATGTTGAATTCAGTCCTCTGTGCGCGTGCATTGGGCTTCTGACAACAGGTCAGTCACAGCTGGCTTCTTTTATTAGCCATGAAGCATTTACACTTCAGTGATGCTTAAATAGTTAACAAGGTTAGAAGCAAATCTGAATAAAACCAAACCCAACTTTTCTCCCCACAGCTTAAATAAAGCAGGCTCCATCCCCTCATTCTCAGGCAGATCTAACAGTGCTTCTATCAGTGCAGCAGACTAATATCCAAGCCAGGATGAAATGCATCTGCCTATTTAAGTAAAATAAAACAAGAAAGATAAGCTGAATGCTCTATGTGCACTTCTGAAGGTGAAGGTTGATGTTTTGCTTGCTTTTCAGATGCTATCCTTTGCAAACCTGTAGTATGAACTGGGGCTTTGGCCTTCAATGGAAAAAGATTGCTGTTGCTGAAAAATGTCCAGTTAGGGCTGGGCTGCAGTTTATTTTCTTACTTAAACGACTAAGAAAGATACCAAAGTAGGCATGAACACAACTATGAACTGCTTGAAAGAGCAAAAGATATTTTTGCCTTTTGCCTTTGTGACTCTTAGTTTCTCATGCTATTAGTTTTGGAAGAGTATATTGCAATATGTGTGAGAGACAAGTAAAAAACATTGAATAACTTCACTGCAACCTATGCAAGTCACCTAGAAGCATACGAGAAAGCTCATTTCTTATGAAGTACTCCTGAGAAATACTCGTTCTTCTCACCAACACTAATTTCAGCAGAGATCCATGGATAAGGCTGTAGAAATAAACACAGCTGTGGAATGTGACATAGTAAACAACATGCTGAAACCTCTTGGCAGAGAGTTGTTTGCCAGAGGGCCCAAATGCGATGCTTAGTCCATGGAAAAGATGGCATTTCAAGTTTTGGTACCGTTGAATTTTTCAGAAGCAAATATTTATCCCTAAACCTGCTCAATCTAGCCTTGTATTTACACATAAGGGGGCAGTGTGGTACTGTTAGCCAAGTGCCATGGAGGTGCACATTAGATTTCACTATTATATATTGCATCATGTTTTAAGAAATGGCTTTAGAACTCTGAGCACAACTAGAGCTTTGTCGCTGCCTGAGAGTGCTGCTGTGTCTGTACTGGGGAGAACCAGGTTGGGCAGCTTCCTCTCTTTGTAAACATTTTGTTTTTAGAGAGTTGCTATTTTGGCACTCTCTCATAGTCCCTTGTTCCTAGGTACGTGAAGGAGGGGAAGACAGTTTTCCTAATGCTGGGATGGGGATCTTCAAATTACAGCATTTTTACTTCCCCCATGGCAACATTCACTTACTGGGAAGGAAGGTAATGTTTCCACTGGAGCTTTCCTGTGCACACCGTACGTCGGCTTCTGGCCCACTGCTGCCCAGTTTTGGGAATATGACCATTTCCCACTGTTTTATGGAATATTTCTTGTCTTGATTATTTTGTATCAGCACAGTCTTTTACCTGCCAATATGAAAGTGATGATTAAGTGGCTGTAAGTCAATGTATACATAGAATCTTGGGTCGTCTTCTTCCTACATGTTAATATTCAGAGTTAGCAGGCCAGGATATGATGGCATTTAGGGTTTCTAGTACTTTTAACATGGTGTTTTGAGTGCCTTACTACAGGATACTTATGGCATTATTTCTCACCTGTCTGGGTTTTAGTGTCACACTGCACCTGACATGTGCTGTTATTATCCAAAAATGTGTTATCTGTGTTGTCCCTTTATAGTTTCTGCATGAATTTCTACTTCATAAAAAGCTTCCCCTTCAAATATTGATTACAGCTCTTCTCTTTGCCAAGTATCCTTATAGTAAATATTATAAAGTTGCAGAGTACAAGAACATCATACACTGTTTCATTATATCTTGTTATATCACTGTGTTGCATTGCTGAGAGGTGCTATAGAGACACAAGAGTTTTCTTACACAGCTTCTGTTTGTGTTTTTCTTTATCTGCTGCTTTGTCTTTGCTGAAATACGTATGAAGCCAATTAGTTCATGCCATGATCACTTGTGGAAGGCTGCTGGTAAATTGCATGCCAGCACACTGATAATTTCTAGCAGTAAATCCGCACTGTTGGACTGTCTCCTTCATGTGACAGTTTAAGTATAAGCACTATCAGGTACAGTGAATCTATGTTGTTGGTTAATTCAGAGAGAAATGACGTGGTATTCTGTGTGGAGTGGTGATATGCTGATGGTCATGAGTCAAAAGATAAAATGGTGACAGCAAATGCAATCCTTTTTATATGCATCTTTGTGAATGTCAGTATTCAATATAAAATTGTCTCAATATGCAATAGTTAACAGAATAAATTCTCACGTGGTTTGTTACTATGGTATTTCTCACTTAAAACTCCTGCCCACGAAATTTTCCTATTGCTCTCTTCAAGAGTGTGGTGTTTCTTTAATTGAAATGGTTGATATAATGATACCACAAGCTTTGAAAATTAAAATAAGTATTCTGGAAAAATTACAGGTTCTAGCTAAAGCTATAAAGCATCTTGGTTGCTGGTTCCTAAGGTAGTATCCTTCATTTTCTCCTTCCCCTCCATCCTAGCTGGTAAGTGTGGCTGCAAATGTTTTGTATTGGAATTAACTGATTGGCAGCTTGGTTAATGTGTAGACAGTGCTCTTGGTTATTTCCATATTATATTTATCTATTTATTTATTTATTTATTTATTTTGAAAGCACTCATTAAAAACCCACGGCATACTCCCAAACTTGAAGGAATGGATTTTTTGGCTCCTGTCTGCTTTGAATGAAATCCAAAACAAATGTTGTTTGATAATGGTTTACAGTTGCATTGCACAGGTTGCTCTTCATGATAAATAATTAACACCCTTTGTGTTCTTGATTGCAGATTTTCAAAACCCTGCCTGATGCTACTTTCCCTGAGCCAATCTCTATGTCAGTATCTCCTCCAAATGCCCCACCAAGGCAGTCAAGAAGACAAGGACAGCGTATTAAGAGGCCTCTGGCTGTTTACAATCTCTGCCTGGAGTTGGATGATGGTAAGATGTTAGTAATTATTTCAGTCCTTGCATCGGATGGGCTGTGTATCCTACCTCCAGGAGGTGTTTTCGTTTCATGTTTCATTTGTATACATGTGTGGATGCACATGCACGCTAGTTTAATTGCTTTGGAACATGCAAAGAAGCGAGGAGAGCTACAGAGAGGGGACAGCAGGGGGTACTGTCCTGTGACTTATGTTTAAAAGTAGGACGAACTGTCTTAAATATGCTTTTCTCCTCTGAAAAAGAAGCAGCTCCTGTTTCTTTGGGGAAATCTCTTTGACCTCTACTGAAGATTACACAGCCATAAGATAAATGGAGAGAGAACTAAAATTAAAGCAAATCTTTTATGAGAAGAGCTAATGCACTTTACAGTTAAATTCATCTGGATTAAAGGCTCAGGTCACCACTGCACTGGAGAATACCAGTACTTCACTTGAATCTTTAATACCTTGCTGTAACTAGCAGTAAATACTTGTCAACTTGCCTTACCACTGAAAAGCAAAGAAAAAAAAAAAAAAAAAAAAAGAAAACTCTTCCTTTTGCATGGAGTCTGCAGTAACAACATACAGTGAGGCAAAGGGTGTATAACATCTTATATATTCTGACTGTTGGCCAGAACCATAATCGTTTTCCTGAAATTTCATTGCTTGGGGGTACATACAGTACTGAGGAGGCAAGTCAGGGCTCATTTTGTGTTACAGTTTTTCTCCACCCTACTCCTTTTCTCTCTCCTAATGTTTTTAGCCAATTGTCTTTTCACATGAAGGGCCATGGGATCAGGGCACAAAGTCCAGTTACAGCAAGTGAAAATAAACAGGGAAGTTTTGAACTCATCCAGTAGTAGGAGATTCGCTGGTGAACTGTTGCTAAATTGGTGGTTAACAGTGGTTGATTTCATAAAGCAAGAACACAAATACCTATGACAGCTGTTAAGTGCAGGTTTTAGAAATAAACTCAGGACTGTTTATAGTTTCAAAGCCAGTTTTGCAAAGAGTCAGCAAGAAACTCAGCATTCCTGCCGTCAGATTTGATTCACCAGAGAGATACATAATCTCTGTCTTTCTTTCTTGCATCAAATGTGAAACTAAATGCCTTGGCTAGAAGATATTTAAGGTGTATCTGCTTAAAAAGCTTAAGCTGTGTTAATTTGAATAATATGCTCCCAAATGCTAAGAAAGCTCTTGAGCTACATTTGCAATAATAAATTTATCCTCATTTGAAAAACAAAATAAAGCTGAAGCCACACAGAGCTCTTTACATCTAATTTTGAATGTGAATCCTAGCAGGATGCAAGAAGCACTACAACTTCTTCAATTCCATGGAGCAAGATGTGCACTGAGGAGTTCACTCTGGCCCCAGACACTGCAGACAGAAAGAACTTTGTGGGTTGTTTTTATTCTAAGAGCCAAAAAGACAGTGTTGGTGTCGAAAACTGTTATAAAGATTCTATTTTGCCTAAATGCAGCCCATATCCTTGTCTAATTTAGGCATCTTGGCAAAGAGCTGGGGATTGTTAAAGGCTGTGATAGTTACATTTCATGCAGAACTTTGCTGCTTGATGGGGTGCTGTAGTGGATTGAACTGCAAAACAGCCTAATGCATCATGGTACATATTAAAACCGTAGTGAAGGCTGAACCACTGCAGGTGAAATTTCGGTGGGATCTGACCATCCCATTTCCCTTGTAACTGATGAAAAAACACCCTCTGTAGTCTGTAAAGCCACTAGCAAAGGTAGCAGGATCCTCAGGCTGTTGGTAGCTGCTGGCCACATGGTAATGGCTCTTTTCCTTGTTGAGGCAGCCAGCTGTGTCAGGACAGTGGTCAGTAGCTGGGACAATGGCTCTTGGGCACGTGTGCCGTGCACATGCAGTGCCTGAGCCCGGCTGCGTCACTGCACGCTCTGAGCCACTGCCCCAGTGCCTGCAGCCTGTCTGGATCAGCCAGGCTCATGAATTATCTAGTCCTTGAGTAGAGCTCAGTGCCTCCAACTATGCTCCATGGCCTTCAGTTGCTTTCTTCTTTGGAGAGGGAGGTGAAGGAATAGAAGTGAGCCTGGGCTTCATTCCATATTTACCTAGTTTCTTGGCTAACAAATGCATGTTTTATAACTGCTCTTTGGAAGATTTTATCCTGTGTGTGTTTTTAACAGGAAATTAAACATTAAACCCCTTCCCTCCCCCCCGCCCCCCCTTATTCACAATGGCATGAGTAAAGCACCAGGCACAAGCCAGTGTTTTGTATTTCCTGGATATGGCAAAATTATCATAATCTTGTTTTAAACAAGCAGCTGATACATATTTATATGTAAATATATTTGTAGACAAATATATCTCTCAAGTTATTATAATTGTATATAAATATTCTCTATGCCTTGAAACTAGAACTATGTTGGAGACAGAATCTCTCTGTGCTAGAAAACTTCTTGAGTGTGTTTCTTTTAGGATTGTTATGCAAACCAGGAAATTGTTAGAAAAGCGGAAACAAGTCTTTAGCTATCAGCTGCTCCAGGGAGTTAACAGGCTTCAGAATCCACTGCTTGAATTGGAAATGCAGGGTTCGGGCCAGGTTTCTTTTTAAAAGCACGCTTGCAGTCGAGAAGCTTCTTGACTGCACACAAAATGTATGCAGCAACCACCCAGAAAGGGCTGTAAGATATATAAATATTGATAGATATAATAGCTGAAGAACACACACTACGTTTGATAAAAATCTTTATTTTGCCTTCTAGTAATTAGCTGTATTGAATTCTGATAGGGCGTAGATTTTCCTTCCTTGTACATGGCAATTAGATGATTAAACCTATTTGCAAACAATTCAAGGATTATATTTGCTGCAGTGAGGATCTTTGTTTCCTGAAAGACCAACTTAAGTGACTGATGATACTGTCTGTTTCTCTTTCAACTTTCCTTCTTTGCTCTGTGGTAAGCCAGTTACTAAATTTTCTCTCTGAAGTTTTTTGATATCCTAGTATCTCAAGTAGAACTCGACCTAATGGAGAACTCTGAGCTACTTCCCTCTGTGGCCTAGACCCAAAGTTCTCATTTCAGCAAAATGCAGATTTGTCTGAGATTTACATTAGGACCAATTCCAGAGTTTTCTAGCCTTCTAAATGAAGATGTGGGATTTGTTTTTTGGTGGGTCTGATGTTGTTGTTGATTTTTTGTTTGTTTTGTTGTTTTGTTTTTTGTTTTGCTTTTTTTTTTTTTAATATCTATGGGGAAATTACTTTCTTCTTTCCCCCTCACTATCTGAATGAATTTTAGAGTGAATAGCAGTGCAGAAACTCCTGTGACTTAGTCTCAGCTATGTGCAAATGACTTTTCATTGTCTCTCTGTCTCTGTGCAGAGAGGGAAAGACTGTTAGCTAGAACTGGGAGTTGTTTATCCTGTTCTAAACATGTCATTGGGTCTTTATTTTTCCATTTGGGCAGTCACTATGTATCAGAGGATATCTCTGTTTATATTTCTCTTAGAGGGCAATGCAGATTTAAAATTTTCTTCTCTTATGATTTTATTTAGATTTTTATGTACCTTTCTTTACTTGTGGCAAATGCAATTGGTTTGGGATTTCTCTTGTTTGTTTCATTAATTTATTTAAAAATTTATTTCAGTGCCAGAGACTTAGAGATTATTATACAATTTTACAGGGCTGTTAGAGCAGTATGGGAAGAAAAGTCCTGTGCAAGGTAGGCTGTGTAGTGCAGTCCATCCAGGATGAGCAGAGAATCAGCACAAGTTGCATAAGTCACACCTGGAGTCAAGAAATGGGTCATGCGTAGCACATTGTCCAACTACAGAACAACTTGTTTTCTAAACAAACCAGAATATACATCTAAAACCACAGGGCCTGCTGATGCCTTCTTCTATTTGAATACCCTCTAGGTGCCAAAATTTCTCCTTGGCACATACACGGACATAGCACATTAGTGTCAGAGGGGAGTTGCATTGTTCTTTTTATAGGGCATTTGTGTCCTATCCCTCCACTCAGGAATCATATGGGCTGTTTATGATAGCTTGCTGCTGCTGCTGTAAACTAAATACTGTATTTATAGTGATTTAGAAAACAGATTCTTCTGCAGAATTCAAAAAGAAATAAAAATTAGAATTGCTATTTAACCCTTCAAAACTCTGCTAACTTATATTGCCCTTTGAAGTGTTTAGGGAAACATAGTTATGAATGGTATGTTCGTGTTGAATAGGAGTAGCTGGTCTTGATTTTTCTGTGGGGATTGGAGCAAGACAATGTCTTAATTTGGTTGATAAATTAATTTTAATGAATTACTGTGGCATTCAATTAAATTTATCAGAATAAAATGCGATATGTGTAATGGCTACACAGTAATATTCCCTCTCCCTACTCCCCTCCACATCCCTTCCTCCCCTAAACACAAGTAAAAAATCATAAACTTCATTTGGAATTACTGAACAGAAAACCTGGATGTTAGAGGAAGCCTTGGACTTAAAATGAGACTGGTCTTCAGGGCTGAAACAGCCCAGAACTGCAAGGTTGCAGGTGTGAAACCTGGCCTTGAACTCTTTCTATTTCTGAATCTGCTGCTTGGAAGTGTTTCTGTAATCTGGCACATGGTAGGGGAAATGGAAAGAAAAGCAGCTACATAGGCATATCAAAAAGCCATAAGGCCCTGAAACACTTGCTTACAAAGCTATTGTTAACAGCTGAGCAGAACACACCTCTGCTGCCACAAAATAAGTGCACCCATGTTAGTCATGAGGGAAGGATCAGGATGACTGCTGTTTGCCATGTGGAATTTCAGACAGTTTGTTTTTCATCTTGCTGCAAGAGTAGTTCCTGCAATTCTATGTGATCCATCACAGCTTTTCCTACCTGATGGCTCCAAGTAAGATGTGTGCTGTACAAAGTTAAAAGTCTTT
Source organism: Zosterops lateralis (assembly GCF_965231275.1). Taxonomy (NCBI): domain Eukaryota; kingdom Metazoa; phylum Chordata; class Aves; order Passeriformes; family Zosteropidae; genus Zosterops; species Zosterops lateralis. The sequence continues at coordinate 60,201,058 of NC_139766.1, read as the reverse complement.
TTGAGCTACTGCCAGTGAAGGTAAAGTTTTTTCATGTGTAATTGTGGGTCCTACTTTTCTATCAGAGAGTTGACTTCTGCTTGGAGAGCTTTGGGTCCGTAATTTAGGTCCATACTTTGCATACACAATATATGTTGTCTGGCCGTTTTATCCCTGTGAGCAATCTTTTTGCTACAGTCTGCTTGCTGCACTGCTACCAAAAATCAAATTTGTCTCCTAACTTTTACATCTCGTTGAATGAGGTGTATCAGATCTTCATGGTTGGTGTGAGAATTGCCTTAGTTTCATTGCCAGTGCTTGTCTGCTTTCAGTGTATGAAATCTAGAGGCTGTAGAAACGTTCAAAGCAAACATATCCATGTGTTCACACACATTCATACAACAGAAGTCAGGGGGCAGGAGAAGGGAACCTGCGTAGACTTAAAACTAGAATCTGGATCGAAAGAAGGAAGGGCAAGTTCAGGAGAATGGGTCAGTCTTTCCTTGAGGCCAGACATTATTAAAAATCTCTGATCTCCTTTAATAATCCTTCATCTCTTTAATTCTCTACCTTCTGCACACAGACATGCAGGGGCAAATAATGCTGTAAGAAGGCCAATTTGGCATACTAAAAGCCATTAATCCCAGGATGGAAGTCACTGACATATCTTTGCTGCATGCCAGCTGTGCCCTGGCCAGCCTCTATTGGTAAAAGTAAATTCCCTCACCTGGCACACAAGAGTGTAAGTAGAACAAAGACTTGTAGCTGTTCAGCTCTTCATTCACCTTCCTATGGATGAGAACATGCATTGCACTGAATTAGGGTTTTCCTCACATGCTCTTGCTTCTCTTCACTGGTGACAAGGATTGAAGAGATCTTGCAAGGGAGAGCTGGTGAACTTTTTATGAGGTTAATATGCAAGTTAGAAAAATATGCCTCTTGTTTTGCTCCCACTCCATCAGTGTTTTTCATTTGGTCAGAAAAAAAGTCTTCTTGTTCACCCGTTAGCTTCTGGAAGTCTTTGTCCTATTCGCTCTTCTTTTTCTCTCTAATTTTCTGTTTTCTTCTTTTGAAAGTTGCACTTAGTGCAAGGTGAATTCCATTACTGTCACTTCTTTCCTTCCCAGCTGTTCTTGCAACTTGCTGAACCAACAGGGAGATTGAAGGTGTTCTTAGGGGAGATCAACAAACCTGCCACCTGGATGTTCAATTGAAACAACTGACAAACCTTTCCCTAAGGGCTGCTTATCTTGTTTTCAGTGGTTTTTTTAACCAGCCATAGGTATCCAGCTTGATCCATTCCTCTGCTGAAGTCACTGTTATGGCAAAAGGGGAGAGGTGAACAAAATCAGGAAGAAGGCAGTGCCAAGTGTCAGCAGCACAGTGAAAATATTTCAGAGTGGCTTTTTTGTGAGAGACCCATCACATACACAATGTGGTAGCAGTTATTCCTTATCATTGGCCAAGTTGTGGAATTATTGGTGAGAAACTTCTTCTAAGAAGTCATAGGAAGTGACTGCAAGTGAAGCAAGCTTAATAGCAAGAGAAAAGGAGACAACAGCATGGATGTTATCTCTGACAGCTCAGGGAAAGAGCCTTTGAACACCTTACCTTTTGGAGGTGGAAGCACCCTTAAAGACACATCTTCCAGCTTCTTGGTGCCAGCAAAACAGAAAAGGAAATACTTTGGTGGACTTGGGAGTTTTTGATAGTATTTAAGAAGTGCTTCTGACTTAGGAAAGTTTTAGGCCTGGTTGTCTTGGTTTGTGAATACAGGTATCTGCCAGGGAAAGCTGGAATTTCCCTTGGAATGGAGAATGTAAGCCACCCCCCTCCTCCTCTTTCCAAATTATTATAAATTTGCAATTAGAGGCTTTCAGGCAAAGGTTTGGGAATAGGAATAACAGGTCTTTACTGGGACTATTAAGAATACAAATGTAGTAGTACAAAAAACAAACAAACAAACAAAAACCCTCAAAAAACCAAGCAAGCAAACAAAAATCCTAGAAATCCTGACAGAGTCAGAAATAAAACCTGACACCCTGTTGGTCAATGTGTTGGAAGCAGTCCAAAAGTAAGCCCTCCTGGAGTGGCTGATGTGGTTCTGTTGGAGTAGAGATGGTCCTGTAGAAAGGGTCCAGTAATGGCCAGGTGAGTCAGGTCTTCCTCTGGGAATCCAGTGGAAACATTCCGTGCCTCAGTTTTTATGTAGGTAGGAACTGTTTGGCTCCTCCCACTGGGTGGAGCATCTCACAATGGGATGATGTAATGTGTCATGTCATTGGTGAGCTTTAATGGCCCATTAACAGGAGATATCCCCCTGGAGGGAGGATGGGCCTTGGAAGAGATAAGGAACAATGTTCCACCTGGCTTTTTAACAGTTGGCCTGTTAACAGAAGACACCCGCCCCCTCCTCCCTGGAGTTACAAGTGATAAAGAAAACACCTCCCAAACTGATTTCAACATATGGAATAGAATAAACTTTTTTTTTTTGTTACATAACCCAAGACACTGGTGATTATACCCCTTTCTTGATCTGCTCTGGTTTTTCACAGTTCTCATTCTCATGGATGAGAATGAGCTGTTATGTTTCAACATAGGGCTTGACTACAGGTTAATGTTACCCGTACTGGTGGAAACCCAAACTCAGTGCTATGAAAAAATTTAAAAGCAGTGGGGCAGTCTGTTTGTCTTATTATTTGTCAGGGTTTTCAGGAAGTAGCTTCAGTTCATCATTGTATTTTTCAGCCATGAAATTGGTTGGCATCTGGCCAGCATGGTAAAACTGGAGATCATGTGTGGTTTCCTGCCAAGCCAGCTCTGGTAAAAATGACTAATCTTTGAGTTTAGATTCTGCTCTTGTTATCATGGTTTACACAAATCAAAAGAGAAATTCCTCTGCAGGCTTGTATCTGATTTCTGTTGTGTTTCAAAATTTAATTACGTGATATAATTAACATACAACCAGTGTTGTATCTGTGACTCTGTCTTGAACTGGTTTTCCGCAACTTGAGGAATAAATTGGGATTCTTTATCCATTTCAGTTTTAGCTTGCTCAGTGAAAGGCTACGTGTGTCTTGGATTTTATTGACGTAAAATAATCCAAGCAGTATTTCTTCTGAATTTTGAAAGATGACCTGCATGCAGTAAGGGGTTATTTATTGAAATAATTGCTTAATTTTTAGAGGTAAAATGTTTAATGATACCAAGTAAGTGAATCTCTAGAAGGATGCTTGGTTAAAACTGAGCTTTGCCTTTTAAAAATGGACAAAAAAACAAAATCAAAAAGGAGGAGGCTAGGACAGGATGATGGTCCCCAAACTCCACTTGCCCCTAAGTAACTTGCAGATTTCTTTTCCTTTCCTAACCCAAACTCAAACACCTTGTGGCCCCTTTGGCTACAATTCTTGAGTTGCATCATCCAGTCTTGAGGCAAATTCTGTCTAGCACAGCTTCCTCCTTTTCCTGAGGTATCTGAACCATTATGGAGTTGGGAAAAACAATCTTTCTATAGGAAAGCTACTTTGTGTCTAACATACACATGCTGATACATGCACACATTTGAAAAATATATCAAAGTTGCTCTTTATCTAAGAAAAACTGTAGCCAGCTCGAATAATTGAGTTAATTATTTTGTCTGAGAGAAAAAAGTAGCTGGCACAGGGATCTGATTCTTGCTGCATGTGTTCTGTGTGACAGCATGAAACTGATGGGAATGTGGGTTGTCTGCTGTCCATTTGCTCTGCTGGCTTGAGGCTGGATGAGTGTATGATGTCTAAATTTATGTAAGAACTAACTGCATACCAGGGCTGGGCTGCAGTGTATAGGGTTTGCTACACACTGGGATTATTAATAGGTACTTTTGGATAATGGAATGTGGTAATACAAATCTATTTTTGGAGTATTTACAAGAATCTGGCCTCCAAAATACCCATTATTCAGGAGCATTGAAATAAGGCTCTTGTTTGGTTTTAGCATTCACTATAGTTACTTTTTTAACCAAATAATAGGTCAATATTAGCTTTCAATCAAGCTTTCACCTTGATTTGGAAACATGTTTAAAAAACATAATTTCTGTGTTCTGGAGGTAATAAAGAATTGACCAGTTTTAGTGGCATGATAAATGAAAGTACACAGTTTCTTAATTTACTGAGAAACAGATGATTTTACTTCATTAATTCAGAAAGCTTTTGAAAAAGTCTGAAGAAATAGAAGAGTATCTGAGTTCACTCAGTGTTTGGTGTGATTTACCACAGGGTGAGTGGTAGTGTAAATAGTGATTAAAGGCAGCAGCCCTGCATCTAGAAAAGGCTGTTCTTGACTGCAGAGTCCTCTCATAACTAAGAAAACTTTCTCCAGTGGAGTTACTTCCAGCTTTCCAGGAATGGCTGAATCCTTTCCAGAGTAGCTGTTACATCGTTTCATGGGATCATTTAGAGATTTATTAACTGTGTGAGGCAACTTTGGTTATGTTTTTTTTTTAGTCTGTTTTGTGTAGATGCTGAAGATCTAACACTTGGAACTAAGTACTTGCTTGATCAAAGATATTTATGATACCAGTATTTCTTTCTATCCCTGATCTATGAGATTCCTGTTAAAATGAAAACATAGTACAGACCAACAAATTAATGTAAGAGCAAAGCTACTTTCTACTTGGTTGAGCTTCTGTATTATTGTGGGAAGTTAGCTATTTATGGGGAATGGATCTCTGTTGTCTCAAAGTTGGGATGCAGCTGTGATGCTGAGGGGGGAGGATGGGTGACTGCGCAGCAGTGCAGCTGCTGCTTCTCCACCTCATGATGCAGAAAATGGGAGACTTGAAGGTGGCAACAGGGATTTTGCAGCATCTTTAACCTACTCTCCTCAGTAATTGTCCCCATCATCCCTTGTCTATGACTAACTGTTTGTGTCAAAGTCAAGATGGATTTTTGTCCTCTTATTTTACCATGATTTGCCTATGCAATGACCATTTAAAACATATATGAGAGTTCTGTTTTGCATATTCTGTGCATATCAGCAGAAACAGTCATAGATTCCTCATTTACTCCAGAAAAATTCTCTTTCATAAACCGTTTCATTCACTGGTTACCCTTAAACTATAGACATTAGTTGTACTGTTGACATTAAAGATTAGTCTTGCTTTTAACATTAAAGCATGTAATTCATCAGTTTACTTAAGCTGAAGTTGGAAGAAAACTGTCACTTAAGTAACTGATAGTGTTAGCTCTCTGCTTTTCATGGTTCTTAATACAAATGCTTTTTTCTTATTTAGAATTCTCAGAGTAAAGTAAGGATCTGATTATTGACACTGCCAAAGTATTTCAGGGTTTTTTTCTTTTCAACCTTAGATGCCAACAAAAAATATTCTTAGACTAGCCAGATGGAAAAAGGAGAAAAAAAAGGCAGTGGGGAGACATGTCATGCTCAGTTAGGTAGAAGCTTAGATTTCTCTGGTAAGGAGGATCTGAGAGCCTTTACTCTCTGAGGCTCCTCCAGATGAAAAAACATAAGGAATTGAGGGTTTATGTATTTGCTAGAGAAAAGCTGGATGTGTGGTAGGTCCTAGTCTGTGCAGGTACTTTGGGGAGTATCTGTTATTATGAGAAAGGCTGACATGAGGCAGGGAAGGAGGGAAGGGGGAAGGATATTTGTGTTAGAAACTGAGGGGTCAGTAGTACCAGCTAGACACATCAGTAAATTGTTAGGATCAGCTGAAGATATTTATTATTTTCTAGATGGGGCTGGTCTCAACTATGAACAGCCATAAAGGCAGAGCAGAGAGTGTCTGTTGCAGAGGCACAGTGAAAGCTCAAAGGCTTGGATGAGTGTTGTGATTAGATCAGTGAAACAAGAAGATAATTTACATGACAGTTTAAAAGGATCCAAGCAGTCAAAAAATTTAAATAGTCTGCAAAAGGTTGTGAGAATGTGAAACAAGTTTTTAACTCTCTTGAGAGTAAAATTGGATCTTACACCTATTTGCGTAGGATGGGGACATGAATTGTAGAAGCAGCTTGATGGCAGCTCTAGAAAGATGGCCAAAGCTGAAGACACTCAGCGCCTTCCCACAAATATGACGGAGGAAAGGTGAAGAGTTGATGGCTGGAATGCTGACAGAAATTTGTGAGATGTCATACAGACTTACTGCTTTTATACTGAGAACCCTTGTGTCCTTCATCTGTTCAGGCACTCTTTGGCACCCAAAAATGAGTGTAATAGGAGAGAAAAAGGAGGCGGATTGACATTTTTAGAAGGAGAAGGTGAAGGCACCAAGAACACCAGACTGTATGCTCAAAGAATAATATAAATGAGCTTTAAAGGCAATCACATCTTGCATGTTTTATAAGGTAAGAGCTTATTAGAATTCAGGGGGTAGGAAAGAAGAATAGGAAGTTTCTGGAGCTCCTCTTCGAAAGGACCTGTCAGTCCAATGTGGCAGTCAGCTTTTTCATAGGAGTGGGAGACCTGACATGCTGCTCACTGAAGAACAGTGCTGGAGATAAAGAGGAGTGAGAGGAGAGAAACAGTAAAAAATACTAGGCTATCAATATCAGGAGCCCCTGACTTCTGAGGTAAAAGGAAACCCATAAAGTTGATTCAGTTCCAGCAATGTCTTTAACATGCACTTTAAGAAACAAACCATGTCAAAACTTAAAAGGCAGGTCTCCAGCAGCTTAGAGCCTTTACTGCTTCTACAAAGCAAATGACAGGAAAAGGGCAGGGGGGTGGGAAAGGAGGAAATAGCTAGAAGTCAGTGTATGTTACAAGTTTTGAAGAAATGTCAAAAAGAACTTAGTTATGATAATCAATGTGTAATCTAGCAGAGATATTCACAGGTAGGTCTGTTGCTAGGTGAATATTTTGAATAATGCAAAGTCATCTAACTGGTCTGAAAAAAGGTCTCTGGTCATGGGGTTGTGTAGTTTGGCAGTGTTAATTTCTAAAACATCTTGTAGCTTGCTGAAGAAGTCTGAAGCAATTGGAAGAATGCTGATGGAGTAGCAGTATTTAGAAAGGTAAATACAAATCTTTGACAATATATTTGCACATGGGACAGAGTTAGGAGAATTGCAAATAATGACAGGCAGTAGGAGTTGTGGTTGTGTGCTAAGCTGCATCCATTCAAACAAAATAAACATGGTTGTATTGAGAAACAAATGTACAGATTTTAGAGGGAAAAGCCCAGAATTACAGAAGGGAGCACATCCTTAGAAACAATGACTCTGCTAAGTCTGTTGGTCACAGTGGCCAATCAGCTCATCATCCTATTAATTTAAATTAATGGCAAAAACAAATGCCAGCCCTGGATGTGCAAGCAGGACCGATGAGTAGGAGTAAGTGGTGGAATTAATGCTTAATGTCGTTCTGATGGAACCACAACAAAACCCCACAGAATCACATCTGCTGTAGCCTCTTCAGAGAGAACATTGGGAAATTGTAACAGCTTGATAAAACAGGTATGTGGTTCCAAAGCTGCAAAATCCCTCCCAGCCAGAGATTCAGTGTTAAACTTAAAAAGGAGATCATTGAAATACTGTCGCGCAGCACAAAAAGCTGATATGAGAGGTAATATAATAATTAGTACTGCATATTACATGGGTCATGCCTGAAAATGAGGCCTTCAACAAAGTGAAGGTACATGCATTGATTGGCAAGTCTGTTAATTAGTAACCAATTGATTCTTCACTCCCTTTATCATCTACTGATGTTTTCAGACAATGACTATTTGGAAGATGTAGTTTGACCCCAATGTGAGATGGGCATTAATCAAAAGCAGGTTATTAAGCTGAATGAAGAGATAATGAGGCACAGTTCTGTGGCCTTTGCCATGTACAGGAGTTACCATAATTTCTGAAGTTAGCAGAACTTTTGGTACTGACATGAAGGGTGAGATCTTTGTGCTGTTGGAATCACAGCAATAACCCTATGTTTTGAAGACTTAGGTTTGGAGCATATATTGTTTTTAATAATGAAAATGTACTAGATGGTCGTTAATCATCTGTATTTCCAGTTATACAGAATTTGCTTTTCCTGAATAAAAATATTGTTTTACTTTATAAAAGGAGATAATTGAAGACATCAGAAATGTAAAGTGCCTTTGAACATATTTTTAGAGGGTTTTTACTTAATCTCATAGAGTTTAGCAGGCGTTTTCCTGTTTAAATACCTGATTTGTTTTTAGTGTTCAAAACTCAGTCTTAGTTTTGGGAGTTCAGTGCAGTACAGACTGTGAGAAAACATTGGCTCAGGAAGGAAGAAGTAAAATTTGAGGAAAGATTTAACACACGGTTTAAGATAATGTCAAACATAATTGCCTGTATACTGCAGGCTCCAGTGTTGACTCTGCTGTGCGTGACTGAAGTGTTCAGTGTTTTGTTTTGGTTTCTTAAACTTTTTTCTGTGTGTTCCGAGAAACAATTCGGCAGAAAATCCTTTGCTTTCTGTAGGGAGGTGCTGTGTGTTGGTCGTATTTGTAATATTAAAAACCAGATTAATATTCCTTTCAAATGTGTTTTAGTAATGCTAAGTGAATGGTTGAGGTAAATGTGGCCTTCTAATATGGTATATGTAGTTTGATAACCCAGAATGTGCTACTGCTACTGCTTTGAAAAGAAATTGTGATGGATTCAAAGTACTTAAGTCTAGTTCTAAGGAATTCATGAAGTAAGGTTGCAGTACCACTGTCTAATCTCTCAGATGTTTACCACTGTGACATGTACATCTGCAGATGAGATGTAATTAATTAGTTTTTTACCTGACACTCCTGTGATTCTCGTGTTATGTAAATGTGAAGCAGCAGCACCATGGCCTTGGTGCAGTGGGGAGGTGCCAGGTGAGCAGGATTGGGCCACAATGCAAGTGACTCACTTTCCCAGGTTAATGTTCTCCTCAGAGCATGTCACACTTTGGTACTATGGGCTAATTTAGATCCTTAAATTAGCAGCTGCATGGGGAGAAATTTCCAGATGATCACTTTTATCGTTTCACTGTTTTTAGTTGTATGTCATTTTACTCTCTAGGGAAATTGTACTCTCAGAGCTGCTGGGAGAGGGTGAGGATGAGGTGTCTGGGGAAGCAGCTGAAGGCTTTGCTACCTCTGAGCTATTGTAGCAGAAGGCATTGAGGCTGTGATACTTATGAGAAGGATTTTATCCAGCAAGGGTGGCTTTTCATTGTCCACATTTTTTTGTTGTGGTGTTGCACTTTTTGTTAATTAAAGAAAAAAAAATCATAAAGAAATCATTGCAACAGTAGTGCTTAGCTTGATGGAGTAGCAGATGCTAATTAATTTAGAAATAGAAAGTAATGTTGTACAGGACTTTGTCTTGTATATTAATGTGTATGGGAGATATAACTTTTCAAGCCAGCATAATATTTGAACAGCTTTTGATTGTATTATTTTGATGCTGTGTTAGGACTTAATTGTAGAATTTTTTTTCCCCAAAAACTTTTTGCCCCAAAAGAGCAGAACTCTTTTACAAAGACTGTGGGGGCAGCAGTATCTAATCCACTCTAGACTTTTCTGGTGGTGTTATTTGGCAGGCCTGTGGGTTGTGTTCATGAGAGCGACTGGGAGTAAGATAGATGGAGGAAAGGATGCAGGGAACCTTGTGAAGGGTGGCTGGAATTGATCCTTTTTACTATTAAATATTAATATATTGAAAACAACTACAGGCCCCATCTGAGACTGCTGGCTTAGCTATGCTGGATACTTTAATGCTTGCAAACATCCTCATTTCACTCACCTCCTTTAGAATTCATGAAATGTACAGCTGATGTTTAAAAAATAAAGATTGAAAGGAAAAAGCTGTGTGGGTGAAGGTTAGCTTTTCAGTGAAGAACGTGCTGTTTGGCTTGATGTGTCAGCATGGTTTGCAGTTACTGCTCTGACACGTTAGTAACTTTATCTTATGGTTCTTGGGATAGGAATGCTGTTCCTTTAATGTTTTCCTAATCAATCATATCTGAATATGTTGCCTCTCGCATGATATCCTAAGAGTAGCCTAGGAAAACAAATAGCAGGTCAGAATACAATGAGCTCTCTTAAAAGTAACACCATTAAAAAGGAGTAATAAAAGTAACATTCTTGGGTATTGTGTGTTTGTTAGAGATCTCTTGCTTATTCTGACCTTTCTAAATGTCATTGTTTCATGTTTGAGAAGACTGTGCTTATTGTATTTGAGAGCACTTATTTGCCTCAAATGTGTGTTAAATTATCTTTAGAGACTGCGATTTTAGGGAGACGTGCAAATGTGCATAGCCTAAACTATTTTCTTATCAGAAGTGATGCCTTTTTCTGAAAATACCTCCCCAAAATTTGTAATTTCATTCGCATAAAACAGATACTGTAAAGGGCCTGGGAATATGTTGTATATGAAGAGAGCCTGTTGGGAACAGTGTTGGAAATGGTGCAATGATACCTTTTGGGGAAATAGTGGGAGATTGCTTGTCCTCCAAAATACCTGGTGGAGATGGGACAGTAAGGTTTCTTCTCTTACATATTTCAGGACATTATCTCCAAGGCAGATTATTTGGCTTTATGAGATAATTCCTTGAGTGTCCTGACTTCTGCTGTCTTTTCTAGGTGACAGTCACAGCTCTCCTAGAGAGGACACCCCAACTGGGAGCATGGATTCTCTTTCTTCCCAGTCTCCAACACCTGCCTTCTCCAGCAGCCCCCCTGGGCTCTTGGATGGAAATCACCTTATCATGGACAGCGGAGATCTTGCAGGCTGGACAACAAATCTGTAAGTAACTGAATATTAAGTAAGGATGTTTCCACTGGTATGATTGTGAAACACATTTCCCTTTTCAGTTTGGTGAGGAGTGATTTTTAGAAATTGCATATAATTGTGTTTGTTTTCTTCTGCTGCAAAAAGATGTGTTTGTATGTTGTGGTGGAGCTTAGAGCCTACTTGAATGCTTGTAGGAAAAAAATGTTCTTTTGAAATCTACTTTATTTTCCTGTGACCTGTTAGAACATTTTAAATGGTTTTAGGTTGGTTTTTTTTTTATTATTTAAGCAGTGAATATATAAGTTATTCTCTAGATGATGTTTTACTTTAGTTTTATTTCAATGAAACATTAAAGTACACTTAGATGCCATACTGTTAAGATTTTGGGCCCAGCTTTGGGTTTGGATAAATACATTGCAATGAGTGTGTGCTCAAATGCTATTGCCTAAGAACATTATAATTTTTATTCTCTTCTGAAAAACTAAGTGCCTAGTTTCCAATGGAAGTGCAGTCTCTCACTTTCAGTAGATGCTGTAAGTGTTCAGTTTTTGAGCATGACTTAAATATAGCAAAAAATGGCATTGAAATGTTAGTCTTATCTCTAATACATATTCAGGTTTGACACACAAAAAAATGACCATAACTTGTTTTTTAAATCTGAGTTGAACTTTGAGTTCTCTGGTTTGCTATTCATTCAGACTTTAACCACTATCAAGACAAACTTTTCCAGCCTTTAGTGCCAAGAAGAGTAGAAGGAGCAGGTCTGGAGAAAAGATCTATTAGAAATATTTTCCATAATGGCATTCTGAGTAGCCAGCTCTGGTGATGAAACAAGAATAAAATATTTGTGAAGATGTATGTAGATAGATAGATAGTCATAGAATAATAATAATAAACTGCTGACTTTAGTGTTTATTAACTAGAACAATTTTTTTTTTCTCTCATATGTATTGAAAGAATTGCAGATTTATAGGTATTGTCCATAAATGTTGTTGAGGTCTGAAGTTAGTCTTCCCTTATCCTCTTGCACTGTCCTCTAGAAGGGTAGAATTAGCAATAAATTCTCTGTACCAAAAAGAGGTGCGTGAAAAGATGCTGTAACTGGTATAAAACTGGACTGTCAGTGAAAGCTAATTAAGGAACACAGGGTTAGCAGGGCAGTGATAATGTCACTTCAGAGAATAAAATGAGGAGTGCTGGTTTTAACCAGAGAGTTTGAGAACTTCAGGTGTTTGAAGGAATATTGCCTTTTTTTTTTTTTTTTTTTTTTTTTTTTTTTTGTGTGTGTGTGTGTGTGTGTGCGTGTTTGTTAATTTTCATCAAAAATTATACTGCAGTGGTGTTTTGAGAGCCTGACTTGTTGGCTTGAGGTTTTCTGCTCAGCTGAAAAGCGTACTTGGAGTTCTCTTTGGAAGGGAAAAAAATAAAGGTGCATGGTATGTGCATTTAGACTGTTTGTCAAAAGTAGTTTGTTTCTTCCACTCACATCTGTGAAATCTGCTTAAAGCTACCTCTGTAACAAGCCTGGACAGTGATAGAGAGTAGTCTGTGAATGTTACATTCTTCCTTTCCTTTGCTTTCTCACCTCAAATTGGCTTCTCTTCCCCTTCTAGTTCAAATGACTCAGAGGGCCCTGCCTTAACAAATAAAACCCAAACCAAAACACAGAGCAGCTCCAGTGTAGTAATGGCAAAGTGTAGATCTGGTAGTTCTCACAATTCTGGGAAATGTAGCACTGGCTGTTGCTTGTAGACTATTGTCATAAGCTGGATCAGTCCTTACAGTTCGGTGAAGAACAATCCTTTCTGTTTGTGCAGGACTTCAAAATGTTTTGTATTTTGAGCCAAACTGGGACAAAATCTTAAATCGGGACAAAAATTCTTAAAGCCACAGTATCATCTCTCAATGGTATTGCAGGTGTTTACTGAGCTCCAGCAAATGCCATACTGAGTCTAGGGGAGGTGGAATTACACCAGAGGATCCGGTTTCTCAGGTTTCTGCTGATGTTTATAGCACATGGGTGTTACTTGTTGGAGATCGATCACTCCAGAGTTATGCAGTCAACAAGGTGATGGTGACTTCTTTGTGGCAGAAGAGTTGCTTGCAGTGTTTCCTGGGGGAAGGATGTTGCATTGTGGGTCAGGATGTGTCAGATATTCCAAGAACTGGTTTACACCAGTAGTTTGCTTTAAGCAAGAGTACGTGATGGGTAGCAAGAATACTTTTTGTGGTATTTGTTTTCAAGAAAGAAGAAGCTTTTTTTTTTCCCAGAATGATAGCTGTTGTCACCATGATGTTTCCTGGCAGGGATTTTTGTGATGCATGCCCTTTCCTTGTCCCACCTTGCAAAGCAAAAGGAGCTACAGCTTCCAGCATGGTGAGGTGAGCACCGAATGGAAGCAAATACACCCTCACCTCCTGATGGGCTCTAGGAGGGGCTTCATGGCCAGAGTGGTGAAAGAAGCTAAGACAGCAAGGGCTTTGCCACCAATCTGAAATACCTCACAAAGCCCCGACTGCTCAATTGTCATGTCAGTATTTAAAGATGTGCTGTGCATACGGTATAACTCGAAGGTGATGTTTCACATATGTGCCATTTTGAAGCCCCGTTAAGCTGTTGGTTTTCATGTCTGTAAGTGTGTGTCTGCCTGATGCTAGATTTTCTCTGAAAGATCTGTGTGGATTAGACATATGTCCTGTGTTGTCACATGCTGCTGCAGGGGTGAGCAGAGACTTGGGTGATGCTTGGCAGGGGTAGTTTTCAGTGGAGACCCGAGTTTGCTGCTTTAAGACTATCATGCACCCTAAACTTTTTTTAACCTTTTTCCTGGAGTTATTTTTAACTTCACACTTCCATCTAGAACCAAATACTAAAAATAAATATGTTTTATTTTTACATACACTCTATGGTAGAAGATAGCTTTTTCCCCCCCCTGTCAATCATCAAGTTACAGAGCAGTTTTTGTAGACACAGGATTCAAACTCCAAATAGCCTAGGATGGGAAAATTACTACTTCTGCTTGATGGAGCACTGTGTCATAAACATGTACTGTTTGAAAATACCTTCAATCCAAGGATGCTTTGCACAAGGTGATCTCAAACATAAACTCATAATTTTAGTTGTGAGCTGGGTAAAGGATTGCTCTCCACTAGTATGGACATTTTTTCCCCTTAAGGTAGAGCAGCAACAGCAATCTCAGTTTAATGTTACCCACAGCATTTGCATATTTCTTTTTTTCCTCTGATTTAAGTGTCCATACAGACTCTCTCCTACACAGTTTCTGGTTTTTCTGTAACATTTGCCCAAAAAGTAAGTAAATCTGCCACATTTTTTTCTTCAAGATGTTTGGTAGCTTTTTGCTGGAGGATGTGACCCTGACGTTATTTTCAGCGCCTTCCTAACTGGCACTGAAAAGTTTGCACCCCAATCACTCAGTTTTTTATTCTTACGGTGCATGAAACTTAAATTTTTAGATTTAAAATGTTTAGTTTCCTAAGAGGCGTTCAGGATTTCAGATACTAAAAGGCTGGATAGCCTTTCTAAGCTAGTCCCCAGATTGATTTGATAATAGTGATGGTCTTGGGTTTGGAGATATGAAGGGGTTAGAAGGGGTTATGGTTAAGAAGCTCTTAAACTGCATTGGAACTGTGGAGCTATAGTCAATCTTTCCTTTTACCTGCAGTTGAAAGTTAGTGAGACAAAGTCTGAATTTCACCCTATTGCACTTTGCTCATGCAGAAGATAACAGTGATAGCTAAACTGGGTGTCTGTTAGACACTTTGATGTGTAATAAATATACCTAAGCAAGTAAAGACCAAGTGTGATTTAAAGTTCTCTCATAGTGAAGGTGGTGGCATTGCCAAACTTTCAGTATCAGATGTGGAGTGATGTAATTAAATTTAAAAAGGGCGAGGCAAACTTTTTTTTGCAGGTGCTGTCGCTTGATTATAGAATTTACTTACAGAATCATTTATTGATGTGAGGCCTATCCTAATGAGCCTTTCCAGAGTTCTGACTGCAATGGCAGCTCACCTCTGATGGATTAGTACAGGTTTCCCTTATTGCAATGACTGATTTGTTGAAAGGTGGATTACAAGTCATGTCCTAAAATACTGTGGGCTGCTTTTTGTCTGTTTTCACTTGACCTCAGAATGAACCAAAAAAGCTGAACACTTGGTATTCTCTGGACTTGCTATGTGTTGTAATTAATCTTTCTGAGGACCTCTTTCTGATAAGGAAAGATTTGTTGCTGTGACTGGCCCCTTGTTGTCACGAGATTTCTTTGTGCTTACAGTACAATGCCCTGTGCCAGGGCTTATCTACAGACCTTACAGACTTACCCCTCACAGTGCTGGGTTTTCAGAGTTGGGTCAGTCTTCCCTATTTTGTTGGAAGTATCCTACACTTACTGCATGATTACTTCTTGATTCAAATCATGAACTTTAATGTCTTGTTTCTCAGCTGGAGCGTTCATTTTTGGGATCTGAGACTGCAGGGTGTCTAGGTTTCCCAGGGGGCTGGAATATGGTGACTTTTAGTGGTTGCTCTGGATGGAGTTATGATGCAGGATATGGAATAGCCTTCCTCAAGGTGATACTGAGTGTCCGTTTACCTTCCTCCCTCTTTCCCTCTCTAAGCCTTTGGGATTTTGCAGTTGGAGGGGATGGAAAGCATTCCTGTCCCTCAAACATTTCCCTTAGTGTGGGTGGATGCGTACAAAGCTTGTTAAAGCAATTACATTTCTGGGTTAAGAATAGTAAGGTTCACAGTTTCCAAACTGAATCCCACCTTGGATTCTTCTGTAGGAGCATGCAAGGTGCAGTCCGGACAGTCCAAATACCAAAGGTGTTCAAAGCCCAGAGGAGAAGTGGAAGTACCATTATAAATGGATTTTCAGGAATGTGCGAGGGACTAATGGAAGATGAAATAATTCAGTCTTTTTTTTTTTTTTTTCATTTCTTATGAATTTTTCTTAATTGGTTCTCCTGGGTAAAATATTGTGTTACCCAGCTCAATGGTATATCAGTGCGACACTGTGGGCCTAGTTTTGGGGTTTTTAATATCCAGAATGGTGACAAGATCTGTGCTGTGCAGCTTCCAGGGTCTTTGTGGCCAGGCTGGGAAAACATTACTCATTCTTCATGAAATCTCAAGATGTTCAAATTGCTGGTGAACAAACTGATGTTAAAAGAGCCATCAGATGGCAAGGGCGGGCAGAGATAGTGGTGTTCTGCACATAACAGAAGCCTTGGAGATAGTTATTAATTTTGTTTGACTGCTGAGTGAATTCCCATCAGCCTTGTTATATCTACATCAGTAGACTGCATGTCTAGTCTCCTTTAAATGGTAATACTTTCTTTTTTTGTACTTTCTGGCAGTGGTGTGAATTTGCAGTTTTACATAAATGATGAGCGACTTCGGTTTCACTGTCTCAAAAACTTTTTATGATATCTAATGTCATCATCCTGTTTTGTTGAAAAGGTGCTCTAGCCGCTGTTGAGCCATTGTGCTTATTCTGCAGTTTGGTTTTGTTTCAGCTGCCACCTCTCCAGTGACTCAGCACTTTGAGAGCGTGTTTAGCGGAGCAGGCACTTCTTTTTGTACCCTTTCGTTATGCAAGCAGAGCAAGAGCCCTCATTTTTGCAGCTTCTTTGAGACAGGCATAATAGAACTTAGTCATGTGGCTCGTACAAAACAGACCTTGCCATCTCCTTGGCTGCCAGGGAGCTTGACAGCAGCACTGCTGTGTGAGCACAGGGTAAATGATGGTGTGTGTGCTCAGGGCAGGGAGGGATGTGGATGCAACCACTGGGATGACCTGAAGTTTCCTTTATTAAGTTTTTAAATTTTTTTTATTTTCTTTGCATGCTTCTAGGGGAACACAGTCCCCTCATTATTTTTTTTTTTTCTTTTCTTAAAAGTAGCTGCCGTGAGCTATAAGCTTATAGATGTACATATTTCACTTTTGCTTTGTCTGAATTATCATTTAAAAGTGCTTTAACTTGAGACAGCTGCTGTAGACGTTAGCTTTGGATTTACCAGACTGGCGTGAAAGATCATTTCACTAATATGTTAGTTACTTCACTGAGACTTCACAATCCAAGTTAAGAACTCCTCTACTTCAGTGCTGACTGATGTGCTCTGTGTAAATGTGAGTTCAGGAAAGCTGCCTGCATGTCACATACTCTCAATTCTGAAGATGCAGTTTCTTTCCAGGGGGAACACAGATGGGGAAATTCTGGCCTTCTGTTTGTCTCCAGCTTTGCTGCATCTACGACAATTTCTAGAATTTTGGCCACGTATCTTTCTGCTCCCCACTCCCCAAGGTACAGGGTGCAGGAAGACATGGTGGCGGTCACTGTTGGGCTGCATATAGAATCAGAACTAGCCAACACCCTTTGATACACACTGTCACCTTGTAATGAAACCTTTCAAGAACGCTTTCACTGAGTTTGTCAGCCAGACACTGTGATACGACAGCCTTGGTGCTGCCAAACTTGTCTACGAAACAACCCTTTTTTTCTCAAGAGTTGCAGTGTAGATTCTTTTCACAGACTCTCTTCCTTGCTCTCAAGATAAGAGGCTGCTCTTTAGCTGTGTTACCTTAGGAACCAGCCAGATAAACATCCAATAAAATCTTGTTTTCAGAAGTTTCTTTCTGAATATCAGTACAAAATCTCTAGCTTATTTTCAGTAAAGCCATTCCCCCCCTCCTCCCTTTTCCCATCGTTCACTATGCTAGACAATAGCATTTTTTTCTTCAAAGAGAGATGGTTATGTCAGCCTTTTTGGTTTTTTTTTCCTACCCACAGGAAATGGATTGCCTTCATTTTAGCCTTAGGAGAAAGGATTTTTCTTCAACATACCTTCCTAAAGTTGAGATGCTGTGTGATAACATGTGCAATATTTTTTAATATATCATCATCTTGATAAACAAGGTGTGCACATCTTTATAGCAAGGTAGCCTTGCTATGACAAGAACCTTTTCAAGGAAAAAACAATAAAATCTAACCTTTTGTTGCTTACACACTGCAACATCGGAAATTATTTTTCTTATTGAGTAAAACCTTCTGTTTCAATAACAAGAATTAAGTGGTTCCTGAGGTAACCAAGTAAAATAAATAAAAAAAAAACCCCTCACAACCAAATCCATAAATTCTAGAATATGCTTAATAGTTAAAACTATCAACTTTTTTTTGTTTGTTTCTTTCGTTCTTCTTACCATGGTGAGACTGATGCTATTGAATAATGTGTTGGGTTTTTTGTCTCCTGCTGGATCATAGAGCATGATCTCTTGCTGGGTAACCAGGAGCCTAAAGTGACAGGCAAATTCTGCTGCAGTGTTTTCCCTACAGCTGAAAAGTATTAAGGGAATTCATCAAAAAAGTGGGGGAGGGAGCAGCCCAGCACTCCACATACCTGTCCTTCTGGAGTGTTTTTCCACTACAACTGTTGGAGTGGCTGAGAATTTGTAGAAAACCTGCCAATTTTAACATGCTTCTATATAATCCTGTCTGGTAAAGGACAGTGTAGTCTTACTTGGTGATAGATTATGCTTCTTGTTGAGTCTCTGTAACTTGAGAAATTAACATGCCATGGAATGGAGCTGAACGTTTTATTTCATCTTCTGTTTCTTTATGTGGACACCTTTTTCCTTTTTTTTTTTTTTCTTCCTCTCCAAGTCTCAACAAGAAGCCATCTGGTATTTATTCTGAGTATTCTTATGAATGACCAATGCTTTCCTGGGTCAGAGGGTTCCTTTTGTGTTCTCTCTGTTCTGAGCATTGCTTTGAAGTCATTAATTCTGTGTGTGAGGTGCAGGTGGTGTGTGTTCTTCTAGAGCTGATTGAGTAAATTGCAGAGATTAATGTGATGCATCTATCAATGAAATATTTAATAAATGCAAGATTTCATATTCACTTGTTGAAAACCAAGCCACACATCTGAGGTGTGCACTACAAATGGCCAGTTGGTAGAATATTCTTGAATTATGAATAGTTTGAATTAGAGGCATTTTAATACTCCTTCAGCAGTATACTTGGAATGTTATTTTTCTGTTTTCAGTAGTTTTACAGGTTTCAGAAATGAGCCTGACACCAATCGTAATCACAGAATCATGGAATGGCTTAGGTTGGAAGGGACCTTAAAGATCATATCATTCCAACCCCCCCACAAAGAGATTGAATTGAATTGAATTGAATAAATAGCAAAGAAAATATTTTTCCTCTAAGTCTCAGGATTCCTTTAAGTAGAAGAGTTTTGTCTCTGCAAGTAGGATACATTTCTTTACATTCACTTTTGAAAAACTTTTTTCTTGTGTTCACCTGCTGAGTTAAAATTAAGTCTGCATGTAGACATTATATGTGGGGAATGATGAAGAAATCATTCACGTTCTGGCAAACTGTATGAACTCTACAGTACCATTGAGAATTGTTTTATCCTCAGTATTTAGAGAAAAATGATCCAAATGCTGGTGTTCATTTTTTTGGTTTGTCTCTGAATGAAGTCACTTTTAGCTGAAGGTTTTTCTTTTATTTGAGGAAAATTTTTCAATGATTAGGCAAAAATGGGAGGAAGAAGACAAGTTCAAGTAAAAGAAAACAACCTTAAAATTATATAGGTGCTGTTCTTAAATGTATGTTGTTATTATTGGAAGATGTAAAAAATTGTGCAGTGGAAGATTCCCAGGAAGAAAAGATGACTGGATATCTTCTTCCCAAAGTTAAGCATGAAATATGTTTCTAGACAGCATAATCCAGCTCATCATTCAGTTTAATACATATGATTCCTTCCCTTATTTGGTAAATGTGATAATTTTTTAAAGCAGAGCATGTTTTGATAAACCCTTCTGGTTATGATTCCAACACACTTAAGTTTCATTTTTACTAGTGGAATTAACTGTAGAATGTTGTTTTATAAACTGTGAATTCCAGTTTTTATTCAAATGCCGTCTGACACATTTTCAAAGGAAAAGCCATTGTCTTGTAATAAGGAATGCGACATTCACCTTATAATGCCCAAAATTAAAAAAAATATTAATCAAAATAAATGCCTGCCTAACTATGTAATTGCTTGAATGACTGTGAGATATAATGAGTTTGTAAAAGTTGAATTTGTAAATCGTGTTATGCAAACAAACAAATAGTGACAATTTCTTCTAGAAATTAAATATCTCACTGTACAGTAAGATTAAAATTAGCTAAATTAGGTTTCCTGCTTTCTTTTTATTAATTTGCAATTATAACTGGGCTGATTCTTGATTCCTCTTTTTGCTTGTGTTCTCTTCATCTTGAT
Organism: Zosterops lateralis; assembly: GCF_965231275.1. Taxonomy (NCBI): domain Eukaryota; kingdom Metazoa; phylum Chordata; class Aves; order Passeriformes; family Zosteropidae; genus Zosterops; species Zosterops lateralis. Next base: position 60,181,048 of record NC_139766.1, on the reverse strand, counting down.
TAGGTGTGCATTTAGATCCCCACAAAAACCTTCTTGACTGAGTTCTTGGATTCTGGTGGTGCCTTTCAGATCAGTGATATCTAAGTGGTTAATCTTGGAGTAAAACAAAGTCTCAAATGCTGTATTGGGAAGTCTCTGCTTCTGAGGGACGATTGCTGTGTGCAAATGATTTTAATTCTGTTTCTGCTTAGAAACTGCTTGAAGTCCAGTTCTTTGTTCCAAAGACATGCTGACAGCCAGCTTTTGGACTCTGTTGTTTTGTCCATGCAATGAAGGAAAGCCTTCCAGTGCTGGAACACTTAAATTCTTTAAGGTGTAAAATTAGAAATGCTCTTTATGTTGGGGACAACTTTGTGTATTTCTTACACAAGTTTTAAATTTTGCCGGCTATTTCTTCTCCTCTTGTGGCAGCTTTGTGTTCAGCCATTAACTTGGTATGTGTTTGAGCAGTGCCTTGGTGAGTGCAGCCACTGAGGCAGTGTTTTGCACAGCTCCATGAAGGAGATCTCAATCCAGAGCCAGCATCGTGATCCCAATGCTGTAATAGCTGCAGCCTCTTTAGAAATCTTCCCAGTTGTACATGCCTTTGTACAGCACTGAGGAGATTTTTAAATAGATTCATCAAAACTTGTAAAGGCAGAGTGGCAGCTCAAATAATAGCCTGCTCTATGCAATTTCACTTTGTCTGTCTTTATTAGATAAGGAATAGGGAATTTTGCCCTTTTATTGCTTATGTCATGCATCTCAGGTAATTCTCCTTAGCTGAGGATGTAAGGCATGTAGGAAAAAGAATTCCAAGGAGGAGTGCAGAATCATGCGATGGCCATTTCTGCAAAATCAGCTTGACATTATGATTTGTTTTGAACTTGAAAATCTAACAGGTTGTCCAGTTATAAAGATTCAAATATTTTGGTATGAAAAGAAATTTTATTCCCGTTGTTAATTCTGCCTTGGCTATATTTCCTCTTAGTCCTGCTCAAAGCCGCCCATCGATGGTCTCATGGATGAATATTCCATCTGCTAATCCGGCTGCCACCAATGCTGCACTACCCACTTTCTTCTTCCCCAACCCTGCCACTGGCGCTGACGGAGCAGTGGAAAGGTACAATGTGCACTTCAGCTTTTGCTGGTTCTTTATCTGCCTCCTGTTTCTGGATCTTTATAATAATAGTCTCCCGTGGCACGTGAATGATTTTCTCAAACCAGGAAATGCAACCGTAGCAATTTTGACAGAATAAAATACCTGGCTACTTCATCTTATTTTTCCTTGGAACACCATCCTTGGTGGAAGGCACACAGTACACTGGGCCAGTGGTCTGTTGGTTAATACAGGAGGGCTTTATTTGGGGTGGACAATTCGTAGTATCTCTCCCCTGCAGTGTTTCTCTTAGAGTCTTTTAAAATACAGATTCTTCCACCTTTGCCAAATTTAAGTTTCTCATCCCAGCCTTCCTGCCTCTCAAAGACTTTCTTCCATCTTTACCTTTGTCTGAGGTTTCATTGTTTTCTTTCACCCTTTTGTCCAGCTTTCCTTCCATCCTGTTTCTGCTTCCTTCCATGTTGTTTTCCTGGTTTTGAAGTATTTTGACTATTTTTCTTTGAAGGTCTCCACCATCTTAACTTTCTCCATCAAATTTAGTAATATTTGCTTTTCTAATTAAAGTAGTTTGGTATATTCACAGATTCTTTCCAACACTCAATTAAAAAAATCCTATTTCTTATTAGTGGTTGAATTTTTGAAGTATATTATGCTTTGCCTGCTATTGAGTTCGTTGCTGACTAGCACATGAAAAAAATCTAACTGTAGTTGAAAGTCGAGTTTGTCACAAAAATAAGTGTGCAGAAAGTTGGGAGTATGATATCCAGAAATGCCAACAGTAAGCTGTGAAGCTTCAGCTTTGGCTGTGTGTATGAATTATAAGCCTGTAATGATGCATGTGAGATTGTGTTTAAAGTTTTAGTCATCTCCAAATGTGAATGGAGAGAGAATGGTTGAGACAGTGTCTTCATTATAGTAAAAAGTTGCTATAATTCATAATTTCATTTTTCAGTGTTGCCCACCGAAAAGCAAGAGCAGTTTATCCATGTGAAGCAGAACACAGCTCTGAATTGTCATTTCAGATAGGAGCAATATTTGAAGATGGTAAGTACTGCTTGAGTAAATGTAAAGCAATGAAAAACAAATTGACAAAACTGCTAAAATGGCTTTGGATAAAAATACAAGCCTGACTGCTATTCTGCCAACATTGCTGATGGCACACAGTTGGTGATGGAGATATTTTCTGGTATGAAGAAGCTACTTAACATATCCTTAGCACTGTGAGGCAATACTTTTGATTTTTGGGTGAATAGACTCTTCCAATTGGTATAATATTTTAGCATCATTTAAATATGTTGTAGTACCAAAAAAAAAGTTATTCAGTAATAGATGAGAACACCTTGGCCTATGAAACTGATTTTTTAAAAATGTGAACCCTTGTAAAACAATACAGAGGTTTTCCTTTAAAGAAAAAAAAATCTGTTTCAGGATTTTCAAGCAAATGGAGTGCCAGGTAAATCAGGTGAACAATGGCAGAAAAAAGACAGTGTTTTTACTGATTTAGATCAAGGTTTGCATTAGTGTGTGCACGTACTTGTAGAAAAGGAATATTCACCAAGATGTGGAATGAAGACCTGTGTTTAATGATTTCTATGGATCCAAATATAGCACTACATATGAGCATCCAGAAGGTGATTGCTGTGCTCAAGACTGTGTTCTCAGTGAGCTTCCATGGATCTACCCTTCAGCAAATGGAAGGGACTTCAAATTGATAGCAAAGGTTTTAGTTTATAAACCTCACACTACTGCTGTAATACAAATTCTGAAGATGCAGGATGGGAAGCTCAGCACTTTCTTTTTTTTTTTTTTTTAATGGTATATAATAGGATATTCCTGTCCATTTTCTCCTCCCAAACAACTAAATAGCAAGCCTGGTCTAGACTTCAATTCTGCTTTTTAATTTTCAGTATAAAGCGGTCTGGGGTCTGCACTAGGTTCTTCCCTACTAGCACCCACTTTATAAAATCATCTTGATGTTTCCTATTAGAGCTGCCTTGCAGGCAAATCATGTCTGAAACAAGTTAGGTGGGAAACCTTTTAAAGATGAATTAGCTAAGTGATTGCTCTTTTTAAAGTCCTTAACACCAGCTATTTTAATTTAAGTTTTTTAAAACATGACTGATAGGGCTCTTCAGCAGACATTAAATTGTGTACAGGAGAGAAATCTAGTGCATGGTAGGAAGGATTTGATGCCTGGGAGAGGCATTTCTGCTGCAGAACAGCAAGAGTTGTGTTGGCTTGGGGTAAGAAAGTCTTTCTAGAAGTAGTACCTTGTGTGCCATGTTTTTGTGTGAGGGCAATGTTAAGATTCTCTCCTTGTATGAGAACTCAAGAAGTGGTGACAAAGCTCCCATGATTTGGAGCATTGCAGCCTTGGTTGAGTTTTTCAACTGGAGAGCTGGATTGCCCCAAAATAAGTATGGAATTTGACTCTGGCATCTGTGGAGAAATGTTTCAACTGTAACTTCTTCCATGTCATGAGACAAATAAGGTTCAAAGCTTAGGGAAAATGCTGCATGGATTGCATTTGAAAACCCGATTGCAGATTTCCAATGTAAGAAGTAGTAAGGCAGTAAATGTATGTAATGGTCATTTCATAACTTTTCCCAGTAGGTTATGTTATGGATGGCTTTTTTCATGCCAAGTGCAGACCTGTCTCCACATTTGAAACCTCTGAAATGCCTCAGCATGAGCCTTTTCTTTCTGTATCAGGCACCCCTGTGTCTGTGCTGAAATCAGATTGCAGTGAATCAATTCAGGTTCTTTAGTTACTCAATTTAAATTCCCATATGCCCTAATAAAGCCCCCAAATGAAGAATTAAAGTAATAATACATCAATTCTGCAGCTCCACCAATAACCTTAACTATCAAAGTGACAACGCATCAATCAAGTTGACATACAACTAGTATCAACCATTAAAGTAACTGTTAAATTAATGTCTACTAAAAAGTGCTGCTTCCATTAGTGAAGGTTTTATCTGTCTCTCCTTTCTCCTCCTGGCCTGTCTCACTTTCTAATCCCTTCTCTTTTTTCTCTTTTTTTCTTTTTTTTCTCTTTTTTCTCTTTTTTCTCTTTTTTCTTTCCTCTCTTTTCTGCTTTGTCTCCTGTTTCCTTCCCCATGCTTGGTTTTTCTCTTTTGGTCCATAGATGTTGATTGCAGTGGTTCTCTCTCACCTGTCATTACTCTGGATGAATCCTTCTGGCTGCTCCAGCCTCAGACAGGATAATGGCATTTAGGGAAGTAGTCTTGCACCTGTCATAGCTGCTAAATGTAATATTGGTGCAAGAAGGTGAGTTTAACCTTTGCTCCCATCTTCATTTCCTATTTCTAAATGGGGGAAAAAATATCTGTCTCAGTCTGCCAAGGTTAAATTTGCTAATATTTTAAGTTAAACTTTGCATCACCTGATAGGAATCTGTATAGAACCTTAGCATTTTCGTATTCAGGTGTTTTCAGTATTGCATGTACATTGTGCTTCCCCAAATCCCACAGTCTTTCCATTAAAGTGCCATAGAATATAAATGTGAAGGCACCATCTGGTAAGTTAAAAAGAAAAGGCAAAGTTTTCTATTTAATTGAATTGTGTAAGAAAATGAATAATGTAATCTGAACAATATCCACTGGATTTTTTTTTTTTTTAAATCTTCAATTCAATTTGCCTTAGGCTGTGCCAATATTTTTTATTTCTCAGTTGTTACAGGCTATATTATTGACAGCATATAACAATATAATTCAAGTGGTTGGAAGCAAAGCTTGAAGAGTTTGCAGCTGGCTAAGGGCACATACGGGAAGAAGCAGAGTAGGATCTGAGATTGAGAGAGACATATGCTGGCTGTGTATATCTGTTGTTGTTGGGGCAGATATTCCCAATAATCAGGGAAAGAATAATCAAATTGCCTGGCACTGGAATTTTGCCAGTCTCAGAGCCAAGTGTTATTAAATTTCTGGTTCTTGAAAGAGACTGCTTAAAAGTCAGTAAATGGGAATTTCACTCAGGAGAAGTGTTTCAGATAGGTTAAATGGTGTTTACACAATAAAAATTCCTTGGCAGAACTGCTAGCAGGAAGGCTTCCTGAAAACTTGTCAAGATAGCTCTTATCAAGGCTTTTTACAATTTTTAAAATCCGATTTTAGGGGAGAGAAAACATGAGGAAAACTGAGAGAGTGTTTTGTTCCTAAAGAAAAAGTGGGGCACCCATCATCCCCACCACGTATCAAAGGAACACAAAAAGCCACATTCACACAGCCCTTGTCATCCCCATCTCTCTCTCCCACTGTAACAAAGTGCCAGCCTTAGTTAATGTTCCTGGCTTTGACTCTAAGGCACTCCCTGCCCTCTAATTCATGCTGTGGCTCCTGGACTCTCTGTCTTTATGGTCCTGACCAATCCAGGATTTACATCAAAGAGAAGTGGTACTCCCAAAATACTGTATTGCACTGTATGTGCAAATGGTTCTTTTGCTCAACTAAAAATGGTGATAGAGCTATTTCTTGGTGCTCCTTTCATCTGAATATTTCAGAATGGAAATATTCATGGGGAGAAGACCCCCTGACTCCTAATCCTGTGTTCTGTCCACAAGATAATTCTACTTCTCACAGCATAATTAAGCAAGTCTTGAAATTTCAAATTCCAGGCTAACCCTAAGCACGATAAATATTTCTGCATTTTCTGCGATCAATTCAACCCACAGGGATTGTTTCAAAAACCCAAAGGGATTTCTAAACACAGAGAGCTTGCAAGCACATTTGGTTGCTGTAATTGAATTTCCTGATGAAAAATTGGCCAACATCGTTGAGTTCTATGGAAGTGAGTTGTAGTGCTGTAGTGGTTTCAGCAGTGAGATTTCTGTTGCCTTCAGTAATCCTCATTTATGTTGCTTTTTGAGGTTTTTAACTCTGATTGGCAGTCCGTGAGAAAGGGAGGCCCTCTTGTGCCAGACATCATGCAGGTTAGATTTGCTCCCAAAACAGCCAGTTTCCACAAAGATGTGGAAATCAGTGTAAATCAGTGTCTCATTCAGTCTTGCTGAAGTTAGTGGCACCCAGGCAATGAACTAATACTGCTGAAGAAGTGAGTCTTGCTCTCATTGTGGTTGAGACCTGGGAAACTTTTGAGCTGCCAGAGCAGAGCAGTCTGCTTGTGGCATTGGGTCTCTGGGAAAAGCTGCTTGAGAATTTTATGTATTTGCAGTTAGAAAATAACAACATTGGCAATATCAAAGCTATTTCCTTTGGAGAATAGAGAAGAGTAAGAGGCAATGCTGCAAATGCCAAGTTGACCTGATGGTATTTCTTGATTAGAAGAAACCAGATCTCACTGCAAGTTCCAAGTCTGTAGATTTTGTTGGCCCATTTGCATTGCAGTAATCGTTCCATAGCACTTGCTGTCGAAGTGATGCTCAGACATTTTCCTTCTCAGCACTTTGCCTCCGTGAGTGAGATGCTGAAAAGGTCTTGCAGCAGGTACTGGGGAAGTCACTGTCCCCTTCTGAGCTCTCAACTTGGTTGCTATTTGTACTATCCTAAGAGGTGATGGCTTTTGGTGGTGGTTCTGTGCTTGGTCTTGTTGAGCAGTCTTGCTATGCACTTGTTAGATCTTGCTGAAAATACTTAATGCTTAGTTCTCTGCTCTGTATCTTTTATACTACAAGTATTTTCCCCTCCTGTCCTGTGCCAACATGAGCCTTAGTCCTATGGGATGATTGCTCTAGTAATGAGTTGTAGTTTTAAGGCCAAGTGTGTAGCTTCTGCAGCAAGGTATTTTTAAATGAGCAGGCCTGAGAAAGTGCTAAGAACTGTAATTGTTGGTGACTGAGAAGAAATGACAGAAAGGGGACACTACAGAAGTCTTCTTTTTTCAGAAGGTTGTTTTTTTTTTTTTTTTTTTTTTTTTGTTTTTGTTTTTGTTTTTTTTTTTTTTTTTTTTTTTTTTTTGTTTTGTTTTGTTTTGTTTTGTTTTTTTTTTCCAGAAATAGGCTGTGTCTTGGGTTTAAGAAGAGCTGTGCATGATAGAGGAGTGGAGTGTGGTTTGTGTGGTTAAGTGGTTTTGATTTTAAAGGAATGCATGCTGTTGTATGCTGTACTTCAGAAATAGATTAGCAGAGAAAACAGGATCACTGGAGCTTAAAGCAGCTTTACTTTTGGATGGCACCTTCATTGGTATCATTTGCCTACAGAAGCAGTTAGTGATGTACGCAAGTATCTTACCCTTCTTGCACAAGGTGATGGGAGTGGGGGCAGAAGCTTTCCCTGCTGTGACAGTCACCATTGGTGCTGAACATTAAAAATTACTTTTTGCTGTGTTCTTTTAAAAAAGCAAAGATCTCTAGAAATGGTGGCCTTAGGGGTAATTGAGTGATAATTCCTTCTTCAGTCTTCCTAGAATCAAAAGAACTGTCTGCCAACAAGTGAGGCCCTGAGCTGTGTCATGTATATGTGCAACATTTAATTTCCTAAGCCCAGAGCTCAGTTGTACCAGCTAGGTCTCATCTGGGGTGAAATGGTGTTTGCCACTCAAAGCCAACTGCCATGAATGTGCTGCAGTGTGCAGAAGTCACCATTATCTTATCAAATTTACTTAGAAATGATTTCTTTGGAAGTTTGCTGTTGACTGATGTGATTCAGCATAGTTTGAGCCATTTCCTCATTATGCATTTTCCTGCGTAAATTTTAGGTAAATTTTAATTTCAGTGTAATCCCCTCAGATGAGGCTCCCCTTAGTTTGAACAGACCTTGGATTTATACACACTCCCATGACAGTGGTATCTACCCTCTTTCTAATGGAAATTAAGGTTAAGCACCAGAGGACAGGTAGGAATTTCCTACTTCTAGGTTTTCTAGTTGTTTTTCTTCCTCATTTGTCTTTTTTTTTTTTTTTTTTTTTTTTTTTTGGTAGTTTGTTTCCTGTAGTACAAATGTGCTCCATAGGTATGGGAGACCTCAGGGACGGGTTTGGCTGGCTGCTGGCTGCATTTGCTGGAAATGTAGAATTATGGCTTCTGGAGGGAGGATTGTGGTGGTGTCAGCCAGGCAGTTTCAAATGCATGTGTACTCTGTAATTGTGGAATAGAAATGACAAAGGGAGAGGAGGGCCTCTTAATTACTAATAGTAATGTAAGTTACTGTGTGAGCACAGATCCTAAAAGGTAATTGTCTACGCACGTTTTTCCTTTGGAATCCTTTTGTTGAACAGATTTATTACAAATATAAGCCCAGAATTTCATGCTGAATCTAAACTATCAGTATCATTTGAAAGCAGTTTTGTTTTCTGGGTTCTTTGGAGTTATAGCTGTTGTTTATAGTGTGGTTTCTGAGCACAGCTGTCTGACAATAATAGGACACAAGGAAAACAACAGGGAAAGTATGTTTTTAAGTCCTCAAATTAAGAGCCTTACAATGCTTTTGGAAGTGAGACTTAACATGTTGCTCTCTCTCAACTGTTATTTTCCTGATATGTAGAAGGCTACAAATATCACATTTCCCAATGTGTTAATGTGTTTTAAATAAAGCACTGACACGGCTGGCAGCATGTTTCAGCATTTGTCTGATGTCTTCCCTAAATACTGTCTCAAAAGCACTGTGAGGATAAATTAATACAGTAGAGAATGTCGTAGGTTGCTAAAAAGTGTGGGATTTTACAGTTACATAGGTAAATAGGTATCTTTAATATATCCTTAAAAGACATCTCAGAGGGGAATTTGAGGACTTTTTAGTCTGTTTTCCAAAGAAAGGAGGCTTATGCTTCTTTTTTAACTTCCTGTCAAATGTGGTCAACATATATATACAGGAAGTCAGATTTCATTAGTTCTCTTGCTCACAGAGTAACTTCTGGGGCATTGAGAGTCCAAGCTGAAATATTTTTCATTTTATATTCATGGATATTCTTGCATAAACTTTGGGATCAGCAGCGATAAACACTTAGAATGGCACAAGGAGCCGTTCAAGCCTTTGCTTTGTGTTTTGTGAATTGCGCTTGAATGTAGTTGAATTTCAGAGAGAGGATTTAATCAGAAGAATGATTCAGATTTTGTCCACTGGTCACTTCTAATAGCAGCTCTATTCTGAAAAGATGATACTTGGAGTGACATCTGGCTCATTTCTGTTTCCCCTGTAATCCTTTCCATGCTTCCTTTTCATGCCAAGTAAGGTCCTATGCTGTGCTTCTGTGGCTCTGAGCTTTCAGATTCACCACTTTTGCTCAAGACAGGTTTTTGCTCATTTTGCCCTACCTAATGATAGTGTTTTCCACTGCTTGATGTGAATTCTGACTTTTCTTCTAAGGCACAGATTTTTCTATTTTATAAATCTGTCCTAAGCTCCATTAACCGTTTCCCTAATGAAGTCTCCTGCACCTAAAAGCTATTTCACCATGTAGACTTTGCAGACGTATATTATGAAGTATTTAAGTCAAGTTAATAATCCTCTTTATCTTTCCTAGCCAGATTCTTAACCTGGTCCTTGCAGATGATGGGAGGTTTTTATGGATGCTTTGCCTGGTGTCGTGGAGCTAAAGCTGAAAAGTACTAATTCAAACATAAAAAGATGCAGTAATTTTCTCTCCTTTTCTTTTGCAGTGCAATTTTCCAGAGAACCAGGATGGCTAGAAGGCACATTAAATGGCAAGAGAGGACTTATTCCACAAAATTATGTTCAGTTTTTATAGCTTTGTGCATTGAACGCCAAGAAGGTGTACATGGTATCCATGGATTTTTGTTCTAGTCACTTGTCTCTACTTTTGTGACTGCTTTTAATCAGTGAAGAGCTGGACTATGGATTGAAGATCTTAAGCTGTATAAAGACCTTAAGTGTTGCCAAATATGAATTACAAAAAAAAAGACTGAGGGTTGGAATAGGTGGGAGGGGCAAGAAAGAAGGATGGAGGAATAGGTTAATTTTTTAAATAGGGTGCTTGTTTTTCAGTTGTAAAGAGCAGTAGTATGTTTGTTTGCAAGACAAATAGCTTTTGAAGTCAAGTACTTGGTTGATCTGTGACTCAACTTAGTGTCCTGGAGATTATGCTTTGATAACCAGCATTTTTAACAGAATGTGAGGGTGGTGAGGCCCTGGCACAGGTTGCCCAGAGCAGCTGTGGATGCCCCATCCCTGGAAGTGTTCAAGGCCAGGTTGGATGGGGCTCTGAGCAACCTGGTCTAGTGGAAGGTGTCCCTGCCCATGGCAGGGGATTGGAACTAAATGATCTTTAAGGTCCCTCCCTGCCCAAACCATTCTATGATTCTATGATCATTTTAGGTTTGGAAGATACTGATGGATAAGAAAAGCTATCATGCTGACAAATTATATTTCAGAGTGGAATAGCCAGTGCAGAACAGACATCAGTAAGTAAAAATAATAGTTATCAAGACATGACATTTTTCAAATGTCTTCAAAGAGCACATTCGTTTATGTTGCGTGTATGATTTCATTTATCTTATAAAGATAAGACACATGAACTTTTATTACAGGCTCCTATATGTCATGGTTCCTTTGCTACTCAAAAAATATCACGGTAAATGAAATAAAATGTTATTTGTTATTTGACTTGTCATTCCTATGTTGCAGAATATTTTGCTCTGGTTCTGAAGTTGTGGCATGAAATAATTATTGGCAGCTCTGTGCAGTCAGCCTCCTTTTGGAGTCAGGCTCCAAAAGGGATGGGGAGCTTTCCTCACACGAAATAGGCAACTCTGGAAGTTCAAGCCAAAAGGGAAAAGAGAATCTCTGGCTATGATGCTTTTGCATCCTGGAGAATTCTTGCATTTTATCTGTTGTCTGTTTTAGCTGCTTGTTCACCTTGCATGTCTTCCTTCCTTCTAATTGTCAACTTCAAGGTGTTGTTGATGCCTCAAAATATGTAGAACTTTAAAAAAATTACATGCAGTTTATCATGAATTTTTCTGTTTTTCTCTCCTTCAAGTAAGAGTGGAGAGGATGTAGGAAAGTGTGACAGGATGACATGCTAATACAGGCTCACTTATTTGTTAAATTGGACTCCATGGATTTTGAGTCATTTACTGCAGCTCTACTTAGCTTGCAAGTTTTCCTAACAAATGAGATTAGTAAACCAGTTAATGGTTAATGTTGCCTTGGGGTTGAGATGGCTTTTTTCCCTCCTGAGGATTTAACTCCATGCCATTAATTTGTTCCTTTGCCTGGACTGCACAGACCACTGGAGTATGCACAAATCATTTCCAGATGGAGCAATGGTGAGCCAAGCCAGTACAGCTCTCCAGCACTCCCCCTCATTGCTTGGAGGAGCTTCATTTGGTGAATTCTCCTGGTATTGGAGCAGTAACTCCCTGCCACAAAGCTTTTAGGCAGTTCTTGTCTTGGCTAAGTGACCCACCCGAGCACTGGAAATAACTTCTGATTGATTTGCTCCTTGATTCAGTGTAAAGGAAATAGCTGCACCAGTACTTGCAGCCCAGCTTGTAAGGTTACCTTGCTCACATTTGTTCATGTGGCAAAGCTCTGTTCTGGCTGGGTCTCATGTTGCCTGGGCCCACAGCTCTATCTGTGGCCTTAAAGATTCATTCTGGAGGTAGGATGGTATTTGTGTGCCAAACTCAGTTTTCATGGCTACCAGTTGGTAGAAAATGTTGAAAGAAGAGGGAGAATATAAATCTTTGGTGTTAGCCTTGCAGGTGTGGCATCTAGGTATGCTGGCTTGTCAGATGGTGAAGCTCTGATAACTTGAAGCTTACAAGCTTTGGAAGTTGCTTCCATTTGTTTTGATGTTGTTTTAAACCTGTAGTGCATGTTTGATCTTGTTCTGGCTGCTGTCCTCTAAAATTCTCAATGTGCTTCTCAGCTCTAGCTCTGTGTGGTGGGGCTTTTTTTCCTTATAACAGAGGTTGTTTAAAAAGGCAGATATATAGAGTAGAAATAATAGTCTTAGTATCTTCTCCATCCAGTCCTGTGAGCCTGTTTCACCTTTAGGTGAGATGTTTTGAGACTCCTGTTACTCCTGGAACTATGCAGAACCCAAACAAGAAGAAAACTTCTACTGAGAAGTGGTACACTGAACAGAGGTAACACTAATCCAAACTTTCTCACGTCCCAGCCGTTGTCTGAAGGCAGTGGTGTGAGCTGAGCCAGATCAGATCTGGCTCTCAGGCTAACCACACTGCCTCTGAGGAATTCACTTGTGGGAACTGCTACCACCAGATGGGTTTCCACATCAGCCCAGTTACACCAATGCCAAGTACAGACTTGCACAGCCCAGTAGCCACAGCACAGCTCGTTCTTCATCCTCGCTGCTGAGCAGAGCTGTAAACGATGCCCTCAGTACCAGCTGCTTGGAAGTGGCGATTAAAAGATGCTAAAATTGAAAAAAAAAAAAAAATACAAAGGAAGGCTTTTGAGATTGCTTGCTTTCCTGAAGGTTGCTTCTAGGGCATGCCTCTTGTTTGTCTTATTCGTGGCTTGGTAGATTTTGAAGAAGTGCAGTAACGTGCTGTTGAGACAGGAAGAAGGACAGGGAGTCCATTCTGGAGAAAACCGGTTGCAGGATCCTTCTCTTGGCCTGGCAGCAGGAGTGGTCATTCTCCAGGGGTGTGGCCTCTGTCCTCTTTCATGGAACTGCTCTCCTGTCACAGCTGTGGGCACAGAGGAATTAATCCTTGAGTTGGGTTTCCTTCCCTTGCTCTGTGCTGGTTACTGTGGGCAGGGCAATGAACTTGTCAGTTTTCAAAGGCTCAGGCTGCTGGTAGTGAATGTATGACATGGGCTGAAAATTAGAGTGTGAATTAGGAAAAAAAACCCCAAATGTGCTTTTTATGCAAAACAGTGTTGGCCTTGCCATCACTGTGGGGCCAGAGATTGAATCCCTCAACCTGGGGATTAAGGCTGAATGTGTTTGCTGAATAATGAATGGCCAAGCTAAGACTCCTGCCTGGCTGGGCTCAGCAGAAATTTATAGCCTGTTAGTCACTGGCCAGGGTGCAGAACTGCACCTTGGCCAGCAGCACTTCCACTCTGCTGGCTGAAAAGCCCTGGGGTTTTCAGGCTGCTGAAGGTTGTTAAGTGTTGTCCCAGATGATCTTCACAGCAGGTTTCCTTCTGATGCTGTCTTTTGTGAGGAGTGAAAGAAAAATCTCATTAGCTGATTTATCTGTCCTGTAATGAAAATTCATGTTCCTGCCACACTGCTTGCAGCTTTTGCCACCCAAGCCCCTGTACCTGTGTCACAGGAGAGACTTGGGCAGAAACTTGCCTTCCTTAATGCTGTTCCTTGTTCTCTTAACCCATTTCACAATTCTTACCTGGTTTACAGTTTAAAGAGAAAAGTTGCTGACAGAGGGCTTGTGTAGGCTGTAAATGCACCAGTGCTAAACTGGGTTTCACTGAAAGTCTTCACTGGAGTTTCACCTCTTCAGCTGAATGTGCCTTGGACATTGTTTTCTACATCAGAGTCCAACAGTCTGCCCTCATCTGTCCTTGCAGTAGCCACAGGTAAGCACCAAATAAACTTCACCCTGTCAACATCTACAATTAAAGTAAGAAGACCTCAAAAACCTTATGGCAGGGCATGGTTTACCAAGCAAAATCTGTGACAGGAAAGGGCATTTTTTCCACTCCTTTCTTAGTAATATTGTATTCCTCGTGACCTCCCAGTGTCTGCAGATACCTGAGTACCCCAGCCTGAGGTCAGGTTACAAGCTTCATTATGGTTTGAAGTAGTGATAGCATTGTCTTATTTCTAGAACAGCATATGACAGATGCATCTGCTTGTAAACATATGGGAAATTTTTCTTAACACTGCTGATCCCCTACTATTCTTTCCTTCTGACAATTCAGCAAAGAGAAAGCAGGTGCAAGGATTTTTTGGCAATAAAGAAGTTTGTGCAACTTGTTATTAAAAGACCAAAATGCTATTAAACAGTAGTCTAACACCACAGACCAGGCTTTGTGCAGAGCTTGGTGGTGAATTGTTGAGAGAGTGCCCAGAGAAAACCAAGAAGGGGAAATAAAACTCCTGCTATCTTACTGTAATTATAACTGAGAAAGGTCTGACCCTGAGAAGGCAGGGTCAATGGGGAGACCTTGTGTATATAAAATAGAATTTCTCTCAAGGCAAGAGGGATTCACTAACTTTGGTCTATGGGAAGAGCAGCAGGAGGTTAATAGAAACTGGAGCCCAGACTGGTCTGGCTGAAGGTTTGTTTCTTCCAGTGGGATGTAGCCTGTGCCCAGAACAGTGTCAGCACATTGTTTGTCAAGCACAGGGACCAGGTGACATGAACCACATTCCTCAGTGTTGGACATTCCCTCTCTTACAGCCTGAGGATCTGCTCCCTGGCCGAAGCCATCGCAGGTGCGGCGACACCCAGAGGTGACAGAGATTGCTGGAACCAACACTCCAGCTGGCTGAAGAATGATGTTATAGTGCATTTTAAGTTACTTTATGTTGCAGTGTTCATGTCCAGGTTAAATGGGTCTCTGAGCATCTGGTCTACTGGAAGGTGTCCCTGCCCATGGCTGGAGGTTGGAACTGGATGATATTTAAGGTCTCTTCCAACCCAACCCACTCTTCTGGTTCTGTATTGTTCCTACAGGAGCAGAAGGCTTGTCTCGAAGGATATCACTGCACCAGCAGCTAGCTGAGATTAAAATGCAAGAAATACTTGCAATCAAACCAGTTTAATTCATGTATATTTGTACAATTTGTATAAAAAAAAAAAGAAAAAAAAAAGAAAAATAGGTACTTGCAGACATTAACATAAAGACCAAACAATATTTTCTATTTATTTAAAAAGCTTTAAACATACAGAAGCAAACCCCTAATTATAAATGCATCATTATGCATAGATTTTACTGTTTACACCATACTGCTGGCTCCTTTTATTTTTCATCCAGGAATCTATTTAAACTCCAAGAATTCTTAAACATTCCTCTGAGCTTCCTGGCCTCAGAACTGCTGTCTATCTTATCAAGTCATTGACCTCCAGCTGAAAACATTGCTCTAAAAAAAGTCAAATCTTTAATAAACAATTAAAAGTGCATTAACTGTAGAATTTTTTAATTTCATAAATGTTTAACAAGTCAGTGAAAAACACCACCCTGTGAATTAGCTTTTTGCATTATTGATTGTAAAGTATCTTTTTAATAAGATTTTGATATTGCAAACTTTAGTCTTTTCTATTTTACTCCGTGCAACTGCTCAGTCGCACGATGTGTAGTATTCCTGAAATACCCACTGCAGTACATTACACTATTTTACATTTTAACTGTGTATACAATGCTCTTGCTGCATATCCCTGTTCCTTCTTACAACAAAATAATTTAGCTCAATGAACAAAAGCCCACTTCCTAAAAGCTGTTATAGTTTGTCTTGTATTTTGCAGGAGACAAATGCCTATTTCACTCTAAACAAATTCAAAAGAATGTAACGAACTTCCCAGTAGCTAAAAAGTAGGGTTGGGTTTTGTAGTTTCTTTTTCTTTTTTCTGTACACAGGTTTAGATAAAAAAAGTGATGGCTATTCTGCTTAAGTGTCCTTGATAAGAGAATACTGCCTCTTACAACATCTATATCCAATTGTATCTATTACTTCAATGATCTCTAGCAAAAAAATAATAATCAATGAATGGTTTCATAAACAACAGGTGATTAAAGTAAAGGATTTATTATAATCTGCTTACAGTTGTTTGCAAAGACAGACATATGTTTTGCATAAAGATATAAATTGCTTTTTAAAACTAATTTAGTGTGTTTAATTATATGAAGTTTCTGTGAATTATGAATTGTACCAAACCAAGATTAAAAGTAATAAGGTACAAAAATAGGAGCAAACAGACAACAATTTGGACTGGGACAGGCATTTAACAGTGAAGTGTAGAATATGGCTTTGCTAGTTTAGTCAAGCAAAGTTACTCTGAGACAGAAAAGGAGGCAGTAACTTTGTTAATATAAAAAGCTGCTGCAGACTGTATTCACCCAGAACCTGGCTTTGAAATCTTCTATTTTAGGCTTTTTTAAAAAAAGTAAATTAAAAGATGGATGTATGACTGTGTCTTTACTGTAAACAACCAGTCTGCATGCTGTATATCTCACATTGGAAGTTTGGCTTTCATATTGCTGTGCAGGTCAGTATTTAAAGATCTGCCTATGAATTAGACTTCCAAAATGCAAATAATATATGTATGTATATATTTATATATAAAAAACCTCTCTGAATACAGTCTTTACAGATTACCCATTGCATAAGGCAGGTGTCATTTAAAAAGACAAGTAGCGCTGACTGTCTTCAGTGCACCACAGTGCACCTCCAAATTTGGGTTCAGAAAGGGTGTAGAATTCTTAATTCGACCACCATTGACAAGAAATGCTACATTCCGACCGGCCAAGGGACACACTATAGCTCAAAAATACCAGTGGCACCCGTAGAGAACACTACAGATTAGGACTCTGAAAAACTATTCTATTTAAACATGAGCATATGGTAGCAACAGCTGAGCCTCAGAAAAGTTCACCTGTCCTCTATTCTACTCCAAAATCTTGTAGTTGCTTATAAATTGTGAAATTGTGAAAATCACCTCAAAAATTCTTTTCTTTGCAGTCTTATTCTAGAGAAAACATTTTTGAGACAAAATCAGACCAACTGAGTCGAACTTGTAGTGTGAACATTTGTCTTCTTGGATGTATCCCGATTGTTACAAAAATGCTTATAAAATTACAGATGCTTTTAGTTTATCACTAAAAATTCTACTCAGCTTATCTGCCCTTATCATCCCTCACCATCCCTCTCACCAGTACAAATCTCTTTGATATACTTACTGTAATGATCTGCATGTTCCCTTCAGCATAACCAGAAATCGTTCTCCCCCCTCTGAAATAATAATCTGACCTTTTAAGATGCTTCATAGATCCAGTATTCAAAGGAAAAAAACAAAACAAAACCAACCAAAAAAACCAAAACCAAACAATCTGGGAAATCTTAGTAAAAAAAGAAAAAATCATTCAACATGTTGCTCACCCCCCATTCCCCTGAGAGAGAAAGGGAA